>NC_141062.1:24107219-26519719 GCF_041138505.1 Cibotium barometz | reverse complement strand
ATGATTTATTTTATAGGAAACACTTCAATCGAGATCAAATGCAAAATCCCGAAAGAGATACAATCAGTTGAGTCTCAAAGTGAAAGAGCAAGTGGCCTACCTTGCTAACCTTTACCACCCTTACATATTTATGTTCGAAGGTGAGTGTGGAAAGATTTTTAAAGAACTTTACTTAAAATGTATTTTAACCTATCTTGAGTTTGTAATACTCCATACACACCCCCCATGTGCATGTACACACATGTATGTGTACATACACATGCACATGCACATGGACATGTGTATATATGCACACATGTGCATGTGTGTGTGCACACATACGTGCACCAATCAAAATATTTCAAAATATCTATCTACATTCTAATGCAAGATTTAGAAGAATAATCTATAAAATAATGGTGGACATAATAAAATTTAAAATTAGTCTCTTCAAAGAGGCAATATGACTCTTAAAGGATAGGATAAACTTCTTGGCATGCTATTAAAGTTGTTCTTTGCCTAGTTGGACATTTTTTGCATGTATGTGTGTGTGCATGCATGCAGATGTGCATGTGTATGTGCACATGGGTGTGTGCGTGCACACACCCACATGCATAAGCACACACGTGTACATGTGTGGGTGCATGTATTTGTGCACGTTTGTGCAAGTATAACCATGCTTGTGATCACAAGACCAATATATAAATTACAATGCTAGCATGTACATGCAGCACTATGTGTGTGTGCATGCACACGTGTATGTGTGTGTATGCAGTTTTGCCTCGGGGGGGTCACTCATAAATATGTAACTGTAGCACGTGGTTTCAATAGAAGGGGTTTTTAAAGTCCCTTTTTTACACCTTTTTTACATACATAAGGGTTCCATTTACAGGGGGTGTTTAGAGGTTGTTGAATAGAAAAAGGGTGTGTTTTATTTACAAAAAAAATACAGATAAGGGGTTTTTTGATTAGGCCTTGAACTCACATGATACAGAGAGTTTACATACAGTGAACCCCTCGAGAGTTTTGCAAGTATAACATGCTTGTGATCACTAGCCCAATATGTAAATTACAATGCTAGCTTGTGTGTGTGTGTCTACAACACACACACACACACACACACACACACACACACACAGAGGGTTTTATGTGTAGATATTTGTTTAGCTATGATTTTTTCTCTTTCATGATCTTGGTTACTTTATTTTGTGATTTTGTTTAATCAATATGTTTTCAAGGAGGCAGATTGACAAAGAGTGGCTCATGGTAGGCCATGAATCACTACACAAAAGGGCACTTGGCATTTAACACAAGGTCTAAATTTCTACTTACTTGTATATTCTGTACATTTTCTTTTCTATAGATTTGGTACTTTAAAGACTCAACAAATATATGGAGATCTCTCATCCCAAGAAAAGAAACTCTTTGGATTTAACATAACAGAGATTGATTGGGCAACATACATTAAAATAATACACATCCCAGGCTTGAGGAAGCATGTGCTCAAAGGTTGTGGCTCCAACATGTGAAATCAATAAACAATCATCATTTAGGCGTGAATCTTTCTATATTGAAAAATGTATATAAACCTGCTTTGTAAGTTCATTCCTTGTTCGAATCTCTTATTATCCTTATCCACTTTTATCTAAGTCTTAATATTTTACAACATTTTAAAGTTGATGATGTATCTAATCAAATCATTACAAATATGTTTTCCTAAATTTTCATAGAAAAAGCACCTCATTTCTTTTCATATATCTCTTAAATTGGTACAAAGTAATATTATGACGTTTACACTCAATCGATCCATTCTTACATTTTTTTGGTATTTCAATCTTGGTGTTACACCTTATTTGTAAAGGAAGATGAATTATATGAATGATAGTAATATATATCAATCAATCCATTTTTACTACTCATAGGTGTTTTAATCTTGGTCTTGAAGCCTTTTTAAGCGAGGATAAGGTATATCCATGATAATCATATATATATATATATATATATATATATATATAAACCAAACCTTTACAATTAGTCTAAAACCGGTATAGCCAAGAGTGGTTTATTAATTATGACATTGTACCTCAAATTAGTTTATATTTTAGATAGCCTCACTATTCTCAATAGAGTAGCATGTAACAACCATCATGGTGCTTTATTGGCTCAATTTCTTAGTTCTAAAAAATATGATAATTGTAAACTACTACCAAAAAGGGCCAATATGGGTATGCTATTTTATAAAGCACTATAGTGTGTGTGTGTGCACACACATGAGTTAAAATTTGCATCACACACACGCGCACACACACACACACACACACACACATGTACATAAATATACATATATGTAAATATATATATATATACATATACATATATATATATATACATATATATATATATATACATATATGTAAATATACAATATATATAAACATATATATACAGTACACACACACACACATATGCATGCATATATACAGAAATATAGATATACCCATATGTATGTACATATGCACACACACACACACGCACGCACTATCGTGACGTGGGTGGTGTCGCTAGGAAAGTGCGAGACTTCTGGTTGTGAGAGTAGCTTTTAATCCCAGCAAGGAAAACAAAACATATAACTCTTCAAGGAGCATAAGACATCTCCATTTTTGATGACATGTACATGTGCCAATTCACTTCAATACATCCCCAAATTCAGCTTGATGATTGCACATAAATTGTATATCAAGAGCATGGTCAGATCCAAGTATAGATCTCCTGACCCTTTATCCAAATGCCATATACATGTCACATATTGGCATCACATAGACTTCGACAAGTTCCCAATACATGTGAACTTGCACATCACATATTTTGCATGTTGCCATCTTCACAACTTCAAGACGAAAATTGAACTTGTCAAAAAGACCTGCTTATAATTTTCATCATCTCACAAAGAAGCAATAGATAGAATGTAACACATATTCATTCTCTTCATGTGCCCACTAAAATTTCCAAACCAGAATTTTTGCTTACAACTTTCAAAGATCACAAATCCAAGAAGTTCTCCAAACCCATGGTTATTTAAGATTACAAAAGGGAATAAAAAAAAACTTATATACTCAGATCTCCATCCTCTCAAAGTTTTTATGATTTAGAAATCGTATTTGTTTAAAAAAAAACTTCTCTGTATAAGGAATAATCCGAATTTTGCAAAAGCTTCACATTTTTCAATCCCATGATATGAAAAATGCCCTGAATTCACTCGCCAGGCAGCATCTCGTTCATTTTCTTGGAATTTTTAGAAATGGATTCATTAAAAAGAGCTTCAAATACTCTTTAATTCAAACCCCTACAAGGCCTGAACAGAAATAATCCTCACAAAATGAGATGCTCTGCAAAATTCCCTCTCTGGTTTTTTTTTCTTCCTCCCCCGTTTCTGCATATTCCCTTGCATGCGCCGTTTTGCTGGTTATTATCCCTTTCCCACAAGAGAATCGGGCACCTCACCTTTTGCAGCTAAAATATCGTATTTTCCCCGATTTGAAAATACTGCGCCTCCTTTTCTTTCGTAACCTTTCCACGTAAGTCACCACCTCTTGCCAGTTATCGAACCTTCCATCGTCACGTAGAATCTGACTGTACAGCTGTAAGTACGTCAATAGCAGCATCCAGGTCCAACAGACAATGTAAGCGCAGCAGGCAAATCGGGATTCGGGTGACGGGATTTACAAGGCTATTTTGGCCAAATAGGTGAATGTGGACTTAGAAAGCTATCTGCTAGTTTGTTTGGCCAAGAAAACGGCGGTAAGGGCAGCCATTACAGAGGCTATTTTAGCGTGCACCTGCTAGTAATGTAGGGGCTGCAGGGGCCGCTAATTTAGCTGCTATTTTGGCGGTGACGGTTTAGATATTCGCCACCCATGATGAAAAAGTGGCGCAGCAGGAGAGTAGTCAACTCCTGGGCAATCCTTATCACACGTGTCTTTGAGGCTTAGTCTCCGTCTCACATTGTTGTAGCAACCGCCACCATCACATGACCTCGACTTGCAGCAAGCTGGACCCTCAAAGGTCTCCTCCAAGCATTTTTTAACTGCTCTTAAGGCTCCTTTGACAATATTCGCTTTAATGCTTATGGCCAAGCTTATACCCTAGACAAGTTCCATCTTCATTTCTTTCTAGCAATAGCATACTGTTGAAGATTACAACCAAACAAGTGCCCACATCTGCGACAACTGCACCCCACAGAGATGCGTATCCTACTGCGGCGAGGACAATCACTAATATCTTGATTGCAAAAGATAAGAAGATATTTTGTTGAATCTTTCTACGGGCTTTTCGACCAAGTTTCACAACAGTTGCCAGCTTTCTGAGATCTTTTGTCATGAGTGCAATGTCAGCAGTCTCCATAACAATAACAGTACCAGCAACACCCATAGTAATGCCAGCATCAGCAGAGCAGCTAAAGCTGGGACATCATTAATCCCATCACCCACCATACCAGTCAAAGTTACTAGACCAAGCTCACTCACATTCATCTCTATTACGGTTCCTTTTGTCATTACACCAAAAGATGTGTACATGGAACCATTGGGATTCTTTTTCAGCCCGATTATCTCCAAATTGAATATGCACTTTAGTTCAGAATGAGTAACATATGCTTTGGTGAAGCATAGCCCAGAAGAAACGTTCATAATGACATTTTGCATGGATGCATCTTCAACCATATTATCTAATTCCTCTTTGTTGTTAGCCCCATAAGGAAGTGATGCTGCCTTTGGTTCATTGATAATTTGTACTACCTCAAGGTTTACCATAAGCATAAAACTCCATGATTCACACCACACTTGTGTACAGAGACTTTGAGACCTGACTCAGTCTCAGCTCGTCTTATTGAACCTCATTTACAATATGAACATATGTACTTAGGCATCATATAATGACTCAAGTCATGGCACTTAATCCCATGCATCTGGATTTGCATTTAATGGCGTCATATGCATGGTTTCACACCATAGACGTGCCATGGCATGACATCCACCCCCTCTAAACCTGCACATCCTCTGGTATGTGCCAAATCATCATCAAGATCCACATATATCTGGATGTCATCTTCATCTTCTACATTATCAGGGAGATCATCCTCTTCCTCTTCAGCCATATCCATGCTATCACTATCAAGCCTCTCATCCTGAGTCTCTTGTGAATCAAAAGGATCACTGTCATGTCTTCTTTTAAACATCTTGATCCTTTTGCCTGCTACAAGATTCTTTATCTCTATTCCATCAAGCTCACACAGGGTATACGTGGCATTTCCATGCACATGCTTGACAATGTAAGGGCCAAACCATCTTTTTGCAAACTTGCAAACTTTCTTTGAACAGTGAACTGGTTGTCAAGGCTACTATCATACATTAGGACCCAATCACCTTCTTCAATAGGTTTTGGCCGGAGTCTGTGTCTTCTATCAAATCTTTATTTATTTTTCAACCTTGCATCTTTCAAACGAGCTTTAGCAAGCTCTACATCTTCAGGCCTCCTCTCCAGCTGCCTTATTCGCAATGCAAGGAGGTCTTCCCTGTTCAATCCTTCCACCCAGGGTAATACATTCCAAGTTGGAACTACTTCTTCAACTGGCATTACTGGCTTCTGACCATACATTAATTCTGCAGACATGTATCCTGTCACTGAGGTATGAGTTGTACGGTCAGCCCACAAAGCATATGGTAGCAGCCTTGGCCACTCTCGCATTCTTTCTCTGCATGCCTTAGCCAAAGCTTTAATGATTGGAGGATGTCCTCGCTCACTTTTACCATTGCCCTCAGGGTTGTAAGCACATGTTAGGGACAGTTTGATGCCGATTCTAGAGAAGAATTCCTTTGCTTCTTCAACATCTAGCTCACCCCTATCAGCTGTTATTTTCCCAACACAACCATACCGGCAAATCACATCTTCCAAGAGAAATTTGCATACTGTTTCCGTACTCTTTGTTCTAAGAGCACGCCCCTCTACCTGATTTGTCAAATCTTCTCTTGCAAGTGCTATGTACCGCATCTGCCAAATTCCCAAAGGCATTGTAACTAGATCCACTACCCATTTGTAGTACATGGCAGGTGGGTAGGTTGGTTGCAAGCTATGACGATGTCGCACATTTGAGTACATTTGACATACCATGCATGTTTCCACATATTGGGATACATCCATATACATTCCTTTCCACCAATATCTTTCCTTTATTTTGGTAAAGGTGGCCCACACACTTCGATGTCCAGCCCAGAGACTCTCATGGAATTCTTTCACGAGCTTCCCTTGAGTCTCTTTATCACATATGACTCTCTGTGGCATAGCATTCCTCTGCTTAGGATGCTTCCACAGGTACCCATCCTTTAGAAAATACCCATATGCTTTTCTACGGATTCTCTTAAATTCTGAGTCAGACCAATTTTCATGTCTTGTCAAAGTACTCAAGTATTGACCAATAAGCAACCAATCTCCTTCATACATTTCCTCAGTAAAAGACTCAAGTGCATTTGATAAGCAAGTATGGTCCCCTTTTGCATATGTAGTAGTATAGAATTTTGTACCTACATCATCAATGTCACTAATCATCCCTTCTTCATCTTCATACCTGGCTCTTGATAGCATATCTGCAACTGGGTTATCTTTTCCTGCAATATGCTCAAACTCAGGATTTAGTGACTTGATATAGGCAATCCAGCATAGCGATATCTGGAGTGGTGCAGCTTGCAATCATCCCAAGGAGTGGCAACAAGCAATCAGTTTCCACAAGTACAGATGTCCCAATAAGATATTCTTTTTCACATTTTAGAGCAGTGACTATTCCCCATAACTCTCTCTTGATCTGCGGATATTTTCGTTGACGAATGCTTAATACCTTTTCTCCAAACCTGATTACATACCTGTGATCATCCTCATCATCTTGCCCTACTGCCCATCCTATCCCAGTAGGACTAGTATCAACTGTAACAATCACAGGCCTGCCACACTCATAATCTGCCTTTCTTAGAGTAGGTGATGATTGGAGCAGATATTTCAGCTTCCGCATAGCTTTAGTATGTGCTGCACTCCACAAAAAATTTTGATTTTTTCTCAAAAGTTGATAAAGAGGATCTGCTACATGTGCATAATGTGGGATCCATATAACATAAAAGACACATGCACCAAGAAATCTCCTTAGCTCTGTAACATTAATGCATATCTCTTTCATTCTTTGTATTGCATCTATCTTGGATGGACAAGGTCGACGTCCACTAGTACTACAAAGATGCCCCACTATTAGCACTTCACCAACCCCAAACACTGATTTCGATCCAGACAAAGTAAGATTCACCTCTTCAAGCCTGGATAGAATCATATCACAATCTTTTATATGATTCGCCACAAACTTGTGGCACCCCTTCGAATCCAAATCCCCATCTTTATTTTTCTCATCACAGCCTTTTATTGGCACATCATCTAGAAAAGGCATAGTTATTTGTGGTATGAAGTCTCGCAAGACTTTATTCATTCCATTCATCATATGCGCCACTGAGTTGGTGGCTCCCTATGGTAAGGTACACATTCTTACCAATCCCAAAGGAGTTTTCATTGTGGTCAAGTCCCTACTTTGTATATCCAGCTGGAACTGATCATATCCCGAATACAGATCACCCATAGAGTATATAGCTTTCCCTGCAAATGCTTCTGCAAACTCGTCCACAATCGGACCTGCTCCCACATTCCTGATTGTGACCTTGTTTACAGGTTGCATGTCTTGAATGAAGCGCAATGTTCCATTCTTCTTTGGCACGGTAAACCATCTGTTGGAGTATGGGGCACATGATGGCTCCAAAATTCCCATCCTGATCTTTTCTTTTAGTAATTCCATCAGCTTTGACAAGAGAGCCTTTGGTACTGGAATCAACCGCAGGTTCCAGGGCACATGTGGAACTGTGAAGATCACCATTGGTGTTATTATGCTTGGATCAACACAGCCTATCTCATGTGGCTGAAAAGCAAAGGCCTTCCCATGTTTTACAAGCATCTCCTCAAAGCATTCCTTTTCAACTGGCAACAGAAAATCCTTTTCACCAATCTTCAGCTCTTTTAGGGTTTCCTGTGTAAACTTATGCCCAATTTTCTTCGGATCTCTGAGATTCGGTTGCATAGAGGCTTCATCTATTTTCTCCTTGCTTCCTGGTGGCAAGGGCAAGACAACTCGTTTCACCTTCTTTGCAACCGTTTTGTACTTTGTATCAACATGAGCATCCGTCTCACAATTCATATTTTCACATTCCATCCTCTCAAATTCTCGGATTATATCATACATCCCCATAGATGACACCTCTATCATCTCATTTCCACCCTGTAAACATGCTCTTCCCATAGCAAAAAGCACATCCATAGTATCCACAAATGACATCTCATCAAGCACCCCTGAAATAAACTCATTCTTCTCCAAAAGACCACACTGCTTAAAACCTTTTTGTTCATTTTGTACATGTCGACGCATGCCATGCTTCAAATCCTTGCTTTTTACAAAGACCAGTGACCCATAGCTAGAAAATCCCTGAAAATTTACTGAAAAGTTATTTACATTGATTGAGTCCTGCGAGAACTCATTTTTCCTTGTACCATTAGAATCCCACTTTACAATGGCACCTGGCCAAAATCCCTCATCTCCTTGTAGTTCATGAATTCTTTGTTTATCTTTGGGAGTGACTATGCTCGAAGAGACTCACGGTTCCTTTCATGGTTAATGCAAACTGTCAAGAACTGAACAGCTTTCTTACCATCTTTACTCCTTATTCTTGCATATGCCGAGCCATCATCCAAAACCTTTGTTTCCATCCTCACAGCTGTAATGTAGGGTTGCCCAAGGATGAGGGGATACGATGACATCTCCTGAACAAAGAAGTTCTGATCATCTTTCACATCCCCTATAGTTACCCTTACACTTGGAGAGGCTGCATAGAGCTCTTCAGATGAGTTATTAGCTGCTTTAATCATCCACCCATGATCTACATCCATTGGCCACTTACATTTGTTGTAGAGATTTTTAGCCATAAGATTTATTTCAGACCCATGATCAATTAGAGCGACATACGGCTCTTCCAAGTCACCTATCTTGATAAGGGTTTCAGTGGTTTCTCTTGCCCAATGGCTCGTGGAGTAATGACTCTTTGTAAGAACTTCTTTTTCATCATCCTCATCCACAAAGCGCACTTGTCGTGCCCCTTCAGCAGAGTGATTACATTCCACCACATTTTCTCTCTCTTCCTTTTGCTGTACCTGTGCTCCATGAGTCTTAGAAGTGCTTGCCTCCCCTTGTGATGGAATAGATTCAATTATGGACTGCCTTTTCCTTCATATAATATCAATTATCTCATCATGGAATTCTTTCTTTGCAATCCCCTAGTGAGTCTTAGAAGTGCTTGCCTCCCCTTGTGATGGAATAGATTCAATTATGGACTGCCTTTTCCTTCATATAATATCAATTATCTCATCATGGAATTCTTTCTTTGCAATCCCCTAGTGTAAATTCCACCCTGCTATTTAGAACCCTCTCTTCAAGCACCTTTTTGAGATCTGTTGCGGCTTCAATATCAGATTGAAGCTTGTAGAGTGGACTTTTCCCATTACCCTTCTCCTTCTCATGCTTCATTTTTGCTGGCACTTCTTCCATTGATACTTCCTGTGGAGGTCTGCTATGCGGTGGAGGCATATGTGATGGCCCAGGATCCTTCTTTTCACTTCCACGGGTAACTCTTTTTGATGGCCCTCCTTCCTCATTTTCCCTTTTACGATTCTCCTCTACCTGTGCCTCATTATTCTGGCATTTAGCAATGTAGGCATGAACAGATAAAGAATCCACAGGCTCCTCCCAGCCAGTCTCAAGACGTATACAGTCAGTCACCTGCCTCATGCAAAGCTTGCTTAGACACCTTCTTTGACGCAATTAATTCCATTGTTGATGGCCAAAAATCTTCATTCTCATAATCTTCATCATTCTCAGATCCCTGCTTTGATTGACCAGCCTTTAACCCATAGGTTGCTGCCTCAACCATAGAGATGGCATGGCTAGCAGCCATATCCTCAACCAGCTTTTTCATCCCTCCTTTCCCAAAGTTTGTGCTTAATGGAAGACCAGTCTCTGTAAGGTGGATTTTTCCATCTTTGAAAAACACAAGTTGATTTCTGAGGGCTTCTTTATAGCTAGCATAGTCTTTCTTTGCATGTTCTGGGTCATCACACCATATACATCTGAATGTAAACCCTTCTTTGCTTTGAGGCCTTTGCATAGAAGCCTGCCCTAATGGTAGCCCTTTTTCTTCAATCCTGGACATCTTCAGTTTTAGGTCTCGCATGCCTTTAATAAGCTCATCCATCGGCCCTTCTACCTTTGGGATTGCAGCAGCTAGTTTTGGTAGATTCTCAGGGGTAACAACAGTTATAGAGGTTGCCGAGCTCATCACCATTTTATCCCTCCTTCGCTGCCGCTTTGCTAGCATGGTGACCGCATCCTCGACATCATTCCAATCACTCTTTAGTCCCTGCTCTGTATCCTTATCCTCAAGGAGGATTTCCAGTTTCTCTTGGAGATCTTTCCCAGCTGCTTGTAAGAAGAGCTCTGTTTTTTCTCTGTCCAAAGTTGTGCGCTCTATCCTTGACAGCTGGGCATAGCGCTTCTCAAACTCTCTTAGCAACTCTGTGGTGGCAGAAATTCCCGTTTTGGGTTTTGTGACCCATTCCAAGAAAGTTTGTTTGGTTACGCGCTCAGAATCCTCCATGAAATAATCATCCTTCAAATCAAGCTTGAACTCCTCCCAATTCCTGCCACCATGTGCTGCCTGTAATCCTCTTATGCGCTCTCTTATTTCAGGAACACATACCAGCTCAAAGCTTCGAACCATATCCTCCTCAGTCACCCTGTTTAGCTCCATTTCCTTTGTGTAATTGCGTAAATACTTTGTGATGTCCTTACCATCAAATTGATCCACCTTTTTCACAATTGACTGCAGTGCTTTGGTCGTGGAAATTTGTCCCCTGTTGCATATACATAGTAAACATCTGAAACATTTGCATAACCCCGGGGTCAAAATGAACCCCCTGTCCCTCAGGATTCTTAGCCATAGCTTCCCTGTGTATTTCACCACACTCTCACCCGAGCAGTTTCACGTCGGGTTCACCAAAGCTGTCGTGACGTGGGCAGTGTCGCTGGGAAAGTGCGAGACTTCTGGCTATGAGAGTAGCTTTTAATCCCAGCAAGGAAAACAAAACATATAACTCTTCAAGGAGCATAAGACATCTCCATTTTTTATGACATGTACATGCGCCAATTCACTTCAATACATCCCCAAATTCAGCTTGATGATTGCACATAAATTGTATATCAAGAGCATGGTCAGATCCAAGCATAGATCTCCTGACCCTTTATCCAAATGCCATATACATGTCACATATTGGCATCACATAGACTTCGACAAGTTCCCAATACATGTGAACTTGCACATCACATATTTTGCATGTTGCCATCTTCACAACTTCAAGACGAAAATTGAACTTGTGGAAAAGACCTGCTTATAATTTTCATCATCTCACAAAGAAGCAATAGATAGAATGTAACACATATTCATTCTCTTCATGTGCCCACTAAAATTTCCAAACCAGAATTTTTGCTTACAACTTTCAAAGATCACAAATCCAAGAAGTTCTCCAAAACCATGGTTATTTAAGATTACAAAAGGGAATAAAAAAAAACTTATATACTCAGATCTCCATCCTCTCAAAGTTTTTATGATTTAGAAATCGTATTTGTTTAAAAAAAAACTTATCTCTGTATAAGGAATAATCCGAATTTTGCAAAAGCTTCACATTTTTCAATCCCATGATCTGAAAAATGCCCTGAATTCACTCGCCAGGCAGCATCTCGTTCATTTTCTTGGAATTTTTAGAAATGGATTCATTAAAAAGAGCTTCAAATACTCTTTAATTCAAACCCCTACAAGGCTTGAATAGAAATAATCCTCACAAAACGAGATACTCTGCAAAATTCCCTCTCTGGTTTTTTTTTCTTCCTCCCCCGTTTCTGCATATTCCCTTGCATGCGCCGTTTTGCTGGTTATTATCCCTTTCCCGCAAGAGAATCGGGCACCTCACCTTTTGCAGCTAAAATATCGTATTTTCCCCGATTTGAAAATACTGCGCCTCCTTTTCTTTCGTAACCTTTCCACGTAAGCCACCACCTCTTGCCAGGTATCGAACCTTCCATCGTCACGTAGAATCTGACTGTACAGCTGTAAGTACGTCAATAGCAGCATCCAGGTCCCACAGACAATGTAAGCGCAGCAGACAAATCGGGATTCGGGTGACGGGATTTACAAGGCTATTTTGGCCAAATAGGTGAATGTGGACTTAGAAAGCTATCTGCTAGTTTGTTTGGCCAAGAAAACGGCGGTAAGGGCAGCCATTACAGAGGCTATTTTAGCGTGCACCTGCTAGTAATGTAGGGGCTGCAGGGGCCGCTAATTTAGCTACGATTTTGGCGGTGACGGTTTAGATATTCGCCACCCATGATGAAAAAGTGGCGCAGGAGAACAGTCAACTCCTGGGCAATCCTTATCACACGTGTCTTTGAGGCTTAGTCTCCGTCTCACATTGTTGTAGCAACCGCCACCATCACATGACCTCGACTTGTAGCAAGCTGGACCCTCAAAGGTCTTTACCTTTTAAGCAACAAGGTTTCTCCTCCGAGCATTTTTTTACTGCTCTTAAGGCTCCTTTGACAATATTCGCTTTAATGCTTATGGCCAAGCTTATACCCTAGACAAGTTCCATCTTCATTTCTTTCTAGCAATAGCATACTGTTGAAGATTACAACCAAACAAGTGCCCACATCTGCGACAACTGCACCCCACAGAGATGCGTATCCTATTGCGGCGAGGACAATCACTAATATCTTGATTGCAAAAGATAAGAAGATATTTTGTTGAATCTTTCTACGGGCTTTTCGACCAAGTTTCACAGCAGTTGCCAGCTTTCTGAGATCTTTTGTCATGAGTGCATCAGCAGTCTCCATAACAATAACAGTACCAGCAACACCCATAGCAATGCCAGCATCAGTAGGGCAGCTAAAGCTGGGGCATCATTAATCCCATCACCCACCATACCAGTCAGAGTTACTAGACCAAGCTCACTCACATTCATCTCTATTACGGTTCCTTTTGTCATTACACCAAAAGATGTGTACATGGAACCATTGGGATTCTTTTTCAGCCCGATTATCTCCAAATTGAATATGCACTTTAGTTCATAATGAGTAACATATGCTTTGGTGAAGCATAGCCCAGAAGAAACGTTCATAATGACATTTTGCATGGATGCATCTTCAACCATATTATCTAATTCCTCTTTGTTGTTAGCCCCATAAGGAAGTGATGCTGCCTTTGGTTCATTGATAATTTGTACTACCTCAAGGTTTACCATAAGCATAAAACTCCATGATTCACACCACACTTGTGTACAGAGACTTTGAGACCTGACTCAGTCTCAGCTCTTTATATTGAACCTCATTTACAATATGAACATATGCACTTAGGCATCATATAATGACTCAAGTCATGGCACTTAATCCCATACATCTGGATTAATGGCGTCATATGCATGGTTTCACACCATAGACGTGCCATGGCACGACAGCGCACGTGTGCGTGCGTGTGTGTGTGTGTGTATGTGTGTGTGTGTATGTTCATGCATGTACATATGCCCAAAAGGAAATACTAATTGTATATATTAAGCATGATTTACAAGGCAAGAATATATAGCTTACAAGCTCTATATTATTAAATCTTGAATGTTGAAGAGTTTAAATAATGCTAAAAAGTGTAGAGTAACTCAAAGGCCTATAAATGACTGTAAAGTAACTAAAAAGTGTAGAGTAACTAAAAGCTCTATACTATTAAATCTCAAATGTTGAAGAGTTCAAATGATGCCAAAACATGAAGAGTAACAAAGAGGTCCACAAATAAGTGTAGAGTAACTAAAACGTTTAGAGTAACTAAAAGGTATATAAATGAGGGGTGAGAGGCATTTATAATAGTTGGAGGATATCTTAAGGCTCACAAGCCTCCCCCCGGGTTCTAGATATTTCTATTATTTCTGTCCTAAAGCGAATAATCATATCTCCCTACAAATAGTACAAAGGCTTTATATGAATACAAAGTGTGCTCTTTGTCTAATGATACAAGAGAAGAAGAATAAAATAGTTTTCCAGTTTTGTATAAAGCCCACATGCTACATTTTTGCATAAAGCCTACATACTACATTGGTATGTGCGATTGTTTTGTGTACTATGTGATGTCTCAAGCAAACAAATGTCAAGATAAATGGTACATATTGGTGAAAATGACTATAGGGTGAATCCTATGGTCATGAAAAGATTAATAATAAATATTCATGAACATGACCATAGGGTGCACCCTCTAACTTTTAAGAGTATGATTGAGAAAACAAGGACTCTAGTGGAATAGGTGACCAATATTGATTAAAATATTGGACCTAGTGAGGTATAAATTAGTGTAGCAAGGATCTTTTAATGGATTTTTTGATGAGAGAGGAAAGTGAACTAGATGGGAGACATTGAATGTTCAAACTCCCTTCAAGAGCTTGTGCCGTTAGTTGAGAACCAAAGGTGGGGTAAATGTTACTTAATGACCTCTTTGATGAGAGAGGAAAGTGAATGAGATGGGAGATGAATTAATTATCAAACCCCCCTGAGAGGAGCTTCTATCGTCAAGTGAAAATCGGAGTTTAGGTAATATTTTATATAATTGATAGGAAACTATTTATTGAAAAATTGCTAACATTGAATGATACACTATTTTAGGTTTAGGAGGATGGTTATGCAAGAAAGAATTCAAAGCTACTACTAGGGGAAGGCTTTTATAGATTTCTACTATTTTAAAAAAGATGAGTGTATACATTCTTTCATGGAAGTTTCTTTCCAAGGAAAGGACTACTATATGAGACATTATTTAGTTCAGTAAAGGTCCTGCTTGTAGTGTAGATTCTTGAATGAGTCCAGAAGGTAATGGCAAACTATGTAAATCATGGGCCTAGTTTAATCACACTCATAGAGTGCTAATTGGGACCACAATGGCATGTCATGTATACAATCCAATGTAGTCCACTTTTCATCATGTATATGATCCAAGGTACTCTAATTATCATCATGTATACGATCCAAGGTAGTCAAATTCTCATCATGCCGCCATACGATCCCAGAGGTAGTAAAATTCCCATCATGTATATGATCC
This sequence comes from Cibotium barometz, assembly GCF_041138505.1. Classification (NCBI taxonomy): domain Eukaryota; kingdom Viridiplantae; phylum Streptophyta; class Polypodiopsida; order Cyatheales; family Cibotiaceae; genus Cibotium; species Cibotium barometz. Next base: position 26,504,435 of record NC_141062.1, on the reverse strand, counting down.
CAAGTAGTAAAATTCCCATCATGTATATGATCCAAGGTAGTTAAATTCTTACCATTGGGATTATCTTGTGTAGAACGATAACAGAAAAACTATTAGGTTATTGTTCAAATCAACTCATGACCATAACAATCTATAAAATGCAAAAAAAAAGACACAAACAACAAGCTATATACTTTTTGGATTAATTTAATTGGAACCATGAAGTAATGTGGCTTTGAAAATGTAATTTTTCATGGCTTCATGGCATATGAGATATCCACCTACAAATTGGATCTAAAAACTAGAGGGTAGAGTAAGAGAAATGTACATGGCAGATATGAGACATCCACCCACAAATTAGAGGGTAGTAATGGCAGTGTAGTGAAAGTAGTGTACATGGAAGATGATATATCCACCTATAAATTGGAGGATAGTAAGGGTAGTGTACATGGAAGATGCCATATCCACAAATAAACTGGAGGATAGTTAGGGTAATGTACATGATAGATGCGATATCCACCCACAAAATGGAGGGTAGTAAGGGTAGTTTAGATGACCGCCTACAAATTGGAGGGTGTCAATCCTAGTAGTTTTAGGTATTGTGGATATCAATTCTCCACCTTCCTATTACATAGTTTCGGCATTGTTAGATCATGTTTGTATGACCCCTATAACGGGGAGTATCCATGGTTGAGAAACACAAGTGTGCATGCCCTGAGAAACCTTGTATTCACACAAGATGGTGACCTAGAGGCCTAATGATTTAGGAACACCTTGGATTAGATTTATCATACTCCCAAATAGGCTACATATTGTAGTTGGGGACCGTTATCCCATAATGATTCACACATACTAATAAAAAGAATAAGACTAAGGATTCTAACTCTTTAATTCAAAATAAAAAGTTGTGCTTTTACATTTTAAAAAGGGAGCACATAGCTAAACAAAATGCAAGAAAAAGCAAGCAGATGCCAAGAATGGCACTCTCAAGATCAAGAAGGGTCCAATGATTCTTTAAAAATGCATTTGTTTATTAGTATTAGCATTGAAGAAGTGTGCAATGAGATAACTTTAATGTTATAACACATGACCATCGATAGAAAGGCCTCTACGCATATGACCAACCGGCTACCACAAGTATTAGTGTTCCTTCCTAAAGCTTGTGGGAGATGAAACCATGGTGGTAGTGTACAATGTTACAAAGTTCCCAATTAAAAGTTCAGGTACTATTTCATTTATGTTTGTTTGAAAAAATGTGGGATGAGATAATTAATGTTGGAACACATGGCTTATGATTAGCTACAAGGATTGATATTCCAACACATGGCTTATGATTAGTTTACAATGATTGATATGAGATCATCGTGATAGGTGGGCAATGTTACAAAGTGCCCAATGAAAGTTTCATGTAGTATTTCATTTATGGCTACAGAAGGTTGTGCAATCATGGACCATGACTTTCAGGTTCCCTCTAACAAGAATGGTGGAGCCATTCTTGATGGAGATGAGAAGATCATTGCAAAGGGTATTCAAAGGAACAACTTGTAATATCTTTTTTTGGTGTTTGTTAGTCAAGGTTAATTTGTGTAGCATAAACTTTGGCATGAGAGATATGAACCATTAGGAAATATTTGGAAAGGAAAGGGCCCTCTAAGAAGAGCCATGTCATCATTGTTTTAGAAAAAAAGGGGGGCCATGGTGAATCTTATCTATCATATTTAAAAAACTCCACATGTGACATACTATTGTAGATTGAAAAGACCTTATAGCTTCTAAATCTACCACCTCTGATGAATTTAGAGTAGATATAACAATAATGATATTTATATTTGAAACTCTTGAGTACCAAATACTACTTATTATATTTTTCTAGGAAAAAATGCATACACATAAAATTTACTTATGCTATTATAATTTACAAGTTTTGGCATGCCCAACTTAAGTAATTATATCACACACCCTTCCTTCGTTTTCCTATATTCTCTTTATGTATCTTTCTCTATCTCTCTACGTCTTTCATTAAGATCAAATCATATATATATATATAAAAGAGATAGTGAGTGTGGCAACAAGCAGAGAGACTCAGAAAGAGTGAGAAGATGGGTAAGAGGGTAGAGGGATAATGATAGGAAGAGAGGATGTGTATGCGTGTGTCTATGAGAGAGTGTGTGAGAAAGAAAGAGAGCAAGTGTGAGAAAGAGAAAGGGAGATCAAGAGAGAGCTTAAGAGACAACGAGGAGGAAAGGAGGCATGAGGGTAGAGAGAGAGTGTGTATATTAAGTGAGAGAGCTATGTAGAGAAAGAGAGACATAGGAGTAGAGAGAGAGAGAGAGAGAGAGAGAGAGAGAGAGAGAGAGAGAGAGAGAGATGAGGGATGGAGAGATTGCGTATGTTTTGTGATTGAGAGATCTAGAGAGAGAGAGGGAGAGAGAGACACACAAAGAGAGAGAGAGAGAGAGAGACAGAGACAGAGACAGAGACAGAGACAGAGACAGAGAGAGACAGGTTATATACAAAGTAAGAGGAAGAGAGAGATTGAAGGAGGAGAATAGGAGATATAGATAGAAGGGGGAGAAAAGTAGATATGGAGGTACATATATAAGGGGGAGAAAAAGAGATATGGTGGTATAGATAGAAATAGAGTGTGTGGGAATGAGAAACAGAAAGAGTGAGGAGAGAGCGAGCTCGGGGGGGTCACTCATAAATATGCTCGGGGGGGGGTCACTCTATGTAGAATATCCCTATCGTGTGCGTTCAAGGCCTATATTTTAAATCCCTTATCTGTGAATTTTTAATCCATATAATATCCCCTTTTCTTTATGAATCTGTAAATTTTTTTGAAAAAATTTTAAACCATACCCTTATGTAAATATATTTCTATAAGTTTCATAAATTAAAAATATGCTTCTGTTGAACTCACATGATATTCACATTTTTTATGAGCGACCCCCCCCCCCTGAGTAAATATGTAACCATAGCACGTGGGTTCAACAGAAGGGATTTTTAAAATCCCTTTTTTACACATTTTTACATACCAAAGGGTACCATTTAAAGCGGGTATTTATAGATTTAATAGAAAAAGGGTGTGTTATATTCATGAAAAAATTATAGATAAGGGGTTTTTTAATTTGGCCTTGAACGCACATGATATAGAGAGTTTGCATATAGTGAACCCCCAGAGAGAGAGAGAGAGAGAGAGAGAGAGAGAGAGAGAGAGAGAGAGAGAGAGAGATCTCAAACACATTTATAACCCATCTCAAAGACTTTGAGAATATGGATTACTATAAATCCTCATCTTGAAGAAGGTATGATGGTACCAATGTCAATTAGCAAGAGAATTAACAAGTTATTTATCTAAACCCTAAACCCTAGAGTCTCCTAGACTCAAAACCCAAAATCCTATACCCAAAATCCAAAATCTTAAAACCTATATCCTAGATCCTAAAACCTAAACCCAAACCCAAAAACTCAAATCTTATATACAAAATCTTAAACCTTAGATCCTAACCACTAACCCTAAACTCAAACCTAACCACTAACCCTAAACTCAAACCTAATGTCCTAAATCCTAAACCATAAACCCTTAACACCATTCGCTTCTATAGTCAGGAAGCACTCGTCGCCGCTTATTATTGAAAAGCATGTGGGTGCTTTCTCATGAAGTTGTGTGCGTGCCTCCACTCCTCGTGCATGAAAATGCTAGGCTTTTCCAAATTATTCTTTGCGGCTCTCTTGATATTTGCTTTCCTATTAGTGAGAAAAAGCTTGATTATTCTCTTCATCCACTCCTCCGAGAAGCAAAGATCTGCATGTCGAATAGGGAACTCCGACTTAAGCACATCAATGACATATTTCTTTGAATGCTCGTCTTGTGCTTTCCATTTTTTGAAGGAGTTTATGAACTCCAGGTTAGCAAATACATGCATGCGGTTCATGAATTGCTTCTCTCATGCATCCATCATGAGTGCACCATCTACATCCACCTTGTAAGGTAAGGTGCATGGATCAAATGGACGTGGAATGGGTCTCCTGGGGGCTGGCTAATAATAAGCACATGAAGAGCCCTCCTATTGGGTGTTGAAATATACAAGTGAATAGGGTGTGTGCGGGAACAAGCCCTTGGCTAGAGGCTGTAAAACAGAATCTGTAAATGTGAGAGAACCTGTGAAAAAGTGAGAAGAATCTACTGGGAGAGAATAAAGGGTAGCATGAGGAGATTTAGGAGGTGTGGAGATATTCTGGGAGAGGTGGAGAGAATCAAGCAAAAGAGGTGGAGTGAATCAAGGAGAAATCAGCGGGATTAGATGCTTAGATGTAAACTCTATAAATTGAGGCATTGGCCTAATGAGAACTTGCTGGTTTTTGATTATCTATGCTTACATTAAGCTATTAGTTAATTACTCACTAATCACGTCTTAATTATCATCTAATCTCTTGTTAATGATATTGATTCTAGCATTTGATCCACCATAGCTCATCACATTGCTATAATTTTAACATGGTATCAGAGCCAAGCCTAGAATCTATCAATTTGTGAGCCCATTATCTTGCTAATCACTTGGCTAATTAGGATTAGTAGCTAATTTATATTTTTCACTCTTTTTCAACTAACCCTCTGTACCCCTAGCTGGTGGAGGAGCTCTATCTCCTTACATACATCAAATTAGCCCAAACCCTTCTATCCCAACATAGCTACTTCTTTGGTGCTCCAGCTCATCGAATCAACGCAGCAAACCACGAGTGTAATAAAGAGAAATCGCATTTTTTTCCAGCGCTTGTTTTTCTAAAGAAAATGAAGATCTTGGCTGCACCAGTTGCAATGGGTCTAATTCATCTTAGCCCCAGAGGTTTTCAAGCATGCTCTACAAGATAGTCAAGTCAAAATTTGATTTGAGCAAGTCTATAGTGAGATCCAAGCTCTTCATCAAATTCGCAGAAAGGTGACTTTGGTAAAACAGAGATTAAGCATTCAATGTTTGGTCAAATCTTGTGTTTCTTGGCTTAATCCTCTACTAGACTAATTGCTATTGATGTCCTTGAAAGGATTTGAGCTCATTTGAACTCTAAGGCCTCAGATCTGGGCTCCCTGCATACTCAAATTTTTGCACACAAAATAGAGGATTAATTTGCTAATCGATGTGATTAATCAATGCTAATCACTATATTTTAGTGCAATTGAGGGTTCAAATTAACCATTAGGTATCTGATACAAATCCATATAACTTCAGATTACAATTCGGAGATGGTTTGATACTCCAACCATTCCGTACAAATTGGTTACCCTTGATTTAATGTAATTTTGGGCTGGTGACTTTATGCTGATAAATCTGTTGTAATCATCTCTCTCCTAAACACCAGATTGAGTTGTAAAAGGGTAGATACTGCCCTTGAATCTTGAAATTGGATCAAGAGGTAAGACCCCCTTCACATCATCATGAGTGCAGCACAAGAAATAGCCAAATTTAATGGGAAGCAGTTTTACACATGGCAGACAAAAACCATGTATCTGTTGATGAGGAAAAATCTATGGGGGCTAGTTGAGGGAAGAGATGAATTCCCAGAGGTGAGAGGGGAAAATAAGTGGAAGAGCAGGAATGAAAAAGCATTGGGACTTATCGCACTCAGTTTAAATGATGAAATCATTCATCACATGACAGGGATACAATGGGCAAAAGATGCATGGGATAAACTCAATAAATTATTTGGCACACAAGCTAAAAATTCAAAGATAAATCTGTTAATGCAATTATACAAAATGGATATGAAGGAAAGTAAACCTTTAATCACACACTTGAACAGATATAAAAGCATTAAGCAACAACTGGCAGCAACTATTGGCAAAAAGGTGGAAGATGATAAGACACTAGCACTTCTGAAGAGTGTGGACAAAGGTGAAATATGAAAATACTGCAGCAACACTAAAGAATGTACCTGAATTGAAGATACATGAGATAGAAGGAGCTCTACTAGAGCAAGAGAGCAGAGGCAAAGAGAAGAAATGGCTCGACTCAACAGCAAGAGAAGAAAAAACATTCTTCAGCCGAGGAGGATTCTCTCGAGGATGAGGACAAGCAAGGGGCAGAGTAGGAGGAAGGACCTTCACTTGCCACAACTGTGGAAAGCCAAGACACATGGCAAGAGACTGCTACAGCAAACCTAGTGGAGAAGGAACGACATCGCCAAACTTCATGGAGGCTCCGAAGGAAGTGGAGTCGGATCATCTTTTCTGAGAGAGAGAGAGAGAGAGAGAGAGAGAAACCCCACAACCCAATGTAATCTGCCCCAACAGAGTAAAACCACCTCTGAGCCACCGATGATGTAGGCCATGTGGTAGATGTATGTGTGAGCACTTTAGTCAAGGTCACGGGCACTTATAGTAGCCTTGGACACATAGAGAGAGAGAGTGTCAAGGACTATGCGTTTAGGGACTTGAGGCACTGGTCGCAGACTATCAAGTAAGAGGGAAACTTGGTATAGGGTCCAGGTGTGCTAGGATTATTCACTTGAGGGGAGGTGTTGAAATATACAAGTGAATAGGGTGTGTGCTTGGCTAGAGGCTGTAAAAGAGAATTTGTAAATGTGAGTGAAAAGGTGAGAAGAATCTACTAGGAGAGAATAAACGATAGCATGAGGAGATTTAGGAGGTGTGGAGATACTCTGGGAGAGGTGGAGAGAATCAAGCAAAAGAGGTGGAGTGAATCAAGGAGAAATCAGTGGGATTAGATGCTTGGATGTAAACTCTATAAATTGAGGCATTGGCCTAATGAGAACTTGCCGGTTTTTTATTATCCATGCCTACATTAAGCTATTAGTTAATTGCTCACTAATCACATCTTAATTATCATCCAATCTCTTTGTTAATGATGTTGATTCTAGCATTTGATCCACCATAGCTCATCACATTGCTGTAATTTTAACACTAGGGAGGCACATCAGGAGACCTAGTTTTGCTTTTGCAAAAGCAAAAGCAGCCTATCCCCTCCGCATGTACTCGCGTGCATTAGCACGTCTACTACAGGCCCCCCCTAGACTCCCTACTATGTCGTCGCGTGAGTGGTGAAGATGGGCGTGAGGGAGCGGGGGTGGGTCTAGCCGAGGTACGTGGTGTAGGCTTATCATAGCCATACTGTGATGGGTTTGCACCACTCAGCCCCACACCACTCGAACCTACGCTTTTATCAAAGGCTTGGTCTGCTGCCCCGACTAGCCAACTGGGGTAGATTGCCCGCATGGCATCGACTGGCCTGATTGGTAAGCCCACCTGCATATAAAATTAAACAATAAGACCTATAGAACACATAAAGGTTAACTTTGTGTATGTGAAAAGATTTGATGAAACCATACCTATGTCTAAGTAAATTGAGACCAAGCTTACTACGCATATTGTTTGTTTATAATAGATAGCAGATTTTCCACATCTCAGTCTTGTGATGGGTTGATCAACATTGCCTATGCATACATGCATAAGAGTCAATTGCTTGAAGCATAAAACATAAATGCCTTATTCATAGAGCCTGATGTATAAAGCATAAATTCTTATGCATAGAGCCTTATGCATAAAACCTATTGTATAAGGGCATATGCATAAGCCTATTGACCTAACCCTAATCCCCGACACCCAAGGGTGCCAAAACACAAAGAGAAGAAGCATAAACAAAGAATGGATAAAGAGGGCTTACCTTTTCTTTAAGAAGCCATATGAGAGGATTGGCCTAAACCCTTGTTAGTTGTTCGCTTGAATAAAATTACAAAAAAGAAACATAATAAATAAAAAAAAGTTAGTTCATTTTAACATATTATACATAGCCTATTGCATAAGGCCTATTGCATAAGAACTATTGCATAAGCCTATTGCATAAGACTATTGCATAAGGGCTTGTGTATAAGCCTTCGCATAAGGGATTATGCATATGCCTTATGCATAGCCTATTTCATAAGAGCTTATCCATAAACCTATACATAAGGGCTTATGCATAAGCCTATTTCATAAGACTATGCATACAACTTATGCATAGGCCTATTGCATAAGGGCTTATGCATAAGGCTTATGCATAAACCTATTCAATAAGCCTACGCAGCATAAGGGATTATGCATAAGGTTTATTCATAAGCCTATTGCATAAGGACCTATGCATAAGCCTATGAATAAGCCTTATGCATAAGATTTATTCATAAGCCTATTGCATAAGGGCTTATGCATAAGCGTATGAATAAGCCTATGCATAAGGCTTATGCATAAGCCTATTGCATATGGGCTTATGCATAAGCCTATTGCATATGGGCTTATGCATAAGCCCATTTACCTAACCCTAATACGCGGCACCCAAGGGTGCAAAAACACAAAGAGAAGAAGCATAAACAAAAAATGGAAAAAGAGGGCTTATCTCTTCTTTGAGAAGCTTTATGACAGGATTGGCCTAAACGCTTGTTAGTTGTTCACTTGAATAAACCTACAAAAAAGAAACATAAAAAATCAAAAAGTTAGTTCTTTTTAACATATTAGGAAACAAGAGAAAAAGAGGAAAAAGAGATGAGTACCCTAAACCCTACTCCTAATGCGTAAGTGTATGAAAGAAATTAGTTTATGCTACCCTAACCCTAGCTCTATGCATAGAATGCTTAATAGATAGCTTTGATGGAGAGCTCTCGATCAAAGCTATCTATTAGAGCTCTATGCATAGGGCTAGGGTTAGGGAAAGGGAGAGGAAAGAGAGGGGAAGGGAAAGAAAATCTCACATAGAGCTTTGTAGAAGCTTTCCATGAAATCTTGGAATGAAAGAAAGCATTAAAGATTTCCCCATGAAAGCTTGGGAGAAAGAAAGAAAGGAAAGGGACACTTACCTTGGAGAGGAAGAGTGGCTTGATGGAATACGCTTGAGGGAAGAGGTGTGGTGTGAGGAATAGATACTGTGCAGACGTCCTCTCTGCATGTGTGGCCTAGTCAAAGTAGGTAGAATAAATGACTTCTGTCGATGGGCAATTCAGGTGGGAGTCCCAATTTCCAAGTCGTTGCCCAGCAGCAAATTTTTGCTCCTAACTTCACTATTGATTAGCAAAATAACGTTGTTGTAGTTTCTATCTAGTAGCGAAATCTAGTAGCGAAATCTTGGAAAATTTTATGTCATAAGCTCTGGATAGCTCAAGTGTTCTTTGTAGTAGCCCTAAATATGTTTTGGCTAGGTTTCAGATGTCTGACAGTGATGATCAAGGGCCGAAATTTGGTTCCGAGGCATGGTTGATAGAAAAAATTCCTTGTGTGTGTGATCAATGCAAGGGCCAATATATACGACAACGTCGTATAACAATTCAGCATGTTCGGTCATATGGTCTTCATGACACATTGGCACGACCAAGTGCGGATGATGACATGGAAGATAACCATAGAAGAGTGCTAGGTAACATGCCACACCATTCGGTGACATCAATTAGAGTGCGGAAGGTGGCAAGGCTTCATATGGAAAGCATAGCTAAGACTCATCTTTGCCAACCAATGAATGAGGTGCATCCACCATTGCTACATAAGGAGGAAAAGAATCTCATCATGGATGAGATGGTGAATGACTTCTTTGGACGGGAGGTCATAGATGATAGTGAACAACCTCCAATGTCACAAGAGGAGGAAACCTTGCATAGAGGCAAGAACCCCTTTGTATGAGGGATGTTCTTACTCCACACTGTGATAAAACTTGCAGCTATTAAACTTGAAAACAACTTATGGATGGAGTGATGCAAGTGTCACAAGTCTTCTTCAGTAAGACCGCCTCATTCTATTCTCTTAAATAGAAAATGTATTATTATATACTCTCCTTGCTAATATTTTTACATTTGATTTCTTATATTATGTTGTAGGCTTCTCAAGAAGATTATTCCCCCTCAAAATCTATTACCGAACTCACGAGATGGGTGTTGTAAAATGCTCTCTATGCTAGGTATGGATTACACCAAAATACATGCATGTCCCAATGATTGTATGCTATTTAGAGGGGTTAATAAAGATGCAACACAATGTCTACAATGTGGGGAGAGCTACTATAGGGATGATTTGCACAAGGACACAAAGTTCCCCGGAAGGTGTTGAGACACTTCCCTATCATTCCTTGCATCCAACACATATTTAAATGTTATTAGGGGATTGCAGAACTCATGACATGACATGCTACTCATCACTCAATGGATGGCATCATGAGGATTGTAGATGATTCACTGGCATGGAAACAAGTGGAGCATCAATGGTGGCAAGAGTTTAAAGATGAGCCCCATCACTTACGTCTTGGCTTGTGCATGGATGGTGTTGGCTTCAAGTCCATATCATGTTCTACTTGGCTATTGTATTGGTAAATTACAACCTCCCTCCATGGGTGGCAATAAAGAAAGGTCATATCATACTCGCTCTCCTTGTACTAGGCAAGTATAATAGGCAAGTATAAGGTGGCAAACATGGATGTTTACCTCGAGCCTTTGATCGCGAGCCTTTGATCGAGGAGCTTGAGACACTATGGTGAGGTATCAAAGTGCATGATGTTTCAAGGCCAATAAAAAGGCATGCGTTAGAGGTGAAAGGAGTTCTAATTTGGATGATGCATGACTATCTCGGGTTCTCGGAGTGCTCAGGTACATACTTGAACCGAATAACTTTAAGCTTTAACCTCTAAAGTTCAATTCTATATCTCTTCCTTTCAATCATCTCAATTTTAAAATAGATTTGGCAACCTCTCTACATCATGCATGTCTAATTTGTGGACCATCACTTGTTTCGAAAAGACTATCTACACTTAAAAAGGTGGCGTATGACAAACATCATTGATTTCTCCCTCCTTCACATATCCCAACTATTTGCCACATGATGTCTCACCACTTGTGATAAGAGGTAGATATTGGTTTGATGCATGGAGGAGAAACCCCAATCCCGATGGGATGTCTAGACACTCAATCTTCTTTCGACTTCTATATTAGTGTGACATGAAGATCAATCATCTCTTAGACTCCATGCATATCTTCAAGAATGTGGCAATAAATATTTGGGACCATTTAATTGGTAAAAGAGATACAAAGGGTGCAATGGATGACTTACAAAACATTGGATGCCTTCAAAGTGCATGGCCAATTGAAAGTGAGAGTGGTAACATGGTCCTACTAAAGGAACCATGGGTATTAACCAAGAAGGAGCACAATAAGGTGAAAAGTATGATTGCCTCTTTTCCACTACAAGGGATCGAGTTCATACCCGCGCTCTTAGCCGCTAAAAATGACTTGTGAAAAAAAGTAGCGGGCCCGTGTATGAGCGTGCGTATCATCGCGGCCAGAGACATGCGTGTAAAAGCGCGTGTATAGGATTGTTCAGACGCGCTGATACATAGGCGTATACACACGTTCTGTCAGTTCAACTGCATTTAGACGCGTTGATACAAGCATCTATACACGCGTTTTGTGACTTTAAATGCACTGATACACGCGTATTTCTCAGGTTTGACGCGTTTATACACGCGTATTTTACAGATTATCCGCATATATACACGCGACTTTTTGCAGTTCTGACGCGTTAATACACGCGAACAGAAAGCAAAAAAAAAATCCAGAGAGTGCTATTTGGTACCTGAATGCTGTTCCAGCATTCCAGCACCCAATAACACTCTCTGGATTATTTTTTTTGTGCATTGGACCATCCACAAAGAACATATCCACGAGGAAGATTAAGACAAGAACGACATGAATGCATACATTGTCAATACACGATTCAAGACAGACATGAATGCAATACTATCGATTCATGATTCAATATTACTATCAAAATTTCACACATATATACAAGGGAGTCCATATGTCGAAGTAGCCCATGGCTTCAGTTTACAAAAAAAATATATACAACCACATCCTCAATATGGAACGTGATTCAAGACAGACATGAATGCAATACTATCGATTCATGATTCAATATTACTATCAAAATTTCACACATATATACAAGGGAGTCCATATGTCGAAGTAGCCCATGGCTTCAGTTTACAAAAAAAATATATACAACCACATCCTCAATATGGAACGTGATACTATAAGTCTGAGTACTACTCAGACCCAGATGATGACTCGGTGCTCCCTCCATGCTCAGATGAGCTCACATCGGTCGAAATGTCCGATGAGTAGTGCTCACGTCCACCCTCTGCAGTGGCGGCGGGTGGATCATTAGCAGCTTGTGCCTGTTCAAGTAATATATAGTATATAAGTATATATATATGTAATTCAATAAACCAAAATCATTCGTCTAGAGTTTTCAAGTACCTATCGACCGTATGGTCTCATGGCCATCTCAAACTGCGCGTCCGTAATACGTCCCTCGGCTCTGAAGATGGCCCACGTGTCACGTCTGCTATACCGACGAGCATACGCAGTATCGTGGGTTGTGGGCTTCCTCCCCGTAACCCACTGTATCATAATCAACACAATTTGTAAGATTAAAACAATCATAGAATCAATGAATTAAGTAAACAATCAAATAAAGTGGCAATATACTTACGAACTCTGCCTCCCATGACTCGACGTCGCCAGATCCGAAATGCGAAGATCCAATGGTCTCCATCTGGATCCGTCGTGCCTCCACATGCTGCCTGCTCTTCACGCCACCCTCTGCTCGTTTCTTTGCCTCCTTCCACTCGCGTTTGTGCGCAGTGGGCAGGTTTCTTGGCAGGATAGCCACCCGCAGCTACATTTAGCCCATCATCGTACGCGAGTTTTTTAGCTAGTTTTTTAAGGTGAGATCTTTTATTACTTAAGATCTCCCTTATTCGCGTCCTTCCCCGTACATCCGAGAATGTAGCATGTGGGGGATTGGGGTACCGACTATGTACAGCCTCTATCACCTCCCCAACTAATCGGCTATTTTGATCTTTAAATTTAATAAAGCAATTTCTATACAAGTTTGATACTACCCCACGCATGTACTCCATTACCTCCCTCCCCCTCGCATCCATCACTATCCCGCCCCTATCCGTCACATCATAGCAGATCACTCCCTCCACCTCTCTCATGTCCTCCTCTTCCGAACTGTCTCCTCTAACTCTTCTCCCTCTATCTCCTCTCTCACCGCGTGCCCTACTACCTCCCCCACCAAAGCACCCGCCGCATCCTCCACTCCCACTCTTCCTCCTGCTGCGGGTGGAGTCACGACTGGGGGATTATCTACGTGACGGTGGCTGTGAGCCCTGACGTGACAGTGGCTCTAAGGGAGTACGTGACATCTGGTGGCTGTGAGCCCTGACGTGACGGTGCTTGGGAGGGTGTGCGTGAGTGTGTCTGGGACGAGGTATGTCTTCTCGGTGGGCGTGAGTGTGTCTGGGACGAGGTATGTCTCCTCGGTGGGCGTGGAAGAGGAGAAGCTGCATGCCGTCTCGTCGGACTCGTAGGCATAGACGGCAGTGGAGTGCCCTGGATACTCGCGGTAGGGGTATAGACACCAGGCATGGAAGGAGGGGGATGGGCATACATGTACTCTGTAAGCTCAACTGGACCAGGATGGTGCCCAAAATGATTTAGCATCTCCATCAGCCAATTGTTGTACGCGAATGGATCGGATGAAGAACCTGGAATATCCATAAAGAATCTGTAAAAATAATCCTCATGTACATCATAGACTGTCTCTTGACTCACACAAATATCATCATCCAAGTCACCTATCAGCCTGCAAACCATAGAAACAGGAAACACAGTCCAGAAACGCATGTATATACCCGTCCAGAAACGCGTGTATATCCACGTGAACAGTCTGTGCAGACAAGATACATGTGTTTATACACGCGACCTGTTCAAAAAAAATTTTGGAAAGCGACCGACCTCCGACAATGTGTCCTTATAAAAGACCCACTGTCGCCCCTGTCAGAATCGTTCACCCAAAATCGCAACCACAGAAGCAAAAGGAAGGAGACAAACCCAAAAGCAAGGACAAAATAGCATAAACAAATCTGAGGACAAATCTGTGGAAGGAGACAAGGCAAAGGACAAACTGACTCACCTCTGAAAAAGTGAGTCTTCTTTCTTGGTCGGTTTCCTTCACCCGTGTTGTGTGCTCCTTCTCTGCTCCCTCCTTGCGTTATTAGTGTCTGTTGGAAGAGGCAAAAACGAAAGGGAGCAGATATGTTAGTTCAAAATGTTTATTTGGGGAAGGCGGGCTATTTTTAGTTTAAACAGTTTGTCGCGTGTAGAAACGCGTGTATTTTCGCGTGTATGATAAATTAGCCGCGTTTATACACGCGATTTTCAGGAAGTACCTGCGTAAATACACGCGATTTTTAGGAAATAGCCGCGTTAATACACACAATTTTTAGGAAATAGCCGCGTTAATACACGCGATTTTTAGGAAATAGCCGCGTTAATACACGCAATTTTTGGAAAATAGCCGCGTTTATACACGCGATTTTTATACTTTCATTAAAAACATTGGCATGATTTTGTGTTTTCTGGTTTGTACATAGGATGTCATCAACCTCCTCAAGCAGTTCTGGGAAAGATGAGACAATGCGTCATCGTAATCGCGATGTGTGGTTGGGACAACGGATCAAATGTATGTGTAATCGATGTCAAGGATGCATTGTACGAGCACGTCGAATTACCTTAAATCACATCTCCATGTATGGAGAATGAAATCAAATAGGTTTAGAGGTGAGTAGATGTAAATTGATGGTATTCAAATGACTCATGGTATCTAAATTAAATTAATAGAGTTGTAATACATAAACTCTAATTGAAGCAGGATGCAGTACCACACCCTAACATGGTGCCCTACGCGCGGTGAGAGCACGCAAAGCGTCGACGAGATGATGCTGGAGCTTCGGGATCTATTGTCAGAGATGAGTGGGAAAGGGATGACAATAGCCCTGCACCCCACGAAGTTGTGGAAGAGGAAGTGTTTGATGATATGGTGAGGAATCTTTTTAAGGATGATCCCAAAGGTATGGACGACGATGATATGGAACAAGAGCATCTTTACAAGGCTTCATCGACACCGGTTTTTGAAGGGTGCACATTCTCTATTTTACGTGCTTCACTTGAACTACTCAATATACAAACAGTTTATGGATGGAGCAATGCAAGTCTTGACGCATTATTGAAGTAAGCATTCTAACTTGCAAATTTGAATTAGTGGTTTAAGGTTTAGGATTTAGGACTAATTGACATGCTTCCAAAGGGAAATAGACTACCCACCTCAAGAGACATAGGGAGGCGCTATGTGACATCTCTTGGAGGATTGGATTATGATCGCATACATGCATGCATCAATGATTGCATTCTCTTTCGTGGGATGCATAAGGAGGCTCGACATTGTCCCACTTGGTGAAGCAAGGTATAGAACAGATGTGAAGAGTTTTGATGTACCTCGTAAAGTCTTACGACACTTTCCTATAATTCCTCGCATCAAACACATGTTCAAGTGCAAATCCATAACAGAGCTCATGTCATGGCATTCCTCACATCGATCGGATGATGGCATGTGGAGAATTCCCGCAGACACTCCTGCTTGGAAGCATATTGAAGATGAGTGGCCCAGCTTTAAAACAGAGCCCAGAAACTTGAGACTTGGCCTAGGTATGGATGGAGTGAATCCATTTGGTTTCAAAAGCACTGCATATAGCGTGTGGCCAGTTGTGTTGGTGAATTACAACCTTCCACCATCAATGGTGATCAAGAAGGGACATCTTATGTTATCCCTTCTAATTCTAGGGAAACATAAAGTCAAGCATATGGATGTTTATCTCGAACCGTTGATTGATGAGTTGGAGGAACTATGGAGAGGTGTTGCGGTGGTGGACATTAGTAGGCCTCCCTCCTCTCGACACTTCGACTTAAAAGCAGTGTTGATGTGGACAATGCATGACTTTCCAGGATACAGCGATTGTTCTGGTAAGATATCTAATTACCTCCCTACTCTAATACTAATGGCTATATTAATTATAAATATTGACTTTATTATTCTAACTTTTATTTATATTTTAACAGGTTTGAAAACATCGGGTAAACATGCATGTCCTGTTTGTGGCCTTTCATTAGTACATGAGTATGCTGACGGTTTGTGTAAGACCATATTCGATAATCATCATCGATTTCTCCCCTCAGATCATCCTAAATATGTTGCTAGTAAGAGTAACATTCCTCCACAAACACTTCGTGCAAAAGATTGGAAGCGTATTTGGGAGTCTACAAATATTCTTCCTCCAGATGGCATGAACATGTATAGTAATGTTTTTCAATCTTGTTTTGTGTAATACTATTGGATTAAAGGTCACATAGATCAGCAATCCCTTGTGTAGGTACTCCATTTTTTTTCGGCTACCATATTGGACCCATCTTAAGATCAACCATCTTCTTGATCCCATGCATATCTTCAAGAATGTGGGATCTGGTATTTGGGAACATATTATTGGTAAACGAGACAACGTTAGCGTACGTGAGGACTTGCGGGTCGCAGGACGTATGTGTCAAGCTTGGCCACGAGAGGAGGGTGGGCACGTTCGTCTTTCACTTGCACCATGGATTATATCAAAGAAAGAGGAGAAGCAGGTAAAGCAGGCCATCACCACTTTGCATACTCCCACTGGATGCATGAGATCATTGAAGGGAGCCTTTACAACCACTAAAAAAAGAGGCGTTGAGCAACTATATGGGTTGAAGTCCCACGATTGGCACAGGATGCTCCAAGTAAGTGTTTTCCAAGTCTTGTACGTTGAAATTAAATTTTGTAATGCCATAAACCATACATACATGTGCTCTTATGTGCGCAGTTCATACTACCTACTAGCATCGACCATTGTGCAAATAAGAGTTTGAAAAAATGTATTTATAAGATGGGCGAGCTTGTGAGGTATGTAAAACCCATGTCAGATCACCCTTCATTATACCTTGCAAAATGAACGTGCATGAGGTATAACATACTATTTATTTATTTTTCAGATATGTTAGTTCCAAAGCAATTGATCCAGCCACGTTGGATGATGCACGTGTTATGGCAGTGGAGGTGGTTTGTTTGGTAGAGGAGACTTTTCCGCGAACCATTCTCACAAGTCAACTACATCTCATTGTGCATTTAGTGGACGAAATTGCTTTATGTGTGGCACTGTGCATGCACGTTGGATGTTCTTCCTAGAGCGCTTCATGAAGACCTTAAAAGACTTTGTGAGGAAAAGGTGCAAGGCTTGAAGGAAGCATGGCCGAGGGTTGGTTGATACAAGAGTCTCTTGTATATATTTCAGAATTTCTTGGTCAGGTGGACAGCTCTTTGCCACGACTATGGAGCAATGAAGAGGACTTGAGGATGACCTCTATTGTGCCTCAAGGAAAAGGACAGAGCAAAGTAATTGACAGAACATTGATTGATGATCTCAATTTCACTTGCATCCTTAATAGTGATGTGATGAGCAGATGGGTTACAAGATATGAGGATGCAAAGACAAAAAGGCAAGCAGAAAGAGCTCTCTTTCGGAGGCAACATGGCTCTCGTAAGGCGTACCCTAAGCATCTAGCAACACTTCCGAATGATATCCATGTTGATTGGTTGCATGAGAAAATGGAGAGAGCAGAGAGCGACGAGGGGCTGTATATCACGACGGAAGAATGGGAGTATGCACGAGGATGCATGTTAAAGGTACATAGAACTAATGTTTTGCATTAGTTATAAGTGATTTGCTTTTAATATTTATTCACATTGCTTACACAAATATTGCTTCTATTTTGGTCCAGTGCACTATGTTCAATGCTATATGGTGTGAAGGCAAGCATTTTCGAACACAAAGAATTGATGAAAAGAGGAATACACAAGATTGCGGTGTCATTAGTAGCTTTGAGGGAGCTAATGGAAAAATGGATGATTATTGTGGCACAATCCAAGACATATTTAGGCTTGACTTTCGTCGCTTCTTTGTGTATGTTTTGGATGTCAAATGGCAAATGAACGTGGTGGAAAAAGGGCCTAATGCAACGATAAAATGCCATGCAAGTGGCTATGTAACTATTGACTCTACAAAGTTTTGGCAAACAAAGAAAGATAGGCTCGTATTGCCACAACAATGTGAGCAGGTATGCATTTTTTTACTTATATGTTTCATGTACATATATATCTAAGCTCGCGTACCCCTTGACTTTTGATATGCTAATTAATTACTGCAGTATGTGTATTTGAGTAGGTTATCTATCTACCAATGGTGCATGACATTAAATGGTGGTACGTCATCCCTATTCCACCACGTTCCAAAGTGATGTATAATACATTCACTGATATGGAGCATATGGAGGATGTAACAAGCCACAATGAAGATGATGTCGAACATGCCAATGAAGATGTTGTGATCGATGATCAAAAAATAAGAGATGATCATGATAATGAGGATGAGCGTGCCATTTCTCATGATCATGAGAATGACCCTACCATTGAGGATGATGGTGATGTTGATGAGGATGATCAGGACATCGATACCATTATCAATGGAGTACAGAATATCGATAGTGGAATAAATTTAATCGTAGCCTTACAAATTGATCAAATGGATATTGATGTTGATCGCTTGGCAAGGATGGATCTTATTGAAGATGAGATCGAACCCTAACCAATCCGTCACTGTATCGTTCTAAATTGATGACATTTCTATTGTATGTGTTGTCTTTTAATTATCATCTCATAATTTATTTTTGAATATATTTCACTGTTGTAAATGCTTGTAGTGAGATTGTGTAATGATATATACTGTAATGTACTATGAGATGGTTTAAAGAAAATAGTTTTTAATTTTGTAAAGGAATTCAGTTTTTCTTTACCAAGCGTGTATTGATGCGTGTATTATTGCGTGTATATACACGCGCTTATATACGCCAATATACACGCGAATTTAAATGCCAAAATTCACGCGCCCGATTCTATTCAAATACATGCACGACCATACACGCGCCCGTAATTTATCGCGTGTATGAAACGCGTGTATGGCAGCATTGTCTTGTAGTGTTCGTACACCAACGAGAGTAATGTATTCATTGAAGGGTGCCTTCATCATAAAGACCAAAAAGAAAGGAGAGGTACAATAATATGGCCTCAAGACACATGATTGGCACAAGATATTACAGGTATATAAATATTCGCATATTCATTTTCTCTTTATGGTACATAGTTTGTAGGCTCATATACTAACTTTCATTTTTTGCAATGCATAGTTTATTCTTCTAATTGCTATAGTTAGTTGTGGAGACAAGAAGGTGAGAGAGCCTATTTACAAAATCGGAAGCTTGGTGAGGTATTAATCTTCTCTTTAATTCACTAGCTAAGTTATATTGTATATTTGGTATTCTCATGTGCTCACAAGTTATGTATTGGTAAATAGTACACATGATTTCTATGTATATAGGAACATATTCTTAAAGGAGATAGATGCTAAATCCATTCACATGGCTCATCTCAATGTTATTAAGGCAGTGTGTATAATCGAGGATAACTTTCCTAGAACAATTCTCACTAGACAATTTCATCTTATGGTGGTGCATTTGGTTGATGAAGTGGTGCTTTATGGTGTTGTTCATGTTCGATGGATGTTTTTCCTTAAAAGGTTCATGAAAACCTTAAAGGACTTTGTGAGACAAAGATGAAGGCCAGAACAAGCATGGAAAAGGAATGGTTGATGCAAGAGTCTCTTGTGTGTATCTCATCTCAATGTTATTAAGGCAGTGTGTATAATCGAGGATAACTTTCCTAGAACAATTCTCACTAGACAATTTCATCTTATGGTGGTGCATTTGGTTGATGAAGTGGTGCTTTATGGTGTTGTTCATGTTCGATGGATGTTTTTCCTTAAAAGGTTCATGAAAACCTTAAAGGACTTTGTGAGACAAAGATGAAGGCCAGAACAAGCATGGAAAAGGAATGGTTGATGCAAGAGTCTCTTGTGTGTATCTCACAGTACAACAAAACGACGGTCTCGCAGGAAAATAGTAGTGTTTTAATAACTAGAATGGTAGGTAGGTGTCATGCCATTTTCACTGCTAGAAACAGTGCTATTTTCCCTACATAATGGGTTCACTTCTCAGAAAGCGAAATATCACGAGGAGCGACATTTCACTGTAAAACAACGCCATATATACATAAAGTTTTTACAATGAAGAGGTATGAAGAGGTGTCTAACTGAAATCCTCATCGGATTTCGAGTGATCTTCATCATCCAATTTCTCATCCTCTTCACTTGCTTCACGCTGATAATCTGGATCCCCCTCTTCTTGTTTCACCTTGTACACCCACTTACATCCAAAAGCTTTCTTACCTTCAAGTAATGGCACCACATCCCAAGTCTCATTTCCATACAATGCATCCATATCCTCGTCCATAGCTTTCTCGCAATACACATTTCCAATAGCCTCATCAAAACATGTGGGCTCTACAACCTGCATAACTTTTGCCATGTAAGCATAGTGATGTGCCACATAACCATTATAAGTCAACCTCTGCATAGGGTTTTTGGCTCTTCCAGGTCTTTGTAACTTTGCATTCATGGCTTCCAAAGCCTTCTTTACACCAGGTGTCCTCATTGTTGCTGGAATCCCAAGCTCCTCATCATCAAGGCTCATCTTCGAGCCACTAGACTCTCTATCAACAAGAGAATGCCATGCAAAAATATTAGGCATACCAAGGGGCTCAACCACTTTCCCTTTGCCTTTATGTAATGTACCAACTATATTTCTAGGACTGGTATTATTCATCATACATACATGCCATCAAGCGTAAGGTAAGTAGTAAGAGCATTAAAATATAATTAGACATAGGAAAGAGAATGGTTTCGGCTCACTTACCTCATCTGCTTGAGTCCCCAAAACGGACTCATCCAAGCATACACCTCGCATAAGCAGCATCCATGCCCACAATTATGGATGGGGGGCTCTATACCCATAGTCATACCCCCTTTGTTGGGTCACGCCCAACAACCTCCCTCTATAAAAAATAATTAAGAAATATATAATTATTTCAAGAAAACAATATAGTACAAAATGAAATGAAAGAAGAGAAGAAATGATTACTTATAAAATGAGCAAGCAAGGAGGTTTTTCCGTTGGAGCCGAAGTACGAAGCCCCTCCTTCCATTGTCGGGATCACTCGCCATTGCTTCACTTGGGTGATTTCTTCACGAAGCTGTGTGTGTGCCTCCACTCCTCAGCCGTACACATGCTAGGCTTCTCCAAAAATATTCTTTGTTGCTCTCTTAATATTTGCTCTCCTATTAGAGAGAAAAATCTTGATGCGCCTCTTCATCCAATCCTCGGAGAAGCAAAGACCCACATGTGGCATGGGGAAATCCAACTTAAGCACATCAATAATGTATTGCTTTGAAATCTCGTCTTGTGCTTTCCACTTTTTGAAGGAGTTTATGAACTCCAGGAGGCTAGCAAATACATGCATGCGGTTCATGAATTGCTTTCCACGTGCATCCATGATGAGGGCACTATCCACATCCACGTTGTATGGTAGGAGGTGTGGATTGAATGGTGGAATGGGTCTCCTGGGGGCTGGCTCATAATGTGTAGATGAAGAGCCCCCTTGTTGGGGAGATGCATCGGGAGACCTAGTGCTGCTTTTGCCAAAGCAGAAGCTGCCTTCTCCCCCCTGTTAGCACGTTTGCTACCTCCCCAGACTCCCTACTACGTCGTCGTCATGGTGAAGAGGGGCGTGAGGGAGTGGGGGTCGGTCTATTAGAGGAAGGTGGTGTAGGCTCATCACAACCATATCATGAAGGGCCTGCACCACTCGGCCCTGCACCTATCAAAGGCGTGATCTGCCCCAACTGAGAAAAAGGGTAGATCATCCCCAAATGAGAAAAAGGGTAGATTACCCTACACCTATCAAAGGCGTGATCTGTCCCAACTAAGAAAAAGGGTAGATTACCCCCATGGCAGCGATTGGCCTGTAAACCCGCTTGCATATAATATTAAAATATAATACTTATGGAATGCATAAAAGATTAGCTTTGTGTATGTGAAAAGGTTTGATAGAACCATACATGTGTCTGTGTAAATCGAGACCAAGCTTGCTGCCCATATCGTTGATTTATAATGGATAGCACATTTGCCACATAGGGGTCTTGTGAGACGGGTCAATGCATAATAAGCACTATGCATAAGCCGTATGCATACGCTATGCATAAGCACTATGCATACGCTATGCATAAGCCCTATGCATAAGGCCTATGCATAAGCACTATGCATAAGCCCTATGCATAAGGCCTATGCATAAGCACTATGCATAAGGCCTTATTACAATAGCTATGCATAAGCCCTATGTAATGCCTATGCAAAAGGCCTTATTGCAATAGCTATGCATAGCCTATGCATAAGGCTATGCATAAGGCCTATGCATACATCCTATGCATAAGGCCTATGCATAATCCCTATTGCATAAGGCCTATGCATAGCCCTATTACAAAAGAGGGCTATGCATAGGGCCTATGCATAAGGCCTATACATACCCTATGCATACAGCCTATGCATAAGCCCTATTGCATAAGAGGGCAATGCATCGGGCCTATGCATAAGGCCTATGCATAGGCCTATGCATAGCCCTATTGCATAAGAGGGCTATGATGATGGCCTATGCATACCCTATGCATAGCTTTATTGCAATAGCTATGCATATCCTATGCATAGTCTTTGCATATAAGGCCATGCATAAGCCCTCTTACATAAGGCCTATGCATAGCCCTATTGCATAAGAGGGCTATGCATAGGGCCTATGTGTACATTTATTGCAATAGCTATGTATAGCCTATGCATAAGGCTATGCATAAGCCCTATGCATAAGCCCTATTGCATAAGGCCTATGCATAACCCTGCAATAGGCCTATGCATAACCCTATTGCATAAGAGGGCTATGCATAGGGCCTATGTATAAGGCCCTATTGCATAAGAGGGCTATGAATAAAGCCTATTACCTATTGACCTAACCCTAATCCTCAGCACCCAAGGGTGCAAAAACACAAAGACAAGAAGCATAAGCTAAAATAAAGAAAGAGGGCTTACCTTATGAGAGGCTATGCCCAAAACCTTGCTCACTTTAATAAACCTACAAAAAAGAAATTCACCTATTGGGCAGCAAATTTTTGTGATGTGCAATAAAAAAAACACTGTTGTGGTCATTGTTTAGTAGGCGAACGCCTGGGTAATCTTCTATTTGTAATACTGGATGTTGTTGTGTGTTTTGTATGAACCCTAAATTTAGTTTTGGCCAAGTTAAAGATGTCTAATAGTGATCATCAAGGGCTGGAAGTTGGATCTGAGGCATGGTTGAGAGAAAAAATTTAATGTGTGTGATCAATGCAAGGGCCAGTATATACGACAACATCGTGTAACAATTAAGCATATCCGGACAAATAGTCTTCACATGAGGTAGTGGCACGACCAAGTGTGGATGATGACATGGAGAAGAACCATAGGAGAGTTCTAGGTAACATGCCACACCATTCGGTAACATCAGGTAGAGTGCGGAAGGTGGCAAGGCTTCATATGGAAAGCATGACTGAGACTCATCTTCCCCAACCAATGAATGAGGTGCCTCCACCATTGCCACACGAGGAGCAAGAGAATCTCATCATGGACAACATGGTGAATGACTTCTTTGGACGGGAGGTCATAGATGATAGTGAGAAAGCTCCAATATCACAAGAGGAGGAAACCTTGCATAGAGAGGCAAGCACCCCTTTGTATGAGGGACGTTTGTTCGTACTCTACAGTGCGGCAAACTTGGAGCTATTGAACTTGTAAACAACTTATGGATGGAGTGATGCAAGTGTCACAAGTCTTCTTTGGTAAGACCACCTCATTCTATTCTCTCAAATAGAAAATATTTAATCTTCTATATACTCTCTCCTTGCTAATATTTTGATATATGATTTCTTACCCTATGTTTTAGGCTTCTCAAGAAGATTCTTCCCCCTCAAAATCTATTACCTAACTCACGAGATGGGTGTCGTAAAATGCTCTCTATGCTAGGTATGGATTACACAAAAATACATGCATGTCCCAAATGATTGTATGCTATTTAGAGGGGTTAGTAAAAATGCAACACAATGTCTACAATGTGGGGAGAGCCGCTATAGGGATGATTTGCAAGAAGATAAAGTTTCCCAAAAGGTTTTGAAACAATTCCCTATCATTCCTCCCATCCAACACATGTTTAAATATAAGGGGATTGTAGAACTCATGATGTGGCATGCTACTCATCGCTCGACCGACGCCATCATGAGGATCATAGTTGATTCACCGGCAACATGGAAAAATGTGGAGCATCAATGGCCAAAGTTCAAAGATGACCTTGTCACTTACGTCTTGGCTCGGGCATGGATGGTGTTAACCCATTCGGCTTCAAGTCCACATCATGGTCTACTTGGCCTATTGTATTGGTAGTGAATTACAACCTCCCTCCATGGGTGGCAATCAAGAAAGGTCATATCATGCTTGCTCTCCTTGTACCGGGCAAGTATAAGGTAGAAAACATGGATGTGTACCTCGAGCCTTTGAATGAGAGCTTGAGACACTATGGCAAGGTATCAAAGTACATGATGTTTCAAGGCCAATAAATAGGTGTGAGGTGGAGGTGAACGGAGTTTTGCTTTGGATGATGCATAACTATCCCGCGTTCTCAGAGTGCTCAGGTATCTACTTGAACCTTATATGCATAAGGATTTAGCCTTTAAACTTTAAGTTTATATCTCTATCTCACTCATCTCAATTTTAAAATAGGTTTTGCAACCTCCACACATTATGCATGTTCAATTTGCACACCATCACTTGTTTCGAAAAGACCCTCTACACTTCAGAAGGTGGTGTATGACAAACATCATCGATTTCTCCCTCCTTCACATTCCAAGTATGTGAAGGAGGCCACATGATGTCTCGCCACTTGTGATGAGAGGTATAGATTGGTTTAAGGCATAGAGAAGTACTCCCAATCCACCACTAAATGGGATGTATAGACACTTAATCTCTTTCAACTTCCATATTGATGTGACATGAAGATCGCTCATCTCTTAGATCCCATGCATATCTTCAAGAATGTGGCAACAAATATTTGGGACCATTTAATTGGTAAAAGAGATACAAAGGGTGCAAGGGATGACTTACAAAATATTGGACGCCTTCAAAGTGCATGGCCAATTGAAAGTGAGAGTGGGAAAATATTCATACCAAAGGCACCATGTGTATTAACCAAGAGGGAGCACAATAAGGTGAAAAGTGTGATTGCCTCTTTTTGTACACCAATGGGAGTAATGCATTCATTGAAGGGTGCCTTCACAAAGACAAAAAAAAAGGAGAGGAACAATTATATAGCCTCAAGAAACATGATTGCCACAAGATATTACAGGTATATAAATATTCGCTTTTTCATTTTCTCTTTGTGGTACATAATTTGTAAGGTCATATACTAACTTCCATTTTTTTCTGTTCATAGTTTATTCTTCCAATTTCTATAGTTGGTTGTGGACACAAGAAGGTGAGAGAGGCTATTTACAAAATGGGAAGCTTGGTGAGGTATGAATCTTCTCTTCAATTCACTAAGTTATATTCCTTCTTTAGAATTCTCATGTGCTCACAAGTTATGAAAATATTGTAGCAACACTAAAGAATGTACCTGAATTGAAGATACATGAGATAGAAGGAGCTCTACTAGAGCAAGAGAGCAGAGGCAAAGAGAAGAAATGGCTCGACTCAACAGCAGGAGAAGAAAAAGCATTCTTCACCTGAGGAGGATTCTCTCGAGGACGAGGACGAGGCAGAGTAGGAGAAAGGACCTTCACTTGCCACAACTGTGGAAAGCCAAGACACATGGTAAGAGACTGCTATAGCAAACCCAGTGGAGAAGGAACGACATCGCCAAACTTCATGGAGGCTCCGAAGGAAGTGGAGTCGGATCATCTTTACTGAGAGAGAGAGAGAGAGAAACCCCACAACCCAATGTAACCTGCCCCAACAGAGTAAAACCACCTCTGAGCCACCGATGATGTAGGCCATGTGGTATATGTATGTGTGAGCACTTTAGTCAAGGTCACGAGTACTTATAATAGCCTTGGACACATAGAGAGAGAGAGAGTGTCAAGGACTATGAGTTTAGGGACTTGAGGCACTGGTCGCGGACTATCAAGTAAGAGGGAAACTTGGTATAGGGTCTAGGTGTGCTAGGATTATTCACTTGAGGGGAGGTGTTGAAATATACAAGTGAATAGGGTGTGTGCGGGAACAAGCCCTTGGCTAGAGGCTGTAAAAGAGAATTTGTAAATGTGAGAACTGGTGGAAAGGTGAGAAGAATCTACTAGGAGAGAATAAAGGGTAGCATGAGGAGATTTAGGAGGTGTGGAGATATTTTGGGAGAGGTGGAGAGAATCAAGCAACACTACAAGGGATCGGGCTCATACCCGCGCTCTTAGCCGCTAAAAATGACTCGTGAAAAAAAGTGGCGGGCCCGTGTATCAGCGCGTGTATCATCGCGGCCAGAGACATGCGTGTAAAACCGCGTGTATAGTACCACTCAGACGCGCGTATACACGGGTGTGTAGCCGCGTTTTTTACACAAACGCATTAATACACGTGGCTATACACGCTTTTTCTTATATTAGACGCACTTATATACGGGTGTATAGCCGCATCCTGTTCAGTTCCAATGTCTCAGACGCGTTTATACCTGCGTTTATACACGCGTTTCTTTAATTTAGATACGCTTATACACGCGTAATTGCCAGTTTATACGCATTAATACACGCATATTTTCCAGGGTATCCGCGTAGATACATGCGAGTTTTAGCAGTTCTGACGCGTTTATACACGCGAACAGAGAGCAAAAAAAAAAATCCAGAGAGTGCTATTTGGTGCCTGAATACTGTTCTAGCATTCCAGCACCCAATAGCACTCTCTGGTTTTTTTTTTTGTGCATTAGACCATCCCATTAGACCATCCACGAAGAACATATGCACGAGGGAGATTAAGACAAGAACGACATCAATGCATACATTGTCATTACACGATTCAAGACAGACATGAATGTAATACTATCGATCAATCAATTCAATATTACTATCAAAATTTCATACATGTATACAAGGGAGTCCATATCTCGAAGTAGCCCATGGCTTGAGTTTACAAAAAAATATATACAATCACATCCTCAATATGGAATGTGATACTATAAGTCTGAGTACTACTCAGACCCAGATGATGACTCGGTGCTCCCCCCATGCTCAGATGAGCTCACATCGGTCGAAATGTCCGAGGAGTAGTGCTCACGTCCACCCTCTGTAGCGGCGGCCGGTGGATCATCAGCAGCTTGTGCCTGTTCAAGTAATATATAGTATATAAGTATATATATATGCAATTCAATAAACCAAAACCATTCGTTACGAATTTTCAAGTACCTGTCGACCGTATGGTCTCATGGCCATCTCAAACTGCGCGTCCGTAATACGTCCCTCGGCTCTGAAGATGGCCCACGTGTCACGTCTGCTATGCCGACGAGCATACGCAGTATCGTGGGTTGTGGGCTTCCTCCCCGTAACCCCCCACTGTATCATAATCAACACAATTTGTAAGATTAAAACAATCATAGAATCAATGAATTAAGTAAACAATCAAATAAAGTGGCAGGATACTTACGAACTCTGCCTCCCATGACACGACGCCGCCAGATCCGAAATGCGAAGATCCAATGGTCTCCATCTGGATCCGTCGTGCCTCCACATGCTGCCTTCTCTTCACGCCACCCTCTGCTCGTTTCTTTGCCTCCTTCCACTCGCGTTTGTGCGCAGTGGCAGGTTTCTCGACAGGATAGCCACCCGCAGCTACATTTAGCCGGTCATCGTACGCGAGTTTTTTAAGGTGAGATCTTTTATTACTTAAGATCTCCCTTATTCGCGTTCTTCCCCATACATTCGAGAATGTAGCATGTGGGGGATTGGGGTACCGACTATGTACAGCCTCTATCACCTCCCCAACTAATCGGCTATTTTGATCTTTAAATTTAATAAAACAATTTCTATATGAGTTTGATACTACCCCACGCATGTACTCCATTACCTCCCTCCCCCTCGCATCCATCACTATCCCGCCCCTATCCGTCACATCATAGCAGACTACTCTCTCTATCTCTCTCATCTCCTCCTCTTCCGAACTGTCTCCCCTAACTCTTCTCTCTCTATCTCCTCTCTCACCGCGTGCCCTACTACCTCCCCCACTTCCCCCACCTCCCCCACCAAAGCACCCGCCGCATCCTCCACTCCCACTCTTCCTACTGCTGCGGGTGGAGTCACGACTGGGGGATTGTCTACGTGACGGTGGCTGTGAGCCCTGACGTGACGGTGGCTCTGAGGGAGCACGTGATGGTGGCTGTGAGGGTGTACGTGAGTGTGTCTGGGACGAGGTATGTCTCCTCGGTGGACGTGGAAGAGGAGAAGCTGCATGCCGTCTCGTCGGACTCGGAGGAATAGACGGCACTGGAGTGCCCTGGATACTCGCGGTAGGGGTATAGACACCAGGCAGGGAAGGAGGGGGATGGGCATACATATACTCTGTAAGCTCAACCGGACCAGGTTGGCGCCCAAAGTGATGCAGCATCTCCATCAGCCAATTGCTGTACGCAAATGGATCGGATGAAGAACCTGGAATATCCATAAAGAACCTGCAACAAACATCTTCATGTACATCATGGGCTGTCTCTTGACTCACACAAATATCATCATTCAAGTCAGTTGCCTGCAAATCATAAATCTGAAACGCCGCAGTTTTCTGTCTGCAGAAACGCGTGTATACACCCGTCAAAAAACGCGTGTATACACCCGTCCAGAAACGCGTGTATATCCGCGTGAAAATACTCTGCAGACAGGTTACACGCGCTTCTACACGCGTTTTTACACGCGACCTGCGAAAAAATTTTCTCGAAAAGACCGACCCCCCGACAAAGACAGAATGTCCTTATAAAAGGGCCAGCCATTGTCGCCCCTGTCAGGATGCAGTAACCCAATCGTGTGCAAAAGGACAAACCCAAAGAGCAAAGAGCAAAGTAAACAAATCTGACAAAAGAGACAAGGCACAGGACAAAGTGACTCACCTCTGAAAAAGTGAGTCTTCTCTGCTCCTTCTCTGCTCCCTCCTTCTCCCGTGTGTGTGCTCCTTTCTCTGCTCCCTCCTTGCTGTTGGAAGAGGCGAAAACAGGCGAAAACGCATGCACAGTTGATTTCTTAGTTCAAAATCTATATTTGGGGAAGGCGGGCTATTTTTAGTTTAAACATACCGCCGCGTTTATATTCGCGTTTATAAACGTGGGTATATTCGCGTGTATGTGATTTTAGCTGCGTTTATATACGCGTTTTGCAGAAATAGCCGCGTGAATACACGCGATTTTTAGGAAGTAGCCGCGTTAATACACGCAATTTTTAGGAGATAGCCGCGTCAATACACGCGATTTTTGTGCTTTCATTAAAAACATATAATGATTTTGTGTTTTCTGATTTGTACACAGGATGTCATCAACCTCTTCAAGCAGTTCTGGGGAAGATGAGACAATGCGTCATCGTAATCGCGATGTGTGGTTGGGACAACGGATCAAATGTATGTGTAATCGATGTCAAGGATGCATTGTACGAGCACGTCGAATTACCTTGAATCACATCTCCATGTATGGAGAATGGAATCAAACAGGTTTAGAGGTGAGTAGATGTAAATTGATGGTATTCAAATGACTCATGGTATCCAAATTAAATTAATAGAGTTGTAACATATAATTTGATAAATTGAAGCAGGATGCAGTACCACACCCTAACATGGTACCCTACGCGCGACGAGAGCACGTAAAGAGTCGACGATATGATGCTGGAGCTTCGGGATCTATTGTCAGAGATGAGTGGGAAAGGGACGACAATAGCCCTGCACCCCACGAAGTTGTGGAAGAGGAGGTGCTTGATGATATGGTGCGGAATCTTTTTAAGGATGATCCCAAAGGTATGGACGACGATGATATGGAACAAGAGCATCTTTATAAGGCTTCATCGACACCGGTGTTTGAAGGGTGCACATTCTCAGTTTTACGTGCTTCACTTGAACTACTTAATATACAAACAGTTTATGGATGGAGCAATGCAAGTCTTGACGCATTGTTGAAGTAAGCATTCTAACTTACAAATTTGAATTAGTGGTTTAAGGTTTAGGATTTAAGACTAATTATAATTGATGATATTGGATGCAGGCTATTATCAAACATGCTTCCAAAGGAAAATAGACTACCCACCTCAAGAGACATAGCGAGGCGCTATGTGACATCTCTTGGAGGACTGGATTATGATAAAATACATGCATGCGTCAATGATTGCATTCTCTTTCGTGGGACGCATAAGGAGGCTCTACATTGTCCCACTTGTGGTGAAGCAAGGTACAGAACAGATATGAAGAGTTTTGATGTACCTTGTAAAGTCTTGCGACACTTTCCTATAATTCCTCGCATCAAACACATGTTCAAGTGCAAATCCATAGCAGAGCTCATGTCATGGCATTCCTCACATCGATCGGATGATGGCATGTGGAGAATTCCCGCAGACACTCCTGCTTGGAAGCATATTGAAGATGAGTGGCCCAGCTTTAAAACAGAGCCCAGAAACTTGAGACTTGGCCTGGGTATGGATGGAGTGAATCCATTTGGTTTCAAAAGCACCGCATACAGCGTGTGGCCAGTTGTGTTGGTGAATTACAACCTTCCACCATCAATGGCGATCAAGAAGGGACATCTTATGTTATCCCTTCTAATTCTAGGGAAACATAAAGTCAAGCATATGGATGTTTATCTTGAACCACTGATTGATGAGTTGGAGGAACTATGGAGAGGTGTTGCGGTGGTGGACATTAGTAGGCCTCCCTCCTCTCGACACTTCGACTTAAAAGCAGTGTTGATGTGGACAATGCATGACTTTCCAGGATACAGCGATTGTTCTGGTAAGAATTCTAATTACCTCCCTACTCTATTACTATTGGCTATATATATTAATTAGACGGTTTGACTTTATTATTCTAACTTTTATTTATATTTTAACAGGTTTGAAAACATCGGGTAAACATGCATGTCCTGTTTGTGGCCCTTCGTTAGTACATGAGTATGCTGATGGTTTGTGTAAGACTATATTCGATAATCATCATCGATTTCTCCCCTCAGATCATCCTAAATATGTTGCTAGTAAGAGTAACATTCCTCCACAAACACTTCGTACAAAAGATTGGAAGCGTATTTGGGAGTCTACAACTATTCTTCCTCCAGATGGCATGAACAGGTATAGTGATGTTTTTTCAATCTTGTTTTGTGTAGTCTCTAATTGGATTAAAGGTCACATAGAGCAATCCCTTGTGCAGGTACTCCATTTTTTTCCGGCTGCCATATTGGACCCATCTTAAGATCAACCATCTTCTTGATCCCATGCACATCTTCAAGAATGTGGGATCTGGTATTTGGGAACATATTACTGGTAAACGAGACAATGTTAGCGTACGTGAGGACTTGCGGGTCGCAGGACGTATGCGTCAAGCTTGGCCACGAGAGGTGGGTGGGCACGTTCGTCTTCCGCCTGCACCATGGATTATATCAAAGAAAGAGGAGAAGCAGGTAAAGCAGGCCATCACCACTTTGCGTACTCCCACTGGATGCATGAGATCATTGAAGGGAGCCTTTATAACCACTAAAAAAAGAGGCGTTGAGCAACTATATGGGTTGAAGTCCCACAATTGGCACAGGATGCTTCAAGTAAGTGTTTTCCAAGTCTTGTACGTTGAAATTAAATTTTGTAATGCCATAAACCATACATACATGTGCTCTTATGTGCGCAGTTCATACTACCTACTAGCATCGACCATTGTGCAAATAAGAGTTTGAAAAAATGTATTTATAAGATGGGCGAGCTTGTGAGGTATGTAAAACCCATGTCAGATCACCCTTCATTATACCTTGTAAAATGAACGTGCATGAGGTATAACATACTATTTATTTATTTTTCAGATATGTTAGTTCCAAAGCAATTGATATAGCCACGTTGGATGATGCGCGTGTTATGGCAGTGGAGGTGGTTTGTTTGGTAGAGGAGACTTTTCCGCGAACCATTCTCACAAGTCAACTACATCTCATTGTGCATTTAGTGGACGAAATTGCTTTATGTGGTACTGTGCATGCACGTTGGATGTTCTTCCTAGAGCGCTTCATGAAGACCTTAAAAGACTTTGTGAGGCAAAGTGCAAGGCCTGAAGGAAGCATGGCCGAGGGTTGGTTGATACAAGAGTCTCTTGTATATATTTCAGAATTTCTTGGTCAGGTGGACAGCTCTTTGCCACGACTATGGAGCAATGAAGAGGACTTGAGGATGACCTCTATTGTGCCTCAAGGAAAAGGACAGAGTAAAGTAATTGACAGAACATTGATTGATGATCTCAATTTCACTTGTATCCTTAATAGTGATGTGATGAGCAGATGGGTTACAAGATATGAGGATGCAAAGACAAAAAGACAAGCAGAAAGAGCTCTCTTTCAGAGGCAACATGGCTCTCGGAAGGCGTACCCTAAGCATCTAGCAACACTTCCGAATGATATCCATGTTGATTGGTTGCATGAGGAAATGGAGAGAGCAGAGAGCGACGAGGGGCTGCATATCACGGCGGAAGAATGGGAGTATGCACGAGGATGCATGTCAAAGGTACATAGAACTAATGTTTTGCATTAGTTGTAAGTGATTTGCTTTTAATATTTATTCACATTGCTTACACAAATATTGCTTCTATTTTGGTCCACTGCACTATGTTCAATGCTATATGGTGTGAAGGCAAGCGTTTTCGAACACAAAGAATTGATGAAAAGAGAAATACACAAGATTGCGGTGTCATTAGTAGCTTTGAGGGAGCTAATGGAAAAATGGATGATTATTGTGGCATAATCCAAGACATATTTAGGCTTGACTTTCGTCGCTTCTTTGTGTATGTTTTGGATGTCAAATGGCAAATGAACGTGGTGGAAAAAGGGCCTGATGCAACGATAAAACGCCATGCAAGTGGATATGTAACTATTGACTCTACAAAGTTCTGGCAAACAAAGAAAGATAGGCTCGTATTGCCACAACAATGTGAGCAGGTATGCATTTTTTTACTAATGTGTTTCATCTACATATATATCTAAGCTCGCGTACCCCTTGACTTTTGATATGCTAATTAATTACTGTACTTTGTGTATTTGAGTAGGTTATCTATCTACCAATGGTGCATGACATCAAATGGTGGTACGTCATCCCTATTGCACCACGTTCCAAAGTGATGTATAATACATTCACTGATATGGAGCATATGGAGGATGTAACAAGCTGCAATGAAGATGACGTCGAACATGCCATTGAAGATGTGATCGATGATCAAGAAATAAGAGATGATCATGATAATGAGGATGAGCATGCCATTTCTCATGATCATGAGAAATGACCCTACCATTGATGATGATGGTGATGTTGATGAGGATGATCAGGACATCGATACCATTATCAATGGAGTACAGAATATCGATAGTGGAATAAATTTAATCGTAGCCTTACCAATTGATTAAATGGATATTGATGTTGATCGTTTGGCAAGGATGGATCTTATTGAAGATGAGATCGAACCCTAACCAATCCGTCACTGTATGTTCTAAATTGATGACATTTCTATCATCTCATATGCATGATTTATTTTTGAATATATTTCATTGTTGTAAATGCATGTAGTGGGATTGTGTAATGATGTATACTATAATGTACTATGAGATGGTTTAAGGAAAATAGTTTTTAATTTTGTAAAGGAATTCAATTTTTTTTTCAGTTTTTCTCTGCCATGCGTGTATTAATCCGTGTATCGTAGCGTGTATTTATCCGTGTATAATAGCGAGTATTACCCCGTGAATATTATCGTGTATTTATGCGTGTATTACTGCGTGTATATAAACGCGTTTATACACGCGTTGATAAATGCAAATATACACGCGAACTTAAATGCTAAAATACACGAGCCCGATTCTATTCAAATACAAGCGCAACCATACACGCGTTCGTAATTTATCACGTGTATGAAACGCGTGTATGGCAGCATTGTCTTGTAGTGCAAAAGAGGTGGAGTGAATCAAGGAAAAATCAGTGGGATTAAATGCTTGGATATAAACTCTATAAATTGAGGGATTGGCCTAATGAGAACTTGCTGGTTTTTGATTATCCATGCCTACATTAAGCTAATAGTTAATTGCTCACTAATCATGTCTTAATTATCATCTAATATCTTTATTAATGATGTTGATTCTAGCATTTGACCCACCATAGCTCATCACATTGCTGTAATTTTAATACTAGGGAGACACAAGATATTATAGGTATATAAATATTCGCTTATTCAAAAGTAGCCTGTCCCCCCCGCATGTACGTGCGTGTGTTAGCACGTCTACTAGTCCCCCCAGACTCCCTACTATGTCGTTGCATGAGTGGTGAAGATGGGCGTGAGGGAACAGGGGTGGGTCTAGCCGAGGTAGGTGGTGTAGGCTTATCACAGCCATACTGTGATGGGTTTGCACCACTCAGCCCCACACCACTCGAACCTACGCTTATCAAAGGCCTGGTCTGCCGCCCCGACTAGCCAACTGGGGTAGATTGCCCGCATGGCATTGACTGGCCTGATGGTAAGCCCACCTGCATATAAAATTAAACAATAAGACCTATAGAACACATAAAGGTTAACTTTGTGTATGTGAAAAGGTTTGATGAAACCATACCTATGTCTAAGTAAATTGAGACCAAGCTTACTTCGCATATTGTTTGTTCATAATATGTTTGTTTATAATAGATAGCAGATTTTCCACATCTCAGTCTTATGATGGGTCGATCAACATTGCCTATGCATACATGCATAAGAGTCAATTGCTTGAAGCATAAAACATAAATGCCTTACCTTTTCTTTAAGAAGCCATATGAGAGGATTGGCCTAAACCCTTGTTAGTTGTTCTCTTGAATAAACCTACAAAAAAGAAACATAATAAATAAAAAAAGTTAGTTCATTTTAACATATTATACATAGCCTATTGCATAAGACCTATTGCATAAGAACTATTGCATAGGAACTATTGCATAGGAACTATTGCATAAGGGCTTGTGTATAAGCCTTTGCATAACGAATTATGCATAAGCCTATGCATATGCCTTATGCATAGCCTATTTCTTAAGAGCTTATCCAAATAAACCTATACATAAGGGCTTATGTATAAGCCTATTTCATAAGACTATGCATACAACTTATGCATAGGCCTATTGCATAGGGGCTTATGCATAAACCTATTCAATAAGCCTATGCAGCATAAGGGCTTATGCATAAGGTTTATTCATAAGCCTATTGCATAAGGACCTATGCATAAGCCTTTGAATAAGCCTAATGCATAAGATTTATTCATAAGCCTATTGAATAAGGGCTTATGCATAAGCGTATGAATAAGGGCTTATGCATAAGCGTATGAATAAGCCTATGTATAAGGCTTATGCATAAGCCTATTGCATATGGCCTTATGCATAAGCCTATTTACCTAACCCTAATACCCGGCACCCAAGGGTGCAAAAACACAAAGAGAAGAAGCATAAACAAAAAAATGGAAAAAGAGGGCTTACCTCTTCTTTGAGAAGCTTTATGAGAGGATTGGCCTAAATGCTTGTTAGTTGTTCACTTGAATAAACCTACAAAAAAGAAACATAAAAAATCAAAAAGTTAGTTCTTTTTAACATATAGGAAACAAGCAGAAAAAGAGGAAAAAGAGGTGAGTACCCTAAACCCTACTCCTAATGCATAAGTGTATGAAAGAAATTAGTTTATGCTACCCTAACCCTAGCTCTATGCATAGAATGCTTAATAGATAGCTTTGATGGAGAGCTCTCCATCAAAGCTATCTATTAGAGCTCTATGCATAGGGCTAGGGTTAGGGAAAGGGAGAGGAAAGAGAGGGGAACGGAAAGAAAAGCTCACATAGAGATATGTAGAAGCTTTCCATGAAATCTTGGAATGAAAGAAAGCATTAAAGATTTTCATGAAAGCTTGGGAGAAAGAAAGAAAGGAAAGGGACACTTACCTTGGAGAGGAAGAGAGGCTTGATGGAATATGCTTGAGGGAAGAGGTGTGGTGTGAGGAATAGATACTGTGCAAGCGTCCTCTTTGTACGTGTGGCCTAGTCAAAGTAGGTATAATAAATGACTTCTGTCGGTGGCGATTTAGGTGGAAGTCCCAATTTCCAAGTCGTTTGCCAGCAGAAAAATTTTGCTCCTAAATTCACTATTGATTAGCAAATTAACGTTGTTGTAGTTGTAGCAAAATCCTCGGAAATTTTATGTCATAAGCTCTGGATAGCTCAAGTGTTCTTTGTAGTAGCCCTAAATTAGTTTTAGCTAGGTTTCAGATGTCTGACAGTGATGATCAAGGGCCGAAATTTGGTTCCGAGGCATGGTTGATAGAAAAAATTCCTTGTGTGTGTGATCAATGCAAGGGCCAATATATACAACAACGTCGTATAACAATTCAGCATGTTCGGTCATATGGTCTTCATGACGCATTGGCACGACCAAGTGCGGATGATGACATGGAAGATAACCATAGAAGAGTGCTAGGTAACATGCCACACCATTCGGTGACATCAATTAGAGTGCGGAAGGTGGCAAGGGTTCATATGGAAAGCATAGCTAAGACTCATCTTTGCCAACCAATGAATGAGGTGCGTCCACCATTGCTACATAAGGAGGAAAAGAATCTCATCATGGATGAGATGGTGAATGACTTCTTTGGACGGGAGGTCATAGATGATAGTGAACAACCTCCAATGTCACAAGAGGAGGAAACCTTGCATAGAGGCAAGAACCCCTTTGTATGAGGGATGTTCTTACTCCACACTGTGATAAAACTTGCAGCTATTAAACTTGAAAACAACTTATGGATGGAGTGATGCAAGTGTCACAAGTCTTCTTCAGTAAGACCGCCTCATTCTATTCTCTTAAATAGAAAATGTATTATTATATACTCTCCTTGCTAATATTTTGACATTTGATTTCTTATATTATGTTGTAGGCTTCTCAAGAAGATTCTTCCCCCTCAAAATCTATTACCGAACTCACGAGATGGGTGTCGTAAAATGCTCTCTATGCTAGGTATGGATTACACCAAAATACATGCATGTCCCAATGATTGTATGCTATTTAGAGGGGTTAATAAAGATGCAACACAATGTCTACAATGTGGGGAGAGCTGCTATAGGGATGATTTGCAAGGACACAAAGTTCCCCGGAAGGTGTTGAGACACTTCTCTATCATTCCTTGCATCCAACACATATTTAAATGTTATTAGGGGATTGCAAAACTCATGACATGGCATGCTACTCATCACTCAATGGATGGCATCATGAGGATTGGAGATGATTCACTAGCATGGAAACAAGTGGAGCATCAATGGTGGCAAGAGTTTAAAGATGAGCCCCATCACTTACGTCTTGGCTTGGGCATGGATGGTGTTGGCTTCAAGTCCATATCATGTTCTACTTGGCCTATTGTATTGGTAAATTACAGCCTCCCTCCATGGGTGGCAATAAAGAAAGGTCATATCATACTCGCTCTCCTTATACTAGGCAAGTATAAGGTGGCAAACATGGATGTTTACCTCGAGCCTTTGATCGAGGAGCTTGAGACACTATGGCGAGGTATCAAAGTGCATGATGTTTCAAGGCCAATAAAAGGCATGAGTCAGAGGTGAAAGGAGTTTTAATTTGGACGATGCATGACTATCTCGGGTTCTCGGAGTGCTCAGGTACATACTTGAACCGAATAACTTTAAGCTTTAACCTCTAAAGTTTAAGTCTATATCTCTTCCTTTCAATCATCTCAATTTTAAAATAGATTTGGCAACCTCGGTTTTAATTTGGACGATGCATGACTATCTCGGGTTCTCGGAGTGCTCAGGTACATACTTGAACCGAATAACTTTAAGCTTTAACCTCTAAAGTTTAAGTCTATATCTCTTCCTTTCAATCATCTCAATTTTAAAATAGATTTGGCAACCTCTGTACATCATGCATGTCTCATTTGTGGACCATCACTTGTTTCGAAAAGACCGTCTACGCTTAAAAAGGTGGTGTACGACAAACATCATTGATTTCTCCCTCCTTCACATATCCCAACTATTTGCCACATGATGTCTCACCACTTGTGATAAGAGGTAGATATTGGTTTGACGCATCGAGGAGAACCCCCAATCCACCATCAGATGGGATGTCTAGACACTCAATCTTCTTTCGACTTCTATATTAGTGTGACATGAGAATCAATCATCTCTTAGATCCCATGCATATCTTCAAGAATGTGGCAATAAATATTTGGGACCATTTAATTAGTAAAAGAGATACAAAGGGTGCAATGGATGACTTACAAAACATTGGATGCCTTCAAAGTGCATGGCCAATTGAAAATGAGAGTGGTAACATGGTCCTACTAAAGGAACCATGGGTATTAACCAAGAAGGAGCACAATAAGGTGAAAAGTATGATTGCCTCTTTTCGTACACCAACGGGAGTAATGTATTCATTGAAGAGTGCCTTCATAAAGACCAAAAAGAAAGGAGAGGTACAATAATATGGCCTCAAGACACATGATTGGCACAAGATATTATAGGTATATAAATATTCGCATATTCATTTTCTCTTTACATAGTTTGTAGGCTCATATACTAACTTCCATTTTTTGCAATGCATAGTTTATTCTTCTAATTGCTATAGTTAGCTGTGGAGACAAGAAGGTGAGAGAGCCTATTTACAAAATTGGACGCTTGGTGAGGTATGAATCTTCTCTTTAATTCACTAGCTAAGTTATATTGTATATTTGGTATTCTCATGTGCTCACAAGTTATGTATTGGTAAATAGTACACATGATTTCTATGTATATAGGTACATATCCTTAAAGGAGATAGATGCTACATCCATTGACATGGCTCATCTCAATGTTATTAAGGCAGTGTGTATAATCGAGGATAACTTTCCTAGAACAATTCTCACTAGACAATTTCATCTTATGGTGGTGCATTTGGTTGATGAAGTGGTGCTTTATGGTGTTGTTCATGTTTGATGGATGTTTTTCCTTAAAAGGTTCATGAAAACCTTAAAGGACTTTGTGAGACAAAGATGAGGCCAGAACAAGCATGGAAAAGGAATGGTTGATGCAAGAGTCTCTTGTGTGTATCTCACAGTGCAACAAAATGAGGGTCTAGCAGGAAAATAGCAGTGTTTTTATAACTAGAAGGGTAGGTAGGTGTCGGGCCATTTTCACTGCTAGAAACACTGTTATTTTCCCTGCACAATGGGTTCACTGCTCAAAAAGCGAAATATCACGAGCAGCGACATTTCGCTGCAAAACAGCGAAATATCACTGTTGAGTAGCGATATTCACTTATAAGAAGTGACTTCTATTTTTGCTCTGATGAGCAGCGAAAGCTCTACACAGCAAAAAAAGAGCTGGGGTAGACTGGGGAGTCTGACAGGACTCCCCAGTCTTCCCTAGCTCTTTTTTTAAATTTAAAACAGAGTCAAAGTTTCAGATTTATAACACAAACACAAATATAAGAAACACATACATTGTGGAGAATGCAATTGAGCCCAAAAAGTTATTATATTTTTGAAATTGTTGGGTCTTTGGCCATATATACATAAAGTTTTTACAATGAAGAGGTATGAAGAGGTGTCTAACTGGAATCCTCATTGGATTTCGAGTGATCTTCATCATCCGATTCCTCATCCTCTTCACTTGCTTTTCACGCTGATAATCTGGATCCCCCTCTTCTTGTTTCACCTTATACACCCACTTACATCCAATAGCTTTCTTGCCTTCAAGTAATGGCACCACATCCCAAGTCTCATTTCCATACAATGCATCCATATCCTCATCCATAGCTTTCTCGCAATACACATTTCCAATAGCCTCATCAAAACATGTGGGCTCTACAACCTGCATAACTTTTGCCATGTAAGCATAGTGATGTGCCACATAACCATTATAAGTCAACCTCTGCATAGGGTTTTTGGCTCTTCCAGATCTTTGTAACTTTGCATTCATGGCTTCCAAAGCCTTCTTTACACCAGGTGTCCTCATTGTTGCTTTGAATCCCAAGCTCCTCATCATCAAGGCTCATCTTTGAGCCACTAGACTCTCCATCAACAAGAGAATGCCGTGCAGAAATATTAGGCATACCAAGGGGCTCAACCACTTTCTCTTTGCCTTTATGTAATGTACCAACTACATTTCTAGGACTGGTATTATTCATCATACATACATGCCATCAAGCGTAAGGTAAGTAGTAAGAGCATTAAAATATAATTAGACATAGGAAAGAGAATGGTTTCGAGTCACTTACCTCATCTGCTTGAGTCCCCAAAACGGACTCATCCAAGCGTACACCTCGCATAAGCATCCACGCCCACAATTATGGACGGGGGGCTCTATACCCATAGTCATACTCCCCTTTGTTTGGTCACGCCCAACAACCTCCCTCTATAAAAAATAATTAAGAAATATATAATTATTTCAAGAAAACAATATAATACAAAATGAAATGAAAGAAGAGAAGAAATGATTACTTACAAAATGAGCAAGAAAGGAGGATTTCCCGTCGGAGCCGAAGTGTGAAGCCCCTCCTTCCGTTGTCGGGATCACTCACCATTGCTTCACTTGGGTGATTTCTCACGACGCTGTGTGTGTGCCTCCACTCCTCAGCCCTACACATGCTAGGCTTCTCCGAAATATTCTTTGTTGCTCTCTTAATATTTGCTCTCCTATATTAGAGAGCAAAATCTTGATGCGCCTCTTCATCCAATCCTCGGAGAAGCAAAGACCCACATGTGGCATGGGGAACTCCAACTTAAGCACATCAATAATGTATTGCTTTGAAATCTCCTCTTGTGCTTTCCACTTTTTGAAGGAGTTTATGAGCTCCATGAGGCTAGCACAAATACATGCATGCGGTTCATGAGTTGCTTTCCACGTGCATCCATCATGAAGGCACCATCCACATCCACATTGTATGGTAGGAGGTGTGGATTAAATGGTGGAATGGGTCTCCTGGGGGCTGGCTCATAATGTGTAGATGAAGAGCCCCCTTGTTGGGGAGATGCATCGGGAGACCTAGTGCTACTTTTGCCAAAGCAAAAGCTGCCTTCTTCCCCCCCTGTTAGCACGTTTACTACCTCCCAACTGAGAAAAAGGATAGATTACCCCCATGGCGTTGATTGGCCTGTAAGCCTGCCTGCATATAATATTAAAATATAAGACTTATGGAATGCATAAAAGATTAGCTTTGTGTATGTGAAAAGGTTTGATAGAACCATACATGTGTCTGTGTAAATCGAGACCAAGCTTGCTACCCATATCGTTCATTTATAATGGATAGCAAATTTGCCACATAGGGGTCTTGTGAGACGGGTCAATGCATAAGCACTATGCATAAGCCGTATGCATAAGCACTATGCATACGCTATGCATAAGCCCTATGCATAAGCACTATGCATTCGCTATGCATAAGGCCTATGCATATGCTATGCATAAGCACTATGCATAACACCTATGCATAAGGCCTATGCATAAGCACTATGCATAAGCCTATGCATAACACCTATGCATAAGCCCTATGTAATGCCTATGCAAAAGGCCTTATTGCAATAGCTATGCATAGCCTATGCATAAGGCTATGCATAAGCCCTATGCATAAGGCTATGCATAAGGCCTATGCATAAGGCCTATGCATACATCCTATGTATAAGGCCTATGCATAATCCCTATTGCATAAGGCCTATGCATAGCCCTATTGCAAAAGAGGGCTATGCATAGGACCTATGCATAAGGCCTATGCATACCCTATGCATATAGCCTATGCATAGCCCTATTGCATAAGAGGGCTATGCATCGAGCCTATGCATAAGGCCTATGCATAGCCCTATCGCATGAGAGGGCTATGCTGAGGGCATATGCATACCCTATGCATAGCTTTATTCCAATACCTATGCATATCCTATGCATAGTCTATGCATATAAGGCCATGCATAAGCACTCTTACATAAGGCCTATGCATAGCCCTATTGCATAAGAGGGCTATGCATAGGGCCTATGCGTACATTTATTGCAATAGCTATGTATAGCCTATGCATAAGGCTATGCATAAGCCCTATGCATAAGCCCTATTGCATAAGGCCTATGCATAACCCTGCAATAGGCCTATGCATAACCCTATTGCATAAGAGGGCTATGAATAAATCCTATTACCTATTGACCTAACCCTAATCCTCGGCACCCAAGGGTGCAAAAACACAAAGACAAGAAGCATAAGCTAAAATGAAGAAAGAGGGCTTACCGTATAAGAGGCTATGCCCAAGATATCTCCAAGTAATTCTCCAAAATGAGCCTCTCCAAGGATATGTAGATGGTGTGTAGAGGCCTAGTGAATCCTCATGGATGTTTCTAGAAGTGGTGGGTTTCTCCACAAAAGAAAATCTTGAGATAATACCAAGCTTTGGTATTTTGTTTCTTTATTACAAAAAAGGGAAGGTAGACTTTGCATGCCTTATTCCATAAATGGAAGGTTGGAAATTGTTGATGAAGTGGAGACCACCTTTGAATATCTCTTTTGGAGCCTTGTATCCTTGTAGAAAAGTGCGCATCCTCATTTGCTTTTTTTTTTTTGTGAGTTGGAGGAGCCTTTCCTTACATGCCTTTATTGGCTTACATATTTTTTCAAAAGGTAGGCCTAGTGTGGGCCTAAGACTAGTGAGGCTACTTTTAGGAATATATATATATATATATATATATATATATATATATACAATCCAAGGATGGTTTTGACTTTTGTAGGTTGATGAAAAAGGAAAGGCATTAACAATTACATGGAGGGTGGCATGTGTGGGGTTTTTCATGTGGGAGAGAAGCTTGATGAGGGTTTGGGCGAGCATGTGCGTGCGAGATGGGTCGGGGTGGCCCACATGGGCGCGGATGGAGAGGCTATGCATGAGGGTGTGAAGAGGGAGTGGAGAATTGGATAATCCACCATTTAAAACATTAGTAGCTCCATTTTTGGTGTCGTCATTGGTGGCTTGATTAAGTGTAGGGTTCAAATCCATTGATTTGGATTTTGGAAACTTGGTCCACCACTTGTAAGTTGCTAAGAAATTTTCCAAACTATTTTAAAAAGCTTAAGAAAAATATAAAAAAGGGGGAGATTTTTGGGTAATTTCTAAGCCTTTTCAAGCTTGAAAATGGCCAAACAGTGTTATTTTGGGCTTTAAAAATATCAAAAATTTAATGAAAATTACAATGACTTATTTTTCACCCTTGAAAGCTATTAGAATTTTTTTTTAGCATTCAGATCTTGCACCAAACTCTATATACAAGGCTTTTATGTGATGATTTTAAAGTCTTCTTTTTAGCTTAAAATATTAAGAGCTTGTGTTTTTGACATATGAAAACCATGCTTTGAAGCCAAGACTAAATTTATGGTTGAGGGAATCTTATTTGCAGCCTCCATGAGCCCTTAATTAAGGAAAGGAGATGAAAATCAAGCTTTGGTGAAAGTAAGAATGGTTTAGCAATCGCCAATAAGGTGGTTGCTTAGGTGGTGAGGTTTTTGTCTTGGAATCGGGACGTCCTGGGCTCAAACTCCCACTAGATTC
Source organism: Cibotium barometz (assembly GCF_041138505.1). NCBI lineage: Eukaryota > Viridiplantae > Streptophyta > Polypodiopsida > Cyatheales > Cibotiaceae > Cibotium > Cibotium barometz. The sequence continues at coordinate 26,460,716 of NC_141062.1, read as the reverse complement.
TCCCTCGAGGACATCGCTTACGAGTGGAAAAAAGAACCTATGGGTGGTAAAATGCACCTACGAGGAGCAGTGAAAAATGATAACTATGGGTGGATCCTGGTCCTAAGCCTAGTTGGGGGAAGAAAATATTGGTTTAGGTATCTCTAAGCCTAGCCCATGAAGCCCAATTTTAAGAATGATTAAGCATAAAGAGAGTGATTTTGGGATTTTTAATGGATTTGTGAAACCACAAATGGTTTTCCACCTCTTTTTTCCCTTTGGTCGTTATCCACTCGACATAAAAATCATATTCTTCAACCTTTGAAAGAAACTTTCAATTAAATGAACTTGTCTAAACGTTTCTTAAATTTCTTCCACTTTTCTTAAATGCTTCAAGCTTGTACAAGTACTTTGTGTTGGCCCGCTGGGTCAAGGCTCTGATACCACTGTTGGAAGAAATGCAAGGGCCAATATATACGACAACATCGTGTAACAATTAAGCATATCCGGACAAATAGTCTTCACATGAGGTAGTGGCATGACCAAGTGTGGATGATGACATGGAGAAGAACCATAGGAGAGTTCTAGGTAACATGCCACATCATTCGGTAACATCAGGTAGAGTGCGGAAGGTGGCAAGGCTTCATATGGAAAGCATGACTGAGAAACATCTTCCCCAACCAATGAATGAGGTGCCTCCACCATTGCCACATGAGGAGCAAGAGAATCTCATCATGGACAACATGGTGAATGACTTCTTTGGACGGGAGGTCATAGATGATAGTGAGCAAGCTCCAATGTCACAAGAGGAGGAAACCTGACATAGAGAGGCAAGCACCCCTTTGTATGAGGGACGTTCGTTCGTACTCTATAGTGCGGCAAACTTGGAGCTATTGAACTTGTAAACAACTTATGGATGGAGTGATGCAAGTTTCACAAGTCTTCTTCGGTAAGACCACCTCATTCTATTCTCTCAAATAGAAAATATTTAATCTTCTATATACTCTCTCCTTGCTAATATTTTGATATATGATTTCTTACCCTATGTTTTAGGCTTCTCAAGAAGATTCTTCCCCCTCAAAATCTATTATCTAACTCACGAGATGGGTGTCGTAAAATGCTCTCTATGCTAGGTATGGATTACACAAAAATACATGCATGTCCCAAATGATTGTATGCTATTTAGAGGGGTTAGTAAAAATGCAACACAATGTCTATAATGTGGGGAGAGCCGCTATAGGGATGATTTGCAAACAAGGAGATAAAGTTCCCTAAAAGGTTTTGAAACAATTCCCTATCATTCCTCCCATCCAACACATGTTTAAATATAAATGTGAGAGAACCTGTGGAAAGGTGAGAAGAATCTACTAGGAGAGAATAAAGGGTAGCATGAGGAGATTTAGGAGGTGTGGAGATATTCTGGGAGAGGTGGAGAGAATCAAGTAAAAGAGGTGGAGTGAATCAAGGAGAAATCAGTGGGATTAGATGCTTGGATGTAAACTCTATAAATTGAGGCATTGGCCTAATGAGAACTTGCTAGTTTTTGATTATCCATGCCTACATTAAGCTATTAGTTAATTGCTCACTAAACATGTCTTAATTATCATCTAATATCTTTGTTAATGATGTTGATTCTAGCATTTGATCCACCATAGCTCATCACATTGCTGTAATTTTAACACTAGGGAGACACATCAGAGGAGACCTAGTTTTGCTTTTGCAAAAGCAAAAGTAGCCTGTCCCCCCCACATGTACGCACGTGCGTTAACATGTCTACTAGCCCCCCCAGACTCCCTACTATGTCGTCGAGTGAGTGGTGAGGATGGGCGTGAGGGAGCGGGGGTGGGTCTAGCTGAGGTAGGTGGTGTAGGCTTATCACAGCCATACTGTAATGGGTTTGCACCACTCAACCCCACACCACTCAAACCTATGCTTATCAAAGGCCTGGTCTGCCGCCCCGACTAGCCAATTGGGGTAGATTGCCCGCATGGCATCGACTGGCCTGATGGTAAGTCCACCTGCATATAAAATTAAACAATAAGACCTATAGAACACATAAAGGTTAACTTTGTGTATGTGAAAAGGTTTGATGAAACCATACCTATGTCTAGACCAAGCTTACTACGCATATTGTTTGTTTATAATAGATAGCAGATTTTCCACATCTCAGTCTTGTGACGGGTCGATCAACATTGCCTATGCATACATGCATAAGAGTCAATTGCTTGAAGCATAAAACATAAATGCCTTATGCATAGATCCTGATGTATAAAGCATAAATTCTTATGCATAGAGCCTTATGCATAAAACCTATTGTATAAGGGCATATGCATAAGCCTATTGACCTAACCCTAATCCCCGACACCCAAGGGTGCCAAAACACAAAGAGAAGAAGCATAAACAAAGAATGGAAAAAGAGGGCTTACCTTTTCTTTAAGAAGCCATATGAGAGGATTGGCCTAAACCCTTGTTAGTTGTTCGCTTGAATAAACCTACAAAAAAAAAACATAATAAATAAATAAAGTTAGTTCATTTTAACATATTATACATAGCCTATTGCATAAGGCCTATTGCATAAGAACTATTGCATAAGCCTATTGCATAAGACTATTGCATAAGGGCTTGTGTATAAGCCTTTGCATAAGGGATTATGCATAAGCCTATGCATATGCCTTATGCATAGCCTATTTCATAAGAGCTTATCCATAAACCTATACATAAGGGCTTATGCATAAGCCTATTTCATAAGACTATGCATACAACTTATGCATAGGCCTATTGCATAAGGGCTTATGCATAAACCTATTCAATAAGCCTATGCAGCATAAGGGCTTATGCATAAGGTTTATTCATAAGTCTATTGCATAAGGACCTATGCATAAGCCCATGAATAAGCCTTATGCATAAGATTTATTCATAAGCCTATTGCATAAGGACTTATGCGCATAAGCGTATGAATAAGCCTATGAATAAGCCTATGCATAAGCCTATGAATAAGCCTATGCATAAGATTTATTCATAAGCCTATTGCATATGGGCTTATTCATAAGCCTATTGCATATGGGCTTATGCATAAGCTTATTTACATATGGGCTTATGCATAAGCTTATTTACCTAACCCTAATACCCGGCAGCCAAGGGAAGCAAAAACACAAAGAAGAAGATCCTAAATCCATTGAGATGGCTCATCTCAATGCTAGGGAGTGTGTATGATTGAGGACAACTTTCCTAGAACAATTCTCACTAGCCAATTGCATCGTGTGGTGCATTTGGTTGATGAAGTGGTGTTGTGTGGTGTTTTTCATGTTTGATGTATGTTTTTTCTTGAAACGTTCATGAAAACCTTAAAGGAATTTGTGAGAAGAAGAGCAAGGCTAGAAGCAAGCATAGTAGAGGAATGGTTGATGCTGCAAGAGTCTCTTGTGTATATCTCAAAACATATATCTGGCATAGATTCTTCCATGCCACAATTGTGGAGCAATGAGGAGGATGACTAACTAATCACTATTGTGCCTCAGGGAAAAGGAGGGCAACGAATACTGGATGAAGCATTACACCACAAGGTGAATACATTCTGCATTCTAAATAGTCCCATCATGGAGAAGTGGATTGGTAGATACAAGGATGCAATCAATAGATGAAAGGATGAGAGAAGAGCTTTTAGAAAAGCAAATAGACACTTGCCATTCCCGCCTAGCTTGGAACCTCTACCAAATGTGATTAATATAGAATGGCTTCGTATGGCAATATCGATGGCATTGCAAAATGGAGGGATGATCACAAGAGAAGAGCATGAGTATGCAAGAGGATATGACCCTCAAGTAAGTACATGCTTCATTTCTATCTCACGTATATACCTTGCTTAATGCACTATACTAAATGTCATGCTTTTGTTTAATGTTAGTACAAACTATATAATGCAATATGGTGAGAGGGAAGGCACTTTTGCATGGAGCGTGTGGATTCTAAAAGAAACACATTTGATTGTGGTTTGATGGCAACTTTTGAGCAAGAAAGTCGAGCCAGTAGACATGATACCAATGTCAAAGAGGACAATCTTAAGTATTGTGGAACTATTCAGGATACTCTTCAAGTTGGATTTAGAGCATTTAGTCTATTCATCTTTGATGTCAAATGGTTCAAGGTGATATATAAAGGTGCTCAAGCAATCATGAAGATACATCTGAATGGGTTCTTTCAAATTTATTCCACCAAGTTTTGGAATGATAAGAGAGATACCTTCATACTACCTCAACACTGTCAATAGGTTAGTAACCCAACCAATCCCAAATTAAATCTTGATGTAGTATAATAAAAGTGTAACCCCTTTGCTTTGGGATATTAGGTTTGTTTCACGTTGATCGAATTGATCCAAAGTGGTGGTATGTTATACAAGTTTCCCCTCGTTCAAAACATATCTTTCAAGATCAAGATGTGGAGGCCAAATCTCTAGATGAGGTGCAAGTACTACGTCAAATCAACTCATTGGAAGAAGACGATAAAGAAAACATTTTGGATGGGGCTGATGAAGAGCATGAGGAACATCAATCGGAAGAAGATGATGAGTCACCTATCAATCATGACAATGCTTCATGTATTGATATTGATATGGAACCTCATCTTTTCATTGAGCTTCCCTTAAATATAGACATTGATACCTCTATGCATGAAATCCAAATATGATAAAAGTCACACTTTTATAATAAAATAATCAACTTTTATGCATACCTCTATGCATGAAATCCAAATATGATAAAAGTCACACTTTTATAATAAAATAATCAACTTTTATGCATACCTCTATGCATGAAATCCAATTATGATAAAAGTCACACTTTTATAATAAAATAATCAATTTTTATGCATACCTCTATGCATGAAATCCAAATATGATAAAAGTCACACTTTTATAATAAAATAATTAATTTTTATGCATACCTCTATGCATGAAATCCAAATATGATAAAAGTAACACTTTTATAATAAAATAATCAATTTTTATGCATACCTCTATGCATGAAATCCTAATATGATAAAAGAAACACTTTTATATTAAAATAATAATTCTTTTATGCATACCTCTATGCATGAAATCCAAATATGATAAAAGTAACACTCTTACAATAAAATAATCATCAATTATGCATAACATAAAAATCAATTTCTCCATGATTACAATAAAATTCTTTCAATTAATCTAGGATGATAATTCCTAGAATATGGTAGGAAGTTCTCTTTTCATGCTTTGAATAAAATTATTTTATGTGTAATTTTTATAAAAAATTTGCCATAGCTCCGCTACTATGACTGATAAATCTCAATTTATTTTGAAGGATAAAGCTTATCATTAAGAAAATGATTAGAATGATCCCTAATTGGATCATTAACCCAATAATGGGTTGAATCATCAATATACATAAACTAAAAGCATAGAAAAAAGGCATTAATTTGACCTCAAGCATAGATTAATATTGGATTAAGGAAAAGCTTTATGAAAAGCTTCATTTGGATTGAGAATGGGTCTTGAGTATGACCATTTCTTGAGTGAGAGAGAGAAATTACATAAAAACCATTAGAATTAAGCATAAATGAAAACTTATGTAATTCTTGACTATCATTAATCAATTAACTTCAATAGCATTCATCAAATTATGTAATTCTTCACTACCATTCATCAATTAACTTCAATAGCATTCAAAAACCATTCCAATTAAGCTTCTCAATCTTGAGAGGGGTTGAGAAGAGAGAAGCATTGAGAAATTATAGAAAAGATCAAAATTCACCATTTACCTTATAAATTGCTTGATTCTTTGTTCACGGTAGAGGCCCCCAACCAATCAATTGGTTAAGTATGTTGATGGAGCCATCAATGGGGATTGAAGAAAGAGGGAAGCTCCAATTTCTTCAATTTGGAGAGAATTTTAGAGAATAGTAGAAATTAGCATTATTTCAGCATAACTCTAGTATAGTAAAATTTTTCTATTTTTTTCAAAGGACTCATGTTCTATTTATAGGAGAGGGAAGCTCTAACCAAAGCTAACTGAATTCTAGAATTTTCCAGATTCAGTTTGGTTGAATTTGGACTAGATTTGGATCTAGTTTGGTTCCTTTTTTATTCGGTTTGGTTCCATTTTGATTTGGTTTGATTCAAGAGAGAGGAGAGATAAAAATATCACATTATTTTTGAGTTTAAAACTCATTCAAGCATGTGAAATATGCACCTCCTTTAATGGACTCCCCTTCCTTACATATGTGTCAAAATAGAATTATTATACCCAAAATATCTCATATTTTTAATATTGCTCATAGTTTTTTACTAATAAACCTTGTACATTTTCAACTCTTCATCTTATGTGAGCATTTACTCATTTTTGGATATCAAAAATATCTCATATTTTTTATATTACTCATAGTTTCTTACTAAAAAACCTTGTACATAGTCAACTCTTCATCTTATGTGAGCATTTACTCATTTTTGGGTATCTTCTTTTACAAATTGGATTTATCTCCTCCCTACACATGGATTGATGCTATTGGCCCATAGGAACCTTAATTGGACCATAATCCAAAAATTTCTGAAAATCTAGACCCTTAGGCTAAGGTCCTTTATACCCATTTCCAATAAATTCCAATTGCACATTGGAAAGTTCTTTTTGAATTTCTGTTTCAGGGGAACTTATTTTAATAAGATGAGTTATTTTTCTATCCAAAAATATTCATAATCTGAATATTCTCTCTCTAGAATATTTTCTCTCTCTATGTCAAAACAGGTAGAGACGAGATCTCTTATATTTCTGAAGAGGGAATTGATTACAAGGGAATTTGCTGGACATTTTGAGAGGCTAGGGAGGAATCTTACATTCTCTCACACTTGAAAAACGCGAGATGTCCTCATCTCGCAAACTTGGGATAATTTCGCGAGATGCACGAACATGAGACTTAGAGAAAGATTTAATTAAGATTAACCACCAAATAAAAAAGTCTCAAAGAGAGTAAGGGTCAAGACAAGAACAAGATTTAAACTTTATTCATTCTTGGAACATATACAGTAAGGATAGAAGAACTCTTTACACTTCCATAAGCCCGTCCATCATATGATCACAAAAGCAGCACTCACAAGCTGCGCACGTATAAGGTAACTCATCTATGGGAATAATTCTGTTGGTTATTGCCGCACCTATCTCAGTGGTATGAGGTGATCTAACAAAAGGACCTCTGAGAGGCAAGCCAAAAACGGGGTAAAGGCATATCTTCTGATGAGAAAGAAAACACGCCAGTAAGAAGACCCGCTCAGAAAACCCAAGATGTCTTGATCTCATGACGCAGTAGTATCGGGGACCCAAACCCAAGGCTTCAATAACCATGGCCAAGCGGACATTGTTATGAAAGTGCTGCGCTGACCCCAGGGTGTTACCCTAGTTATATCTTGATAGGTCCGCCATTTAGTCTGAGCTACAGAAGTTCCTAAGTGAGGAAAAAGTGAGCGCTCATACTGTTCTATAAAATCCTTCTTCACAGACTCGCTTGCGTCTTGAAGGTGAGAAATCATCATGGATAAAACTAATTTCTGTTGCCAAGCCATGAAGGAGATTAAGAAAGACAGGAGATCGATGGAAGTAAGATTACTGTGAGCGACAAGTAAAAGTTACGACTTATATAAAGGAAGGAGCTAGCGTAACTTAGAAGCCAACGGTATCTTGCCACTGAAGTTTTACCGTCTTTCCCTGATTTGGGTTTGGCACATTTTTCTATAGAAGGCATTAAGAACTTTGAGATGAAGAGATAAAAGAAGTTCGTAGGCTAAGTCACCTACTTTCTTTGGTCCGCAATATCTGGGGGATAACTACTTATACTCCCCTAGAGATAAAGAAATTCTTTTGGTCCGTATTCAAATGAAGACTATAACTGCTTCTTTGAATTCTCTGATTGTCCTCTTCTTATCTGTATATTGTCTCTGTCGATCCTGGGCAGCAGCGTTTATATCTTTATGAATTGCCTGCATCTGTTGCTCTATGTCGCCAAGCATTTGACTGGTCATCTCGACCCTAATCAATGGGTCGGAACTAGTTAATGGAGTTAAGCAATCTTGTCCGAGACGGACCCTGATTAGATTGGTATGAAGGAATTGGTCTCTGAATTTGGGTTCTAGACTTCCGTGTGTCCTTTTCATGGTAGGAGTCGGGCAGTCTTTTAACTGATGACCAAAACCTTGGCATCCAAAACACCGATTCTCACTTCTGAACTCATCGTTCTGAATCCTTAAAACAGGTGGGCTTCTGAGAAGTATTCTGGGGAAAGTGTCTTCCCTTTTTAAACAGAATCTTTCTTTTATTTTAGAGAGGGAAGGGAGATTCTTACTCCTGCATACCTCGAAGGCTGGGGGAAGAATCTTACATTCTACCCCACTTAAAAAGTGCGAGATGTCCTCATCTCGCAAAGTAGAGGACAACTCTTTTTCTTAAGATCCAATTTATTCTAGGGTTCCTTATATTCTGGTCAACCCAACAGAATACGGGGATAATTATCCCTTAAATAGAACTCATCATTAAATAACAATTCATTCAAATCATATCATTCATCTCTTTAACACGATAATGGTCCATTAGACCGAAAAATTTCTTTCCACGAAAATTTCAGACAAGTAAGTTCTCAATTTGTCATCCCTTAACTTGATCTACCATGTCAAGTGTTAATAGTAGCAATTTGACAGCACAATCCACTAATCTCATAGTGATTTACTGAAATCATTATCATCATACTAGTTATGAATATCATCACAGGAACTCGTCCCAATCATCCACATTGTGGTTTCGCTCAGTTTATTAGATTTCAACCCATTTTCAGGGGTCATCGTTTTTCAATCAGAATCCCAATCAATTTATCAGTTCGCAAACAGAATTAAAAATCATATCAACCACATTCGAATTCATCAACTAGATAGCATTAATGCTTATAATTTCAAGCCTTAGATTTACTCGTACATACTGTCGGTAAAGAGCTGCAGTTATACCCTCGGTATATACGGTTAGTCATGATACTTGGAATTATAAGATAAATACTATCATGTCTAAGCCTCAAGCAAGTCAGGGTTCCATATAATTGCGGTACTTCCATTTGAAGACCCAATTACTAATTTACGAAATTAGTTTGAATATAAATTTGTATTTTATGAATTAAATCACACAATTATAACCTTTTTGTGCTACTTGATAAATTTTTGACATATTTGGCTTTTCAGTTGATCTTTATTAGCCAATTTGCTCTGATACCAACTGTGAGATCCCTGTTCCCACCATGCAACGGATTCGGGGTGCTAGCAGCGGAAGTAACACATCTTGCGCAGGTCAGGGTCTCACACTCGGGGCCTCGCCCACGGATATCTGGACAAGAGACTAATTCGTCGGTTTTTCCAAAACCGCACCCGGAAAAACTTCCCTTATCCGGAAAGCACGGGCGATTCCACCAAGATAACTCTTTACTCTAACGTAGTCAAGATCATTACTGATCAAACTGATTCGACTGCACCTCTAACGGTACTTGGTCAGATCAAGGAAGAAACTTGCACTTGGATCATTGGGATCAACGCTTTTTTCCCCATCAAGAGGCACAGCCGTTGATTCCTATCCATAGAACAATTACTATCCGGGATTTACTATCGTAGTAATAGAAATTAAATCTCGATTTACGGATCCATCAGTCCAGCCTAACCCTATCGAGTCCCATGGGTTAGCCAACCTCCCAACCACTATAGTGATGGGATCCAATTAGGAATTTGATTAGGTTTTATCCCGGGTACCAGGGAAAAGAGTTCCTAGGCCCCCTAGCCGGAAGTTCATGCAAACATAAAACTAGTCACACCACTTACACACCCAATATATGAAATTGCCTTTTTCTCAGCAGCAACTATCTTTCAGACAATCCTTTAATGAAACCATTATGTCGCTCTGATGACAATCCTCAAGTCTCTGGTTGAATCCTTATTTCCCGTCATTCATTCATCGGTGTACTTATGGCATCATTGGCAACCAGAACGCTCACCACCTGTTCACTCAAGGGCCTTTTCCATAGTTCCTAGCTCATAGTAACCGGCAATATATTCATATAACAGAATGAAATCTCTGTGGAAGATCAGCAAGATCAACCCACAGATCCATATAAAAGAGCCATGGACTCATCCGTTGAGGACCAGCAAGGTCAATCAACCAGATCCATGCCCGGTTTCAGAAAACAACTCTTACTCCTTGTTCCAATATCTTCCTCGACACACGTGTGGGTATCTTCGGCGACCCAGAGCCCGAGCACCATATGGTCAGCACCCTCTAGGATCCTTCGCAGGTGACCTAGCGCTTCACTCATAGGCCGCTTCCTTGGTCCCTAATCCACTGTACCGGAAGCTCACCATTTAAATCGAACGGAGGCTGGTCAAGACCTCGGCCGACCTTGCTACGCGAGACGTCCTCCATTGACTCTCCGTCAGCAGTTGCAACTTTATCAGTTCGGTCTTCATTACCTCAATCCTCAAGACGGTCAAAATGCTTCCCCAGCATTCTTGACATAAAACAGTCATTTACAAACAGTCACAAAATACAGTTTCTATAACGAACTCTCGTCTTTCCACATTATCCACTCTCGGACCACATTACTTATTCCCTATTCCATTCAATGTGTACTCATTCTCATCCATTCACTCATATAGACTACACATTATTTCACATTTATTCTACATACATATCCATGTTCGTACATCCACATCATACATCCAATTTCACATTCATACATACGCATCTACATGCATACATCTATTTTCACATCCTCATTCATACATCCACATTATACATACATCCAATTTCACATTCATACATACGCATCTACATGCATACATCTATTTTCACATCCTCATTCATACATCCACATTCACATACATACATCTACATCCGAATCTACATCCATACATCCACATCCACATCTTCATTCACATTCACATTCATACATCCACATCCACATACATACATCCATTTTCACATCCTCATTCATACATCCACATCCACATACATACATACATCCGTATCTACATCTATACATCCATACTACATCCATTCTCGCCCTAACACATCCCATATACATCTTATCCCATCAGATACACTCTCTACCTCGTCCCATACACATCTTAACACATCCTAACTCATCTTAACACATTCTATCACATCTCATACACCTCTTATCATATCCTATCACATCTCATACACATCTTTTCACATCTCATACACCTCTTATCACATCCTATCACTTCCCATATGCATCTTATCACATCTTATCACATCTCATACACCTCTTATCGCATCTTATCACATATTATCACATCTCATTTAAAAATCAATCTTTTATGCATCTTCCTATGCATAAATTCATTTTAAATAAAAATGACACTTTTGAATTAAAATTCCATCTCTTATGCATCTTCCTATGCATAAACTCAATTTAGATGAGAATTGACACTTTTGAATTAAAAATCCATCTTTTATGCATCTTCCTATGCATAAATTCAATTTGGATGAGAATAACACTTTTGAATTGAAATTCCATTCTTTTATACATCTTCCTATGCATAAATTCAATTTAGATGAGAATGACACTTTGAATTTAAAAATCAATCTTTTATGCATCTTCTTATGCATAAATTCAATTTGGTAGGAATTACACTTTTAGAATAAAAGAATTTCTCTTATGCATCTAAGTTATGCATAAAATCCATTTATGATGAAAATCACACTTTTAGTATAAAAAGAATATCTTTTATGCATACCTCTATACATGAAATCCAATATGATAAAAGTAACACTTTTACAATAAAATAATCAACTTTTATGCATACCTGAAATTCAATTATGATAAAAGTCTCACTTTTATAATAAAATAATCAACTTTTATGCATACCTCTATGCATGAAATCCAAACATGATAAAAGTCACACTTTTATAATAAAATAATCAACTTTTATGCATACCTCTATGCATGAAATCGAAACATGATAAAAGTCACACTTTTATAATAAAATAGTCAACTTTTATGCATACCTCTATGCATGAAATCCAAATATGATAAAAGTCACACTTTTATAATAAAATAATCAACTTTTATGCATACATCTATGCATGAAATCCAAATATGATAAAAGTCACACTTTTATAATAAAATAATCAACTTTTATGCATACCTCTATGCATGAAATCCAATTATGATAAAAGTCACACTTTTATAATAAAATAATCAATTTTTATGCATACCTCTATGCATGAAATCCAAATATGATAAAAGTCACACTTTTATAATAAAATAATCAATTTTTATGCATACCTCTATGCATGAAATCCAAATATGATAAAAGTAATACTTTTATAATAAAATAATTAATTTTTATGCATACCTCTATGCATGAAATACTAATATGATAAAAGAAACACTTTTATATTAAAATAATAATTCTTTTATGCATACCTCTATGCATGAAATCCAAATATGATAAAAGTAACACTTTTACAATAAAATAATCATCAATTATGCATAACATAAAAATCAATTTCTCCATGATTACAATAAAATTCTTTCAATTAATCTAGGATGATAATTCCTAGAATATGGTAGGAAGTTCTCTTTTCATGCTTTGAATAAAATTATTTTATGTGTAATTTTTATAAAAATTTTACCATAGCTCCGCTACTATGACTGATAAATCTCAATTTATTTTGAAGGATAAAGCTTATCATTAAGGAAATGATTAGAATGATCCCTAATTGGATCATTAACCCAATAATGGGTTGAATCATCAATATACATAAACTAAAAGCATAGAAAAAAGCCATTAGTTTGACCTCAAGCATAGATTAATCTTGGATTAAGGAAAAGCTTTATGAAAAGCTTCATTTGGATTGAGAATGGGTCTTGAGTATGACCATTTCTTGAGTGAGAGAGAAATTACATAAAAACCATTAGAATTAAGCATAAATGGAAATTTATGTAATTCTTGACTATCATTAATAATTAACTTCAATAGCATTCATCAAATTATGTAATTCTTCACTACCATTCATCAATTAACTTTAATAGCATTCAAAAACCATTCCAATTAAGCTTCTCAAGCTTGAGAGGGGTTGAGAAGAGAGAAGCATTAAGAAATTATAGAAAAGATCAAAATTCACCATTTACCTTACAAATTGCTTGATTCTTTGTTCACGGTAGAGGCCCCCAACCAATCAATTGGTTAAGTATGTTGATGGAGCCATCAATGGGGATTGAAGAAAGAGGGAAGCTCCAATTTCTTCAATTTGGAGAGAATTTTAGAGAATAGTAGAAATTAGCATTATTTTAGCATAACTCTAGTATAGTAAAATTCTTCTTATTTTTTCAAAGGACTCATGTTCTATTTATAGGAGAGGGAAGCTCTAACCAAAGCTAACTGAATTCTAGAATTTTCCAGATTCAGTTTGGTTGAATTTGGACTAGATTTGGATCTAGTTTGGTTCCTTTTTGATTCGGTTTGGTTCCCATTTGATTTGGTTTGATTCAAGAGAGAGGAGAGATAAAAATATCACATTATTTTTTAGTTTAAAACTCATTCAAGCATGTGAAATATGCACCTCCTTTAATGGACTCCCCTTCCTTACATATGTGTCAAAATAGAATTATTATACCCAAAATATCTCATATTTTTAATATTGCTCATAGTTTTTTACTAATAAACCTTGTACATTTTCAACTCTTCATCTTATGTGAGCATTTACTCATTTTTGGATATCAAAAATATCTCATATTTTTGATATTACTCATAGTTTCTTACTAATAAACCTTGTACATAGTCAACTCTTCATCTTATGTGAGCATTTACTCATTTTTGGGTATCTTCTTTTACAAATTGGATTTATCTCCTCCCTACACATGGATTGATGCTATTGGCCCATAGGAACCTTAATTGGACCATAATCCAAATTTTTTTGAAAATCTAGACCCTTAGGCTAAGGTCCTTTATACCCATTTCCAATAAATTCCAATTGCACATTGGAAAGTTCTTTTTGAATTTCTATTTTAGGGGAACTTATTTTAATAAGATGAGTTAGTTTTCTATCCAAAAATATTCATAATCTGAATATTCTCTCTCTAGAATATTTTCTCTCTCTATGTCAAAACAGGTAGAGACGAGATCTCTTATATTTCTGAAGAGGGAATTGATTACAGGGGAATATGTTGGACATTTTGAGAGGCTGGGGAGGAATCTTACACACAGACAAGATAACTCCTCGATTGATTTATTCATGTATTCCATACAATTTATAGCAGGCTAACTAGCAGCGCTTGCGTTCCAATAGTATGACTAGTTGCGACTCTTTGTTAATGGGTACAAACCGGCAGCCACCCATTACACTTCGTTTTCCCTATATTTATCATCCTTTTGTTGGTGATGAGATTCCAAACGCTTGTAACATCATGTAGACTTAATGCATTGAGTCATATGTAAAAAAATTATGATTACAACTTATGCATAGAGCTTATGCATAGAACCTATGCATAGATCTTGCATATAGCCTACATATAAAGCTAAGCATAGAGATTGAGAGCCTATGCATAAGCTTTATGCAAGCCTAGGCTTTATGTATAAAGCCTATGCAAGCCTATGCATAAAGCTTGCAAGCTCAATGCATGAATTTTGTTGCTAATTTTGGTGTTGAGCAATGAAATTTCATTGCTGTAAATACTTCATAGTAGCGAGACCTTGGGCCACTTTTCGTTTGCTAATTTTGCTGTTGAGCAATGAAATATCATTGCTGTAAATACTTCATAGTAGCGAGACCTTGGGCCACTTTTCACTTGGCATTTCTTGATAACACATGTCCTTTTATGCTAATATAAATTTAATTTTGGTCTGATTTCAGATGTCTAACAGTGATCAAGGGCTAGATGTTGGTTCCGTGAAGCATGGTTGAGAGAAAAAGTATGGTGTATGTGTGATCAATGCAAGGGCTCAGGAGGCTCACCTAAAAATATATAAGTATACCACGTGAGCTAAAATGAAGGGTTTTTTTAATTCAAAAGTTTAAGGTAACTTTATAGAAATACATTTACAGAAGGGTTTTTTAAATCAATTTTGAAAAAAACATGTAAGTCCATAAAGAAAAAGGGGTCATTTTATTCATGAAAGATTCACGGTAAGGGGTTTTTTTAATAACATTTCAAGTATATGTCCCTCTAATATGCCAACCATCTATAAGCATTCAATTTCAAGTATATGTCCCTCTAATATGCCAACCATCTATAAGCATTCAATTTCCAAAGTTGCCTATCCAAATTGAAAAAGTCTTTCTTGATAGACATGTTTTGATTTTTGATTTTTTTATTTTTTTAAGGGGGCATTTATATTACATTATAATTTTTTGATAGACATGTTTTGAGATACATAAGCCATGGCAATGCCTTATGAATTAACCTAAGATAAAGTAAGACATAAATAAAATTTTCTATTAAATAAATAAATAATGAATAGATAAATATATCTATAACATGGATGTTGTAAAAAGAAGGGATTCTCGAGGTTCAATTTCTTTGATTTGAAGGGGGCGATGACCCAAAGGTGTTCTAATAAATGCAAACTTGTATTATTCTCTAAAATAGCAATATATATGGAACACATAAGGAAACAGTATCAAAAGTTAACTACATAACATTTGAATTTTCCTTGGATTTTTCATCCTTGTTGACATGATCCTTCTAGTGTTCAAAGAGGGTGGAAGGAAAGTAAGTATTGAAGAATACAAGTTATAGGGTGTTTTTTATGAATAACATTAGTTTCTAATTGAATACTATTTTTCCTCACAATGAAGCAACTAGTGAAATAGCCCAAGAAAATAAACAAGCTAAATTTTAAAATTTCATGAAGCCCATTCAATAAACTTTAACAAAAACAATAACCTCACACATTAACAACACATTCTTTTAAATAACTACTAGTTTTGTAAACAATTTCACTCTTATTCATTTAGTTAACTGAATAGATAATCTTTAAAAAATACTAATCTCACATTAGCAACATATTATTTTAAATAAGTAGTCAATTTTATATAAATATATCTATGTAGATTTTAAATTTGACCATTTAAAATTACTAATTATGGATTAATATATAGTATAATATAAAATATCTTAATATCATTTAAATTTAAAAAAGAATATTCTACAAAAATGAAATTTATTTTTTTGTTATAAACATGAGAGAAATAATAAAATTGTGTTGATTTAAATATTAAAAAATCTCCCCCCCTTCACTCTCTCTCTAAGGTTGGGGGGGTCCTTAATGATGCTATAAGTGACACACACACACACACACACACAACAAGATGGGGGGTCCCTAAATAATGCTAGAAGTGACATGTTGGGATCCCCATTGGGTGTTTTAATGAATGTCGCTTCTGAGATATCCTAAAATGTCATTTTTACCAACACAAAAGTGTCAATTTTTAGTAACACTAAATCACTTACACATTATAATAAGTTAGTGTTGTTAATGGGTGTTGCTTAGCAACACCAAAAATGTCACTAAGTGACATTAGTGGGCACTAAAAAAAATAGGGTATGCTATCTTACAAGCCATTTGTTTATGTTATTTCACTCTCTCTCTCTCTCACACACACACACACAAGGATGAGCCCCATCACTTATGTCTTGGCTTGGGCATGGATGGTGTTAACCCATTTGGCTTCAATTCCATATCATGTTCTACTTGGCCTATTGTATTGGTAAATTACAACCTCCCTCCATGGGTGGCAATAAAGAAAGGTCATATCATACTTGCTCTCCTTGTACTAGGCAAGTATATGGTAGCAAACATGGATGTTTACCTCGAGCCTTTGATCGAGGAGCTCTCCTTGTACTAGGCAAGTATAAGGTAGCAAACATGGATGTTTACCTCGAGCCTTTCATCGAGGAGCTTGAGACACTATGGCGAGGTATCAAAGTGCATGATGTTTCAAGCCCAAAAAATAAGTATGAGGTAGAGGTGAAAGGAGTTTTGATTTGGATGATGCATGACTATCTCGGGTTCTTGGAGTGCTTAGGTACATACTTGAACTGAATAACTTTAAGCTTTAACCTTTAAAGTTTAAGTCTATATCTCTTCCTCTCAATCATCTCAATTTTAAAATAGATTTGGCAACCTCTGTACATCATGCATGTCTCATTTGTGGACCATTACTTATTTCGACGAAAAGACTGTCTACACTTAAAAAGGTGGCGTATGACAAACATCATTGATTTCTCCCTCCTTCACATATCCCAACTATTTGCCACATGATGTCTCACCACTTGTGTGATAAGACGTAGATATTGGTTTGATGCATGGAGAAGAACCCCCAATCCACCATCCGATGGGATGTCTAGACACTCAATCTTCTTTCGACTTCTATATTAGTGTGACATGAAGATCAATCATCTCTTAGATCCCATGCATATCTTCAAGAATGTGGCAATAAATATCTGGGACCATTTGATTGGTAAAAGAGATACAAAGGGTGCAATGGATGACTTACAAAACATTGGACGCCTTCAAAGTGCATGGCCAATTGAAAGTGAGAGTGGGTAACATGGTCCTACCAAAGGAACCATGGGTATTAACCAAGAAGGAGCACAATAAGGTGAATAGTGTGATTGCCTCTTTTCGTACACCAACGGGAGTAATGTATTCATTGAAGGGTGCCTTCAGAAAGACCAAAAAGAAAGGAGAGGTACAATCGTATGGCCTCAAGACACATGATTGGAACAAGATATTATAGGTATATAAATATTCGCATATTCATTTTCTCTTTATGGTACATAGTTTGTAGGCTCATATACTAACTTCCATTTTTTGCTATGCATAGTTTATTCTTCCAATTACTATAGTTAGTTGTGGAGACAACAAGAAGTTGAGAGAGGCTATTTACAAAATTGGAAGCCTTGTGAGGTATGAATCTTATTTTCAATTCACTAGCTAAGTTATATTGTATATTTGGTATTCTCATGTGCTCATCACAAGTTATGTATTAGTAAATAGTACACATGATTTCTATGTATATAGGTACATATCCTTAAAGGAGATAGATCCTACATCCATTGACATGTCTCATCTCAATGTTATTAAGGCAGTGTGTATAATCGAGGATAACTTTCCTAGAACAATTCTCACTAGACAATTTCATCTTGTGGTGCATTTGGTTGATGAAGTGGCGCTTTATGGTGTTGTTCATGTTCGATGGATGTTTTCCTTAAAAGGTTCATGAAAACCTTAAAGGACTTTGTGAGACAAAGATGAAGGCCAGAACCAAGCGTGGAAAAGGAATGGTTAATGCAAGAGTCTCTTGTGTGTATCTCACAGTACAACAAAATGAGGGTCTAGCAGGAAAATAGTAGTGTTTTAATAACTAGATGGGTAGGTAGGTGTCGGGCCATTTTCACTCTACTAGAAACACTGCTATTTTCCCTGCACAATGGGTTCACTACTCAGCAGAGCGAAATATCATGAGCAGTGACATTTTGCTCCAAAACAGTGAAATATCATTGTTGAGTAGAGATATTTCGCTGTGCTGAAGCAGTGACTTCTATTTTTGCTACAAAGTAGCAGTGAAAGCTCTACACATCAAAAAAAGAGCTGGGGCACAGGACTCCCCAGTCTTCCCCAACTCTTTTTTTAAAATTAAAACAGAGTCACAGTTTCAGATTTATAACACAAACACAAATATAAGAAACACATACATTGTGGAGAATGCAATTCAGCCCAAAAAGTTATTATATTTCAGAAATTGTTGGGCCTTTGGCCATATATACATAAAGTTTTTACAATGAAGAGTTATGAAGAGGTGTCTAACAGGAATTCTCATCGGATTTCGAGTGATCTTCATCATCCAATTCCTCATCCTCTTCACTTGCTTTACGCTCATAATCTAGATCCTCCTCTTCTTGTTTCACCTTATACACCCACTTACATCCAATAGCTTTCTTGCCCTCAAGTAATGACACCACATCCCAAGTCTCATTTCCATACAATGCATCCATATCCTCATCCATATCTTTCTGGCAATACACATTTCCAATAGCCTCATCAAAACATGTGGGCTCTACAACAACCTGCATAACTTTTGCCATGTAAGCATAGTGATGTGCCACATAACCATTATAAGTCAACCTCTGCACAGGGGTTTTGGCTCTTCTAGATCTTTGTAGCTTTGCATTCATGGCTTCCAAAGCCTTATTTACACCAGGTTTCCTCATTGCTGGAATCCCAAGCTCCTCATCAAGGCTCATCTTCAAGCCACTAGACTCTCCATCAACAAGAGAATGCCCTGCAGAAATATTAGGGATACCAAGGGGCTCAACCACTTTCTCCTTGCCTTTATGTGATGTACCAGCTACATTTCTAGAACTGGTATTATTCACATACATACATGTCATCAAGCGTAAGGTAAGTAAGAGCATTAAAATATAATTAGACGTAGGAAAGAGAATGGTTTAGGCTCACTTACCTCATCTGCTTGAGTTCCCAAAACGGACTCATTCAAGCGTACAACTCGCGTAAGCATCCATGCCCACAATTACAGACGGGGAGTCTATACCCATCGTCATACTCCCCTTTGTTGGGTCACGCCCAACAACCTCCCTCTATAAAAAATAATTAAGAAATATATAATTATTTCAAGAAAATTATACAGTACAAAATGAAATGAAAGAAGATAAGAAATGATTACTTACAAAATGAGCAAGAAAGGAGGATTTTTCGGTCGAAGCCAAATTGCAAAGCCCCTCCTTTGTAGTAGTAGTCGGGATCACTCGCCATAGCTTGTTGAAAATCACCTGGGTGATTTCTCACAAAGCTATGTGCGTGCCTCCACTCCTCAGCGGTACACACGCTAGGCTTCACTGAAATATTCTTTGTTGCTCTCTTAATATTTGTTTTCCTATTAGAGAGAAAAACCATACATGTGTCTGTGTAAATCGAGACCAAGCTTACTGCCCATATCGTTCATTTATAATGGATAGCAGATTTGCCATATAGGGTTCTTTGTGAGACGGATCGATGCATAAGCATTATGCATAAGCCCTATGCATACGCTATGGATAAGCCCCATGCATACGCTATGAATAAGCCCCATGCATAAGGCCTATGCATATGCTATGCATAAGCCCTATGCATAGCCCTATGCATAACACCTATGCATAAGGCCTATGGATAAGCACTATGTTATGCCTATGAATAAGGCCTTACTGCAATAGCTATGCATAAAGGCTATGCATAGCGTATGCATAAGCCCTATGCATAAGGCTATGCATAAGGCCTATGCATAATCCCTATTGCATAAGGCCTATGCATAGCCCTATTGCAAAAGAGGGCTATGCATAGGGCCTATCCAAAAGGCCTATGCATACCCTATGCATAAGCACTATGCATAAGCCCTATTGCATACGACCTATGCATAGCCCTATTGCATAAGAGGGCCTATGCATAGCCCTATTGCATACGACCTATGCATAGCCCTATGCAATAGCCCTATTGCATACGACCTATGCATAGCCCTATTGCATAAGAGGGCCTATGCATAAAGCCTATGGATAGCTCTATTGCAAAAGAGGGCTATGCTGAGGGCCTATGGATAGCCCTATTACATAAGAGGGCTATGCTGAGGGCTTATGCATACCCTATTCATAGACTTATTGCAATAGCTATGCATATCCTATGAATAGCCTATGCATAAGCCTTCTTACATAAGCCTTATTGCAATAGCTATGCATATCCTATGAATAGCCTATGCATAAGCCTTCTTACATAAGGCTTATTCATAGACCTATTGCATAAGAGGGCTATGCATAGGGCCTATGTATAAGAGGGCTATTCATAGACCTATTGCATAAGAGGGCTATTCATAGACCTATTGCATAAGAGGGCTATGCGTACATTTATTGCAATAGCTATGTATAGCCTATACATTAGGCTATGCATAAGGCCTATGAATTAGGCTATGTATAATCCCTATGCATAAGGCCTATGCATAACCGTGCACCGCAATAGGCCTATGCATAACCCTATTGCAGAAGAAGGCTATGCATAGGGCCTATGTATAAGGCCGTATTGCATAAGAGGGCTATGAATAAAGCCTATTACCTATTGACCTAACCCTAATCCTTGGCACCCAAGGGTGCAAAAACACAAAGACAAGAAGCATAAGCTAAAATGAAGAAAGAGGGCTTACCGTATGAGAGGCTATGCCCAAAACCTTGCTCACTTTAATAAACCTACAAAAAAGAAATTCACCTGTTGGGCAGTAGATTTTCACCGATGTGCAAAGAAAAAACACTATTGTGGTCGTTGTTTAGTAGCAAAAGCCTAGGTAATCTTCTGTTTGTAATACTGGATGTTGTTGTGTGTTTTGTATGAACCCTAAATTTAGTTTTGGCTAGGTTAAAGATGTCTAATATTGATCATCAAGGGCTGGAAGTTGGATCCGAGGCATGGTTTATAGGAAAAATTTGATGTCTGTGTGATCAATGCAAGGGCCAGTATATACGTTGTGTAACACTTAAGCATGTCCGGATATACAGTCTTCATGCGGCAATGGCATGACCAAGTGCGGATGATGACATGGAGGAGAACCATAGGAGAGTTCTAGGTAACATGCCACACCATTCGGTGACATCAGGTAGAGTGCAAAAGGTGGCAAGGCTTCATATGGAAAGCATGACTGAGACTCATCGTCCCCAGCCAATGAATGAGGTGCCTCCACCATTGCCACATGAGGAGCAAGAGAATTTCATCATGGACGACATGGTGGTGAATGACTTCTTTGGACAGGAGGTCATAGATGATAGTGAGCAAGCTCCAATGTTACAAGAGGAGGAAACCTTGCATAGAGAGGCAAGCACCCCTTTGTATGAGGGACGTTCGTACTCCACAGTGCCGGCAAACTTGGAGCTGTTGAACTTGCAAACAACTTATGGATGCAGTGATTCAAGTGTCACAAGTATTTTTCGGTACGACCACCTCATTATATTCTCTCAAATAGAAAATATTTCATCTTCTATATACTCTCCTTTGCTAATATTTTGATATTATGCGCTCACACAAGTTATGTATTGGACAATAGTACACATGATTTCTATGTATATAGGTACATATACTTAAAGGAGATAGATCCTACATCCATTAACATGGCTCATCTCAATGTTATTAAGACAGTGTGTATAATTGAGTATAACTTTCCTAGAAAAATTATCACTAGACAATTTCATCTTGTGGTGCATTTGGTTTTGATGAAGTGGCGCTTTATGGTGTGGTTCATGTTCGATGGATGTTTTTCCTTAAAAGGTTCATGAAAACCTTAAAGGACTTTGTGAGACAAAGATGAACCCCAGAACCAAGCACGGAAAAGGAATGGTTGATACAAGAGTCTCTTATGTGTATCTCACAATACAACAAAATGAGGGTCTAGCAGTGTTTTAATAACTAAAAGGGTAGGTAGGTGTCGGGCCATTTTCACTGCTGCTAGAAACACTGCTATTTTCCCTACACAATGGGTTCACTGCTTAGCATAGCAAAATATCATGAGCAGAGACATTTCACTACAAAACAGTGAAATATCATTGTTGAGTAGCGATATTTCACCGAGCAGTGACTTCTATTTTTGCTGCTGAGCAGCAGTGAAAGCTCTACATAGCAAAAAAAGAGCTGGGGCGGCAGACTGGGGAGTCTGCACAAGACTCCCCCCAGTCTTCCCCAGCTCTTCTTTTAAAATTAAAACAGAGTCACAGTTTCAGATTTATAACACAAACACAAATATAAGAAACACATACATTGTGGAGAATGCAATTGAGCCCAAAAAGTTATTATAATTCAAAAATTGTTGGGCCTTTGGCCATATATACATAAAGTTTTTACAATGAAGAGGTATGAAGAAGTTTCTGACTAGAATCCTCATCGGATTTCGAGTGATCTTCATCATCCGATTCCTCATCCTCTTCACTTGCTTCATGTTGATAATCTCGATCCTCCTCTTCTTGTTTCACCCTATACACCCACATACATCCAATAGCTTTCTTGCCTTCAAGTAATGGCACCACATCCCAAGTCTCATTTCCATACAATGCATCCATATCCTCATCCATAGATTTCTCGCAATACACATTTCCAATAGCCTCATCAAAACATGTGGGCTCTACAACCTGCATAACTTTTGCCATGTAAGCATAGTGATGTGCCACATACCCATTATAAGTCAGCCTTTGCACAGGGTTTTTGGCTCTTCTAGATCTTTGTAGCTTTGCATTCATGGCTTCCAAAGCCTTCTTTACACCAGGTGTCCTCATTGTTGCTAGAATCCCAAGCTCCTCATCAAGGCTCATCTTCGAGCCACTAGACTCTCCATCAATAAGAGAATGCCCTATAGAAATATTAGGAATACCAAGGGGCTTAACCACTTTCTCTTTGCCTTTATGTGATGTACCAACTACGTTTCTAGGACTGGTATTATTTATCATATATACATGCCATCGAGCGAAAGGTAAGTAAGAGCATTAAAATATAATTAGACATAGGAAAGAGAATGGTTTAGGCTCACTTACCTCATCTGCTTGAGTCCCCAAAACAGACTCATCCAAGCGTACACCTTGCATAAGCATCCACGCCCACAATTAGAGACGGGGGGCTCTATACCCATAGTCATACTCCCCTTTGTTGGGTCATGCCCAACAACCTCCCTCTATAAAAACAATTAAGAAGTATATATAATTATTTCAAGAAAATAATATAGTACAAAATGAAATGTAAGAAGAGAAGAAATGATTACTTACAAAAAATAAGCAAGAAAGGAGGATTTTCCACCATCGGAGCCAAAGTGCGAAGCCCCTTCTTCCATAGTCGGGATCACTCGTCGTCGCTTGTTGTTGAAAATCACCTGGGTGATTTCTCACAAAGCTGTGTGCGTGCCTCCAATCCTCAGCCGTACACACGCTAGGCTTCTCCGAAATATTTTTTGTTGCTCTCTTGATATTTTCTCTCCTATTAGAGAGCAAAAGCTTGATCTGCCTCTTCATCCAATCCTCGGAGAAGCAAAGACCCACATGTGGCATGTGGAATTCCGACTTAAGCACATCAATAACGTATTGGTTTGAAATCTCGTCTTGTGCTTTGCAATTTTTGAGGAAGGAGTTTATGAACTCCAGGTTAGCAAATACATGCATGCGGTTCATGAATTGCTTTCCACATGCATCCATCATGAGGGAACCATCCACATCCACGTTATATGGTAGGAGGTGTGGATCGAATGGTGGAATGGTTCTCTTGGGGGCTGTGGCTCATAATGTGTAGATGAAGAGCCCCCTTGTAGGGGAGATGCATCGGGAGACCTAGTGCTACTTTTGCCAAAGCAAAAGCTGCCTGCTCCCCCGCTATTAGCACGTTTACTACCCTCCTAGACTCCCTAATACTTATGACACAGGCATAGAAAGGCTACAAAGAAGTAGAACAAATGGTTTCAGCCCTCATATTTGCAGTAAGAAAGTTCAGGTCTTATCTCTTGCCCAAGCAGTTTATAATTTTAACAATGGAGCAGACATTTCCATATGTTGTACAACACATGACCACTTCCCCAATGATAGTAAAATGGATTTTGGAGCTTCAAGAGTATGACTACACTTTTATAGTAGAGGATAGCACTAGGGCAAGTTTGGCAGACATTATCACCTATAGGTCCCATGAAAATAAAATCACCATCAACAAGCGCAACAGTGAGGAGACAAAGCCCACAATTCAAGATGATCTAGAAGGTGCCTTCATTATGCATTTTGATGGAGCCTATAGGAGACAAAGTGATCAAGCAGCAAGTGGAGTCATCATCTACAACCACAAGGTGAGGAGGTCACTAGACAAGGCAAAACTTTCCCTGGGATGATCCATTCCAATAATGAAGTAGAATATGCCACTCTACAGTTTGGGTTGGATTGGTGCTTCGAGCATGGTATTAAGAGGTTGATTGTCAAGGGAGATGCCATGTTAATGGTAAAGAAGCTACAAGGAGTTTGGTCTTGCAAAAATGCTAATCTATTTACATGGGTCAAGAAAATTAAAAGTTTGATGCAAAAATTTGAAGCTATACAAGTGCATCATGTATCTAGGATGAAAAATAAGGAAGTAGATGCTTTAGCCAATGACCAATTTGTGGTGGTAGTCGGAGCAATCAAATTTCAACAAACCAAAACTCCAGGGAGGACAAGAGGAGCTTCAAGACATAACCTATTTGCTCCAGACATGTGAGTGTCCCAAGGACTTATCCAGGGTTCAAAAACTTAGGCTGGCAAAGAAAGCCATATCTTATCAATTCATAGGGGAGGACCTTTACCATAAAGAAAAAGATTTAATCTTGAGAAGCATGCCATACTCCAAAGAGATAGTTCAAATTTTAAAATCTTTCCTTGATGAGGTATGTGGGGGTCACTTTGCCCAAGAGATCACCAGCAAAAAATACTTAAAGCAAGATTTGTGTGGCGTAGTTTGCATAGGGATGTCCAACATTGGTGTAAAGCTTGCAATGCATATCAGATGGCAGGGAACAAGAGGCTAACTTATGAGCCTAGGAAGATTAATGGTACATATTATTAAACATGACCATAGGTGCATCCTCTAACTTCTAAGAGTATGATTGAAAACAAAGAATCTACAACACCCATTTAGGAAGCTTGGCACTTATTCATAGTTTGGGCACTTTTGTCATTGGTAAATACATTACAAAGAGAGTGTGATCTTTGTGTTAAGAAATGAAAATGTTTTACCAAAGGAAGATGAAAAGTGTTGTGTTGTGGCTTGCATGCAGATTGATTCTATAGACAAGGAAGAAGAGGTGATATTAAGTTGCAAGAATGTATACTAGAGCACCAACCTTGGTTAATCACATTTAACAATTAATTATTAATCACATTTAACAACTAGTTGCAAATTAATAATTAGATACAATTAATAACTAATAAAAATTTTAAAAATAAAAAATTATAACAAGTGCTATTAAAAAAATGTAATGTTTTTGTAACTTTTGGTCTAGACTACATTTTCAAACTCAAGTTTGAACCTCAATTGGTGGGAAGAGCATGGACATATGCAATTGAAAATGTATTTAAATAGAAGAAACAGGCATAGCTTATTGATCAATGACTAATTTGGCACTATTAAAATACAAAATTCTAATGAAGCTATGGAGTAACAAATAGGCTCCACCAACTGGCTAGAGTATAAAGACCAAGACAAAGGCTCAACAACATTTTCTAGAGCATAGAGAAATACATTGATTAGGTGGGAGGACTCGACATGGATGACATTGCATCATGATCTCCACCCATATCACACAATGTAGATGTGTATTACACATACATTAAGGATACCACAAAGTGTGTCTAATCCTCATGACCCCCCTCCTGACTACCAATTCCATATGTGGTATTTTCAAGCTCTAGACTTTGTTGTACCTTTGAGATGATTTCTTTTGGAATATTTATCTTTTCTAGCTTCTATCCTTCCTTGGCATCCAAATCCAAATAATACTAGTAGCATGCTCCCAACATTGAGGATCATTTCTATTGCACTTCCAATACTTTTTCCACAATCCTCATATGCTTTGGAAATTGTCGTATTCTTCTTTGTTGTAATAAGGGCTTAATATTGTATCTTAAATCTCATATAATTTGTTGAGTGCTTATCTATATCAACATCTACAACTGCAACCCCAAGCCATACCAAGTATATTTTTTCACTTGGCTGCACAAGAACAAAGGGCCATGTCAACTTCTGGTCTGAAGTCTTACCTCATCTTATCATGTGCTGGCCCACAATAGTGTCATTTGTTTTCCTCTAGTCCCATTGTATGCTCATCATTGTTTGTATCTTCAATGCAACCATTTCTTACATTCATACTTTTGGGCCAAAAGTCATGGTACAACACCTTCTCCTATACATTTCTGAGACATTTTTTGTATTCAACTAACAATTATATTCTCCCAATACTTGATGAGAGGTTTAATCCAATTGGAAAATGCTGAATTGATGAGAGGTTTAATCTAATTGGAAAATGCTGAATTGATGAGAGGTTTAGTCCAATTGGAAAATGCTGCATTTTCTCATTTTTATTCCACAAAACCTCCCCCACCAATTCAAGAAAATCTTCAAACCTTGTATGACCTGCAACTTATCCTTTATATATTCATATGTAGGAAGAACTCTTGGTAGCCCTTGAGGGATCATAGGTGTCCCTTCATCATTACACTTCTATAGCTCAATTCCTTTTTCAGGAAACCAGTCACTTGACTTGGGATGTATATCTTGTATTATAATAGTGGTATGGCATCATTCATGTAGAACCTAAGCTACAATGGCTTTTAATGGCCTACTAGCCTATGTGCCACATCATGCAAGAGGTAAATGTTTGATTACTTCTAAGCTTTTCAGAAAACTAGCTAAACAATGCATCTATGTCATGTATGTGCCCCACCATAAGAAAACCAATCTGCACCATATCACAAATGCCTTTTGCCACTAGCAAAGATAAATATGCAAATACATACAATTCTTATTCTCAGATCCACAATTATCTAACTAAAGCAACAATTCTTTGGTAACCTCTTGAACTATTCTTCCACCCGACTAACATGGCTTGTGTTTCATTACCCCCAATTGTTCGGCCATGTTCTATTAAAAGACTTACATCTAAAATGTCCCTAGTTTTGACGTCCTCAATTTGTGGGGAACCCTATAGCATTCTTTTCTTGTTTTTTATCTTTGTATGATGATGCAAGGTTGCTTTAGACATCAAAAAATAAAAAACACTACATGATGTTTCAATTCTGTCACTACCATGTTCCAAGTACCACCATCCACTCTATCCAAATTTTCAAGATATTTTGACAAAGATCCAATTGTGAAATTCGGATCACTTGGTTACAATCCCATTGTAAAGTGTCCATAAGCATTTTGACCACCATGACCATGTGTGAGCATACCTATTAATGATATTGGAAGGGACATTACTTAGCCAAGTGATGTAAGTCCCATTTCATGATCCATAGATATTTGTTGCGATATAACTTTGAGTGTATAATCGCCAACCATAAAACACATTTTTGCAACTCATCTCGTACTACATATGTTTTCTTCTCAACAAGAATTACCTGCGCCATGCTCCTCTTGATTCTTAGTTGTTTCGAGTTTCATCTTAATAGATGTACATATGTTACATTTGGAAAATGTACTAGTTTTGGAGAGTGATACTATTTTGAACATTGTTTTAGTTAAATGTCACAAAGTGGGCTACAAAATAGATTTACAACCCAAGGAATTGAGTGTTTCATTAACTTCATGCAATATATCAACTTGTTTATACATGGATGGAAGAACTTCCTATGTCTTACGAGTCCCATATAGAAGTCCTAGATCTATTAGGCATCTCTACTGCATTCTTTTTAATGAAATCTTGTATGATTGTCTTTTCCATTTCCACATGTGTTATACCGTTCCAGATGATGAAAGTATTTCCATGGGCTGTGCTCATAGCCCCAACCATATAACTAGATTTATACCTATAGAACGTTCTTCTTGAAATCCCATGTATACTATATAGTGTACCATGTTGTGCTACATGCCTTTTCTCCATAGTACATGATGTTAAAACACTCCTTATCTCCCTCCTTGTATACAAGCCTAGTTGACCTTCTTGAGTAGTTTTGACCCCAGAAGTCCAATCTTGTTTCCAAAGTTCTCACTCTATCAGCCATTTGACAACATTTTCTTTCACAACAGACAATTGTTGCAACATTGCATACATCTTCACGAGTGCACTTCTTGGACTTCCTTGTTGCATTTTTGTTAGCCTTTCCTTGTCTAATTTTCATTACATAATTTCTTTTTAGAGGTAAACATGCAATGGTCATATTGTTTGTGCTGATCTCCTCTTCTTGATCTTCCTCTAGTTCAACCCAATCTGAGCTACTATTTTTCAAATGTATCACTCACTTCATTAGTTCCACTCTCATTGCTTAAATTGTATTGGTTACATGGCAAGATTATAAGGATCATCATCTTCCTCACTTACATGAGTTTCAACTTCCTTGAGCTAATCACCATTCTCCAATATGTGAGTTTTTGTATGGGCCATCTCAACAAATTTAAGGTTGGTAAGTTCAATCTAGGTGTTGATAGTGGTTCATTATCACACAAAGGCTTTTCAATAATGATGCCTAGGTGTGTTTCCCCAAGTTCCTGGAAGTTAATAGCTTCGTGAGGGTGAACCAATAGAATGACCCCATCTTTGAGTTTCTTTGTCTTATCCTAATTCCATAGCAAAACCTTTTTTTCTTTCCACCAAGAATGCTGATACGGGTCTGAGATCATCAATGTCCTCATTCACTAGTATATTGTCTATCCTCTATTGAAGCATCCAGAATTAGCATCCATCTAAAAATTCTTCCAATTTCTTCCAGAATTATAGTAGAATCCATTGTTGGAAATGGAATTTTGAACTTATCCACATAGCTTTTAAGAGCATGTACTAAAACACATGCATTGTCAATTTCAACAATGCCACATAAATCAGAAGGATTAGTAGAAAATATAATTCTACGACCCTTTCTTGAGGCTCCTTAAATAAGAAATACTTTATCTCATTTGCTCCACATTATGTCAACCTGTGCATAGAAAAGATGCAGGGGAGAAGAGAGCTTGAGCTTGAGCTCTTGCAAGCACACACACACTCACAAAACCCTAAAAGAGAACACACAAGGTGAGAGGCTGAAAATCTTCTTCTTCTTCACACAACACTCAACACACCATATACAAAGATAAGAGTACACTCATTATAAAAAGGTACTCAACCAAATACATACTAGGGTTCTCTATAGTGTGAACCACTCTAAAATGAGCTGGCGCTATAACTATGCCAGTCTCTAGAATGGCTATCACATAGCCTATCATCCCACCAACCATGCCAGTGGTGTAAGTGTGGGGCCTATCACCCATGATCTCACCAACCATGCCAGTGGTGTAAGTGTGGGGCCTATCCCCCAGGCAAGTCATCAGTGTCCACCGCCTCACTAGATGAGCTCGATATCTCAACACTCCCCCTCGATCTCAACTCCATCTCATGTACACCAAGCGAAGCCCTGATGAACCTACAAAGCCTCTCTGTACCCAATGCTTTGGTGAAGTTGTCAGCGACCTGATCCTGTGTGCTAACATAAACAAGGTCAGCGTCTCCTGCCAAGAACCTTCTCTCCTGACAAAATGGTAGTGGACCTCTATATGCTTCGTGCGAGCATGAAAAATTGGGTTCCTAGGGGCCAACTGTATACAACTAATGCTATCACAGAAAATGACAACTTGTCTATCCACTGATAGACCCAAATCTGCAATTAGCTTTCTCAACCAAGCTACCTCACATGCTACCATAGCAGCACCTCTGTACTCAGCCTTTGTATTGGATAGAGAAACCATAGGCTGGTTCTTGCTGCTCCAAGTCACAGCAGCACTCCCCAAAGAAAACATGAAGCCACTAGTAGATCTTTCAGATGAGACAAATCAGGTTTTTTGCCAGTAAACCTCTCCTTTGGAGAGTTACATCATGTATGGCTGTAGTTGGAGTCCTATTCATGATGTAAATTGCTGTAGAAACAGCCTCATCCCAATAGCTATAGATGCGGCATATTCTTCTCTCCCATCAATGCTTGCGCAATCTCAGCAATGTGCCTGTTTTTCTGCTCAGCAACTCCATTTTGCTGCGGAGTGTATCTGCATGTAAACTATCTCTTATTTACCATTCTTCTGCAAAAATTCAGAGAACTCATTGGAGAAGTACTATCCCCCTCTATCTGACCTTAGGCACTTTACATGTTTCCCTGTTTTCTTTTCAGCCATAAATCTGAAATTCTGAAAATGAGTGAACACCTCACTCTTCTCCTTCATGAAGTATACCCACACTTTCCTTGTGTGGTCATCAATAAATGTCACATAATACCTACAGCCTCCCATATACATGGTCTTTGTAGGACCCCATACATCTGAATGCACAACATCTAGTGCATTTTTGCTCACATTTCTGTCACGTGGAAATACATGCTTTGTTTGCTTTCCAAATTGGCATGCTTCACATATTTTCTGCATACCTTCAACTTTAAACTTTGGCAGCCCTGTCACAATTCCTTTAGTCTCTACATAGACTTCATTCTCTGCACATTCACATGTCCAATTCTTTTATACCAAATGTCTGTGTCTGCAACAATTCCTGAACCATTTGCAAAAATCGTAACACTCACTTGAGGCACGTTTACATTCACAATGTAAACATTATGCCCACTCTGTTTCCTTTTGTAACCAACTTACACTTGTCTTTAAAGTCTTCACAACATAACAACCTTCAGGGTTAAACCAAACCTACAAACCCTACTCAATCATCTGGCGAGCTGAAACCAGATTCTTTGTTATGTTCGGAACATGAAATACATCTGCAAGGTACTTCACTTTGCCATCATGCATAGACAATGGCACATCTCCAACCTGGGCAATTGGATGAGCAGTGTCATCCCCTGTCTCGACAAAACCTGGTCTTTCAAGGTTTTTCATCTCCTTGAACCACTCCCCATGACTTGTCATGTGGTTCGAATCACCTGAATCAACATACGATACATCAACTTTATGTGTTGCTTCAACATTTTCAGACATGGCATTAACAACATGCTGCATAACAAAGAACCTTTCATTATCCTCATTGTTTCTGCTCGAGGATGCATAGTTGTTTTGCTGTAATTTCTCATTTTGCATGTCAGCTTGCTTCTTATAACAATCTGCTTGCACATGTCCAGGCTTAATAAAAGCATCCACGTGTATCGTTATACTGCCTTTGCCAATTTCCACGACCTCTTTGACTCCCCTTGCCTCTGATGTAAGATTCCTCCCCAACCTTTGAGGTATACTGGAGTACGAATCTTCCTTTCTGATCTTATAATTATTCCCTCTCTAAAATAAAAGAAAATTTCTGTTTAAAAAAGGAAGACCCTTTTCCTAGAATACTTCTCAGGAGTCACGCCTGTTTTAAGGATTTAGAACAATGAGTTTAGAAGTGAGAATCGGTGTTTTGGATACCAAGGTTTTGGTTTTCATTCGAGTACGGCCCAAAAGAAGTTCTTTATCTCTTGGGGAGTATAAGAAGTTATCCCCAGATATTGTGATCCTTATATCTGAATTCAATGAAAGTAGGTGACTTAGCCTACAAGTTCTTTTATCTCCTCATCTCAAAATTCTTAATGCCTTCTATAGAAAAATGTGTCAAACTCAAATCATGGAAAGACGGTAAAACTTCAGTGGCAAGTTACCGTTGGCTTCTAGGTTACGCTAGCTCCTTCCTTTATATAAGTCGTAACTTTTACTTGTCGCTCACAGTAATCTTACTCCCATCAATCTCCTTTCTTTCTTAATCTCCTTCATGGCTTGGCAACAGGAATTAGTTTTATCCCTGATGATTTCTCACCTTCAAGACGCAAGAGAGTCTGTGAAGAAAGACTTTATAGAACAGTATGAGCGCTCACTTTTTCCTAACCTAGGAACTTCTGTAGCGCAGACCAAATGGCGGACCTATCAAAACATAACTAGGGTAACACCCTGGGGTCAGCAACACTTTCGTAAAAATGTCCGCTTGGCCATGGTTATTGAAGCTTTGGGTTTGGGTCCCCGATACTACTGTGTCATGAGATCAAGGCATCTTGGGTTTTCTGAGCGGGTCTTCTTACTGGCATGTTTTCTTCCTCATGAGAAGATATGCCTTTACCCCGTTTTTGGCTTGCCTCTCAGAGGTCCTTTTGTTAGATCACCTCATACCACTGAGATAGGTGCGGCAATAACCAGCAGAATCATTCCCATAGATGAGTTACCCTATACTTGTGCAGCTTGTGAGGACTGCTTTTGTGACCATATGATGGACGGGCTTATGGAAGTATAAAGAGTTCTTCTATCTTTACTGTATAAGTCCCGTGAATGAATAAAGTTTAAATCTTGTTCTTATTTTGAATCTTGCTCTCTTTAAGACTTTTCTTGGTGGTTAATCGTGATTAAAATTTTTCTCTAAGTCTCATATTCATGCATCTTGCGAAATTATTCCAAGTTGCGAGATGAGGACATCTCGCGTTTTTTAAGTGGGGTAGAATGTAAGATTCCTCCCCCAACCCCTTTTTGATGTCTAGTATATTCCCCTGTAATCAATTCCTTTTCTAAAATATAAGAGATCTTGTTTGTGGCTGTTTTAACCTAGAGAGAGAAAATATTCTAGAGAGAGAATATTCAGATTTTGAATATTTTTGGATAGAAAAATATCTCTTATAATTCAAATGAGTTTCCCTGAAACAGAAATTTAAAAAGAATTTTCCAATGTGCAATTGGAATTAATTGGAAATAGGTATAAAGAACCTTAGCCTAAGGGTCTAGATTTTCAGAAATCTTTAGACTATGGTCCAATTAAGGTTTCTATGGGCCAATAGCATCAATCCATGTGTAGGGAGGAGATAAATCCAAATTGTAAAAAGAAGATACCCAAAAATGAGTAAATGCTCACATAAGATGAAGAGTTGAAAATGTACAAGGTTTATTAGTAAAAAAACTATCAGTAATATTAAAAATATGAGATATTTTGGGAATAATGATTTTATTATGACACATATGTAAGGAAGGGGAGTCCCTTAAATGCTCACATAAGATGAAGAGTTGAAAATGTACAAGGTTTATTAGTAAAAAACTATGAGCAATATTAAAATGATTCCATTATGACACATATGTAAGGAAGGGGAGTTTTTTTAAAGGAGGTGCATATTTCACATAAGATGAAGAGTTGAAAATGTACAAGGTTTATTAATAAAAAACTATGAGTAATATTAAAATGATTCCATTATGACACATATGTAAGGAAGGGGAGTTTTTTAAAGGAGGTGCATATTTCACATAAGATAAAGAGTTGAGAATGTACAAGGTTTATTAATAAAAAACTATGAGTAATATTAAAATGATTCCATTATGATACATATGTAAGGAAGGGGAGTTCTTTAAAGGAGGTGTATATTTCACATGCTTGAATGAGTTTTAAACTCATAAAAATTGAGATATTTTATCTCTCCTCTCTCCTAATTCAAGTCTAGTTCCAAAAAGTTAGCTTAAGTGACCTAAAAATGGTCAAAAAGTGACCAAACTGACTTGGAAAATTCTAGAATCAGTTGTTTGGTTAGGAGCTCAAATTTTCCTATAAATAGAAGCCTCCCCTTGTTTAAAAAAAACATAGTCTCTTATGCTTTGTTACTCTACTCCTCCTAAGCCAAAATATATAGTCTCTTATGCTTTGTTACTCTACTCCTCCTAAGCCAAAATATATAGTCTCTTATGCTTTGTTACTCTACTCCACCTAAGCCAAAATATATAGTCTCTTATGCTTTGTTACTCTACTCCACCTAAGCCAAAATATATAGTCTCTTATGCTTTGTTACTCTACTCCTCCTAAGCCAAAATATATAGTCTCTTATGCTTTGTTACTCTACTCCACCTAAGCCAAAATATATAGTCTCTTATGCTTTGTTACTCTACTCCTCCTAAGCCAAAATATATAGTGTCTTATGCTTTGTTACTCTACTCCTCCTAAGCCAAAATATATAGTGTCTTATGCTTTATTACTCTACTCCACCTAAGCCAAAATATAGAGTGTCTTAGGCATTGTTACTCTACTCTACCTAAGCCAAGAACTGTGAATTCTTTAATAATTCACTAGTTTTTGATACTTCTCTCTTTCTTCAATCCCCATTGGTGGCTCCATCAACATACTAAACCAATTGATTGGTTGGGGGCCTCTACCGTGAATAAAGAATCAAGCAAATCATAAGGTAAGTATATTGAATTTTGATCTTTTCTATAATTTCTCAATGATTCTCTCTTCTCAACCCCTCTCAAGCTTGAGAAGTTTAATTGGTATGGTTTTTTAAATGCTATTGAAGTTAATTGGTGAAAAGTAGTGAAGAGTTACATAATTTAATAAATGCTATTGAAGTTAATTTCCATTTATGTTTAAATTCTAATAGTTTTTATGTAATTACTCTCTCTCACTCAAGAAATAGCCATACTCATGACCCATTCTCAATCCAAATGAAGCTTTTCATAAAGCTTTTTCTTAATCCAAAATTAAGCTATGCTTGAGGCCAAATTAATAGCTTTTTGCTATGCTTTTAGTTTATGCACATTGATGATTCAATCCATTATGGATTGATGACCCAATTAGAGACCATTCTAATTATATCCTTAATGATAAGCTTTATCCCTTAGAAAAAAAAATTGAGATTTATCAGTCATAGTAGCGGAGCTATGGCAAAATTTTTATAGAAATTACGCATAAAATAAATTCATTCAAAGCATAAAAAGAGGAATTCCTACCATATTCTAGGAACTATCATCCTAGATTAATTAAAAGAATTTTATTATGCATGGAGATGTGGATGTTTGCATGTAGATGTAGATGTATAGATGTAGATGTAGATGTGGATGTGGAGGTGGATGGATGCATGTAGATGTAGATGTATAGATGTAGATGTGAATGGAGATGTGGATGTATGCATGTAGATGTAGATGTATAGATACGGATGTGGATGTGGAGGTGGATGTATACATGTAGATGTAGATGTATAGATGTAGATGTGGATGTGGAGGTAGATGGATGCATGTAGATGTAGATGTATAGATGTAGATGGGAATGGAGATATGGATGTATGCATGTAGATGTAGATGTATAGATGTAGATGTGGATGTGGAGGTGGATGGATGCATGTAGATGTAGATGTATAGATGTAGATGTGAATGGAGATGTGGATGTATGCATGTAGATGTAGATGTATGGAGGTGAATGTGAATGTGGATGTGGATGTATGCATAGAGATGTAGATGTATGCATGTAGATGTGAATGTACGCATATAGATGTGGATGTATGGATGTGAATATACGATATGCGATGTGAGGAAATCTGAAGTGATGAGATAGAAATGATGTGATGGGATGAGTATACATATAAATGGAATATGGAATAAGTAATGTAGATTGATGAGGGATAATGTGGAAAAATGAAAGTTAAAATAGAAATTGTGTTGTAAACTGTTTGTAAATACTGTTTGTAAATGCTGTTTGTAAATGATTGTTTTATGTCAAGAATGCTGGGGGGAGCATTTTGACCGTCTTGTGATTAAAGTCGTGATGGTAAAGTTGCAACTGCTGACGGGGAGTCAATGAAGGACGTCTCGCGTAGCAAGGTCGGCCGAGGTCTTGACCAGCCTCGGTGCGATTAAAATGGTGAGCTTCCGGTACGGTGGATGAGGGGCCAAGGAAGCGGCCTATGCGTGAAGCGCTAGGTTACCTGCGATCCTAGAGGGTGCTGACCATACGGTGCTCGGGCTCTGGGTTGCCTAGGATACCCACGCGTGCGTCCAGGAAGATATTGGAACAGAGTTGGAGTTGTTTTCTGAAATCAAGCATGGATCTGGTTGATTGACCTTGCTGGTCTTCAATGGATGAGTCCATGGCTCCTTATATGGATCTGTTGGTTGATCTTGCTGATCTTCAACGAGAGTCCATCTTGTTAAGTGATTATATTGCCAAGTATTATGGGCTAGGAACTATCGAAACGGCTCCTGAGCGTTCTAGTTGCCAATGATGCCATAGATACTCTGATGAAGGAATGATGGGAAATTAAGAATCAATTGGATAAATTGGAAGATGGTGATCAATGATACTATGGTTTTATTAAAGGATTGTTTTAAACTGGTTGAATCTGGTTGAAAAAAGGCAATTTCATATTGGGTGTGTGAGTGGTGTGACTAGTTTTATTTTGCATGAACATCCGGCTAGGGGGGCTTGGAACTCTTTTCCTTGGTACCCGGGACAAAACCTAACCAAATTCTTAATTGGATCCCATCACTACAGTGGTTGGGCGGTTGGCTAACCCATGGGATTGGATGGGGTTAGGCTGGACTGATGGATCCGTAAATCGAGACTCAAACTTTTGTTTTTACGATAGAAAAAAAAAATCCCGGACAGAAACTATTCTATGGATAGGAATCAACGGCTGTGCCTCTTGAATGGGGAAAAAAGCGTTGATCCCAATGATCCAAGTGCAAGTTTCTTCCTTGAACTGACTAAGTATCTTATAGATGTAATCGGATCATCTCGATCAGAAATGATCTTGACTACGTTAGAGTAAAAAGTTATCCTGGTGGAATCGCCCGTGCTAGGAAGTTTTTTCGGGTTCGGTTTTGGAACAACCGACGGATTAGTCTCTTATCCGGATATTCGTGGGCGAGGCCCCGAGTGTGGGACCCTTGTCCCGCACGAGAAGCGCTACTTCCGCTGCCAGTACCCCGAATCCGTTGCTCGGTGGGAACAGGGATCTTACAGTTGGTATCAGAGCCTTTGGTTAATAAAGATCGACTGAGAAGATAAATATATCAAAAATTTATCAAGAAACACAAAAAGGTTATAATTGGGTGAGATAATTCATACAATTTGATATTCAAACTGAAATTCGTAATTTGGTAGTTGGGTCTTCAGATGGAAGTACCGCAATTATAGAGAATCCTTGACTTGCTTGAGGCCTAGACATGATAGTAGTTACCTTATAATCCCAAGGGCCGTGACTACCCGTATATACCGAGAGTATACTGCAGCTCTTTACTGACAGTATATACGAGTAAATCTAAGACTTGAAATTATAAGCGTTGATGCTATCTAGATGATGATTTTGAATGTGATTGATATGATTTTTAATTCTGTTTGAGAATGAATGAATTGATTTGGATTCTGATTGAAAATGCTGATTGAAAAATGTTGATTTTTAAAAATTAGTTGAAATATAATGAAACCACAATGAGGGGGAATGGGACGAGTCCCTGTGATGATATTCATAACTAGAATGATGATAACGAATTCGGCAAATCACTATGAGATTAGTGGGTTATGCTGTCAGATTGCTACTGTTAATACTTGACCGGTAGATCAAGTTAAGGGATGTCAAATTGAGAACTTGCTTGACTGAAATTTCCGTGTGGAGGAATGTTCCGAAGGAAACTTTTCGGTCTAATGGACCATTATCATGTTAAAGATATGAATGATATAATCTGAATGAATTGTTATTTAATGATGAGTTCTATATAAGGGATATTTATCCAAGTGTTCTGTTGGGTTGACCAGAATATAAGGAACCCAGAATAAAATTGGATCTTAAGAAAAAGAGCTGTCCTCTACCTTGCGAGATGAGGACATCTCGCACTTTTTAAGTGGGGTAGAATGTAAGATTCCTCCCCAACCTTCGAGGTATACTGGAGTACGAATCTTCCTTTCTGATCTTATAATTATTCCCTCTCTAAAATAAAAGAAAATTTCTGTTTAAAAAAGGAAGACCCTTTTCCTAGAATACTTCTCAGGAGTCACGCCTGTTTTAAGGATTTAGAACAATGAGTTTAGAAGTGAGAATCGGTGTTTTGGATACCAAGGTTTTGGTTTTCATTCGAGTACGGCCCAAAAGAAGTTCTTTATCTCTTGGGGAGTATAAGAAGTTATCCCCAGATATTGTGATCCTTATATCTGAATTCAATGAAAGTAGGTGACTTAGCCTACAAGTTCTTTTATCTCCTCATCTCAAAATTCTTAATGCCTTCTATAGAAAAATGTGTCAAACTCAAATCATGGAAAGACGGTAAAACTTCAGTGGCAAGTTACCGTTGGCTTCTAGGTTACGCTAGCTCCTTCCTTTATATAAGTCGTAACTTTTACTTGTCGCTCACAGTAATCTTACTCCCATCAATCTCCTTTCTTTCTTAATCTCCTTCATGGCTTGGCAACAGGAATTAGTTTTATCCCTGATGATTTCTCACCTTCAAGACGCAAGAGAGTCTGTGAAGAAAGACTTTATAGAACAGTATGAGCGCTCACTTTTTCCTCACCTAGGAACTTCTGTAGCGCAGACGAAATGGCGGACCTATCAAAACATAACTAGGGTAACACCCTGGGGTCAGCAACACTTTCGTAACAATGTCCGCTTGGCCATGGTTATTGAAGCTTTGGGTTTGGGTCCCCGATACTACTGTGTCATGACATCAAGGCATCTTGGGTTTTCTGAGCGGGTCTTCTTACTGGCATGTTTTCTTCCTCATGAGAAGATATGCCTTTACCCCATTTTTGGCTTGCCTCTCAGAGGTCCTTTTGTTAGATCACCTCATACCACTGAGATAGGTGCGGCAATAACCAGCAGAATCATTCCCATAGATGAGTTACCCTATACTTGTGCAGCTTGTGAGGACTGCTTTTGTGACCATATGATGGACGGGCTTATGAAAGTGTAAAGAGTTCTTCTATCTTTACTGTATAAGTCCCGTGAATGAATAAAGTTTAAATCTTGTTCTTATTTTGAATCTTGCTCTCTTTAAGACTTTTCTTGGTGGTTAATCGTGATTAAAATTTTTCTCTAAGTCTCATATTCATGCATCTTACGAAATTATTCCAAGTTGCGAGATGAGGACATCTCGCGTTTTTTAAGTGGGGTAGAATGTAAGATTCCTCCCCCAACCCCTTTTTGATGTCTAGTATATTCCCCTGTAATCAATTCCTTTTCTAAAATATAAGAGATCTTGTTTGTGGCTGTTTTAACCTAGAGAGAGAAAATATTCTAGAGAGAGAATATTCAGATTTTGAATATTTTTGGATAGAAAAATATCTCTTATAATTCAGATGAGTTTCCCTGAAACAGAAATTTAAAAAGAATTTTCCAATGTGCAATTGGAATTAATTGGAAATAGGTATAAAGAACCTTAGTCTAAGGGTCTAGATTTTCAGAAATCTTTAGACTATGGTCCAATTAAGGTTTCTATGGGCCAATAGCATCAATCCATGTGTAGGGAGGAGATAAATCCAAATTGTAAAAAGAAGATACCCAAAAATGAGTAAATGCTCACATAAGATGAAGAGTTGAAAATGTACAAGGTTTATTAGTAAAAAACCTATGAGCAATATTAAAAATATGAGATATTTTGGGAATAATGATTTTATTATGACACATATGTAAGGAAGGGGAGTCCCTTAAATCCTCACATAAGATGAAGAGTTGAAAATGTACAAGGTTTATTAGTAAAAAACTATGAGCAATATTAAAATGATTCCATTATGACACATATGTAAGGAAGGGGAGTTTTTTTAAAGGAGGTGCATATTTCACATAAGATGAAGAGTTGAAAATGTACAAGGTTTATTAATAAAAAACTATGAGTAATATTAAAATGATTCCATTATGACACATATGTAAGGAAGGGGAGTTTTTTAAAGGAGGTGCATATTTCACATAAGATGAAGAGTTGAAAATGTACAAGGTTTATTAATAAAAAACTATGAGTAATATTAAAATGATTCCATTATGACACATATGTAAGGAAGGGGAGTTCTTTAAAGGAGGTGCATATTTCACATGCTTGAATGAGTTTTAAACTCATAAAAATTGAGATATTTTATCTCTCCTCTCTCCTAATTCAACTCTAGTTCCAAAAAGTTAGCTTAAGTGACCTAAAAATGGTCAAAAAGTGACCAAACTGACTTGGAAAATTCTAGAATCAGTTGTTTGGTTAGGAGCTCAAATTTTCCTATAAATAGAAGCCTCCCCTTGTTGAAAAAAACATAGTCTCTTATGCTTTGTTACTCTACTCCTCCTAAGCCAAAATATATAGTCTCTTATGATTTGTTACTCTACTCCACCTAAGCCAAAATATATAGTCTCTTATGCTTTGTTACTCTACTCCACCTAAGCCAAAATATATAGTCTCTTATGCTTTGTTACTCTACTCCACCTAAGCCAAAATATATAGTCTCTTATGCTTTGTTACTCTACTCCTCCTAAGCCAAAATATATAGTCTCTTATGCTTTGTTACTCTACTCCACCTAAGCCAAAATATATAGTCTCTTATGCTTTGTTACTCTACTCCTCCTAAGCCAAAATATATAGTCTCTTATGCTTTGTTACTCTACTCCTCCTAAGCCAAAATATATAGTGTCATGCTTTATTACTCTACTCCACCTAAGCCAAAATATAGAGTGTCTTAGGCATTGTTACTCTACTCTACCTAAGCCAAGAACTGTGAATTCTTTAATAATTCACTAGTTTTTGATACTTCTCTCTTTCTTCAATCCCCATTGGTGGCTCCATCAACATACTAAACCAATTGATTGGTTGGGGGCCTCTACCGTGAATAAAGAATCAAGCAAATCATAAGGTAAGTATATTGAATTTTGATCTTTTCTATAATTTCTCAATGATTCTCTCTTCTCAACCCCTCTCAAGCTTGAGAAGTTTAATTGGTATGGTTTTTTAAATGCTATTGAAGTTAATTGGTGAAAGTAGTGAAGAGTTACATAATTTAATAAATGCTATTGAAGTTAATTTTCATTTATGTTTAAATTCTAATAGTTTTTATGTAATTACTCTCTCTCACTCAAGAAATAGCCATACTCATGACCCATTCTCAATCCAAATGAAGCTTTTCATAAAGCTTTTCCTTAATCCAAAATTAAGCTATGCTTGAGGCCAAATTAATAGCTTTTTGCTATGCTTTTAGTTTATGCACATTGATGATTCAATCCATTATGGATTGATGACCCAATTAGAGACCATTCTAATTATATCCTTAATGATAAGCTTTATCCCTTAGAAAAAAAAATTGAGATTTATCAGTCATAGTAGCGGAGCTATGGCAAAATTTTTATAGAAATTACGCATAAAATAAATTCATTCAAAGTATAAAAAGAGGACTTCCTACCATATTCTAGGAACTATCATCCTAGATTAATTAAAAGAATTTTATTATGCATGGAGATGTGGATGTTTGCATGTAGATGTAGATGTATAGATGTAGATGTGGATGTGGAGGTGGATGGATGCATGTAGATGTAGATGTATAGATGTAGATGTGAATGGAGATGTGGATGTATGCATGTAGATGTAGATGTATAGATACGGATGTGGATGTGGAGGTGGATGTATACATGTAGATGTAGATGTATAGATGTAGATGTGGATGTGGAGGTAGATGGATGCATGTAGATGTAGATGTATAGATGTAGATGGGAATGGAGATATGGATGTATGCATGTAGATGTAGATGTATAGATGTAGATGTGGATGTGGAGGTGGATGGATGCATGTAGATGTAGATGTATAGATGTAGATGTGAATGGAGATGTGGATGTATGCATGTAGATGTAGATGTATGGAGGTGAATGTGAATGTGGATGTGGATGTATGCATAGAGATGTAGATGTATGCATGTAGATGTGAATGTACGCATATAGATGTGGATGTATGGATGTGAATATATGATATGCGATGTGAGGAAATCTGAAGTGATGAGATAGAAATGATGTGATGGGATGAGTATACATATAAATGGAATATGGAATAAGTAATGTAGATTGATGAGGGATAATGTGGAAAAATGAAAGTTAAAATAGAAATTGTGTTGTAAACTGTTTGTAAATACTGTTTGTAAATGCTGTTTGTAAATGATTGTTTTATGTCAAGAATGCTGGGGGGAGCATTTTGACCGTCTTGTGATTAAAGTCGTGATGGTAAAGTTGCAACTGCTGACGGGGAGTCAATGAAGGACGTCTCGCGTAGCAAGGTCGGCCGAGGTCTTGACCAGCCTCGGTGCGATTAAAATGGTGAGCTTCCGGTACGGTGGATGAGGGGCCAAGGAAGCGGCCTATGCGTGAAGCGCTAGGTTACCTGCGATCCTAGAGGGTGCTGACCATACGGTGCTCGGGCTCTGGGTTGCCTAGGATACCCACGCGTGCGTCCAGGAAGATATTGGAACAGAGTTGGAGTTGTTTTCTGAAATCAAGCATGGATCTGGTTGATTGACCTTGCTGGTCTTCAATGGATGAGTCCATGGCTCCTTATATGGATCTGTTGGTTGATCTTGCTGATCTTCAACGAGAGTCCATCTTGTTAAGTGATTATATTGCCAAGTATTATGGGCTAGGAACTATCGAAACGGCTCCTGAGCGTTCTAGTTGCCAATGATGCCATAGATACTCTGATGAAGGAATGATGGGAAATTAAGAATCAATTGGATAAATTGGAAGATGGTGATCAATGATACTATGGTTTTATTAAAGGATTGTTTTAAACTGGTTGAATCTGGTTGAAAAAAGGCAATTTCATATTGGGTGTGTGAGTGGTGTGACTAGTTTTATTTTGCATGAACATCCGGCTAGGGGGCCTTGGAACTCTTTTCCTTGGTACCCGGGACAAAACCTAACCAAATTCTTAATTGGATCCCATCACTACAGTGGTTGGGCGGTTGGCTAACCCATGGGATTGGATGGGGTTAGGCTGGACTGATGGATCCGTAAATCGAGACTCAAACTTTTGTTTTTACGATAGAAAAAAAAAAATCCCGGACAAAAACTGTTCTATGGATAGGAATCAACGGCTGTGCCTCTTGAATGGGGAAAAAAGCGTTGATCCCAATGATCCAAGTGCAAGTTTCTTCCTTGAACTGACTAAGTATCTTATAGATGTAATCGGATCATCTCGATCAGAAATGATCTTGACTACGTTAGAGTAAAAAGTTATCCTGGTGGAATCGCCCGTGCTTTCCGGTAAAGGAAGTTTTTCCGGGTTCGGTTTTGGAACAACCGACGGATTAGTCTCTTATCCGGATATCCGTGGGCGAGGCCCCGAGTGTGGGACCCCTGTCCCGCGCGAGAAGCGCTACTTCCGCTGCCAGTACCCCGAATCCGTTGCTCGGTGGGAACAGGGATCTTACATCTGAACTGACCTCTTCCACCTGTGTGTTGTTGTTGTTGTGAATTTTGGGATTATTGTTGTTGCTACTGCTGTTGGCCATAATTTTGATTACCTGTTTTGCCACCTCCTTGGCCGCGTCCACGGTCTCCTCTACCTTGTCCTCTTCCTGAACTTGTGTAGAAGGCCTGTTGCTCTGAGCTATTTTTGTTTTGTGAAGACTGTTGGTCTTCACCCAAGCTCTTCTCTTCTATAATCAACATAGACACCAAATCTGTGAAATTGGGAATGTTTTCCCGAGTCTAAACAGACGTCTTGAACACCTTGTACTGTGGCCCAAGACCACGCAGACAAACTTCCACCTTATCATCATCATCTACTAAAACGCCAATAGATGCAAGGGATTCCATAATACTCTTAATCTTCAATGCATAGTCATTCACAGACATACTCTTTTTCTCCACAGTATGAAGTTCATTCTTCAACTATATCTTTCGTGCCTTGGTATTCGTTTCATAGAGTTTTACCAAGGTGTCCCACGCCTCCTTGGGAGTCTTGGCATCCTGTATGTGCCCAATCATGGTGTCCTGTATACTGATAGAGAGCCAATACATAACTTTTCTGGCTCCTTGGTTCCAATCCTTGAAGTCTTTCACATCTGCAGTAGTCGAATTGATCTTCGGTATCTCTGGTGCCTCTTCATGCTCACCTTCTATGTAGGTATCTCCGGTGCCTCTTCATGCTCACCTTCTATGTAGGTAGTCCCAGTAACCCTTTCCCATCAGGAAATTTGTCAACCTGAACCTCCAAGCATGGAAGTTGTTCTTATCAAGCTTCTAAGAAACAATCTGGTTTATGCCATCATTTGACATCTTGCCACACACACAAATTTACCCCAAAAATAGCACTCTGGTTTGTCCTCCACACAAACTGCTGCATTTTCTACAGCGGTACTGTACTACACTCAGATGTCACAACCAATGACCTCAATGTGCATACATACACCCAATGGCAAATGTTGACCTCCTTGAAGCACACACAATGTCTGCACAATCGAT
The DNA here is from genome assembly GCF_041138505.1 of Cibotium barometz. Classification (NCBI taxonomy): domain Eukaryota; kingdom Viridiplantae; phylum Streptophyta; class Polypodiopsida; order Cyatheales; family Cibotiaceae; genus Cibotium; species Cibotium barometz. The sequence goes on along the minus strand of NC_141062.1, from coordinate 26,415,794 downwards.
CTGTCTTCCTGCAGTTTTTAAAACAGAGTTCTGCATAGAATCGATGACTTACCCGCAGTGCTCAAAATCGCATGCTTTCTGAAAAACGGAGGTCCTAACGCACCCAAAACGCATTTTCGGCATGAAAACCTTAGTCCCGATAGGACAGTATAGTTGCCCTATAGCTTTACTCCCGTGAAGAAATCTCCTCAATCAGAGATCATGCCGGTGCCTCTCGTAGAGCTCCCGATGACAAGGGTATAGTCACCAACACAAATAGGGAAGAGTAGATGAAGCTCTTACCCTCGTACTGCTTCCTGTGCTTCTCTTGCTTGCAACTCAGCCCTTAGCATGAACCAGGCTCTGATACCATGAAAAGATGCAGGGGAGACGAGAGCTTGAGCTCTTGCAAGCACACACACACTCACAAAACCCTAAAAGAGAACACACTAGGTGAGAGGCTGAAAATCTTCTTCTTCACACAACACTCAACACACCATATACAAAGATAAGAGTACACTCAATATGAAAAGGTACTCAACCAAATACATACTAGGGTTCTCTAGAGTGTGAACCCAACTAAAATGAGGTGGCGCTATAACTATGCCAGTCTCTAGAATAACTGTCACACTGTTATCCCACTGGCCGCATATCACTCATGATCTTACCAACCATGCCAGTGGTGTAAGTGTGGGGCCTATTCCCTAGCAGCAAGCAGGTCATCAATGTCCACCACCTCACTAGATGAGCTCGATATCTCAACAAAAGAAAGCTTCTTAAGATCAACAAAAGCATTTCAAATTTCAAAATACAAGGAAATATGCTTGTTTTTAAACAATTTGGTACATGAATTTCCTTCATATTAGAGAGGCCCAAACTTAAGATTAAGCCATGACACCTTATCATAAGAGACATGTGTATGCAGGCCCAAACTTAAGATCAAGGTATGACACCTTTTCTTGAGAGACAGGTGTATGCATTCCCAAACTTAAGATTGATGCACACCTTCTCATAAGAGATAGGTGTATGCAAGATCAAACTTAAAATTGAGCCAAATACTAACCCAAACTTAAACTTAAGCCATGACATTCTCATAAGGGGCAAGTGTATGCAGGTTCAAACCTAAGATTGAGCTATGACACATCATTCAAAAGAGCCAAGTGTATGCCATCCCAAATTTAAGATTGAGCCATGACACATTTTCATAGGAGACGAGTGTATGCAAGCCAAAAATTAAGCTTGAGCCATGACACTTTTCATAAGAGGCAAGTTTATGCATGCCCGGCCAAACTTAAGATTGAGGCAAGCGTATGTAGGCCCAAACGTAAGCTTGAGCTATGACACCTTTTCATAAGAGGCAAGTGTATGCAAGACCAAACTTAAGCTTGAGCTATGACACCTTTTCATAAGAGGCAAGTGTATGCAAGACCAAACTTAAGATTGAGCCATGATACATTCTCATAAGATACAAGTGTATTCATCCCCAAACTTAAGTCTAAGCCCGACGATGACAACGGGGTATTCCACGTCCGATGAGAATTTGGAGGATTTGGAGGATTTCTCAGGAAATGATGAGAAGCACAAGAATTGGAGGAGTTGAAAAGTTGGCAAGATAGTCAAGGAGGAACGACTGACAGCTTTGGCCAAAGTAACCGGGGGTAGTCCGGGGTCATTTGGTTTTGAAACCGGCCCAAAGTTTGGTGTGAAAAATGTTCCAAGCCTAGACATTTGAAGGAGGACTACACTAGAACTCGTTATTCTATTTGTAATATGACTAATCATTCGATAGAGCAATGCTACTACAATAATCACTCTAGACACCAGCCTCCAAACTGCATGAATACTTAAACACAAAATGCGGTACCTGTCCAAACTGTTATGCCTTAACTGATAGTACCAATGCAGCTAGTGGCGGTGGTGGCTGCTATCACTCCATCTTTGCATGGACCATTTGGCCGCCATGATAGGGAAAATATGCCATCAGAAGGTACCAATTCTTTTACTGTTGATGCAACAGGGGCATCGTAAGACTGAATGTCCTATCTAGTTCAAACATCAGTAGGAGCTACAACCTCCATATCCATTAATGGATAACAGGGCCAAGTTGGCAGAAGCGAACATGGTACTCATTACACCAAATTTCAACAATCAACAAGAAAATGACCCAACTATCTTGGTGGTGACACGATCCCACAAGCAATAATGGTTCACAGAACCAGGGGAAGTTTCTCACCTGAAGGTAAAATTGCTTGCATGGCAGGACCAACAATAGATACGAGCAGATGGTAGTAGGGGATTCCTAGGAAATAGGTCCGATCCTGCGCAGCTCGATTAGTGCTCCGACAACAATGATTGTAGTGGAAAAACAACTAGGAGCAACACTGACAAATCCTGAAACTTAAGCAGTAGCTAGAAAACAAAGTCAGCCAAACCATGGCTAGGCAAAGGCACAGTCGGTGGAGCTATTCAATAAGGGTCAAAGGCAGACAAAAGGCAATAAACCATCACAATATGGTGTATGGGAAGATTTGAAACAAATGAAAATTAATATAACACTAGACCGGCTCTGTTGATCCTAGTATCGAAATATTTAAAGGAGATCCTAAGTAAGCTGGTGGATCCAATGGTACAAACATATAAGATGAATGCAGAACCAAAAAATATCGTAATTGTGGTTGAGCGAGATTAGGACACAACAGTTCCTGAAGTAACAATTACAATAATTAATTCACGAGACAAATCCCTGGCGTTCTACCTGGATGGTGGGTCAAAGGTAAATATCATTTTAGATACTGTGCGCAAGGATTTAGGACTAATGGAGTTAGAAGCCGCCCCTTTCTCAGTCTAGATGGCAGATCAAAGATGTGTTAAGCCACTGGGGATGATTCCTGGAGTACAAATTCAAATTGCTGGATGTGACTATTTCACAGTATTTGTGGTTATGAAGATGGGGGAAATTACTCATGCCTACTCCATGTATCTGGGTCAACCATGGTTACAACAAGGAAAAATAAAGCATAATTAGGCTACTAACTAAATCAACGTACGAGGAAAAGCAACAAGAAGATCTGAGTTGCGTAGAGCAAGTTCAGATCACAAGGTCACTAAGGCAACCAATCCACTTTGTGCCAAAGGCTTAAATTGCTACCACACCTCCAAGAGGGAACTCAATGCATTCACCTAAGGAAAGAGCAACAGAACACAACTGTTGTATGGCACTACCAATGCTTCGAACTTGAGTCCCTTGAGGCCTCCAAATGCACTTGAGAAGCTCCAATCTTCAAAGCTCCACCTCCACGCTATCACCGTAGAGTCACTCGTGCCATCGCATAAGGCAATCACTCTCTCTCGCATGCAACATACAAGTATAGAGAAGAGGCACAAGTGCTAGAATTCTCTCTCTCAAGACGCAAACAAGAGCTCTCAATAGCACAAAGGGGGATTGTGTCCATTTATTATAAGAAAATTGGCCGCCAAGCAGCGAGATTCACATGTCTGTTATAACTTCCCCATCTTCATGCCAGCTACATTTATAGACATAAGGGAACAAAGAAAGCAGATGCTGAATGGGATATAGGCATGGTGCCGTATCCCGGACCCAGCAATAGTGGCCAGTGTTTGATTCTTAAAATTGCTCGTGGTCCTGATCGATCAACCCAAGGAACGGTATGATGGGTATGATGTTGAGCAGCTACAGTTTGACATGAACCAAGGTCCCTCTGACAGAGGCATGATGTTATATTATCATCCCCTAAGGTGATGATAATAGTAGAATTCATTAGGGGAGATAGATTTTTGAAGGTTAACTGAGCTGGGCTTTGAGGAGGAGTCATTTGTTGTGCTTCCATCCTCTCTTCTTGTGTGGCCTTGTTGCTGATAGTGGCTTCTTGCTGCTCTAGTACTTCCTAGTACAACTTGATTTCCTATGCTAGCTCAGCCTCAATTCTTTGTGTTTCTTCAGCCACATCTGGTATGACACCTCTCATCTTTCTTTTAGTCTTGTTTTTTCTTCCTCTCTTGATCTCCTTAATTATTGCCTTAGTTTCCATGAGGACAGCTTGTCCCTCTTGCATTTCTGTAGCACTCAGCATTAGTTACTCTGTTAGGAGTGCCAATTGCATTCTCTCTTTAGGTTTTGGTTCTGCGAGAGGTCTCCTAGCCACATGGGTCAGTACTTGTGTTATCAGGTGTACGGGTTGTGTAAGATTCCTCCCCAGCCTTCGAGGTATACAGGAGTAAGAATCTCCCTTTCTGATCTTATAATTATTCCCTCTCTAAAATAAAAGAAAGTTCTGTTTAACAAAGGAAGACCCTTTTCCTAGAATACTTCTCAAGAGTCCCACCTGTTTTAAGGATTCAGAACAATGAGTTCAGAAGTGAGAATCGATGTTTTGGATATCAAGGTTTTGGTCTTCATTCGAGTACGGCCCAAAAGAAGTTCTTTATCTCTTGGGGAGTATATGAAGTTATCCCCCAGATATTGTGAGCCTTATATCTGAATTCAATGAAAGTAGGTGACTTAGCCTACAAGCTTCTTTTATCTCTTCATCTCAAAATTCTTAATGCCTTCTATAGAAAAATGTGTCAAACCCAAATCATGGAAAGACGGTAAAACTTCAGTGGCAAGTTACCGTTGGCTTCTAAGTTACGCTAGCTCCTTCCTTTATATAAGTCGTAACTTTTACTTGTCGCTCACAGTAATCTTACTTCCATCGATCTCCTTTCTTTCTTAATCTCCTTCATGGCTTGGCAACAAGAACTAGTTTTATCCCTAATGATTTCTCACCTTCAAGACGCAAGGGAGTCTGTGAAGAAAGATTTTATAGAGCAGTATGAGCGCTCACTTTTCCCTCACTTGGGAACTTCTGTAGCGCAGACAAAATGGCGGACCTATCAAGACATAACTAGGGTAACACCCTGGGGTCAGCAGCACTTTCGTAACAATGTCCGCTTGGCCATGGTTATTGAAGCTTTGGGTTTGGGTCCCCGATACTACTGCGTCATGAGATCAAGGCATCCTGGGTTTTTTGAGCGGGTCTTCTTACTGGCGTGTTTTCTTCCTCATGAGAAGATATGCCTTTACCCCGTTTTTGGCTTGCCTCTCAGAGGTCCTTTTGTTAGAACACCTCATACCACTGAGATAGGCGTAGCAATAACCCACAGAATCATTCCCATAGATGAGTTACCTTATACTTGTGCAGCTTGTGAGGACTGCTTTTGTGATCATATGATGGACGGGCTTATGGAAGTGTAAAGAGTTCTTCTATCTTTACTGTATAAGTTCCGAGAATGAATAAAGTTTAAATCTTGTTCTTATTTTGAATCTTGCTCTCTTTAAGACGTTTCTTGGTGGTTAATCTTGATTAAAATTTTTCTCTAAGTCTCATATTCGTGAATCTTGCGAAATTATCACAAGTTGCGAGATGAGGACATCTCGCGTTTTTTTAAGTGGGGTAGAATGTAAGATTCCTTCCCCACCCCCTTTTTGATGTCTAGTATCTTTCCCTGTAATCAATCCCTCTTCAAAAATATAAAGACCTTGTTTCTATCTGTTTTAGCCTAGAGAGAGAAAAAATATTCTAGAGAGAGAATATTCAGATTTTGAATATTTTTGGATAGAAAAATATCTCTTCTAATTCAGATGAGTTCCCCTGAAACAGAAATTCAAAAAGAATTTTCCAATGTGCAATTAGAATTAATTGAAAATAGGTATAAAGAACCTTAGCCTAAGGGTCTAGATTTTCAGAAATCTTTAGACTATGGTCCAATTAAGGTTCCTATGGACCAATAGCATCAATCCATGTGTAGGGAGGAGATAAATCCAACTTATAAAAAGAAAATACCCAAAAATGAGTAAATGCTCACATGAGGTGAAGAGTTGAAAATGTACAAGGTTTATTAGTAAAAAACTATGTGCAATATTAAAAATATGAGATAATTTGGGTATAATGATTTTATTATGACACATATGTAAGGAAGGGGAGTCCCTTAAATGCTCACATAAGATGAAGAGTTGAAAATGTACAAGGTTTATTAGTAAAAAACTATGAGCAATATTAAAATGATTCCATTATGACACATATGTAAGGAAGGGGAGTTCTTTAAAGGAGGTGCATATTTCACATAAGATGAAGAGTTGAAAATGTACAAGGTTTATTAGTAAAAAACTATGAGCAATATTAAAATGATTCCATTATGACACATATGTAAGGAAGGAGAGTTCTTTAAAGGAGGTGCATATTTCACATAAGATGAAGAGTTGAAAATGTACAAGGTTTATTAGTAAAAAAAACTATGAGCAATATTAAAATGATTCCATTATGACACATATGTAAGGAAGGGGAGTTCTTTAAAGGAGGTGCATATTTCACATGCTTGAATGAGTTTTAAACTCATAAAAATTGAGATATTTCATCTCTCCTCTCTCCTCATTCAAGTCTAGTTCCAAAAAGTTAGCTTAACTGACCTAAAAATGGTCAAATATTGACCAAACTGATTTAGAAAATTCTAGAATCAGTTTGTTTGGTTAGGAGCTCAATTTTTCCTATAAATAGAAGCCTCCCCCTTGTTGAAAAATAGTTAGTGTTTATGCATCGTTACTCTACTCCACCTAAGCCAAGAACTGTGAATTCATTTAATAATTCACTAGTTTTTGGAGCTTCCCTCTTTCTTCAATCCCCATTAGTGGCTCCATCAACATACTTAACCAATTGATTGGTTGGGGGCCTCTACCGTGAACAAAGAATCAAGCAAGTTGTAAGGTAATTAGTGAATATTGATCTTTCTATAATTTCTCAATGTTTCTCTCTTCTCAACCCCTCTCAAGCTTGAGAAGTTTAATTGGTATGGTTTTTTTTAAATACTATTGAAGTTTGAATAGTAGTGAAGAGTTACATAAGTTAATAAATGCTATTGAAGTTAATTTTCATTTATGTTTAAATTCTAATGATTTTTATGTAAATTCTCTCTCTCACTCAAGAAATGGTCATACTCATGACCCGTTCTCAATCCAAATCAAGCTTTTCATAAAGCTTTTCCTTAACCCAAGATTAAGCTATGCTTGAGGCCAATTTAATGGCTTTTTTCTATGCTTTTAGTTTATGCATATTAATGATTCAATCCACTATAGATTAATGATCCAATTAGAGATCATTTTAATTATTTCCTTAATGATAAGCTTTATCCCTTAGAAAAAATTGAGATTTATCAGTCATAGCAGCGGAGCTATGGCAAAATTTTTATAAAAATTATGCATAAAATAATTTCATTCAAAGTATAAAAAGAGGACTTCCTACCATATTCTAGGAATTATCATCCTAGATTAATTGAAAGAATTTCATTATAATCATGGAGAAATTGAATTTTAATATCATGCATAAAGGATAATTTTTTTATATCAAAAGTGTTACTTTTATTATTTTTAATTTTCATGCATAGAAGTATGCATAAAGGAAAAAATTTTATATCAAAAGTGTTACTTTTATCATTTTTTTAATTTTTCATGCATAGAAGTATGCATAAAGGATAATTTTTTTATATCAAAAGTGTTACTTTTATCATTTTTAATTTTCATGCATAGAAGTATGCATAAAGGAAAAAAAATTATATCAAAAGTGTTACTTTTATCATTTTTTAATTTTTCATGCATAGAAGTATGCATAAAGGATAATTTTTTTATATCAAAAGTGTTACTTTTATCATTTTTAATTTTCATGCATAGAAGTATGCATAAAGGAAAAAATTTTATATCAAAAGTGTTACTTTTATCATTTTTTAATTTTTCATGCATAGAAGTATGCATAAAGGATAATTTTTTTATATCAAAAGTGTTACTTTTATCATATTGGATTTCATGCATAGAGGTATGCATAAAAGTTGAATATTTTATTATAAAAGTGTTACTTTTAGCATAATTGAATTTCATGCATAGAGGTATGCATAAAAGATATGGGAAGTGATAAGATATGATAAGATGCATGTGGATGTGGATGTGGATGTATGAATGTGGATGTATGGATGTGAATGTGGATGTGGATGTGGATGTATGAATGTGGATGTATGGATGTGGATGTGGATGTATGAATGCCGATGTATGGATGTGAATGTGGATGTGGATGTGGATGTATGAATGTGGATGTATGGATGTATGAATGTGGATGTATGGATGTGAATGAGGATGTAGATGTGGATGCATGGATGTAAATGTGGATGTGGATGTATGGATGTATGCATGTAGATGTGGATGCATGAATGTGGATGTATGGATGTGAATGAGGATATAGATGTGGATGTATGGATGTGAATGTACTTGTAGATAAAGATGTATATATGTGAATGGGAATGTGGATGTGGATGTATGTATGCATGTGGATGTGGATATGGATGTGTATGTATGAATGTGGATATGGGATGTGGATGTATAAATGAGGATGTGAAAATGGAGATAAGCATGTAGATGTGGATGCATGAATGTGGATGTATGGATGTGAATGAGGATATAGATGTGGATGTATGGATGTGAATGTGCATGTAGATATGGATGTATATATGTGAATGGGAATGTGGATGTGGATGTATGTATGCATGTGGATGTGGATATGGATGTGTATGTATGAATGTGGATATGGGATGTGGATGTATAAATGAGGATGTGAAAATGGAGATAAGCATGTAGATGTGGATCTATGGATGTGAATGTGGATGTGGATGTGGATGTATGAATGTGGATGTATGGATGTGAATGAGGATGTGGATGTGGATGCATGGATGTAAATGTGGATGTGTATGTATGGATGTAGGCATGTAGATGTGGATGCATGAATGTGGATGTATGGATGTGAATGAGGATATAGATGTGGATGTATGGATGTGAATTTGCATGTAGATATGGATGTATAGATGTGAATGAGAATGTGGATGTGGATGTGGATGTATGTATGTATGTATGTGGATGTGGATGTATGAATGAGGACGTGATAATGAATGTATGCATGTGGATGTGGATATGGATGTGTATGTATGAATGCGGATATGGATGTGGATATGGATGTGGATGTATGAATGAGGATGTGAAAATGGAGATAAGCATGTAGATGTGGATGTATGGATGTGAATGTGGATGTGGATGTGGATGTATGGATGTGGATATGGATGTGAAGATATGATATGTGATGTGAAGGAATCTGAAGTGAAGAGATGGAAAATGATATGATTGGATGAGTACACATATAAATGAAATGTGGAATAAGTAATGTGGATTGCATGAGGGATAATGTGGAAAAATGAGAGTTAATATAGAAATTGTATTTGTAAACTGTTTGTAAATGCTGTTTCTAAATGGCTGTTTTATGTCAAGAATGCTGGGAAAACATTTTGACCGTCTTGTGATTAAGGTCGTGGAGACCTAACTGATAAAGTTGCAACTGCTAACGGAGAAGCAATGGAGGACGTCTCGCGTAGCAAGGTCGGCCGAGGTCTTGACCAGCCTCGGTTCGATTAAAAGGGTGAGCTTCCGGTACGGTGGATGAGGGACCAAGGAAGCGGCCTATGAGTGAAGCGCTAGGTCACCTGCGAAGGATCCTAGAGGGTGCTGACCATACGGTGCTCGGGCTCTGGGTCGCCCAGGATACCCACGCGTGCGTCGAGGAAGATATTGGAACAAGGAGTAAGAGTTGTTTTCTGGAACCGGGCATGGATCTGGTTGACTGACCTTGCTGGTTCTCAACGGATGAGTCCATGGCTCTTTTATATGGATCTGTTGGTTGATCTTGCTGATCTTCAACGAGAGTCCATCTTGATAAGTGATTATATTGTTGAGTATTATGGGCTAGGAACTATTGAAACGGCCCCTGTGTGGACAGGTGGTGAGCGTTCTAGTTGCCAATGATGCCTGTTGGGTTGACCAGAATATAAGGAACCCCAGAATAAATTGGATCTTAAGAAAAAGAGTTGTCCTCTACCTTGCGAGATGAGGACATCTCGCACTTTTCAAGTGGGGTAGAATGTAAGATTCTCCCCCAGCCTTAGAGGTATACAGGAGTAAGAATCTCCCTTTCTGATCTTATAATTATTCTCTCTCTAAAATAAAAGAAAGATTCTGTTTAAAAAAGGAAGAACCTTTTTCCTGAATACTTCTCAAGAGTCCCACCTGTTTTAAGATTCAGAACAATGAGTTCAGAAGGAGAATCGATGTTTTGGATATCAAGGTTTTGGTCTTCATTCGAGTACGGCCCAAAAGAAGTTCTTTATCTCTTGGGAAGAAGTTATCTCCCAGATATTGTGGACCAAAGAAAGTAGGTGATTTAGCTTACGAGCTTCTTTTATCTCCTCATCTCAAAGTTTGAATGCCTTCTATAGAAAAATGTGCCAAACCCAAATCATGGAAAGACGGTAAAACTTCAGTGGCAAGTTACCGTTGGCTTCTAAGTTACGCTAGCTCCTTCCTTTATATAAGTCGTAACTTTTACTTGTCGTTCACAGTAATCTTACTTCCATCGATCTCCTTTCTTTCTTAATCTCCTTCATGGCTTGGCAACAAGAATTAGTTTTATCCATGATGATTTCTCACCTTCAAGACGCAAGGGAGTCTGTGAAGAAAGATTTTATAGAGCAGTATGAGCGCTCACTTTTCCCCCACTTGGGAACTTCTGTAGCGCAGACAAAATGGCGGACCTATCAAGACATAACTAGGGTAACACCCTGGGGTCAGCAGCACTTTCATAACAATGTCCGCTTGGCCATGGTTATCGAAGCTTTGGGTTTGGGTCCCCGATACTACTGCGTCATGAGATCAAGGCATCCTGGGTTTTCTGAGCGGGTCTTCTTACTGGCGTGTTTTCTTCCTCATGAGAAGATATGCCTTTACCCCGTTTTTGGCTTGGCTCTCAGAGGTCCTTTTCTTAGAACACCTCATACCACTGAGATAGGCGCAGCAATAACCCACAGAATCATTCCCATAGATGAGTTACCTTATACTTGTGCAGCTTGTGAGGACTGCTTTTGTGACCATATGATGGACGGGCTTATGGAAGTGTAAAGAGTTTCTCTATCTTTACTGTATAAGTTCCGAGAATGAATAAAGTTTAAATCTTGTTCGTATTTTGAATCTTGCTCTCTTTAAGACTTATCTTGGTGGTTAATCTTGATTAAAATTTTTCTCTAAGTCTCATATTCGTGCATCTTGCGAAATTATCCCAGTTTGCGAGATGAGAACATCTCGCATTTTTTTAAGTGGGGTAGAATGTAAGATTCCTCCCCCACCCCCTTTTTGATGTCTAGTATCTTTCCCTGTAATCAATCCCTCTTCAGAAATATAAAGACCTTGTTTCTATCTGTTTTAGCCTAGAGAGAGAAAAATATTCTAGAGAGAGAATATTCAGATTTTGAATATTTTTGGATAGAAAAATATCTCTTCTAATTCAGATGAGTTCCCCTGAAACAGAAATTCAAAAAGAATTTTCCAATGTGCAATTGGAATTAATTGAAAATAGCTATAAAGAACCTTAGCCTAAGGGTCTAGATTTTCAGAAATCTTTAGACTATGGTCCAATTAAGGTTCCTATGGACCAATAGCATCAATCCATGTGTAGGGAGGAGATAAATCCAACTTGTAAAAAGAAAATACCCAAAAATGAGTAAATGCTCACATGAGGTGAAGAGTTGAAAATGTACAAGGTTTATTAGTAAAAACAAAAAACTATGAGCAATATTAAAAGTATGACATATGTAAGGAAGAGGAGTTCTTTAAAGGAGGTGCATATTTCACATAAGATGAAGAGTTGAAAATGTACAAGGTTTATTAGTAAAAAATTATGAGCAATATTAAAAGTATGACATATGTAAGGAAGAGGAGTTCTTTAAAGGAGGTGCATATTTCACATAAGATGAAGAGTTGAAAATGTACAAGGTTTATTAATAAAAAAATTATGAGCAATATTAAAAGTATGACATATGTAAGGAAGGGGAGTTCTTTAAAGGAGGTGCATATTTCACATAAGATGAAGAGTTGAAAATGTACAAGGTTTATTAGTAAAAAACTATGAGCAATATTAAAAATATGACATATGTAAGGAAGGGGAGTTATTTAAAGGAGGTGCATATTTCACATGCTTGAATGAGTTTTAAACTCATAAAAATTGAGATATTTCATCTCTCCTCTCTCCTCATTCAAGTCTAGTTCCAAAAAGTTAGCTTAACTGACCTAAAAATGGTCAAATATTGACCAAACTGATTTAGAAAATTCTAGAATCAGTTTGTTTGGTTAGGAGCTCAATTTTTCCTATAAATAGAAGCCTCACCCTTGTTGAAAAATATATAGTGTTTATGCATCGTTACTCTACTCCACCTAAGCCAAGAACTGTGAATTCATTTAATAATTCACTAGTTTTTGGAGCTTCCCTCTTTCTTCAATCCCCATTAGTGGCTCCATCAACATACTTAACCAATTGATTGGTTGGGGGCCTCTACCGTGAACAAAGAATCAAGCAAGTTGTAAGGTAATTAGTGAATATTCATCTTTCTATAATTTCTCAATGTTTCTCTCTTCTCAACCCCTCTCAAGCTTGAGAAGTTTAATTGGTATGGTTTTTTTTAAATACTATTGAAGTTTGAATAGTAGTGAAGAGTTACATAAGTTAATAAATGCTATTGAAGTTAATTTTCATTTATGTTTAAATTCTAATGATTTTTATGTAAATTCTCTCTCTCACTCAAGAAATGGTCATACTCATGACCCGTTCTCAATCCAAATCAAGCTTTTCATAAAGCTTTTCCTTAACCCAAGATTAAGCTATGCTTGAGGCCAATTTAATGGCTTTTTTCTATGCTTTTAGTTTATGCATATTGATGATTCAATCCACTATAGATTAATGATCCAATTAGAGATCATTTTAATTATTTCCTTAATGATAAGCTTTATCCCTTAGAAAAAATTGAGATTTATCAGTCATAGCAGCGGAGCTATGGCAAAATTTTTATAAAAATTATGCATAAAATAATTTTATTCAAAGCATAAAAAGAGGACTTCCTACCATATTCTAGGAATTATCATCCTAGATTAATTGAAATAATTTCATTATAATCATGGAGAAATTGAATTTTAATATCATGCATAAAGGATAACTTTTTTATATCAAAAGTGTTACTTTTATCATTTTTAATTTTCATGCATAGAAGTATGCATAAAGGAAAAAAATTTATATCAAAAGTGTTACTTTTATCATTTTTAATTTTTCATGCATAGAAGTATGCATAAAGGAAAATTTTTTATATCAAAAGTGATACTTTTATCATTTTTAATTTTCATGCATAGAAGTATGCATAAAGGATAATTTTTTATATTATAAGTGTTATTTTTATCATTTTTAATTTTCATGCATAGAAGGATGCATAAAGGAAAATTTTTTATATCAAAAGTGTTACTTTTATCATTTTTAATTTTCATGCATAGAAGTATGCATAAAGGATAATTTTTTTATATCAAAAGTGTTATTTTTATCATATTGGATTTCATGCATAGAGGTATGCATAAAAGTTGAATATTTTATTATAAAAGTGTTACTTTTAGCATAATTGAATTTCATGCATAGAGGTATGCATAAAAGATATGGGAAGTGATAAGATATGATAAGATGCATGTGGATGTGGATGTGGATGTATGGATGTGAATGTGGATGTGGATGTGGATGTATGAATGTGGATGTATGGATGTGGATGTGGATGTATGAATGTGGATGTGGATGTGGATGTATGGATGTGGATGTGGATGTATGAATGTGGATGTATGGATGTGAATGTGGATGTGGATGTGGATGTATGAATGTGGATGTATGGATGTATGAATGTGGATGTATGGATGTGAATGAGGATGTAGATGTGGATGCATGGATGTAAATGTGGATGTGGATGTATGCATGTATGCATGTAGATGTGGATGCATGAATGTGGATGTATGGATGTGAATGAGGATATAGATGTGGATGTATGGATGTGAATGTACATGTAGATAAAGATGTATATATGTGAATGGGAATGTGGATGTGGATGTATGTATGCATGTGGATGTGGATATGGATGTGTATGTATGAATGTGGATATGGGATGTGGATGTATAAATGAGGATGTGAAAATGGAGATAAGCATGTAGATGTGGATGCATGAATGTGGATGTATGGATGTGAATGAGGATATAGATGTGGATGTATGGATGTGAATGTGCATGTAGATATGGATGTATATATGTGAATGGGAATGTGGATGTGGATGTATGTATGCATGTGGATGTGGATATGGATGTGTATGTATGAATGTGGATATGGGATGTGGATGTATAAATGAGGATGTGAAAATGGAGATAAGCATGTAGATGTGGATGTATGGATGTGAATGTGGATGTGGATGTGGATGTATGAATGTGGATGTATGGATGTGAATGAGGATGTGGATGTGGATGCATGGATGTAAATGTGGATGTGTATGTATGGATGTAGGCATGTAGATGTGGATGCATGAATGTGGATGTATGGATGTGAATGAGGATATAGATGTGGATGTATGGATGTGATTGTGCATGTAGATATGGATGTATAGATGTGAATGAGAATGTGGATGTGGATGTGGATGTATGTATGTATGTATGTGGATGTGGATGTATGAATGAGGACGTGATAATGAATGTATGCATGTGGATGTGGATATGGATGTGTATGTATGAATGCGGATATGGATGTGGATATGGATGTGTATGTATGAATGTGGATATGGGATGTGGATGTATAAATGAGGATGTGAAAATGGAGATAAGCATGTAGATGTGGATGTATGGATGTGAATGTGGATGTGGATGTGGATGTGGATGTATGGATGTGGATATGGATGTGAATATATGATATGTGATGTGAAGGAATCTGAAGTGAAGAGATGGAAAATGATATGATTGGATGAGTACACATATAAATGAAATGTGGAATAAGTAATGTGGATTGCATGTGGGATAATGTGGAAAAATGAGAGTTAATATAGAAATTGTATTTGTAAACTGTTTGTAAATGCTGTTTGTAAATGGCTGTTTTATGTCAAGAATGCTGGGAAAGCATTTTGACCGTCTTGTGATTAAGGTCGTGGAGACCTAACTGATAAAGTTGCAACTGCTGACGGAGAGTCAATGAAGGACGTCTCGCGTAGCAAGGTCGGCCGAGGTCTTGACCAGCCTCGGTTCGATTAAAACGGTGAGCTTCCGGTACGGTGGATGAGGGACCAAGGAAGCGGCCTATGAGTGAAGCGCTAGGTCACCTGCGAAGGATCCTAGAGGGTGCTGACCATACGGTGCTCGGGCTCTAGGTCGCCCAGGATACCCACGCGTGCGTCGAGGAAGATATTGGAACAAGGAGTAAGAGTTGTTTTCTGGAACCGGGCATGGATCTGGTTGACTGACCTTGCTGGTCCTCAACGGATGAGTCCATGGCTCTTTTATATGGATCTGTTGGTTGATCTTGCTGATCTTCAACGAGAGTCCATCTTGATAAGTGATTATATTGGCGAGTATTATGGGCTAGGAACTATGGAAACGGCCTCTGTGTGGACAGGTGGTGAGCGTTCTAGTTGCCAATGATGCCATAGATACTCTGATGAAGGAATGATGGGAAATTATGAATCAACTGGATAAATTGGGAGATTGTGATCAGTGGTACTATGGTTTCATTAAAGGATTGTTTTAAAGTTAGCTGATGCTAAGAAAAAGGCAATTTTCATATTGGGTGTGTAAGTGGTGTGGCTAGTTTTATGTTTGCATGAAATTCCGGCTAGGGGGCCTTGGAACTCTTTTCCTTGGTACCCGGGACAAAACCTAACCAAATTCCAAATTGGATCCCATCACTACAGTGGTTGGGCGGTTGGCTAACCCATGGGATTGGATGGGGTTAGGCTGGACTGATGGATCCATAAATCGAGACTCAACTTTGTTTTTACGATAGATAAAGTAAATCCCGGATAGAAATTGTTCTATGGATAGGAATCAACGGCTGTGCCTCTTGATGGGGAAAAAAGCGTTGATCCCAATGATCCAAGTGCAAGTTTCTACCTTGATTTGACCAAGTACCGTTAAAGGTGCAGTCAGATCAGTTGATCCGTAATGATCTTGACTACGTTAGAGTAAAGAGTTATCCTGGTGGAATCGCCCATGCTTTCCGAGTAAAGGGAGTTTTTCCAGTTTTGGTTTTGGACAAACCGACGGATTAGTCTCTTGTCCGGATATCCGTGGACGAGGCCCCGAATGTGGGACCCCTGTCCCGCGCGAGGAGTGCTACTTCCGCTGCCAGTATCGTGAATCCGTTGCTCGGTGGGAACAGGGATCTCACAGTACTAGCAGCGGAAGTAGCACTTCTCGCACGGGACAGGGGTCCCACATTCGGGGCCTCGTCCACGAATATCCGGACAAGAGACTAATCCGTCGGTTTTTCCAAAACCGAACCCGAAAAAAACTTCCCTTACCCGGAAAGCACGGGCGATTCCACCAGGATAATTTTTTACTCTAACGTAGTCAAGATCATTACTGATCACGCTGATCCAACTGCACCTATAAAGATACTCGGTCGGATCAAGGAAGAAACTTGCACTTGGATCATTGGGATCAACGCTCTTTTCCCCATCAAGAGGCACAGCCGTTGATTCCTATCCATAGAACAATTACTATCCGGGACTTACTTCATCTATCGTAATAACAGATTGATACCAACTGTGAGATCCCCCTGTTCCCACCGAGCAACGGATTCGGGTACTAGCAGCGGAAGTAGCACTTCTCGCACGGGACAGGGGTCCCACATTCGGGGCCTCGTCCACGGATATCCGGACAAGATACTAATCCGTCGGTTTTTCCAAAACCGAACCCGAAAAAAACTTCCCTTACCCGGAAAGCACGGGCGATTCCACCAGGATAATTTTTTACTCTAACGTAGTCAAGATCATTACTGATCACGCTGATCCAACTGCACCTATAAAGATACTCGGTCGGATCAAGGAAGAAACTTGCACTTGGATCATTGGGATCAACGCTTTTTTCCCCATCAAGAGGCACATCCGTTGATTCCTATCCATAGAACAATTACTATCCGGGACTTACTTCATCTATCGTAATAACAGAAATTGAGTCTCGGTTTACGGATCCATCAGTCCAGCCTAACCCCATCCGATCCCATGGGTTAGCCAACCGCCCAACCACTGTAGTGATGGGATCCAATTTGGAATTTGGTTAGGTTTTGTCCCGGGTACCAAGGAAAAGAGTTCCAAGGCCCCCTAGCCGGAATTTCATGCAAACATAAAACTAGCCACACCACTTACACACCCAATATGAAAATTGCCTTTTTCTTAGCATCAGCTAACTTTAAAACAATCCTTTAATGAAACCATAGTACCACTGATCACAATCTCCCAATTTATCCAGTTGATTCATAATTTCCCATCATTCCTTCATCAGAGTATCTATGGCATCATTGGCAACTAGAACGCTCACCACCTGTCCACACAGAGGCCGTTTCCATAGTTCCTAGCCCATAATACTCGCCAATATAATCACTTATCAAGATGGACTCTCGTTGAAGATCAGCAAGATCAAACAACACATCCATATAAAAGAGCCATGGACTCATCCGTTGAGGACCAGCAAGGTCAGTCAACCAGATCCATGCCCGGTTTCACAAAACAACTCTTACTCCTTGTTCCAATATCTTCCTCGACGCACGCGTGGGTATCCTAGGCGACCCAGAGCCCGAGCACCGTATGGTCAGCACCCTCTAGGATCCTTCGCAGGTGACCTAGCGCTTCACTCATAGGCCGCTTCCTTGGTCCCTCATCCACCGTACCGGAAGCTCACCATTTTAATCGAACCGAGGCTGGTCAAGACCTCGGTCGACCTTGCTACGCGAGACGTCCTCCATTGACTCTCCGTCAGCAGTTGCAACTTTATCAGTTAGGTCTCCACGACCTTAATCACAAGACGGTCAAAATGCTTCCCCAGCATTCTTGACATAAAACAGCCATTTACAAACAGCATTTACAAACAGTTTACAAATACAGTTTCTATATTAACTCTCATTTTTCCACATTATCCCTCATTAATCCACATTACTTATTCCACATTCCATGTATATGTGTACTCATCCAATCACCTCCTTTTCCATCTCTTCACTTCAGATTCCTTCACATCACATATCATATATTCACATCCATATCCACATCCATACATCCACATCCATACATCCACATCCACATCCACATTCACATCCATACATCCACATCTACATGCTTATCTCCATTTTCACATCCTCATTTATACATCCACATCCCATATCCACATTCATACATACACATCCATATCCACATCCACATCCACATCCACATTCACATCCACGCATCCACATCTACATGCTTACCTCCATTTTCACATCCTCATTTATACATCCACATCCCATATCCACATTCATACATACACATCCATACATCCACATCTACATCCACATACATACATACATCCACATCCACATTCCACATTCACATCTATACATCCACATCTACATTCACATTCACATACATCCACATCCCCATTCCCATTCACATCTATACATCCACATCTACATCCACATACATACATACATCCACATCCACATTCCACATTCACATCTATACATCCACATCTACATCCACATTCACATACATCCACATCCACATTTCCATTCACATCTATACATCCACATCCATTCACATCTATACATCCACATCTACATCCACATTTACATCTATGCATATACATCTTCATGTATATATCCATTTTCATGTTCATACATCCGCACTCCTATCTCCATATCCACACATCCACATACATACATCCATTTTCACATTCCCATTTATATAACCCCATATACCTTCACATCTAATCTTTTACATCACATCCATTCTCGCCCTATCACAACCCATATACATCTTATCCTATCACATACACTTCTTACCTCATCCCCCCATACACATCTTAATTCATCTTATCACATCCTAACTTATTTCATAAGCATCTTATCACCTCTTATCACACCTCTTATCACATCCTATCACTTTCCATACGATTCTTATCACATCTCATACACCTCTTATCACATCTTATCACATTTCATATCTTTTTTTAAAAAAAAAGAGAATTCTTTTATTTGATATAAGATTTCTCTACACATTTATTTATACATAAATTCCATTTAAGGAGACTAACACTTTCGAAATTAAAATCAATCTTTTATGCATCTTCTTATGCATGATTTCAATTTGGTAGGGAATTATACTTTTAGAATAAAAGAATTTCTCTTATGCATCTAAGTTAAGCATAAAATCCATTTATGAGGAAAATCATACTTTTAGTATAAAAAGAATATCTTTTATGCATACCTATATGCATGAAATCCAATATGATAAAAGTAACACTTTTGATATAAAAATTTTTCCTTTATGCATACTTCTATGCATGAAAATTAAAAATGATAAAAGTAACACTTTTGATATAAAAATTTTCCTTTATGCATACTTCTATGCATGAAAATTAAAAATGATAAAAGTAACACTTTTGATATAAAAATTTATCCATTATGCATACTTCTATGCATGAAAATAAAAATGGTAAAAATAACACTTTTGATATAAAAATTTATCCTTTATGCATACTTCTATGCATGAAAGTAAAAATGATAAAAGTAACACTTTTGATATAAAAATTTATCCATTATGCATACTTCTATGCATGAAAATAAAAATGGTAAAAATAACACTTTTGATATAAAAATTTATCCTTTATTCATAATATTAAAATTCAATTTCTCCATGATTATAATGAAATTCTTTCAATTAATCTAGGATGATGATTCCTAGAATATGGTAGGAAGTCCTCTTTTTATGCTTTGAATGAAAATTTTTTATGCATAATTTTTATAAAAATTTTGCCATAGCTCCGCTGCTATGACTGATAAATCTCAATTTTTCTAAGGGATAAAGCTTATCATTAAGGAAATAATTAAAATGATTCTCTAATTGGATCCTTAATCCATAATGGATTGAATCATCAATATACATAAACTAAAAGCATAAGAAAAAGCCATTAATTTGGCCTCAAGCATAGCTTAATCTTGGGTTAAGGAAAAGCTTTATGAAAAGCTTGATTTGGATTGAGAATGGGTCATGAGTATGACCATTTCTTGAGTGAGAGAGAGAATTTACATAAGAATCATTAGAATTTAAACATAAATGAAAATTAACTTCAATAGCATTTATTAAATTATGTAACTCTTCACTACTATTCAAACTTCAATAGCATTTAAAAAAAAACCATACCAATTAAACTTCTCAAGCTTGAGAGGGGTTGAGAAGAGAGAAACATTGAGAAATTATAGAAAGATGAATATTCACTAATTACCTTACAACTTGCTTGATTGTTTGTTCACGGTAGAGGCCCCCAACCAATCAATTGGTTAAGTATGTTGATGGAGCCACTAATGGGGATTGAAGAAAGAGGGAAGCTCCAAAAACTAGTGAATTATTAAATGAATTCACAGTTCTTGGCTTAGGTGGAGTAGAGTAACGATGCATAAACACTATATATTTTTCAACAAGGGTGAGGCTTCTATTTATAGGAAAAATTGAGCTCTTAACCAAACAAACTGATTCTAGAATTTTCTAAATCAGTTTGGTCAATATTTGACCATTTTTAGGTCAGTTAAGCTAACTTTTTGGAACTAGACTTGAATGAGGAGAGAGGAGAGATGAAATATCTCAATTTTTATGAGTTTAAAACTCATTCAAGCATGTGAAATATGCACCTCCTTTAAAGAACTCCCCTTCCTTACATATGTCATATTTTTAATATTGCTCATAGTTTTTTACTAATAAACCTTGTACATTTTCAACTCTTCATCTTATGTGAAATATGCACCTTCTTTAAAGAACTCCCCTTCCTTACATATGTCATACTTTTAATATTGCTCATAATTTTTTACTAATAAACCTTGTACATTTTCAACTCTTCATCTTATGTGAAATATGCACCTCCTTTAAAGAACTCCTCTTCCTTACATATGTCATACTTTTAATATTGCTCATAATGTTTTACTAATAAACCTTGTACATTTTCAACTCTTCATCTTATGTGAAATATGCACCTCCTTTAAAGAACTCCTCTTCCTTACATATGTCATACTTTTAATATTGCTCATAATTTTTTACTAATAAACCTTGTACATTTTCAACTCTTCATCTTATGTGAGTATTTACGCATTTTTGGGTATCTTCTTTTTCAAATTGGATTTATCTCCTCCCTACACATGGATTGATGCTATTGGTCCATAGGAACCTTAAAATTCCCACCGAGCAACGGATTCACGATACTGGCAGCGGAAGTAGCACTCCTCGCGCGGGACAGGGGTCCCACATTCGGGGCCTCGCCCACGGATATCCGGACAAGAGACTAATCCGTCGGTTTGTCCAAAACCAAAACTGGAAAAACTCCCTTTACTCGGAAAGCATGGGCGATTCCACCAGGATAACTCTTTACTCTAACGTAGTCAAGATCATTACGGATCAACTGATCTGACTGCACCTTTAACGGTACTTGGTCAAATCAAGGTAGAAACTTGCACTTGGATCATTGGGATCAACGCTTTTTTCCCCATCAAGAGGCACAGCCGTTGATTCCTATCCATAGAACAATTTCTATCCGGGATTTACTTTATCTATCGTAAAAACAAAGTTGAGTCTCGATTTATGGATCCATCAGTCCAGCCTAACCCCATCCAATCCCATGGGTTAGCCAACCGCCCAACCACTGTAGTGATGGGATCCAATTTGGAATTTGGTTAGGTTTTGTCCCGGGTACCAAGGAAAAGAGTTCCAAGGCCCCCTAGCCGGAATTTCATGCAAACATAAAACTAGCCACACCACTTACACACCCAATATGAAAATTGCCTTTTTCTTAGCATCAGCTAACTTTAAAACAATCCTTTAATGAAACCATAGTACCACTGATCACAATCTCCCAATTTATCCAGTTGATTCATAATTTCCCATCATTCCTTCATCAGAGTATCTATGGCATCATTGGCAACTAGAACGCTCACCACCTGTCCACACAGAGGCCGTTTCCATAGTTCCTAGCCCATAATACTCGCCAATATAATCACTTATCAAGATGGACTCTCGTTGAAGATCAGCAAGATCAACCAACAGATCCATATAAAAGAGCCATGGACTCATCCGTTGAGGACCAGCAAGGTCAGTCAACCAGATCCATGCCCGGTTTCACAAAACAACTCTTACTCCTTGTTCCAATATCTTCCTCGACGCACGCGTGGGTATCCTAGGCGACCCAGAGCCCGAGCACCGTATGGTCAGCACCCTCTAGGATCCTTCGCAGGTGACCTAGCGCTTCACTCATAGGCCGCTTCCTTGGTCCCTCATCCACCGTACCGGAAGCTCACCATTTTAATCGAACCGAGGCTGGTCAAGACCTCGGTCGACCTTGCTACGCGAGACGTCCTCCATTGACTCTCCGTCAGCAGTTGCAACTTTATCAGTTAGGTCTCCACGACCTTAATCACAAGACGGTCAAAATGCTTCCCCAGCATTCTTGACATAAAACAGCCATTTACAAACAGCATTTACAAACAGTTTACAAATACAGTTTCTATATTAACTCTCATTTTTCCACATTATCCCTCATTAATCCACATTACTTATTCCACATTCCATGTATATGTGTACTCATCCAATCACCTCCTTTTCCATCTCTTCACTTCAGATTCCTTCACATCACATATCATATATTCACATCCATACATCCACATCCACATCCACATTCACATCCATACATCCACATCTACATGCTTATCTCCATTTTCACATCCTCATTTATACATCCACATCCCATATCCACATTCATACTTACACATCCATATATCCACATCTACATCCACATACATACATACATCCACATCCACATTCCACATTCACATCTATACATCCACATCTACATTCACATTCACATACATCCACATCCACATTCCCATACATCCACATCTATACATCCACATTCCACATTCACATCTACATTCACATTCACATACATCCACATCTACATTCACATTCACATACATCCACATCCCCATTCCCATTCACATCTATACATCCACATCTACATCCACATACATACATACATCCACATCCACATTCCCCATTCACATCTATACATCCACATCTACATCCACATTCACATACATACATCCATTTTCACATTCCCATTTATATAACCCCATATACTTTCACATCTAATCTTTTACATCACATCCATTCTCGCCCTATCACAACCCATATACATCTTATCCTATCACATACACTTCTTACCTCATCCCCCCATACACATCTTAATTCATCTTATCACATCCTAACTTATTTCATAAGCATCTTATCACCTCTTATCACACCTCTTATCACATCCTATCACTTTCCATACGCATCTTATCAATTCTTATCACATCTCATACACCTCTTATCACATCTTATCACATTTCATATCTTTTTTTTTTTTTTTAAAGAGAATTCTTTTATTTGATATAAGATTTCTCTACACATTTATTTATACATAAATTCCATTTAAGGAGACTAACACTTTCGAAATTAAAATCAATCTTTTATGCATCTTCTTATGCATGATTTCAATGTGGTAGGGAATTATACTTTTAGAATAAAAGAATTTCTCTTATGCATCTAAGTTAAGCATAAAATCCATTTATGAGAAAAATCATACTTTTAGTATAAAAAGAATATCTTTTATGCATACCTATATGCATGAAATCCAATATGATAAAAGTAACACTTTTGATATAAAAATTTTTCCTTTATGCATACTTCTATGCATGAAAATTAAAAATGATAAAAGTAACACTTTTGATATAAAAATTTTCCTTTATGCATACTTCTATGCATGAAAATTAAAAATGATAAAAGTAACACTTTTGATATAAAAATTTTCTTTTATGCATACTTTTATGTATGAAATAAAAATGATAAAAGTAACACTTTTGATATAAAAATTTATCCATTATGCATACTTCTATGCATGAAAATAAAAATGGTAAAAATAACACTTTTGATATAAAAATTTATCCTTTATGCATACTTCTATGCATGAAAGTAAAAATGATAAAAGTAACACTTTTGATATAAAAATTTATCCATTATGCATACTTCTATGCATGAAAATAAAAATGGTAAAAATAACACTTTTGATATAAAAATTTATCCTTTATGCATAATATTAAAATTCAATTTCTCCATGATTATAATGAAATTCTTTCAATTAATCTAGGATGATGATTCCTAGAATATGGTAGGAAGTCCTCTTTTTATGCTTTGAATGAAAATTTTTTATGCATAATTTTTATAAAAAATTTGCCATAGCTTCGCTGCTATGACTGATAAATCTCAATTTTTCTAAGGGATAAAGCTTATCATTAAGGAAATAATTAAAATGATTCTCTAATTGGATCCTCAATCCATAATGGATTGAATCATCAATATACATAAACTAAAAGCATAAGAAAAAGCCATTAATTTGGCCTCAAGCATAGCTTTATCTTGGGTTAAGGAAAAGCTTTATGAAAAGCTTGATTTGGATTGAGAATGGGTCATGAGTATGACCATTTCTTGAGTGAGAGAGAGAATTTACATAAGAATCATTAGAATTTAAACATAAATGAAAATTAACTTCAATAGCATTTATTAAATTATGTAACTCTTCACTACTATTCAAACTTCAATAGCATTTAAAAAAAAACCATACCAATTAAACTTCTCAAGCTTGAGAGGGCTTGAGAAGAGAGAAACATTGAGAAATTATAGAAAGATGAATATTCACTAATTACCTTACAACTTGCTTGATTCTTTGTTCATGGTAGAGGCCCCCAACCAATCAATTGGTTAAGTATGTTGATGGAGCCACTAATGGGGATTGAAGAAAGAGGGAAGCTCCAAAAACTAGTGAATTATTAAATGAATTCACAGTTCTTGGCTTAGGTGGAGTAGAGTAACGATGCATAAACACTATATATTTTTCAACAAGGGTGAGGCTTCTATTTATAGGAAAAATTGAGCTCCTAACCAAACAAACTGATTCTAGAATTTTCTAAATCAGTTTGGTCAATATTTGACCATTTTTAGGTCAGTTAAGCTAACTTTTTGGAACTAGACTTGAATGAGGAGAGAGGAGAGATGAAATATCTCAATTTTTATGAGTTTAAAACTCATTCAAGCATGTGAAATATGCACCTCCTTTAAAGAACTCCCCTTCCTTACATATGTCATATTTTTAATATTGCTCATAGTTTTTTACTAATAAACCTTGTACATTTTCAACTCTTCATCTTATGTGAAATATGCACCTCCTTTAAAGAACTCCCCTTCCTTACATATGTCATACTTTTAATATTGCTCATAATTTTTTTATTAATAAACCTTGTACATTTTCAACTCTTCATCTTATGTGAAATATGCAC
This sequence comes from Cibotium barometz, assembly GCF_041138505.1. Classification (NCBI taxonomy): domain Eukaryota; kingdom Viridiplantae; phylum Streptophyta; class Polypodiopsida; order Cyatheales; family Cibotiaceae; genus Cibotium; species Cibotium barometz. The sequence goes on along the minus strand of NC_141062.1, from coordinate 26,390,250 downwards.
CTCCTTTAAAGAACTCCTCTTCCTTACATATGTCATACTTTTAATATTGCTCATAATTTTTTACTAATAAACCTTGTACATTTTCAACTCTTCATCTTATGTGAAATATGCACCTCCTTTAAAGAACTCCTCTTCCTTACATATGTCATACTTTTAATATTGCTCATAGTTTTTTTTTTTTTACTAATAAACCTTGTACATTTTCAACTCTTCACCTCATGTGAGCATTTACTCATTTTTGGGTATTTTCTTTTTACAAGTTGGATTTATCTCCTCCCTACACATGGATTGATGCTATTGGTCCATAGGAACCTTAATTGGACCATAGTCTAAAGATTTCTGAAAATCTAGACCCTTAGGCTAAGGTTCTTTATAGCTATTTTCAATTAATTCCAATTGCACATTGGAAAATTCTTTTTGAATTTCTGTTTCAGGGGAACTCATCTGAATTAGAAGAGATATTTTTCTATCCAAAAATATTCAAAATCTAAATATTCTCTCTCTAGAATATTTTTCTCTCTCTAGGCTAAAACAGATAGAAACAAGGTCTTTATATTTCTGAAGAGGGATTGATTACAGGGAAAGATACTAGACATCAAAAAGGGGGTGGGGGAGGAATCTTACATTCTACCCCACTTAAAAAAATGCGAGATGTCCTCATCTCGCAAACTGGGATAATTTCGCAAGATGCACGAATATGAGACTTAGAGAAAAATTTTAATCAAGATTAACCACCAAGATAAGTCTTAAAGAGAGCAAGATTCAAAATACGAACAAGATTTAAACTTTATTCATTCTCGGAACTTATACAGTAAAGATAGAGAAACTCTTTACACTTCCATAAGCCCGTCCATCATATGGTCACAAAAGCAGTCCTCACAAGCTGCACAAGTATAAGGTAACTCATCTATGGGAATGATTCTGTGGGTTATTGCTGCGCCTATCTCAGTGGTATGAGGTGTTCTAAGAAAAGGACCTCTGAGAGCCAAGCCAAAAACGGGGTAAAGGCATATCTTCTCATGAGGAAGAAAACACGCCAGTAAGAAGACCCGCTCAGAAAACCCAGGATGCCTTGATCTCATGACGCAGTAGTATCGGGGACCCAAACCCAAAGCTTCGATAACCATGGCCAAGCGGACATTGTTACGAAAGTGCTGCTGACCCCAGGGTGTTACCCTAGTTATGTCTTGATAGGTCCGCCATTTTGTCTGCGCTACAGAAGTTCCCAAGTGAGGGAAAAGTGAGCGCTCATACTGCTCTATAAAATCTTTCTTCACAGACTCCCTTGCATCTTGAAGGTGAGAAATCATCATGGATAAAACTAATTCTTGTTGCCAAGCCATGAAGGAGATTAAGAAAGAAAGGAGATCGATGGAAGTAAGATTACTGTGAACGACAAGTAAAAGTTACGACTTATATAAAGGAAGGAGCTAGCGTAACTTAGAAGCCAACGGTAACTTGCCACTGAAGTTTTACCGTCTTTCCATGATTTGGGTTTGGCACATTTTTCTATAGAAGGCATTCAAACTTTGAGATGAGGAGATAAAAGAAGCTCGTAAGCTAAATCACCTACTTTCTTTGGTCCACAATATCTGGGAGATAACTTCTTCCCAAGAGATAAAGAACTTCTTTTGGGCCGTACTCGAATGAAGACCAAAACCTTGATATCCAAAACATCGATTCTCCTTCTGAACTCATTGTTCTGAATCTTAAAACAGGTGGGACTCTTGAGAAGTATTCAGGAAAAAGGTTCTTCCTTTTTTAAACAGAATCTTTCTTTTATTTTAGAGAGAGAATAATTATAAGATCAGAAAGGGAGATTCTTACTCCTGTATACCTCTAAGGCTGGGGGAGAATCTTACATTCTACCCCACTTGAAAAGTGCGAGATGTCCTCATCTCGCAAGGTAGAGGACAACTCTTTTTCTTAAGATCCAATTTATTCTGGGGTTCCTTATATTCTGGTCAACCCAACAGAATACGGGGATAATTATCCCTTATATAGAACTCATCATTAAATAACAATTCATTCAGATCATATCATTCATATCTTTAACACGATAATGGTCCATTAGTCTGAAAATTTTCCTTCAGAACATTCCTCCACAGGAATTTTAGTTAAGCAAGTTCTCAATTTGTCATCCCTTAACTTAATCTACCGTCTCAAGTGTTAACAGTAGCAATCTGACAGCACAATCCACTAATCTCATAGTGATTTGCTGAAATCATTATCATCATTCCAGTTATGAATATCATCACTGGGACTCGTCCCATTCATCCTCATTGTGGTTTCGCTCAGCTTATTACATTTCAACTAAATTTCGAAAATCGTCATTTTTCAATCAGAATCCAATTCAATTCATCAATTCTCAAACAGAATTAAAAATCATATCAACCACATTCGAAATCATCATCTGGATAGCATTAACGCTTATAATTTCAAGTCTTAGATTTACTCGTATATACTATCGGTAAAGAGCTACAGTTATACCCTTGGTATATACGGATAGTCATGATACTCGAAACTATAAGGTAAATACCATCATGTCTAGGTCTCAAGCAAGTCAGGGTTCCATACAATTGCGGTACTTCCAATTGAAGACCCAATTACTAATTTATGAATTTCAATTTGAATTAACAATTTGTATGAATTATATCAAACAATTACAACCTTTTTGTGCGTCTTGATAAACTTTTGACATAATTTTCTCCTCAGTTGATCTTATTGGAGATCTATGACTTAAGTCTCATAAATAGATTTTTCTTTATCCGATCGTCCGTAAAAAAAACATTTGTATATTTATATACAAGTTGCAATAATTACATAGAGTGGTTCGGCTCCAAAATTCAAAATCTCTTCGAGAGACGTATAAGACGACGGTACTGGGCCATAGTCATGCCCTGTTACATAAGTTCTCTAACTGCGAAGGAAATTATTATTTTCTCCTTAGGGATAAATCGACTAAGGAGTCTATAAATTTGACATGAAAGTCTGAAATTTCGAGGTGTCGAATGATATAGAATGACACCACGCACCATTTTCAGCTTTAACAGGATCATAGTCAATGAGAGATTCTGCCACAGCATTGTACGGCGGTTGCAATGAGCGTGGACATATTGCCCTGCAACCCACTTATGTTGTATTCTCTCCACTGGGGTAGGAAAATATAAATCCTTGAAATGGCGTGCAAGTCTTACTCGGCTTGTTTGAGTTGAAGCGGAAGAGATGAGATGCTCGAAGGCAAATGCAATCATATCTTGAGACTGGGTGAGGTCGGGAATACCAGATAAATGTGGAACTTCCATCTATAAAAACAATTTCTTTGATTAAAATTTCTTCATTAAAGAAGCTTACGGGATGAAAATACATTATGAAAATGCTGTTTCTGAATTCTTATTACCAATTTCAGATAAGAATTTAATTATCTTTATTAGCTTTCAAAAGCGGCTCTGATACCAACTGTGAGATCCCTGTTCCCACCGAGCAACGGATTCACGATACTGGCAGCGGAAGTAGCACTCCTCGCGCGGGACAGGGGTCCCACATTCGGGGCCTCGCCCACGGATATCCGGACAAGAGACTAATCCGTCGGTTTGTCCAAAACCAAAACTGGAAAAACTCCCTTTACTCGGAAAGCATGGGCGATTCCACCAGGATAACTCTTTACTCTAACGTAGTCAAGATCATTACGGATCAACTGATCTGACTGCACCTTTAACGGTACTTGGTCAAATCAAGGTAGAAACTTGCACTTGGATCATTGGGATCAACGCTTTTTTCCCCATCAAGAGGCACAGCCGTTGATTCCTATCCATAGAACAATTTCTATCCGGGATTTACTTTATCTATCGTAAAAACAAAGTTGAGTCTCGATTTATGGATCCATCAGTCCAGCCTAACCCCATCCAATCCCATGGGTTAGCCAACCGCCCAACCACTGTAGTGATGGGATCCAATTTGGAATTTGGTTAGGTTTTGTCCCGGGTACCAAGGAAAAGAGTTCCAAGGCCCCCTAGCCGGAATTTCATGCAAACATAAAACTAGCCACACCACTTACACACCCAATATGAAAATTGCCTTTTTCTTAGCATCAGCTAACTTTAAAACAATCCTTTAATGAAACCATAGTACCACTGATCACAATCTCCCAATTTATCCAGTTGATTCATAATTTCCCATCATTCCTTCATCAGAGTATCTATGGCATCATTGGCAACTAGAACGCTCACCACCTGTCCACACAGAGGCCGTTTCCATAGTTCCTAGCCCATAATACTCGCCAATATAATCACTTATCAAGATGGACTCTCGTTGAAGATCAGTAAGATCAACCAACAGATCCATATAAAAGAGCCATGGACTCATCCGTTGAGGACCAGCAAGGTCAGTCAACCAGATCCATGCCCGGTTTCACAAAACAACTCTTACTCCTTGTTCCAATATCTTCCTCGACGCACGCGTGGGTATCCTAGGCGACCCAGAGCCCGAGCACCGTATGGTCAGCACCCTCTAGGATCCTTCGCAGGTGACCTAGCGCTTCACTCATAGGCCGCTTCCTTGGTCCCTCATCCACCGTACCGGAAGCTCACCATTTTAATCGAACCGAGGCTGGTCAAGACCTCGATCGACCTTGCTACGCGAGACGTCCTCCATTGACTCTCCGTCAGCAGTTGCAACTTTATCAGTTAGGTCTCCACGACCTTAATCACAAGACGATCAAAATGCTTCCCCAGCATTCTTGACATAAAACAGCCATTTACAAATAGCATTTACAAACAGTTTACAAATACAGTTTCTATATTAACTCTCATTTTTCCACATTATCCCTCATTAATCCACATTACTTATTCCACATTCCATGTATATGTGTACTCATCCAATCACCTCCTTTTCCATCTCTTCACTTCAGATTCCTTCACATCACATATCATATATTCACATCCATACATCCACATCCACATCCACATTCACATCCATACATCCACATCTACATGCTTATCTCCATTTTCACATCCTCATTTATACATCCACATCCCATATCCACATTCATACTTACATATCCATATATCCACATCTACATCCACATACATACATACATCCACATCCACATTCCACATTCACATCTATACATCCACATCTACATTCACATTCACATACATCCACATCCACATTCCCATACATCCACATCTATACATCCACATTCCACATTCACATCTACATTCACATTCACATACATCCACATCTACATTCACATTCACATACATCCACATCCCCATTCCCATTCACATCTATACATCCACATCTACATCCACATACATACATACATCCACATCCACATTCCACATTCACATCTATACATCCACATCCACATTCCACATTCACATCTATACATCCACATCTACATCCACATTCACATACATACATCCATTTTCACATTCCCATTTATATAACCCCATATACTTTCACATCTAATCTTTTACATCACATCCATTCTCGCCCTATCACAACCCATATACATCTTATCCTATCACATACACTTCTTACCTCATCCCCCCATACACATCTTAATTCATCTTATCACATCCTAACTTATTTCATAAGCATCTTATCACCTCTTATCACACCTCTTATCACATCCTATCACTTTCCATACGCATCTTATCAATTCTTATCACATCTCATACACCTCTTATCACATCTTATCACATTTCATATCTTTTTTTTTTTTTTAAAAGAGAATTCTTTTATTTGATATAAGATTTCTCTACACATTTATTTATACATAAATTCCATTTAAGGAGACTAACACTTTCGAAATTAAAATCAATCTTTTATGCATCTTCTTATGCATGATTTCAATTTGGTAGGGAATTATACTTTTAGAATAAAAGAATTTCTCTTATGCATCTAAGTTAAGCATAAAATCCATTTATGAGGAAAATCATACTTTTAGTATAAAAAGAATATCTTTTATGCATACCTATATGCATGAAATCCAATATGATAAAAGTAACACTTTTGATATAAAAATTTTTCCTTTATGCATACTTCTATGCATGAAAATTAAAAATGATAAAAGTAACACTTTTGATATAAAAATTTTTCTTTATGCATACTTCTATGCATGAAAATTAAAAATGATAAAAGTAACACTTTTGATATAAAAATTTTCTTTTATGCATACTTTTATGTATGAAATAAAAATGATAAAAGTAACACTTTTGATATAAAAATTTATCCATTATGCATACTTCTATGCATGAAAATAAAAATGGTAAAAATAACACTTTTGATATAAAAATTTATCCTTTATGCATACTTCTATGCATGAAAGTAAAAATGATAAAAGTAACACTTTTGATATAAAAATTTATCCATTATGCATACTTCTATGCATGAAAATAAAAATGGTAAAAATAACACTTTTGATATAAAAATTTATCCTTTATGCATAATATTAAAATTCAATTTCTCCATGATTATAATGAAATTCTTTCAATTAATCTAGGATGATGATTCCTAGAATATGGTAGGAAGTCCTCTTTTTATGCTTTGAATGAAAATTTTTTATGCATAATTTTTATAAAAATTTTGCCATAGCTCCGCTGCTATGACTGATAAATCTCAATTTTTCTAAGGGATAAAGCTTATCATTAAGGAAATAATTAAAATGATTCTCTAATTGGATCCTCAATCCATAATGGATTGAATCATCAATATACATAAACTAAAAGCATAAGAAAAAGCCATTAATTTGGCCTCAAGCATAGCTTTATCTTGGGTTAAGGAAAAGCTTTATGAAAAGCTTGATTTGGATTGAGAATGGGTCATGAGTATGACCATTTCTTGAGTGAGAGAGAGAATTTACATAAGAATCATTAGAATTTAAACATAAATGAAAATTAACTTCAATAGCATTTATTAAATTATGTAACTCTTCACTACTATTCAAACTTCAATAGCATTTAAAAAAAAACCATACCAATTAAACTTCTCAAGCTTGAGAGGGCTTGAGAAGAGAGAAACATTGAGAAATTATAGAAAGATGAATATTCACTAATTACCTTACAACTTGCTTGATTCTTTGTTCACGGTAGAGGCCCCCAACCAATCAATTGGTTAAGTATGTTGATGGAGCCACTAATGGGGATTGAAGAAAGAGGGAAGCTCCAAAAACTAGTGAATTATTAAATGAATTCACAGTTCTTGGCTTAGGTGGAGTAGAGTAACGATGCATAAACACTATATATTTTTCAACAAGGGTGAGGCTTCTATTTATAGGAAAAATTGAGCTCCTAACCAAACAAACTGATTCTAGAATTTTCTAAATCAGTTTGGTCAATATTTGACCATTTTTAGGTCAGTTAAGCTAACTTTTTGGAACTAGACTTGAATGAGGAGAGAGGAGAGATGAAATATCTCAATTTTTATGAGTTTAAAACTCATTCAAGCATGTGAAATATGCACCTCCTTTAAAGAACTCCCCTTCCTTACATATGTCATATTTTTAATATTGCTCATAGTTTTTTACTAATAAACCTTGTACATTTTCAACTCTTCATCTTATGTGAAATATGCACCTCCTTTAAAGAACTCCCCTTCCTTACATATGTCATACTTTTAATATTGCTCATAATTTTTTTATTAATAAACCTTGTACATTTTCAACTCTTCATCTTATGTGAAATATGCACCTCCTTTAAAGAACTCCTCTTCCTTACATATGTCATACTTTTAATATTGCTCATAATGTTTTACTAATAAACCTTGTACATTTTCAACTCTTCATCTTATGTGAAATATGCACCTCCTTTAAAGAACTCCTCTTCCTTACATATGTCATACTTTTAATATTGCTCATAGTTTTTTTTTTTTACTAATAAACCTTGTACATTTTCAACTCTTCACCTCATGTGAGCATTTACTCATTTTTGGGTATTTTCTTTTTACAAGTTGGATTTATCTCCTCCCTACACATGGATTGATGCTATTGGTCCATAGGAACCTTAATTGGACCATAGTCTAAAGATTTCTGAAAATCTAGACCCTTAGGCTAAGGTTCTTTATAGCTATTTTCAATTAATTCCAATTGCACATTGGAAAATTCTTTTTGAATTTCTGTTTCAGGGGAACTCATCTGAATTAGAAGAGATATTTTTCTATCCAAAAATATTCAAAATCTGAATATTCTCTCTCTAGAATATTTTTCTCTCTCTAGGCTAAAACAGATAGAAACAAGGTCTTTATATTTCTGAAGAGGGATTGATTACAGGGAAAGATACTAGACATCAAAAAGGGGGTGGGGGAGGAATCTTACATTCTACCCCACTTAAAAAAATGCGAGATGTCCTCATCTCGCAAACTGGGATAATTTCGCAAGATGCACGAATATGAGACTTAGAGAAAAATTTTAATCAAGATTAACCACCAAGATAAGTCTTAAAGAGAGCAAGATTCAAAATAAGAACAAGATTTAAACTTTATTCATTCTCGGAACTTATACAGTAAAGATAGAAGAACTCTTTACACTTCCATAAGCCCGTCCATCATATGGTCACAAAAGCAGTCCTCACAAGCTGCACAAGTATAAGGTAACTCATCTATGGGAATGATTCTGTGGGTTATTGCTGCGCCTATCTCAGTGGTATGAGGTGTTCTAAGAAAAGGACCTCTGAGAGCCAAGCCAAAAACGGGGTAAAGGCATATCTTCTCATGAGGAAGAAAACACGCCAGTAAGAAGACCCGCTCAGAAAACCCAGGATGCCTTGATCTCATGACGCAGTAGTATCGGGGACCCAAACCCAAAGCTTCGATAACCATGGCCAAGCGGACATTGTTACGAAAGTGCTGCTGACCCCAGGGTGTTACCCTAGTTATGTCTTGATAGGTCCGCCATTTTGTCTGCGCTACAGAAGTTCCCAAGTGAGGGAAAAGTGAGCGCTCATACTGCTCTATAAAATCTTTCTTCACAGACTCCCTTGCGTCTTGAAGGTGAGAAATGTAAGATTCCTCTCCCAACCCCTTTTTGATGTCTAGTATCTTCCCCTGTAATCAACCCTCTTCAGAAATATAAAGACCTTGTTTCTATCTGTTTTAGCCTAGAGAGAGAAAATATTCTAGAGAGAGAATATTCAGATTTTGAATATTTTTGGATAGAAAAATATCTCTTATAATTCAGATGAGTTCCCCTGAAATAGAAATTCAAAAAGAATTTTCCAATGTGCAATTGGAATTAATTGGAAATAGGTATAAAGAACCTTAGTCTAAGGGTCTAGATTTTCAGAAATCTTTAGACTATGGTCCAATTAAGGTTCCTATGGGCCAATAGCATCAATCCATGTGTAGGGAAGAGATAAATCCAAATTTGTGAAAAAAGAAGATACCCAAAAATGAGTAAATGCTCACATAAGGTGAAGAGTTGAAAATGTACAAGGTTTATTAGTAAAAAACTATGAGCAATATTAAAAATATGAGATATTTTGGGTATCCAAAAATGAGTAAATGCTCATATAAGATGAAGAGTTGAAAATGTACAAGGTTTATTAGTAAAAAACTATGAGCAATATTAAAATGATGCCATTATGACACATATGTAAGGAAGGGGAATTCTTTAAAGGAGGTGCATATTTCACATAAGATGAAGAGTTGAAAATGTACAAGGTCTATTAGTAAAAAACTATGAGCAATATTAAAATGATTCCATTATGACACATATGTAAGGAAGGGGAATTCTTTAAAGGAGGTGCATATTTCACATAAGATGAAGAGTTGAAAATGTACAAGGTTTATTAGTAAAAAAAAAACTATGAGCAATATTAAAATGATTCCATTATGACACATATGTAAGGAAGGTGAGTTCTTTAAAGGAGGTGCATATTTCACATGCTTGAATGAGTTTTAAACTCATAAAAATTGAGATATTTCATCTCTCCTCTCTTCTCATTCAAGTCTAGTTCCAAAAAGTTAGCTTAACTGACCTAAAAATGGTTAAATATTGACCAAACTGATTTAGAAAATTCTAGAATCAGTTTGTTTGGTTAGGAGCTCAATTTTTCCTATAAATAGAAGCCTCCTCCTTGTTGAAAAATAGTTAGTGTTTATGCATCGTTACTCTACTCCACCTAAGCCAAGAACTGTGAATTCATTTAATAATTCACTAGTTTTTGGAGCTTCCCTCTTTCTTCAATCCCCATTAGTGGCTCCATCAACATACTTAACCAATTGATTGGTTGGGGGCCTCTACCGTGAACAAAGAATCAAGCAAGTTGTAAGGTAATTAGTGAATATTCATCTTTCTATAATTTCTCAATGTTTCTCTCTTCTCAACCCCTCTCAAGCTTGAGAAGTTTAATTGGTATGGTTTTTTTTAAAATACTATTGAAGTTTGAATAGTAGTGAAGAGTTACATAAGTTAATAAATGCTATTGAAGTTAATTTTCATTTATGTTTAAATTCTAATGATTTTTATGTAAATTCTCTCTCTCACTCAAGAAATGATCATACTCATGACCCGTTCTCAATCCAAATCAAGCTTTTCATAAAGCTTTTCCTTAACCCAAGATTAAGCTATGCTTGAGGCCAATTTAATGGCTTTTTTCTATGCTTTTAGTTTATGCATATTGATGATTCAATCCACTATAGATTAATGATCCAATTAGAGATCATTTTAATTATTTCCTTAATGATAAGCTTTATCCCTTAGAAAAAATTGAGATTTATCAGTCATAGCAGCGGAGCTATGGCAAAATTTTTATAAAAATTATGCATAAAATAATTTCATTCAAAGCATAAAAAGAGAACTTCCTACCATATTCTAGGAATTATCATCCTAGATTAATTGAAAGAATTTCATTATAATCATGGAGAAATTGAATTTTAATATCATGCATAAAGGATAATTTTTTTATATCAAAAGTGTTACTTTTATCATTTTTAATTTTCATGCATAGAAGTATGCATAAAGGAAAAATTTTTATATCAAAAGTGTTACTTTTATCATTTTTTAATTTTTCATGCATAGAAGTATGCATAAAGGAAAATTTTTTATATCAAAAGTGATACTTTTATCATTTTTAATTTTCATGCATAGAACTGTGAGATCCCTGTTCCCACCGAGCAACGGATTCACGATACTGGCAGCGGAAGTACCACTCCTCGCGCGGGACAGGGGTCCCACATTCGGGGCCTCGCCCACGGATATCCGGACAAGAGACTAATCCGTCGGTTTGTCCAAAACCAAAACTGGAAAAACTCCCTTTACTCGGAAAGCATGGGCGATTCCACCAGGATAACTCTTTACTCTAACGTAGTCAAGATCATTACGGATCAACTGATCTGACTGCACCTTTAACGGTACTTGGTCAAATCAAGGTAGAAACTTGCACTTGGATCATTGGGATCAACGCTTTTTTCCCCATCAAGAGGCACAGCCGTTGATTCCTATCCATAGAACAATTTCTATCCGAGATTTACTTTATCTATCGTAAAAACAAAGTTGAGTCTCGATTTATGGATCCATCAGTCCAGCCTAACCCCATCCAAGCCCATGGGTTAGCCAACCGCCCAACCACTGTAGTGATGGGATCCAATTTGGAATTTGGTTAGGTTTTGTCCCGGGTACCAAGGAAAAGAGTTCCAAGGCCCCCTAGCCGGAATTTCATGCAAACATAAAACTAGCCACACCACTTACACACCCAATATGAAAATTGCCTTTTTCTTAGCATCAGCTAACTTTAAAACAATCCTTTAATGAAACCATAGTACCACTGATCACAATCTCCCAATTTATCCAGTTGATTCATAATTTCCCATCATTCCTTCATCAGAGTATCTATGGCATCATTGGCAACTAGAACGCTCACCACCTGTCCACACAGAGGCCGTTTCCATAGTTCCTAGCCCATAATACTCGCCAATATAATCACTTATCAAGATGGACTCTCGTTGAAGATCAGCAAGATCAACCAACAGATCCATATAAAAGAGCCATGGACTCATCCGTTGAGGACCAGCAAGGTCAGTCAACCAGATCCATGCCCGGTTTCACAAAACAACTCTTACTCCTTGTTCCAATATCTTCCTCGACGCACGCGTGGGTATCCTAGGCGACCCAGAGCCCGAGCACCGTATGGTCAGCACCCTCTAGGATCCTTCGCAGGTGACCTAGCGCTTCACTCATAGGCCGCTTCCTTGGTCCCTCATCCACCGTACCGGAAGCTCACCATTTTAATCGAACCGAGGCTGGTCAAGACCTCGGTCGACCTTGCTACGCGAGATGTCCTCCATTGACTCTCCGTCAGCAGTTGCAACTTTATCAGTTAGGTCTCCACGACCTTAATCACAAGACGGTCAAAATGCTTCCCCAGCATTCTTGACATAAAACAGCCATTTACAAACAGCATTTACAAACAGTTTACAAATACAGTTTCTATATTAACTCTCATTTTTCCACATTATCCCTCATTAATCCACATTACTTATTCCACATTCCATGTATATGTGTACTCATCCAATCACCTCCTTTTCCATCTCTTCACTTCAGATTCCTTCACATCACATATCATATATTCACATCCATATCCACATCCATACATCCACATCCACATCCACATTCACATCCATACATCCACATCTACATGCTTATCTCCATTTTCACATCCTCATTTATACATCCACATCCCATATCCACATTCATACTTACACATCCATATATCCACATCTACATCCACATACATACATACATCCACATCCACATTCCACATTCACATCTATACATCCACATCTATATTCACATTCACATACATCCACATCCACATTCCCATACATCCACATCTATACATCCACATTCCACATTCACATCTACATTCACATTCACATACATCCACATCTACATTCACATTCACATACATCCACATCTCCATTCCCATTCACATCTATACATCCACATCTACATCCACATACATACATACATCCACATCCACATTCCACATTCACATCTATACATCCACATCTACATCCACATTCACATACATACATCCATTTTCACATTCCCATTTATATAACCCCATATACTTTCACATCTAATCTTTTACATCACATCCATTCTCGCCCTATCACAACCCATATACATCTACATCCACATTCACATACATACATCCATTTTCACATTCCCATTTATATAACCCCATATACTTTCACATCTAATCTTTTACATCACATCCATTCTCGCCCTATCACAACCCATATACATCTTATCCTATCACATACACTTCTTACCTCATCCCCCCATACACATCTTAATTCATCTTATCACATCCTAACTTATTTCATAAGCATCTTATCACCTCTTATCACACCTCTTATCACATCCTATCACTTTCCATACGCATCTTATCAATTCTTATCACATCTCATACACCTCTTATCACATCTTATCACATTTCATATCTTTTTTTTTTTTTAAAAGAGAATTCTTTTATTTGATATAAGATTTCTCTACACATTTATTTATACATAAATTCCATTTAAGGAGACTAACACTTTCGAAATTAAAATCAATCTTTTATGCATCTTCTTATGCATGATTTCAATTTGGTAAGAAATTATACTTTTAGAATAAAAGAATTTCTCTTATGCATCTAAGTTAAGCATAAAATCCATTTATGAGGAAAATCATACTTTTAGTATAAAAAGAATATCTTTTATGCATACCTATATGCATGAAATTCAATATGATAAAAGTAACACTTTTTATATAAAAATTTTTCCTTTATGCATACTTCTATGCATGAAAATTAAAAATGATAAAAGTAACACTTTTGATATAAAAATTTTCCTTTATGCATACTTCTATGCATGAAAATTAAAAATGATAAAAGTAACACTTTTGATATAAAAATTTTCTTTTATGCATACTTTTATGTATGAAATAAAAATGATAAAAGTAACACTTTTGATATAAAAATTTATCCATTATGCATACTTCTATGCATGAAAATAAAAATGGTAAAAATAACACTTTTGATATAAAAATTTATCCTTTATGCATACTTCTATGCATGAAAGTAAAAATGATAAAAGTAACACTTTTGATATAACAATTTATCCATTATGCATACTTCTATGCATGAAAATAAAAATGGTAAAAATAACACTTTTGATATAAAAATTTATCCTTTATGCATAATATTAAAATTCAATTTCTCCATGATTATAATGAAATTCTTTCAATTAATCTAGGATGATGATTCCTAGAATATGGTAGGAAGTCCTCTTTTTATGCTTTGAATGAAAATTTTTTATGCATAATTTTTATAAAAATTTTGCCATAGCTCCGCTGCTATGACTGATAAATCTCAATTTTTCTAAGGGATAAAGCTTATCATTAAGGAAATAATTAAAATGATTCTCTAATTGGATCCTCAATCCATAATGGATTGAATCATCAATATACATAAACTAAAAGCATAAGAAAAAGCCATTAATTTGGCCTCAAGCATAGCTTTATCTTGGGTTAAGGAAAAGCTTTATGAAAAGCTTGATTTGGATTGAGAATGGGTCATGAGTATGACCATTTCTTGAGTGAGAGAGAGAATTTACATAAGAATCATTAGAATTTAAACATAAATGAAAATTAACTTCAATAGCATTTATTAAATTATGTAACTCTTCACTACTATTCAAACTTCAATAGCATTTAAAAAAAAACCATACCAATTAAACTTCTCAAGCTTGAGAGGGCTTGAGAAGAGAGAAACATTGAGAAATTATAGAAAGATGAATATTCACTAATTACCTTACAACTTGCTTGATTCTTTGTTCACGGTAGAGGCCCCCAACCAATCAATTGGTTAAGTATGTTGATGGAGCCACTAATGGGGATTGAAGAAAGAGGGAAGCTCCAAAAACTAGTGAATTATTAAATGAATTCACAGTTCTTGGCTTAGGTGGAGTAGAGTAACGATGCATAAACACTATATATTTTTCAACAAGGGTGAGGCTTCTATTTATAGGAAAAATTGAGCTCCTAACCAAACAAACTGATTCTAGAATTTTCTAAATCAGTTTGGTCAATATTTAACCATTTTTAGGTCAGTTAAGCTAACTTTTTGGAACTAGACTTGAATGAGGAGAGAGGAGAGATGAAATATCTCAATTTTTATGAGTTTAAAACTCATTCAAGCATGTGAAATATGCACCTCCTTTAAAGAACTCCCCTTCCTTACATATGTCATATTTTTAATATTACTCATAGTTTTTTACTAATAAACCTTGTACATTTTCAACTCTTCATCTTATGTGAAATATGCACCTCCTTTAAAGAACTCCCCTTCCTTACATATGTCATACTTTTAATATTGCTCATAATTTTTTTATTAATAAACCTTGTACATTTTCAACTCTTCATCTTATGTGAAATATGCACCTCCTTTAAAGAACTCCTCTTCCTTACATATGTCATACTTTTAATATTGCTCATAATTTTTTACTAATAAACCTTGTACATTTTCAACTCTTCATCTTATGTGAAATATGCACCTCCTTTAAAGAACTCCTCTTCCTTACATATGTCATACTTTTAATATTGCTCATAGTTTTTTTTTTTTATTAATAAACCTTGTACATTTTCAACTCTTCACCTCATGTGAGCATTTACTCATTTTTGGGTATTTTCTTTTTACAAGTTGGATTTATCTCCTCCCTACACATGGATTGATGCTATTGGTCCATAGGAACCTTAATTGGACCATAGTCTAAAGATTTCTGAAAATCTAGACCCTTAGGCTAAGGTTCTTTATAGCTATTTTCAATTAATTCCAATTGCACATTGGAAAATTCTTTTTGAATTTCTGTTTCAGGGGAACTCATCTGAATTAGAAGAGATATTTTTCTATCCAAAAATATTCAAAATCTGAATATTCTCTCTCTAGAATATTTTTCTCTCTCTAGGCTAAAACAGATAGAAACAAGGTCTTTATATTTCTGAAGAGGGATTGATTACAGGGAAAGATACTAGACATCAAAAAGGGGGTGGGGGAGGAATCTTACATTCTACCCCACTTAAAAAAATGCGAGATGTCCTCATCTCGCAAACTGGGATAATTTCGCAAGATGCACGAATATGAGACTTAGAGAAAAATTTTAATCAAGATTAACCACCAAGATAAGTCTTAAAGAGAGCAAGATTCAAAATAAGAACAAGATTTAAACTTTATTCATTCTCGGAACTTATACAGTAAAGATAGAAGAACTCTTTACACTTCCATAAGCCCGTCCATCATATGGTCACAAAAGCAGTCCTCACAAGCTGCACAAGTATAAGGTAACTCATCTATGGGAATGATTCTGTGGGTTATTGCTGCGCCTATCTCAGTGGTATGAGGTGTTCTAAGAAAAGGACCTCTGAGAGCCAAGCCAAAAACGGGGTAAAGGCATATCTTCTCATGAGGAAGAAAACACGCCAGTAAGAAGACCCGCTCAGAAAACCCAGGATGCCTTGATCTCATGACGCAGTAGTATCGGGGACCCAAACCCAAAGCTTCGATAACCATGGCCAAGCGGACATTGTTACGAAAGTGCTGCTGACCCCAGGGTGTTACCCTAGTTATGTCTTGATAGGTCCGCCATTTTGTCTGCGCTACAGAAGTTCCCAAGTGAGGGAAAAGTGAGCGCTCATACTGCTCTATAAAATCTTTCTTCACAGACTCCCTTGCGTCTTGAAGGTGAGAAATCATCATGGATAAAACTAATTCTTGTTGCCAAGCCATGAAGGAGATTAAGAAAGAAAGGAGATCGATGGAAGTAAGATTACTGTGAACGACAAGTAAAAGTTACGACTTATATAAAGGAAGGAGCTAGCGTAACTTAGAAGCCAACGGTAACTTACCACTGAAGTTTTACCGTCTTTCCATGATTTGGGTTTGGCACATTTTTCTATAGAAGGCATTCAAACTTTGAGATGAGGAGATAAAAGAAGCTCGTAAGCTAAATCACCTACTTTCTTTGGTCCACAATATCTGGGAGATAACTTCTTCCCAAGAGATAAAGAACTTCTTTTGGGCCGTACTCGAATGAAGACCAAAACCTTGATATCCAAAACATCGATTCTCCTTCTGAACTCATTGTTCTGAATCTTAAAACAGGTGGGACTCTTGAGAAGTATTCAGGAAAAAGGTTCTTCCTTTTTTAAACAGAATCTTTCTTTTATTTTAGAGAGAGAATAATTATAAGATCAGAAAGGGAGATTCTTACTCCTGTATATGGATGTGGATATGGATGTGGATGTATGAATGTGGATATGGGATGTGGATGTATAAATGAGGATGTGAAAATGGAGATAAGCATTTCGAATGTGGTTGATATGATTTTTAATTCTGTTTGAGAATTGATGAATTGAATTGGATTCTGATTGAAAATTCTGATTGAAAAATGATGACTTCTGAAATTAGTTGAAATATAAAAATCTGAACAAAACCACAATGAGGATGAATGGGACGAGTCCCAGTGATGATATTCATAACTGGAATGATGATAATGAATTCAGCAAATCAGTATGAGATTAGTGGGTTGTGCTGTCAAATTGTTACTGTTAACACTTGATCAGTAGATCAAGTTAAGGGATGACAAATTGAGAACTTGCTTGCCTGAAATTCCCGTGGAGGAATGTTCAGAAGGAAATTTTTCGGTCTAATGGACCATTATCATGTTAAAGATATGAATGATATGATCTGAATACTAATGATGAGTTCTATATAAGGGATATTTATCCCAGTGTTCTGTTGGGTTGACCAGAATATAAGGAACCCCAAAATAAAATTGGATGTTATGAAAAAGAGTTGTCCTCGACCTTGCGAGATGAGGACATCTCGCACTTTTTAAGTGGGGTAGAATGTAAGATTCCTCCCCAGCCTTCGAGGTATACAGGAGTAAGAATCTCCCTTTCTGATCTTATAATTATTCCCTCTCTAAAATAAAAGAAAGTTCTGATTAACAAAGGAAGACCCTTTTCCTAGAATACTTCTCAAGAGTCCCACCTGTTTTAAGGATTCAGAACAATGAGTTCAGAAGTGAGAATCGATGTTTTGGATATCAAGGTTTTGGTCTTCATTCGAGTACGGCCCAAAAGAAGTTCTTTATCTCTTGGGGAGTATATGAAGTTATCCCCCAGATATTGTGAGCCTTATATCTGAATTCAATGAAAGTAGGTGACTTAGTCTACAAGCTTCTTTTATCTCTTCATCTCAAAATTCTTAATGCCTTCTATAGAAAAATGTGTCAAACCCAAATCATGGAAAGACGGTAAAACTTCAGTGGCAAGTTACCGTTGGCTTCTAAGTTACGCTAGCTCCTTCCTTTATATAAGTCGTAACTTTTACTTGTCGCTCACAGTAATCTTACTTCCATCGATCTCCTTTCTTTCTTAATGTCCTTCATGGCTTGGCAACAAGAACTAGTTTTATCCCTAATGATTTCTCACCTTCAAGACGCAAGGGAGTCTGTGAAGAAAGATTTTATAGAGCAGTATGAGCGCTCACTTTTCCCTCACTTGGGAACTTCTGTAGCGCAGACAAAATGGCGGACCTATCAAGACATAACTAGGGTAACACCCTGGGGTCAGCAGCACTTTCGTAACAATGTCCGCTTGGCCATGGTTATTGAAGCTTTGGGTTTGGGTCCCCGATACTACTGCGTCATGAGATCAAGGCATCCTGGGTTTTCTGAGCGGGTCTTCTTACTGGCGTGTTTTCTTCCTCATGAGAAGATATGCCTTTACCCCGTTTTTGGCTTGCCTCTCAGAGGTCCTTTTGTTAGAACACCTCATACCACTGAGATAGGCGTAGCAATAACCCACAGAATCATTCCCATAGATGAGTTACCTTATACTTGTGCAGCTTGTGAGGACTGCTTTTGTGATCATATGATGGACGGGCTTATGGAAGTGTAAAGAGTTCTTCTATCTTTACTGTATAAGTTCCGAGAATGAATAAAGTTTAAATCTTGTTCTTATTTTGAATCTTGCTCTCTTTAAGACGTTTCTTGGTGGTTAATCTTGATTAAAATTTTTCTCTAAGTCTCATATTCGTGAATCTTGCGAAATTATCACAAGTTGCGAGATGAGGACATCTCGCGTTTTTTTAAGTGGGGTAGAATGTAAGATTCCTCCCCACCCCCTTTTTGATGTCTAGTATCTTTCCCTGTAATCAATCCCTCTTCAGAAATATAAAGACCTTGTTTCTATCTGTTTTAGCCTAGAGAGAGAAAAAATATTCTAGAGAGAGAATATTCAGATTTTGAATATTTTTGGATAGAAAAATATCTCTTCTAATTCAGATGAGTTCCCCTGAAACAGAAATTCAAAAAGAATTTTCCAATGTGCAATTAGAATTAATTGAAAATAGGTATAAAGAACCTTAGCCTAAGGGTCTAGATTTTGAGAAATCTTTAGACTATGGTCCAATTAAGGTTCCTATGGACCAATAGCATCAATCCATGTGTAGGGAGGAGATAAATCCAACTTATAAAAAGAAAATACCCAAAAATGAGTAAATGCTCACATGAGGTGAAGAGTTGAAAATGTACAAGGTTTATTAGTAAAAAACTATGTGCAATATTAAAAATATGAGATAATTTGGGTATAATGATTTTATTATGACACATATGTAAGGAAGGGGAGTCCCTTAAATGCTCACATAAGATGAAGAGTTGAAAATGTACAAGATTTATTAGTAAAAAACTATGAGCAATATTAAAATGATTCCATTATGACACATATGTAAGGAAGGGGAGTTCTTTAAAGGAGGTGCATATTTCACATAAGATGAAGAGTTGAAAATGTACAAGGTTTATTAGTAAAAAACTATGAGCAATATTAAAATGATTCCATTATGACACATATGTAAGGAAGGAGAGTTCTTTAAAGGAGGTGCATATTTCACATAAGATGAAGAGTTGAAAATGTACAAGGTTTATTAGTAAAAAAAACTATGAGCAATATTAAAATGATTCCATTATGACACATATGTAAGGAAGGGGAGTTCTTTAAAGGAGGTGCATATTTCACATGCTTGAATGAGTTTTAAACTCATAAAAATTGAGATATTTCATCTCTCCTCTCTCCTCATTCAAGTCTAGTTCCAAAAAGTTAGCTTAACTGACCTAAAAATGGTCAAATATTGACCAAACTGATTTAGAAAATTCTAGAATCAGTTTGTTTGGTTAGGAGCTCAATTTTTCCTATAAATAGAAGCCTCCCCCTTGTTGAAAAATAGTTAGTGTTTATGCATCGTTACTCTACTCCACCTAAGCCAAGAACTGTGAATTCATTTAATAATTCACTAGTTTTTGGAGCTTCCCTCTTTCTTCAATCCCCATTAGTGGCTCCATCAACATACTTAACCAATTGATTGGTTGGGGGCCTCTACCGTGAACAAAGAATCAAGCAAGTTGTAAGGTAATTAGTGAATATTGATCTTTCTATAATTTCTCAATGTTTCTCTCTTCTCAACCCCTCTCAAGCTTGAGAAGTTTAATTGGTATGGTTTTTTTTAAATACTATTGAAGTTTGAATAGTAGTGAAGAGTTACATAAGTTAATAAATGCTATTGAAGTTAATTTTCATTTATGTTTAAATTCTAATGATTTTTATGTAAATTCTCTCTCTCACTCAAGAAATGGTCATACTCATGACCCGTTCTCAATCCAAATCAAGCTTTTCATAAAGCTTTTCCTTAACCCAAGATTAAGCTATGCTTGAGGCCAATTTAATGGCTTTTTTCTATGCTTTTAGTTTATGCATATTGATGATTCAATCCACTATAGATTAATGATCCAATTAGAGATCATTTTAATTATTTCCTTAATGATAAGCTTTATCCCTTAGAAAAAATTGAGATTTATCAGTCATAGCAGCGGAGCTATGGCAAAATTCTTATAAAAATTATGCATAAAATAATTTCATTCAAAGTATAAAAAGAGGACTTCCTACCATATTCTAGGAAGTATCATCCTAGATTAATTGAAAGAATTTCATTATAATCATGGAGAAATTGAATTTTAATATCATGCATAAAGGATAATTTTTTTATATCAAAAGTGTTACTTTTATCATTTTTAATTTTCATGCATAGAAGTATGCATAAAGGAAAAAATTTTATATCAAAAGTGTTACTTTTATCATTTTTTAATTTTTCATGCATAGAAGTATGCATAAAGGATAATTTTTTTATATCAAAAGTGTTACTTTTATCATTTTTAATTTTCATGCATAGAAGTATGCATAAAGGAAAAAAATTTTATATCAAAAGTGTTACTTTTATCATTTTTTAATTTTTCATGCATAGAAGTATGCATAAAGGATAATTTTTTTATATCAAAAGTGTTACTTTTATCATTTTTAATTTTCATGCATAGAAGTATGCATAAAGGAAAAAATTTTATATCAAAAGTGTTACTTTTATCATTTTTTAATTTTTCATGCATAGAAGTATGCATAAAGGATAATTTTTTTATATCAAAAGTGTTACTTTTATCATATTGGATTTCATGCATAGAGGTATGCATAAAAGTTGAATATTTTATTATAAAAGTGTTACTTTTAGTATAATTGAATTTCATGCATAGAGGTATGCATAAAAGATATGGGAAGTGATAAGATATGATAAGATGCATGTGGATGTGGATGTGGATGTATGAATGTGGATGTATGGATGTGAATGTGGATGTGGATGTGGATGTATGGATGTGGATGTGGATGTATGAATGCGGATGTATGGATGTGAATGTGGATGTGGATGTGGATGTATGAATGTGGATGTATGGATGTATGAATGTGGATGTATGGATGTGAATGAGGATGTAGATGTGGATGCATGGATGTAAATGTGGATGTGGATGTATGGATGTATGCATGTAGATGTGGATGCATGAATGTGGATGTATGGATGTGAATGAGGATATAGATGTGGATGTATGGATGTGAATGTACTTGTAGATAAAGATGTATATATGTGAATGGGAATGTGGATGTGGATGTATGTATGCATGTGGATGTGGATATGGATGTGTATGTATGAATGTGGATATGGGATGTGGATGTATAAATGAGGATGTGAAAATGGAGATAAGCATGTAGATGTGGATGCATGAATGTGGATGTATGGATGTGAATGAGGATATAGATGTGGATGTATGGATGTGAATGTGCATGTAGATATGGATGTATATATGTGAATGGGAATGTGGATGTGGATGTATGTATGCATGTGGATGTGGATATGGATGTGTATGTATGAATGTGGATATGGGATGTGGATGTATAAATGAGGATGTGAAAATGGAGATAAGCATGTAGATGTGGATCTATGGATGTGAATGTGGATGTGGATGTGGATGTATGAATGTGGATGTATGGATGTGAATGAGGATGTGGATGTGGATGCATGGATGTAAATGTGGATGTGTATGTATGGATGTAGGCATGTAGATGTGGATGCATGAATGTGGATGTATGGATGTGAATGAGGATATAGATGTGGATGTATGGATGTGAATTTGCATGTAGATATGGATGTATAGATGTGAATGAGAATGTGGATGTGGATGTGGATGTATGTATGTATGTATGTGGATGTGGATGTATGAATGAGGACGTGATAATGAATGTATGCATGTGGATGTGGATATGGATGTGTATGTATGAATGCGGATATGGATGTGGATATGGATGTGTATGTATGAATGTGGATATGGGATGTGGATGTATGAATGAGGATGTGAAAATGGAGATAAGCATGTAGATGTGGATGTATGGATGTGAATGTGGATGTGGATGTGGATGTATGGATGTGAATATATGATATGTGATGTGAAGGAATCTGAAGTGAAGAGATGGAAAATGATATGATTGGATGAGTACACATATAAATGAAATGTGGAATAAGTAATGTGGATTGCATGAGGGATAATGTGGAAAAATGAGAGTTAATATAGAAATTGTATTTGTAAACTGTTTGTAAATGCTGTTTGTAAATGGCTGTTTTATGTCAAGAATGCTGGGAAAACATTTTGACCGTCTTGTGATTAAGGTCGTGGAGACCTAACTGATAAAGTTGCAACTGCTGACGGAGAGTCAATGGAGGACGTCTCGCGTAGCAAGGTCGGCCGAGGTCTTGACCAGCCTCGGTTCGATTAAAATGGTGAGCTTCCGGTACGGTGGATGAGGGACCAAGGAAGCGGCCTATGAGTGAAGCGCTAGGTCACCTGCGAAGGATCCTAGAGGGTGCTGACCATACGGTGCTCGGGCTCTGGGTCGCCCAGGATACCCACGCGTGCGTCGAGGAAGATATTGGAACAAGGAGTAAGAGTTGTTTTCTGGAACCGGGCATGGATCTGGTTGACTGACCTTGCTGGTCCTCAACGGATGAGTCCATGGCTCTTTTATATGGATCTGTTGGTTGATCTTGCTGATCTTCAACGAGAGTCCATCTTGATAAGTGATTATATTGTTGAGTATTATGGGCTAGGAACTATTGAAACGGCCCCTGTGTGGACAGGTGGTGAGCGTTCTAGTTGCCAATGATGCCATAGATACTCTGATGAAGGAATGATGGGAAATTATGAATCAACTGGATAATTGGGAGATTGTGATGAGTGGTACTATGGTTTCATTAAAGGATTGTTGATGCTAAGAAAAAGGCAATTTTCATATTGGGTGTGTAAGTGGTGTGGCTAGTTTTATGTTTGCATGAAATTCCGGCTAGGGGGCCTTGGAACTCTTTTCCTTGGTACCCGGGACAAAACCTAACCAAATTCCAAATTGGATCCCATCACTACAGTGGTTGGGCGGTTGGCTAACCCATGGGATCGGATGGGGTTAGGCTGGACTGATGGATCCGTAAATCGAGACTCAATTTCTGTTATTACGATAGATAAAGTAAATCCCGGATAGTAATTGTTCTATGGATAGGAATCAACGGCTGTGCCTCCTTGGTGGGGAAAAAAGCGTTGATCCCAATGATCCAAGTGCAAGTTTCTTCCTTGATCTGACCAAGTATCTTTATAGATGCAGTCGGATCTGTTTGATCAGTAAGGGTTTTGACTACGTTAGAGTAAAAATTATCCTGGTGGAATCGCCCGTGTTTTCCGGATAAGGGAAGTTTTTCCGGGTCTGGTTTTGGAAAAACCGACGGATTAGTCTTTTGTCCGGATATCCGTGGACGAGGCCCCGAGTGTGGGACCCTGCCTCGCGCAAGAAGTGCTACTTCCGCTGCTAGTACCCCGAATCCGTTGCGCGGTAGGAACAGGGATCTCACAGGTTGCAAATCTTTGATTGATGGGCCTTAAGGTAGTTCTCCATCTCCTTGTGGATGTAATATGCCCAATCCTCCTCCTTTTCTTCATGTACCTTTGCGATTATGTTCAGTGGAACCCTGTTGTACCTATCCACTGGCTTCACTTGCATGATCACTGACATAGCCCTGCATGCATGCCTTTTATATGACTTCATCCCTGATGTTCTCATATTCATCTCCATTAGAGTTTTCAGAGCTCTTCTTCAACATGGTATCTAGGGCATCTTGTCAAAGGCGTGTGTATGTATCTTGACTGGTGGTGGGAGATGCAGAGCCTCACGTATTAATTCTTATGTGATTAGTACTTGCTCCCTGGTACCATCTGCTTTTGTTACCGTCTGCACAAAGTTCTTCATACGTCTTTATATATTATGCACAAAGTTCTGTGTCTATGTTCCGGGGGAGAACCTGTGCCATCTTACTGAGGCCCACCTTCTCCAGCTTGTCTTTAACTTCAGCCTCTTCCAAAATTTGGAGGCACTCTGGGATGTGATATTGCAAGGCCATCTTTCCATGTGCTATTTGGATCTCTTGCTGATGATGGCACCATGGAAAGCCTAGGCATATGGACGTAGGTAGTTCATCTTTGGGCCCTGTGTTGGTCTCTTCTTTTGGCTCACCGGGGATCCCTTCGCACTGGTTTGAGTTACCGGATGGTCTCTGCGACTTCTTGGTCTGAGGTCAAAATCTATACATGGAAAAAAAATCAGTCCATAGACTAGTGGGGCATGTGCCACTCCTTGTTGTTGTATTTTTTTTGTTTTTTTTTTTGAATGGTAAGAAGGTTAATTGTGATGGGAAGGGTGTTAGTGGTGTGAGAAATTAACGGGGTATGTTAGACATTAGGGGAAGGTTGAGGTCTATAGGGGCCCTTTAAGATGCCATGTGATTAAAAGCATAATATATAAAATGTTGGGTGATTAAAGGTGGTCAAAAGATTCTCTAGAAGATGCCTTTTTATACTTTTCATTCCCAAAAAGTGGGGAGAAAGTTTTTGAAATTTTGGACATCCATAACTTCTACATATGAGCTCAAAATTTGTCGGAGATTAGAGATCCAGAATCTACTTGTCGCTGAGCTCTTTCCATAGATATGTCACATGATATGGTTTTGCCCACTCAATTTTAAATTCAATTTTGGCGGGAAACTTTGAAATTCAAACTTCTAGCCATTTGAAGAATAAGAAGGTATCTAAAGTCAAAGAAACTTAACATTTTAACAAAAAGTCATTAAAATCATAATATGGTAGCTTAAAGGGCCCCTATAGACCTCAACCTTCCCCTAATGCAAGGTCAAATTAAGTATCATGAAGGTGCGGGGGTTAAAGCCATGAAAGTGCACGTCGTGTGAGGGGTAATCCCGTGAGATGGGTTTCCATGAGAATTAGTTTTGTGAGAAGGAAATCCATGAGATGGATTTCCGTGAGTGTTAGTTCCGGTGAGAAGGATTTCCGTGAGATGAAAATCCATGAGATTGACTTCCATGAGATGGATTCCTATGAGATGGAAATCTGTGAGATGGATTTTTGTCAGTCACGAGAGTTAGTTTCTGTTGAGATTCAAGCTCGATGTCAGCTTGTGCTAGTTACACTATGTGCTGGCATGTTAGGTAGTAACATGTGTGAGACATAAATGACCGCGTCCAGTTGGTCATAGTGTGTGGACAGTAGCTAGGGTTAGCTGGACACAACACAAGTAGTGTGTTGTTGCTTTTGGATTATGGCTTTATGCATTGTGTGAGATGGGACATGGCTTCCCTCTATGGCTAGGGTTTGACTAATACATTAGAGTTTGCTCCTGTGTGTGTGTCTCCTCTCCCTCTACCTATTTTTCATCAGTTTCGTGAGATGAAAATCCATGAGATGAAAATCCATGAGATGGATTTCCATGAGAGTAAATTTTGTGAGATGGAAATTTGTGGGACGGATTTCTGTGAGATGGAAATCCGTGAGATGGATTTCCGTGAGAGTTAGTTTCGTGAGATGGAAATCTGTGAGCCGGATTTCAGTGAGGTTGCAGGTTTTGGACTTGAAGTGTTCATGTTTTTTTTTTGTAAATTCGATTAATGCATAGTAGAGTTCTATGTAAGGATGATCACAAGTCAATTAATTATGATGACATTGATAATTTAAGACATTGTTGAAATGCAAGAACTTTGTTCGACATGCAAAGACATTGTTTGTCGAAGGCATTTAAGTGATTACGATCAATGTTTGAAAATATGAAAGAAAAGAAAAAAAACAAGGAAAGGCCCAAGCTCCCACCTCAACACGTAGGTGTCGATTTAACTCTAAGATGCGAGGAGGAGGGTGATGTAAGGAAGTTCTGATAGTGTTTGTGCACACGATGACCAACGATTACAAAATGATGGGAAAAGGAAAGAATTTTAAATTTATGGCGCAGCCCTCGGACTGGGCGGTTGCCTTAATGAAGAATACTACGTGTCTTACTACGATTGGTCCACAAAAAGTAACCGTTTCACGGCATGAAGCATTTTGGACCAGTTCATGGCATGAACCGTTTCATACTAGTTCACGGCATGAACCTTTTAGGATCAGTTCACGGTGTGAACCTTTTTGTACCAGTTCACGGTGTGAAGCATTTTGGATCAGTTCATGGCATGAAATGTTTTGGATCAGTTGATGGCGTGAACCTTTTCGGAACATGTGTGTGCAAGATTGATACCCTATTTTTCTCTTTATGCTCAGAGACTCAACATGCATTTAAAGAAGTGAATGACACCCAACATGCATTTAAAGAAGTGAATGATACCCAATTTTACCTTGTATCCCTTTTGTGATTAATGGATACCTTCATCTGTTTATTGCCATGGAAACCAAGGTGGTACTTTGGCACTTCTGGGTAGGTGTTGTTGTTGCAGGCATTTGAACTCCGTGTGGGAGTGCTTGATTCTTCCCTCCACCCAATTGAACAGTGTTTCTACTGAGTCTTGTGGATTGGGGCTTGTATTAGTGTCCATTTGTTGCACCTCCTTTTTCCTCCTTTCTATGTCCTTGTCCAGCTCCTTGATTGAGGTGGTTACAGGTATTGGTTTGGTTATATTGAACCCATCTTGTTAGGTTGGATTCTTCCTCCATACTAGTGTTTGTGCACTCTTAGCATTGGTTTTAGTTAGGAGTTGGTTCTGAATGCCTTTACTACCCTTTCCTTTATATTCAGAGGTGTTTGCAAAACGATGGCCATTGGATGGGGTTTGGGCACCCATACTGTTGTATTGCCTTGGTAGTAACCTTGTGCCATTAGCAAGTCCTTTCGGACACATTGCTTACGAATGCTTTATAAATCCAAGACTATCCTAGGACCATTGCCTCTTCCATGGAACCAGCAGGCATGACAAACACCTTCCCAACCAAGGAATTATTTTTTATGGAAACATTAACACTTAAAAATCTCTCAACTTTCGTAGTTGTCAAAAGCACGCTACGTACTTGCACGTTGGTGGTTTCAAGGTCTAGTTTATCTAAGTCTACCTATGTATCATATGAGATCAGGTTATGACTTGATCCTGTGTCTATCAATGCAATGCTACACTGCATGACATTTAGCCATAGAGAGTCCCACCCTAAGTCGTGCTAGCTCAATGTTTAGTTCCTCTTCATCTAGGAGAGTTAGTGAAGCCATGTTCATGTGCAACATTCTCTTCTAGAGTATCTGTTTGGCTTTGGCCTCCCTTGCCTTAACCTCTTCTTGAGCTTGCTAGATTTTTTCTTTTGCGAGCTCCTTCCATTGTTTTAAGAGATGTTCTTGCAAGAGCACCTCTTGGGTCAGTGGTTCAAAATATTTTTTAAGTTTGCTCCCATTGATGTAACCCTCCATCTAATTACTCTCAATTTTCTCAATCCTAATTGACCCCTGAGGTGTGATGTTTGACACTTGGAAGGGTCCTAGGACCTTGTACTTGAGTTTCTTTTTTTTGGTGCTCCCTTCACCATACATGAGGAAAAGGTCCCTCATTTCCAATTCTTTTTGTTTTAAGTTTTTGTCGAACAAATGTTTTCTTCGTAGTTTTTCGACCATGAGTCCATGCGATGCAATGAGTCTGGTCTCATCAAGCTTCTCTAAATTGAGTAGCCTTTTAGCTAATGCATTCTTTGTTAGATGTTCTTGCACTGCAATCCTTAAGCTCAGAACTAGGTATTCCATAGGCATTACTGTCTCAACACCATAAGCTAGATGGAAGGGAGTGTATCCCATTGTTACCTTATATGATGTTTGGTATGCATATAAGGCTGCTCTATTAGCTTATGCTTCCAGTCCGTTCGTCGACTTGCTTCCAATGTTTTCATCAAGATAGTACACAAAATCTTGTTTGAACTCTCTTCTTGACCATTAGCATGTGGATAATAAGTTGATGACTTCTAGTGGACTACTAAGAGTCCAACAAGTAAATGATCAATCACCTCATTAATGAAATGTGAGCCGCAATCACTGACTAACTCTAATGGGCAGACGAATCTTGAAATAATTTACTCATATAGGAATTTTGTTGTTCTTCGTGCATTAGCTCGCTTAGTGGCTTCTGCCCATTTTATGAAATAGTATGTGGCCATGATTACATATCAGCCTTGTGAATGGATGTGCCACTGGACTAATAGGTCCAACAAAATCAATCCTTGTATCTTTTGACAAACTCTATGGCATCCCCAAACAACGTAGGCCACCATAGTGCTGCTTGAAGTACCTTGCGAGCCGTAATCTCTCCAGCAAGATTTTCTATCGCTATCCGTGAATGAGCTTCATCTAATATCGTGATGAACTCATCTTCTCTCACGCATCTTCTTAGGACATTGTCCTTACCTAGCTTATATAGTTGTCTTGCAATTAATTGATAAGGTGCAGCAAGCTTGATAAGTTGCCACATTTTATCTTTGCTCAAGGGTGTTGCGGAAAACCATAAGCTAGATAATCAGATATCTCCTCGCTCCATTCGGGCACCATGTCTAGTTTGAACAAACAAGCATCAGGGAGGTCATCACATCAGCACCAGTTATAGGTTTCCCATTTGGAGTTCTCGACATATGATCGGCCAACACATGTGTCCCCTTTCTCACCGTAAACTGTGAAGTTGAATTCCAATAGTAATGGCAACCAGCGTGTGATTCTAGTGTAATTCACCTCTGCATCAGTCAACTAACAAGACTAGCAAAGCAGACCACCGGCCTTTGCTAGTACGCATCCAATAGCAAAGTTTGATGCATTGATATGCACATGAAATATAAGGTCCCAATTAGGTGGTCTTAGAATTGGTGTGCTAGCCAATGCCTGCTTGAATCGATCATATGCTTCTTGGCATTCCTCAGTCCATTCAAAGACAATGAATAGCTTGTACAATGGCCAGACAATTTCAGCATAGAAGATTATAAAGCGGCAGTAATACCCAACGTGGCCCATGAATCTTTGCACACCTTTTGGGTGGTGGCAGTTCCAAGATAAACTTGACCTTGCTGTCATCCGTGCATATACCATTCTTAGAGACAGTGTGTCCCAATATCACACCGTGTTTGACCCAAAACACTTTAAAGGGTTTAGGGATATACGATATAATGGACATTGCTCAAACACCTTCCTTAAGCAATCCAGGTGGTATATCCATCGAGAGTGTACACACAGATCATCAATGAATACCTTCAACCACTTTCGCAAGTAGTAAAGGCTATGCACATCAATCGTTGGAATGTTGCTGGGGCATTGGTGAGACCAAAAGGCATGACTTTGTATACAAACCTCCCCCCACATTGTATTGAAAGCTGTCTTATGCTGGTCTTTTGGTGCTATAGACACTTGATTGTAGCCTGAAAATCCTTCCAAGAAGTTGTAAGCTTCTTCACCAACCACTCTCTCCAAAACATGTTCCATATAAGGCAATGGATAATGGTCTTTCCCTAGTAGCTGTGTTGACCTTTTTAAGATTGAAACATACCCTAAGTTTCCCATTCTTTTTTGGCACTATTACGATTGGTGACAACCAATCCATATGTTCTATCTCATAGATGAAATCCTCACAGCAATGACTTTATCTATTTCCTCCTTTACAATTGCTGCATATTTAGGATTCATCTGGTATGGTTTCTGCCTGGTTAGTCTCAATTCTTCCATGATTGGGATCGTATGTTGCACTAGCTCAGGTGGTGGTACACTCTTCATCTCCTTGTAGTTCCATGCAAAAAAATCCTTAAACTCTTTAAGGAGAGTAACGAGCTCATTTTCTTCAACCGAAGTCAAGTCCTTAGTGATATAAACAGAATTGGCTTGCTCCCTTGGTCACGTAATATCAACTTCCTTGACTTTAGCTAGGCCATCGTATGATGTGGACGGCCCATCTTCCTTAACTCATTTTGTTTTGTCAGTCGGACCACTTTCCATTCGTCAAATTGTGTAGGTTTTGAAGTGGTCTGGTAATGAAAGCAAGTCTGGTTTATCCTCATTCTCACTTTTTTCTTTAGCCATAACTTTCCTGGCCTCTCGTGCTCAGCTTCTACCAAAGCTTTATTTCATTCTCGATGCCCACCTTTCGTAAGCTTAAGCGTTTCTAGTTCTTAAAGGATGACTTCCTCCTTATGTTTCCATTGAAGTGATATCTTACTTAATTCCTCCTTATGTTTCCATTGAAGTGATATCTTACTTAATTCCTCACCCCAATCCTTAGAAAACTTGTCGTGTACCTTAAAGGATGACTTTCTCCTTATGTTTCCATTGAAGTGATATCTTACTTAATTCCTCACCCCAATCCTTAGAAAAGTTGTCGTGTACCTTAGTGGCTTCGAGGTATCTTAGCCACCCCGTGGGTTTTCTTCGTAGTAGGGCATTTCGTCGAGCAATATACCATTTCTACTTTCGCCATCGTCTAAGGCATTGGGCATTTGTACGGCCTTGTGATCCAGTCCCTTCTATGCTAGAGACCTCCTCTTTCGATTCCTTATCTCAATAATGATTTGCCATCTGACCATACAGATAGAGGTAGTGGGAACATGTCCAGATTCCACATATTGGGTTCCTCTCGGTTGCATAACATCTATGGTAGCTAGCACATGCATCCCGTTTTCACTGAAATCCAGAGGAAGTGATGCATACATTTTCATTTCCTCTTCCTTTTTGGAATTTTCCACCGTGGGCTAGCAGATCTGTATGGATGTGGTTCGCTCGGTTGTGACCGAATCATTACCGAACACTTGTCCTTGCATGGGCTTTATACAAAAATGGAAAACTATTTTATTCTTCTTCTCTTCTATCATTAGGCCAAGATCACACTTTGTATTCATAGAAACACTTTGTATTATTTGTACGGAGATATGATCATTCACTTTGACACAGGCCATATTTGTCAATGATTTGGTCCACATCTAATTTGAACAAAGATACCAAATCTAGATTTTCTTTTAAAATTTCTTATTCTTCATCCTCCTACACCCCTGTTAATCCCATTTTAGATTAACAAGTATGCTCCTCCATTTGAGGACATTAATAAGTGTCATGCAAAGGCACTATTAAAGTTGTACATTATGAGACATTGGCTACCCAAGGCCTTAGTTAAGTAAGTTTTAGGCGCCCAACTGTGAATAAGGACCAATTGTATATAAGGAATTTTTTTATAATGAGTGGATACAATCCCCCTTTGTGCTATTGAGAGATCTTGTTTGTGTCTTGAGAGAGAGATTGAGAGAGAGCATTCTAGCACTTGTGCCTCTTCTATACTTGTATATTGTTGCATGCTTGTGTTGAAATGTGCGAGAGAGTAATTGCCGTATGCGATGGTGCAAACGAGTCTATGCTGACAGCATGGAGGTGGAGCTTGCAAGATTGGAACTTCTCAAGTAAGCTTGGAGGCCTCAAGGGACTCAAGTTCGAAGCATTGGTAAGTGCCCTACGACTGTTATGTTCTATTTCTCTTCCCTTAGGTGAATGCATTGAGTTCCCTCTTGGAGGTGTGGTAGCCCGTAACATTTTTGGTGCCGTTGCCGGGGAACACCTTTGTTTCTTCCATCCGCTTGGAGTTTCAGCTCTCATTACATAAGATTCATGATTGCCTTTGCATTCTAGTAGTGTAGTGTGTAGGAAATGAATGGATAAGATTTGAGTGGAAGTGAAAAATTGTGAGAAATTGGTTGCGTTTGTTGTGTATTTGTGTGGTGGAGTGGTCTTGGAAGGGAGCTTCACTATTTTTTCTAGTTAATTTTGATGTTTGCATCATCAGAATCATCAATTTGAACGAGCAGAATGGTGTTCTGTTTTTCTTTCTTTTCAAAAATTTACAAAAATAAAAAAAATAAGGAGCCATTGATTGTGCCTTGAGCTTGTATTACATTCCTTAGGCCTGGCACAATTATTTGATAAGAATTTTGCACCCAAAATCACCTTAGTTGACGCGGGAAGTTCCCACGTGAAACTTTAGGAAAATCGTTCACGACGTGAACCGTTTTCTGCAACTTCACGCTGTGAAACACTCTCGGCATCAACGCCGCAATTCATGGGATTACCTTGCCAAAAATAGGTAGCCTTATCCTGACACCTCTGACACACGGGGTCTAACAAAATTAAGAATCATGAACGTGCAGAAAATCGTTCACGATGTGAACTATTTCAGAGCACTTCACAACATGAAACATTTTCATTTCACGACGTGAACCATTTTAGAACCCTTCATGACGTGAACCATTTTTAGTTCACGGTGTAAACCAATTGCTTTTCACGACATGAAACCTTTTATCTTCACAACGTGAACTTTTTTTACAATTTCACGCTTTAATCAAATCCAACTTACGAGCTTGGTATTGTGGAATTAAGGCTAAGGACGTCTTGAGAACATTGAATACCATAACAAGGTAATGTGGAATTATTCTGAGTCCAAAAGGAAAAAAATTAAACACATGAAAGTGCAGAATATCGTTCACGACGTGAACTGTTTCTTAACACTTCACGCCGTGAACTGTTCTGTGAAATCTCAAGGCCTCAGAAACAAGTCAACAAAATTTGGCCAAAATTTAACTGGGTTAGCAAAATAGCTTATCAAATAATATTCACATGCACTTGAGGTCTAGAAAGCTCATCGGAGATGACCTCACTCCTGACGATAGTGCATCAAATCACCCAGCATCTTCCTATCAAAAGAGTGTGGGTTCAGGCCACTCAGTAAGCACTCAATTGTGTAGGATCCCTGACCCCACTGCACAACGAATTTGGGAGTGCTAGCAGGCGGAAGTAGCACTTCTTGCATGGGGCAGGGTCCCACACTCGGGGCCTCGCCCACGGATATCCAGACAAGAGACTAATCCATCGGTTCTTCCAAAATCGAACTCGAAAAAACATCCCTTGCCCAGAAAGCACGGGCGATTCCTTTAGGATAACTTTTCTCTAACGTAGTCAAAAGCCTTAACTAACTGAACTCATCTGACCGAACCCGTAAGTCCCATAGAGAGATCAAGGAAAAAGACTATACTTGGATCATAGAGACCAACGCTTTTTTCCTCATTGAGAGACACAGCCGTTGATTCTTTTCCATAGAACAATTTTTATCCAGGATTTACCTCATCTATCGTACTATACAGAATTTGAGTGGTTTGAGTTTATGTCCTTACCCTTCTACTGTATCATGGTTTGAAACATAGGTACTACCGTGTTATTATGTAGGACATAGAGTTGTGGTGCGATCTCCGCAGCTTCCACATAGTACTCTCCACTAAGTTCTACTTCACGCACCATATCCATATCTTTTTATGGCTCTTAAATCAATACTTGGTTGATTTTAGCCTATTGTGGTTGTGGTGGTAGAATAGGTGGTGGTATAGGTGAAGTGTCACCCAGATGTTTCTCTTCCCTTCTTTACCTTCAATTTTTCTAGTATTACATTACTGGTTCATACGCACCAACCCCAACAATTGATTGCTCTACCCAATGACATGACAGTACTTACTTGTACTAAATGTGGCATTGATCATTTGATCAAGGATTGTCCATACCGCACAAGTGGGTCGACTTCCACTTCTAACCAGGCCACTGTCTGGACCATTAGTGTGCAGCCTAGAAATATCACATCACTCAATGTCCTGATATGAGCCTAGGACCAATTGGGGGACAAGGGGAAGAACTGCGCAGATGCAACCACTTCCAGAACTCGCCGAAGAAGGAGAGTAAAAAAAGTGGGTAAGGGTGACGCTAGGTTCACAATTCAAGATGCATCAGAAGAAGATACGATCGACACCCACCGGATCCACCCAATTAAGAGAAGAAGGGGATCAAGTGGTTAAACAAAAAGAACCTCACCTAGAGATGCAAGAGGAAAGACCATCAACCCCAAAGGGAGTCGTGAAATACCTAAATGTTGAAGAGGAGATAAGGAAGCTCGAAGAAGCCAGGGCCTTAGTAAAAGAGTGTCCAATGGATTCATGAAGCCAAATGAGGATTATTGGTGGAGAAAGTATTGGAAGTGCAATAGAAATGATCCTCAATGTTGGGAGCATGTTACTAGTATTATTTAAATTTGGATGCCAAGGAAGGATAGAAGCTAGAAAAGATAAATATTCCAAAAGAAATCATCTCAAAGGTTCAGCAAAGTTTAGAGCTTGCAAATACCACATATGAAACTGACAGTGAGGAGGGGGGGTCATGAGGATTACACACACTTTGTGGTGTCCTCAATGTATGCGTAATACACATCTACATTGTGTGATATGGGTGGAGATCATGATGCAGTGTCATCCATGTCGAGTCCTCCTACCTAATCAATGTGTTTCTCTATGCTCTAGCAAATGTTGTTGAGCCTTTATCTTGGTCTTTATGCTCTAGCCGGTTGGTGGAGCCTATTTCTTACTCCATAGCTTCATTAGAATTTTGTATTTTAATAGTGCCAAATTAGTCATTGATCAATAAGTTGTGTCTGTTTCTTCTATTTAAATACATTTTCAATTGCATATGTCCATGCTCTTCCCACCAATTGAGGTTCAAACTTGAGTTTGAAAATGTAGTCTAGTCCAAAAGTTACAAAAACATTACATTTTTTTTAATAGCACTTGTTATAATTTTTTATTTTTAAAATTTTTATTAGTTATTAATTATATCTAATTATTAATTTGCAACTAGTTGTTAAATGTGATTAATAATTAATTGTTAAATGTGATTAACCAAGGTTGGTGCTCTAGTACACATTCTTGCAACTTACTATCACCTCCTCTTCCTTGTCTATAGAATCAATCTGCATGCAAGCCACAACACAACACTTTTCATCTTCCTTTGGTAAAACATTTCCATTTCTTAACATAAAGATCACACTCTCTTTGCAATGTATTGAGCAATGACAAAAGTGCCAAAACTGTGAATAAGTGTGCCAAGCTTCCTAAATGGGTGTTCTACATTCTTTGTTTCCAATCATACTCTTAGGAGTTAGAGGATGCACCCTATGGTCATGTTTAATAATACGTACCATTAATCTTGTCATGACCATAGGTTTCACCCTATAGTCATGTTCACCAATATGTACTATTAATCTTGTCATTCTTTTGCTCTCAAGACATCACACAGTAGACTACACAATTGCACATACCAATGTAGTATGCGGGCTATATGCAAAAATGTAGTATTCTCTCCATGTTCTCAGATCTATCTTTCAAATTTGCGAATCCCTACACACATACATATGATCTAATGCCCAGTCATGCACCAATTTAGATTCCCTCATGAAGAGTCCCCAATATTGTCATATGAGTTTGGTTGGCACAAAAAGTGCATTACTTACAAATTTATGATGGTAGCAAAACCTAAAGAGTTTGAGTCTCACATTCTCTAAAAGCCCAATGGGCCTTGAAAATGTTTTGTGTGCCATTTTAATGATAAGATCTTCTCTTTTTCGATCGGGATTTCCCCAATTTTCCCAACACCGTTTTGTGATGATGCTAACCCCCACCCCACCATCTAGGATAGCCACTGCTTGGTACCCGTTATGATGAATTCGGATTGTTGGATTAGTGTTGTCACTTTCATAATAATGCCCCAATTGATTAACTGGTATCTTGATGACTTTGTGGCAATTGTC
The DNA here is from genome assembly GCF_041138505.1 of Cibotium barometz. Lineage (NCBI taxonomy): Eukaryota > Viridiplantae > Streptophyta > Polypodiopsida > Cyatheales > Cibotiaceae > Cibotium > Cibotium barometz. Next base: position 26,353,861 of record NC_141062.1, on the reverse strand, counting down.
GTATTCTTCTTTGTTGTAATAGGGGCTCAAGATTTTGTATCTTAAATCTCATATACTTTGTTGAGTGCTTATCTATATCAACATCTAGAAGTGCAACCATGTATATTTTTTCACTTGGCTGCACAAGAACAAAGGGCCATGTCAACTTCTGGTCTGAAGTCTTACCTCATCTTATCATTAGCTATCCCACAATAGTATCATTTGTTTTCCTGTAGTCCCATCGTATGCTCATCATTGTTTGTATCTTCAATGCAACCATTTCGTACATTCATACTTTTGGGCCAAAAGTCATGGTACAACACCTTCTCCTATACATTTCTGAGATGTTTTTTGTATTCAAACTAGCAATCATATTCTCCCAATACTTGATGACAGGTTTAATCTAATTGGAAAATGCTGAATTTTCTCATTTTTATTCCACAAAACCTCCCCCATAATTCAAGAAAATCTTTAAACCTTGTATGACCTGCATGTTATCCTTTATATATTTGTATGACCTGCATGTTATACTTTATATATTTGTATGTAGGAAACTCTTGGTAGCCCTTGAGGGATCATAGGTGTCCCTTCATCATTACACTTCTATAGCTCAATTCCTTTTTCAGGAACCCACTCACTTGACTTGGGATGTATATCTTGTATTATAATAGTGGTATGGCATCATTCATGTAGAACCTGAACTACAGTGGCTTTTAATGGCCTACTAGCCTATGTGCCACATCATGCAAGTATCCTTTTACATACTCTTTAAAATCTAGTCCCTCTTATATAAGAAAAGGTGTTGGATTCATGCTCATGCACTCATTAAAGCTTTTCATAAAGTGAGGAAAGGTAAATGTTTGATTGCTTCTAAGCTTTTCAGAAAACTGACTAAACAATGCATCTATGTCATGTATGTGCCCCACCATAAGAAAACCAATCTACACCATATCACAAATGCCTTTTGCCACTAGCAAAGACAAATATGCAAATACATACAATTCTTGTTCTCAGATCCATAGTTATCTAACTAAAGCAACAATTCTTTGGTAACCTCTTGAACTATTCTTCCACCTGACTGACATGGCTTGCATCCACAAGTGTTTCATTACCCCCAGTTGTTTGGCCATGTTCTATTAACAGACTTACATCTTCAATGTCCCTAGTTTTGACGTCCTCAATTTGTGGGAAACCCTATAGAATTCTTTTCTTGTTTTTTGTCTTTGTATGATGATGCAAGGTCGCTTTAGACATCAAAAAATCAAAAACACTACATGATGTTTAAATTCTGTCACTACCATGTTCCAAGTACCTAAGTACATGACATCCACTCTATCCAAATTTGCAAAACATTTTGACACAGATCCAATTGTGAAATTTGGATCACTTGGTTACAATCCCATTGTAAAGTGTCCATAAGCATTTTGACCACCATGACCATGTGTGAGCATACCAATTAATGATATTGGAAGGGACATTGCTTGGCCAAGTGATGTAAGTCTTCCTTTGGTCCACCATTTCATCATGAATGATCCATAGATATTTGTTGCAATATAACTTTGAGTGTATAATCGCCAACCATAATACACATTTCTACAACTCATCTCGTACTACATATGTTTTCTTCTCAACAAGAAGTACCTGCCATGCTCCTCTTGACTCTTAGTTGTTTCCAGTTTCATCTTAATAGATGTACATATGTTACATTTAGGAAATGTACTAGTTTTGGAGAGTGATACTATTTTGAACATTGTTTTTCTTAAATGTCAGAAAGTGGGCTACAAAATAGATTTATAACCCAAGGAATTGAGTGTTTCATTAACTTCATGCAATATATAAATTTGTTTATACATGGATAGAAGAACTTCCTGTGTCTTACGAGTCCCATGCGTAGAAGTCCTAGATCTATGAGGCATGTGTCATACCTTCCCGAATGATGAAAGTATTTCCATGGGCTGTGCTCCTAGCCCCAACCATATAACTAGTTTAATACCTATAGTAAGTTCTTCTTGAAATCCCATGTATACTATATAGTGTACCATGTTGTGCTACATACCTTTTCTCCATAGTACACGATGTTAAAACACTCCTTATCTCCCTCCTTGTAAAAGGCCATGGTCATACAGTCACACAAGTAGGTTGACCTTCTTGAGTAGTTTTGACCCCAGAAGTCCGATCTTGTTTCCAAAGTTCTCACTCTATCAGCCATTTGACAACATTTTCTTTCACAAACAGACAATTGTTGCAACATTGCATACATCTTCACGAGTGCACTTCTTGGACTTCCTTGTTGCATTTTTGTTAGCCTTTCCTTGTCTAATTTTCATTACATAATTTCTTTTTAGAGGTAAACATGCAATGGTCATATTGTTTGTGCTGATCTCCTCTTCTTGATCTTCCTCTAGTTCAACCCAATCTGAGCTACTATTTTTCAAATGTATCACTCACTTCATTAGTTCCACTCTCATTGCTTAAATTGTATTGGTTACCAAGATTATAAGGATCATCATCTTCCTCACATGAGTTTCAACTTCCTTGAGCTAATCACCATTCTCCAATATGTGAGTTTTTGTATGGGGCATCTCAACAAATTTAAGGTTGGTAAGTTCAATCTAGGTGTTGATAGTGGTTCATTCTCACACAAAGGCTTTTCAAAAATGATGCCTAGGTGTGTTTCCCCAAGTTCCTGGAAGTTAATAGCTTTGTGAGGGTGAACCAATAGAATGCCCCCATCTTTGAGTTTCTTTGTCTTATCCTAATTCCATAGCACAACCTTTTTTTCTTTCCACCAAGAATGCTGATACGGGTCTGAGATCATCAATGTCCTTATTCACTAGTATATTGTCTATCCTCTATTGAAGCATCCAGAATTAGCATCCATCTAAAAATGCTTCCAATTTCTTCCAGAATTATAGTAGAATCCATTGTTGGAAATGGAATTTTGATCTTATCCACAGAGCTTTTAAGAGCATGTACTAAAACACATGCATTGCCAATTTCAACAATGCCACATAAATCAGAAGGATTAGTAGAAAATATAATTCTACGACCCTTTCTTGAGGCTCCTTAAATAAGAAATACTTTATCTCATTTGCTGCACAGAAAAGAAAGCTTCTTAAGATCAACAAAAGGATTTCAAATTTCAAAATACAAGGAAATATGCTTGTTTTTAAACAATTTGGTACATGAACTTCCTTCATATTAGAGAGGCCCAAACTTAAGATTAAGCCATGACACCTTATCACTCATAAAAGACATGTGTATGCAGGCCCAAACTTAAGATCAAGGTATGATGCCTTTTCTTGAGAGAGAGGTGTAGGCATTCCCAAACTTAAGATTGATGCACACCTTCTCATAAGAGACAGGTGTATGCAGGATCAAACTTAAAATTGAGCCAAATATAGGCCCAAACTTAAACTTGAGCCATGACATTCTCATAAGGGGCAAGTGTATACAGGTTCAAACCTAAGATTGAGCTATGACACATTATCTCATAAGAGCCAAGTGTATGTTGTCCCAAATTTAAGATTGAGCCATGACACATTTTCATAGGAGACGAGTGTATGCAGGCCCAAAATTAAGCTTCAGCCATGACAGCTTTTCATAAGAGGCAAGTTTATTCTAGGGTAAGGGCACTTATACAATAGATTGACATTTAGGAGGTGACTTGGAGACAATAAAGTGCCTTCTTGGGTGTCCACAAGGTGCTAACACCCTGAATCCTTATCCATGGTGCATGAGAATGGTGAGAGAAAAGAAACAGAAGGCGAGAAGGAAGAGGAATCTAGAGAATCAAGATGATGAGAATGACACACTGGATGATAATGCTGGCAATTGGGTTGGTGGTGTCTTGTCTGCTAACATGCTACCTGAGCCAAACATGCATTTGAGAGACCCGGAATGGAATCCTGTAATTCCATTTGAAAACTCAAGAATGTCCACTTTTGTACTTTGCATGCATTCGTGTGTGTGTTTGATTATTTACTCAAGTGTCACGTTGATTATGCATTTACTATGAAAGGCAAGGAAAGACAACATAAAGCTCTTCAAAAAGTAAAGGAACTATTAAACTCAATTAGATGCCATGGTGGCAATGTGCAGATTACTGTTAACAAGAAGACCTCTGGCATAAATCATGAAGTGGCCCAACAGGTGTCAATGAGTGGATATAAGGCAAGACATTTTCTAGATAGGCCAGAAAAAGTAAAAAACTCAAAGTCTTAGGACTTGTGGAAGGATTTGTGTAAATGCACAATGTTTGACTGCACCAATCCAAGCCTTGTAGTTCTACGTGAGAAATTTTGGTCAAACTTCAATAAGATGGTTAAATTAATGAGCAAAAGCAGGATGACTGTAGAGGAGCACCAAAAATTTAAAAAAGAGCTTTAAAATTTTACAAAAGCCATGGTCGATACATGGGGTGATATAAACATTATGCATTACATGGTAAAACGAGTTTCTTTCTACTCATCAATTTGAAATGATTATAAGGTATAAAGTATAGCTTGTGAATTGGTCCTGTTTTCTTTTGCAACACATTTTGTATGCACATGGTGCATACTTCATGAATGAATATGGTTCTCTTGACATGTGGAGCACCCAAGGAATGGAAAAATCTAACTACCAAGCTAGAGGAGTATATTTCAAAAACACCCGACATGGAGGAGGAAAGACTCATACAAATTACCTCAAAGAAATGTTCAATTAGTTCTATAGATATACTTTTGGGCAGAAACTATCAATGGAAAAGGCTTGTACGAGTGATTTAGTAAAGGCAGCACGAAATCAAGCCAAAATGAGCAGATTACTGAAGTGGAAAGCTAGCACAGGACCAACACGTCATGCAGCATGGAGATCATCAAAGAAGACGAGAAGGAAGAATTTGGATTTAGTGTAACGAAATTTTGTATGCGAAATTTATAACATTTTGAAGTGTTGTAAACATTTTTGCTTAATACAGACTTGTAATTAAAACGTATTTGTATCATTTCATTACATAAAAGATATAACAAAATATTTATAATAATGACAAGATAATTAACTGCTCTTGAGTCTCTTTTGTACTTCCTCTTTCTCTTCACCAGGCATTTTTCCTTTTTAACACAAAAACTTCTTGCAACTATAACCCTTCAGTGCATTTACATCTTCTAGTCTGGCACCTAGAGCAGCATAGCTAGCATAACAGAGGAAGTATCCGATTCTGGAAGGCCAAAATCCTGTACCGTATCCAAAGATACAAATAGTAGCACACTTCTCTATCAGCATGACCTTATGTGTACCTTATGTGTATTGTAAGGGATAAAGGAATAGCCCGTATATCTAGATAGTGCCTTGAGTGTGAGAAGTGGAATTTCAGCATCACTAGAATATTTGCTGTGGTAGACAATAAATATTTCTTTGTCAATAGATGGGATGTAGTGTGCAAGAGCACCATCTTGGCCAACTCTTGCACGGGTAGCACCTCCATGTCCAAGGAAACCATTGCATCATCAAGCTCAATCTGCAATAAACAAAGAACAAGCTTTCACATAAATCTAGTCAATACCAAAACATAAATTCACTCAAGAACAGATAAATTACCTTCTGGTTCTCATTCTCTTCCAACTTTGATGCATCCCAAGATTGATGGAGCCTTCTTCATTTCCTTGATCAAGGGTAGGCAAGGGCTCTCTTCCTATTTGAGTAATTGCTAACTCCTCTTGAAGATTTTGAAATTCTAGCTCTATGGTAAGAGAAGATTCAGTTTCCTTGGCTTTTTCAAATCACAATGACATGGCTGTAGGGGCTTCAATGAAGTTCTCTGTCACTTCAGTGTCCAATTTCAGAAACTCCTCTTTATGTTCATTTTCCACATCCAGTAAACCCCTGACAGCTTTTCACAACCATCTACTATAATTGTAAGGCAATAATCCTCCCTTAAATTATAAAGCTTTTGTATGTGGGAGAGAAGAATAAAATTCTTGCCATTAATAAGAAAGGAGGGCAGCACAGGAATGATGAAGTTTGATTTCAAGTGGTCTCCATGCACAGATGATCCCTCATCAATAATAGTGGATTCCTTAAAATCTGCCTCATCAAAACCTATGCTTAGAAGCTTCTCCTCATCACCAGAAACCAGGTCCATAACTTCATCATCATATTCAATCTCTATGACAAATGAAGCTTGTGCAACCTTTTGACCCTTCTGAACTTCTAGTTCATCCTTTGTGTAGTCCTCTTTGTTTGCATGAAGAAAAAGATAAGCCACAAATCCAAAGTAGTACTCAAGAACTTTGCACTTTTTCTTGTGAGAAGAGGGCACTGTTCAAGACACATCTTTATCCTCTTATCTTCTTGTAAGATTCCTCCTCAGCCTGAATAATGAATAAGCTTTACTTCAATCCTCTGTAATCATTCCCTATTTCTGAATACAAGAAAATATTATTTTTCCTTGTTTTTACCTAGAGAGATAAAAAATTCTAGAGAGAGATAATTCAATATTGAGATATTTTTGGATAAACAAATTCTCCTAATATCAAGAATATGTTTCCCTGAAACAAAAATTCAAAATAAATTTTCCAAGGTGCATTAGGAATCAATTAAAAATGATTTAAAAGACCTTAGCCTAAGGATCGAGATTTTCTGAAAATTTTGGATTATGGTCCAATTAAGGTTCCTAAGGGCCAATAAGATTAATCCAAGTGTTGAGATGAGATAAATCCAATGAATAAAAGAAAATACCCAAAAATTAGTAAATGCTCACATAAGATGAAGAGTTGACTGAGTACAAGGTTTATTAGTTAAAAACTATGAGATATTAGATATTTTGGTATAATGATACATTTTTGACACCTTGGTAAGGAGAGGTGGAGACTTTAAGGAGGCACCTATTTCACACATGTGAATGAGTTTTTAATTCCAAAATATTAAGATATTTTTTTCTCTCCTCTCTCCTAAATCAAACTAGATCAAAATGGGAGCTAAACTGGTCTAAATCTTGTCCAAATTCAGCCAAGCTGAAAAATTTTAAAACTTAGTTGGACTCAGTTAGTGGCCTCCCTCACCTATAAATAGACCCTCATTCTTTTGTATTCTCATATGTGAACTAGACCATGCCAGTATTACATTAGAATAAGCATATTTTCTATTATCCCCTAAAAATCCTCTACAATTTGGAGAGATTGGAGCTTCTCTCTCTCTTCAACCTTCCTTGGAGCTTTCCTCTCAACATACTAACCAATTGATTGGTTGGGGGCTTCTTCTAAGAATAGAGAAGCAAGCAAATCAAGAGGTAAGATGTGATTTTATGGTTTTTTCTCTAATATTCTAAATGTTTTCACTTCTCAACCCCTCTCAAGCTTGAGAAGTATTCAAATGAATGGTTTTTCAATGCAAATGAAGCTCTCTAATGAACTCTAATGATTAATCACAAAAAGATTATCTTTATGCTTAATCTAGGATGTTTCTTAAGTATATCTCTCTCTCCCCCAAAGAATGGTCATTCCTATGACCAATTCTCTATTCAAATGATGCTTCTCATGGAGCAATTCTTAATTCTAAAATCAAACTCTATGCTAGTTAAGCTAGAGGCTAAAGAAATGACTTTTTAATGCTTTTATGTTACATAAATTATGATGAACTTATGATTTATATCCATAACTTGGATTTAGATCTATTGATAGTTAATATATCATAATGATATTACTAAGTTTTATTATTTTTAAAATTATTAAAAATTATCAGTACTAGCAGCGGAGATATGGTAAAATTTTTAAAAATTAATACATAAGTCATTTTTATGCATAATGTGAAAAGAGGACTTTCTAACATATTCTAGGATTAGTCATCCTATGTTAAAAGAATAATTCTCATCATATCCATAGAAAATTAAATTTTAATGTTTATGCATAAATAGTTAATTAGAGAAAAAGAGAAATTTTTAGTAATTTTATTTTTTATAAAAGAGGAATTCCCATGATAATGGATATCCATGTATTTTAAATGGAGAAATAGAAAAGAGGAATTCCCATGATAATGGATATCCATGTATTTTAAATGGAGAAATAGAAGAATAGGTATATTAAAATAATGAATTTTTTTAATTTAAAATTAAAGAGAAATTTTAGATAAATTATTTTTATGCATGAATAGATTTATAAATGATGAAAGAGGAATTCCCATCATATTTGGAATTCAATTATTTAAATGGAAAAAGTGGAATTCCTATCATATTTAAATTAATGGATATTTTTATTTAATTTTTAAGAGAAATTTTAGTTAAAATTATTTTATGCATGAATAAATTTAAATGATGAAAGAGGAATTCCCATCATATTTGGAATTCAATCATTTAAATGGAAAAAAATAAATTCTTGGTATATTTGAATTAATGCATATTTTTATTTAATTTGAAGAGGAATTTTAGATAAAAATGCTCTAAATCCTACCTTAAGAATATCTTGAATAGTTTCAGAATACTAAAGATTCTCCTCTATGACATTGGTATCATGTCTACTAGCTCAACTTTATTGTTCAAAAGTTGACATCACACCACAATCAAATGTGTTTCTTTTAGAATCCACACGCTCTGTGCGAAAGTGCTTTCCCTCTCACCACATTTTCTTATATACTTTGTACTAACATTAAACAAAAGTATCACATTTAGTATAGTGCATTAAACAAGGTATATACATGAGACAGAGATTAAGAATGTACGTACTTAAGGATCACATCCTCTTGCATACTCACATCTTCTCTTGTAATCATCTCTCCATTTTGTGATGCTATTGATATTGCCATATGAAGCCATTCTATATTGGTCACATTTGGTAGAGGTTCCAAGTCGGGCAAGAATAGCAAGCATCTATTTACTCTTCTAAAAGCTCTTCTCTCATCCTTTCCTCTATTGATTGTATCCTTATATCTCCCAATCCACTTCTCCGTGATGGGACTATTTAAAATGCAGAATGTATTCACCTTATGGCATAGTGCTTCATCTAGTCTTCGTTGCTTTGCTCGCCACCTTCTCTCCACAACAACCGTATAGCAACTCCACAATCTCTCCTCTACGTCCACAGCTTCACAGTCTCTCAATTCAAAAAGACAGGTGCTTGCTTTTTGCTCTCCTTCGTCACCTTGGTTGGAGGGTCTTTTTATAATAAATGCTATTCCCCGTTTTACATCCTGTCGCCTTAAATTTCTCTAGAATCTGTGCCGCCTTTCTTCCACACTTCACCCATGATCCTTCTATTTTCAATTTGTGCATGTGATCTTATCCATGTAGATGTCCATGTGATCTTATCCATGTAGATGTCACGTACCTTTTTCCCATCATGGATTTAACACTCATCACCATACACACATATCATTCATCTACACATGGTGTTTTGAGGGGACTATAATTTTGTCTCACATATAGCCTCCCCCCCAAGTGTGAAACTCATTCATGTGTTTCACTACCTGCTTTGAGCTTCCACCTGCCCCATTTATTTTTGCCGCCTACTAGCCCATCGACATCCTCTCCTCTATCTCTTCTTCCCAATGCAGCAAGCTTCCCTTTCCATCCCTTGTTCACATGCTACTAGCACCACCCTTTTTGCCTCCTCATTAGGCTTAGGTCACATGCCACAAGTCATCCATGCTATATATTTACAAAGGGCATGCTCAAATGCAAACAGTCAGCACTCATGCAGGCACTAACATATACACACACACACCCGAAGGCTCGCCAACAAAAGCAACAAGATCACCACATCATGAGGATGCAAGGCCTGATGGTTATGCCTCTGCTCCTCCTATTCAGTAGATTTAATCTCAATCATTCTCACTACTGACAACAACTGACTCATTCTCTTGGGCATGACAAGGAACACACACCTTATGAGATGATCAGCAACCGCACATGCAAAATCTATCACGTCATCATCCAAAATAGCATCTAACTCATCATCAGTCACACCATCACTCCCTTCCTGCACAACTGCTATGCGAGTATTTGTTATCTTCTCTAAGGAAGCCAATTCCAATAGATCATCCAATGCATTATCAAGAATACAGTTCAGCTCATCATCCAAATTCTCACAAGCTGCAATATCCAACTCATCACCCCCCGGACCATCAATATGTACTTCATCCATAGTATCTTCATTAGTAACATTTTCATCATCATCACATTCTACCTTGACTGGCTGAAGTACAGGCACATGCAAGTCATTACTCATTTTTGAATCAAAGAGATCATCCAAGTCATGTCCATACTCAAACACATCAGATTCCTTAGCATTAACATCACTTTCACAATCTACAGCATCATCAATAATCTTCTCAAACAACATATCAGGATTTCTCTGTTCACATGGTAGATAGCACATTGGAGTCTCCATCACTTCCCTAATCATAGGCTGAATCATAACTGGCTGCACATCATCAATACTTCCATCCTCCTCCTTATCTTCTAAAAACTCTTCAGGGCTGATTCCAAAAACCTTACCCTTCTCCATTTCCAACAGGTTAATCTGTCTCATATCCTACTCTGCAAATGTGACCTTATGGACTTCATGAACATTGGGCTGAATTGCATCCTTCATCTGCATACTAGGGTCAATCACCCTATCATTCATTCCTATAGACAATTGATACATACCACCATTAGCTTTGGCTGGTTTTTCACATTGGGGACTTATATGACCCCACTTACCACAATTCCAGCATTGCACATTACTCGGATACCCTCTCCCTCTTCCAATATCTGTTGAATCTCCTTCAGAACCAAATGATGCATCAGTATTCCTCTTCCCATAACACCTATGCCTCTTCCTCTTCCTCTTCTTGCAGACTCTATCGAATTCAAACTTAAAGACTTCATGAGCTCCACTGCTTCATGAACATCTTTCTTCAATGAATCCTCCTGTTTAGGAATTGCTATAGCTTCTCTCTCAGGATGTGCATTCACCATCTCTGGAACATTCACATACTTCTTTGGTTCTTCCTGTATTCCCAACTGCCCCAGACGCTTCACCTTCCACTCCTTCTCTCGAGCAACTCTGACAGCTTCCTCAAAGCTATCCAGATTTTTCAGCTCCACCTTCAGACGGAGGGCCGATCTCTCTTAATCATCTCTGCGGGGGTACTTCAAGAATCAAAGCCTCACACCATAGACTCCACAGTCTACCAAACTCAATCAAATACTGATCCACATCCTATCTATCTTTCTGCTGAACTTTACACAACTCTTTCCACACATCATTTGGACTTCTTACATGGGCAAACTGTGCCAAAAATGCAGCTCTAGCTACACGGTACTCAGGATCCTGTTGATGAGTATTCCTGTGTGTAGTCACAAACATCTGTAGCCATGCTTTTGCATCACCTTGTAAGCAATAAGTCAAAATCTGAGAGAGGATCTTAGGGGTTGCCCTGTCTTTCATCAAAGCTGTAAATTCCATCTTTTCCAGAAACATTAGGAATTTTTTGAGGTCATTTTTGGGCCTTGTAAGGAAGTTTGACCGGAATATTCCCTCCAAAAAGGGGCACCAGATAAAATTTTTGCAAACGAACTCCAAATTTGTTGGACCTCACATATTTAGATTCTACTCTTCCATTGATATATAACACGATAGGGTTCGGAGAAGGGACAAGATAGATACCTAGAAGATTCCTTTTTGCCTGGGGAAGATTCACATTACTATTAGAACAACTGATACGAAATCATTGCGATGATACAAGTTGCAACAATGTTCTGCAACGCTCGCCCCATCCTCGCTCCCATCCACCTCTCCCTCCCTCAGGAACCCTTCCCAGGGCTCCAAAATTCTTTTCTTAGTGGGAAACATATATAGTATGAGATACTCTCCTACCTTGTTACATCGTTATGGACGTAGAGCCCTAGAGTGTGGAACCCTAGGGTTACGTGAATCTTCCCCAGGCAAAAAGGAATCTTCTAGGTATCTATCTTGTCCCTTCTCCGAACCCTATTGTGTTATATATCAATGGATAGCTTTTGAAGAGTAGAATCTAAATATGTGAGGTCCGACAAATTTGGAGTTCGTTTGCAAAAATTTTATTCGGTGCCCCTTTTGGAGGGAATATTCCGGTCAAACTTCCTTACAAGGCCCAAAAATGACCTCAAAAAATTCCTAACGCCTGACTGCACTCTCCTGTGGCAATACCCAATACTCTGGAAAATCTTGAGCCATCTCCCCAATCTTTCTTCACACAAACCCTTGTCTTCTTTCACAAACCAAAGGAAATTTCTTCCTCTGTGGAGGCACCAAAAAGTGATGACATGGAAGCGGTATAGCTATATATGCCTTTATGGAGTGTCACACTTCCACACACTGATACAAACACACCCAGAGCACCAGACCCAAGAGTATGTACAAAACTTTATTTCAATACAAGTCTTTGTCTTTATAGAGTTGAACATCCATTACATCCTCAGAACCATCTTCATCTAACACCCATTCACAATCAGCCCACTCTCCTTCAGTGATATGGACTATGACTGACCAATACCCTGCATCACTAAGAGAGAAATAATCTCAAACATTGAAGCATCTTCAAAGTACAGTTCCTCAATATCCGGACCAAACTCCAGGACAAGATACATATCTGAGGTGGGCTACCCTTGAAACTTTACTTCAAGTCTACAAGACTGTATTTCCAGGACAGTAGACTATTACAAACATGTATACAAGAGCTCAATTCCAGCTTTGACCCTTTACACAAAACTTCACAGAAAACTCCAAGCTTAGAAAAAACATCAACACCTCATACAGCCGACCCTTCCACCATTTTTGTGCAGCAATGAGCAGGTCCCAAGCTCCACGGCCCTAGTGTGGGATCCCTCTGTCCCCTCCGCCCGTCGGATTCTCGGTATCTGATAAGCGGAAGCAGCCCCCTCATGCGCGGGGCAGGGTTTCTCACTCGGGGCCTCGCCCACGAATATCCGGTCACGAGACTAGGCTGGTGGTCACTCCAAAAACCAAAACCGGGAAAATTTCCCATGCCTGAAAAATGGGGACAATTCTGCCTTTTTGAATTTTTCTTAAACGAGTTTTCTAACGAGATCAAAATCTAAACTATCCTTCACTTGAATAAACTAGATAGAAGGAAACTATCACTGATATAATTTGATCATCTGAGCAATTCAACGCTTTTTTCCTAATCAAGATTAGGCACAGCCGTTGATCCATCGCAATCAGTTCTCCCAGCGCGTCAAAGTTGGGTCCCGACAAAGATAGTGCAAAATCGCCATAACAGAGTTTCGGATCCGAAATGAGTCCCAAACGCATCTGAACACAACAAGAAAGATCCAGGTTGCTTGCCACACATTTGTCCATGATTGATTCAATTTTCATGCCTCTTCGGTGTTGTTTGGGCCACGGTTGGAAATTTTCGCCATTTGGCATGCTCGTGCGAGAACCCGGATTCGGACAGTTTAGAAGTTGAGGATCCGGGACCCCATCAGAGAACGGACCACATGGACTTGTGCTAGGGAAGTTGCTCTATGTCCACATCACTCCGTGCATGGATTTGGGCATCGCAATCAGTTCTCCCTGCGTGTCAAAGTTGGGTCCTGGTGAAGATAGTGCAAAATCGCCATAACAGAGTTTCGAGTCCAAATTGAGTCCGAACACAACAAGAAAGATCCGGGTTGCTTTCCACACATTTGTCCATGCATGATTTGAATTTCATGCCTCTTCGGCGCCGTTTGGGCCATTGTTGGAAAATTCCACCATTTGCCACGCTCGTGCATCTATTTTGAGAACCCGGATTCGGACAGTTAGAAGTTGAGGATCCGGGACCCCATCAGAGAACGGACCACACGGACTTGTGCTAGGGAAGTTGCTCTATGTCCAAAGTAATTAGTGGCCACTCTTACTTAAAACAAGAGTAGAACCCTCAATCCCTCAAGACAAAGGAAAGCTTACAACTCCATGTAAGCTAAATTTCTCTTTTTTTTAAATTTTAAATCTATGGTTTTCTTAATTTTCTTGTTTTATAGTTGATTAAAGTAAATTCTAATGCTATGCCTTGATGAATAGGCCACCTCCTTCTCTTCTTTACATTCCAGCCTTTCCTAGAATGATTAACAAAAAAATTAATTAAACTTTTCTTTTTGTTTATTCTCTTGAAAATTAAAAATTGTGTAGATTAGAGTACTATACATCTAATTGGGGTTAATTTAAGTTAGAATTAGAATGATAAAAATGAGAAATGGTCAGCCATACAAAGGAGGTTATGGCAAAATTTTTCATATTTTTGTGGAAAAGAAAGTTTGTTTTTATGTTATTCCAAAAGAGTAATTCCCCCTGTTTGTGCATTCTATAGAAAAATTTTAATTTACTCCATGTACATATTCACCTATGAATATGCATGGATATCACTGATATTAATTATTAAAATTAATTTCTTTGCATAGAAAGATGCAAAATGGATCTGGGACCCCATGAGAGAACGGACCACACAGACTTGTGCTAGGGAAGTTGCTCTATGTCCTCATCACTCTGTGCACGGATTTGGGCATCGCAATCACTTCTCCCAGTGCGTCAAAGTTGGGTCCCGGCGGCGAAGATAGTGCAAAATCGCCATAACAGAGTTTTGGATCCGAAATGAGTCCGAATCGCATCTGAACATAACAAGAAAGATCCGGGTTGGTTGCCACACATTTGTCCATGCATGATTCGAATTTCATGCCTCTTCGACGCTGTTTGGGCCACGGTTGAAAATTTTCGCCATTTGGCACGCTCGTGCATCTTTTTCGAGAACCCAGATTTGGACAGCTAGAAGTTGAGGATCCGGGACCCCATCAGAGAACGGACCACATGGACTTGTGCTAGGAAGTTGCTCTATGTCCACATCACTCCGTGCACAGATTTGGGCATCGCAATCACTTCTCCCAGCGCGTCAAAGTTGGGTGTCCCAGCGCCATTCAACACACTTGTTTATCTCCTTGGTTCTCCTCATGGTCACTTCTTGAAGTAATTGGTTTTGTTGATTTGCATGGTACACAGCTAGATCAATGCATAGCTCTACCACATGGTAGAGCTAGACCTCAAATGCAATTCTAGCTGGACCACCACATGGTAAAGCTAGACCTCAAAGCAGTCTAGCTCTACGATGTGGTCTAGGTTGGATACAGCTCTACCACGTGTGGTAGAGCTAGATCATATGCAATTCTAGCTTCTTGGTTCTTGTCATGTGAGGTAGATCTCTTCTTGGAGTAATTGATTTTGTTGATCCGCATGCTACACAACTAGATCGATGCATTCTAGCTTCACCACATGATAGAGCTAGACCTCAAATTAATTCTAGCTCCACCACATGGTAGAGCTAGACCTTAAAGCATTCTTGCCCTAAAATTTGGTCTAGGTTGAATACAGCTCTACCGCATGGTTAGAGCTAGATCAAATGTAATTCTAGCTCCTTGGTTCTCGTCATGGTCTCTTCTTGGAGTAATTGGTTTTGTTGATTTGCATGGTACACAGCTAGATCAATGCATTCTAGCTCTACCACATG
Organism: Cibotium barometz; assembly: GCF_041138505.1. Classification (NCBI taxonomy): domain Eukaryota; kingdom Viridiplantae; phylum Streptophyta; class Polypodiopsida; order Cyatheales; family Cibotiaceae; genus Cibotium; species Cibotium barometz. The sequence goes on along the minus strand of NC_141062.1, from coordinate 26,338,384 downwards.
GTAGAGCTAGACCTCAAATGCAATTCTAGATCCACCACATGGTAGAGCTTGACCTCAAAGCATTCTAGCTCTACGATATGGCCTAGGTAGAGTACAGCTCTACCTCGTGGTAGAGCTAGATCAAATGCAATTCTAGCTCCTTGGATCTTGTCATGTGAAGTAGGTATCTTCTTAGAGTAATTGGTTTTGTTGATGTGTATGGAACATAGCTAGATTGATGCATTCTTGCTCTACCACATGGTAGAGCTAGACCTCAAAGCTTTCTACCTCTACGACTCTAGCTCCACCACATGGTAGAGCTAGACCTCAAATGCAATTCTAGCTCCACCACATGGTAGAGCTAGACCTCAAAGCATTCTATCTCTACAATGTGGTTTAGGTAGAATACAGCTCTACCACAGTTACATTCAACCTCAGCCGGTTACATTCGTTGAAGTCTAGCTGTACCACATGGTAGAGCTAGAAGAATGCAATTCTAGCTCCACCACATGGTAGAGCTGGACCTCAAAGAATTCTAGCTCTACGATGTGGTCTAGGTAGAATACAGCTCTACCACGTGGTAGAGCTAGATCAAATGCAATTCTAGCTCCTTGGTTATTGTCATGTGAAGTAGGTCTCTTCTTGGAGTAATTGGTCTTGTTGATGTGTATGGAACACAGCTAGATCGATGCATTCTTGCTCAACCATATGGTAGAGCTAGACCTCAAAGCTTTCTACCTCTACGACTCTAGCTCCACCACATGGTAGAGCTAGACCTCAAAGCATTCTATCTCTACAATGTGGTTGAGGTAGAATACAGCTCTACCCCACAGTTACATTCAACCTCAGCTGGTTACATGCAATTCTAGCTCCACCACATGGTAGAGCTAGACCTCAAATCATTCTATCTCTACAATGTGGTTTAGGTATAAGAATACAGCTCTACCATAGTTACATTCAACCTCAGCCGGTTACATTCATTGAAGTCTAGCTCTACCACATGGTAGAGATAGAAGAATGCATTCTAGCTCCACCACATGGTAGAGCTAGATTTCAAAGCATTCTAGTCAATACATTTATTAATCTTGCTCTGCCACCTGGTAGAGATAATATCCATTGAAAAACTAGCACTAGAATACTTTGAAGTCCAGCTAGAATGCATTTATCTAGCTCTACCATGTGGTAGAGCAAGACTAATAAATGTATTGAGAGCTCCAAGATGGAGTAATTGAGATAGAATGCTTTAAGGTCTAGCGTTACCATGTGGTGGAGCTAGAATTGCATTTGAGGTCATGTGGTGGAGCTAGAATCGTAGAGGTAGAAAGCTTTGAGGTCTAGCTCTACCATAGTTACATTCAACCTCAGCCGGGTTACATTCATTGAAGTCTAGCTCTACCACATGGTAGAGCTAGAAGAATGCATTCTAGCTCCACCACATGGTAGAGCTGGACCTCAAAGCATTCTAGCTCTACGATGTAGTCTAGATAGAATACAGCTCTACCACATGGTAGAGCTAGACCTCAAATGCAATTCTAGCTCCACCACATGGTAGAGCTCGACCTCAAAGCATTCAGTTCTACAATGTGGTCTAGGTAGAATACAGCTCTACCACGTGGTAGAGCTAGATCAAATGCAATTCTAGCTCCTTGGTTCTTGTCATGTGAAGTAGGTCTCTTCTTGCAGTAATTGGTTTTGTTGATGTGTATGGAGCACAGCTAGATCGATGTATTCTTGCGCTACCACATGGTAGAGCTAGACCTCAAAGCTTTCTACCTCTACGATTCTAGCTCCACCACATGGTAGAGCTAGACCTCAAATGCAATTCTAGCTCCATCACATGGTAGAGCTAGACCTCAAATGCAATTCTAGCTCCACCACATGGTAGAGCTAGACCTCAAAGCATTCTATCTCTACAATGTGGTTTAGGTAGAATACAGCTCTACCAATGTCACATTCAATCTCAGCTGGTTACATTCATTGAAGTCTTGCTCTACCACATGGTAGAGCTAGAAGAATGCATTCTAGCTCCACCACATGGTGGAGCTGGACCTCAAAGCATTCTAGCTCTACGATGTGGTCTAGGTAGAATACAGCTCTACCACGTGGTAGAGCTAGATCAAATGCAATTCTAGCTCCTTGGTTCTTGTCATGTGAAGTAGGTCTCTTCTTGGAGTAATTGGTTTTGTTGATGTGTATGGAACACAGCTAGATCGATGCATTCTTGCTCTACCACATGGTAGAGCTAGACCTCAAAGCTTTCTACCTCTACGATTCTAGCTCCACCACATGGTAGAGCTAGAGACCTCAAATGCAATTCTAGCTCCACCACATGGTAGAGCTAGACCTCAAAGCATTCTATCTCTACAATGTGGTTTAGGTAAAATACAGCTCTACCACAGTTACATTCAACCTCAACCGGTTACATTCGTTGAAGTCTAGCTTTACCACATGGTAGAGCTAGAAGAATGCATTCTAGCTCCACCACATGGTGGAGCTTGACCTCAAAGCATTTTAGCTCTACGATGTGGTCTAGGTAGAATACATTTCTACCACGTGGTAGAGCTCATGTGGTAGAGCTAGATCAAATGCAATTCTAGCTCCTTGGTTCTTGTTGTGTGAAGTAGGTCTCTTCTTGGAGTTACTAGTTTTGTTGATGTGTATGGAACACAGCTAGATCGATGCATTCTTGCTCTACCACATGGTGCTCTACCATGTGGTAGAGATAGACTTCAATGAATGTAACCGGCTGAGATTGAATGTGACATTGGTAGAGCTGTATTCTACCTAAACCACATTGTAGAGATAGAATGCTTTGAGGTCTAGCTCTACCATGTGGTGGAGCTAGAATTGCATTAGAGGTCTAGCTCTACCATGTGATGGAGCTAGAATTACATTTGAGATCTAGCCCTACCATGTGGTGGAGCTAGAATCGTAGAGGTAGAAAGCTTTGAGGTCTAGCTCTACCATGTGGTAGAGCAAGAATGCATTGATCTAGCTATGTTCCATACACCTCAACAAAACCAATTACTCCAAGAAGAGACCTACTTCACATGACAAGAACCAAGGAGCTAGAATTGCATTTGAGGTCCAGCTCTACCAGGTGGTAGAGCTGTATTCTACCTAGACCACATCGTAGAACTGAATGCTTTGAGGTCCAGCTCTACCATGTGGTGGAGCTAGAATTGCATTTGAGGTCTAGCTCTACCATGTGGTAGAGTTGTATTCTATCTAGACTACATCGTAGAGCTAGAATGCTTTGAGGTCCAGCTCTACCATGTGGTGGAGCTAGAATGCATTCTTCTAGCTCTACCATGTGGTAGAGCTAGACTTCAATGAATGTAACCCGGCTGAGGTTGAATGTAACTATGGTAGAGCTAGACCTCAAAGCTTTCTACCTCTACCATTCTAGCTCCATCACATGACCTCAAATGCCATTCTAGCTCCACCACATGGTAAAGTTAGACCTCAAAGCATTCTATCTCAATTACTCCATCTTGGAGCTCTCAATACATTTATTAGTCTTGCTCTACCACATGGTAGAGCTAGATAAATGCATTCTAGCTGGACTTCAAAGTATTCTAGTGCTGGTCTTTCAATGGATATTATCTCTACCAGGTGGCAGAGCAAGATTAATAAATGTATTGACCAGAATGCTTTGAAATCTAGCTCTACCATGTGGTGGAGCTAGAATGCATTCTTCTATCTCTACCATGTGGTAGAGCTAGACTTCAATGAATGTAACCAGCTGAGGTTGAATGTAACTGTGGTAGAGCTGTATTCTACCTAAACCACATTGTAGAGATAGAATGCTTTGAGGTCTAGCTCTACCATGTGGTGGAGCTAGAGTCGTAGAGGTAGAAAGCTTTGAGGTCTAGCTCTACCATGTGGTAGAGCAAGAATGCATCGATCTAGCTGTGTTCCATACACATCAACAAAACCAATTACTCCAACAAGAGATCTACTTCACATGACAATAACCAAGGAGCTAGAATTGCATTTGATCTAGCTCTACCACGTGATAGAGCTGTATTCTACCGAGACCACATCGTAGGGCTAGAATGCTTTGAGGTCTAGCTCTACCATGTGGTGGAGCTAGAATCACATTCTTCTAGCTCTACCATATGGTAGAGCTAGACTTCAACGAATGTAACTGGCTGAGGTTGAATGTAACTGGCTGAGGTTGAATGTAACTGTGGTAGAGCTGTATTCTACCTAAACCACATCGTAGAGATAGAATGCTTTGAGGTCTATCTCTACCATGTGGTGGAGCTAGAATGCTTTGAGGTCTATCTCTACCATGTGGTGGAGCTAGAATTGCATTTGAGTCTTTTTGCACTGCGTCAACATTTTCAGACATGGCATTCATGACATGCGGCATAACAAACAACCTTTCATTATCCTCATTATTTCTGCTTGAGGATGCATAGTTGTTTTGCTGCACTTTTCCATTTTGCATGTGAGCCTGCTTCTTATAACTGTGAGATCCCTGTCTCCACCGCGCAACGGATTCGGGGTGCTAGCAGCGGAAGTAGCCTTTCTTGCGCGGGCCAGGGTCCCACACTCGGGGCCTCGTCCACGGATATCCGGACAAAAGACTAATCCGTCGGTTTTTCCAAAACCGTACCCGGAAAAACTTCCTTTATCCGGAAAGCACGAGCGATTCCACCAGGATAACTTTTTACTCTAACGTAGTTAAGACCATTACTGATCAAACTGATCCGACTGCACCTTTAAAGGTACTTGGTCAATCAAGGACAAAACTTGCACTTGGATCATTGGGATCAACGCTTTTTTCCCCATCAAGAGGCACAGCCGTTGATTCCTATCCATAGAACAATTACTATTCGGGATTTACTTCATCTATCATAATAACAGAAATTGAGTCTTGATTTATGGATCCATCAATCCAGCCTAACCCCATCCAGTCCCATGGTTTAGCCAACCTCCCAACCACTGTAGAGATGGGATCCAATTAGGAATTTGGTTAGGTTTTGTCCCGGGTACCAGGGAAAAGAGTTCCCAGGCCCCCTAGCCGGAAGTTCATGCAAACATAAAACTAGTCACACCACTTACACACCCAATATGAAATTACCTTTTTCTCAGAATCAACTAACTTTCATGAAACCATTATGTCGCTCTGATGCAATCCTCAAAGTCTCTAGTTGAATCCTTATTTCCCGTCATTCATTCATCAGTGTACCTATGGCATCATTGGCAACCAGAACGCTCACCACCTGTTCACTTAGGGGCCTTTTCCATAGTTCCTAGCTCATAGTAACCGGCAATATATTCATATAACAGAATGGAATCTCCGTGGAAGATCAGCAAGATCAACCCACAGATCCATATAAAAGAGCCATGGACTCATCCGTTGAGGACCAGCAAGGTCAATCAACTAGATCCATGCCCGGTTTCAGAAAACAACTCTTACTCCTTGTTCCAATATCTTCCACGACGCACGTGTGGGTATCTTTGGCGACCCAGAGCCCGAGCACCGTATGGTCAGCACCCTCTAGGATCCTTCGCAGGTGACCTAGCGCTTCACTCATAGGCCGCTTCCTTGGTCCCTAATCCACCGTACCGAAAGCTCACCATTTAAATCGAACCGAGGCTGGTCAAGACCTCGGCCGACCTTACTACGCGAGACGTCCTCCATTGACTCTCCGTCAGAGCAGTTGCAACTTTATCAGTTCGGTCTTCATGACCTTAATCCTCAAGACAGTCAAAATGCTTCCCCAGCATTCTTGACATAAAACAGTCATTTACAAATAGTCACAAAATACAGTTTCTATAACGAACTCTCGTCTTTCCACATTATCCACTCTCGGACCACATTACTTATTCCCTATTCCATTCAATGCGTACTCATTCTCATCCATTCACTCATATAGACTACACATTATTTCACATACACATTCACATTCATTATTCTACATACATATCCATGTTCGTACGTCCACATCATACATCCAATTTCACATTCATACATACGCATCTACATGCATACATCTATTTTCACATCCTCATTCATACATCCACATTATACATACATCCAATTTCACATTCATACATACGCATACATGCATACATCTATTTTCGCATCCTCATTCATACATCCACATTCACATACATACATCTACATCCGAATCTACATCCATACATCCACATCCACATCTTCATTCACATTCACATCCATACATCCACATCTACATACATACATCCATTTTCACATCCTCATTCATACATCCACATCCTCATTCATACATCCACATCCACATACATACATACATCCGTATCTACATCCATACATCCATACTACATCCATTCTCGCCCTAACACATCCCATATACATCTTATCCCATCAGATACACTCTCTACCTCGTCCCATACACATCTTAATACATCCTAACTCATCTTAGCACATTCTATCACATCTCATACACTTCTTATCATATCCTATCACATCTCATACACATCTTATCACATCTTTTCACATCTCATACACCTCTTATCACATCCTATCACTTCCCATACGTATCTTATCACATCTCATACACCTCTTATCACATCCTATCACTTCCCATACGCATCTTATCACATATTATCACATCTCATTTAAAAATCAATCTTTTATGCATCTTCCTATGCATAAATTCATTTTAAATGAAAATGACACTTTTGAATTAAAATTCCATCTCTTATGCATCTTCCTATGCATAAACTCAATTTAGATGAGAATTGACACTTTTGAATTAAAAATCCATATTTTATGCAACTTCCTATGCATAAATTCAATTTGGATAACACTTTTGAAGAGAAATTCCATTCTTTTATGCATCTTCCTATGCATAAATTCAATTTAGATGAGAATGATACTTTGAATTTAAAAATCAATCTTTTATGCATCTTCTTATGCATAAATTCAATTTGGTAGGAATTACACTTTTAGAATAAAAGAATTTCTCTTATGCATCTAAGTTATGCATAAAATCCATTTATGATGAAAATCACACTTTTAGTATAAAAAGAATATCTTTTATGCATACCTCTATACATGAAATCCAATATGATAAAAGTCACACTTTTACAATAAAATAATCAACTTTTATGCATACCTCTATGCATGAAATCCAAATATGATAAAAGTCACACTTTTATAATAAAATAATCAACTTTTATGCATACCTCTATGCATGAAATCCAAATATGATAAAAGTCACACTTTTATAATAAAATAATCAACTTTTATGCATACCTCTATGCATGAAATCCAATTATGATAAAAGTAACACTTTTATAATAAAAAAATCAACTTTTATGCATACCTCTATGCATGAAATCCAAATATGATAAAAGAAACACTTTTATAATAAAATAATCAACTTTTATGCATACCTCTATGCATGAAATTTAAATATGATAAAAGAAACACTTTAATAATAAAATAATCAACTTTTATGCATACCTCTATGCATGAAATTTAAATATGATAAAAGAAACACTTTTATATTAAAATAATAATTCTTTTATGCATACCTCTATGCATGAAATCCAAATATGATAAAAGTCACGCTTTTATAATAAAATAAGATCAACTTTTATGCATACCTCTACGCATGAAATCCAAATATGATAAAAGTCACACTTTTATAATAAAATAATCAACTTTTATGCATACCTCTATGCATGAAATTTAAATATGATAAAAGAAATACTTTTATATTAAAATAATAATTCTTTTATGCATACCTCTATGCATGAAATCCAAATATGATAAAAGTCACACTTTTATAATAAAATAATCAACTTTTATGCATACCTCTATGCATGAAATCCAAATATGATAAAAGTCACACTTTTATAATAAAATAATCAACTTTTATGCATACCTCTATGCATGAAATTTAAATATGATAAAAGAAACACTTTTATATTAAAATAATAATTCTTTTATGCATACCTCTATGCATGAAATCCAAATATGATAAAAGTCACACTTTTATAATAAAATAATCAACTTTTATGCATACCTCTATGCATAAAATCCAAATATGATAAAAGTCACACTTTTATAATAAAATAATCAACTTTTATGCATACCTCTATGCATGAAATCCAAATATGATAAAAGTCACACTTTTATAATAAAATAATTAGTTTTTATGCATACCTCTATGCATGAAATCCAAATATGATAAAAGTCACACTTTTACAATAAAATAATCAACTTTTATACATACCTCTATGCATGAAATTCAAATATGATAAAAGTCACACTTTTATAATAAAATAATCAACTTTTATGCATAGCTCTATGCATGAAATCCAAATATGATAAAAGTCACAATTTTTTAATAAAATAATCAACTTTTATGCATACCTCTATGCATGAAATCCAAATATGATAAAAGTAACACTTTTATAATAAAATAATCATCAATTATGCATACCATAAAAATCAATTTCTCCATGATTACAATAAAATTCTTTCAATTAATCTAGGATGATAATTCCTAGAGTATGGTAGGAAGTTCTCTTTTCATGCTTTGAATAAAATTATTTTATGTGTAATTTTTATAAAAATTTTGCCATAGCTCCGCTACTATGACTGATAAATCTCAATTTATTTTGAAGGATAAAGCTTATCATTAAGAAAATGATTAGAATGAAGGATAAATCTCAATTTATTTCGAAGGATAAAGCTTATCATTAAGGAAATGATTAGAATGATCCCTAATTGGATCATTAACCCAATAATGGGTTGAGTCATCAATATTCATGAAATACATAAACTAAAAGCATAGAAAAAAGCCATTAATTTGACCTCAAGTATAGATTAATCTTGGATTAAGAAAAAGCTTTATGAAAAGCTTCATTTGGATTGAGAATGGGTCATGAGTATGACCATTTCTTGAGTGAGAGAGAGAAATTACATAAAAACCATTAGAATTAAGCATAAATAAAAATTTATGTAATTCTTAACTATCATTAATCAATTAACTTCAATAGCATTCATCAAATTATGTAACTCTTCACTACCATTCATCAATTAACTTCAATAGCATTCAAAAACCATTCCAATTAAGCTTCTCAAGCTTGAGAGGGGTTGAGAAGAGAGAAACATTGAGAAATTATAGAAAATGATCAAAATTCACTAATTACCTTACAAATTTCTTGATTCTTTGTTCACGGTAGAGGCCCCCAACCAATCAATTGGTTAAGTATGTTGATGGAGCCACCAATGGGGATTGAAGAAAGAGGGAAGCTCCAATTTCTTCAATTTGGAGAGAATTTTAGAGAATAGTAGAAATTAGCATTATTTCAGCATAACTCTAGTATAGTAAAATTTTTTATTTTTTTTTCAAAGGACTCATGTTCTATTTATAGGTTAGGGAAGCTCTAACCAAAGCTAACTGAATTCTAGAATTTTTTAGATTCAGTTTGGTTGAATTTGGACTAGATTTAGATCTAGTTTAGTTACTTTTTGATTTGGTTTGGTTCCATTTTGATTTGGTTTGGTTCAAGAGAGAGGAGAGATAAAAATATCACATTATTTTTGAGTTTAAAACTCATTCAAGCATGTGAAATATGCACCTCCTTTAAAGAACTCCCCTTCCTTACATATGTGTCAAAATGGAATCATTATACCCAAAATATCTCATATTTTTAATATTGCTCATAGCTTTTTACTAATAAACCTTGTACATTTTCAACTCTTCATCTTGTGTGAGCATTTACTCATTTTTGGATACCCAAAATATCTCATATTTTTAATATTTCTCATAGTTTTTTACTAATAAACCTTGTACATTTTCAACTCTTCATCTTATGTGAGCATTTACTCATTTTTGGATACCCAAAATATCTCATATTTTTGATATTACTCATAGTTTCTTACTAATAAACCTTGTACATAGTCAACTCTTCATCTTATGTGAGCATTTACTCATTTTTGGGTATCTTCTTTTACAAAATTGGATTTATCTCCTCCCTACGCATGGATTGATGCTATTGGCCCATAGGAACCTTAATTGGACCATAATCCAAAAATTTCTGAAAATCTAGACCCTTAGGTCCTTCATACTCATTTCCAATTAATTCCAATTGCACATTGGAAAGTTCTTTTTGAATTTCTGTTTCAGGGGAACTTATTTTAATAAGATGAGAAATTTTTCTATCTACAAATATTCAAAATCTGAATATTCTCTCTCTAGAATATTCTCTCTCTCTAAGTCAAAACAGTTAGAAACAAGGTCTTTTATATTTCTGAAGAGGGGATTGATTACAGGGAAAGATGCTGGACATTTTGAGAGGCTGGGGAGGAATCTTACAATAACATTCTACCTGCACATGTCCAGGCGTACCACAGTAATAGCATTCACGTGCATCATTATACTGCCTTTGCCAATTTCCACGACCTCTTTGACTCCCCCTGCCTCTGAATCTGCCTCTTCCACCTGTGTGTTGCTGTTGTTGTTGTTGTGTATTCTGGGATTGTTGTTGTTGCTGCTGCTGACCATAATTTTGATTACCTGTTCGGCCACCTCCTTGACCGCGTCCACGGCCTCCTCTACCTCATCCTCTTCCTGAACCTGTGTAGAAGGCCTGTTGCTCTGAACTGTTTTTGGTTTGTGAAGACTGTTGGTCTTCACCCAAGCTCTTCTCTTCTATAATCAGCATAGACACCAAATCTGTAAGTTGGAAATGTTTTCCTGAGTCTGAATAGACGTCTTGAACGCCTTGTATTGTGGCCTGAGACCACGTAGACATACTTCCACCTTGTCATCATCATCTACTGACACACCAATAGATGCAAGGGATTCCACAATACTCTTTATCTTCAACGCATAGTCATTCACAGACATGCTCTTTTTCTCCACAGTATGAAGTTCATTCTTCAACTGTATCTTACGTGCCTTGGTATTTGTTTCATAAAGCTTTACCAAGGTGTCCCACACCTCCTTGGGGGACTTGGCATCCTGAATGTGCTCAATCATGTTGTCCTGTATACTAATGGAGAGCCAATACATGACTTTCCTGGCTCCTTGGTTCCAGTCTTTAAACTCTTTCACATCTGCAGCAGTAGGATTTATGTCCGGTATCTCTGGTGCCTCTTCATGCTCACCTTCTATGTAGTCCCAATAGCCCTTTCCCATCAGGAAATTCGTCAACCTGAACCTCCAAGCATGGAAGTTATTCTTATCTAGCTTCTCAACCACAATCTGGGTTATCCCATCATTTGACATTTTGCCAAACACACAATTTTACCAGAAAAGCACTGTGGTTTGTCCTCCACAAACTGTTGTATTTTCTGCAACGGTACTGTAGTACTCTCAAATGTCACAGCCAGTGACTTCAATGTGCATACATACACCCAATGGCAACTGTAGACCTCTTTGCAGCACCCAGAGTGTCTGCACAGTCAATCTGTCTTCCTGCAGTTCTTAAAACAGAGTTCTGCAGAGAATCGATGACTTACCCACAGTGCTCGAAATCGCCTGCTTTCTAAAAAACAGAGGTCCAGACGCGCCCAAAACGCGTTTTCGGCCTAGAAAATTCTGTCCGATAGGACGATATAGTTGCCCTATAGCTTTGCTCTCGTGAAGAAAGCTCCTGCCTCCCGTAGAGCTCCCGACAAGGGTGTAGTCACCAACACAAATAGGGAAGAGTAGTTGAAGCTCTTACCCTCGTACCGCTTCCTGTGGTTCTCTTGCTTGCAGCTCAGTCCTTAGCATGAACCAGGCTCTGATACCATGAAAAGATGCAGGGGGGAAGAGAGCTTGAGCTCTTGCAACAAGCACACACACACACAAAACCCTAATAGAGAACACACAAGGTGAGAGGCTGAAAATCTTCTTCTTCTTCACTCAACACTCAACACACCATATACAAGATAAGAGTACACATAATATGAAAGGTACTCAACCAATACATACACGGGTTCTCTATAGTGTGAACCCAACTAAAATGAGCTGGCGCTATAACTATGCCAGTCTCTAGAACAGCCTGTCATCCCACTGGCCGCATATCTCCCATGATCTCACCAACCATGCCAGTGGTGTAAGTGTGGGGCCTATCCCCCAGGCGGGTGATCAGTGTCCACCGCCTCACTGGATGAGCTCGATATCTCAACACGATCTAGCATCACTTGATAAAGCAAACCATTTTTAAATTTTTTATACTGAAGAAGGTAGATTCTAGATTAAATGCATTAAATTTTTCAATGTGGGAATGGGATTTTTCCCACTTTACCTAATACGGTCTTCCTATAAAATGGAGCATAGTAAGGGTAGTGTACATGGGAGATGCCATTTCCACCCATAAACTGGAGGATAGTAAGGGTAATGTACATGATAGATGCGATATCCACCCACAAAACGGAGGGTAGTAAGGGTAGTTTAGATGACCGCCTACAAATTGGAGGGTAACCCGAGACCCTAATTTGCAAAGCATCTTCGTGTTTTCTTTCTCTATCTCATTTGCCCAACCCTAATCTTACTACTATAGCTTCAGAATTGATATGATTGCACCAAAAAGAAGACCAAAAGATGAGATTGAGGAGATCTCACTGTACAATAAGAGGAACGATGATGGTGCTTGGGTGAGAGAGGCATTTCACAAGGGTGATTGGGTTTTCTTGCAGCCTACTGCTATTGGTCTGCACCGAGTTTGATGACGAGATGTGATGGAGCTTCATTGGAAGGGTCATTTAGAGGGATTCAAAAAATCGAGCAATGGAGACCTGGTGGCCATTGTACAACATGTGTACACGGCACGAGACATACATCTTCGTAAACAAACTCAATTCCCATGCAACTGTAAGTATCATAGGGAAGCAAGGAGGCTTGTGATATTATGATAGCTACATCTTTCATGTTTAATGATCTTACTTTTGGGTTGTAGATATTTTTCCTTCCAACTTGACAGAGGAGCAACCATTACAAGGCCTTATCGGAACATTTCAAGCACTCCATGCAGACATTGGTGAGGCATTATTTTCTTGTAAAACTAGTGCAGACCTTCATAAGGAAAATATCTTCTTTTATCGGCACTCCTATGTGGTGCCAATGCATGATGGTGGGTTTGGTAAGCTAGAGATCATCACATTTCCTCTCCTCTCTTCTATTGAATGTCCAACTCTTGATGCTTGGACGGTTATGGTTATGAAATCAAAGATGCTTTGTGACATATAAGGATCTTTGAAGTTTACAAAGCCATCTCGATTTGTGGGTCTCAGTTGGGTATGTTCAATTCATATTTTTGTTAAGATGTTCAATCAATTTACTTTCTCACAAACACTTACCATGTTTGTGTGCAAGAAAGTACTAGGTGATGACATGGTTACCTTGCTTGGAGAGCACTGGGACATTTTAGGGAGCACCTCAATATCATGGGAAGTGAAGATATAAGTGGGGCATAGTTCAAGGTGAAGAATAGAAAGATTCCAATGCGAATGGAGTCGAAGACCTTGGTGGATGCTATTGAGAATATGATTGTATAAACATGACTTAATAAGAAAGCTTTGGAGTTTTTTATGAAGTCTCTTAACTCTTTGGATTTTGTAAATTTACGTATGTAATTCATCAATGAAAAGTTTTGTCTTGTAATTGCTGTGTCTTTGTAAATTTTTAGGTTGTTCTTTTAGAATTACAATATTCAGATCTCTTTTTATGAATCCCTTTAAGAGTTCTAATATTTTCCTTTTAGAGATGTACTCGAGTCACGAGACAATTATGACACAATATCTCAAAACCATTACAAACTCAAGTACAAATGTGTTTTGAGTAAAAAACATCACAACATGAGAAGAGAATTTACATGCAAGATTATAAAATTAGAAGAAAATTTACAACTATTTACAATGATAAATACGGAGGAGAATGAAGCTTTCTATTTTGTGTCCATCTCCTTTGGTTTTGTCTCCATGTCCCCCTTTGTCTTCTCTGGTTTTGTGGCCTCCTTTGTAAACTTGAACTTGAGTTCCTTCTTAGCTTTCTTGCCAACACCCTTCTTGGCACCTACTTAAGGACCACTTTTCTTTGAGGTATTTCCTGTTTTAGAACCTTTGGTTTCTTTATGTGTACCTTGTTGAGGAGCACCCTTGGTTTCTTTTTGTACACTTTATTGCTTAAACATAAAATGCTTTAAAAGTGAATGTAAAGGCATTTTAGCTCTCTTACATGCCCTATTAAAAACCAAATTTGAATTTAAGGAAAATAAAAAATAAAGCTTAATATTCATGTTATCAAGGAGAACTACTAACAAATTAAATATAAGAAAAAATAGAGAATAAAGCTCAATATTCAAGTTATTAAGGAGAACTTACAATTTAATCTACCCATGCATGCCAGTTAGATTGTTCATGAAAATAACAGTCCTTCTTAGAAGATTAATGACACAAGCACTCCAATGCCCATTGGAAAAAATAAAAAGATATAAGAAAGCAAATATCGTATGTCAAATATTTGCAAAACACAAAGGAATCATCAGTTAGAGAGACAAACCTCTCTACATATGGCAAAACAACAAAACAAATGTTCTTATTTCTCATTGGCCTAAAATAGGATGCCAGCTCAAAAGTCTTCTTCTTCATAATCAATCAATGCAAGTGACACTAAGGGATCACAAATAAATATTTTGTTGACTTGATTTGGAAGCAATTCCTTTAGTAGTGCCCTACAAGAGGTTATTAGGATTCAATGAACAAAATATGAGAAAATATTAACATACAAGAAAATATACATATAAGAAAATATACATATGTGAAATGTAATACCTTATACACATGAAAACAACACTGTCATTGATCTCCCTATCCTTCTCTACAAGCATGTAGAGGTCCCCAGGTGCAATATAGAGATAGTCTTCCTCCACTGTCCCAACATTCTGTCCCAACATTGCGGATTAGCTGTGTAAGATTCCTCCCCAGCCTCTCAAAATGTCCAGCATATTCCCCTGTAATCAATCCCTCTTTAGAAATATAAAGACCTTGTTTCTAACTGTTTTAACCTAGAGAGAGAAAATATTCTAGAGAGAGAATATTCAGATTTTTAATATTTTTGGATAGAAAATTATCTCATCTTATTAAAATAAGTTTCCCTGAAACAAAAATTCAGAAAGAACTTTCCAATGTGCAATCGGAATTAATTGAAAATGGGTATAAAGGACCTTAGCCTAAGGGTCTAGATTTTCAGAAATTTTTGGATTATGGTCCAATTAAGGTTCCTATGGGCCAATAGCATCAATCCATATGTAGGGAGGAGATAAATCCAATTTGTAAAAGAAGATATCCAAAAATGAGTAAATGCTCACATAAGATGAAGAGTTGAATATGTACAAGGTTTATTAGTAAAAAACTATGAGTAATATCAAAAAAATGAGATAAATTGAGTATCCAAAAATGAGTAAATGCTCACATAAGATGAAGAGTTGAATATGTACAAGGTTTATTAGTAAAAAACTATGAGTAACATAAAAAAAATGAGATAAATTGAGTATCCAAAAATGACTAAATGCTCACATAAGATGAAGAGTTGAAAATGTATAAGGTTTATTAGTAAAAAACTATGAGCAATATTAAAAATATGAGATATTTTGGGTATAATGATTCCATTTGGACACATATGTAAGGAATGGGAGTTCTTTAAAGGAGGTGCATATTTCACATGCTTGAATGAGTTTTAAACTCATAAAAAGTGAGATATTTTATCTCTCCTCTCTCCTCATTCAAGTCTAGTTCCAAAAAGTTAACTTAACTGACCTAAAAATGGTCAAAAAGTGACCAAACTGACTTGGAAAATTCTAGAATTAGTTTGTTTGGTTAGGAGCTCAATTTTTTCTATAAATAGAAGCCCCCTCCCTTGTTGAAAATATATAGTGTTTACACGTTGTTACTCTACTCCACCTAAGCCAAGAACTGTGAATTCTTTAATAATTCACTAGTTTTTGAAACTTCTCTCTTTCTTCAATTCCCATTGGTGGCTCCATCAACATACTAAACCAATTGATTGGTTGGGGGCCTCTACCGTGAATAAAGAATCAAGCAAATTGTAAGGTAAGTATGGTGAATTTTGATCTTTTCTATAATTTCTCAATGTTTCTCTCTTCTCAACTCCTCTTAAGCTTGAGAAGCTTAATTGGTATGGTTTTTGAATGCTATTGAAGTTAATTGATTAATGATAGTCAAGAATTACATAAATTTTCATTTATGTTTAATTCTAATGGTTTTTTCTCTCTCTCACTTAAGAAATGGTCATACTCATGACCCATTCTCAATCCAAATGAAGCTTTTCATAAAGCTTTTCCTTAATCCAAGATTAATCTATGCTTGAGAATAAATTAATAGTTTTTTTATCTATGCTTTTAGTTTATGATTATTTTTGATTAAGGGTTAATGATCCAATTAGGGATCATTCTAATCATTCCCTTAAAGATAACCTATCTTTTAAAATAATTGAGATTTATTAGTTATAGTAGCGGAGCTATAGCAAAATTTTATAAAAATTTACACATATAATAATTTCATTCAAAACATGAAAAGAGGATTTTCTACCATATTCTAGGAATTATCATCCTAGATTAATTGAAAGAATTTCATAGTAATCATGAAAAAATTAAATTTTTATATTATGCATAAAAGATAAATATATTATTATAAAAGTGTTACTTTTAACATAATTGAATTTTATGCATAGAGGTATGCATAAAAGATGAATATTTTATTATAAAAGTGTTACTTTAAGCATAATTGAATTTTATGCATAAGAGGTATACATAAAAGATGAATATTTTATTATAAAAGTGTTACTTTTAGCATAATTGAATTTTATGCATAAGAGGTATGCATAAAAGATGAATATTTTATTATAAAAGTGTTACTTTTAGCATAATTGAATTTTATGCATAAGAGGTATGCATAAAAGATGAATATTTTATTATAAAAGTGTTACTTTTAGCATAATTGAATTTTATGCATAAGAGGTATGCATAAAAGATGAATATTTTATTATAAAAGTGTTACTTTTAGCATAATTGAATTTTGTGCATAGAGGCATGCATAAAAGATAAATATTTTATTATAAAATTATAAAGAAAAAAATGATTATTTTATTATAAAAGTGTTATTTTCATCATATTGAATTTCGTGCATAGAAATTAAATAAATAAATAAATTATTATTTTATTATAAAAATATTACAGAAAAAAAATGATTATTTTATTATAAAAATGTTATTTTCATCATATTGAATTTCGTGCATAGAAATGAAATAAATAAATAAATTATTATTTTATTATAAAAATATTACAAAAAAAATGATTATTTTGTTTATAAAAGTGTTACTTTTATCACAATTGAAATTCTTGCATAGAGGTATGCATAAAAGATGAGTTAAGATGTGTATGGGATGAGGTAAGAAGTGTATGTAATGGGATAAGATGTATATGAGATGAGTTAGGATGTGATAAGATGAGTTAGGATGTGATAAGATGTATATGAGATGAGTTAGGATGTGATAATATGAGTTAGGATGTGATAAGGGGTGTATGAGATGTGATAAGATGTGATAAGATGCAAATGAGATAAGTTAGGATGTGATAAGATGTGATAAGATGCATATGAGATAAGTTAGGATGTGATAAGAAGAGTTAAGATGTGATAAGATGTGTATGGGATGAGATAAGAAGTGTATGTGATGAGATAAGATGAATATGGGTTGTGATAGGGTGAGAATGGATGTGATGAAAAAGAATAGATGAGAAGGCGTATGGGTTTATATGAATGGGAATGAGGAAATGGATGTATGTATGTGGATGTATGGATGTATGCATGTAGATGTGGATGTATGCATGTGGATGTGGATATATGTATGGATGTGAATATATGATATGTGATGTGAAGGAATATGAAGTGATGAGATGGAAAATGATGGGATGGGATGAGTATACATATAACTGGAATGTGGAATAAGCAATGTGGATTGATGAGGAATAATGTGGAAAAATGAGAGTTAATATAGAAACTGTATTTTGTGACTGTTTGTAAATGCTATTTGTAAATGACTGTTTTATGTCAAGAATGCTGGGAAAGCATTTTGACCATCTTGTGATTAAGGTCGTGGAGACCTAACTGATAAAGTTGCAACTGCTGACGGAGAGTCAATGGAGGACGTCTCGCGTAGCAAGGTCGGCCGAGGTCTTGACCAGCCTCGGTGCGATTAAAATGGTGAGCTTCCGGTACGGTGGATGAGGGGCCAAGGAAGCGGCCTATGAGTGAAGCGCTAGGTCACCTGCGAAGGATCCTAGAGGGTGCTGACCATACGGTGCTTGAGCTCTGGGTCACTGTTTGGGACATCATAGCATAGCGGAGGCTACACTCCAACCCACACACTTGTCAATCCGTGAATGCAACCCGGTTAGCGCATAGAGGCTATCCCGAATGGGAGAAGAAGAGTTAACCACACACTAATGACCTCTAGTCCTACTCAATCCTTCTCAACACTCAAGCAATCAATCTTACATAATCAAAGCATCAAGATTAGGCTACACTTAAGCACACAAATGCAACTTATGCAAGGAACCTAATATGCAAAGAGCTATCACACAAGCCTCAACTACACATTATTTCAAGCACAAGCTTCATTACAAGCACTCTACAACTCACAAATCAAAACATCATTAAGAAATCTAGATTAGCAAGAGTGTAGACCAAAACCTCATATCATTGAAAATGTAAAGAATAGAAAGTACATGATTGAAACAAGAATGGAGATGGAGAGCCTTGGGAGAGCACTTGAGAAGGAGCTATGGAGTAAGCTCTCTCTATGAGCCTCTCAACCAAATGACCAAAAAGTGTCTAGCTCTCAAATGGGCCACCTTTTATACAAAAATTCTAGAACTCCCAAAAGTTCCCATGTGGGATTATTGTCAAGCCCTCTCCCACATTCATCTACAAAGTGAAACTCTTTACAAGAGCCCTAAGTATCTTTTTTGTTGCATCCTTGTATTAATCTTCATTTGTCATGCAACACTCCCCCCTTCCTATTTTGCGCACGTCCTCGAGCGCGGTAGTAGCAAGAGCTGCAACAAAAAAACAATTGATACGAGTAAAGTCCTTTATTGAAAAAAAGAAAAGAAAAGAAAAACTAGCTATGATAATTACACACGTGAGCAATCAAGTGCAGGGCTGATTAAAGTTGTAATGAGTACTAAAATGGGTGAGTAAAGACTGGTCAAAGTGAGACTTAAGTAGTAGATAGTGCTATGTAAAGGCAAGTGTGCTTTGTACACCGCCGGTTATGACCGTAGTCTCAATGTCCTACCAGTATGTAAGTTACTCCTAAATGGCATACCTACTCCTAAATATGAGCAAAGGTGATTGGAACTCTCGTTTTTTTCTTTTTTTCTTTTTTTTCTTTTTTTTTGATATGTGTGTAGAAGGTGATAAAGATTAAGTTTTTATCCCAAAGAGACCCAAGCATTGGCCCAGAGACCTCCGCCAAGAGAATCTAAAGACCGCTAAGTATCTCAAGGGCGACAGACCCTTTTTCTTTCTTTTATGACCTAAGGAGTACCCCATGAAGATGAGGGCATCGGTCTCGAGGGCCCATAGTGTACCCTAGAGTCCTACCAACATCTATCAAGGCGATAGATTCCTCAAAGGTCTTTTTATGAAGCTTTTAGACATCAGTGTTCACCCCATGGAAACCAAGGCATCGGCCCCGAGGCGCTAAGACAACCCCAGGTCCTACCAAGCGTTTCTCATGGCTATAGACACGTCATGTCTCAATTTACTTTGGATATATTTTTTTTTAGGGTATAATTTTTTTTATAAATTATTATTACTCCTAGCACCTAGCTCATATCTAAGAGGTAGCCACCACTAAGGATAACTAATATACCTTGAAAGCATAAGAACTTGTCATATTCCCTTGGTATATATTCTACACTGTCTTTAGATAGAAATATCTTTTCCTAAGTCCTCTAAGACTCTAGAATTCACTCACCATATTTTAACAACTAATCAAAAACTTAAACCAGCCAACATTGTGTGAACATGCAAACCATATATTCGAAAGATACGAGCACATAAAGAAATAAAGATTAAGATTTGAATACACCTGTTGTAGTGCCCTGTTGATGTTGTTCGTTTGCATTGATGCATTGCTGATTTTGTGCAGATTGCTCCTCCTTGATCTTTGTAAGCGTAGCATGTCTCCCCCCTTCCTAGTTTGTTTGCAAGTTAGGTGGACTAGTGGGGCGTGTTTGATGCTCTTGTTTTAGCGAAGATCTCTGCAAAATTTTTATTAACAAACAAGAAAAGAATAAAAAATTTTCCATTGGTGCCAAACACCGAATACAGCCGAGGGGAAAAACCCAGTGGGATAAAAGTGCCCTGGCTTGTCGATCTTATTGTGGAGTCGTTTGAACTTACCCTTGCGTTGGTGGTGGATCCGTGTTAAAAAGAACATAATTCTCTAAAGGCATAAGGAACCACACTATTCAAACATTGATCTACCAAAGAGCTTCAATTGTAGTGTTAATGCCTTATCTTTGGTGTTAGGTATGTCCTTCTTGAGTGGAAATTTTATCAATTGTCTTGGAATTTGAGCAAGATAAGAGGATTTAGGCTTTGAAATGCTAGAATCTATGCTCAAATGAGACTCCTTTGGAGTTGGAGGTGTCTTAGGTACACCAGTTGATGGTGGAATTGTGTAACAAGGAGAATTTGGGACAACTGGTGACTCATTACATGTTTTAGGAAGATCAACACAAGTAGATTTGTAGGTGCTATCACAGCCACCTTTCCTTTCTTGAAGATATTGTGTTGACTTCTTTTGCACCCACTGATATGGAAAATCAAGGGTGGTATTTGGAATCTTTCTGAAAGACTCTGTTACCCCTAGCAAAGCATGGCATTTTGGAAGCCAAATTGCTGTTGCTCCCTCATAATAGCCTTGTGCTTTAAGCACATGTTTTGGGACCCATCGATTAACAATCCGAGGTTTAGGCTTGGAAATGATGTGCTTTTTAGGAGGTTTGGCAACTGGACTAGATGGTACAAGTTTGTACGCATCTTTGGGTAGCCACATTGATAATTCCTTCTTACCCGGCCTTCTTTGAGCAGCAACTAGAGTAGTTGGAACATGCCAGCCATGGCCCTCACTTGAGTATGCATCAATTATCCACATCATTTGTTTTGGAGCTTCAAGAGTAGATTTTGAAAGTGCTTTGTGTAAGGTAGAAACACCACCCTTTTGATCAGCATCATTAGCAGATTTGAGTGTTAAATTCTCCACTGAGACTTCTTCTACATGTAGTGCTGTTGTGGAAGCATCCCTATCCAAATTTAGATCTACAAGAAGTAAATCATCTATGGATGGCTTTGAGGACTGGGCATTGGATGGTCCAGGCATGTCCGGCTCAATGAGCCAGTCATCTCTAGACTCCCTTGCTCTGGAAAGTTCTGATAAGTCTAAGAACTCGGTTTTAGAGAGCTCCCCTAATTTGTCTACCTTTTCTGGATGGTAGGTGACTTCGTAGCGAACACCATCTCCACCCATGCACATGTTACCCTGGTCATTGACTAGAGGTGCTCTATCAAGTTCTGAGAATATGTCGGCGATCTTAACAAGATACCGTTGTTGTGGATCCCTAAAGATCTCAGCTCCTTGAGCATTTGTGTAGACATATTGGAGTCTCACATTGAGTGTTAACCCCATGGTGTCGGCTTCAAATGGATTAAAGGATCTTGAGGGTGTCCTATTTGAGGCTACGGGATGACTATTTGTCGGCCCTAGATTGTCCATGGACAATGAACTAGTTGTTCTAGAGGAAAGGGTATCGGATTGGGATTCAGAAAGGGTTTCAGCAATATCTGCCAAATTGCCTACCGATTGGGTCCCACTTTCTTGCGTAGGTACTTTAGAAGGTGCCCTAGGCCCTATGGCAGAATCTACAAGACGTCCCGACCGCAAGTGCATAAGGTCAAATTTTTTTGGTTTTTTAATGTGTTTTTGTTTTGTTTTTGTTTTGTTTTTTTAATAGATAAATATATATATATATATATATGTATATATATATATATATTTTTCACCCTACCTAACCACTAAAGGCAACTAAAAAGAATATGTGTAGTGTACTATCTACCCTATTTTTTTTATTATTTATTTTTTAAATGTTTTTTTTAATGATTTAATGATTTTTACTTTTTTTTTAAAATAATATACACAAAATTATGAATCACACTAAAAAAATACTAATTATGCACAAAGTTACAAAAATTTAAAAAATGCAGGTTAAACTAATTATGCAAAAAATTAAAGAATGAAGAATTACAAATTATGCAAAAAAGTAGACTCCTAAAAAATACTCAATTTTTTTTTCTCTTTTTATTTTTTGTTTTGTTTTTTTTTATTTTATTTTTTTTGGTTTTTTGAACTAATAAATTTCGTGCCTAATATAAAAAATATGAATTTACTAATTATGCATCATTTACAAAAATTTTATTTTATTTTTTTATTTTTTTCTATTTTTTAATATTTAATTGTTCTTTTTTTTTCTTCTTCTTCTTTTTTTTCTTCTTTTTTCTTTTTTAATCTCTTTTTTTCTTTTTTTTAATAAATAAAAAAATATTATTTTTTTTGTTTTTTATTTAAAAATACAAAAAAACATGAAAAATTAATAAAAATAAAAAATAAAAAAAATGGAAAATCCACTAACCTTATCCGCCGCTCGCCCGCTCCCTCCCGGATTTGTCGCCGCACCGCTTGCCGGCGTCTTCAATGCTTCTTCAGATACAGCTCGCCTTCTTTGCTCCACCGCCTGCAGTCCTCTGCTCTGCTCTACGCCCGGCCTCTGCTGTCGGCTGCAGGCTACGCCCAAGCTGCTCGCCGCTTCTCTTCTGCTCTCCTACCCGCCTACACCAGCTTCGCCCACGCCTCTGCTGCTGCTGCTGCCGGTCGCCAGCCACCGTCAGCTTCGCCTACTGCAGACGCGTTCGCCTCAACTGCCGCAGCCTTACTTCGCTTCGATGCAGATGCCTTCCACGTCAACTGCAGCAGCCGGCTTCCCACTGCACTCGGACGTCAACGTATAAAAGAATATATATATATATATATATATATATACTTTTATTTTAAAATCGCCTCTGCTCTCCTTTCAGCCTGCTGCGCCTGCTGCTTCAACGCTTCTTCCCGCCTACGCCATCGCCGCCGGCCGCCTACACCAACGTTTTAAAAAAAACAATTTTGTTTTTTTTTATTTAAAAAAAAAACGTCTGCTGCACGCCGCTTTTCAGCCGCCCTGTGCGCTAACGTTTGATGCAGCCCTCAAATATATATTTATAAATCTATATATATATATATATATATATATATATAGATTTATAAGCTTTTTTCTTAAGGCTACCCTTAGTTGCCCGTTTCTTTCAAGCAAATCGGTTAGTCATGCTCCAATAGATAAATATTCTTTATTTTTCCTCGAGCACGGACAGCTCATATTGAGCTTATTGGCCGCCTTACATGTGCATGTATATATATATTTACCTTTGCTGCGCTTGATGCGTTGGCTCCCCAAATAACAACACAACAAAACAATTAAAAGAAAGGACGCCTCCAACACTTCCTATCTATCCCTCGCCAACCCCGTCAAAAATACAAAAACAGAAAGTACTTAAATCTGTTTAGTGGCGGGATTTCTCGACCGCAATGAGGTTTTAATTAATTTTGTTTTTTTTTTCTTCTAATCAAAAAACCGAAAACACACAAGGCGCCCTTGAGATCACACACTCAATGCCCTTGCAAACTCTACTCTAATCTACCCTAATCCACGATTTTGCAATCAATGGAGCACTTAGTAAGAAGTAATGGTTAACACCCTTCACTAACTTAGGTGTGCGTTCCCCGGCAGCGGCGCCATTGTTTGGGACATCATAGCATAGCGGAGGCTACACTCCAACCCACACACTTGTCAATCCGTGAATGCAACCCGGTTAGCGCATAGAGGCTATCCCGAATGGGAGAAGAAGAGTTAACCACACACTAATGACCTCTAGTCCTACTCAATCCTTCTCAACACTCAAGCAATCAATCTTACATAATCAAAGCATCAAGATTAGGCTACACTTAAGCACATAAATGCAACTTATGCAAGGAACCTAATATGCAAAGAGCTATCACACAAGCCTCAACTACACATTATTTCAAGCACAAGCTTCATTACAAGCACTCTACAACTCACAAATCAAAACATCATTAAGAAATCTAGATTAGCAAGAGTGTAGACCAAAACCTCATATCATTGAAAATGTAAAGAATAGAAAGTACATGATTGAAACAAGAATGGAGATGGAGAGCCTTGGGAGAGCACTTGAGAAGGAGATATGGAGTAAGCTCTCTCTATGAGCCTCTCAACCAAATGACCAAAAAGTGTCTAGCTCTCAAATGGGCCACCTTTTATACAAAAATTCTAGAACTCCCAAAAGTTCCCATGTGGGATTATTGTCAAGCCCTCTCCCACATTCATCTACAAAGTGAAACTCTTTACAAGAGCCCTAAGTATCTTTTTTGTTGCATCCTTGTATTAATCTTCATTTGTCATGCAACAGTCACCCAGGATACCCACGCGTGCGTCGAGGAAGATATTGGAATAAGAAGTAAGAGTTGTTTTCTGAAACCGGGCATGGATCTGGTTGACTGACCTTGCTGGTCCTCAACGGGGATGAGTCCATGGCTCTTTTTATATGGATCTGTTGGTTGATCTTGCTGATCTTCAACGAGAGTCCATCTTGATAAGTGATTATATTACCGAGTATTATGGGCTAGGAACTATAGAAACGGCCCCTGAGTGGACAGGTGGTGAGCGTTCTAGTTGCCAATGATGCCATAGATACTTTGATGAAGGAATGATGGGAAATTAAGAATCAACCAGATAAATTGGAAGATGGTGATCAGTGATACTATGGTTTTATTAAAGGATTGTTTTAAAACTGGTTGAATCTGTGAAAAGGCAATTTCATATTGGGTGTGTAAGTGGTGTGACTAGTTTTATTTTTGCATGAACTTCCGGCTAGGGGGCCTTGAAACTCTTTTCCTTGGTACCCGGGACAAAACCTAACCAAATTCTTAACTGGATCCCATCACTATAGTGGTTGGGCAGTTGGCTAACCCATGGGACTGGATGGGGTTAGGCTGGATTGATGGATCCGTAAATCGAGACTCAACTTTTGTTATTATGATAGATAAAGTAAATCCCGGACAGTAATTGTTCTATGGATAGGAATCAACGGCTGTGCCTCTTGAATGGGGAAAAAAGCGTTGATCCCAATGATCCAAGTGCAAGTTTCTTCCTTGATCTGATCAAGTATCTTGAAGATGCAATTGGATCAGCTTGATCATAAATGATCTTGACTACATTAGAGTAAAAAGTTTTCCTGGTGGAATCACCCGTGCTTTCCGGTAAAGGAAGTTTTTCTGGGTTCGGTTTTGAAACAACCGACGGATTAGTCTCTTATCCGAATATCCGTGGGTGAGGCCCCGAATGTGGGACCCCTATCTCGCGCGAGAAGTGCTACTTCCGCTGCCAGTATCCTGAATCCGTTGCTCGGTGGGAACAGGGATCTTACAATTGGTATCAGAGCATTTGGCTAATAAAGATCAACTGAGAAACCAAATATGTCAAAAATTTATCAAGAAGCACAAAAAGGTTGTAATTGTGTAATATAATTCATACAATTTGATATTCAAATTGAAATTTGTAATTTGGTAATTGGGTCTTCAGATGGAAATACCACAATTATATAGAATCCCTGACTTGCTTGAGGCCTAGACATGATGGTATTTACCTTATAATTCCAAGGGCCGTGACTACCGTATATACCGAGAGTATAACTGCAGCTCTTTATTACTGATAGTATATACGAGTAAATCTAAGACTTGAAATTATAAGCGTTAATGCTATCCAGATGATGATTTCGAATGTGGTTGATATGGTTTTTAATTCTGTTTGAGAATTGATGAATTGATTTGGATTCTGATTGAAAAATGATAATTTCTAAAATTTAGTTGAAATATAATGAAACCACAATGAGGAGGAATGGGACGAGTCCCTGTGATGATATTCATAACTAGAATGATGATAATGATTTCAGAAAATCACTATGAGATTAGTGGATTGTGATGTCAAACTGTTACTGTTACACTTGACCGGTAGATCAAGTTAAGGGATGACAAATTGAGAACTTACTTGACTGAAATTCCCATGGAGGAATGTTCATCAGAAGGAAATTTTTCGATCTAATGGACCATTATCATGTTAAAGATATGAATGATATGATCTGAATGAATTGTTATTTAATGATGAGTTCTATATAAGGGATAATTATCCCCCTATTCTGTTGGGTTGACCAGAATATAAGGAACCCCAGAATAAAATTGGATCTTAAGAAAAAGAGTTGTCCTCTACCTTGCGAGATGAGGACATCTCGCACTTTTTTAAGTGGGGTAGAATGTAAGATTCCTCCCCAGCCTTCGAGGTATACAGGAGTAAGAATCTCCCTTTTTGATCTTATAATTATTCCCTCTCTAAAATAAAAGAAAGATTCTGTTTAAAAAAGGAAGACCCTTTCCCTAGAATACTTCTCAAGAGTCACGCCTGTTTTAAGGATTCAGAACAATGAGTTCAGAAGTGAAAATCGGTGTTTTGGATACCAAGGTTTTGGTTTTCATTCGAGTACGGTCCAAAAGAAGTTCTTTATCTCTTGGGGAGTATAAGAAGTTATTCCCCAGATATTGTGAGCCTTATATCTGAATTCAATGAAAGTAGGTGACTTAGCCTACAAGCTTCTTTTATCTCCTCATCTCAAAGTTCTTAATGCCTTCTATAGAAAAATGTGCCAAACCCAAATCATGAAAAGATGGTAAAACTTCAGTGGCAAGCTACCATTGGCTTCTAAGTTACGCTAGCTCCTTCCTTTATATAAGTCGTAACTTTTACCTGTCGCTCATAGTAATCTTACTTCCATCGATCTCCCTTCTTCTTAATCTCCTTCATGGCTTGGCAACAAGAATTAGTTTTATCCATGATGATTTCTCACCTTCAAGACGCAAGCGAGTCTGTGAAGAAAGATTTTATAGAACAGTATGAGCGCTCACTCTTCCCTCACTTGGGAACTTCTGTAGCTCAGACCAAATGGCGGACCTATCAAGACATAACTAGGGTAACACCCTGGGGTCAGCAGCATTTTCGTAACAATGTCCGCTTGGCCATGGTTATTGAAGCTTTGGGTTTGGGTCCTCAATACTACTGCGTCATGAGATCAAGGCATCTTGGGTTTTCTGAGCGGGTCTTCTTACTGGCGTGTTTTCTTCCTTATCAGAAGATATGCCTTTATCCCGTTTTTGGCTTGCCTCTTAGAGGTCCTTTTGTTAGATCACCTCATACCACTGAGATAGGTGCGGCAATAACCAACAGAATTATTCCCATAGATGAGTTACCTTATACGTGCGCAGCTTGTGAGTGCTGCTTTTGTGATCATATGATGGACGGGCTTATGGAAGTGTAAAGAGTTCTTCTATCTTTACTGTATAAGTTCCGAGAATGAATAAAGTTTAAATCTTGTTCTTATCTTGAATCTTACTCTCTTTGAGACTTTTCTTGGTGGTTAATCCTGATTTAAATTTTTCTTTAAGTCTCATAATTCGTGCATCTTGCGAAATTATCCCAGTTTGCGAGATGAGGACATCTCACGTTTTTTAAGTGGGGTAGAATGTAAGATTCCTCCCCAGCCTCTCAAAATGTCCAGCATATTCCCCTGTAATCAATCCCTCTTCAGAAATATAAAGACCTTGTTTCTAACTGTTTTAACCTAGAGAGAGAAAATATTCTAGAGAGAGAATATTCAGATTTTTAATATTTTTGGATAGAAAATTATCTCATCTTATTAAAATAAGTTTCCCTAAAACAAAAATTTAAAAAGAATTTTCCAATGTGCAATTGGAATTAATTAGAAATGGGTATAAAGGACCTTAGCCTAAGGGTCTAGATTTTCAGAAATTTTTGGATTATGGTCCAATTAAGGTTCCTATGGGCCAATAGCATCAATCCATGTGTAGGGAGGAGATAAATCCAATTTGTAAAAGAAGATATCCAAAAATGAGTAAATGCTCACATAAGATGAAGAGTTGAATATGTACAAGGTTTATTAGTAAAAAACTATGAGTAATATCAAAAAAATGAGATAAATTGAGTATCCAAAAATGAGTAAATGCTCACATAAGATGAAGAGTTGAATATGTACAAGGTTTATTAGTAAAAAACTATGAATAATATCAAAAAAATGAGATAAATTGAGTTTCCAAAAATGACTAAATGCTCACATAAGATAAAGAGTTGAAAAAGTACAAGGTTTATTAGTAAAAAACTATGAGCAATATTAAAAATATGAGATATTTTGGATATAATGATTCCATTTTGACACATATGTAAGGAAGGGGAGTTCTTTAAAGGAGGTGCATATTTCACATGCTTGAATGAGTTTTAAACTCATAAAAATTGAGATATTTCATCTATCCTCTCTCCTCATTCAAGTCTAGTTCCAAAAAGTTAACTTAACTGACCTAAAAATGGTCAAAAAGTGACCAAACTGACTTGGAAAATTCTAGAATCAATTTGTTTGGTTAGGAGCTCAATTTTTCCTATAAATAGAAGCCTCCCCCTTGTTGAAAATATATAGTGTTTACACATTGTTACTCTACTCCACCTAAGTCAAGAACTGTGAATTCTTTAATAATTCACTAGTTTTTGACACTTCTCTCTTTCTTCAATTCCCATTGGTGGCTCCATCAATATACTAAACCAATTGATTGGTTGGGGGCCTCTACCGTGAATAAAGAATCAAGCAAATTGTAAGGTAAGTATGGTGAATTTTGATCTTTTCTATAATTTCTCAATGTTTCTCTCTTCTCAACCCCTCTTAAGCTTGAGAAGCTTAATTGGTATGGTTTTTGAATGCTATTGAAGTTAATTGATTAATGATAGTAAAGAATTACATAAATTTTCATTTATGTTTATTTCTAATGGTTTTTTCTCTCTCTTACTTAAGAAATGGTCATACTCATGACCCATTCTCAATCCAAATGAAGCTTTTCATAAAGCTTTTCCTTAATCCAAGATTAATCTATGCTTGAGAATAAATTAATAGTTTTTTAATCTATACTTTTAGTTTATGATTATTTTTGATTAAGGGTTAATGATCCAATTAGGGATCATTCTAATCATTCTCTTAAAGATAACCTATCTTTTAAAATAATTGAGATTTATTAGTTATAGTAGCGGAGCTATAGCAAAATTTTATAAAAATTTACACATAAAATAATTTCATTCAAAACATGAAAAGAGGATTTCCTACCATATTCTAGGAATTATCATCCTAGATTAATTAAAAGAATTTCATAGTAATCATGGAAAAATTGAATTTTTATTTTATGCATAAAAGATAAATATATTATTATAAAAGTGTTACTTTTAACATAATTGAATTTTATGCATAGAGGTATGCATAAAAGATGAACATTTTATTATAAAAGTGTTACTTTTAGCATAATTGAATTTTATGCATAAGAGGTATACATAAAAGATGAATATTTTATTATGAAAGTGTTACTTTTAGCATAATTGAATTTTATGCATAAGAGGTATACATAAAAGATGAATATATTATTATAAAAGTGTTACTTTTAACATAATTGAATTTTATGCATAGAGGTATACATAAAAGATGAATATTTTATTATAAAAGTGTTACTTTTACCATAATTGAATTTTATGCATAAGAGGTATACATAAAAGATGAATATTTTATTATAAAAGTGTTACTTTTAGCATAATTGAATTTTGTGCATAGAGGCATGCATAAAAGATAAATATTTTATTATAAAATTGTAAAGAAAAAAAATTGATTATTTTATTATAAAAATGTTATTTTCATCATATTGAATTTCGTGCATAGAAATGAAATAAATAAATAAATTATTATTTTATTATAAAAATATTACAAAAAAATGATTATTTTATTATAAAAATGTTATTTTCATCATATTGAATTTCGTGCATAAAAATGAAATAAATAAATAAATTATTATTTTATTATAAAAATATTACAGAAAAAAATGATTATTTTATTATAAAAGTGTTACTTTTATCACAATTGAAATTCTTGCATAGAGGTATGCATAAAAGATGAGTTAAGATGTGTATGGGATGAGGTAAGAAGTGTATGTAATGGGATAAGATGTATATGAGATGAGTTAGGATGTGATAAGATGAGTTAGGATGTGATAAGATGTATATGAGACGAGTTAGGATGTGATAAGATGAGTTAGGATGTGATAAGGGGTGTATGAGATGTGATAAGATGTGATAAGATGCATATGAGATAAGTTAGGATGTGATAAGATGTGATAAGATGTGATAAGATGTGTATGGGATGAGATAAGAAGTGTATGTGATGAGATAAGATGAATATGGGTTGTGATAGGGTGAGAATGGATGTGATGAAAAAGAATAGATGAGAAGGCGTATGGGTTTATATGAATGGGAATGAGGAAATGGATGTATAGATGTATGCATGTAGATGTGGATGTATGCATGTGGATGTGGATATATGTATGGATGTGAATATATGATATGTGATGTGAAGGAATCTGAAGTGATGAGATGGAAAATGATGGGATGGGATGAGTATACATATAACTGGAATGTGGAATAAGCAATGTGGATTGATGAGGAATAATGTGGAAAAATGAGAGTTAATATAGAAACTGTATTTTGTGACTGTTTGTAAATGCTGTTTGTAAATGACTGTTTTATGTCAAGAATGCTGGGAAAGCATTTTGACCATCTTGTGATTAAGGTCGTGGCTGATAAAGTTGCAACTGCTGACGGAGAGTCAATGGAGGACGTCTCGCGTAGCAAGGTCGGCCGAGGTCTTGACCAGCCTCGGTGCGATTAAAATGGTGAGCTTCCGGTATGGTGGATGAGGGGCCTAGGAAGCGGCCTATGAGTGAAGCGCTAGGTCACCTGCGAGGGTGCTGACCATACGGTGCTCGGGCTCTCGGTCGCCCAGGATACCCACGTGTGCGTCGAGGAAGATATTGGAATAAGGAGTGAGAGTTGTTTTCTGAAACCGGGCATGGATCTGGTTGACTGACCTTAATGGTCCTCAACGGATGAGTCCATGGCTCTTTTTATATGGATCTGTTGGTTGATCTTGCTGATCTTCAACGAGAGTCCATCTTGATAAGTGATTATATTACCGAGTATTATGGGCTAGGAACTATAGAAACGGTCCCTGAGTGGACAGGTGGTGAGCGTTCTAGTTGCCAATGATGCCATAGATACTCTGATGAAGGAATGATGGGAAATTAAGAATCAACCAGATAAATTGGAAGATGGTGATCAGTGATACTATGGTTTTATTAAAGGATTGTTTTAAAACTGGTTGAATCTGTGAAAAGGCAATTTCATATTGGGTGTGTAAGTGGTGTGACTAGTTTTATTTTTGCATGAACTTCCGGCTAGGGGGCCTTGGAACTCTTTTCCTTGGTACCCGGAACAAAACCTAACCAAATTCTTAACTGGATCCCATCACTACAGTGGTTGGGCGGTTGGCTAACCCATGGGACTGGATGGGGTTAGGCTGGACTGATGGATCCGTAAATCGAGACTCAACTTTTGTTATTATGATAGATAAAGTAGATCTCGGACAGTAATTGTTCTATGGATAGGAATCAACGGCTGTGCCTCTTGAATGGGAAAAAAGCGTTGATCCCAATGATCCAAGTGCAAGTTTCTTCCTTGATCTGATCAAGTATCTTGAAGATGTAATTGGATCAGCTTGATCAGAAAAAATGATCTTGACTACGTTAGAGTAAAAAGTTTTCCTGGTGGAATCACCCGTGCTTTCCAGTAAAGGAAGTTTTTCTGGGTTCGGTTTTGAAACAACTGACGGATTAGTCTCTTATCCGGATATCCGTGGGTGAGGCCTCAAATGTGGGACCCCTGTCCCGTGCGAGAAGTGCTACTTCCACTGCCAGTATCCTGAATCCGTTGCTCGGTGGGAACAGGGATCTTACAAGCTGCCCTCTGAGTATTGGCCTTCTCCAACTGCACAAGGGTCTCTAAGCTTTCACACACATGTGAGACCTTTTCAATCACCTCCTCCTCCTTTTCCTTCACCTCCTTATCCTCCTCCTCCTCCTCAGAACTCTTATCATCTAGCTTAGATTTCTTAACCAACTTTCTTTTCTTTTTCTTCTTGGGAGGGGAAGTAACTTCTTCAACTTTAATATCATCTGCCTTTGATTTCCTTTTCAATGCTGGGGGAATTGCAAGGATCTCAAAGGCTCTCCTATTCCTTTGGTAAGGGATGAATAAATTTATCAAGCCTATACCTCACCCTGCTAACAAGTGTCATGTCTCTGTCCATCAAAGTGACTCTTCTTGCATGGGCAGCACATATGAAGCTATCATTCATGACGTCTATAAGAAAGTCTTCACAAGCTTCTTGAAGACATGCCATTGCACTGCTCTGCCATCTATAATGTCTTTACCCTTTGATAATGTCACTAATTGTTCTTACAACTCTAAGGAATGGTGCCTTAGGGATGAGCAGATGTGTAGCATCTTGTGCTTGCCTAATCTCAGCAAACAATTTCTTTTTTTTGTGGAGGACAGTTCTTGCCTTGGATAAATTGGTTCTGCCCTTTACTTGTTTCTTCTCTAATGGTTGCTTTGAAGCGGTTACCTATGGATCCTTCTCTAGCTCTTGCTCTGGCACTGAATCTTTAGGAAGGGAGGGATATGGGTAAACCATCCTCACAGTCTGCTTTGTACAAGCCATACTGTGAGGAAGCCACGGTGCGATAGGAGAGATCAGATCGTGCTGGATGTGTCTACTCGCACCATGGGATGAGGGCGAGAAGGTGTTGAGGGCGAGAGGCTAGCCGTCCACGGTGCGATAGAAGGTTCTGGAGCCTACCAAATGTGTCTACTCGTGCCATGGGAGGAGGGCGAGAAGGAGTTCAGAGCAAAACTAGTTGCTTTCGAGGGAGGACACTGTCCACAGTGCAAAAAGCATGATTGGAACCTACCGGACAAAGCTATTCGTGTCGTCGAGGAAGGACGCTGTCCACGGTGAGAAAAGCGTGCTGAGTGCTTGACGGATGGTAGTATTCGCGCCGTAGATGGAGATTACGGAATGGTACCCAACAAAAATTTCATGCCGATAAAAAAATTAAATATTTTACCCATTTTATAGAATGTGATGTCATCATTACAAGTTTGATGCAAGCCCTACAACGTGTCACTCTGGTGATGATGATGTCAGCCATCCTACATGTGTCACTCAAGTGATGATGTCAGCCCTACACATGGCACTCTTGTGATGATGTCAGCCCTACACGTGGCACAACGATGCAATTTGTTGATGTCAGCCCTTCACTTCCGTCGTACATGTATGACGTCAGCCCTAATAAGATCTATATATATTCGTGCCTTGTTTAAAATTTTTGTTTTTCTGTCCTTTTTCCCTTCCATACGTGCTTTATAGTTCTGTTCACCGTGCGATAAGAGGGTTTGTTTTATAGTTGTTTCTTCGTCCTCGCGCCGTGATTCGCTTTCCTCGTGTCTGCAAAACACCGTGCGATAGACAATTCCGCTTCTTACTAGTTATTTGTCATCGTGTCGGGCCAACATGCAGTAGTTCAAGTGGTTCACTCCTATGATCCTTTGGAAGATGTAGAGGCACTTGAAGAGGTAAAAGATGAGCCTAGTGCCAATGAGATCCTATTTGATTTATTAAGGAGAGCTGGGCATGATGAGCGTCTTCCAGATGTTGAGCTTATATTTAATGTGCCCTTTAATCTAGAACAAATTGTTAAGGAAATGGCAAGCTCCATGTTAGAGAAAGAGTGGGAGGCATATAGTAAATTTGTTAGTATAGAAATTATAAATGAGGGATCATCACAATATGTTCGTATGTCTAGCTTCGCCCTATCCTCATTTGAAAAGAAGAGCATGTCAAGCAGGTGGGATGCCCATTCAAAAGATAAGAGGATAAAGATATGTCTTGAACAGTGCCCTCTTTCACAAGAAAAAGTGCAAAGTTCTTGAGTACTACTTTGGATTTGTGGCTTATCTTTTTCTTTATGCAAACAAAGAGGACTACAGCCATGGGTGGCTAGAAGTATACAATACTCACTAGCACTTAAACTTATGTGAATCTTCCTTATATCACCCTTTTGGTATTCTAAAACTCTATCATAACACCTACACGCATCTAGAGGCAATGTTAACAAATGTCCTTTACACTTTTGATAAAAACACATATTGAATATCCTAACATAAGTCCTGAGGATATCACTAAGATCCAAGATTTTATGAAACTCCACAAACCTAGCCACCCACCCCCAAGATCAGGCCATGGTCAGGAAGAGAACCTTGCATATTCTAATCTAGCCAGTAAATTACTTAATCTGTATCCTAATGATCTGCCTAACAAGTCTTAGGCAAACTGCATTTTTTCTACTCTCCCTTCTCAACATATAGAATTTCCCACAAACACTCTCGCCCCCCCCCCTCCCCCCCCGAGGAGGTACCAGCACTCACCTGACCCGCCTCCCCCACGGCAAACTCATGAGGTACATCATACTCTCCCATAAGACACCATTGAATATTTTATTGATGATACTATTATGGAGTCCTTGTCTGGTGCAGAGTATGAAGGATTCATAAGAGCTAGCAATCCACTACTAAAGCAAAAACTGATGTTCAAGGTGTTAATGCAAATAACACCATTTGAACCAATGCAGAGGATTTTACCAGAAGCTTACTTGGATGTTGTTGAAAGAACGGTAGAGGGGGAGGAGACACACACACACAGGAGCAAACCCTAATTTATATTGCAAACCCTAACCATAGAGAGAAGCCATGTCCACTCTCACACAAAGCATAATGCCCTAATCCATAATCCACACAACACACAATGAGTTGTGTCCACACTCTACTAACCCTAGCTAATGTCCACACACTATGACCAGCTGGACACGCGGTCATTTATGTCTCACACATGTTCTTACCTAATCTGCCAGCACATAGCATAGCTGGCTCACACTGACATCGAGCTTGAATCTCAACAGCCCCTCTCAAGCTCATGATGTACTGCCGATGAAGATGTAGATGAGCTTGGGATATCAAGGCTCTCAACACTCCCCCTCAAGCTCATCCCATGTACTCCCAACATAGTCCGGAAGTACTCAAACTTCTCCCTGCTAAGTGGCTTCGTAAAGATATCAGCCACCTGCTCATCAGTCTTCACATACTGAAGATCAACTGTACCATCCACACCTTCTCTCTAACAAAGTGATAATGGACCTTTATGTGTTTGGTCCTCGCATGAAACACTGGATTCTTTGCCAACTGTATACTGCTCATGTTGTCACAATGAATGACAACTTTGCCACCAATAGGCTCACATAAATCTGTCAAGAGACTCTTTAACCATATAGCCTCACAAGTAGCAATGGCTGCACCCCTGTACTCAGCCTCTGTACTGGATAAAGCAACTGTAGGTTGCTTCTTGCTACTCCAACTCACCACAGCACTACCAAGTGTAAAAGCATATCCACTAGTAGACCTCCTGTCATATGCGCTACCTGCCCAATCAGCATCTGTGTAGCCATGTATGTCCAAGCTTTTACCACTCTCATAAAATAGACCATAATGTGCTGTGGTCTTCACATATCTCATGATGCGTCTCACTGCATCCAAATGTGATTTCCTGGGGCTCTGCATAAACTGGCTCACTAGCCCCACAGCATAACTCAAATCCGGGCGTGTGATAGTCATATATATGAGACTACCAACCATCTTCCTGTACATAGAAGGATCATCCAATTCCTCGCCATAATCAGCCCGCAACTTCACATTTTGCTCCAATGGTGTACTCATAGGCTTACACCCTGTCATGCCATACTTTACCAACATATCCAATGCATATTGGCGCTGTACTAACCAAGTACCTGCATGATCTTTCACCACTTCAATTCCAAGGAAGTATCTCAACTCACCAAGATCTTTCATGTCAAATTGCCCACTCAAAGCTTTCTTGACATGCATCACATCTGCACCATGATCACCTGTGATAATCAAGTCATCCACATAGATGACTAGTAAAACAATCCCATGCTGTGTCTTCTTCACATAGAGTGAAGAATCTGCTGTAGAAATCTGAAAACCAAGTGAGATAAGATATCTGCTCATCTTATCACTCCAAGCACGAGGTGCTTGCTTTAGACCATACAATGCCTTTTTCAACCTGCATACGTGATTGGGATATCTAGGGTGTACATACCCTTCTGGCTGTGCCATGTACACTTCCTCTTGTAGATCTCCATTCAAAAATGCATTCTTGACATCCATCTGATGCATTTCCCAACCATTAGCTGCAGCCATAGCAATGACTGCTCTCACTGTGCCCATCTTAGCCACTGGACTAAACGTCTCATCATAATCCAATCCTTGGGTCTGTGCATAACCCTTTGCTACCAATCTTGCTTTATGTCTCTCAATAGAACCATCAGATTTGCACTTCACTTTGTAGACCCATTTACATCCAATAACATTCTTGTCCTTTGGTAATGCAACCAAGTCCCATGTATCATTATGGACCAATGCGTCCATCTCTACATCCATTGCTTTTTCCCATACATGCTCTCCAATAGCCTCTGTATAGCATGTAGGTTCCACATGCTTCACCATAGATGTCATATATGCATAGTGCATAGCAAAATCTCTATATGTCAATCTGTCAACAGGATATCTGACTCTCTGGGATCTCCGCAATGCCTGCGGGTCACTCTGAACACCTGTAACTCTAGCATGTGGTGGCACATATCTGTCCTGCCTCGCACCAGGTGTGCGTAAAACAGGTATGCCAAGCTCCTCATCCAAACTCTCAGAACTAGATGACTCATAACCTGTGATTCCAATTCCTTCGACTTTCTTTTTGCCTTTATCCATAGCACTACTCCCAGTGCTCACACTCTCATGCCTCAAAAGTCCTGACCATGGACGTACACTGCTACTCTCAGCTTCTGCTGCTGGCCCAGACATAGTAGTAGAACTAGAACTTGCTTGTGGTGGCAAGTTCACATTGGCAAGTTCACATGTACATCAGCCTCAAGTGACTCAATGACACCTTCATCTTTTGCTTTGTACCAACTAGCAAGCTCATCAAACACCACATCTTGTGAGATGACCACTTGTCTAGTTTGAGGGTTATAACATTTGTATGCCTTTCGATCCTGTGCATATACCAACAAATACACATTTCTCTGCTTTAGGATCCAACTTCCTTCTTCTTTCATCACGCACATGTACATAAGCTATGCATCCAAAAACTTTAAGATGTCCAATGTCTGGCCTGTAACCTGTGAGCCGCATCTCTGGCGTGCTTCCATGAATGGCTGTTGTAGGTGTTTTGTTCAGAAGATACACTGCAGTAGCACATGCTTCTGCCCAATAGTAATCTGGCATGCTCTTTTCATTGAGCATTGCCCTTGCCACTTCACATATGACTCTATTCTTTCTCTCAGCGCCACACCATTCTGCTGAGGTGTATACCTGCAAGTCAATTGTCTTCTTATACCATGCTTCCTCAAGAAATGCTCAAAAGCCTTTGAGGTGTATTCACCACCTCCATCTATCCTCAGACATTTAATCCAACAGCCATATTGCTTTTCTGCAAAAGCTTTGAAATCCATGAACTTTTCCAACACTTCACTCTTCTCTTTCAGAAAGTATATCCATGTCATCCTACTGAAATCATCTATGAATGTAACATAGTATAAACTGCCTTTGATAGATGGGTTTTGTGCAGGACCCCATACATCACTGCGCACGATCTCAAGTGGCCTGTACTCATATTTCCTTCTCTAGGAAACCTCAACCTTGCCTGCTTCCCAAACTGACAGGCTTCACAAACATGCATATGTCCATCATATTTGAACCTAGGCAATCCATTGACAATGCCTCTTGTTTGCATGTTCTTTAATCTCTGTATATTGACATGGCCAATCCTCTTGTGCCACATATCAATGTCCTGTACCACATTCCTGCTCTTTGAGAACATGGCTGATTTTAGCTCAGGAATTCCAGCATCCAGCTTAAACAATCTTCCTTCTTTCTTGCCTTTAGCAATCACTCTACATCCATGTTTGAAATCTTCAACGAAGCATCCATGCTCGTTGAAATGAACTTGTAATCCCTGTTCAACCATTTGACCAACTGAGGCCAAGCTTTTAGTGATCGAAGGCACATACAGCACATCTGACATAGACTTTGTCTGACCATTGTGCATGACCAATGGTACACTTCCAACATGTGTAATGACATGCTGGGTATCATCACCTGTTTCCACATAGCCTTTCACTTCCATAGGCTTCATATGCTCAAACCATTCACCATGACATGTCATATGGTTTGATGCTCCTGAGTCCATATACCATGTATCATCATTCTCAGCATTTGTTGTCATAGAACCCACAACATGCTTCACGGCAAACAAATGATTTGCAGTTCCATCATTACTACTTGATGCATAGTTACCACCATGTTGTGCATAGTTTCCACCATAATGACCACCACGTTGTGCTCTTCCCCCTCTCAAATCATTCTGTTTGCGGAAACAATCTCTCGCCATATGACCATATTTGCCACAATAATGGCATTCCACATCTTGCATAGAATTTTGTTGGCCTTGCCACCAACGTCCTCGACCACGGCGGGGGGTACCTTTGCCTCGCTGAGGTGCATATCCACGACCACCTCGAGCACCATATGAAGGCTGAAAATTCTGTTGTGGAGGCCTGTCCTGCCATCCACGACCATTACCACCACGTCCATGTGATGCAAACTCCCCTTGCCTCTAAAGCCTCTCTGTGAGTAGAAAGCCTGATTTCTGCCATCATCATGGCTAGTAGATGCATCCAAAAATGAATCACTGAGCTTGATTTCCTCAACTAACAAGAGTGAAACCAACTCATCGAAGTTGGGTAGACCTGTACTCCTCACTGAGATAGATGTATCAAAAGATTTGTATTCCTTGCCAAGACCACGCAAGGTAATATCCACCAAATCATCATCAGGCATGGGGGCATTTATTGTGGCCAATGCATCTGCAAACTTCTTGATTTCTTGCACATAATCATGTATGCTCCTTTTATTCCTTTTGACATTGCTGTCGCAATTGAGACTTGCGAGCACTCGTATCTGTATCAAATATCTTGACCAAAGTATCCCATGCATCTTTGGGATTCTCAGCATCCTGAATGTGTATGAGCATAGCATCAGATATACATATAGACAAATAATGCAGCACTTTGAATGCTCTCTCTGACCATTGCTTATGAGCAATAAGCTACTGCTGTGTAGGTTGTCAAGGTAGCTCTGGCTCTGGCTCAGCACCTGTAATGAGATTCCAAAATCCTTTCCCTTTCAAGAAACTCTTTATCCTGTACTTCCATGCCTGGAAGTTCTTCCTATCCAGCTTTTCACCAACAATCTGAACTGGATTGTCCGACATGTTTGCTCAATGCATACACCTTCCGCACACTTCAAATCTGTAAATGAGCCTTCCTTAGCTCAACCACACTCCAATGAATGTTCCAAATACTCCAAGTTAGCCAACAAACTCCAAATTTGATGTAGAAAATCAACCTGTAATCATCCGAGATGAACTGACTCACTCAGTGCGGGATACCCTGAATTGACACGCCTTCCAAGGCTCCAAATCACAATGTAATGGTGCAATCAAGTATGGGAAACTTGCATTGAAACCTAATGAACCTCAATGTTGAGTATCAACACCATCTGACATGTGTACATATCAATTTTTGAAAACCCCTTTCTCTGTTTTTGGAAAAACCAGAAAAACCAGAAAAACCAGTAGAAAATTTGCTTTAATTCCTTCAATATTTGTCCAAATTGAGAAACCAGGCATTCATTAGCTTAGCATTAGTGTCCATCAACTCCATGTAAGAGGAATTTGTCCAATTGTAAAACACCAAGGATTAATTGCTCAATTAAAAAAATGCTCTGTTTCTCTGCAACCAGTGGACAGCCTGTTTTAATCAGCTCATTCCCAGCTCAATTAGGCATCATTGACCACAAAAATCACATAGCCCTCTTCTCCAAAGTGTAAAGTATCCAATTTCTAAAGAAGTTGTGGAAGATATCAAGCACCCAATGAGAATTTAATCTCCTCGTAGTCAAAAAACCAGAAAACTGCCCTGTTTTCACTGTCTGAGCTGCGCCGCCTGCAATTAGGGGATTTGGGAGTGATTATAATGTTGTTTGATGAGGTATTCAAGTCCCCAACACTCCTAGGTATATGTGCAATCCACCAATG
This sequence comes from Cibotium barometz, assembly GCF_041138505.1. Lineage (NCBI taxonomy): Eukaryota > Viridiplantae > Streptophyta > Polypodiopsida > Cyatheales > Cibotiaceae > Cibotium > Cibotium barometz. Next base: position 26,297,943 of record NC_141062.1, on the reverse strand, counting down.
GTTAGATTTTAGCCAAAATCACACTCCAAATGCTTCAATTGTGGGCTTCTTTTTCACTGTTTTGTGAGAGCTCAAAAACCAGAGATTTTCACACTTTGAAATGCATTCAAATTGCTCCAAAATTTTTTCAAGGCTTGCATATGGGTTGCCATTACATTCCTCTTTGTGAAATACATATGTCTTGCCAGAATCACACGTATTTCCACCATACATCAATGCTTTCAAGCTTTAATGGAAAGCTTCAAAAACCAGAATTTTGCTTTGCTTTGATTTGCTCTATTTTGCTTTGCTTTTGCCTGTTTCACGTGCAATCCGCTCAAGGATGTTTAGAGGACCTTACCCGGTAGGCCAAGCTCTGATATTTGATAGTATTTGGTGTGCTCCAAGCTTCACAGCTCCAATGGCAAGCTTCACAGCTTCTCTTCACAGCTTCTTCTCCCTCTTCTCTTCACTCACTCATAAACCCTAATAAACAGCACAAGGCTCTGATACCATGTTGAAAGAACGGTAGAGGGGGAGGAGACACATACACACAGGAGAAAACCCTAATTTATATTGCAAACCCTAACCATAGAGAGAAGCCATGTCCACTCTCACACAAAGCATAATGCCCTAATCCATAATCCACACAACACACAATGAGTTGTGTCCACACTCTACTAACCCTAGCTAATGTCCACACACTATGACCAGCTCGACACGCGGTCATTTATGTCTCACACATGTTCCTACCTAATCTGCCAGCACATAGCATAGCTGGCTCACACTGACATCGAGCTTGAATCTCAACAGATTTCACTCCAACAAAGCAACATTATATACTATACCCTCTCTGAGCACCTCGCCCGAAATTAGAAGAATTGCTACCTTTGGCTAGAGAGGGCACCTTATGGTCTAACGTGGCAAGGCACACCAAGTTAGCAAATCCACAATTGGCTGACCTGTCGAAAATCAAAATGGTGACATTTATGATCAGTTATTGCTTCCATAGGTGGAGGAAGGCTCACCTAGTCCACACACAAGAGGGGGGTACACAACAATTATCACAGATGATGCACACCCCAAGCTAGAAGATTTTGGCATACAGCTAGACTAGAGAAAGGAGTTCCTCGTAATCCGAGAATATAGCCATGAATATATGTGCGCCACCAACTTAACGAGTTGATCCCTTGTACATACCACTAAAGAGGAGATGGACTCCTTTGGAATTTCACCCTTATTCACACTTGGGCACCCAAAACTTACTTAACTAAGGCCTTGGGTGGCCAATATCTCATAATGTATAACTTTTATAGTGCCTTTGCATGACACTTATTAATGTCCTCAAATGGAGGAGCATATTTGTTAATCCAAAATGGGATTAATATCCCCCCCTATAGCTGATATAGATTTTGTCCTCAATCAAAACCTTTTACCGAGGTCAAAATACTTGGTTGGCGAACTCGTGATGGTAGAAGTTACATGATTGAAGCTTTTTTAGGGTTCTTCTGAATGCCGTCGAGTGTGATCTCCAGAACCCAGTGTCGACCATGTCTTTGAATGTGACATGCATATATCTTGGAAGACATCTTCAGTGACGATAATATAACATCATGCCTCTGTCAGAGGGACCTTGATTCATGTTATAGCTGCTCAACATCATACCCATCATACCGTTCCTTGGGTTGATCAATTTGAAAAGATGCAGGGGGGAAGAGAGCTTGAGCTCTTGCAAAGCACACACACAAACTCACACAACCCTAATAGAGAACACACAAGGTGAGAGGCTGAAAATCTTCTTCTTCTTCACTCAACACACCATATACAAGATAAGAGTACACATAATATGAGAGGCTGAAAATCTTCTTCTTCTTCACTCAACACACCATATACAAGATAAGAGTACACATAATATGAAAGGTACTCAACCAATACATACACGGGTTCTCTATAGTGTGAACCCAACTAAATGAGCTGGCGCTATAACTATGCAAGTCTCTAGAAAGGCTGTCACACAGCATGTCATCCCACTGGCCGCATATCACCCAAGATCTCACCAACCATGCCAGTGGTGTAAGTGTGGGGCCTATCCCCCAGGCGGGTCATGAGTGTCCACCGCCTCACTGGATGAGCTCGATATCTCAACACTCCCCCTCGAGCTCAATTCCATCTCATGTACACCAAGCGAAGCTCTGAATCTGCGGAGCTTCTCTGTACCCAATGCTTTGGGGAAGATGTCAGCTACCTGATCCTTTGTGCTGACATAAACAAGGTCAAGGTCTCCTGCCAAGACCTTCTCTCTGACGAAATGGTAATGGACCTCTATATGCTTCGTGCGAGCATGAAAAACTGGGTTCCTGGCCAAAGTATACTGCTAATGTTGTCATAGAAAATGACAACTTGTCTATCCACCCACTGATAGACCCAAATCTGCAACAAGTAGCTTTCTCAACCAAGCTACCTCACATGCTGCCATAGCAGCTCCCTTGAACTCGGCCTCTATACTAGATAGAGCAACCGTAGGCTGCTTCTTGCTGCTCCAAGTCACAGCAGCACCACCCAAAGAAAACATGAATCCACTGGTAGATCTTCTATCTGAGATACTACCAGCCCAATCAGCATCTGTGTACCCATGTACACTTATCTCTGTTCCAGTATCATAGAATAATCCACAATGCAAAGTAGACCTCACATACCTCAGTATGCATCTCAATGCATCCAAATGCGGTTTCCATGGAACAACCTGCATAAACTGACTCACCAACCCAACAGCATAGCTCAAATCTGGTCTGGTGATCGTCATGTAGATCAAGCTTCCTACTATGCGCCTATACATAGTAGGATCCTCCAAGATATCTCCTGAATCTGCACTCAACTTGCCATTCTGATCCAATGGCACGGAAATAGGCTTACAGCCTGTCATACCATACTTGGACAACATGTCCAACCCATACTGTCTCTGCAGTAATCCAATACCATGTGGTGACCTAATCACCTCAATGACCAAGAAATATCTGAGCTCCCCCAGATCCTTCATCTCGAACTTCTGTCTAAGCAAGATCTTTACATCAAAGATCTCTGCATCATGGTCCCCCGTAATGATCAAGTCATCTACATAGATGACAACAAGCACAACCCCTCTATCACCATGTCTCACATACAACGAGAAATCTGCATTGGCTACATGAAAGCCAATAGTGACAAGATATTCAGAAATCTTGTCAGACCATGCTCTTGGTGCTTGTTTTAAGCCATACAAGGCTTTCTTCAACCTGCAAACATGCTCGGGGTGACTCACATCCTCATAACCAGGTGGCTGCAACATATACACCTCTTCTTGCAAATCCCCATGCAAGAATGCATTCTTTACATCCATTTGATGTAAAGACCATTGCTTTGACGCAGCCACTGCTATCACAACTCTCACTGTTGCCATCTTGGCAACTGGGCTGAAAGTTTCCTCATAATCAATGCCATATGTCTGCGCATATCCTTTGGCTACCAACCTAGCCTTATACCTGTTTATGCTTCCATCACTGTTATGTTTTACTTTGTACACCCACTTGCATCCAATGGCTTTCTTGCCTTCAGGCAATTGCACTAAATCCCAAGTCTCATTTCCATATAGTGCATTCATCTCCTCATCCATAGCTTTCTCCCAACACACATTTCCAACAGCCTCATCAATGCATATGGGCTCTACAACCTACACAACCTTTGCCATATATGCATAGTGATGTGCCACATAACCATCATAGGTAAACCTCTGCACAAGGTTTTTCACTCTCCCAGATCTTTGCAGCTTTTCATTCATGGCTTCCATAGCCTTCTTTACACCAAGTGTTCTCATAGTTGGGATCCCAAGCTCCTCATCAAGGCTCATATCTGAACCACTAGACTCTCCATCAACATGAGAATGCCCTGCAGAAATGTCAGGCATACCAAGGGGCTCAACCAATTTCTCTTTTCCTTTACATGATGTACTAATCACATTTGCAGGACTGGTATTATGACACAGCCTGCCACTCCATGGTCTATCAATAGACCCACTAGATGAGGACTCTCCTGGTCCACTCAAGGACTGTGATTGCTGACCTGCATTCTGTGCAACCACACTTCCACTCACATCAGCCCCAACAGCTTCTTTTTCAGCAGTATACCAGTTGCTCATCTCATCAAAGACAACATCCCTGCTTACCCTCAACTCACGTGTAGCACGGTTATAACACCTGTATCCCTTTTGCTCAAGGGAATATCCAATAAACACACATTTTTTAGCTTGTGGATCCAGCTTAGTTCTCAGCTCATCTGGCACATGCACATATGCAATGCATCCAAAAACTTTCAGATGAGACAAATCAAGTTTTCTGCCAGTAAACCTCTCCTCTGGAGTTACATCATGTATGGCTGTAGTTGGAGTCCTGTTCATGATGTATATTGCTATAGAAATAGCCTCAGCCCAATAGCTATGTGGCATATTTTTCTCCTCCATCAATGCTCGCGCAATCTCAGCAATGTGCCTGTTTTTCCGCTCAGCAACTCCATTTTGCTGCGGAGTGTATCTGCATGTAAACTTTCTCCGAATACCATTCTTCTTCAAAAATTCAGAGAACTCATTGGAGAAGTACTCTTCCCCTCCATCTGACCTTAGGCACTTTACATATTTCCCTGTTTGCTTTTCAACCAAAACTCTGAAATTCTGAAAGTGAGTGAACACCTCACTCTTCTCCTTCATGAAATATACCCACACTTTCCTTGTGTGGTCATCATCACATAATACCTGCAGCCTCCCATAGATATGGTCTTCGTAGGACCCCATACATCTGAATGCACAATATCTAGTGCATTTCTGCTCACATATCTGTTACGTGGAAACACATGCTTTGTTTTCTTCCCAAATTGGCATGCTTCACATATTTTCTGCATACCTTCCACTTTAAATTTTGGCAGCCCTGTCACAATTCCTTTAGTCTGCATAGACTTCAATCTCTGCACATTCACATATCCAATCCTTTTATGCCAAATGTCTGTGTCTGCAACAATTCCTGAACCATTTGCAAAACATTGCAGCACTCATTTCAGGCATGTCTACATTCAACGTAAACATTCTGCCCACTCTGTTGCCTTTTGCAACCAACCTACACTTGTCTTTAAAATCTTCAACATAACACCCATCAGGGTTAAACCGAACCTGCAAACCCTGCTCAATCATCTGGCCAACTGAAACCAGATTCTTTGTTATGTTCGGAACGTGAAGTACATCTGTAAGGTACTTCACTTTGCCATCCTTCATAGACAATGGCACATCTCCAACATGGGCAATTGGATGAGCAGTGTCATCCCTTGTTGCACAAAACCTGGTCTTTCCGGGTTTTTCATCTCCTTGAACCACTCCCCATGACTTGTCATGTGGTTCGAAGCACCTGAATCCACATACCACACATCATCTTTTTGTGTTGCTTCAACATTTTCAGACATGGCATTCACGACATGCTACATAACAAACAATCTTTCATTATCCTCATTATTTCTGCTTGAGGATGCATAGTTGTTTTGCTGCACTTTTCCATTTTGCATGTCAGCCTGCTTCTTATAACATTCTGCCTGCACATGTCTAGGCTTACCACAATAAAAGCATTTACATGCATCATTATACTGCCTTTGCCAATTTTCACGGCCTCTTTGACTCCCCCTACCTCTGAATTTGCCTCTTCCACCTGCGTGTTGTTGTTGTTGTTGTTGTGTATTCTGGGACTGTTGTTGCTGCTGCTGCTGTCCATAATTCTGATTACCTGTTCGGCCACCTCCTTGACCGCGTCCAACTTGTGTAGAAGGCCTGTTGCTCTGAACTGTTTTTGTTTTGTGAAGACTGTTGGTCTTCACCGAAGCTCTTCTCTTCTATAATCAGCATAGACACCAAATTTGTAAAGTTGGGAATGTTTTCCCGAGTTTGAATAGACGTCTTGAACACCTTGTATTGTGGCCCGAGACCACGTAGACAGACCTCCACCTTATCGTCATCATCTACTGACACACCAATAGATGCAAGGGATTCCACAATACCCTTTATCTTCAACGCATAGTTATTCACAGACATGCTCTTTTTCTCCATAGTATGAAGTTCATTCTTCAACTGTATCTTGCGTGCCTCGGTATTTGTTTCATAGAGTTTAGCCAAGCTGTCCCACGCCTCCTTGGGGGACTTGGCATCCTGAATATGCCCAATCATGGTGTCATGTATACTAATGGAGAGCCAATACATAACTTTCCTGGCTCCCTGGTTCCAGTCTTTAAACTCTTTCACATCTGCAGCAGTTGGTATCTCCGGTGCCTCTTCATGCTCACCTTCTATGTAGTCCCAATAGCCCTTTCCCATCAAGAAATTCGTCAACCTAAACCTCCATTTGTGGAAGTTATTCTTATCAAGCTTCTCAGCCACAATCTGAGTTATCCCATCATTTGACATCTTGGTAAACACACAATTTTACCAGAAACAACTCTCTGGTTTGTCCTGCATAAACTGCTGTATTTTCTGCAGCGGTACTGTAGTACTCTCAAATGTCACAACCAGTAACTTCAATGTGCATACATACACCCAATGGCAACTGTTGACCTCTTTGCAGCACCCACAGTGTCTGCACAGTCAATCTATCTTCCTGCAGTTCTTAAAACAGAGTTTTGCAGAGAATCAATGACTTACTCCCCGCGGTGCTCGAAATCGCTTGCTTTCTGAAAAACAGAGGTCCAGACGCACCCGAAACGCGTTTTCGGCCCCGAAAATTCGGTCCGATAGGACAATATAGTTGCCCTATAGCTTTACTCCCACGAAGAAAGCTCCTCAATCAGAGATCATTTGCCGGTGCCTCCCGTAGAGCTCCCGACAAGGGTGTAGTCACCAACACAAATAGGGAAGAGTAGTTGAAGCTCTTACCCTCGTACCACTTCCTGTGGTTCTCTTGCTTGCTGCTCAGCCCTTAGCACAAACCAGGCTCTGATACCATGAAAAGATGCAGGGGGGAAGAGAGCTTGAGCTCTTGCAAGCACACACACAAACTCACACAACCCTAATAGAGAACACACAATGTGAAAGGCTGAAAATCTTCTTCTTCTTCACTCAACACTCAACACACCATATACAAGATAAGGGTACACATAATATGAAAGGTACTCAACCAATACATACACAGGTTCTCTATAGTGTGAACCCAACTAAATGAGCTGGCGCTATAACTATGCCAGTCTCTAGAATGGCTGTCACACAGCCTGTCATCCCACTGGCCGCATATTACCCAAGATCTCACCAACCATGCCAGTGGTGTAAGTGTGGGGCCTATCCCCCAGGCTGGTCATCAATGTCCACCGCCTCACTGGATGAGCTCGATATCTCAACACGATCAGGACCACGAGCAATTTTAAGAATCAAACACTGGCCACTAGTGCTGGGTCCGAGATACGGCGCCATGCCTATATCCAATTCAACATATGCTTTCTTTTTTCCCTATGTCTATAAATGTAGCTGGCATGAAGATGGGGAAGTTATAACAAACATGTGAATCCCGCTGCTTGGCAGCCAATTGTATATAAGGCATTTTCCTATAATAAATGGACACAATCCCCCTTTGTGCTATTGAGAGCTCTTGTTTGTGTCTTGAGAGAGAGAATTCTAGCACTTGTGCCTCTTTGATACTTGTATGTTGCATGTTTTGTTGAAGAGTGAGAGAGAGTGATTGCCTTATGCGATGGTGCGAGTGACTCTACGGTGACAGTGTGGAGGTGGAGCTTGGAGGATTGGAGCTTCTCAAGTGCATTTGGAGGCCTTAAGGGACTCAAGTTTGAAGCATTGGTAGTGCCCTACAACAGTTGTGTTCTGTTGCTCTTTCCTTAGGTGAATGCATTGAGTTCCCTCTTGGAGGTGTGGTAGCAATTTAAGCCTTTGGCATAAAGTGGTTTGGTTGCCTTAGTGACCTTGTGATCTGAAACTACTCTACGCAACTCTGATCTTCTTGTTGCTTTTCCTCGCACGGTGATCTAGTTAGTAGCCCAATTATGCTTTATTTTTCCTTGTTGTAACCATGGTTGACCCAGATACATGGAGTAGGCATGAGTAATTTCCCCCATCTTCATAACCACAAATATCGGGAAATAGTCACATCCAGCGATTTGAATTTGTACTCTTGGAATCATCCCCAATGACTTAACACATCTAGACTGAGAAAGGGGCGGCTTCTAACTCCAAATCCTTGATCTGCCATCTAGACTGAGAAAGGGGCGGCTTCTAACTCCAAATCCTTGTGCACAGTATCTAAAATGATATTTACCTTTGACCCACCATCCAGGTAGAACGTGAGGGATTTGTCCTCGATTTGTCTCATGACTTAATTATTGTAATTCGTACTTCAGGAACTGTTGTGTCCTAATCTGGTTCAACCACAATTACAACAGTTTTTTGTTATGCATTCACCTTATATGTTTGTACCATTGGATCCACCATCTTACTTAGGAGCTCCTTTAAATAGTTTGATACTAGGATCAACAGAGCCAGTCTAGTGTTATATTAATTTTCATTTGTTTCAAATCTTCCCATACACCACATTGTGATGGTTTATTGCCTTTTGTCTGACTTTGACCCTTATTGAATAGCTCCACCGACTATGCCTTTGCCTAGCCATAGTTTGGCAGACTTTGTTTTCTAGCTACTGCTGAAGTTTCTCGATTTGTCAGTTTTCTCCTAGTTGTTTTTCCACTACAATCATCGTTGTCGGAGCACTAATCAAGCTGCACAGGATCAGACCTCTTTCCTGGGCATCCCCTACTACCATTTGCTCGTATCTATTGTTGGTTCTGCCATGCAAGCAATTTGACCTTCAGGTGAGAAACTTCCCCTAGTTCTGTGAACCATTGTTGCTTGTGGGACCGTGTCACCACCAAGACAGTTGGGTCATTTTCTTGTTCACTATTGAAATCTAGTGTAATGAGTACCATATTCGCTGCCAACTTGGCCCTATTATCCATTACTGGATATGGAGGTTGTAGCTCCTGCTGATGTTTGATCTAGATAGGACATTCAGTCTTACAATGCCCCTGTCGCGTCAACAGTAAAAGAATTGGTACCTTCTGATGGCATATTTTCCCTATCACGGCCAAATGGTCTATGCGGAGATGGAGTGATAGCAGCCACCACCGCCACTAGCTGCATTGGTACTATCAGTTAAGGCATAACAGTTTGGATATGTATCGCATTTTGTGTTTAAGAATTCATGTAGTTCGGAGGCTGGTGTCTAGAGTGATTATTGTAGTAGCATTGCTCTATTGAATGATTAGTCAGATTACAAATAGAATAATAATGAGTTCTAGTTCAGTTCTCCTTCAAATGTCTAGGCTTGGAACATTTTTCACACCAAACTTTGGGCTGGTTTCCACAACTAAATGACCCCAGACTTCCTCCGGTTACTTTGGCCAAAGCTGTTATCAGTCATTCCTTGACTGTCTTGCAGACTTTTTGGCTCCTCCAGTGCTTGTGCTTCTCATCATTTCCTGAGAAATCCTCCAAATCCTCATCAGACGTGGAATCTGCCCCACTGTCATCATCATGAACAATGCGGATTGTGACTCCTATGCTTTCTTCTTATTTCTTTATCTCTCCTTGGTATGTATATCCACCATTAGTGCTCGTTCAGAACAGACTGTTGCCTTGATCAATTTATCAAATGCAATATTGGCCAAATCTATCAAAGCCAATGCTTGACGTAGCTTTAGCTGTAAGCCATGTATGAACTATCCACCGGTAACTTCATTAGAGTGCCGATTGGCCACATTCGTCCGCGGAGAGTGCAGAATTTGGTTGCATAATCCTCCACCGGTAATCTGACTAATCATTCGATAGAGCAATGCTTATCAAAGCTTCCCAATCACCTTCAAAGATGTCTTGCTGGTACGATACCTCTAAAAAAATGCTTCATGTAATGTTTCATAAGTGGCAAAAGGTCTATCCGCGTACTACACCTTCTATCCTCTAGCTTTAGATTCCAAGGTAGGCACTAAGGGAGGATTCTAGAGGGGTGGCATCTAACACTCTCCTAGATCTCGAGCTCACAAAACACAAGAAGGAGGGAGGCAAGGTGATGGAAAAGGCTCCAAAGGAAAACTCTCTCAAGACTCACACCAAAACACTCAAGGCCTTGGACCGCACTCTTAGGGGAGCTCCTCCTCAACCCTCTTAGTGACACGCCAAGCCTAGTGGAGAAGAGAGTAGGGGCCAGCCCACACCTTACCTTGATCCTCCTTACTTCACATGCACGGGGAACATTAAGGCTCTACCCAAAGAAAAACTTTAAGCATGGGATACAAATATTCTATTGAATGAGAGAGAGAGGAGGAGAGGGGGAGAGGGGGAGAGAGAGAATATGCACTTGATGATAGGAAAAAGCCCACAATACAATCTTATTGATATGAAAAGTAGGGATACAAGCATAAGGATTACAAGGCTTGAGGATGGAGAGGATGAGTAGAGTGATAGCCTAAGGATGATGGATACAGATAAAGGATAATGGCTCCTATGGATGGATCTCTATTTTGCTTGTGTTGGTGCCAAGACTATGACCCTTTTTATAGGCCTACAAAAGTACAAAGATATTTCATATCATGAGATATTACAAGGTTTGGTGTCCTCTTAGCCTGACATGTGGCAGGATATTTGGATAGATGAGGATATTTTGATAGATGGAGATACTTTGGATATCCAAGGTGAGTTGGGGTTACATGAGCTAAGATATCTCCAAGTAATTCTCCAAAATGAGCCTCTCCAAGGATATGTAGATGGTGTGTAGAGGCTTAGTGAATCCTCATGGATGTTTCTAGAAGTGGTGGGTTTCTCCACAAAAGAAAATCTTGAGATAATACCAAGCTTTGGTATTTTGTTTCTTTATTACAAAAAAGGGAAGGTAGACTTTGCATGCCTTATTCCATAAATGGAAGGTTGGAAATTGTTAATGAAGTGGAGACCACCGTTGAATATCTCTTTTGGAGCCTTGTATCCTTGTAGCAAAGTGCACATCCTCATTTGTTTCAAAAGGTAGGCCTAGTGTGGACCTAAGACTAGTGAGACGACTTTTAGGAAGATATCTTAGGCATAAATATATATGAGGAAATAGACTAAGGGTTTATTTACTTGTGCAAGTATATATATAAAGATGAGAGAGAAAATATGGCAAATAGTAGGTGGTAGAAATATGCATACTTATAGTGTAGTTATAGATATATTACCTAAGGGATTTTGAAAAGGTAGAAGGGAGATGGGGGCCAAGATTTTGTGCATTTTTCCCAAGCCCTATGAGAAAAAATTAATGCATGGGGGATTTCAATTTACCCTGTCTCATACTTAGCCCTCTCCCATAGCTAGAGGCTTTTATACCTCTAGCCCAATGGTTGGCTGAAAAGTGCGGTGAGAGAGGAGGCAAAATCTCCTTGATCTTTGTAATGGACTTCCTGCTTTTCCTGAAGATTGATGAAGTGAGTAGATTTATCCTCCTCCTCTACTATTTGCTCTATCCTCTGAAAATAGGGTTTTAGCCGCCAGCCATTGACCCTAGTTTTGTGCATCTTTCCTGAGAGATCTTCTGTCGGTAGCTACCATTATGAAATCTATTCTTGATGATAAAGGGGCCCTCCCATCTCTGTTGAACCTTTGCATCATGTCTATTGTCCAATCTACTATCATACCTAAGGACCAACATGCCCTCCTTCAACCACTTGTCCTAGAGTTTTTGCTTAAGTTTGTCCCTCTTCCTGTTGGCTTGTGCTATGTAGTAATCCATGGCTTTCTCTCTATCCAACTCTAGCCTTTGGAAGTCTAGAAGCCTCTGGTTCAATCTGTCCCTTGGCTCTATCATGCTATCCACCATCAATCTCAAGCTGGCTAGTTCTACCTCGATGGGTAGAAGGGCTTCTTGTCCATAGACCAGGTGAAAAGGGGCGAATTGGGTGGAGGCTTTAAAAGATGTCATGTAGGCCCATAAAGCTGCAGTTAAGTGCTTGTCCCAATCTTTTGGCGGGTTCTTTGTGATCATCTTACATATCATTCCATTGACCTTCCCCACCAAGCCATTACATGGTGAATAGTATGGGCTAGAGTGCCTATATTGGTTGATGTTTAATCTTCTAAGTAAATCCTGTAAGAGTTCTCCTTGGAATCCATGACCTCTCGATCTGATAGTATTTCAAGCGGGGTACCAAATCTACTACATATGTGATCAAATATGAACTTACCCACATCTTTGGCCGTGATTCTACTTGTGCTTGTTGCCTCTACCCATCTTGTCATGTAGTCTACTGCCACAATGATGTACTCCTTTCCTAATTGAGTCCTTGGAAGAGGCCCAATGGCATCAACTCCCCATTTTTCAAATGGGCCAAAAGAGAATATTGGGGTCCTAGGCTCATAAGTTAGACTCTTGTTCCCTGCCATCTAACATGCATTGCAAGCTTTACACCAATGTTGGACATCCCTATGCAAACTAGGCCACACAAATCCTGCTTGAAGTATTTTTTTGCTGCAGGTGATCTCTTGGGCAAAGTGACCCCCACATACCTCATCATGGAAAGATTTTAAAATTTGAACTCTCTTTGGAGTATGGCATGCTTTTCAAGATTAAATCTTTTCCTTTATGGTAAAGGTCCTCCCCTATGAATTAAATCTTTTCCTTTATGCCAGCCTAAGTTTTTGAACCTTGGATAAGTGCTTGAGACACTCACATGTTTGGAGGAGGAAATAGGTTTTGTCTTGAAGCTCCTCTTGTCCCTAGAATTTTGGTTTGTTGAAATTTGATTGCTCCGAATACCACCACAAATTGGTCATTGGCTAAAGCATCTACTTCCTTATTTTTCATCCTAGATGCATGATGCACTTGTATAGCTTCAAATTTTTGCATCAAACTTTTAATTTGCTTGACCCATGTAAATAGATTAGCATTTTTGCAAGACCAAACTCCTTGTAGCTTCTTTACCACTAACATGGCATCTCCCTTGACAATCAACCTCTTAATACCATGCTACAGGCACCAATCCAACCCAAACTGTAGAGTGGGATATTCTACTTCATTATTGGAATGGATCATCCCAAGAAGAGTTTTACCTTGTCTAGTGACCTCGTCACCTTGTGGTTGTAGATGATGACTCCACCTACTGCTTGATCACTTTGTCTCCTATAGGCTCCATCAGAATTCATAAAGATGATCTAGAAGGCACCTTCTAGATCATCTTGAATTGTGGGCTTTGTCTCCTCACTGTTGCGCTTGATGGTGATCTTCTTTTCATGGGACCTATAGGTGAGAATGTCTGCCAAACTTGCCCTAGTGCTATCCTCCACTATAAAAGTGTAGTCATACTCTTGAAGCTCCAAAATCCATTTCACTGTCATTGGGGAAGTGGTCAAGTGTTGTACAACATATGGAAATGTCTGCTCCATTGTTAAAATATAAACTGCTTCGGCAAGAGATAAGACCTAAACTTTCTTACTGCAAATATGAGGGCTGGAACCATTTGTTCTACTTATTTGTAGCCTTTCTCTGCCTGTGTCATAATACTACTAGAAAAATAGATTGGCCTCATGTAGGAGCTCTTTGGGTCCTTTTGCATCAAGATTGCCCCAATAGCCTCGGTCCCCACACTTGGAGAAATATAGAACACTTCATTCCATACTTGTGGCATTAGGGTTGACAATGAACTAAGAACCGTATTTATTTATTGAAACTGAATTTCACACTCCTCATACCAAGTGAAGGTGCCTTTATGTGCTAACTTCTGTAATGGTGAAATAATTTATGAGAGAAGATGGATGAAACAAGACATGTACCTAGTTTTTTGAATGAATGTGACCAACTCCCTTGCATTTTTGGGTGAAGGTAGAGCTAAAAGATCCTCAATCTTGGTTGAATCCGCATCAATTCCTATTGTTGAGATGATGTGTCTTCCCAAAAGTTTCACTTCACTTTGAGCTATGTGGCACTTGTCAGGATTCAATTGTCCACCCAGTTGGTACAACCTTTGTAACCCTTCTTTGACTCTTTGGAAATGCAATTCCTTGCTATTACATATGTAGAAATCATTCATGTAGACCCTAATAGAGGTCCCAAAGAAGGGATGAAAAACATAATTCATGAATCTCTGGAAGGTGGGAGGTGCATTTGTGAGGCCAAAAGGTATTACTTTGTAAGCAAAGCATCCCCATGGAGTGGTGAAGGTGGTTTTGCATTGATCCTCCTCTGCTATCCTGATTTGGAAGAGCTAGAGTAACCATCACATACTGTGCACCTTTCATGGCTTGCTACTTCATTCAAGATTTCATCTTGGAATGGGAGGGTAAAGTGGTCCCTCTTTGTGGTAGCATTTAAGGGCTTGTAATCTACACAAATCCTCCATTTTCCATTCTTCTTAGGGGTAACAGCTACAGGGGAGACCCACTCTGAGTTTTCCACTGGGTAAATAAAACCTTCTTTCAAGAGCCTCTTTACCTCCATTAGTAAAGCCTCCCTTTGGACCACTCCTAACCTTCTTAATTTTTGAGCCACAAAATTAGCATTAGGCTTTAGTCCTATATGATGTTTTATGATTTCCACTCCTTTTATCTGGGTGTAGTCGATGATGAAGAGGTTGGTGTACTTCTTTAACATGGTGATGTAAGTCGCTTCCTCCTCTGGTGTCAAATCCTTTGCTAGCATCTTCTTTATTTTCTTGTCCTCAACCTATAGAGAATCACCATCCTTTTCTTGGTCTCCCTTTGTTGTGTCGGCCTTCTTCCTTTGAAAGATGAGTCCCATCACCTCCATAGACCTCACTAGTACTTGATCTTGACTCTGTTTCTGAGTAATCATACGAGATTTCTTCATCCAAGCTAGTTCCATACCTTAGGTCCGCTTTCCTTCCTTTTTTCATGTCATAGGTGATATTTCTCCTATTGGCACCATTCTCTCTCTCTGGCTTGAGAACTAGTAGACCTGCCCCCCATTTTTGGTCTGCCCCAATAGCTATGAGCCAAGGCTTACCTAAAATAATGGGATAGCCCCCCCCCCTTTTAATGTGATCACATACACGTCTACCTCTACCTCAACACCACAAACAATTACCTTTACACCCTTGATGACTCCCAGGCACTTGTTGATGCATACATTATTGGCTAGTTTAGCTTTATAGGGAGATAGAGCATTGACTTCTAGCCCTAACCTATGCATGGTTTTCTCTATCATGACACACATTTGGGTACCCCCATCCACATATACCTTAGGAAATTTATATCCCTTAATCCAAGCATCCGCTAGAGGAACAACATCTTCATCATGATTAGCTTTAATTAACTTGACTGATTTTGTCTGTTTTCTTCTAGTGCTAACTATCTTTGACCATTGCCTTCTCAGATTAGGTGCTATTTGTAAGAGTTGTGGCCATGTGATGTTGGCATGTTGAGTGATCACATCAGAGATAAGATTATAGGGCTCGGAACCTTTACCTAGTACAAAGTCCTCCATATTGATCTTCCTTTTTGGTCTCTGAACTTTCTTGCTTGTTCCTTCAGGGCCCTCGCTTCCCCTCCCCTTGGTATTTGATTATTCATCTTTGGCCTCTTCTTGAGCTCTTGCCCTTTTAATTGGCAGGGCATCCATCTCTTCTATCATTTCTTCTGCTTCAAGCAAGTCTCCAAGCTCTAACACATTCACTGTCCTCTCTTCTCCTTGTGGTAGAGGTGGAATGTCAGCTAGTTGTTGAGAGGATGGTTGTCGTTGTTGAAGAAGTTGGGGCTCCTTCTTCAACCTGCCTCTCGCAGAGTGGATGTCGTTAGCTCTCATCAGAAGGAATAGATGGCCTACATCCGGTTGCACCCTTAGTATTTTCTCAACCAGAACTGCACTCAATTCCAAAACGCTCAGGATCAAATCCAGAGAACGAAACAGTTAATAATTAGAGTCAAAGTTCCCTCCAACTTTTGAGATTACAGTGGAGGTAGCAAGGGGTAAAGATCACAAACTGAGGTATCAAAACCAAAAGTTTAAGATAGAAAGAGAAATAGGGAAGATGGGGGAGAGTCAGTCTCAAGATCCACCTCTACCTTAGAGCACCATCTACACAAGTGGGAGGCACTAAACACTAAGATCTTCTCCAAAAGCTAACTGAGCAGCTGGACCAACTCACCCTAAACCTAATCCAAGCACCTAGGACACAGCTACCTAGGGAAGGTCGAGCACAAAGAAGGCAAGCACAAGAATATATTTGTTACAATTGCAATGAGAGAGGGCATGGAATGTATAATTTCCCATATCCAAGAAGGATCCTAGGTGACATTTATCCACCACAAAGGCCCGTGCAACCTCGACAACACCTAGGTCCTCCTCAAGCTCCCCAAAAAAACCATCTCTTCAAGTCGCTTCCAAGGGCTCCATGGCGAGTCGTACGAAGAGTTCACGGAAGAGAAGCTCAGTCCTGTTGTGGGTGATATCAGCATGGACAATCTAGGCATTGATCGCCACACCATGGACGCGAGGTTGATATTATCGTCAACTCAACTGCCACTACAACTTTCGACGAAAGGTATACACATTTAATCCTAACAGTAACATGCATAAATTCGGGGGGAGATCTCGCCTGCATGCTAGGGACCACTAATATCAAGGGAGATTTCTTAAAACCAAAGGAGTTTGTTGATGCACGACATGTAAACCTCATTAGATATTAGAATGAACTTAGCTCCCATGTGTTTATTTGCTTGATATTTAAGCACTTGAGTATTTAAAAAAGGTTAACTCTTGTATATAAATTTGGATTTCATAATTAACTAAGTAAAACATTACCAATCTGTGTAGGTATGATCATGCACTAAACCTAAACACTAAAGGACCACAAAGGATTGTGGAGTTTGCCAAAAGTTGCCCTGTCTTCAACTTCTTATGCACGTATCTACAGGTGAAAGTCGCATCTTTTATTAAAGTCTTATGCAATAATGTACATCTTTGACGATTCATAAAGCTTTTGTATTTTTAGTAGATTGCGCTCACAAGCCTTTTCTTTAAATGGGCCTCTAGCTTTTGTCAATGGGGAAAGGAAAGGACTTGTTCACAAAAAAACTTTCGAAATAGGGTGCAGCATTGCTAATGAAACTCTAGAGAAAGATGAAAGCGTGACATCAGATATCAATGTGGAAAACGAGCTCAACCTTATCCAAAGAAAAATGAGTGATGCCTTGAATAAGACCCAAACAGATGATATGCACTTGCCCTTCACACTAGTAAATGATCATCACAGGGAAAAGTTCCTTCTACAAACCATGAAGGAGCTGGGTATGGAGAGGTAAGAGTATCAACACCTTTTTTTACTCATGACAAACTTGGTGTTCGAATATTGAGCATCAAATAATGGTTGGTGTACATCATGCAAATAGGATGTAGTAACACATGATTGACTTTGTTTATAGAACAGCATTTTAATGAACATTAAAAATCAAGCACAACCTTTCCTTTTATCCATTTATCGAGTACATATAAATTTCAATATCTAAATTTGATCAAAAAAAGGTATGACCAATCAAAATTAAGTCATCATTTAATGATAGCAATCTATCTAATATAAATTTCAATATCTAAATTCGGTTAAAAAAAGGTATGACCAATCAAAACTAAGCCGCCATTTAATGATAGCAATCTATCTAATATTGAAATACAAAGTCTTGAAGGTTGAAATCTGAATTTGATGTGCGAGAAATGCCTATTTTTGGAAAAAAAACATAAAACAATTATTTACAAAAGAATATATTTTGTGTGTGTGTGTGTGTGTGTGTGTGTGTGTGTGTTTGTGGGTGGGTGTGCATGTGCATGTGCATCTATGTGTGTGTGCATGTGTGTGTCTGTGTGTGCATATGCATGTGCATTTATGTATATGTGTATGTGTATGTGTATGTGTATGTGTTTGTGTGTGTGTGTGTGCATGTGTGTGTGTGTGTGTGTGTGTGTGTGTCTGTGTGAGAGAGAGAGAGAGAGAGAGAGAGAGACTTATATTTCTCATTACTGTACATGTTCTAGGGTAAAGCTATTTGGTTGGCAAGACACTTATGTTTTCACTAAAGCTATGGGAGAAATGTTGATTGATAGCATGAGAGACCAATTATCGGTGGTTATTGTTAGACCAAGTGTAGTGAAAAGCTCCTTCAAGGACCCCTTTCTAGGGTGGATGGAAGGAAATAGGTATATATGTTTCATCAACATTGTTTAATTATACTCAACAAGAGGGTTTTGTATTTTATCTTATTGAAACTAGATATGGCTTATCAATTTAATTTTCTTTTTGGCATGTCTATATCATTTTTTTAATGCAAGGATGATGGATCCAATCATAATTTCCTATGGGAAAGGCCAACTCCCTAGATTTCTTATTGATCCAAAGAGCATTCTAGATGTGGTTAGTAAGAGTGAAGGATTTGTTTTAAATAATTCAATCATAATTAAGTCAAATAATGGTGTATATTAACTTAACCGATGTGTAATGCTTATTATATGACATGGCCACACCCTCATATTGGGTTTCCCACCAAGAATGGATGGAAAGTCATGTGTGTTCAACTAGTAATAAGCAGTGGGGATTGTGTTTTATAACAAGCCTAAGTCATAGAGTATTGCATGGCAAGTATCACTATTACACAAAAGCATAGGTCAGATAAATATTTAATCTATTCCATTCAATTTTCTCCATTCCCATGATAATGTATACAAGTATGTTTATGTTAGACAATATTTAAGTGTCTTTATGGAACAGGTGCCAGTGGACATGGTAGTTAATGCAATGCTAGCTGCCATGGTAAAGCATGCATGTAAACCTGGCTTAGAAGTCTATCAAGTGGCCTCATCTGTTATGAAACCTCGTGTATTCTCTCAACTTACTAGGATGTTATTTGAGCATTTTAAAGAGCACCCTTTTATATAGACAGTGAGGGATACCCTGTGAGAATCAAAAAATTCCATCTATTTCAAGACATGGACAGCTTCATGGATGCCATCTCTAGATTCTTAAATGTCAAGGTATGAGTTCTCCATTGTTAAAAATAAAGAAATACATGACTAGATACATATTTTTTTCCCCATGATTTCTTGACGATTTATTTTAGAGGAAACACTTCAGCCGAGATCAAATGCAAAATCCGTAAAGAGATACAGTCAGTTGAGTCTCAAAGTGAAACAGCAAGCGTCTTACCTTGCTAAACCTTTACCAACCTTACACCTTTTATTCTAGAAGGTGAGTGTGGAAAAGCTTTTAAAGAACTTTAGTTAAAATATATTTTACCCTATCTTGAGATTGTAATGCTCCACACACACAGCGGCCATGTGCACGTGCACATGCACAGGTGCATGTACGCTGTCGTGATGTGGACGGTATCACTGGGCAAGTGCGAGACTTCTGGCTGTGAGAGTAGCTTCCAAAATCCCAGCAAGGAAACACAAACACATAACTCTTCAAGGAGCATAAGACATCTCCATTTTTGATGACATATACATGTGCCAATTCAATTCAATCATTCCCCAAATTCGGCTTGATGATTGCACATAAATTATGTGTCAAGAGCACAACCAGTTCCAAGCATAAATCTCCTGACCCTTTATCCAAGTGCCTCATACATATCACATGTAGGCATAACACAATCTACAAAAGATTTCCATATACATGTGACCATTCACATCACATATTTCATATATTGCTGACTCCACCATTTCAAGATGACTCTTGATCTCATAAAAACCTGCTTTCAGAATCCAAGAACTCACAAAGCAAAAGATGGCATATGGCATATGTACAACATATTCATGTGATTTTAGGAAATTCCATGTCTAGCATTCCAAAATCCAACTGAGTAGAAAAATAAAATCCAAATCCCAGGAATCTCTTTGTATTTTGATGCTTTCTTATTCCAAGATTCTCAAAAACCATAAAAAACGTTTTCCCAAAACCTTCTCGTTCTCAAAAACCTTAAAGGGATCTTAGACTATACGATTTTTGAAATCCTAAGTTAAAAAAAATCACTTATCTCAAAGTAAAAAAAAGAAACGAATTTATGGATTTCGCTATTCCCATACGGCTGCTTCCCTGCACCAGAATCACCATTCGTAGAGCTTTTGACATCATTTCCCTTGAATACTATGAGATTTTTTGAAGAACATGACGTTGGATAGAGCTTTATTTCTTCTTTAATTCTAATCCCAGGATGCCCTAAACAGTAGCACTCCTCACAGTTTCAGAATCTCTGGTCGATTTGCTCTCTGGTTCTGATTTTTACACGTTTCTGCATATATATATTTTTGTATGCGCCGTTTGCCTGGTTATTTTCCCTTTCCCGCAAGAGAATCGGGCTCCTTCACCTTTTGCAGCTAAAATTTTGATATTTCCCAGTTTGAAATACTACGCCTCCTTATTTCCTGCTTAATATTAGGAAATTTTCTTTTTTTTTTAAAACTCTTTCGCATGCCACGCAAGCTGTCACCTTGCGTCTGTGCTGCTGCCCCTGGTTATGCTGCCCGATTCGGTGGCTGTGCTATCGCTACTTTGTGGTACCCGCCATGGATGAAAGCTTGGCTTGAGCTTGGTTGTTCCTTTTCTAAGGTAGCTGCCACCACACAGACTCAATCAGCTTGGGGGGCCGAGCATCCAAGTACTCTAGCACTCTGTTGATGTCGTTCACTAGGCGTTGTGCTAAGGTGCAGCTGTAGTCCTCTCTGATCACCACCCTCAGTAGACTCACATGCTGTGTATCCGCCGGAGCCATAGTGTAGGCAGGCACAATCCATCCATACCTGCGAAGGTTGTCTGCAATCTCATACTCATCGTGTTCGCTCTTATCCTTGAGAGAGAGTGCCACCATTGGCACGCATCCACATGAATTGGAGTGTCCCATCCTGTTTCCTTGTGCTTTTTCTCAAGCAGATCATTCAAACGCTTCACATCTTCAAACTCCCCATTGTATGTGGAACCTAGAATCGTGCACACACAGATGGTGTTCTCATTCACTAGCTGGACTGCCTTCTCAGGATCCATCACATAGTATCCATCTCTCAGCCTCACGTCCTTGAGCTCTACCTCAAAGTACCAAGCAAATTTCTCCCAGCACACCTGGACATTAGCCCCTATAACAATGTTGGGTTTATCACATGGTCTCCCCTCGGCCCTGCACTTGTTCTGCCATTTCCTCTTGAAAGCCAAGCTAGCTAGCATGATGGGCAAATGGGCTCTTGAACGGGCTCTTGCTCTCTTGATTCTTCCCTTGCCTTCTCTCTCAAAAGCTCACAGTTAGCTAAGCAGTAGCCGCCCTCTCTAGTCTCTCCCAACCTTAATCATGATGGAGATCCTTGGTGTTGATAACCACCCATCCACACCCCAGCCTTGTTCTTAATTCTGGGTGTTGGAAATGAAAGCCACCACCCAAGACCTTTCCCTCCATTAGCTTCATCATTGCCTTATTAATGCCCAGGCCAACCCCTAGCCTCCAACAGTGCATCTCATCATACAAACCCAACCAGAGCCTCCTTGTTCTGCTCATTCCGAGTAAGAACAGAAATCATGGCATTCCAAACCTCATTTACAATATGAACATATGTACTTAGGCATCATATAATGACTCAAGTCATGGCACTTAATCCCATGCATCTGGAATTGCATTTAATGGCCTCATATGCATGGTTTCACACCATAGACATGCCATGGCACGACATCCACCCCCTCTAAACCTGCACATCCTCTGGTATGTGCCAAATCATCATCAAGATCCACATATATCTGGATGTCGTCTTCATCTTCTACATTATCAGGGAGATCATCCTCTTCCTCTTCAGCCATATCCATGCTATCACTATCAAGCCTCTCATCCTGAGTCTCCTGTGAATCAAAAGGATCACTGTCATGCCTTCTTTTAAACATCTTGATCCTTTTGCCTGCTACAAGATTCTTTATCTCTGTTCCATCAAGCTCACACAGGGTATACGTGGCATTTCCATGCACATGCTTGACAATGTAAGGGCCAAACCATCTTTTTGCAAACTTTCTTTGAACAGTGAACTGGTTGTCAAGGCTACTATCATACATTAGGACCCAATCACCTTCTTCAATAGGTTTTGGCCGGAGTCTGTGTCTTCTATCAAATCTTTCTTTATTTTTCAACCTTGCATCTTTCAAACGAGCTTTAGCAAGCTCTACATCTTCAAGCCTCCTCTCCAGCTGCCTTATTCGCAATACAAGGAGGTCTTCCCTGTTCAATCCTTCCACCCAGGGTAATACATTCCAAGTTGGAACTACTTCTTCAACTGGCATTACTGGCTTCTAACCATACATTAATTCTGCAGGCATGTATCTTGTCACTGAGCTATGAGTTGTACGGTCAGCCCACAAAGCATATGGTAGCAGCCTTGGCCACTCTCGCATTCTTTCTCTGCATGCCTTAGCCAAAGCTTTAATGATTGGAGGATGTCCTCGCTCACTTTTACCATTGCCCTCAGGGTTGTAAGCACATGTTAGGGCCAGTTTGATGCCAATTCTAGAGAAGAATTCCCTTGCTTCTTCAACATCTAGCTCACCCCTATCAGCTGTTATTTTCCCAACACAACCATACCGGTAAATCACATCTTCCAAGAGAAATTTGCATACTGTTTCCGTACTCTTTGTTCTAAGAGCACACCCTTCTACCTGATTTGTCGAATCTTCTCTTGCAAGTGCTATGTACCGCATCTACCAAATTCCCAAGGGCATTGTAACTAGATCCACTACCCATTTGTAGTGCATGGAAGGTGGGTAGGTTGGTTGCAAGCCATCACGATGTCACACATTTGAGTACATTTGACATACCATGCATGTTTCCACATATTGGGAAATATCCTTGTACATTCCTTTCCACCAATATCTTTCCTTTATTTTGGTAAAGGTGGCCCACACACTTCGATGTCCAGCCCAGAGACTCTCATGGAATTCTTTCATGAGCTTCCCTTGAGTCTCTTTATCACATATGACTCTCTGTGGCATAGCATTCCTCTGCTTAGGATGCTTCCACAAGTACCCATCCTTTAGAAAATACCTATATGCTTTTCTGCAGATCCTCTGTGGATCCTCTTAAATTCTAAGTCAGACCATTTTTCCTGTCTTGTCAAAGTACTCAAGTATTGACCAATAAGCAACCAATCTCCTTCATACATTTCCTCAGTAAAAGACTCAAGTGCATTTGATAAGCAAGTATGGTGCCCTTTTGCATATGCAGTAGTATAGAACTTTGTACCTACATCATCAATGTCACTAATCATCCCTTCTTCATCTTCATACATGGCTCTTGATAGCATATCTGCAACTGGGTTATCTTTTCCTGCAATATGCTCAAACTCAGGATTTAGTGACTTGATATAGGCAGTCCACCTAAGCATAGCGATATCTGGAGTGGTGCAGCTTGCAATCATCCCAAGGAGCAGCAAGCAATTAGTTTCCACAAGTACAGATGCCCCAATAAGATATTCTTTTTCACATTTTAGAGCAATGACTATTCCCCATAACTCCCTCTTGATCTATGGATAATTTCGCTGCTTAATACCTTTGCTCCAAATCTGATTACATACCTGTGATCATCCTCATCATCTTGCCCTACTGCCCATCCTATCCCAGTAGGACCAGTATCAACTATAACAATCACAGGCCTGCCACACTCATAATCTGCCTTCCTTAGAGTAGGTGATGATTGGAGTAGATATTTCAGCTTCCGCATAGCTTTAGTATGTGCTGCACTCCACAAAAATTTTTGATTTTTCCTCAAAAGTTGATAAAGAGGATCTGCTACATGTGCATAATGTGGGATCCATATAACATAAAAGACACATGCACCAAGAAATATCCTCAACTCTGTAACATTAATGCATATCTCTTTCATTCTTTGTATTGCATCTATCTTGGCTGGGCAAGGTCGGCGTCCATTAGTACTACAAAGATGCCCCACGATTAGCACTTCACCAACCCCAAACACTGATTTCAATCCAGATAAAGTAAGATTCACCTCTTCAAGCCTGGATAGAATCATATCACAATCTTTTATATGATTCGCCACAAACTTGCGGCACCCCCTTGAATCCAAATCCCCATCTTTATTTTTCTCATCACAGCCTTTTATTGGCACATCATCCAGAAAAGGCATAGTTATTTGTGGTATGAAGTCTCGCAAGACTTTATTCATTCCATTCATCATATGTGCCACTGAGTTGGTGGCTCCCTGTGGTAAGGTACACATTCTTACCAATCCCAAAGGAGTTTTCATTGTGGTCAAGTCCCTGCTTTGTATATCCAGCTGAAACTAATCATATCCCGAATACAGATCACCCATAGAGTATATAGCTTTCCCTGCAAATGCTTCTGCAAACTCGTCCACAATCGGACCTGCTCCCACATTCCTGATTGTGACCTTGTTTACAGGTTGCATGTCTTGAATGAAGTGCAATGTTCCATTTTTCTTTGGCACGGTAAACCATCTGTTGGAGTATGGAGCACATGATGGCTCCAAAATTCCCATCCTGATCTTTTCTTTTAGTAATTCCATCAGCTTTGGCAAGAGAGCCTTTGGTACTAGAATTGGCCGTAGGTTCCAGGGCACATGTGGAATAGTGAAGATCACCATTGGCGCTATCATGATTGGATCAACACAGCCTATCTCATGCGGCTGAAAAGCAAAGGCTTTCCCATGTTTTACAAGCATCTCCTCAAAGCATTCCTTTTCAACTGGCAATAGAAAATCCTTTTCACTAATCTTTAGCTCTTTTAGGGTTTCTTGTGTAAACTTATGCCCAATTTTCTTCGGATCTCTGAGATTCGGTTGCATAGAGGCTTCATCTATTTTCTCCTTGCTTCCTGGTGGCAAGGACAAGGCAACTGGTTTCACCTTCTTTGCAACCGTTTTATACTTTGTATCAACATGAGCATCCATCTCACAATTCATGTTTTTACATTCCATCCCCTCAAATTCCCGGATTATATCATACATCCCCACAGATGACACCTCTATCATCTCATTTCCACCCTGTAAGCATGCTCTTTCCATAGCAAAAAGCACATCCATAGTATCCACAAATGACACCTCATCAAGCACCCCTGAAATAAACTCATTCTTCTCCAAAAGACCACACTGCTCAAGACTTTTTTGTTCATTTTGTACATGTCGACGGATGCCACGCTTCAAATCCTTGCTTTTTACAAAGACCAGTGACCCATAGCTAGAAAATCCCTAAAAATTTGCTGAAAAGTTACTTACATTGATTGAGTCTTGCGAGAACTCATTTTCCCTTATACCATTGGAATCCTGCTTTACAATGGCACTTGGCCAAAACTTGGCCAAAATCCCTCATCTCCCTGTAGTTCATGAATTCTCTATTTATCTTTGGGAGTGACTGTGCTCGAAGAGACTCACGGTTCCTTTCATGGTTAATGCAAACAAGAACTGAACAGCTTTCTTGCCATCTTTACTCCTTATTCTTGCATATGCCGAGCCATCATCCAAAACTTTCGTTTCCATCCTCACAGCTGTAATGTAGGGTTGCCCAAGGATGAGGGGATACGATGACATCTCCTGAACAAAGAAGTTCTGATCATCTTTCACATCCCCTATAGTTACCCTTACATTTGGACATGCTGCATAGAGCTCTCCAGATGAGTTATTAGCTGCTTTAATCATCCACCCATGATCTACATCCACCATTGGCCACTTACATTTGTTGTAGAGATTTTTAGCCATGGCCATAAGATTTATTTCAGACCCATGGTCGATTAGAGCGACATACGGCTCTTCCAAGTCACCTATCTTGACAAGGGTTTCAGTGGTGGCCCTTGCCCAATGGCTCCTGGAGTAATGACTCTTTGTAAGAACTTCTTTTTCATCATCCTCTTCCACAAAGCGCACTTGTCGTGCCCCTTCAGCAGAGTGATTACGTTCCACCACATTCTCTCTCTCTTCCTTTTGCTGTACCTGTACTCCATGAGTCTTGGAAGTGCTTGTCTCCCCTTGTGGTGGAATAGATTCAATTATGGACTGCCTTTTCCTTCGTATAATATCAATTATCTCATCATGGAATTCTTTCTTTGCAATCCCCAAGACTTCCCCCTAGTGTAAATTCCACCCTACTGTTTAGAATCCTCTCTTCAAGCACCTTTTTGAGGTCTATTGCGGCTTCAATATCAGATTGAAGCTTGTAGAGTGGACTTTTCCCTTTACCGTTCTCCTTCTCATGCTTCATTTTTGCTAGCACTTCTTCCATTGATACTTCCTGTGGAGGTCTGCTATGCGGTGGAGGCATATGTGATGGCCCAGGATCCTTCTTTTCACTATCATGGGTAACCCTTTTTGATGGCCCTCCTTCCTCATTTTTCCTCTTATGCTTTTCCTCTACCTGTGCCTCATTATTCTGGCATTTTGCAATGTAGACATAAACAGATAAAGAATCCACAGGCTCTTCCCAGCCAGTCTCAAGACGTATACAGTCACCTGCCTCATGCAAAGCCTGTTTAGACACCTTCTTTGACGCAATTAGCTCCATTGTTGATGGCCAAAAATCTTCATTCTCATAATCTTCATCATTCTCAGATTCCTGCTTTGATTGACCACCTTTAACCCATAGGTTGCTGCCTCAACCATAGAGATGGCATGTCCAGCCAACCATGTCTTCAACCATGTCTTCAACCATAGAGATGGCATGTCCAGCAACCATGTCTTCAACCAGCTTTTTCATCCCTCCTTTTCCAAAGTTTGTGCTTAATGGAAGACCAGTCTCTGTAAGGTGGATTTTCCCATCTTTGAAAAACACAAGTTGATTTTTGAGGGCTTCTTTATAGCTAGCACAGTCTTTCTTTGCATGTTCTGGGTCATCACACCATCTGAATGTAAACCCTTCTTTACTTTGAGGCCTTTGCATAGAAGCCTGCCCTAATGGTAGCCCTTTTTCTTCAATCTTGGACATCTTCAGTTTTAGGTCTCGCATGCCCTTAATAAGCTCATCCATCGGCCCTTCTACCTTTGGGATTGCAGAGCTGCTGGTTTTGGTAGATTCTTAGGGGTAACAGCAGTTATAGGAGTTGCCGAGCTCATCACCATTTTATCCCTCCTTCGCTGCCGCTTTGCTAGCATGGTGACCGCATCCTCGACATCATTCCAATCATTCTTTAGCCCCTGCTCTGTATCCTTATCCTCAAGGAGAAATTCCAGTTTTTCTTGGAGATCTTTCCCAGCTGCTTGTAAGAAAAGCTCTATTTTTCCCTGTCCAAGGTTGTTCGCTCTATCCTTGACAGCTGGGCATAGCGCTTCTCAAACTCTCTTAGCAACTTTGTGGTAGAAATTCCCATTTTGGGTTTTGTGACCCATTCCAAGAAAGTTCGTTTGGTCACCCGCTCGGAATCCTCCATGAAATATTCATCCTTTAAAGCAAGCTTGAACTCCTCCCAATTTCTGCCACCATGTGCTGTCTGTAATCCTCCTATGCGCTCTCTTATTTCAGGAACACAAACCAGCTCAAAGCTTCGAACCATATCCTCCTCAGTCACCCTGTTTAGCTCCATTTCCTTTGTGTAATTGCGTAGGTACTTTTACCATCAAATTGATCCACCTTTTTTACAATTGACTGCAGTGCTTTAGTCGTGGAAATTTGTCCCCTCTCAGCAGCTTGCTGCTGTTTCATATACATAGTCAACATCTGAAACATTTGCATAACCCCGGGGTCAAAATGAACCCCCTGACCCTCAGGATTCTCAGCCATACCTTCCCTGTGTATTTCACCACACTCTCACCCCAGTAGTTTCACGTCGGGTTCACCAAAAAGCTATCGTGACGTGGACGGTATCACTGGGCAAGTGCGAGACTTCTGGCTGTGAGAGTAGCTTCCAAAATCCCAGCAAGGAAACACAAACACATAACTCTTCAAGGAGCATAAGACATCTCCATTTTTGATGACATATACATGTGCCAATTCACTTCAATCATTCCCCAAATTCAGCTTGATGATTGCACATAAATTATGTGTCAAGAGCACAACCAGTTCCAAGCATAGATCTCCTGACCCTTTATCCAAGTGCCTCATACATATCACATGTAGGCATAACACAATCTACAAAAGATTTCCATATACATGTGACCATTCACATCACATATTTCATATATTGCCGACTCCACCATTTCAAGATGACTCTTGATCTCATAAAAACCTGCTTTCAAAATCCAAGAACTCACAAAGCAAAAGATGGCATATGGCATATGTACAACATATTCATGTGATTTTAGGAAATTCCATGTCTAGCATTCCAAAATCCAACCGAGTAGAAAAATAAAATCCAAATCCCAGGAATCTCTTTGTATTTCATTAGGAACTCAATGGAGTCTTCTTGGGCCCTTTTATTTGGCAGTTTAAGGGAGTCAAACCTTTTCTCTTAAGAAGAAACATTTTCTAATGAAGCTTCAAAACGGCTACTTTATTCAAATTTGAATTTGGGGGGGAAAATGGAATTTAAAATCTAGCGGATAAAACCATATCATGTAACATATCTATGGAAAGCTCTTGATGCGTAGATCACGGATCTGTAATCTTCGCTCAGATCGGAGCTTGTATGTAGAAGTTATGGAGGTTCGAAAATTGTAAAATTGTCCCCCCCCCCTTTTTGGGGGAAAAAGTGCACCCTTTGACCACTCTTACACCTCTCTTACAAACCAATGGTTTTTGCTTACATGGCGGGCTCCTATTTGTCAAAAAGTTAAACGTTTCCATAACCTCATGGCAAATTAAAGGGCCCAAGAAGACTCCATTTAGTTCCTAATGTGATGCTTTCTTATTCCAAGATTCTCAAAAACCATAAAAAACTTTTTCCCAAAACCTTCTCGTTCTCAAAAACCTTAAAGGGATCTTAGACTATACGATTTTTGAAATCGTAAGTTAAAAAAAATCACTTATCTCAGAGTTAAAAAAGAAACAAATTTATGGATTTCGCTATTCCCATACGGCTGCTTCCCTGCAGTATGCGCCAGAATCACCATTCGTAGAGCTTTTGACATCATTTCCCTTGAATACTATGAGATTTTTTGAAGAACATGACGTTGGATAGAGCTTTACTTCTTCTTTAATTCTAATCCTAGGATGCCCTAAATAGTAGCACTCCTCACAGTTTCAGAATCTCTGGTCGATTTGCTCTCTGGTTCTGATTTTTACACGTTTCTGCATATATATATTTTCGTATGCGTCGTTTGCCTGGTTATTTTCCCTTTCCCGCAAGAGAATCGGGCTCCTTCACTTTTCGCAGCTAAAATTTTGAATTTTCCCAGTTTGAAATACTGCGCCTCCTTATTTCCTGCTTAATATTAGGAAATTTCCTTTTTTTTAAAAAAACTCTTTCGCATGCCACGCAAGCGACCACCTTGCATCTGCGCTGCTGCCCCTGGTTATGCTGCCCAATTCGGTGGCTGTGCTGTCGCTGCTTTGTGGTACCCGCCATGGATGAAAGCTTGGCTTGAGCTTGGTTGCTCCTTTGCTAAGGTAGCTGCCACCCCACAGACTCAATCAGCTTGGGGGGCCGAGCATCCAAGTACTCTAGCACTCTGTTGATGTCGTTCACTAGGCGTTGTGCTAAGGTGCAGCTGTAGTCCTCTCTGATCAACACCCTCAGTAGACTCACATGCTGTGTATCCGGAGCCATAGTGTAGGCAGGCACAATCCATCCGAACTTGCGAAGGTTGTCTGCAATCTCATACTCATCGTGTTTGCTCTTATCCTTGAGAGAGAGTGCCACACTGGCACGCATCCACATGAATTGGAGTGTCCCATCCTGTTTCCTTGTGCTTTTTCTCAAGCAGATCATTCAAACGCTTCACATCTTCAAACTCCCCATTGTATGTGGAACCTAGAATCGTGCACACACAGATGGTGTTCTCATTCACTAGCTGGACTGCCTTCTCAGGATCCATCACATAGTATCCATCTCTCAGCCTCACGTCCTTGAGCTCTACCTCAAAGTACCAAGCAAATTTCTCCCAGCACACCTGGACATTAGCCCCTATAACAATGTTAGGTTTATCACATGGTCTCCCCTCGGCCCTGCGCTTGTTCTGCCATTTCCTCTTGAATGCCAAGCCAGCCAGCATGATGGGCAAACGGGCTCTTGAACGGGCTCTTGCTCTCTTGATTCTTCCCTTGCCTTATCTCTCAAAAGCTCACAGTTAGCTAAGCAGTAGCCGCCCTCTCTAGTCTCTCGCAACCTTAATCATGATGGAGATCCTTGGTGTTGATAACCACCCATCCACACCCTAGCCTTGTTCTTAATTCTGGGTGTTGGAAATGAAAGCCACCACCCAAGACCTTTCCCTCCATTAGCTTCATCATTGCCTTATTAATGCCCAGGCCAACCCCTAGCCTCCAACAGTGCATCTCATCATACAACCCCTAGCCTCCAACAGTGCATCTCATCATACAAACCCAGAGCCTCCGAGTAAGAACAGAGATCATGGCATTCCAAGACACGATATCTCGAAAAGGCATTCTTTCAAAACCAATCCTTGCATCATGCATGCTCTCACATTTCCCAAACATGTTGAGAGGGGTGCCCCCTACTACAAGGTCTACCATAAGCATAAAACTCCATGATTCACACCACACTCATGTACAGAGGCTTCCAGACCTGGCTCAGCCTCAACTCGTCTTATTGAACCTCATTTACAATATGAACATATGTACTTAGGCATCATATAATGACTCAAGTCATGGCACTTAATCCCATGCATCTGGAATTGCATTTAATGGCCTCATATGCATGGTTTCACACCATAGGCATGCCATGGCACGACAACGCACACATGCATGTTTGCTTGTGCACATACACACACACACACACACACACACACACACACATGCACATACACACACAACAATAAAAATATTTCAAAATATCTATCTACATTCTAATACATTTAGAAGAATAACCTATAAAATAATGGTAAACATAATAAAATAAAAAATCAGTCTCTTCAAAAAAAGAGGAAATATGACTCTTAAAGGATGGGATAAACTTAATAGTTGATATTTTCCTAATTGGACATTTTTTGCATGTGTGTGTGTGTGCATGCATGCATGTGCACATGTGCGTATGTGCACATGGGTGTACGTGCACACACCCATGTGCACATACACACACGTGGGTGTGTTCACACGCACGTGTACATGTGTGTGTGCATGTATGTGTGCACATTTGGGCAAGTATAACCATTCTTGTGATCACAAGCGTAATATATAAATTACAATGCTAGCATGTACATGCAACACTCTATTTGTGTGTGAACTTACTAATTATGTATCAATATATAGTATAATATAGAATATCTTAAGATCATATTTAAATTTTAAATACTATTATTCTAAAATTAGATACTATTGTTTGTTATGTAACAACAAGAGAGAAATAATAAAATTGTGTTGATTTTCCCACCTTCTCCTTCTCCCTCCCTCCCTCTCTCTCTCTCTCTCTCTCTCTCTCTCTCTAAGGTTGGAGGTCCCTAATGATGTTGGAAATGACACACACACACACACACACAGACAAGGTTGGGTGGTTAGTTAATGAAGCTAGAAGTGAAACGCACAATCGTGGGTCGAGTGTCATAAGGAATGTTGTTTTCGATAAGTTGTAAAATGTCATTTTTTGTAACACAAAAGTGTCAGTTTTTATTAATACTAAGTCACTTACACATTACAAACATAGTGTTGTTAATGGGTGTTGTTAGCAACACTAAAAATGTCACTAAGTGACATTACTACACATTAAAAAAATAGACTGTGTTATCCTACAAGGCATTTGTTTATGCTTTTTCAATGTAATCTCTCTCTCTCTCTCTCTCTCTCTCTCTCTCTCTCTCTCTCTCTCTCTCTCTCTCTCTCTCTCGCGCGCTAACACACACACACACTCACTCACTCACTCATCCCACCCCATGTCTCTCTTCTTTGAGCTCTCATTGTTTATAGGCATATGAAGAGTAAATTCTTGGAGTTTACTATGAACAACCTCTACCAAATCATTTTATTCGTTCTCCTTGTTAGGTAGTCAAGCATTTAACTGCTTGATTTGATCTTCCCTTATCATCAGCATCCTTTGTGATGATATCCAAATGCTTTTCACCTGACTAGCAAGCCTTGTTGTGTAACCAAGCAAGCCAACATTGCCTCTCTCTCTCTCTCTCTCTCTCTCTCTCTCTCTCTCTCTCTCTCTCTCTCTCTCTCTCTCTCTCTCTCTCTCTCTCAGGTTGCGGAGTCCTTAATGATGCTAGAAGTGACACACACACACACATACACAAGATGGGGCCCCCCTAATAATGCTAGAGGTGACACGTCCCGACCCCCATTGGGTGTTGTAATGAATGTTGCTTCTGACATGTCATAAAATGTCATTTTTAGCGACATAAAAGTGTCAATTTTTAGTAACACTAAATCACTTACACATTATAATAAGTTAGTGTTGTAAATGGGTGTTGCTTAGAAACACTTAAAATGTCACTAAGTGACATTACTGGGCATTAAAAAAATAGGCTATATTATCTTGTAAGCCATTTGTTTATGTTATTTCAATACAATCTCTCTCTCTCTCTCTCTCTCTCTCTCTCTCTCTCTCTCTCTCTCTCTCACACACACACACACACACACACACACACTCATCTACCATCTCTTTCTTCTTGGAGCTCTTGTTGTTTGCAGGCATTAATTGTTAAGGAGTGAATTAACTAAATTTCATATTTTCATGTTTTTTATTATTTATGAATTCTCTTAGACATGTTTAGATTAGAACGCCGTTGTAAATAGATATGAGCAATAGTAGCTTACTTTGTGCTTATGTGGGTGATTTAGTACATGCATGAGAGTATGGGTTAAATCAACTTGATTTATTGAGTTTTATATACTTATTTGTACTTTTAATCAATTAAATTATTAACTGATTGGCATAGTTGATGTAAGTGCAGATCCTTGGGTTGGATAATGGAGGCGAGCTGGTGGGGATCAAGAAGATTTTGAGACACTTGACTTTGGGTGTATAAATAGAATACTACTTAATTTTGTGCTAATGCATGCCATTTATTCCATTTTTAGGGGGTGGTGTTCATATTTATTTGTACTTGATTTATTGAGTTTTATATACTTATTTGTACTTTTAATCAATTAAATTATTAACTGATTGGCATAGTTGATGTAAGTGCAGATCCTTGGGTTGGATAATGGAGGCGAGCTGGTGGGGATCAAGAAGATTTTGAGACACTTGACTTTGGGTGTATAAATAGAATACTACTTAATTTTGTGCTAATGCATGCCATTTATTCCATTTTTAGGGGGTGGTGTTCATATTTATTAGTAGCAGATATAGTTCTTTGGATATATGAAAACTTTATTATAGAAATTTTATTTTATTTACAAAGGTTATACATATTCATATGATTAAGGGTTTACATCTATTTTGAGTAGATAGATTTGTAGGTTCAATAAAGCAAGCTATTTTTATTTGAAGTCGACACATTTGTAAAAGTGGAAGCTATTTTGAGCCCCACAAGCTATTTTAAGTTAATATTATTAAAATACACCAAGAGCAAGCGTGGACTCACGCTTGTGTAGTAGGGACAAATTGGACCCAATCTTGTGTATTGATTTTTTCCTTTATTGTGTGTTTGCAAGTGCTTTTCTTTGTGACTTACATTATTAGGTAATTTTCTCTTCCAACAGTGGTATCAGAGCCTTGACCCAGCGGGCCAACACAAAGTACTTGTACAAGCTTGAAGCATTTAAGAAAAGTGGAAGAAATTTAAGAAACGTTTAGACAAGTTCATTTAATTGAAAGTTTCTTTCAAAGGTTGAAGAATATGATTTTTATGTCGAGTGGATAACGACCAAAGGGAAAAAAGAGGTGGAAAACCATTTGTGGTTTCACAAATCCATTAAAAATCCCAAAATCACTCTCTTTATGCTTAATCATTCTTAAAATTGGGCTTCATGGGCTAGCCTTAGAGATACCTAAACCAATATTTTCTTCCCCCAACTAGGCTTAGGACCAGGATCCACCCATAGTTATCATTTTTCACTGCTCGTAGGTGCATTTTACCACCCATAGGTTCTTTTTTCCACTCGTAAGCGATGTCCTCGAGGGAGAATCTAGTGGGAGTTTGAGCCCAGGACGTCCCGATTCCAAGACAAAAATCTCACCACCTAAGCAACCACCTTATTGGCGATTGCTAAACCATTCTTACATCACCCAAAGCTTGATTTTCATCTCCTTTCCTTAATTAAGGGCTCATGGAGGCTGCAAATAAGATTCCCTCAACCATAAATTTAGTCTTGGCTTCAAAGCATGGTTTTCATATGTCAAAAACACAAGCTCTTAATATTTTAAGCTAAAAAGAAGACTTTAAAATCATCACATAAAAGCCTTGTATATAGAGTTTGGTGCAAGATCTGAATGCTAAAAAAAATTCTAATAGCTTTCAAGGGTGAAAAATAAGTCATTGTAATTTTCATTAAATTTTTGATATTTTTAAAGCCCAAAATAACACTGTTTGGCCATTTTCAAGCTTAAAAAGGCTTAGAAATTACCCAAAAATCTCCCCCTTTTTGATAATTTTCTTAAGCTTTTTAAAATAGTTTGGAAAATTTCTTAGCAACTTACAAGTGGTGGACCAAGTTTCCAAAATCCAAATCAATGGATTTGAACCCTACACTTAATCAAGCCACCAATGACGACACCAAAAATGGAGCTACTAATGTTTTAAATGGTGGATTATCCAATTCTCCACTCCCTCTTCACACCCTCATGCATAGCCTCTCCATCCGCGCCCATGTGGGCCACCCCGACCCATCCCGCACGCACATGCTCGCCCAAACCCTCATCAAGCTTCTCTCCCACATGAAAAACCCCACACATGCCACCCTCCATGTAATTGTTAATGCCTTTCCTTTTTCATCAACCTACAAAAGTCAAAACCATCCTTGGATTGTATATATATATATATATATATATATATATATATATATATATATATTCCTAAAAGTAGCCTCACTAGTCTTAGGCCCACACTAGGCCTACCTTTTGAAAAAATATGTAAGCCAATAAAGGCATGTAAGGAAAGGCTCCTCCAACTCACAAAAAAAAAAAGCAAATGAGGATGCGCACTTTTCTACAAGGATACAAGGCTCCAAAAGAGATATTCAAAGGTGGTCTCCACTTCATCAACAATTTCCAACCTTCCATTTATGGAATAAGGCATGCAAAGTCTACCTTCCCTTTTTTGTAATAAAGAAACAAAATACCAAAGCTTGGTATTATCTCAAGATTTTCTTTTGTGGAGAAACCCACCACTTCTAGAAACATCCACGAGGATTCACTAGGCCTCTACACACCATCTACATATCCTTGGAGAGGCTCATTTTGGAGAATTACTTGGAGATATCTTAGCTCATGTAACCCCAACTCACCTTGGATATCCAAAGTATCTCCATCTATCAAAATATCCTCATCTATCCAAGTATCCTGCCACATGTCAGGCTAAGCGGACACCAAACCTTGTAATATCTCATGATATGAAATATCTTTGTACTCTTGTAGGCCTATAAAAAGGGTCATAGTCTTGGCACCAACAAAAGAAAAATAGAGATCCATCCATAGGAGCCATTATCCTTTATCTCTATCCATCATCCTTAGGCTATCACTCTACTTATCCTCTCCATCCTCAAGCCTTGTAATCCTTATGCTTGTATCCCTACTTTTCATATCTAAGATTGTATTGTGGGCTTTTTCCTATCATCAAGTGCATAGTCTCTCTCTCTGTCTCTCTCTGTCTCTCTCTGTCTCTCTCTCTTCTCTCTCTCTCTCTCTCTCATTTCAATAGAATATTTGTATTCCATACTTAAAGTTTCTCTTTGGGTAGAGTCTTAATGTGCCCCGTGCATGTGCAGTAAGGAGGAGCAAGGAAAGGTGTGGGCTTGCCCATTGTGAGATCCCTGTTCCCACCGCGTAACGGATTCGGGGTACTAACAGTGGAAGTAGCACTTCTTGCGCGAGGCAGGGTCCCACACTCGGGGCCTCGTCCACGGATATCCGGACAAAAGACTAATCCGTCGGTTTTTCCAAAACCAGACCCGAAAAAACTTCCCTTATCTGGAAAGCACGGGCGATTCCACCAGGATAATTTTTACTCTAATGTAGTCAAAACCCTTACTGATCAAACAGATCCGACTGCATCTATAAAGATACTTGGTCAGATCAAGGAAGAAACTTGCACTTGGATCATTGGGATCAACGCTTTTTTCCCCACCAAGGAGGCGCAGCCATTGATTCCTATCCATAGAACAATTACTATCCGGGATTTACTTTATCTATCGTAATAACAGAAATTGAGAAGTATTCTAGGAAAAGGGTCTTCCTTTGTTAAACAGAACTTTCTTTTATTTTAGAGAGGGAATAATTATAAGATCAGAAAGGGAGATTCTTACTCCTGTATACCTCGAAGGCTGGGGAGGAATCTTACATTCTACCCCACTTAAAAAGTGCGAGATGTCCTCATCTCGCAAGGTAGAGGACAACTCTTTTTCTTAACATCCAATTTTATTTTGGGGTTCCTTATATTCTGGTCAACCCAACAGAACACTGGGATAAATATCCCTTATATAGAACTCATCATTAATATTCAGATCATATCATTCATATCTTTAACATGATAATGGTCCATTAGACCGAAAAATTTCCTTCTGAACATTCCTCCACGGGAATTTCAGTCAAGCAAGTTCTCAATTTGTCATCCCTTAACTTGATCTACTGATCAAGTGTTAACAGTAACAATTTGACAGCACAACCCACTAATCTCATAGTGATTTGCTGAATTCATTATCATCATTCCAGTTATGAATATCATCACCGGGACTCGTCCCATTCATCCTCATTGTGGTTCTGTTCAGATTTTTATATTTCAACTAATTTCAGAAATCATCATTTTTCAATTAGAATTTTCAATCAGAATCCAATTCAATCCATCAATTCTCAAATAGAATTAAAAATCATATCAACCACATTCGAATTCATCATCTGGATAGCATTAACGCTTATAATTTCAAGTCTTAGATTTACTCGTATATACTGTCAGTAACGAGCTGCAGTATACTCTCGGTATATACGGGTAGTCGTGGCTCTTGGAATTATAAGGTAAATACCATCATGTCTAGGCCTCAAGCAAGTCAGGGATTCTATATAATTGCGGTACTTCTATCTGAAGACCCAATTACCAATTTACGAATTTCAGTTTGAATATCAAATTGTATGAATTATATCACACAATTACAACCTTTTTGTGTTTCTACATAAATTTTTGACATATTTGTCTTCTCAGTTGATCTTTATTAACCAATTCGCTCTGATACCAACTGTGAGATCCCTGTTCCCACCACGCAATGGATTCGGGGTACTAGCAGCGGAAGTAGCACTTCTTGCACGAGGCAGGGTCCCACACTCGGGGCCTCGTCCACGGATATCCGGACAAAAGACTAATCCGTCAGTTTTTCCAAAACCAGACCCGGAAAAACTTCCCTTATCTGGAAAGCACGGGCGATTCCACCAGGATAATTTTTACTCTAACGTAGTCAAAACCCTTACTGATCAAACAGATCCGACTGCATCTATAAAGATACTTGGTCAGATCAAGGAAGAAACTTGCACTTGGATCATTGGGATCAACGCTTTTTTCCCCACCAAGGAGGCACAGCCGTTGATTCCTATCCATAGAACAATTACTATCCGGGATTTACTTTATCTATCGTAATAACAGAAATTGAGTCTCGATTTACGGATCCATCAGTCCAGCCTAACCCCATCCGATCCCATGGGTTAGCCAACCGCCCAACCACTGTAGTGATGGGATCCAATTTGGAATTTGGTTAGGTTTTTTCCCGGGTACCAAGGAAAAGATTTCCTAGGTCCCTTAGTCGGAATTTCATGCAAACATAAAACTAGCCACACCACTTACACACCCAATATGAAAATTGCCTTTTTATTAGCATCAGCTAACTTTAAAACAATCCTTTAATGAAACCATAGTACCACTGATCACAATCTCCCAATTTATCTAGTTGATTCATAATTTCTCATCATTCCTTCATCAGAGTATCTATGGTATCATTGGCAACTAGAACGCTCACCACCTGTCCACACAGGGGCCGTTTCAATAGTTCCTAGCCCATAATACTCAACAATATAATCACTTATCAAGATGGACTCTCGTTGAAGATCAGCAAGATCAACCAACAGATCCATATAAAAGAGCCATGGACTCATCCGTTGAGGACCAGCAAGGTCAGTCAACCAGATCCATGCCCGGTTCCAGAAAACAACTCTTACTCCTTGTTCCAATATCTTCCTCGACGCACGCGTGGGTATCCTGGGCGACCCAGAGCCCGAGCACCGTATGGTCAGCACCCTCTAGGATCCTTCGCAGGTTACCTAGCGCTTCACTCATAGGCCGCTTCCTTGGTCCCTCATCCACCGTACCGGATGTTGGCTATATATAGAATGTCTCTATATATATAGCCCTAGGATCTCCTCTATATATACTCATCTATTGTGTGTATTACACACACCTTTTGGGGATGCATATGACGTGTCTCTCTCTCTCTCTCTTACGTTGGTTCAACATGGTATCAGAGCGTGGTTGCTTTTTCGCTATGAAAAGCATTCGTTTTCGGCTTCGCGCGGCTCCGCGCAGCGCGCGCGCAGAAAAATCTGCAATTCTGCGAAACGTAAAATCGCCATAATTTTCTGCTCCGGACTCGGAATTCAGTGTTTTTGAAGTCGTTTTGGGGGTATATGGTGCGTTTCGGAGCTGTCTAGCATATCAGATTTATCAAATTCTACACCGATTATAATCTGCAGCAGCAGACTGATAGCAATCTTTTGACCGTTGGCTATCAAAACTTCTGTCTGGACAAAAGAAGATAAGTGATTTAGTTTTCTCAATCTTTACAATGATTTATTGCTTGATTATGTGTATGTTATGCATGAGAAATTTTTTTGAGAAGATCTCGTTATCCCTTATATGTATGATGTTCGTATTAGATAGAGATTTGTGAAACTAATAAAATATTTCATGAGCATCGATTTTCATGTATAGATTGCATCATACTTGTGAAAAAGAAAATATCGTTTGTTTCTCATAGAAAATAAAGGTTTCTAGGAGAAAGAAGATCTTTCATGAGTATATGTTTGCATGTATATATTTCTTCATACTTGTGAAAGAGAATATATTGTATGTTTTTCATGGTTGCAAGATCCCCTTAAGAAGTTTTAGGTGAATTCTCTTGAATCATTTCAACTTTGAAGATAGTTTATAGGTTGATACGACGGCTTCTACAGTGGTTTACTTCCTACGAAGGCTCATGGCAATTTTATCAAAACTAAGAGAAAATTCATATTTAGCGTTAAAAGATCTCTTGCATCATGCATAGAGTTTAGCCATCATCATGATGGTATTTGATATTGATGAGATGCATATTCCTTAGAGTTGTTTGTCCATGATAATCAACATATTTGATTCTTTCTTTCATGATGTAAGTAGAAGAAGATCTTTCGTATCTTATGCAACTCATGCCATGGTCTGGTATACCTCTTATGCTACCATGATGTACTTCTACAATAATCTTGATCTTTTTGATTGCTTCATGAGCTAATATGTTGTGATCTTGTTTTAGTGCTAGCTACAGGAATCACATGATTAAGCTTGGACGTTCATAATGTATTTATTGACAATCCAAGGTATTATCACATGATGGTAATTATGCCTTTCTTTTCGATCGACTGATGTTATGTATATGGATTTTGTTCATCAATATCATGATGGTATTTGATATTGATGAGATGCATATTTGTTAGAGTTGTTTGTCCATGATAATCAACATATTTGATTCTTACTTTCATGATGTAAGTTACTAAGTAGAAGAAGATCTTTCGTATCTTATGCAACTCACATTGATCATGACTTATGCCATGGTCTGGTATAACTCTTATGCTACCATGATGTACTTCTACAATAATCTTGATCTTTTTGATTGCTTCATGAGCTAATATGTTGTGATCTTGTTTTAGTGCTAGCTACAGGAATCACATGATTAAGCTTGGACGTTCATAATGTATTTATTGACAATCCAAGGTATTATCACATGATGGTAATTATGCCTTTCTTTTCGATCGACTGATGTTATGTATATGGATTTTGTTCATCCTGCCATGGTTTTATTTTGTGATGCTCATTATGATGATTTCTTTATATTCGTTGATGACGTTTCCATGGACTTTATCCATGATGTCATGGTTTTGGCTTGCTATCCTTTTGGTGTACGTCTGCTTGATATTACTTACATATCTGATGTTGGATCTTACTTTTTGAATGGTTACTCCTTCTCTAAATATCAATTCGTAGCCCTGTGCGTGTGAGCAAAAATCCCGCATACCAAACTAAAGGTGTGCATTAGTTTGTTTGAAATAGGTTGGTTCTAATTTGTGCCCATGAAATGCTTGTGGTAAATTCAATGATCCTGACTTTAGAATCGTTACAGTTACTTACTCATGGTCATCTCGGTGATGATCTGATAGTTTTAACTCATGATTTAGGAATCCTTATAGTTACTTGCTCGTGGTCATCTCGGTGATGATCTGATTGTTTTATCTCATGACTTCAGAATCGTTACAGTTACTTGGTCATGGTCATCTTGGTGATGATCTCTCGTTTGATTGTTCTCACAAGGAAGTTGTGTATTTGTTCTTTCTATGGCTTCGAGGAAGTTTGTCTTATGTGTAAAGAGGACTTTATTGATGCTTAGCATGCTGTTACTACTCGAGAGGCTTTGTAAGCATGCAACTATTTCTCGAGAGCCTTTGCAAGAAATAGTTAAAGGTGCCATGTGTTCTACCTTTGCTTGTTACATTACAACCAGCCTCACGGACTTGACAATTATTATTTTAAGTATGCAAGCCTCGGTGATTCTGACAGGTTTGGTGAGTTTGTAATTTTGGTGCCTTGGTATGATGCCATGGTGGTGATGGTTACACATTTTATTGATATATGTATATGTGTTCATTGCATTGATGTAATTCACTCACTACAATCCATGATGCCATGGAGTTGTTCCATGATGATGGTTACATGTTTCGTCAATGATGGTTGACTACGTTTCCATGGATTGT
Source organism: Cibotium barometz (assembly GCF_041138505.1). Classification (NCBI taxonomy): domain Eukaryota; kingdom Viridiplantae; phylum Streptophyta; class Polypodiopsida; order Cyatheales; family Cibotiaceae; genus Cibotium; species Cibotium barometz. Next base: position 26,256,717 of record NC_141062.1, on the reverse strand, counting down.
ATCCATGATGCCATGGTGTTGTTCCATGATTATGGTTACATGTTTCGTCAATGATGGTTGACTACGTTTTCAATGATGATGGTTACATGTTTCGTCAATGATGGTTGACTACGTTTCCATGGATTGTATCCATGATGCCATGGTGTTGTTCCATGATGATGGTTACATGTTTCGTAGATGATGATTGATTATGTTTCCATGGATTGTATCCATGATGCCATGGTGTTGTTCCATGATGATGGTTATATGTTTCGTTGATGTTGGTCATTCCAAGCTATATGTTTTGTTGATGTTGGTCATTCCAAGCTACATTTTTCGTTGATGTTGGTCATTCCAAGCTACATGTTTCATTGATGTTGGTTCACTTGGCTAATCTATATTGGTTGATTATGTTTCCATGGATTTTATCCATGATGCCATGGTGTTGTTCCATGATGATGGTTACATGTTTCGTGAATGATGGTTGACTACGTTTCCATGGATTGTATCCATGAAGCCATGGTGTTTGGATGCACCGTGCCTTGGCTTTGGCTCATCAGATTGACTAGGTTTATTTAAGTCTATCAATGTCTTTTATGGTCGACAATGCAACCATGCAGGTCTAAATGGCTATAATGGTGGTCAAGTCTTGGAATTCAATCTATGGCAACTAACAAGAAATTCCGTCGAGCATATTTCCCGAGAGGTTTGATTTCTCGTTCCGTCAGCTTATGAGGTTTATGTTCACGTCATGTCATCTTGACTACATGATAGAGGTTTGATTTCTTGTCCCGTCATCTTACGAGGTTGGTTTACGTTCACGTCATGTCATCCCCTGACTACAGAGGTTTGATTTCTCTTCCTGTCAGAGGTTTGATTTCTCGTCCTATCAGCTTATGAGCTTTATGTTCACATCATGTCATCCTGGCTACATGCTGCTTGTGGATGTCAAAGGTTTGATTTCTTGTTTCGTCATCTAATGAGGTTTACTATCCTGATTGTGAATGTCACACGTTTGATTTCTCGGCCTATCATCTTATGAGGTTTACTTTCAAGTACGTCATGTCAGAGGTTTGCTTTTTCATCCTGTCAGAGGTGTCTACATCCTAATTATTGTTTCATGTCAGAGGTTCGCTTTTTCATCATGTCTGGTTATCCTACCTATGGACGTAAGAGGTTTGATTTCTCGTCTTGTCATCTTATGAGGTTTACTTTCATATCATGTCATCTTGGAGGTTTGATCCAAGTTATAGTTGTCTCATTATCTTGACTCATAATATTGGAGGTTTGATCTTATGTCATAGATTTTTCCCATGGCAAAGATATGATTCTAGCTTTCCATGATATCCTTACTAACTAGAATGAGTGTCATTTTCTATTTTAGTGACAGGTCAATCTTCCAAGTCAACTTCTCCAAGTAACCAGATTTCCTTACCAAATCTAGTTCATTTGCCATTGATTGGATGATCTTCCACAAGTTGACATTGCCATGCATATCCTTGCGGATTGACTATATTCCTAAGCAACCATATAATAGATACCTTTATGTCTATTTCTTTATGTACATCTTTTCGTGTACATCTCATATTTCTATAACAAAATTATGGTTTTCCATTTGTTATGGAGACTTCTTCCATATTACAGGGTTTATGGATCAGGATTGTATTTGGATATTGTTGAGCTTCAATATAGAGAAGAGACTACAAAAATATTATTTGGCATCGTCACCTCATGAAGATAGACTCGCACCCAACCTACATGAATGGATCAAGACAACATGAAAATGGATGACCTTCAAAGCCTTCGTTTGGCTATTGTACACATAAGAGTGATGAAGTATATATGGGAGTGATGTAGCTCCTTCATGGCTATTGTATATATGGGAGTGATGTAGCTCCTTCATGGATATTGTATATATGGGAGTGATGTAGCTCCTTCGCAGCCTTCATGGCTATTGTATATATGGGAGTGATGTAGCTCCTTTGAATAATACTTTGTAACTATAAAATAATTTAATATAGCGGTAGGTGTATATAGCGCTGTGGGTTTTTCCCTTGAGCCCCCAAGGGTTTTTTCATCCACAGTTAGAGACCCTTCTTTGAGCGGGGGTGTTGGCTATATATAGAATGTCTCTATATATATAGCCCTAGGATCTCCTCTATATATACTCATCTATTGTGTGTATTACACACACCTTTTGGGGATGCATATGACGTGTCTCTCTCTCTCTCTTACGTTGGTTCAACACCGGAAGCTCACCATTTTAATCGAACCGAGGCTGGTCAAGACCTCGGCCGACCTTGCTACGCGAGACGTCCTCCATTGACTCTCCGTTCAGCAGTTGCAACTTTATCAGTTAGGTCTCCACGACCTTAATCACAAGACGGTCAAAATGCTTTCCCAGCATTCTTGACATAAAACAGCCATTTACAAACAGCATTTACAAACAGTTTACAAATACAATTTCTATATTAACTCTTATTTTTCCACATTATCCCTCATACAATCCACATTACTTATTCCACATTTCATTTATATGTGTACTCATCCAATCATATCATTTTCCATCTCTTCACTTCAGATTCCTTCACATCACATATCATATATTCACATCCATATCCACATCCATACATCCACATCCACATCCACATTCACATCCATACATCCACATCCCATATCCACATTCATACATACACATCCATATCCACATCCATATCCGCATTCATACATACACATCCATATCCACATCCACATGCATACATTCATTATCACGTCCTCATTCATACATCCACATCCACATACATACATACATACATCCACATCCACATCCACATTCCTATTCACATCTATACATCCATATCTACATGCACATTCACATCCATACATCCACATCTATATCCTCATTCACATCCATACATCCACATTCATGCATCCACATCTACATGCCTACATCCATACATACACATCTACATTTACATCCATGCATCCGCATCCACATCCTCATTCACATCCATACATCCACATTCATACATCCACATCCACATCCACATTCACATCCATACATCCACATCTACATGCTTATCTCCATTTTCACATCCTCATTTATACATCCACATCCCATATCCACATTCATACATACACATCCATATCCACACTCACATGCATACATACATCCACATCCACATTCCCATTCACATATATACATCCATATCTACATGCACATTCACATCCATACATCCACATCTATATCCTCATTCACATCCATACATCCACATTCATGCATCCACATCTACATGCTTATCTCCATTTTCACATCCTCGTTTATACATCCACATCCCATATCCACATTCATACATACACATCCATATCCACATCCACATGCATACATACATCCACATCCACATTTCCATTCACATATATACATCCATATCTACATGCACATTCACATCCATACATCCACATCTATATCCTCATTCACATCCATACATCCACATTCATGCATCCACATCTACATGCTTATTTCCATTTTCACATCCTCATTTATACATCGACATCCCATATCCACATTCATAGATCCATATCCACATCCACATGCATACATACATCCACATCCACATTCCCATTCACATATATACATCCATATCTACATGCACATTCACATCCATACATCCAAATCTATATGCTCATTCACATCCATACATCCACATTCATGCATCCACATCTACATGCATACATCCATACATCCACATCCACATTTACATCCATGCATCCACATCTACATCCTCATTCACATCCATACATCTACATTCATACATCCATACATCCACATTCATACATCCACATCCACATCCACACATCCACATTCATACATCCACATCCACATCCACATCCACATCCACATCCACATCCACATCCATACATCCACATCCACATCCACACATCCACATCCATACATCCACATTCATACATCCACATCCACATCCACATGCATCTTATCATATCTCATCACTTCCCATATCTTTTATGCATACCTCTATGCATGAAATTCAATTATGCTAAAAGTAACACTTTTATAATAAAATATTCAACTTTTATGTATACCTCTATGCATGAAATCCAATATGATAAAAGTAACACTTTTGATATAAAAAAATTATCCTTTATGCATACTTCTATGCATGAAAATTAAAAATGATAAAAGTAACACTTTTGATATAAAAAATTTTCCTTTATGCATACTTCTATGCATGAAAATTAAAAATGATAAAAGTAACACTTTTAATATAAAAAAAATTATCCTTTATGCATACTTCTATGCATGAAAATTAAAAATGATAAAAGTATCACTTTTGATATAAAAAATTTTCCTTTATGCATACTTCTATGCATGAAAATTAAAAAATGATGAAAGTAACACTTTTGATATAAAATTTTTTCCTTTATGCATACTTCTATGCATGAAAATTAAAAATGATAAAAGTAACACTTTTGATATAAAAAAATTATCCTTTATGCATGATATTAAAATTCAATTTCTCCATGATTATAATGAAATTCTTTTAATTAATCTAGGATGATAATTCCTAGAATATGGTAGGAAGTCCTCTTTTTATGCTTTGAATGAAATTATTTTATGCATAATTTTTATAAAAATTTTGCCATAGCTCCGCTGCTATGACTGATAAATCTCAATTTTTTCTAAGGGATAAAGCTTATCATTAAGGAAATAATTAAAATGATCTCTGTAACGTCCCTCCCAAGCCATGTATGTATGTGTCTCTTTTAATATAGATTTCAATAAGAAAAGAGAGTGTAATTAGAAAGAGTGAGACAATAAGGCTAGAAACATTAGAAAAGTGTTAGAATAAAAATATTAGCTTCAAAAATCCTAAAAGAAATAAGAACATAAGAATAGTTCTATTAAGAGATAAGTATCCCCAAAAATAGAATTTCGAGTTTAGGTGATAAGAGGTCATATTTAGAGTACTTTTACACATTTAGAGTCCATGCATACTAAAAATGTGGAAAAACAACGCGTTTCTAAAGATAGTGCGTTTGCGGCTATATACAGACGTTTTTGCCTATTCTGCCCGCGTTGGCTTGTAGACCAGATGTCTTCCCGTTCTTTTGACTGGTTACATGACCATATTCTGAGTTTTTATCAGAGAGTTATGGCCGAAACAGTTTGCTGTTTCTGTCAGGGTCTCTACATAGAGAAAACTGTGAGAAGGCAGCAAGTAGCCTCAAGGTAATCCTAGAGTTTGAGATGTATATATCCCTTCATTCTTATCTAATATCTCAGAAAAGAATCTTAGATTGCTAGTCTTTCGGAAGAAGAGACCAAAACTCCATAGCTTTTCTTTTAGAGAAAGAATAGTATGCCATAGCCCTGTAAGAGAAGGCTACTTTGCCATAGATCTTAGAAAGAGAGAAGAGTCACAGTATGAGTAAGAGGAGATAAAGCTTAGAGATGATTGGATGATTTCAATCATAAGAGAAGGTATTAGAAGACTCTATATTCTAAAGCTCTTGTTAATAACGAGCAAAGGCAACGATAAACGACAAATTTCTATAAGGTATATACATATTTTATTTTTCATTTACATATCATTCTTAGGGGTTGAGGTATGGCCCTGGCTTCTCTATTAATTGTTAATAGTGATTTATTTGATTGATTTACTATTTAAAGTTTGTATTCTTTTAAACAATAGCATATACCTTAATAAAGAATGTCTTATCGCAATCTCAAGTTGAAATGCTAAAATCTTTGTGAAAAGGATTGTTTTCTTAAAGAAGGTGATATGGATCCTAGTCCTATGGTTTAGTGAGTAAATGGATTGTTATCTTGGTTAAATTAAGGTACAGGTACAACTTCTCCCTGCCTTGACGCTGCCCCGTTCTTGTGCTTGTATAGCCGGACGGCGGAGACGTTAGTAAGGCCCGGAGTTGGCCCATGGTATCCCTCATACCATTGGGAGAATAAGGTTTGCCGATTGAGGCAAGTGATTGTGATGCTGCCTAGTTCTAAGGGCCCAGGCTAGTGCGGTGAATTAGCCCACCCTAGTGCGCAGACATCCCTCAGAGGGGCGGGAGGATCGAGCGATGGAGCCTGAGAGGGCGACAGGCCGGCTTGAGTCCTCGCCAGCGGCCGACGATGAGGTGTATGGTCCCGTAGGGTTTTGCCCAGCATGTGGAGGCTGGAAGGCCGAATTCTAGATCATCGGCGGTATAAAGGAAAAGAATAAGAGAGCCAGTTTGGCTTGTATGAAATTGATTCATGTTTAAACTTTGTTTTAATAAACCTTGTGAAAGGGTCTTAATTAAGGAACATGTTTGTTTATGTCAAACAGTGTGGTAGGATTAATTAGAAAACAAATTGACGCGTGAGTAGGGTGGAAAGTGGGAGAATGGAATGCCCCGACGGCACCATCCTACGGACGGGTGGACCCGATTAGTCGGGTAGCTTTCCAACATATTAAGTGAAAGCCCTACGTTAGATAAATAGGTTCTCGAGTAATTCTATTCTAGAAGACTAGGCCAACGGCTGTGCCTTGCATGGATGAGGAAAAAAGCGTTGTCTCTAGGAATCAAGACTAGTAGTTGCCCAATTTATGATCGATTACCCTATGGGTGATTTGATTTTAGAAAACCACGCTCCCCCTGCGGGATAGAACTAGGTCTTACCTATGAATCGTATCCTTGAATCTCTGTATGGTCAAGGTGTCGATGAGTAGGAAATTTTCTCTAAGATAAGACTTAGTGGACTATCTTAAGTGTTTCCCCTATTTGTGGAAGGGGGGAACCTTACAAGTGGTATCAGAGCCGATCTTTGTTCCTAGGATTTGTTTTTCAAAGGTTAACTGTCAAGGGATTAAAACAAGTGATTGTTTATCATATGAGGACTAATCAATCATCTCTACTGGCCATAGAAGTGATTTGAATATCCTCACATGTTGAGACAATCATCCTATGAAATTGTGCTTGTATCTTGGGGGTGCACACGCAAGATATTTGTACAATAAATTTAAGAAATAAGATTGGGGAGAAAACCTTTTGTGAGAAAAAAACATAGGGTGATCAAATTAAGAAACTAGTGAGAGACTGGAAGGATAGACCGAAACTTGTTTAGAGAAATTTTCAGGATATATCTCATTAACTTGCATATTATAAATTATTAAGATTGTAACTCCATTAAGATTTGAATAGTTGACGTGTGAATGCCATCCATTCGATACTGTACGCTAGGACGATCATCCAAGATCTTGAACCCATCTCAGATAAACATGGGTCTAACTTCGGATGTGTAATTCCCAGAGGATCATGCTCTTAGATGTGTTAATCCCAAGATACCAGAAAACCAATCATCTTAGATGTGTCAATCCTGATAATCTTTGGATGTGTCAATCCCAAGGCACCAGATGTGTAATTCTCAAAAAAATGAAGATCTCAGATGTATTAATCCTGACTGCCTTCAAATGTGGTGCTATGATAAGTATTTGATAGTTTTGAACTTTTAATGGATACAATGAAAGAAGCAAGCTCACCCTTGCTCGCGTCTAAAAATCGTAAGAAATGCTAAATTAGTTGGAAGCATTGTTGTCAATCTAACCATTGGACCTAAAAAGTTAGAAGCATTGTTGTCAATCTAACCACTGGAGCTAGAATCAGTTATGAGATGCCATGAAAGTACACCTTCGTGAAAGGTTTTGTCCTCCAGGATTTCGAGAGGATAAAATAAACGAAGCTAACCCAAGAAGGAAAGACCCTAAAAGAATACCACCAAACTTTTGTTAAACTTCTCCGATTTACTCTAGAGATGGATGAGGTAACTCTTCTCCATCGATTCATTTGGAAGCTTAATCTACCTTTGAATAACCTCATCAAGAATATAAAACCATCCTCTATTTCAAAAGCCATAATTATAGCCAGAGACTATGATAAAGTTTTTTTGTATAGAAAGTGTCGAGAAGGACATGAGTCCTTCCATGTTAATCAAGAAGAGATCTCCTAATTCAAGAGGAACGTCAAGCCCACCCCTGGCTACAAGTAATCATGAGCTAGAGCAAAAATTAGGTCAAGAAATAGGGATAGCAGGGTTAAAGATAACCAAATTTAACAAGTATTTCTATGAGTAAATAGAAGAGGATTGGTGTTAGATTCATGTGAAGTAATGTGCATGATGAATAGAGGTATTCTATAAGACGATACTAAGATTATAAAATTGCTATCATAGATTAGATTGCGTAAAGGATTGATTCTCTTATATTTTTCCATGACAATTTGTTAAGTACCATATTACATGGGCGTATAGAATAAGGAATTCGAAGGTTCATATCATATGAGAGGTATATGGATGCATGAAATTAGGATAATAAGGCCAATTAACTTTAGAATAATAAAGACCTTTTGGAGGCACAACAAAACGAGCCAAGCACATGAAATAAAAGACTCTTTAAGAACAATGTTTAGATAAAAGAGGATTTTTACCTAGTGTGGGGACACCACTTTGAAAGAGACATGAGGATTTACTTAGATACTACCCCAGCTCGCGAGATGAGGACATCTCGAATCTTTTAAGTGGGGGAGATTGTAACGTCCCTCCCAAGCCATGTATGTATGTGTCTCTTTTAATATAGATTTCAATAAGAAAAGAGAGTGTAATTAGAAAGAGTGAGACAATAAGGCTAGAAACATTAGAAAAGTGTTAGAATAAAAATATTAGCTTCAAAAATCCTAAAAGAAATAAGAACATAAGAATAGTTCTATTAAGAGATAAGTATCCCCAAAAATAGAATTTCGAGTTTAGGTGATAAGAGGTCATATTTAGAGTACTTTTACACATTTAGAGTCCATGCATACTAAAAATGTGGAAAAACAACGCGTTTCTAAAGATAGTGCGTTTGCGGCTATATACAGACGTTTTTGCCTATTCTGCCCGCGTTGGCTTGTAGACCAGATATCTTCCCGTTCTTTTGACTGGTTACATGACCATATTCTGAGTTTTTATCAGAGAGTTATGGCCGAAACAGTTTGCTGTTTCTGTCAGGGTCTCTACATAGAGAAAACTGTGAGAAGGCAGCAAGTAGCCTCAAGGTAATCCTAGAGTTTGAGATGTATATATCCCTTCATTCTTATCTAATATCTCAGAAAAGAATCTTAGATTGCTAGTCTTTCGGAAGAAGAGACCAAAACTCCATAGCTTTTCTTTTAGAGAAAGAATAGTATGCCATAGCCCTGTAAGAGAAGGCTACTTTGCCATAGATCTTAGAAAGAGAGAAGAGTCACAGTATGAGTAAGAGGAGATAAAGCTTAGAGATGATTGGATGATTTCAATCATAAGAGAAGGTATTAGAAGACTCTATATTCTAAAGCTCTTGTTAATAACGAGCAAAGGCAACGATAAACGACAAATTTCTATAAGGTATATACATATTTTATTTTTCATTTACATATCATTCTTAGGGGTTGAGGTATGGCCCCGGCTTCTCTATTAATTGTTAATAGTGATTTATTTGATTGATTTACTATTTAAAGTTTGTATTCTTTTAAACAATAGCATATACCTTAATAAAGAATGTCTTATCGCAATCTCAAGTTGAAATGCTAAAATCTTTGTGAAAAGGATTGTTTTCTTAAAGAAGGTGATATGGATCCTAGTCCTATGGTTTAGTGAGTAAATGGATTGTTATCTTGGTTAAATTAAGGTACAGGTACAACTTCTCCCTGCCTTGACGCTGCCCCGTTCTTGTGCTTGTATAGCCGGACGGCGGAGACGTTAGTAAGGCCCGGAGTTGGCCCATGGTATCCCTCATACCATTGGGAGAATAAGGTTTGCTGATTGAGGCAAGTGATTGTGATGCTGCCTAGTTCTAAGGGCCCAGGCTAGTGCGGTGAATTAGCCCACCCTAGTGCGCAGACATCCCTTGAGGGGCGGGAGGATCGAGCGATGGAGCCTGAGAGGGCGACAGGCCGGCTTGAGTCCTCGCCAGCGGCCGACGATGAGGTGTATGGTCCCGTAGGGTTTTGCCCAGCATGTGGAGGCTGGAAGGCCGAATTCTAGATCATCGGCGGTATAAAGGAAAAGAATAAGAGAGCCAGTTTGGCTTGTATGAAATTGATTCATGTTTAAACTTTGTTTTAATAAACCTTGTGAAAGGGTCTTAATTAAGGAACATGTTTGTTTATGTCAAACAGTGTGGTAGGATTAATTAGAAAACAAATTGACGCGTGAGTAGGGTGGAAAGTGGGAGAATGGAATGCCCCGACGGCACCATCCTACGGACGGGTGGACCCGATTAGTCGGGTAGCTTTCCAACATATTAAGTGAAAGCCCTACGTTAGATAAATAGGTTCTCGAGTAATTCTATTCTAGAAGACTAGGCCAACGGCTGTGCCTTGCATGGATGAGGAAAAAAGCGTTGTCTCTAGGAATCAAGACTAGTAGTTGCCCAATTTATGATCGATTACCCTATGGGTGATTTGATTTTAGAAAACCACGCTCCCCCTGCGGGATAGAACTAGGTCTTACCTATGAATCGTATCCTTGAATCTCTGTATGGTCAAGGTGTCGATGAGTAGGAAATTTTCTCTAAGATAAGACTTAGTGGACTATCTTAAGTGTTTCCCCTATTTGTGGAAGGGGGGAACCTTACAATCTCTAATTGGATCATTAATCTATAATGGATTAAATCATCAATATGCATAAACTAAAAGCATAGAAAAAAGCCATTAATTTGGCCTCAAGCATAGCTTAATCTTGGATTAAGGAAAAGCTTTATGAAAAGCTTCATTTGGATTGAGAATGGGTCATGAGTACGACCATTTCTTGAGTGAGAGAGAGAAATTACATAAAAACCATTAGAATTTAAACATAAATAAAAATTAACTTCAATAGCATTTATTAAATTATGTAACTCTTCACTACTATTCACCAATTAACTTTAATAGCATTTAAAAAACCATACCAATTAAGCTTCTCAAGCTTGAGAGGGGTTGAGAAGAGAGAAACATTGAGAAATTATAGAAAAGATCAATATTCACTAATTACCTTACAAATTGCTTGATTCTTTGTTCACGATAGAGGCCCCCAACCAATCAATTGGTTAAGTATGTTGATGGAGCCACTAATGGGAATTGAAGAAAGAGGGAAGCTCCAAAAACTAGTGAATTATTAAATGAATTCACAGTTTCTGGCTTAGGTCGAGTAGAGTAACGATGCATAAACACTATATATTTTTCAACAAGGGGGAGGCTTCTATTTATAGGAAAAATTGAGCTCCTAACCAAACAAACTGATTCTAGAATTTTCTAAATCAGTTTGGTCAATATTTGACCATTTTTAGGTCAGTTAAGCTAACTTTTTGGAACTAGACTTGAATGAGGAGAGAGGAGAGATGAAATATCTCAATTTTTATGAGTTTAAAACTCATTCAAGCATGTGAAATATGCACCTCCTTTAAAGAACTCCCCTTCCTTACATATGTGTCATAATGGAATCATTTTAATATTGCTCATAGTTTTTTTACTAATAAACCTTGTACATTTTCAACTCTTCATCTTATGTGAAATATGCACCTCCTTTAAATAACTCCCCTTCCTTACATATGTGTCATAATGGAATCATTTTAATATTGCTCATAGTTTTTTACTAATAAACCTTGTACATTTTCAACTCTTCATCTTATGTGAAATATGCACCTCCTTTAAAGAACTCCCCTTCCTTACATATGTGTCATAATGGAATCATTTTAATATTGCTCATAGTTTTTTACTAATAAACCTTGTACATTTTCAACTCTTCATCTTATGTGAGCATTTAAGGGACTCCTCTTCCTTACATATGTGTCATAATAAAATCATTATACCCAAAATATCTCATATTTTTAATATTGCACATAGTTTTTTACTAATAAACCTTGTTCATTTTTAACTCTTCACCTCATGTGAGCATTTACTCATTTTTGGGTATTTTCTTTTTTACAAGTTGGATTTATCTCCTCCCTACACATGGATTGATGCTATTGGTCCATAGGAACCTTAATTGGACCATAGTCTAAAGATTTCTGAAAATCTAGACCCTTAGGCTAAGGTTCTTTATACCTATTTTCAATTAATTCTAATTGCACATTGGAAAATTCTTTTTGAATTTCTATTTCAAGGGAACTCATCTGAATTAGAAGAGATATTTTTCTATCCAAAAATATTCAAAATCTGAATATTCTCTCTCTAGAATATTTTTCTCTCTCTAGGCTAAAACAGATAGAAACAAGGTCTTTATATTTCTGAAGAGGGATTGATTACAGGGAAAGATACTAGACATCAAAAAGGGGGTGGGGGAGGAATCTTACACCCATAATATCTTCTCCACTAGGCTTGGCATGTCACTAAGAGGGTTGAGGAGAAGCTCCCCTAAGAGTGCGGTCCAGCGCCTTGAGTGTTTTGGTGTGAGGTTCGAGAGAGTTTTCCTTTGGAGCCTTTTCCATCACCTTGCCTCCCTCCTCCTTGTGTTTTGTGATCTGGGGATCTAGGAGAGTGTTAGAGACCATCCCTTTAGAATCCTCCCTCATAAAAGTGGTGCCCCCACTAAGGAGTTCTCATAGTACATTTAGTTTACAACTCAACCACAAATGCAATTTAGTCATGAATCCCAATTTCCCAGTTAGGTCCAATCAACCCTACCAACATCATCCCCTTCTATCTATTCATATCATTATTAGCAATAAGATCTTCTTCCAGCAAAGGATAGCCTTACTTTTTGGCCCACAAAGCTTGGCAAAAATTAATGCTTCTCCAGATCCTTTTATTTTGCCAATTCTAGATTATAAAATTACATTTGATGTTTGCATATTTATTCTCCTATAAGTTAATCCCTTGAATATATTCTTAATCACATCTCTCCTATTTATCCTTGGTCTAAGAAATCTACTACCATGGCAAGATCTTTCCCTACATTTCATGGGCAACCAGGCAAGGATGCATCGAAATTCCTACCTCATCTCGGGGTGAGACCAAGACGAAGTAAAACTAAGGGCCTTTCCCTTAGTTTTAAAGCAGGAGGCAAGACATTGGTATGGATCAGCACTTCCCCCCACCATCAAACGAGATTGGAATGCTCTTTGTCAAGCTTTCATCAACCATTATGGGAGAGGAGACACACCGGAGGGAATATGGCAACAATTATTGCAACACAGGCAAGTCTCTCTTCAAGATTTCTCTTCATATGAAGCCAAGTTCCAAAATTTATGGGCTAGATGGGTTGCTGCCTTAGGGGAGAATGAAGTTTCTCCTAACTTCTTCAAGAGGTATAGGTTCATAGTGGTCTTTTCCCTCCACTTAGGGAAAAAGTAGAGTCAAAGTTCCCTCCAACTTTTGATATTGCACTAGAGGTAGCAAGGGGTAAAGATCGCAAATTGAGGCATCAAAACCAAAAGTTTAAGATAGAAAGAGAAATAGGGGAGATGGGGGAGATGGGGGAGAGTCAGTCTCAAGATCCACCTCTACACCTAGAGCACCATCTACACAAGTGGGAGGCACTACACAGCAAGATCTTCTCAAGATCCACCTCTACACCTAGAGCAATAGGGGACATGGGAGAGAGTCAGTCTCAAGATCCACCTCTACACCTAGAGCACCATCTACACAAGTGGGAGGCACTACACAGCAAGATCTTCTCTAAAAGCTAACTAAGCAGCTGGACCAACTCACCCTAGACCTAATCCAAGCACCTAGGACACAGCCACCTAGGGAAGGTCGAGAGCACAAAGAGGGCAAGCACAAGAATATATTTGTTACAATTGCAATGAGAGAGGGCTGTTGAGATTCAAGCTCGAGGTCAGTGTGAGCCAGCTATGCTATGTGCTGGCAGATTAGGTAGGAACATGTGTGAGATATAAATGACTGCGTGTCCAGCTGGTCATAGTGTGTGGACATTAGCTAGGGTTAGATGTGTGTGGACGAGGTGTGGACACAACTCATAGTGTTATGTGTATTATGGATTATGGCATTATGCTTTGTGTGAGAGTGGAGATGGCTTTCCTCTATGGTTAGGGTTTGCAATATACATTAGGGTTTGCTCCTGTGTGTGTGTCTCCTCCCCCTCTACCATTCTTTCAACATGGTATCAGAGCCTTGTGCTGTTTATTAGGGTTTATGAGTGAGTGAGTGAAGAGGGAGAAGAAGCTGTGAGTGAAGAGAAGCTGTGAAGCTTGCCATTGGAGCTGTGAAGCTTGGAGCACACCAACTACTATCAGATCTGAGAGCTTGGCCTACCGGGTAAGGTTTTCTAAACATCCTTGAGCGAAGTGCAGGTGATACAGGCAGGTGATACAGGGGCAAAAACAAAGCAAGTTAGAGCAAATCAAAGCAAAGAGAAATTCTGGTTTTTGGAAGCTTTCCATTAAAGCTTGGAAACACTGATGTATGGTGAAATAGAAGTGATTCTGGCAAAAGACACATGTATTTGACAAAGAGGGATGTATTGGCAACCCCTATTCAAGCCTTAAATAAATTTTGGAGCAATTTACATGCATTTGATTGAGTGAAAAACTCTGGTTTTTGAGCTCTCACAAAACAGAGAAAAGGAAGCCCAAAATTGATGAAATTGGAGCATATTTTTGGCAAAAATCCAAGAATTGATGGATTGCACACATACCTAGGAGTGTTGGGGACTTGATTACCTCATCATTTAGCATTACAACCACTCCCAAAGGCCTCTACAGCAGGCGGCGCTGGCTGGACAGCAGAAACAGAGAAGATTTTGATATTTTTACTGAGTGGAGGACCAAATTACACTTTGGTGCTTGATGATTTCCAAAATTGCTTTAGCAATTGGTTAATATACATACTTGAGAAGAAGGCTATGTGATTGGATTGATGAATTATGCCTAATTGAGCTGGGAATGAGCTGATTAAACAGGCTGTCCCCCACCACTGGTTGCAGAGAAATAGAGCATTTTTAGTCTTAACCAATTGGACAAATTCCTCTTACATGGAGTTGATGGACACTATTGCTAAGCTAATGAATGCCTGGTTGCTCAATTTGGACAAATATTGAAGAAATTAGAGCCATTTTACTACTGGTTTTTCAGAAAAAAAGAAAGGGGTTTTCAAAAATTGATATTTACACATGTCAGATGGTGTTGATACTTTACATTGAGGTTGTTTAGGTGTCAATTAAAGTTGTCCATACTTGATTGCACCACTACATTGTGATTTGGAGCCGTGGAAGCGCATCAAAACAGGGTATCCTGGACTACGTGAGTCTTGGATGCATACAGGTTGATTTTTCTACATCAAATTTGAAGATTTGTGGTTACTTTGGAGTATCTGGAACACTCATTGGAGTGTGGTTGAGCTGAGGAAGGCTTGGTTACAGATTTGGACGAGTGCGGAAGGTACACATTGAGCAAACATGTCGGATAATCCAGTACAGATTGTTGGTGAAAAGCTGGATAGGAAGAACTTCCAGGCATGGAAGTACAGGATAAAAAGTTTCTTGAAAGGAAAAGGATTTTGGAATCTCATTACAGGTGCTGAGCCTGAGCCTGAGCTACCTCGACAACCTACACAGCAGGTTATTGCTCATAAGCAATGGTCACAGAGAGCATTCAAAGTACTGCATTATCTGTCTATATGTATTTCTGATGCTATGCTCATACACATACAGGATGCTGAGAATCCCAAAGATGCATGGGATACTTTGGTAAAGATGTTTGATACAGATACGAGTGCTCGCAAGTCTCAGTTTGCGATAGCAGATACATAATGTGAAAAGGAATAAAAGGAGCATACATGATTATGTGCAAGAAATCAAGAAGTTTACAGATGCATTGGCCACAATAAATGCCCCCATGCCTGATGATGATTTGGTGGATATTACCTTGTGTGGTCTTGGCAAGGAATACAAATCTTTTGATACATCTATCTCAGTGAGGAGTACAGGTTTACCAGACTTTGATGAGTTGGTTTCACTCTTGCTGGTTGAGGAAATCAAACTCAGTGATTCGTTTCTGGATGCATCTACTAGACATTTCTATGCAAGATGTGGAATGCCATTATTGTGGCAAATATGGTCATATGGCGAGAGATTATTTCCGCAAACAGAATGATTTGAGAGGGGGTAGAGCACAACGTGGTGGTCATTATGGTGGAAATTATGCACAACATGGTGGTGGAAATTATGCATCAAGCAGTAATGATGGCACTGCAAATCATTTGTTTGCCATGAAGCATGTTGTGGAATCAATGACGACAAATGCTGAGAATGATGATACATGGTATATGGACTCAGGAGCATCAAACCATATGACATGTCATGGTGAATGGTTTGAGCATATGAAGCCTATGGATGTAAAAGGCTATGTGGAGACAGGTGATGATACCCAGCATGTCATTACACATGTTGGAAGTGTACCATTGGTTATGCACAATGGTCAAACAAAGTCTATGTCTGATGTATTGTACGTGCCTTCTATCACAAAGAGCTTGGCCTCAGTTGGTCAAATGGTGGAACAGGGATTACAGGTTCGCTTCAACGAGCATGGTTACTTCGTTGAGGATTTTATACATGGATGTAGAGTCATTGCTAAAGGCAAGAAAGAAGGCAGATTAAGCCCGATGCTGGAATTCCTGAGCTAGAATCAGCCATGTTCTCTAAAAGCAGGAATGTGGTACAGGACATTGATATGTGGCATAAGAGGATTGGACATGTCAATATACAAAGATTAAAGAACATGCAAACAAGAGGCATTGTCAGTGGATTGCCTAGATTTAAATATGATGGGAATATGCATGTTTGTGAAGCCTATCAGTTTGGAAAGCAGGCAAGGTTGAGGTTTCCTAGAGAAGGAAATATGAGTAGCAGGCCACTTGAGATCGTACATAGTGATGTATGGGGTCCTGCACAAAACCCATCTATCAAAGGCAGTTTATACTATGTGACATTTATTGATGATTTCAGCAGGATGACATGGATATACTTTCTCAGAGAGAAGAGTGAAGTGTTGGAAAAGTTCATGGATTTCAAAGCTTTTGCAGAAAAGCAATATGGCTGTTGGATTAAATGTTTGAGGACAGATGGAGGTGGTGAATACACCTCAAAAGCTTTTGAGCATTTCTTGAGGAAGCATGGAATAAGAAGACAATTGACTTGCAGGTATACACCTCAGCAGAATGGTGTGGCTGAGAGAAAGAATAGAGTCATATGTGAAGTGGCTAGGGCGATGCTCAATGAAAAGAGCATGCCAGATTACTATTGGGCAAAGCATGTGCTACTGCAGTGTATATACTGAACAAAACACCTACAGCAGAGTAGCCATTCATGGAAGCACGCCAGAGATGCGGCTTACAGGTTATAGGCCAGACATTAGACACCTCAAAGTTTTTGGATGCATAGCTTATGTACATGTGCCTGATGAAAGAAGGAGGAAGTTGGATCCTAAGGCAGAGAAATGTGTATTTGTTGGATATGCACAGGATCGAAAGACATACAAATGTTATAATCCATAAACTAGACAAGTGGTCATCTCACGAGATGTGGTGTTTGATGAGCTTGCTAGTTGGTACAAAGCAAAAGATGAGGGTGTCAATGAGTCACTTGAGGCTGATGTGCCTGTGAACTTGCCACAAGCAAGTTCTAGTTCTACTACTATGTCTGGGCTAGCAAAAGCTGAGAGTAGCAGTGTACGTCCATGGTCCGTCTATGGTCAGGACGTTTGAGGCATGAGAGTGTGAGCACTGGGAGTAGTGCTATGGATAAAGGAAAGAAGAAGGTCGAAGGAATTGGAATCACAGGTTATGAGTCATCTAGTTCGGAGAGTTTGGATGAGGAGCTTGGCATACCTTTTTTACGCACACCTGGTGCTAGGCAGGATAGATATGTGCCACCACATGCTAGTGTTACAGGTGTACAGAGTGACCCGCATGCATTGCGGAGATCCCAGAGAGTGTGATATCCAGTTGACAGATTGACATATCGAGATTTTGCTATGCACTATGCATATATGACATCTATGGTGAAGCATGTGGAACCTACATGCTATACAATAGCATGACTCCTATTGGAGAGCATGTATGGGAGAAAGCAATGGATGTAGAGATGGACGCATTGGTCCATAATGACACATGGGACTTGGTTGCATTACCAAAGAACAAGAATGTTATTGGATGTAAATGGGTTTACAAAGTGAAGTGCAAATCTGATGGTTCTATTGAGAGACATAAAGCAAGATTGTTAGCAAAGGGTTATGCACAAACCCAAGGTTTGGACTATGATGAAACCTTTAGTCCAGTGGCTAAGATGGGCACAGTGAGAGCAGTCATTGCTATGGCTGCAGCTAATGGCTAGGAAATGCATCAGATGGATATCAAAAATGCATTTCTGAATGGAGAACTACAAGAGGAAGTGTATATGGCACAGCCAGAAGGGTATGTACACCCTAGATATCCCACTCATGTATGCAAATTGAAAAAGGCATTATATGGTTTGAAGCAAGCACCTCGTGCTTGGAGTGATAAGATGAGCAGATATCTTATCTCACTTGGTTTTCAGATTTCTACAGCAGATTCTTCACTCTATGTGAAGAAGACAGAGCATGGGATTGTTTTACTCGTCATCTATGTGGATGACTTGATTATCACAGGTGATCATAGTGAAGATGTGATGCATGTCAAGAAAGATTTGAGTGGGCAATTTGACATGAAAGACCTTGGTGAGTTGAGATACTTTCTTGGAATTGATATGGTCAAAGATCATGCAGGTACATGGTTAGTACAGTGCCAATATGCATTGGATATGTTGGCAAAGTATGGCATGACAGGGTGTAAGCCTATGAGTACACCTTTGGAGCAAAATGTGAAGTTGCGGGCAGATTATGGCGAGGAATTGGATGATCCTTCTATGTACAGGAAGATGGTTGGTAGTCTCATATACATGACTATCACGCGCTCGGATTTGAGTTATGCTGTGGGGCTAGTAAGCCAGTTTATGCAGAGCCCCAGAAAACCACATTTGGATGCAGTGAGACGCATCGTGAGATATGTGAAGACCACTGCACATTATGGTCTACTTTATGAGAGTGGTAAAAGCTTGGACATACATGGCTACACAGATGCTGATTGGGCAGGTAGCGCATATGATAGGAGGTCTACTAGTGGATATGCTTTTACACTTGGAAGTGCCGTGGTGAGTTGGAGTAGCAAGAAGCAACCTACAGTTGCTTTATCCAGTACAGAGGCTGAATACAGAGGTGCAGCCATTGCTACTTGTGAGGCAGTATAGTTAAAGGGTCTCTTGGTAGATTTATGTGAGCCTATTGATGGCAAAGTTGTCATTCATTGTGACAACATGAGCAGTATACAGTTGGCCAAGAATCCAGTGTTTCATGCGAGGACCAAACACATAGAGGTCCATTATCACTTTGTCAAAGAGAAGGTGCTGGATGGTACAGTTGATCTTCAGTATGTGAAGACTGATGAGCAGGTGGCTGATATCTTCACAAAGCCACTTAGCAGGGAGAAGTTTGAGTACTTCCGGACTATGTTGGGAGTACATGGGATGAGCTTGAGGGGGAGTGTTGAGAGTCTTGATATCCCAAGCTCATCTACATCTTCATCGGCAGTACATCATGAGCTTGAGAGGGGCTGTTGAGATTCAAGGTCGATGTCAGTGGTGTGAGCCAGCTATGCTATGTGCTGGCAGATTAGGTAGGAACATGTGTGAGACATAAATGACCGCGTGTCCAGCTGGTCATAGTGTGTGGACATTAGCTAGGGTTAGATGTGTGTGGACACAACTCATAGTGTTGTGTGTTTTATGGATTATGGCATTATGCTTTGTGTGAGAGTGGAGATGGCTTCCCTCTATGGTTAGGGTTTGCAATATACATTAGGGTTTACTCCTGTGTGTGTGTCTCCTCCCCCTCTACCGTTCTTTCAACAAGGGCATGGAATGTATAATTTCCCATATCCAAGAAGGATCCCAGGTGACATTTATCCACCACAAAGGCTCGTGCAACCTCGACAACAACTAGGTCCTCCTCAAGCTCCCCAAGTACCCCAACTTTTTCAACAACCGCCCTCTCAACAACTAGCTGACATTCCATCTCTACCACAAGGAGAAGAGAGGACAATGAATGTGTTAGAGCTTGGAGACTTGCTTGAAGGAGAAGAAATGATAGAAGAGATGGATGCCATGCCAATTAAAAGGGCAAGATTTCAAGAAGAGGCCAAAGATGAAGAATCAAATACCAAGAGGAGGGGAAGCAAGGGCCCTGAAGGAACAAGCAAGAAAGTTCGGAGAGCAAAAAGAAAGATCAATATGGAGGACTTTGTACTAGCAGGTAAAGGTTCCGAGCCCTATAATCTTATCTCTGATGTGAGTACTCAACATGCCAACATCACATGGCCACAACTCTTACAAATAGAACCTAATCTGAGAAGGCAATGGTCAAAGATAGCTAGTACTAGAAGAAAATAGACAAAATCAGTCAAGTTAATTAAAGCTAATCTTGATGAAGATATTGATCCTCTAGTGGATGCTTGGATTAAGGGATATACAATTCCTAAGTTATATGTGGATGGGGGTGCCCAAATGTGTGTCATGATAGAGAAAACCATGCATAGATTAGGGCTAGAAGTTTACCGCCAACAATCACAATGACACACATTAAAGTAACACTTTTTGCCAATAATGTATGCATCATGTGCTGGGAGTCATTAAGGGTGTAAAGGTAATTGTTTGTGGTGTTGAGGTAGAGGTAGACATGTATGTGATCCTATCAAAGGGAGAGGGCTATCCCATTATTTAGGTAGGCCTTGGTTCATAACTATTGGGGCAGACCAAAAATGGGGGACAGGTCTACTAGTTCTCAAGCAAGAGAGAGAGAATGGTGCCAATAGGAGAAATATCACCTATGACATGAAAAAAGGAAGGAAAGTGGATCTAAGGTATGAAACTAGCTTGGATGAAGAAAGCTTACATGATTACTCAGAAACAGAGTCAAGATTAGGTACTAGTGAGTAGGATTCCTCTATGGAGTGATGGGACTCATCTTTCAAAGGAAGAAGGCCACCACAACAAAGGAGACCAAGAAAAGGATGGTGATTCTCTATCTCGGGGGGGTCACTCGTATAAATATGTAAGTATCACGTGGGTTCAACAGAAGGACATTTTAAATATTTAAAACTTACAGAAATATATTTACAGAGGGGATTTATTTATTGTATTTTAAAAAAAATTTACAGATTTGAATAGGAAAGAATACATTATATTCACTAAAAAATTCACAGATAAGGGACTTTTTAAATAGGCCTTGAACGCACGTGATATAGAGGATTTACATATAGTGACCCCCCCGAGTTCTCTATAGGTTGAGGACAAGCAAATAAAGAAGATGCTAGCAAAGGATTTGACATCAGAGGAGGAAGCAACTTACATCACCATGTTGAAGAAGTACACCAATCTCTTCATCACCGACTACACCCAGGTAAAAGGAGTGGAAAACATAAAACATCATATAGAACTAAAGCCTAATGCTAAGTCTGTGGCTCAAAAATTAAGAAGGTTAGAAGTGGTCCAGAGGGAGGCTTTACTAATGGAGGTAAAGAGGCTTTTGAAAGTAGGTTTTATTTACCTAGTGGAAAACCCAGATTGGGTCCCCTGTAGTTGTTACCCCTAAGAACCAGAGGCTTCTAGACCTCCAAAGGCTAGAGCTGGATAGAGAGCAAGCCATGGATTACTACATACCACCATTAGGAAGAGGGACAAACTTAACCAGAAACTCTAGGACAAGGGGTTGAAGGAGGGCATGTTGGTCCTTAGGTATGATAGTAGATTGGACAATAGACATGATGCATGTAAGGTTCCCCCCTTCCACAAATAGGAAAAACGCTTAAGATAGTCCACTAAGTCTTATCTTAGAGAAAATTTCCTACTCATCGACACCTTAACCATGCAGAGATTCAAGGATACGATTCATAGGTAAGACCTAGTTCTATCCCGCAGGGAGAGCGTAGTCTTCTAAAAATCAAATCACCCATAGAATAAATGATCATAATTTGGACAAGTACTAGTTTTGATTCCTATAGACAATGCTTTTTTTTCTCATCCATGCAAGGCACAGCCGCTGGCCTAGTCTCCTAAAATAGAATTATTTGAGAACCTATTTATCTAACGTAGGGCTTTCACTTAATCTGTTGGAAAGCTACTCGACTAATCGGGTCCACCCATCCGTAGGATGGTGCCATCGGGGCATTCCATCCTCCCACTTTCCACCCTACTCACGCGTCAATTTGTTTTCTAATTAATCCTACCACACTGTTTGACATAAATAAACATGTTCTTTAATTACCGCCCTTTTCACAAGGTTTGTTAAAACAACCTTTTTACACAATACAATCATACCAAAGACAAGATTTATAAAAACAAAGTTTAAACATGAATCAATTTCATACCAGCCAAACTGGCTCTCTTATTCTTTTCCTTTATACCGCCGATGATCTAGAATTCGGCCTTCCAGCCTCTACATGCTGGGCAAAACCCTACGGGACCATACACCTCATCATCAGCCCGCTGGCGAGGACTGAAGCTGGCCTGTCGCCCTCTCAGGCTCCATCGCTTGATCCTCCCGCCCCTCAGAGGGATGTCTGCACACTAGGGTGAGCTAATTCACCGCACTAGCCTGGGCCCTCAGAACTAGGCAGCATCACAATCACTTGCCTCAATCGGCGAACCTCATTCTCCCAATGGTATGAGGGATACCATGGGCCAACTCCGAGCCTTACTAACATCTCCGCCGTCCCGCTATACGAGCACAAGAACGGGGCAGTGTCAAGGCAGGAAGAGTTGTACCTGTACCTTAATTTAACCAAGATAACAATCCATTTACTCAACTAAACCATAGGACTAGAATCCATGTTCCTTTCTTAAGAAAACAATTCTTTTCACAAAGATTTTTGCATTTCAACTTGAGATTGCGATAAGACATTCTTTATTAAGGCATATACTGTAGTTTAAAAGAATACAAACTTTAAATGGTAAATCAATCAAATAGATCACTGTAACAATCAATAGAGAAGCCGGGGCCATACCTCAACCCCTAAGAATGATATATGATTGAAAAACAAAATATGTATATACCTTATAGAAATTTGTCGTTTATCGTTGTCTTTGCTCGATTAACAAGAGCTTTAGAACTTGACATATGAGAATAGAGTCTTCTAATACCTTGTCTTTTGATTGAAATCATCCAATAATCTCCAAGCTTTATCTTCTCTTACTCATATTGTGACTCTTCTCTCTTTCTAAGGTCTATGGTAAAATAGCCTTCTCTTACAGGACTACGATCTACTATTCTTTCTCTACAAGAAAAGCTATGGAGTTTTGGTCTCTTCCTTCGAAAGATCATAGCAATCTAAGCTTCTTTTCTATGATATTAGATAAGAGTGAAGGGATATATACATCTCAAACTCTAGGATTACCTTGAGACTACTTGCTGCCTTCTCACAATTTTCTCTGTGTAGAGACCCTGACAGAAACAGTAAATTGTTTCGGCCATAACTCTCTGATTAAAACTTAGAATATGGTCATATAACCAGTTAAAAGAACGGGAAGGCATCTGGTCTACAAGCAAGCGTGAGTAGAATAGGCAAAAACGTCTGTATATAGCCACAAACGCACCATCTTTAGAAACGCGTTGTTTTTTCATATTTTTAGTATGCATGGACTCTAAATGTGTAAAAGTACTCTAAATACGACCTCTTATCACCTAAATTCAAAATTCTATTTTTGGGGATACTTATCTCTTAATAGAACTATTCTTATGTTCTTATTTCTTTTAGGATTTTTGGAGCTAATATTTTTATTCTAACACTTTCCTAATGTTTCTAGCCTTATTGTCTCACTCTTCTCTAAATACGCTCTCTTTCCTTATATATTAAAAGAGACACATACATACATGGCTTAGGAGGGATCTTACAATCTTCCCCACTTAAAAGATTCGAGATGTCCTCATCTCGGGAGCTGGGGTAGTATCTAAGTAAATCCTCTTGTCTCTTTCAAAGTGCTATCCCTACTAGGTGAAAATCTTCTTTTATCTAAACATTATTCTGAGTCCCTTATTTCATGTGTTTGGCTTGTTTTGTTGTGCCTCCAAAATGTCTATTATTCTAAAGTTAATTGGCCTTATTATCCTAAATTCATGCATCCATATACCTCTCAAATGCTATGAACCTTCGAATTCCTTATTCTATACATGGTACTTAACAAATTATCATGGAAAAACATAAGGAAATCAATTCTTTACGCAATCTAACCTATGATAGCAATTTCATAATCTTAGTATCATCTTGTAGAATACCTCTATTCATCATGCACAATTACTTCACATGAATCTTGCACCAATCCTCTTCTATTTACTCATAGAAATACTTGTTGAATTCGGTTATCTTTAACATTGTTATCCCTATTTCTTGACCTAATTTTTACTCTAGCTGATGATTCCTTGTAGCCAGGTGTGGGCTTGATGTTCCTCTTGAATTAGGAGACCTCTTCTTGATTAACATGGAAGGACTCATGTCCTTCTCGACACTTTCTATATTTAAAAAAACTTTATCACAGTCTCTGGCTATAATTATGGCTTTCGAAATAGAGGATGGTTTCACATTCTTGATGAGGTTATTCAAAGGTAGATTAAGCTTCCAAATGAATCGATGGAGAAGAGTTACCTCATCCATCTCTAGAGTAAATCGGAGAAGTTTAACAAAAGTTTGGTGGTATTCTTTTAGGGTCTTCCTTTCTTGGGTTAGCTCAAAAAAATTCATTCATTTTATCCTCTCGAAATCTTGGAGGACAAAACCTTTCACAAAGGTGTAATTTCATGGCATCTTATATAACTGATTCTAGTTCTAGTGGCTAGATTGACAATAGTGCTTCCAACTAATTCGGCATTTCTTTTAATTTTTAGGCGAGCAAGGGTGAACTTGCTTCTTTCATTATATCCATGTAACACATCTAAGAGCATGATCCTCTAGGAATTACACATCTGAGACCCATGTTTGTCTGAGATGGGTTCAAGATCTTGGATGATTGTCCTAGTGTAAAGCATCCAATGGATGGCATTCACACGTCAACTATTCAAATCTTAATGGAGTTATAATCTTAATAATTTAAAATATGCAAGTTAATGAGATATATCTTGAAAATTTCTCTAAACAAAGTCTCGGTCTATCCTTCAAGTCATTCAGTCTCTCACTAGTTTCTTAATTTGATCACCCTATGTTTTTCCTCACAAAAGGTTTTCTCCCCAATCTTATTTCTCAAATTTATTGTACAAATATCTTGCGTGTGCACCCCCAAGATACAAGAACAATTTCATAGGATGATTGTCTCAACATGTGAGGATATTCAAACCACTTCTATGGCCAGTAGAGATGATTGATTCGTCCTCATATGATAAACAATCACTTGTTTTAATCCCTTGACAGTTAACCTTTGAAAAACAAATCCTAGGAACTAAGATCGACTCTGATACCACTTGTAAGGTTCCCCCCTTCCACAAATAGGGAAAACGCTTAAGATAGTCCACTAAGTCTTATCTTAGAGAAAATTTCTTACTCATCGACACCTTGACCATGCAGAGATTCAAGGATATATTCATAGGTAAGACCTAGTTCTATCCCGCAGGGGGAGCGTAGTCTTCTAAAAATCAAATCACCCATAGAATAATTGATCATAATTTGGACCAGTACTAGTTTTGATTCTTACAGACAATGCTTTTTTTTCTCATCCATGCAAGGCACAGCCACTGGCCTAGTCTCCTAAAATAAAATTGTTCGAGAACCTATTTATCTAACGTAGGGCTTTCACTTAATCTGTTGGAAAGCTACCCGACTAATCGGGTCCACTCGTCCGTAGGATGGTGCCATCGGGGCATTCCATCCTCCCACTTTCCACCCTACTCATGCGTCAATTTGTTTTCTAATTAATCCTACCACACTGTTTGACATAAATAAACTGTTCTTTAATTACGGCCCTTTTCACAAGGTTTGTTAAAACAGCCTTTTTACACAATACAATCATACCAAAGACAAGATTTATAAAAACAAAGTTTAAACATGAATCAATTTCATACCAGCCAAACCGGCTCTCTTATTCTTTTCCTTTATACCGCCGATGATCTAGAATTCGGCCTTCCAGCCTCTACATGCTGGGCAAAACCCTACGGGACCATACACCTCATCGTCGGCCCGCTGGCGAGGACTCAAGCCGGCCTGTCGCCCTCTCAGGCTCCATCGCTCGATCCTCCCGTCCCTTAGAGGGATGTCTGCACACTAGGGTGGGCTAATTCACCGCACTAGCCTGGGCCCTCAGAACTAGGCAGCATCACAATCACTCGCCTCAATCGGCGAACCTCATTCTCCCAATGCATGAGGGATACCATGGGCCAACTCCAAGCCTTACTAACATCTCCGCCGTCCCGCTATACAAGCACAAGAATGGGGCAGCGTCAAGGCAGGGAGAGTTGTACCTGTACCTTAATTTAACCAAGATAACAATCCATTTACTCAACTAAACCATAGGACTAGAATCCATGTTCCTTTCTTAAGAAAACAATTCTTTTCACAAAGATTTTTGCATTTCAACTTGAGATTGCGATAAGACATTCTTTATTAAGGCATATGCTGTTGTTTAAAAGAATACAAACTTTAAATGGTAAATCAATCAAATAGATCACTGTAACAATCAATAGAGAAGCCGGGGCCATACCTCAACCCCTAAGAATGATATATAATTGAAAAACAAAATATGTATATACCTTATAGAAATTTATCATTTATCGTTGTCTTTGCTCGATTAACAAGAGCTTTAGAACTTGACATATGAGAATAGAGTCTTCTAATACCCTGTCTTTTGATTGAAATCATCCAATAATCTCCAAACTTTATCTTCTCTTCCTCATACTGTGACTCTTCTAATACCTTGTCTTTTGATTGAAATCATCCAATAATCTCCAAACTTTATCTTCTCTTACTCATATTGTGACTCTTCTCTCTTTCTAAGGTCTATGGTAAAATAGCCTTCTCTTACAGGACTACGGTCTACTATTCTTTCTCTACAAGAAAAGCTATGGAGTCTTGGTCTCTTCCTTTGAAAGACCATAGCAATCTAAGATTATTTTCTATAATATTAGATAAGAGTGAAGGGATATATACATCTCAAACTCTAGGATTACCTTGAGGCTACTTGTTTGCTGCCTTCTCACAATTTTCTCTGTGTAGAGACCCTGACAGAAACAGCAAATTGTTTCGGCCATAACTCTCTGATAAAAACTCAGAATATGGTCATATAACCAGTCAAAAGAACGGGAAGGCATCTATTCTACAAGCTAGCGTAGGTAGAATAGGCAAAAACGTCTGTATATAGCCACAAACGCACCATCTTTAGAAACGCGTTGTTTTTTCATATTTTTAGTATGCATGGACTCTAAATGTGTAAAAGTACTCTAAATATGGCCTCTTATCACCTAAATTTGAAATTCTATTTTTGGGGATACTTATCTCTTAATAGAACTATTCTTATGTTCTTATTTCTTTTAGGATTTTTGGAGCTAATATTTTTATTCTAACACTTTCCTAATGTTTCTAGCCTTATTGTCTCACTCTTCTCTAAATACGCTCTCTTTCCTTATATATTAAAAGAGACACATACATACATGGCTTAGGAGGGATCTTGCAATGCAAAGTTTCAACAGAGATGGGAGGGCCCCTTTATCATCAAGAATAGATTTCATAATGGCCGCTACCAGAACAAGATCTCTCATTAGGAAAGATGCACAAAACTAGGGTCAATGGCTGGTGGCTAAAACCCTATTTTCAGAGGATAGAGCAAATAGTCTACTCACTTCATCAATTTTCAGGAAAAGCAAGAAGTCCATAACAAAGATCAAGGAGATTTGGCCTCCTCTCTTATTGCACTTTTCAGCCAACCATTGGGCTAGAGGTATAAAAACCTCTAGCTATGGGTGAGGGCTAAGTATGAGACAGGGTAAATTGAAATCCCCCATGCATTAATTTTTTCTCATAGGGCTTGGGAAAAATGCACAAAATCTTGCCCCCCATCTCCCTTCTACCTTTTCATAATCCCTTAGGTAATATATCTATAACTACACTATAAGTATGCATATTTCTACCACCTACTATTTGCCATATTTTCTCTCTCATCTTTATATATATACTTGCACAAGTAAATAAATCCTCATATATATTTATGCCTAAGATATCTTTTTCCTAAAAGCCTCCTTTTGCACCCAACATACTATGCCCTATCCTAGCTATGCTATGATACTACTATATATATTATTTACACCACCATATTGTATTTACTAGAGTTCACACCTAATAGATATAGAAGCCATGCTACACTATATATATACATATATATGATATATAATATAATTTTTTCATCAATCTCTACTCTCCCACCCTCTTTTTCCCACCCTCATTTTCATCAATCTCTACTCTCCCACCCTCTTTTTCCCCGACACCACCTTGTGGGGCCCACATGGGCCCACCCATGCCCATGTGTTTACATGGGTCCTACTTGTTCCACATGCATGCTGGAAGCTCCCTCTTCACACCTACATGCATAGCCTCTCCACCCGGGCCCACGTGGGCCACCCCGAGCCATCCCACACATACATGCTTGCCCAAACCCTCATCAAGCTTCTCTCCCACATGAACAACCCCACACATGCCACCCTCCATGTAATTGTTAATTCCTTTCCTTTTTTGACCTACAAAAGTCAAAACCATCTTTGGATTATATATATATATATATATATATATATTCCTAAAAGTGGCCTCACTAGTCGTAGCCCCACACTAGGTCTACCTTTTGAAAAAATATGTAAGCCAATAAAGGCATGTAAGGAAAGGCTTCTCCAACTCACAAAAAAAAAAGAAACAAATGAGGATGCGCACTTTGCTACAAGGATACAAGGCTCCAAAAGAGATATTCAAAGGCGGTCTCCACACTTTATCAACAATTTCCAACCTTCCATTTATGGAATAAGGCATGCAAAGTCTACCTTCCCTTTTTTGTAATAAAGAAACAAAATACCAAAGCTTGGTATTATCTCAAGATTTTCTTTTGTGGAGAAACCCACCGCTTCTAGAATCATCCATGAGGATTCATTAAGCCTCTACACACCATCTACATATCCTTGGAGAGGCTCATTTTGGAGAATTACTTGGAGATATTTAAGCTCATGTAACCCCAACTCACCTTGGATATCCAAAGTATCTCCATCTATCAAAATATCCTCATCTATCCAAATATCTTGCCACATGGTAGGCTAAGAGGACACCAAACCTTGTAATATCTCATGATATGAAATATCTTTGTACTCTTAGAGACCTATAAAAGGGTCATAGTCTTGGGATCAACACAAGAAAAATAGATATCCATCCATAGGAGCCATGATCCTTCATCTCTATCCATCGTTCTTAGGCTATCACTCTACTTATCCTCTCCATCCTGAAGCCTTGTAATCCTTATGCTTGTATCCCTACTTTTCATATCAATAAGATTGTATTGTGGGCTTTTTCCTATCATCAAGTGCATATTCTCTCCTCTCTCTCTCTCTCTCTCTCTCTCTCTCATTTCAGTAGAAGATTTGTATTCCATGCTTAAAGCTTCTCTTTGGGTAGAGTCTTGATGTGCCCCATGCATGTGAAGTAAGGAGGATCAAGGTAAGGTGTGGGCTTTTCCCTACTCTCTTCTCCACTAGGCTTGGCATGTCACTAAGAGGGTTGAGGAGGAGCTCCCCTAAGAGTGCGGTCCAAGGCCTTGAGTGTTTTGGTGTGAGGATTGAGAGAGTTTTCCTTTGGAGACTTTTCCATCACCTTGCCCCTCCTCCTTGTGTTTTGTGAGCTGGGGATCTAGGAGAGTGTTAGAGGCCACCCCTCTAGAATCCTCCTCAGTGCCTACCTTGGAATATAAAGCTAGAGGATAGAAGGTGTAGTACACGGATAGACATTTTGCCACATGCAACTTACGTGAAGCATTTCTTTAGAGGTATGGTACTAGCAAGACGTCTTTGAAGGTGATTGAGAAGCTTTGATAAGCATTGCTCTATCAAATGATTAGTCAAATTATCGGTGGAGGATTATGCAACCAAATTATGCACTCTCCGGACGATTGAATGTGGCCAATCAGCAGCCTAATGAAGTTACGGGTGGATGGTCCATACATGGCTTACAGCTAAAGCTATGTCAAGCATTGGCTTTGATAGATTTGGCCAATATTACATTTGATAAACTGGTCAAGGCAACAGTCCATTCTGAACGGGCACTAATGGTGGATATACATACCAAGGGGAGAAACAAAGAAATAAGAAGAAAGCGTAGGCGTCACAATCTGCATTGTCCTGATGATGACAACGGGGTGGATTCCATGTCCGATGAGGATTTGGAGGATTTCTCAAGAAATGATGAGAAGCACAAGCACTGGAGGAGCCAAAAATTTGGCAAGACAGTCAAGGAATGACTGATAAAACAGCTTTGGCCAAAGTAACTGCTGGGGGTAGTCCGGGGTCATTTGGTTTTGGAAACCGGCCCAAAGTTTGGTGTGAAAAATGTTCCAAGCCTAGACATTTGAAGGAGGACTGCACTAGAACTCGTTATTCTATTTGTAATATGACTAATCATTAGATAGAGCAATGCTACTACAATAATCACTCTAGACACTAGCCTCCAAACTGCATGAATACTTAAACACAAAATGTGGTACCTATCCAAACTGTTATGCCTTAACTAATAGTACCAATGCAGCTGGTGGTGGTGGTGGCTGCTATCACTCCATCTCTGCATCGACCATTTGGCCACACGACAGGGAAAATATGCCATCAGAAGTACCAATTCTTTTACTATTGATGCGACAGGGGCATCATAAGACTAAATGTCCTATCTAGATCAAACATCAGTAAGCTACAACCTCCATATCCAGTAATGGATAATAGGGCCAAGTTGGCAAACGAACATGGTACTCATTACACCTGAATGTATAGATGTGAATGTGAATGTGTATGTGAATTAATGTGTCATCGATATGAGGAAATGGATGAGAATGAATGGAATGTGGAATAAGTAATGTGGACTAAGGAGGGATAATGTGGAAAGACGAGAGTTCGATTTAGAAACTATATTTTGTAACTGTTTGTAAATGACTGTTTTATGTCAAGAATGCTGGGAAAGCATTTTGACCGTCTTGTGGATTAAGGTCATGAAGACCTAACTGTTAAAGTTGCAACTGCTGATGGAGAGTCAATGGAGGACGTCTTGCATAGCAAGGTCGACCGAGGTCTTGACCAGCCTCGGTTCGATTTAAATGGTGAGCTTCCGGTGTACGGTGGATGAGGGACCAAGGAAGCGGCCTATGAGTGAAGCGCTAGGTCACCTGCGAAGGATCCTAGAGGGTGCTGACCATACGGTGCTCGGGCTCTGGGTCACCGAAGATACCCACACGTACGTTGTGGAAGATATTGGAACAAGGAATAAGAGTTGTTTTCTGAAACCGGGCATGGATTTGGTTGATTGACCTTGCTGGTCCTCAAACAACGGATGAGTCCATGGCTCTTTTATATGGATCTGTGGGTTGATCTTGCTGATCTTCCATAGAGATTCCATTCTGGTATATGAATATATTTCCTGTTACTATAAGCTAGGAACTATGGAAAAGGCCCCTGAGTGAACAGGTGGTGAGCGTTCTGGTTT
Source organism: Cibotium barometz (assembly GCF_041138505.1). NCBI lineage: Eukaryota > Viridiplantae > Streptophyta > Polypodiopsida > Cyatheales > Cibotiaceae > Cibotium > Cibotium barometz. Next base: position 26,224,971 of record NC_141062.1, on the reverse strand, counting down.
TGCCAATGATGCCATAAGTATACCGATGAATGAATGACTGGAAATAAGGATTCAACCAGAGACTATGAGGATTGTCATCAGTGACATAATGGTTTCATTAAGGGATTGTTTTAAAGTTAGCTGATGCTAAGAAAAAGGCAATTTCATATTGGGTGTGTAAGTGGTGTGACTAGTTTTTGATTGTATGAACTTCCGGCTAGGGGGCCTTGGAACTCTTTTCCTTGGTACCCGAGACAAAACCTAACCAAATTCTTAATTGGATCCCATCACTACAGTGGTTGGGCGGTTGGCTAACCCATGGGACTGGATGAGGTTAGGCTGGACTGATGGATCTGTAAATCGAGACTCAATTTCTATTTACGATAGATAAAGTAAATCTCGGATAGTAATTGTTCTATGGATAGGAATCAACGGCTGTGCCTCTTAATGGGAAAAAAAGCGTTGATCCCAATGATCCAAGTGCAAGTTTCTTCCTTGATCTAACCGAGTATCTTTATAGGTGCAGTCGACGGATCAGCTTGATCAGTAATGGTCTTGACTACGTTAGAGTAAAGAGTTATCCTGGTGGAATCGCCCGTGCTTTCCGGGTGAAGGAAGTTTTTTCGGGTTCGGTTTTGGAAAAACCGACGGATTAGTCTCTTGTCCGGATATCCGTGGGCGAGGCACGGGCGAGGTACCAAGTGTGGGACCCCTGTCCTGCACGAGAAGTGCTACTTCCGCTACTACTAGTACCCCGAATCCGTTGCTCGGTGGGAACAGGGATCTCATAGTTGGTATCGGAGTGAATTGGCTAATAAAGATCAACTGAGAAGCCAAATATATCAAAAATTTATCAAGTAGCACAAAAAAGTTGTAATTGTGTGATATAATTCATACAAATTGATATTCAAACTAATTTTGTAAATTAGTAATTGGGTCTTCAAATGGAAGTACCGCAATTATATGGAACCCTGACTTGCTTGAGGCTTAGACATGATGGTATTTACCTTATAATTCCAAGTATCATGACTAACCATATATACCGAGGGTATAACTGCAGCTCTTTATCGACAGTATATACGAGTAAATCTAAGACTTGAAATTATAAGCATTAATGCTATCCAGATGATGATTTCGAATGTGGTTGATATGATTTTTAATTCTGTTTGAGAACTGATGAATTGATTTGGATTCTGATTGAAAAATGATGATCCCTAAAAATTGATTGAAATGTAATAAGCTGAGCGAAACTACAATGTGGATGATTGGGACGAGTCCCTGTAATGAGAAATGATGATAATGATTTCAGCAAATCACTATGAGATTAGTGGATTATACTGTCAAATTGCTACTGTTAATACTTGAGACGGTAGATCAAGTTAAGGGATGACAAATTGAGAACTTGCTTAACTAGAATTCCCGTGTCGTGTTAAAGATATGAATGATATGAATTGAATGAAATTGTTATGTAATGATGAGTTCTATTTAAGGGATAATTATCCCCGTACTCTATTGGGTTGATCAGAATATAAGGAACCCCAGAATAAATTGGATCTTAAGAAAAAGAGTTGTCCTCTACTTTGCGAGATAAGGACATCTCGCACTTTTTAAGTGGCATAGAATGTAAGATTTCTCCCCCAGCCTTCAAGGTATACAGGAGTAAGAATCTTATAATTATTCCCTCTCTAAATAAAAGAAAGATTCTGTTTAAAAAGAGAAGAGACTTTACCCAGAATACCTTCTCAGGAGCCCACCTATTTTAAAGATTCAGAACGATGAATTCAAAAGTGAGAACCGGTGTTTTGGATGCCAAGGTTTTGACCATCAGTTAAATGACTGCCCGACTCCTACATGAAAAGGGCACAGGGAAGTCTAGAATCCAAATTCAGAGACCAATTCCTTCATACCAATCTAATCAGGGTCCGTCTCTCGGACAAGATTGCTTAACTCCATTAACTAGGTCCGACCCATTGATTAGGGTCGAGATGACCAGTCAAATGCTTGGCGACTTAGAGCAACAGATGTAAGCAATTCATAAAGATATAAACGCTACCTAGGATTGACAAAGACAATATACAGATAAGAAGAGGACAATCAGAGAATTCAAAGAAGCAGTTATAGTCTTCATTTGAATACGGACCAAAAGAATTTCTTTCTCTCTAGGGGAGTATAAGTAGTTATCCCCCAAATATTGTGGACCAAAGAAAGTAGGTGACTTAGCCTACGAACTTCTTTTATCTCTTCATCTCAAAGTTCTTAATGCCTTCTATAGAAAAATATGCCAAACCCAAATTATGGAAAGACGGTAAAACTTCAGTGGCAAGATACCGTTGGCTTCTAAGTTACGCTAGCTCCTTCCTTTATATAAGTCGTAACTTTTACTTGTCACTCACAGTAATCTTACTTCCATCGATCTCCCTTCTTCTTAATCTCCTTCATGGCTTGGCAACAGGAATTAGTTTTATCCATGATGATTTCTCACCTTCAAGACGCGAGCGAGTCTGTGAAGAAGGATTTTATAGAACAGTATGAGCACTCACTTTTTCCTCACTTGGGAACTTCTGTAGCTCAGACCAAATGGCGGACCTATCAAGATATAACTAGGGTAACACCCTAGGGTCAGCAGCACTTTCGTAACAATGTCCGCTTGGCCATGGTTATTGAAGCCTTGGGTTTGGCTCCCCGATACTATTGCGTCATGAGATCAAGACATCTTGGGTTTTCTGAGCGGGTCTTCTTACTGGTGTGTTTTCTTCCTCATCAGAAGATATGCCTTTATCCCGTTTTTGGCTTGCCTCTCAGAGGTCCTTTTGTTAGATCACCTCATACCACTGAGATAGGTGCGGCAATAACCAACAGAATTATTCCCATAGATGAGTTACCTTATACGTGCGTAGCTTGTGAGTGCTGCTTTTGTGATCATATGATGGACGGGCTTATGGAAGTGTAAAGAGTTCTTCTATCTTTATTGTATATGTTTCAAGAATGAATAAAGTTGAAATCTTGTTCTTGTCTTGAATCTTGCTCTCCTTGAGACTTTTCTTGGTGGTTAATCTTAATTAAATTTTTTCTCTAAGTCTCATATTCGTGCATCTTGCGAAATTATCCCAAGTTTGCGAGATGAGGACATCTCGCGTTTTTCAAGTGGGAGAGAATGTAAGATTCCTCCCCAACCTCTCAAAATGTCCAGCATATTCCCCTGTAATCAATTCCCTCTTTAGAAATATAAAAGATCTTGTTTCGAACTATTTGAACATAGAGAGAGAAAATATTTTAGAGAGAGAATATTCAGATTTTGAATATTTTTAGATAGAAAAATTTCTTATATTATTAAAATGAATTCCCCTGAAACAGAAATTCAAAAAGAACTTTCTAATGTGCAATTGGAATTTATTGAAAATGAGTATAAAGGACCTTAGCCTAAGGGTCTAGATTTTGAGAAATTTTTAGATTATGGTCCAATTAAGGTTCCTATAGGCCAATAGCATCAATCCATATGTAGGGAGGAGATAAATCCAATTTGTAAAAGAAGATACCCAAAAATGAGTAAATGCTCACATAAGATGAAGAGTTGGCTATGTACAAGGTTTATTAGTAAGAAACTATGAGTAATATCAAAAATATGAGATATTTTGGATATCCAAAAATGAGTAAATACTCACATAAGATGAAGAGTTGAAAATGTACAAGGTTTATTAGTAAAAAACTATGAGCAATATTAAAAATATGAGATATTTTGGGTATAATGATTCCATTTTGACACATATGTAAGGAAGGGGAGTCCATTAAAGGAGGTGCATATTTCACATGCTTGAATGAGTTTTAAACTCATAAAAATTGTGATATTTTTATCTCTCCTCTCTCTTGAATCAAATCAAATCAAAATGGAACCAAACCGAATCAAAAAGGAACCAAACTAGATCCAAATCTAGTCCAAATTCAACCAAACTGAATTTGAAAAATTCTATAATTCAGTTAGCTTTGGTTAGAGCTTCCCTCTCCTATAGATAGAACATGAGTCCTTTGAAAAAAATAGAAGAATTTTACTATACTAGAGTTATGTTGAAATAATGCTAATTTCTACTATTCTCTAAAGTGTACTGAAAAAAGGGGATGCCTGGGCTGGTAGGGGCCGAGTAGGGATCTCGCCAAAACCACTCACCTGGATCCCACTGAAGGCGAATAAGAGGCCTGCTGTCCCAAGCCCATAATCTCCAAGAACAGTCCTCCCCTATCGAGGCCGGTGAGGGGTCTACATGCCACTGTCTGTGATGAAAGCCGACCACCTGCACCCTCTGAAGAATACAACCCTGGAGCCCATCCAAATCCAGTCGTGTCCTCTGAAGCTGGCCACCCTCTCCCACCTCGAAAGTGAGTGGGGCGACTCTCTCCGCTGTGCCGCAGACCGCTAGAAGGATCTCATGCCGAGTAAAGACACCCATCCACTGTGGAGGTGGAGGGTCCTGTACTGGGGTCCGCCACTCCCGGGGGATGGCCGCCTCAATGTCCTGTCTCATCGACTCTCTGCCCCTCATCCCACTGATGAGTCTCCTCTCCTGAGCCTCTAGAGGGAGCTGCTGAAAACATATCCAGTCGTCTAGGGACTGGGCTGGGCCGGAGCTCAACGGGCCCCACGACACGTGAGGCCGCGATCCAACCATATGGCCACTGGGAAGTCGAATCAAGGGGTTCCAAATCAATGGCTGCCTCAGGCGCTCCTCATCGGTGCCTGGGGGAGTCTGGAAGAGTGACGGCCTCAGATGCGCCCAGGCCCTCAGAAGGCTACCTGCAAAACGCTCCTCAAAGCTAAGGCCTACTTCTCTGGATCGCTGCTCTGTAAAGATCCACCTGATGCTGGGGGTCCAGGGGCCGCTAAGAGAAGGAGTGCGACTGAGCATCTTGGAAACAAGAAACTCCTTCCACGGCTCAGCGCCGCCTGGCAGGATGCCACGAACTACCAACTTGCCAAGCAAAGCTCGGCTTTGGCAAATAGGATCAACAATGCCCAGGCCGCCTCTCTCCCTCGGCTGAGTGATCACAGCCCATGCCACCTTGGCCCTTGCGGGCCGCCCGTCGCCACTGGACCAAAGAAAGTTCCTGATGAGCCTCTGCACACCTGGCCAATGCACGCCCGCGAGAAGGCCCAGCAAGAAGTGATGTACCACATGGTACAAGTAGAACCTGGTTGGCCACAACTACTCGGCCAGCCATCGAGCGGTACAGAAGCTTCTTCCAAATGCTCAGAAGAAGGGGGGCTATCTGCTGCTCCGGAGATATGTCAATGCCCACGTAGCGTACCAAATAACGCACCACTGAAAACCATCAAAGTCGGGGGGCATAGAACTGACCCACAACCCACACGACTTGTGCCAGTTGATCAAAGCACCCGAAGCTCTGCAAAACCTGTCCATGGCTGCGGCGGAGGTTCTCCTCACCTCCCTGAAGATAGACAGCAGTGTCATCCGTAAACTCCGAGTCTAGGAGCTCCTCCGAGGTGCAGATGGGAAGCTGGAGGCCCCGCAAACCTGTATCCTGTGCCATCAAAAAAGTGCTCATGGCCTCCGCCACAAAAAGAAAAAGAAAGGGCGCCAAGGGGCACCCCTGCCGCACCGAGCGCGAGAGCTGGAACCTCTCTCCGCGCACGCCCTGTATCAGCACACCTGGCTATGAGCCGATGTGTAGAGTGCAGAGACCCCACGGATCCACTGAGGGGGGAAGCCCATCCTCTCCATAGTGCCTTCCAAGAAGGCCCAGTCCACCCGATCATATGCCTTCGAAGTCGAGAAGGAGCACTGCCAGATCCTCCTGCCGAAATCTAGCCAAAGCCGTAGCCTCCCAGAAAGAAAAAATGTTATCCAGAATGCTCCTATCGTGGATGAAGCCTGTCTGCGTGGAGTGGATGATGTCCGGAAGGTGAGGCTGAAGCCGCCTGCTCTGCTGATCGCCTTAGCTAGGACCTTGTAGGCCGTGCCTAGCAAGGTGATCGGTCTCCACTGTCTAATCTCCAGCCTGTCTCCTCCCTCTTTGGGGATCAAGTGAATCAACCCCTCTGCCATGCTGTCCAGCATGACTCCCGACTCCATAATCTCCTGGAATGCCAATCTGAAGCCCCTATGTAATAGGCCCCAATACCTCTGGAAGAAAGCCACGAGAGACCGTCCTCTCCTGGGCATTTGCCCCGAGGTAATGCCTGAAGAGCCTCCTCTAGTTCCGTATCCGAGAAGGGGGAGAGAAGGGAGTGCTGCAAATGGGCCAGCACAACCGGTCTCATGAAGCTCCAGACTGCCTCCCGAGCCTCTCTCACCCTATCATCTGCCGACTGAGCAGAGAGAAGATCCCTGTAAAAATCTGTGGCTATCGCCCGAACCCTGGGGGGATCCACCACAACCTGGCCATCAGCCTGCCGAAGACACCTGAGACCCTCTCGTCTGAAGCGAGGCCCTATCGCCTCAAGGAAATCTCGAGTCACTCTGTCTCCAGCCTGTGTCCAAAAAGAAGCCCGAGCATGGAATCGGAACTCCACCCTCCTCTCCTCGATGGATCTGATCTCAGTGCGAGCTGACTCCATCTGCTCTGAGATCCAAGGGCTCGTAGGATCCCTCTCCTGGAGTCTCTGGAGGGACGCTAGACTCCTCCGTAGGCTCCTCTCCTGCTCTCTGAAGGCCTCCAGACGGTCCAAGGCAGCCTGTCTGAGCATCCGACTGATCTCCTGCAAGCCACTGGCAAGATCGCTGGCTGCCGTTCCTCTCCTAAACTGCAGCTCCTGCCAGACCTGCTCAACTCTGATCGCAATCTCGGGCTCCTCTATGAGACAATCTGGAATCCGGACGCTCTGGACCCGCTCTCCTCTCGTAGGGTCCTCGATCTGGAGAAGCACTGGAAAGTGGTCTGAAAACGAGGAGCCTGCAAGTATGCCCACAGTGCCACCTCTATTACAAGCCCACTCATCAATGTAAAACCTGTCGATGCGAGAAAGGTTAACTCTTGTGGCCCGTCTATTCGAGCGCGAAAAGGATAGACTCCCCTGCAACCTGCCAAACTCTGGGAGAGTCCACGGATACTGGCCTCTCACCTGCAGCACTAGTTCCTCCCAGGTAGCGAGCTCCGGCCCATGAATGGTCTCCTGGCTGCCCCCCATCCTATCCTCTGCATCCTCCAGCATGTTGCAATCCCCTCCTAGGCACCAGAGTGGTCTGCCAAGGGGAGGGACTGCCTAATGGTGCTCCAAAACTCGGCTCTCTCGGTCGCCCCATTAGGGGCGTAGAAGTTGAGGAAGCCAATGCGGTCTTCCCCAACCCGAAGGATGATCCACTGCGCTCAACCTTGGACCAGAGTGCCAGAGTCCACAACCTCGGATAGAAGCTGCTCGCTGACTGAGATGCATACTCCACCCTGGTTCCCCTGGGAGCCATATGTCGGTGACCAAAAAGTGTGACTCCTGCCTGGCAAGATCTTCCTACAAGTGCGGGTACGCCCGACAGAAAGGTGGTGCTCCTGGATGAAAAGGATATCTATGGGTCCTCCAACGAGAGCCCTCTGGATCTCCTGGAGAAGTCTACCCCGACCAATGTAGCAGCGATGTCCACCGAGACCCTAGATGTTCCATGAGAGGATCCTCATGGATGAGCTATGGCAAGTGAAGCAGCCGCCACTGGCTCACCCCTCTCAGCCGGCCCAGATGATCTGCCCTCCACTCTGTGAGTCTTGGGCGCCGGCTTGGAGGGAGAATAGTCACTGTCTGTCCGGGTGTTGCGGAGTCTCTCCAAAAAGAGGGTGACCTGTCTCTGTGTCCAGCCCCACTCCGCCTTCGCCCTGTCCAGGGCATAGGCGTGAGACCAATCCTCTGCATATATGTATCTAAAGGTCGGCTGCACCCTCGGGGCGGCATGGAGGAGAATCAGTAGCACCGCCTCAACTGAGGTGTGGACCGGATCCGCTCGCCAATCTCCTATACCAAACAAGCTCATGCGGGCTGAGTGTAATCGGGTCTGCAATAGGTCCGTGAGCCCCAAGTCGCTGAAGTGGTGAGAAAACTCCAGTATCTGATCACGCAAAACTTCCTCTCCAGAGTTGCAATCCCATGCTGTGTCTGGGGCAACACTGAGAGGAAAGGAGAAGGCCACCATGCTGCTCACCAACCACTGAAGGAGAACGAGAGGGATGGCACACCACGCAAACTCGCAAGGGCACGACCAGTGTCTCGAACGGGCCAGCGTCCAGCTGGAGGCACCTGAAAAAACCGTAATCCACTGGTAGCCCCATCACTCGTCTCGCGGGGGCCCCCCAGGGGGAGGCTGGAGAGAACTCTATGGCAGGTGAAGCTAGGATCGCCATCTCTACCGGCCCGGAGTGGCGGTGGAACAGCCGCTGGACTAAACTCTGGCCTACCCAGCTGCGCTGCCCCGGGGCAGTGGGTGGTCTGGCGAAGTATCCTGGAGAGGCCGAGAGGGAGAGATGGGGGCTCGCGGCGAGGAGGGGGGAGAGCGAGGAGAGGATGGAGAGGCATCTGCCAGAGGATAGGTGTCAAGGGGGGCCGCCGGGGGAGGCGAGAGGGGGGGCTGGTGGGGGGGGGAGAGGGGGGGGTGGAAGGAGTGCTCTCCGGGTGAGGGGAAGGGGAGCCGGGGGTCGCAGAGTGCGGCCCGGGATCCTCAGGAATCTGCTCCAAGGAGGGGGCGGGGCCCCCCACGGGGGGAGGCGGCGGGAGCGGGGTCTCCACGTGGGAGGCTCCACCAGCGGCCTCAACGGGCACTGAGTCTGAATCCTCATCCATCGGGGTGGGACCTGCTGGCCGCCTATCCCTGACTAGAGCATAAGTGCGGGTAGGTGCCTGTACACCAGCCTGTGCTGCCTGCTGGCGTCTGTGACGGTCCCTGCGGGTCGAGCGTTTTCGCCGGCGAACCTCCTGCCATCCGCCAGCCTCCTGGGTCTGCGCGGCATCCTCCGCCGGGGCCTGCTCGTCAGATGATGGCGCCTGCTGTGGCGAGCCAGGGATGTCTGGTCTCTGAGTGGATGGCCACCACTCGGGTCTCCTGCAGGGGGTCCACAGGCGGCATAGCGTGAAGGATGAACCCCCTTGCGGGGACAGGCGCGTGCGAGATGGCCCATCTCCCGACATGTGTAACAATGGCCGGGGAGGCCCGAATACTCCACGCGCTGCATCAGATGTCCTCCAGAAAGACAAGGGAGGAGGATTGTCTTCGGGAGGGACTCCGGTGAACGGAACCACAACACGAATGGCCGGGAGTCCTGCTGCTGCCCGAGCAATCACTGAAGCCGCTGTCTGAGGCGTCTCCACCACCTGCTCGAACGCCTTGCCAATGGATGACAAGAGGGGCAAGTACTCCCTACGGAGTCCAGGAAAGCAGATAGTGACGGGAAAACCTGTCGCGCCTGCTAGCGGGTCAGAAGCGAGGTCGAAACCATGAGTCCATCGCGCCAGGAACGCACAGGATGAGCGGAGGGCAATGGGGCTCCGAGCCATGAGCTGCCTGGGGGGACTCGAAATCCACCTGGTAGTAGCCACGTCCCAAAAAATCCACGCTGACGATCTTGGCGGGCACGCCAACAAGGCTGCCTTGTAGAAGGTCGTGAAGCTCTCTCCGCATCGGACGGCTACCCACTATCTTGCAGACCAACGAGAAGGCCTCAAGAGCGGATACTGTGGAAACAAACAACTGAAGATCTTCAGCTGTGAACTCTAGACGGAGACCGGAATCGGCAGGGGTAGTTGGAGCGGCTTCCATGGAGTCCTCTAGAGGGAAAAGGCCAGAAACCGAGGTCACCAACAGGAGGGACACAGCCCTGTGAGGAAAAGGAGAGGCGGAGGGCTACAAGATAGTGGTGGGGGGAGCTGAGGCGGGGGGAGCTAGCGGGGGGAGCTGAGGCGGGGGGAGCTAGCGGTGGGAGGAGGGGCAAGACGGGAGGGGAGGAGAGGGAGAAGGCGGAGGGAAAGAGACTCATAGCGGCGGAGGAGAAGGCAGAGGGGGGAGAGGTGAGAGGCGGAGGAGACGAAGGCTTTATCCCTTAGAAAAATTGAGATTTATCAGTCATAGCAGCGGAGCTATGGCAAAATTTTTATAAAAATTATGCATAAAATAATTTCATTCAAAGCATGAAAAGAGGACTTCCTACCATATTCTAGGAATTATCATCCTAGATTAATTGAAAGATATTCATTGTAATCCTAGAGAAATTGATTTTTATATTATGCATAATTGATTTTCATGCATAGAGGTATGCATAAAAGATTATTATTTTAACAGTAAAGTGTTACTTTTATCATAATTAGATTTCATGCATAGAGGTATGCATAAAAGATTATTATTTTATTATAAAAGTGTTACTTTTATCATATTTGAATTTCATGCATAGAGGTATGCATAAAAGATTATTATTTTATTATAAAAGTGTTACTTTTATCATATTTGAATTTCATGCATAGAGGTATGCATAAAAGATTATTATTTTAACATAAAGGTGTTACTTTTATCATAATTAGATTTCATGCATAGAGGTATGCATAAAAGATTATTATTTTATTATAAAAGTGTTACTTTTATCATATTTGAATTTCATGCATAGAGGTATGCATAAAAGATGATTATTTTATTATAAAAGTGTTACTTTTATCATATTTGAATTTCATGCATAGAGGTATGCATAAAAGTTGATTATTTTATTGTAAAAGTGTTACTTTTATCATATTGGATTTCATGCATAGAGGTATGCATAAAAGATATTCTTTTTATACTAAAAGCGTGATTTTTCATCATAAATGGATTTTATGCATAACTTAGATGCATAAGAGAAACTCTTTTATTCTAAAAGGGTAATTTCTACCAAATTGAATTTATGCATAGGAAGATGCATTGATCCAAAAGTGTCATTCTCATCTAAATTGAATTTATGCATAGGAAGATGCATAAAAGATTGAATTTTCATTCAAAAGTGCCATTTTCATTTAAAATGAATTTATCATTAGGAAGATGCATAAAAGATTGATTTTTACTTCGAAAGTATTAATCTCCTTAAATGGAATTTATGCATAAATAAATGTGTAAAGAAATCTTATATCAAATATAAGAATTCTCTTGTTTTCTATAAATAGATATGAGATGTGATAGGATGTGATAAGAGGTGTATAAGATGTGATAAGAGGTGTATAAGATGTGATAAAAGGTGTATAGGATGTGATAAGAGGTGTATAAGATGTGATAGGATGTGATAAGAGGTGTATAAGATGTGATAAGAGGTGTATGAGATGCTTATGAAATAAGTTAGCAGGTGATAAGAGGTGTATAGGATGTGATAAGAGGTGATAAGATGCTTATGAAATAAGTTAGCAGGTGATAAGATGAATTAAGATGTGATAAGATGTGTATAAGATGAGGTAAGAAGTGTATGTGATAGGATAAGATGTATATGGGTTGTGATAGGGCAAGAATGGATGTGATGTAAAAGATTAGATGTGAAGGCATATGGGGTTATATGAATGGGAATGTGGAAATGGATGTATGTATGTGGATGTGTGAATGTGGAGATGGGAGTGTGGATGTATGAATGTGAAAATGGATGTATGCATGAAGATGTATATGCATAAATGTGAATGTGGATGTATGTATGTGTGTGAATGTATAGATGTGAATGGGAATGCGGATGTGGATGTAGATGTGAATGGGAATGTGGATGTGGATGTATGTATGTATGTGGATGTGGATATATGAATGACGACATGATAATAGATGTATGCATGTAGATGTGGATATATGGATGTGAATGGGAATGTGGATGTGGATGTATGGATGTAGATACGGATGTGGATGTATATATGTATGTAGATATAGATGTGGATGTATAGATGTGAATGGAAATGTGGATGTGGATGTATGAATGTGAATGTGGATGTGGATGTATGAAATGTGAATGTGGATGTGGATGTGGATGTATGGATGTGGATATGGATGTGTATGTATAGATGTGGATATGGATGTGTATGTATGAATGTGGATATGGGATGTGGATGTATAAATGAGGATGTGAAAATGAATGTATGCATATAGTTGTGGATGTATGGATGTGAATGTATGGATGTGAATGTGAATGTGTATGTGAATTAATGTGTCGTCGATATGAGGAAATGGATGAGAATGAGTACACATTGAATGGAATGTGGAATAAGTAATGTGGACTAAGGAGGGATAATGTGGAAAGACGAGAGTTCGATTTAAAAACTGTAGTTTGTAACTGTTTGTAAATGACTGTTTTATGTCAGGAATGCTGGGAAAGAATTTTGACCGTCTTGTGGATTAAGGTCATGAAGACCTAACTGTTAAAGTTGCAACTGCTGACGGAGAGTCAATGGAGGACGTCTCGCATAGCAAGGTCGACCGAGGTCTTGACCAGCCTCAGTTCGATTTAAATGGTGAGCTTCCGATACGGTGGATGAGGGACCAAGGAAGCGGCCTATGAGTGAAGCGCTAGGTCACCTGCGAAGGATCCTAGAGGGTGCTGACCATACGGTGCTCGGGCTCTGGGTCGCTGAAGATACCCACACGTGTATCGTGGAAGATATTGGAACAAGGAATAAGAGTTGTTTTCTGAAACCGGGCATGGATCTGGTTGATTGACCTTGCTGGTCCTCAACGGATGAGTCCATGGCTCTTTTATATGGATCTGTGGGTTGATCTTGCTGATCTTCCAGAGAGATTCCATTCTGTTATATGAATATATTTTCGGTTACTATGAGCTAGGAACTATGGAAAAAGCCCCTAAGTGAACAGGTGGTGAGCGTTCTAGTTTTGCCAATGATGCCATAAGTATACCGATGAATGAATGACTGGAAATAAGGATTCAACCAGAGACTATGAGGATTGTCATTAGTGACATAATGGTTTCATTAAGGGATTGTTTTAAAGTTAGCTGATGCTAAAAAAAAGGCAATTTCATATTGGGATTGTTTTCTTAGCTCATGCTAAGAAAAAGGCAATTTCATATTGGGATTGTTTTCTTAGCTGATGCTAAGAAAAAGGCAATTTCATATTGGGTGTGTAAGTGGTGTGACTAGTTTTTGATTGCATGAACTTCCGGCTAGGGAGCCTTGGAACTCTTTTCCTTGGTACCCGAGAAAAAACCTAACCAAATTCTTAATTGGATCCCATCACTACAGTGGTTGGACGGTTGGCTAACCCATGGGTCTGGATGGGGTTAGGCTGGACTGATGGATCCGTAAATCGAGACTCAATTTCTATTTACGACAGATAAAGTAAATCCCGGATAGTAATTGTTCTATGGATAGGAATCAACGGCTCTGCCTCCTCTCTGCCTCTTAATGGGGAAAAAAGCGTTGATCCCAATGATCCAAGTGCAAGTTTCTTCCTTGATCTAACCGAGTATCTTTATAGGTGCAGTCGGCGGATAAGCTTGATCAGTAATGGTCTTGACTACGTTAGAGTAAAGAGTTATCCTGGTGGAATCACCCGTGCTTTCCGGGTGAAGGAAGTTTTTCCGGGTTCGGTTTTGGAAAAACCGACGGATTAGTCTCTTGTCCGGATATCCGTGGGCGAGGCACCGAGTGTGGGACCCCTGTCCCGCGCGAGAAGTGCTACTTCCACTGCTAGGGATCTCACAATTCTTCACCAACCAGCGCTTTAACAGAAACAGGTGAACTCATGCCAATCTTTAATGTTTTCTATATTTTTCTTGTTGCTTGATTGTTTATAAAATTCACTTTACTAAGCATGGCAATATGCATCTCCTTTGGTCTAGAGTAGGGATAGCATTCTAGTGGCTTTAGACTTGATAGTGTAAGTTTGACCGTAATTATTTTTACCCGTTTAGCAATACAAAGTAATTAGTGTTTTGTGCTAAAGTTAGAGTTCCAGACCTAGGACAAAGAGACTAAATTAATCATAGGACCGTCAGTGGATATCTTACCCTTACTAGGACATTGCTTAGGGAAAATCTAATAAACCTTCCATAACAAAAATTGGCATGACAAAAATAAATGAAAAGTGTATATGTTTGTGGCCTATTGCCTTGTTATTCATGGTAGGCGAGGGAGGTCTATACCTTTCCCAGAACAATGCCTTGTGTAGCAAGGAATAGCCATACCGCGGGTGTGCAAACATACTCTTGAAGAAGAGCCCTATCCAAAAAAGAAGAAGAAGAAGAAGAAGAAGGACGGAAAGGCACCAAGAGAAATGCTTGTCTAATCTAGGATGGTCACCGTTGTGCTTAAAATATTAAACCTTAACACTAAGCGCAATATCAAGAGTCTGCCGCTACATAATTATGTTAGATTTATTAGTGTTGAACCGACATTTTTGACTTTGCATAGGCTAGGTATACTACTTGATAGTCCCTCGATTAACTGTTGTCTTTTGCCTTCTAGGAAAAGAATAATACATTTGGCATAAAACATTCTTTACTTTAGTTAGCTGCAGGTTGTAATTATTAAGACTTGAACTAACCTATTCAATCTCTACACTGCTTCAATGTTTCCTTCCTCTAGCTAATTGGACATTTATTGCCATGTCTTGTTCAGTAAAATTGCTTGTTTTGTTATTGTCTATCACAGTACTTTTGCTTTCAAAAAAATAAATAAAAAATAAAAAAATAAAAAAATAAAGAACACACAAACCACCTATCGTTTTGCTTTTGCAGGTACACACTGGAGATGCTACTCTTCCTTGGCATCTACGAGCTCGAGGATGTGCGCAAAATAGGAAGGGGGGAATGTTGCGTGACGAGTGGTGATCAATGCAAGGATGCAACACAAAGATGGAAGCAGGAAAATAAGAGACTTGACATTCTTATTTAGGGCTCTTCTAGAGAGTTCCAAGTTGTAGGTGAGTGTGGGAGTGGGCTTGAGAATAATGAACCACATGGGAAGTTTTGGGAGTTTTAGGAGTTTTTGTATAAATAGTGGCTCATTTGAGAGCTCACATACACATTGGGCTAAACTCATGCTTGAGCTCTTGAGACTAGCTCTCCCTCTTGTTCATAGAGGTGCAAGCTCTTCTCTCTCCCCATCTACACTATTGTATGAGAAATGCTCTTCTAATTCAATGCAATGAGATGATGTTTTTCTCTCTTCTCATCTCTAGTCTCTAGTGTGCATGCTTCTTTGTTGATGCTTGTGGATTCTCTATTAGGCTTTGTGTGAGTGGATTCAAGCTTAAGATTCTCCATAGCTTGTAGCTTATCCATGGGCAAGGCATTGCTTGAGTAGTGAATGAGAATGCATGATTATTTCAAGTTCCATTAAGCTTCAAGGTTTGTGTGCATGCTAGGGAAGTAAGTGCTTGAGAATGAAGTGTGCTTTGAGCTTGTGTGCTTAATGAGTGAGCTTGTGCATGCATTAGCTTAGCTTTCTTCTTGTATTGGATGTATGAATGAGTGGGATGATGAGTGAATGAGCTATGGCAAGATTGAGTTTGTGTGTGTAAAGTCTATGTCAAGGTAGTGGTGTTCATAGCATTCTTTTCCAAAAGGGATAAGCTTCCATGCACCTAACCGGGTTGAATCCCCTATCGATGAAAGGAGTGTTTATCATTCCATTGGTGAGCTAGGAGTGTAGTCTACTTGCCTATATTGCATACGTAGGGGGACGACCGTCTTTCCAGAGAGAGAGAGAGAAAGAGAAGTAAGCAAATGTGCTTACTCATGAGAGAGAGAGAGAGAGAGAGAGACACAGAGAGAGACAAAAAGAGAGAGAGAGAGAGAGAGAGAGAGAGAGAGAGAGAGAGAGAAAAGTAAGCAAATGTGTTTACTCATGAGAGAGAGAGAGAGAGAGAGAGAGAGAGAGAGAGAAAAGTAAGCAAATGTGTTTACTCATGAGAGAGAGAGAGAGAGAGAGAGAGAGACACAGAGAGAGACAGAAAGAGAGAGAGAGAGAGAGAGAAGTAAGCAAATGTGTTTACTCTCATGAGAGAGAGAGAGACAGAGACAGAGACAAAGAGAGACAGAAAGAGATAGGTTATAGACAAAGTAAGAGGAAGAGAGAGATTGAAGGAGAAGAATAGGAGATATAGATAGAAGGGGGAGAAAAGGAGATATGGAGGTACATATATAAGGGGTACATATATGGATAGAAGGGGGAGAGAAGGAGATATGGAGGTACATATATAAGGGGGAGAAAAATAGATATGGTGGTATAGATAGAAATAGAGTGTGTGGGAATGAGAAATGGAAAGAGTGAGGAGAGAGCGAGCTCGGGGGGTCACTCATAAATATGTAACCGTAGCACGTGGGTTCAACAGAAGGGATTTTGAAAATCCCTTTTGTTGCACATATTTTACATACCGAAGGGTACCATTTAAAGCGGGTATTTATAGATTTAATAGAAAAAGGGTGTGTTATATTCATGACAAAATTATAGATAATCAATATTGCCTATGCATACATGCATAAGAGTCAATTGCTTGAAGCATAAAACATAAATGCCTTTATGCATAGAGCCTGATGTATAAAGCATAAATTCTTATGCATAGAGCCTTATGCATAAAACCTATTACATAAGGGCATATGCATAAGCCTATTGACCTAACCCTAATCCCCGACACCCAAGGGTGCCAAAACACAAAGACAAGAAGCAAACAAAGAATGGAAAAAGAGGGCTTACCTTTTCTTTAAGAAGCCATATGAGAGGATTGACCTTAACCCTTGTTAGTTGTTCGCTTGAATAAACCTACAAGAAAATACAAAATAAATAAAAAAAGTTAGTTCATTTTAACATATTATACATAGCCTATTGCATAAGGCCTATTGCATAAGAACTATTGCATAAGCCTATTACTACATAAGGGCTTGTGTATAAGCCTTTGCATAAGGGATTATGCATAAGCCAATGCATATGCTTTATGCATATCCTATTTCATAAGAGCTTATCCATAAACCTATACATAAGGGCTTATGCATAAGCCTATTTCATAAGACTATACATACAACTTATGCATAGGCCTATTGCATAAGGGCTTATGCATAAGGCTTATGCATAAACCTATTCAATAAGCCTATGTAACATAAGGCTTATGCATAAGGTTTATTCATAAGCCTATTGCATAAGGACCTATGCATAAGCCTATGAATAAGCCTTATGCATAAGATTTATTCATAAGCCTATTGCATAAGGGATTATGCATAAGCCTATGAATAAGCCTATGCATAAGGCTTATGCATAGGCTTATGCATAGCCTAGTGCATAAGGGCTTATGCATAAGCCTATTGCATATGGGCTTATGCATAAGCCTATTTACCTAACCCTAATACCCGGCACCCAAGGGTGCAAAAACACAAAGAGAAGAAGCATAAACAAAAAATGGAAAAAGAGGGCTTACCTCTTCTTTGAGAAGCTTTATGAGAGGATTGGCCTAAACACTTGTTAGTTGTTCACTTGAATAAACCTACAAAAAAGAAACATAAAAAATCATAGATGCATACAGAATTTGTATATCAAAATAAGAGTTCTCTTTAATCCTTGTTTAAATCCCATGAATATGGGTAAATGAATTAAATTAAATACTCTGGGAAAGAAAATTTTACCGTTTCATATTCTTTAGGAGGATGATAATAATGAGAAAATTTAAAAAATCTATCGAAGTCAGAATTTTAGTTAAATGATTAATTTATCCCTCATAGGAATTCGTGGTTAGTTTTTAATTCAGTTAAACAAATACTCAATGAATGAAACTCAATAAAGAAGTAATTAAAATATTACCCTTCGATAAAGATAGTTCAGAGAGAACCTTTCCAGTCTAAAAACCTGAATTAGCCTATGACCAAGACATAACTCCTTCGTCAGTTTCAAGAATAGACGATATTACCAGTTCAGTAATCTACACTCAAATCACCCACCGAATTTGAAACTAAGTTGAGACCTTTGATTTTGATATGAGGATCACGAATTCTAAATTCGAGGAATTTTGTTTAGGAATCTAGACCTGTGATCTAGAAGTCTTGGGATACGGAATTAAGATATACTCATTGTATTCAAAAGGAAATAAAGACTGAAAACTTGCATAGAAACCCTGTGTTTCTTAAAGAACTGTCTTATGCCAGAATGTTAGAGGGAGCATTTGTGTTTCTTAAAGAACTGTCTTATGCCAGAATGCTAGAGGGAGAATTTGGTATATGTGTTTTCTAAGGGAAGTTTGGTTGCAACAGCTGGTGGGGAGTGTTCAAAGGAGGACAGCTCACGCGGCAAAGCTTGCCCAGGTCTTGACCAGCCTGGGTATGGTGTAAAATGGTGTGCTTCCGGTACGATGGGTAAGGGCCGATGAAGCGGTCCTTGAGTGAAGTGCCAGGACACCTAAGGAAGATCCTGGAGGGTTCCGACTAGGCAATGCATGCGCTCGTGGTGCTTAGGACACCCATGCGTATGTTATGGAAGATGTATATATGAATGTTGGGACAAGAAATTATTATAATCTGTTATTGGATCTCATTGTTGACTTGCTGGTCTCAACAGAGAGTCCTGAGTGATATTGTTTTGTGAGAAACAAGGATTGAATGGAAATTTTGAGTTATGACATCTATAACCAGTAATTGTTTGACAATGGATTGTTTTATAAATTAAAGTTTAAAGAGGAGTGTGTGAGTATCTGTATTCTAAAGCAAGAGTTAAGAAAGGCATTCAATTATGGGTGGGTGAGTACTTGTTTGGTAGTGGTTGGGCGGTGGCTAACCCATGGGCCGGATGGGCTCGAATCTTTAGAGTTTTAATAATAAAATTGATTATAGGAATACGTTTAGAACTCGAATAGTTAAATAGTAACCTGAAGACTTCTCTAATGAATAGACCAATGGCTGTGCCTGATTCAATCAGGAAAAAAGCATTGATTCCTCCAAGTTAAGTCTGTAATAGTTTCCCTTCTATCTGGTTTAATCAGATGAAGGTTAGTTCAATATCTTGACCTCATTAGAAAGATTCGTTAAGTAATTCAAAATGGTGGAATGAGCATGGGAAATTTTTCCAATTTTGGTTTTTGGAATGACCACTAGCTTAGTCTCGTGCTCGGACATTCGAGGGCGAGGCCCCAAGTGAGAAACCCTGCCCCGTGCAAGAGGAAGCTACTTCCGCTCTGCTACCATCCGCCGGGAATCCGCCGATGCGTAGAGGGGGCAGTGGGATCTCACAAAGTGAGGGAGAAATTTCAAACTCAGAACCTGTTAATGAAGAGCCCATAGTGGAGGAAGGGTTTAGAACCCTAGAGGAAGAGGATAATCTGCCAAGAGAAGCAGGTGAAGTGGAAGACCGCCTGTAAACCATGAGGTGAAAAAAAGAAAGAAAGACCACTGCCTCTATAGCCCTTCACCTCCCAAACTTGGAATTACAAACACAACGGACAGCCACCCACCGGCTGGAACACTTCTCTCTATTCACCACCCACGCACGCCAGCAAGACAGCTCTAAACAGGGGCACCATAGACAAAGCAAACACCTAGCAATATATTCCCAATAAACACTTCATACAAGCTTCTCCCGACACAGAAGCCTTACTCACACAACTCACAAACACTTAGGCCTGGATTTACTGGCTGCCACAAGGGAATTCCACCATGGCCACACCGCCTCAGGAATTCAATCTTGCGCCTGACGACCAAGCCTCCCAGCCAGCTATCTTTTTCGCATCCGTGGATATACCATTCCTAGACACAATGTGGCCTAGAATCTTCCCTTTCCTAACCATAAACTTGCATTTATCAGGGTTAAGGCATATGCGATACACTCTGCATTTCTCAAAGATTTTTTTGAGATGCTCAATGTGTTCTTCTCTGTCGATGGAATGCACACACAAGTCATCCATGAATATTTCAAGAAATAATCGCAAGTATTCTTTGAACGCATGGCTCATCAACCTCTGAAAGGTGGCTGGAGCGTTAGTCAAACCAAAAGGCATGACTCTATATGCAAACACTCCCCATTCTGGCAAATGCAGTTTTGTGTTGATCCTTGGGATCAATAGATACCTGGTTGTAGCCCGAAAATCCATCAAGAAAACTGTATGCCTTCTTACCAGCTACCCTCTCCAATACATGATGAGTGAGTGGAAGCGGATAGTGGTCCCGGACAGTAGCAGCATTTACTTTCTTTAGATTGACACATACTCGTAGTTTTCCGTTCTTCTTAGGTACTACCACAATCGGTGAAACCCATTCTGTATGTTCAATCTCATAAATAAATTCAACCGCTAACAGCTTGTCAATCTCTTCTTTGATCTTTTTGGCAAAATTATCGTTATACATATAAGGACGCTGCTTGGACGGCTTGGCATCCTCTCGCATGGGAATTGTATGCTGGCAGATCTTTGGATCTACCCCTTTAAGGTCTTTGTAACTCCAAGCAAATATACCTCCAAGCAAATATATCTCGATACTCTCTCAGAGTAGAGATTAGCAATTCTTCCTCCGCTTGGGTTAAGTCTATGGCAATCCACACGTTACGTGGCTCTTTGCTTGGTTTTGCCAGGTCTATTTTCTTGGTTCTGCCAGGTCTATTTTCTTGGCGTCCTCAGGGCCATCATAGGAAACTCCTGGTTCCTCAGGTTTCTGTCGAATAGGTTGTTGCAAGACTATTTTCCGATCTTGTATGGTGAATTTCTTGAAGTTTGAGGGGATATTTGTGGTATCCTCTTCTTTCTTTGAGTCATCACTCATGGAAGACCATGCCGCTTTTAGCATTCTCTTCCGTTCTTGCACTAGAGCTTTACGCTCCACTCTCGTCATGGTGCTTTGTTCAGTCTTGACTGAATGCACTGACTGAATGCACTGAAGCCTTAGATTTTAGCTTCGATTTCCTTTTCCTCTTCTTCTTTGGGTTGTCACTCTCCTTCTCGTTTAGCTTTTGCACTAATTGAAAGCCGTATCTCCATCTCATCTCGTCTTTGATGCAATCATCAACTCCCAAGTAGCACAACTACTCGTTCTTACCTACAAAGGTTGGAGGTGGAATAAAGTCTTCTTTATCCACATCTTCTCTTTCTTTTTGTTGTTGTTGTCTCTTTTCCTTGACTTTCTGTTTGCAAAACTTCCGGTGACTCTTGCAAAACTTATGTTTCGGTTTGTCACTAGGAATACTCAGCAAGACCTCTCTGCCCTTTAACAACAATCTTATCTTCTCTAACTCTGATTCAGGTACTATGGCATCATCATCCGAATCCTTCCCACCATCATAGGATTCTAAGCATCTATCCTCATCTCCTTTGTCAGCTGAGCTATACTCAAGAGGGGATACTTCCTCTACAGATACCATATCTCCTAGCAATAATGATTTGTTTACCTAGGGGCTTCTTGAGGTTCCTCTGCATAGATTGGTCTTAGCATTCTTACGGGAATAATGTCATACCCATCTGGATCACAGAACTGTGTTTGCCTTGGCAATGCACAAGTGTCTATGGTGGCTAAAACATGGTTCCATTCTAAGGGATCTATCAAGTTCTCAAGAAAAGGTATAGGGATATACGCCTCATCCGTCACACTTCTGTCTATGGTAACATTTCCAGGTTGCAAGTCTTGACAAGATGCTCCACAGATCCATAGATCAGCTCTTCCTTCAGACATAGTTGCTCCCGATGCTTCTGAAGAAGCGGGATCAAACTCATCCACAGGAGAGTGCATCACATCTCGATAAGCATGGTTTTTCAAATTCACCCTCGTGGTTACATTCTCATGTCTGAGGTACAAGTAATTGTAACACCAGTCTTGAATCATTTTGAATTGGCGCATGAATGGCCTTCCTAGGATCACTTCATAATTTGTGTTCTTGCCAAAGTCTACGATAGCAAAGGTATGTCCGTACTCAATGCCACATGACTTGACTATAACGTTCTCAAGCAATCCTATGGAACTCTCTAGATTTCTGTCTGCCAATTGCAAACTCGTCCTTGTACTTCTAATTGCAAGTTTTTCCCACATTTCCCATATAGTTTTTGTTGCTATACTCACCCCTACTCCGCTATCTAGAATAGCTATAGATTCAATCTTCTTGATCTCCACAGGAAGCGTAGTATTTCCTTTGTCGTCTTCACAATGCTTGCCAACTTTGTTCATAGGAACCGAAATTGTTTGCTTAAGCATTAGCCCAGAAGCCTTTGCCTTCAACAACTCCTTAACCTGAATGTTCTGGTTCCACAATCCTTGCTCAGTTAATTGTGTAGCCACTTCTTCCCACAATCTTGGCCTAAGCTTTAAGAACTCTGCGAGTGGAATGGTACACGTAACTGGTGCCGACATTAAAGCTTGCAAACTCCCTATATCTCGTTCCTGATGAGGTTGTCGTGTCATTGATGGTACTCGCATGATTTGGCTATGTGCTTCGTATAGTCCTAAATATGAGGGCAATGTCTTGCATGTGAGCTTGTTGCTCCGAGCTGAAACAACAATCTGAGCATCATCTGGTAGAGATAAAGCATCTAATTCCTAAACCCTTTGATTCGAGAATTCTACTATAGAGAATGGTCAGACGATGCTAGATCCTCAACTTGTTTTTGCACCGCTTCCCACATCTCCCTTGCTACTGCTTCCTCTATTTCAGGAATTTCATCTCCAAAATCCGCGGTAGTCAATGGTTTTGACTTGTCTGCATTGGTATGAGGTAAATCATCTCCTTCAGGCATTTCTGGGAAATGTAGAGATACAACTTCACTTCCCTTTTCCATGCTTGGCGTGGCTTCTGGTATCGTCTCTAAGTTAGGCTTCAGAGAAGCAAGTCCTCTTGCGTACATAGGTGGTGGGCCGTCTATTAGAGTCTGAGTATCCCGAATCAACTGCTTATG
Source organism: Cibotium barometz (assembly GCF_041138505.1). Classification (NCBI taxonomy): domain Eukaryota; kingdom Viridiplantae; phylum Streptophyta; class Polypodiopsida; order Cyatheales; family Cibotiaceae; genus Cibotium; species Cibotium barometz. Next base: position 26,202,220 of record NC_141062.1, on the reverse strand, counting down.
GATAGCCAAGTTGATTGTCTCTTCACGAGGTTTGGGATATTCTTGCAACTTCTTAGGCAGCTCGGTCAGAGCTATGATCCTACTATTATACACTTGAAGCGCTGCATCTAAAGGCTCGTACACCTTGTCCACAAGGACTGATCCTCCTGAGCTTTCCTTAGACTCGGATGCTTTTCCCTTTTGCTCAGTTTCAGTTTTCTCTCCTATTTGTTTTGTTTTCAACATTCCTTCTAGCTCTTTTGGGATAGAATTTCCTCCATCAGAGCTCTTCTGCTCCTTCGACTTCTTACTCCTCTTACTGCGTGGTTTATGTCGTGTTGATTTGTTTCTCTCTTTTCCATCTTTGGATAGAACCTTAATCTCAGAGGGTTTCTCAACAACCTCTTTGACATTCTTTTGCGCTTGGGCTCTAGTCACTACTCTTAGCGACACTAGTTCGTTCTCCTCCTTAGATGTCGTGGGTGATGGAATCACTTCAACATAGTTGAGGGGTGCTTTAGCTTTTTGTGCTCTGCCAGATCTGTAGGCTTCAACAAGAAATCCTTTGGTAGATGGTCAATGCTACACCCTTGGCAAAACCTCTCTATAGGTGGAAACGTAGATATTGTGCCTATGTTAGCTAAGAGGGGTCGTTTCTTGTTTGGACATTCTCTCGCCCAATGTGGTCCACCACATTCGTAGCATGGTCCTATTTGTTGCATGGGGTATAGTCTCTTTGTAGGATATGGTCCTGGATAACCTTGAGTCTTGGTTCGCTGAGATCCTGGTCCGGTTGGGTTCTCAAAGTAGGGTTCGACAAGAGGATGCTCCATTTCGATGTAGTATGGTTGAGAGCTAACCATCTCCATTCCTAATTCAGGATTCTCATATTCCACATATCTAAAGGAAGCTGTGCCAGGTGGAGGAGGTTGAGCTCCTAGCACCGGCCGTGCTTGCTCTTGAGCAGCTAAGGTTCTCTCATGGTTCACAACTTGCTGCCTAGGTGCAGAGTTGTTTGCTTGTTCCCTTTGTATCCTTGCAATGTGATTGCAGTCCGAAGTCACATGTGTGTAGTTCCATTTACAAAGCTGGCACCACTTCTTTGTTGGTTGATTACCAACCAATGGTGAGAAGGTTGGGCACTGCTCGGTTTTATGGCTACCTCCAAATCCTCCACAGATGTAAGGGCCTGTAGGTACAGTATGCATGTATGATGGTTGGGGTCGGTAGGAAGGTCTGTAGTATTGCCCCATCTTTTTCAATACTATCTCGGCAATCTGATCTGGATTAACTAATGGCACACTAGAGTCAGAGCCCTTCCCAGAGCTACGTTTATCATCCGGATGACTATCTTGGTTTCCCATGCTAGTCATGTCAAAGTTGTCATCGTAATCCATGGCATCCATGCAACACTCATTGAAGATGACATGCTTCTTTGCGTAAAAGTGAGCGTGAAGCGTCTTGTTTCGTAAGCCTTCTAGGAAGATAAAAATTAACCTTCCTTGGCTTGGCTTCTCATCGTCAGGGCATCGACGATTGATGTACTGCTTTAGCCTATTTACGCAATCTCGCATAGATTCTTGATCTTTTTGCTTAAAAGCGTAAATTTGAGCTACCGCATTGTGCTTAATTCCCATTTTTGAGAACGCAGCTATAAAGCTCTTTTCTAGCCCATCGAAAGATCACTTTGCCTCAGGCTCTAAAGTCTGAAACCATGATAAAGACTTACTCTCTAGCGTCAAGCCAAATCCTTCGATTTGCGTATGCGTATCCGTGACTTGCTCCGCATGTATAGCTTGCTTAAAAGCTGCTATATGGTCATATGGGTCACCGGATCCGTCATACTTCTTGACAAGCTTTTGCAGCGCAGATGGTCTCACTTTTCTAGAATATTCATCATCATGTCTCCTATATGAGTCGGCCTCTAACTCTAGGCTCTTCAAATGTCAGTTCACTTGGTCTATGGGGTTCTCTTGGAGGTACATATCCACTTGCTCGTGGTCTTTCTTCTCCCCTAGATTCCCTAATAGCCCCCGGGTCTCCTCGTAGGATCAATCGTTGGAAAGATTGGTCCTTTAGCAGTTGTTCACATGGAAGGTGCTGATCGAGCCACACTTGGGATTCTAGCCCATGCTGGTGCTAGTGTTTCTCCTCGAAAGGCAGATTCATCTGGACGTGCCGTGTCTAAGGTAGACACCTCAGTGAAAAGGGGCCTTCCTTTCCATGTCATTTCCCTAACCTCTGGCCATTCAAGGGTTCTAAAGTCGTTCCCCCATCTATCATGAACACGCTTAGTGAAACCTTCTAGATGCTCTACAGTTATTGTATGCATGACTGGAAGCTCTAAGCTCGGGTGCTTAGTGGTTGCATAGTAGGTTTCTACCACATCCCTATACACCTCTTTAATTGGGTCATCTTGATAGATTTTAACTACTGGAATTTCTTTTACTATGTCCCATGGGTTTTTCTTGGTCTCTTTTTCTTTTCCAATTCTTTCTCTATCCTCCCAATTCCTGTCGGAAAACAATTCTTCAAGTAAAAAAATGGGCGTACCAGGTCTGCGCGATGTTCCTGGCACATTTAGGTCCGATGGAAGCTCCTTCTTCTGCTTTGCTTGTGCGCTAGGTTGAAGTACACCCAAAGCATCCACTTATTCAGGATTTTTGGTGACCTCGTAGCGTATTCCATTTTTACCCATGTACATATCGTCTTGGTAGTTTACCCATGGTATTGGTTCAAACGCAGAATGAATGTCTACAATTTTAACAACAAACCGGCTCATTGGATCTTTGTAGATCTCACCGCCATGCGCGTTTGTATACAAGAAATGGAGTCTAATGTTGTCAATCAACTCCTCATCTGGGATTTCAAATGGATTATCAGAATCTGCCATACCAATGGGTGTGGATGGTCTATTCATGCCAAATGACTCGTTTATGTCCATTGAAATATCACTCTCGGTTCTGTTGAAATATACAAGTAAATAGGGTGTGTGTGGGAACAAGCCCTTGGTTAGAGGCTATAAAAGAGAAGATCTAAATGTGAAAGAACTTGTGAAAAGGTGAGAAGAATCTACTGGGAGAGAATAAAGGGTAGCATGAGAGAATTTAGGAGTGTGGAGTTATTCTGGGAGATATTCAGGGAAAAGAGAAGAGGCAGAGAGAATCAGGCAAGAGGTGGAGATATTCTGGGAGTGAATCATGGAGAAATCAATGGGATTTGATGCTTGATGTAAACTCTATAAATTGAGGCATTGCCCTAATGAGAATTTGCTGGTTTTTGAGTATCCACGCCTACATTAATCTATTTGTTAATTACCCACTAGTTACATCTTAATTATTTACTAATCACTTTGTTAATGATGTTGATTCTAGTGTTTGATCCACCATAGCTCATCATTATGCTCAGATTTCAACATGGTATCAGAGCCATGCCTAGAATCTATCAGATTTATGAGCCCATTATCTAATTGATTAGGATTAGTAGATAATTAACAAATAATCAAAATTTTAGCTAGTTTTCACTTCACCCCTTCACCCCCAGCCAGTGGAGGACTCCATTCACAATGCACACTCACAATTAGGGCAAGCCCTTCTAACACAAGCTAGCCAACTCCCTTGGCTTCAAGCACATTAAGACGGCGCAGCAAACCGCGAAGGCATTCAGGAGAAATCACGATTTTTACCGGCGTCTTTTTTCTGAAGGAGATTAGAGATTCTTCTTGCTCAATTCAAATGTCTCTAATTCCTCTTAGCCCAAGGTGTATTCAAGCATGCTCTACAAGCTGGTGAAGACAGAATTCAATTTCATCAAGTCTACATTGAGATCCAAGCTCTTCATCAAATCTGCAGGTGACTTTGGTAAAATGGAGATTAAGCTTTCAATATTTGGTCAAATCTTGTGTTTCTTGGCTTAATCCTCTACTAGACTCATTGTTATTGATGCCTTTGAAAGCATTTGATCTCATTGGAAGTTTAAGGCACCAGATCTGGACTCCCCGCATACTCTGTTTTTTGCACACAAAACAGAGCATTAATTTGCTAATCAATGATTAATCAATGCTAATCACCGTATTTTGGTGCAATTGAGGGTTCAAATTAACCATTAGGTATTTGATACAGATCCCTATAACTTCAGATTGCAAATCGGAGTTGGTTTGATACTCTAACCATCCTGTACAAATTGGTTACCCTTGATTTAATGTAATTTCTGGTAAAATTGTGCTGATAAAATTGTGATAATCATCATTTTGCATTTAACCCTTTGGTTAATGCCTGTAAATCTCACTCAAATTCAAGATTATTCACAGCTAGAGTTTGCATTTGGGAATGTGCATAAGAATGAATGCTATACGCATTATGTATTGGGCACATTGCATCAGTGTAAAAATGGGAACAGACACTACCCTTGTCCAGAATAAGGCAAGAGGTAAGACCTCCCGCATAAATTTGGGTTTGCATTGCATAATGACACAAGATGAACATCAAAAGCCCAAAGAAACTTTCAGCAAAACATTGAAACATGTTGCTCACATGGAGCAACATGGAGCTTGTCCGTCAGGTCTTTTTGCTCCATGTGAGCAACATGAGCTTGTCCGTCAGGTCTTTTTGCTCCATGTTGCTCACATGGAGCAAAAAGACCTGATGGACAAGCTCATGGCCCCAGCCATGAAAGAAGAAGAATATCTCTTTCCAAGAGGAAGATCCACACCAAGAAGATCTAAAGGAAGCATTGAAGGAAGACATGGACACGAGAAGAGAAGCTGCCACAAGAAGAGAAGCTGCCCCAAGAAGACTGAAAGAAGAGACGGACGCGTGGAGAGAAGCCGCCACGACAAGAAGAATGAAGAAAAGAGGAGATGTGAGGCTCCAAAGAGTGAGGAGCCATGTGAAAATCTCTGAGAGAGAGAGAGAGAGAGACCCCACAACCCCCAATGTAACCTGCCCCAACAAAGTAAAACCACCTCTGAGCCACCGATGATGTAGGCCACGTGGTAGATGTATGTGTGAGCACTTTAGTCAAGGTCACGGGCACTTATAGTAGTCTTGGACACATAGAGAGAGAGAGTGTCAAGGACTATGGAGTTTAGGGACTTGAGGCACTGGTCGCGGACTGTCAAGTAAGAGAGAAACTTGATACAGGATCTAGGTGTGCTAAGATAACTTGAGGGGAGGAATAGACACTAGTCGCGCGCTATCAAGTAAGGGGAGGCAAACTTGGTATAGGGTCTAGGTTTGCTAGGATTGAGGGGAGGTGTTGAAATATACAAGTGAATAGGGTGTGTGTGGGAATAAGCCCTTGGTTAGAGGCTGTAAAAGAGAAGATGTAAATGTGAAAGAACTTGTGAAAAGGTGAGAAGAATCTACTGGGAGAGAATAAAGGGTAGCATGAGAGAATTTAGGAGTGTGGAGTTATTCTGGGAGATATTCAGGGAAAAGAGAAGAGGTGGAGAGAATCAGGCAATCTTAGAGTGAATCATGGAGAAATCAATGGGATTTGATGCTTGATGTAAACTCTATAAATTGAGGCATTGCCCTAATGAGAATTTACTGGTTTTTGAGTATCCATGCCTACATTAATCTATTTGTTAATTACCCACTAATTACGTCTTAATTATTTGCTAATCACTTTATTAATGATGTTGATTCTAGTGTTTGATCCACCATAGCTCATCGTTATGCTCAAATTTCAATAGGTTCTTGAGAGGCTCTCTGTTTGATACTCCGAAGATGTCTCGAGAATATCACTCTCGGCTCTTGAGAGGCTCTCTGTTTGAGACTTCGAAGATGTCTCGAGAATGCTCTCCAAGTTGCCAACAACCGATTGAGTGCCGCTTCCTTGAGTGGTGGTTACCCTAGATGGTGCACTAGTGTTACGTCCCCCTAGTATTGTTCCTGAGCATAGATGCATACGCTATTTTTAGCATGTTGCAGTGTCCAGTTTTTGAATTTTTTTTAAAATATATATATATATTTATTCTTATTTTTTTATTTTTTTATTTTTTATAAACCCTACTTAACCACTAAATGCAACTATCATGAATATGTGTGTAAATACATATTTTATTTTTTTCTATTTTTTTATTTTTTATTTTTTTGCTATTTTTTACTAATTATACAAAAATACTAATTATGTAGATTATACTAATTATGCAAAAAATTACAGAAATTTAAAAAAAAATACAGAATATGCAAAAAATGTGGACTCCTAAGAAAACATATAATTTATAGAATTTTTTAACAATTATTTTTATTATTTTATTTTTTTACTTTTTATTATTATTTTTTTAAAAAAATACAAAAAACATGAAAATTGGTATGCAAAAATTACAAATTTTGAAAAAATTAAAATTAACAAAAATAAAAAATAAAATAAAAAATAAAAAATAAAATACTAACCTTATCGTCGCGAATTTGCGCAGCCGGCACCTTCGCTCTCTCTGCTCTGCAGCCTTATCGCCTCCGAATCTCTCTCTGCTGCGTTCAGCTCCGCCTCCGCTCTCTCTCTGCTTTCTACGGGTGAGCTGACGCCACCAGCCTCTCCTCCTCGCTCTCTCTGCTTGTAGGGCTTTCCAGACGAGACGGCGGGCTTCGACTACAGCTTCTTCATCTTCCAGTGGGCCTTCGCCATCGCGTCTGCTGGCATCACCAGCGGCTCCATCACTGAGCGCATGAAATTCGTGGCCTACCTCCTTTTCTCCTTCTTCCAAACCGGCTTCGTGTACCCCGGTGGTGTCGCGTTGGCTCTGGTTCGGCGGACGACTGGCTCAGCGCCAGCGCTGGAACTGGCCACCTGCTCTTTCGCCTCCTCTGCTGCGCCGGCACAGCTGAAGCCTCCTCACCTTCGCCTTAGCTTCCTCGCCTTCGCCTCCTCTTCCCTTCCGTAGCCAGCCGGCTGAAGCACCTTCGCCCGCAAGGTGGGATTCGGAGGTTATCCACTGAATGTTTAGAATGTTTAGACTGTAATGGCTGCCAAAGATCCTCAACCAACTGTAGGTTCTCCTCCCCGGCAGGCAGTGCCAATGGAAAGACGGTCATCTCCCTACGTATGCAATATAGGCAAGTAGACTACACTCCTAGGTCACCAATGGAATGATAAACACTCCTTTCATCGCTAGGGGATTCAACCCAGTTAGGTGCATAGAAGCTTATCCCTTTCGGGAGAGAATCACTACAAGGGATCGGGCTCATACCCGCGCTCCTAGCCGCTAAAAATGACTTGTGAAAAAAAGTAGCGGGCCCATGTATCAGCACGTGTATCATCGCGACCACACAGACATGCGTGTAAAAGCGCGTGTATAGGACCTCTCAGACGCGCTTATACACGGGTGTGTAGCCCCGTTCTTTTCACAGACGCGTTGATACATGCGGCTATACATGCCTTTTTTTAATTTAGACGCGCTTATACACGGGTGTATAGCCGGGTCCTGTTTAGTTCAGATGTCTCGGACGCGTTTATACCTGCGTCTATACACGCATTTCTTTAATTTAGATGCGCTTATACACGCGTAATTGTCAGTTTTGACGCATTAATACACGCGTATTTTACAGAGTATCCGCGTAAATACACGTGAGTTTTAGCAGTTTTGACGCATTTATACACGCAAACAGAGAGCAAAAAAAAAAATCCAGAGAGTGCTATTTGGTGCCTGAATACTGTTCCAGCATTCCAGCACCCAATAGCACTCTCTGGATTTTTTTTTTGTGCATTAGACCATCCCATTAGACCATCCACGAAGAACATATGCACGAGGGAAATTAAGACAAGAACGACATGAATGCATACATTGTCAATACACGATTCAAGACAGACATGAATGTAATACTATCGATCAATCAATTCAATATTACTATTAAAATTTCATACATGTATACAAGGGAGTCCATATCTCAAAGTAGCCCATGGCTTCAGTTTACAAAAAAATATATACAATCACATCCTCAATATGGAATGTGATACTATAAGTCTGAGTACTACTCAGACCCAGATGATGACTCGGTGCTCCCTCCATGCTCAGATGAGCTCACATCGGTTGGAATGTCCGATGAGTAGTGCTCACGTCCACCCTCTGTAGTGGCGGCCGGTGGATCATCACAGCAGCTTGTGCCTGTTCAAGTAATATATAGTATATAAGTATATATATATGTAATTCAATAAACCAAAATCATTCGTTTAGAATTTTCAAGTACCTGTCGACCGTATGGTCTCATGGCCATCTCGAACTGCGCGTCCGTAATACATCCCTCGGCTCTGAAGATGGCCCACGTGTCACGTCTGCTATGCCGGCGAGCATACGTAGTATCGTGGGTTGTGGGCTTCCTCCCTGTAACCCGTCTCGCTGTATCATAATCAACACAATTTTTAAGATTAAAACAATCATAGAATCAATGAATTAAGTAAACAATCAAATAAAGTGGCAAGATACTTACGAACTCTGCCTCCCATGACTCGACGCCGCCAGATCCGAAATGCGAAGATCCAATGGTCTCCATCTGGATCCGTCGTGCCTCCACATGCTGCCTGCTCTTCACGCCACCCTCTGCTCGTTTCTTTGCCTCCTTCCACTCGCGTTTGTGCGCAGTGGTGGCAGGTTTCTTGGCAGGATAGCCACTCGGTCATCGTACACGAGTTTTTTAAGGTGAGATCTTTTATTACTTAAGATCTCCCTTATTCGTGTCCTTCCCCATACATCCGAGAATGTAGCATGTGGGGGATTGGGGTACCGACTATGTACAGCCTCTATCACCTCCCCAACTAGTCGGCTATTTTGATCTTTAAATTTAATAAAATAATTTCTATATGAGTTTGATACTACCCCACGCATGTACTCCATTACCTCCCTCCCCCTCGCATCCATCACTATCCTGCCCCTATCCGTCACATCATAGCAAACCACTCTCTCCATCTCTCTCATCTCCTCCTCTTCCGAACTGTCTCCTCTAACTCTTCTCCCTCTATCTCCTCTCTCACCGCGTGCCCTACTACCTCCCCCACCTCCCCCACCTCCCCAACCTCCCCCACCAAAGCACCCGCCGCATCCTCCACTCCCACTCTTCCTATTACTGCGGGTGGAGTCACGACTGGGGGATTGTCTACGTGACGGTGGCTGTGAGCCCTGACGTGACGGTGGCTCTGAGGGAGCACGTGATGGTGGCTGTGAGGGTGTACGTGATTGTGTCTGGGACGAGGTATGTCTCCTCGGTGAACGTGGAAGAGGAGAAGCTGCATGCCGTCTCGTCGGACTCGGAGGAATAGACGGCACTGGAGTGCCCTGGATACTCGCGGTGTAGGGGTATAGACACCAGGCAGGGAAGGAGGGGGATGGGCATACATATACTCTGTAAGCTCAACCGGACCAGGATGGCGCCCAAAATGATTCAGCATCTCCATCAGCCAATTGCTGTACGCAAATGGATCGGATGAAGAACCTGGAATATCCATAAAGAACCTGCAACAAACATCTTCATGTACATCATGGGCTGTCTCTTGACTCACACAAATATCATCATTCAAGTCAGTTGTGTTGCCTGCAAATCATGAATTCTGAAACGCAGTCCGTGTATACACCCGTCAGAAAACGCGTGTATACACCCATCCAGAAACGCATGTATATCCGCGTGAATAGACTCTGCAAACAGAGTACACGCGCTTTTACACGCGTTTGTACACGTGACTTGCGAAAAAAAATTTCAAAAGGACCGACCCCCGACAAAGACAAAGTGTCCTTATAAAAGGACCATTGTCGCCCCTGTCAGAATCATTCACCCAATCGTGTGCACAGAAGCAAAAGGACGGAGACAAACCCAAAAAGCAAAGAGCAAATAGCATAAACAAATCTGAGGAAAGAGACAAGGCACAGGACAAACTGACTCACCTTTGAAAAAGTGAGTCCTCTCTGCTCCTTCTCTGCTCCCTCCTTGCACTTAGGTTTCGTTACTGTTGGAAGAGGCGAAAACGAAAGCAGTGTTGATATGTTAGTTCAAAATCTATATTTGGGGAAGGCGGGCTATTTTTAGTTTAAACATACCGTCGCGTTTATAAACGCGTGTATATTCGCGTGTATGATGTTTTAGCTACGTTTATACACGCGTTTTGCAGTAATTACCTGCATTAATACATGCGATTTTTAGGAAATAGCCGCATTAATACACGCAATTTTTAGGAAATAGCCGCGTCAATACACGCGATTTTTATACTTTCATTAAAAACATATTATGATTTTGTGTTTTCTGGTTTGTACACAGGATGTCATCAACCTCTTCAAGCAGTTCTGGGGAAGATGAGACAATGCGTCATCGTAATCGCGATGTGTGGTTGGACAACGGATCAAATGTATGTGTAATCGATGTCAAGGATGCATTGTACGAGCACGTTGAATTACCTTGTATCACATCTCCATGTATGGAGAATGGAATCAAACAGGTTTAGAGGTGAGTAGATGTAAATTGATGGTATTCAAATGACTCATGGTATCCAAATTAAATTAATAGAGTTGTAATATATAAACTCTAATTGAAGCAGGATGATGCAGTACCACACCCTAACATGGTACCCTACGCGCGACGAGAGCACGTAAAGCATCGACGAGATGATGCTGGAGCTTCGGGATCTATTGTCAGAGATGAGTGGGAAAGGGATGACAATAGCCCTGCACCCCACGAAGTTGTGGAAGAGGAGGTGCTTGATGATATGGTGCGGAATCTTTTTAAGGATGATCCCAAAGGTATGGACGACGATGATATGGAACAAGAGCATCTTTATAAGGCTTCATCGACACCGGTGTTTGAAGGGTGCACATTCTCTGTTTTACGTGCTTCACTTGAAGTACTTAATATACAAACAGTTTATGGATGGAGCAATGCAAGTCTTGACGCATTATTGAAGTAAGCATTCTAACTTACAAATTTGAATTAGTGGTTTAAGGTTTAGGATTTAAGACTAATTATAATTGATGATATTGGATGCAGGCTATTATCAAACATGCTTCCAAAGGAAAATAGACTACCCACCTCAAGAGACATAGCGAGGCGCTATGTGACATCTCTTGGAGGACTGGATTATGATATCTTTATTTCCAGCCAATATAGCACACAATAGTTACAAACCCTTACCGGCTCATGCCAAGTGGTGGAGGAGTCATGGAATGGTCGCAAATTCTCATCCAATCTCCTGCAGTGAGTGATTGTGGGAGGACTTCATTCCAAGGGGCAACATATCTAGGATGATCAGGTGGGAGAAATTGATGGTGATTCTCATAGATGACCTTATTGAATGCGTCTGCCTGTGAGGCAACAAGCGAAGGACCACAAATGGGACATGCATGGTAACCCGATGTAGTGAGACTTGAACAATAGACGCAATTATTAAGAGTTGAAGGTGGGTTTAGGGTGCCACATCCTTTGCCTACTCATAATTAGAAGTGCAATGCTTACCTAAACACTCGCTATAGCCTGGGAAGTCATGCATCGTCCATGAAGTCTCATGACGAGGGAGGCTTGCTCACATCATGCACCTCAATACCTCTCCAAAGTATCTCTAGCTCATCAATCAAAGGCTCCAAATAAACATCAGGATTTTTGACTTTATGTTTCCCTGGAACTAGAAGGGATAACATAACATGTCCTTTCTTAATCGCCATAGAGGGTCAAAGATTATAATTCACCAATATCACTGGCCATACATGGGTTCACACTGTCCATACCCAATCCAAGTCTCAAGCTCCTAGGTTCTTCCTTGAAGCTTGGCCATGTGTCTTCAATATGCTTCCACGCAAGAGTGTCTGCGGGAGTTCTCAACTTGCCATCAGTTGATCGATGGGAGGAATGCCATGACATGAGCTTTGCAATGGATTTGCACTTGAACATATGTTGGATGCGAGGGATTATGGGAAAATGTCACAGAACCTTACGAGAGGCACGTCCAAAGTTTTGAGATCTGCTCTATATCTTGCCTCTCCACAAGTAGGACACTCTCTTGCATCCTTATGTAGTCCACGAAACAAAACGCAATCATTGACGCATGCATGGATGCGCTTGTAATCTAATCCTCCAAGAGAGGTCATATGTTACCTTGCCATATCACTTGAGGTCGGTAATTTATTCTCCCTTGGAAGCATTTTACACAATAGCCTGCACGTGAAGACCATAAATGAGGAAAAGCATTTGAGTAATTGACCCACTAGCATAATTCACCATGTTTGCAAAATAGACTTTAAAGCTTACTTGAGTGCACCCCTCAAACAGTGGAGTCGATGCTACTGTAAAAAGATCGTCCTGCTTCATGCTATCATCCCTCCCTTTGGATTGATGGACATATAAATCCTCCACCATATCATCAAACACCTCCTCCTCCATGGCTTCATGAGGTAATGGCGGAGGGCTACTATCACCATCACTCCATGCATCCGTAATGGTCCCTCTTGAAGATCCCACCTCATATCGCCGACGCTTTGCCTCCTCACGACGAGCATAGGGCAACATTTGCGGGTGTGGCACTGCATCCTTTGTCAAATTAAAACGGGATCATAACTCAAACATATAAACACCCATAGGTATCTCCTTAGCTCTTTAATCCTTACCATGTTTACGGTCGCATCCCATTCTCCATACTTTGAGATGTGATTGAGTGTAATCCTGCATGCACGATATATGTTTCCTCGACATCGATTATACATACATTTGATTTTTTGCTCCACCTACATTTCGCGATGGTGGATACGGAGGGATTCATCCTCACTAGAGCTACTTGTTGATATGGTGAAGATGAAGACCTCCTACAAATAAACAACCCAAAAAAATTGCTCTTGTATCAAATATTTAATCTAAAAACTCTGTGGCGCATCTAATACCGCGTCTGTTCTCTGTGGTGCGTGTCTATAAGCACGTCTAAACCGTGTTATAAACGCACAATTAAACATGCATTTAGACGCGTATATAGACGTACACTACACAGAATAGACGCTGTTTTAGACGCGATATTAGATGCGCTTTTATAGATACGATTTTCAAACCTACTTTTAGTGTGCTTGCTTTTCTTCACATACTTTTAATGGGCTTGCTTTGCTATTAACAAATCCACAGCCTAGCATCCACACTTATCTCCAAGCACCCACACTTATCTCCAGGCTTACACAATCATCTCCAAGCACACAAGAGAAGAGGGTGAACAAGGAAGTCAGAAGAAAGAGAAGCAAAGGGGGAACAAGGAAGAGAAGAAAGAGAAGCAAAGGGGAAACAAGGAAGAGAAGAAAGAGAAGCAGCTTTGAAGAAGGACAAGAAGCTTCCATACCTCTATCCAAGGTAAGTCTCTTTAGGGTTGATCTTCTTTGAAAGTTGCTCTCTTTGGATTCGTCCTTTGTCGTATCCAAGAAACGAATGTTTTTGGTACAACTATTGTGCTTTTGTGTCGGGTGTATGTCCTTTTCGAGTTTTTAGAATAGTCCGTTTGTTTGTCGGAGCGCATCTATAGACGCATCTGAGAGCGCATCTAAAAGCGTGTCTAAGAGCGCATCTATAGACGTGTCTCCTCTTTGTTGGAAACAAATAGCCGCATCTATAGACACGCTGTTATACACGAAGATAGATGCAGTTTGTTATCCTCTCTTTTTGTCTTTTTTTCTCCTCTCTTTTTCTGTCTTTTTTTATCCTCTCTTTTCCTCTCCTTTCTTCTCTCTTTTATCCCCACTTTTTCTCTCTTTTCCTCTCCTTTCTCATCTCTTTTCCTCTCCTTTCTCCTCTCTTTTATCCCCACTTTTTCTCTCTTTTTCTCCTCTCTTTTTCTCTCCTTTCTCCTCTCTTTTCCTCTCCTTTCTCCTCTCTTTTATCCCCACTTTTCCTCTCTTTTTCTCCTCTCTTTTTCTCTCCTTTCTCCTCTCTTTTCCTCTCCTTTCTCCTCTCTTTTATCCCCACTTTTCCTCTCTTTCCTACTCTCTTTCCTTCTCCCTTTTTCTCTCTTTTTCTCTCCTTTTCACTTCCACTTCCAAGAAAAGGATTGCATATTGAATGATGGAAATAAGTGATTGCATGAATGAAGAAAGGGATTGCAAGAATGATGGAAAGGGATTGCGTGATTGAAGAAGGGGATTGCATGAATGATGGAAAAAACACATCTATAAATGCGTTTATAAACGCGTCTATGCATGCGTCTGTCTATTTTTTAAAATTTCTAGCCGAACATCTATTTGGATGTCTATATGCGTGTCTATAGGCGCGTCTGTTTGCTATCTTTTAAACGTGCCTTTAGACGTGGGTCTGTAGATGCGCTAATAGATGCACCCACAAGTTTTTTTTTAGTTGAGTAAATGCGTCTGTGTGCGCGTCTGTAGGTGCTTTGTATTGTTGTGATAGTGCCTTGAGTGTAAGAAGTGGAATTTCAGCATCACTAGAATATTTTCTATGGTAGACAATAAATATTTCTTTGTCAATAGATGGGATGTAGTGTGCAAGAGCAGCATCTTGGCCAACTCTTGCACGGGCAACACCTACATGTCCAAGGAAACCATCGGCATCATCAGGCTCAATGTGTAATAAACAAAGAACAAGCTTTCACATAAATTGTCAATACCAAAACATAAATTCACTCAAGAACAGATAAACCACCTTCTGGTTCTCATCCTCTTCCAGCTTCGATGCATCCCAAAGGTTGATGGAGCCCTCTTCATTTCCTTGATCAAGGGTAGGCAAGGGCTCTCTTCCTGTTTCAGTGATTCCTAACTCCTCTTGAAGATTTTGAAATTCTAGCTCTATGGTAAGAGAAGATTCAATTTTCTTGGCTTTTTCAAATCACAATGACATGGCTGTAGGGGCTTCAATAAAGTTCTCTATCACTTCAGTGTCCAATTTCAAAAACTCCTATTTATGTTCATTTTCCACATTTAGTAAACCCGTGAGACAGCTTTTCACAACCATCTGCTATAATTGCAAGGCAATAATCCTCCCTTAAATTATAAATCTTTTGTATGTAGGAGAGAAGAATAAAATTCTTGCCATTAATAAGAAAGGAGGGCAGACCAGGAAGGATGAAGTTTGATTTCAAGTGTTCTCCATGCATAGATGATCCCTCATCAATAACAGTGGATTCCTTAAAATCTGCCACATCAAAACCTATGCTTAGAAGCTTCTCCTCATCACCAGAAAAACTAGGTCCATAACTTCATAATCAGATTCAATCTATGTGACAAATAAAACTTGTGCAACCTTTTGACCCTTCTGAACTTCTAGTTCATCCTTTGTGTAGTCCTCTTTGTTTGCATGAAGAAAAAGATAAGCCACAAATCCAAAGTAGTACTCAAGAACTTTGCACTTTTCCTTGTGAAGAGGGCACTGTTCAAGACACATCTTTATCCTCTCATCTTCTTGTAAGATTCTTCCTCATCCTGAATAATGAATAAGCTTTACTTCAATCCCTTGTAATCATTTTTTATTTTTTAATACAAGAAAATATTATTTTTCCTTCTTTTTGCCTAGAGAGATAAAATATTCTAGAGAGAGATAATTTAATATTGAGATATTTTTGGATAAACAAATTCTCCTAATATCAAAAATATGTTTCCCTGAAACAAAATTCAAAATAAATTTCCCAAGGTGCATTAGGAATCAATTAAAAATAGTTTAAAAGACCTTAGCCTAAGGGTCAAGATTTTCTGAAAATTTTGGATTATGATCCAATTAAGGTTCCTATGGACCAATAAGATTAATCCAAGTGTTGAGATGAGATAAATCCAATGAATAAAAGAAAATACCCAAAAATGAGTAAATGCTCACATAAGATGAAGAGTTGACTGAGTACAAGGTTTATTAGTTAAAAACTATGAGATATTACTAAAAGAATGAGATATTTTGGTATAATGATACATTTTTGACACCTTGGTAAGGAGAGGTGGAGACTTTAAGGAGGCACCTATTTAACACATGTGAATGAGTTTTTAATTTTAAAATATTAAGATATTTTTATCTCTCCTCTCTCCTAAATCAAGCTAGATCAAAATGGGAGCTAAATTGGTCCAAATCTTATCCAAATTCAGCCAAACTGAAGCTGAAAAATTCTAAAACTTACTTGGACTCAATTAGTGGCCTCTCTCACCTATAAATAGACCCTCATTCTTTTGTATTCTCATATGTGAACTAGACCATGCCAGTATTACATTAGAATAAGCATATTTTCTATTATCCCCTAAAAATCCTCTACAATTTGGAGAGATTGGAGCTTCTCTCTCTCATTCTTTTGTATTCTCATATGTGAACTAGACCATGCCAATATTACATTAGAATAAGCATATTTTCTATTATCCCCTAAAAATCCTCTACAATTTGGAGAGATTGGGGCTTCTCTCTTCTCATATGTGAACTAGACCATGCCAGTATTACATTAGAATAAGCATATTTTCTATTATCTACTAAAAATCCTCTATAATTTAGAGAGATTGGAGCTTCTCTCTCTTCAACCTTCCTTGGAGCTTTCCTCTCAACATACTAACCAATTGATTTGTTAGGGGCTTCTTCTAAGAATAGAGAAGCAAGAAAATCAAGAGGTAAGATGTGATTTTATGGTTTTTTCTTTAATATTCTAAATGTTTTCACTTCTCAACCCCTCTCAAGCTTGACAAGTATTCAAATAAATGGTTTTTCAATGCAAATGAAGCTCTCTAATGAATTCTAATGATTAATCACAAAAAGATTATCTTTATGCTTAATTTAGGATGTTTCTTAAGTATATCTCTCTCTCTCCCAAAGAATGGTCATTCCTATGACCAATTCTCTATTCAAATGATGCTTCTCATGGAGTAATTCTTAATTCTAAAATAAAACTCTATGCTAGTTAAGCTAGAGGCTAAAGAAATGACTTTTTAATGCTTTTATGTTACATAAATCATGATGAACTTATGATTTAGATCCACAAATTAGATTTAGATCTATTGATAGTTAATCTATAATAATGATATTACTAAGCTTTATTATTTTCAAAATTATTAAAAATTATCAGTAATAGTAGCGAAGCTATGGTAAAATTTTTAAAAATTAATACATAAGTCATTTTTATGCATAATGTAAAAAGAGGACTTCCTACCATATTCTAGGATTAGTCATCCTATGTTAAAAGAATAATTCTCATCACATCCATGGAAAATTAATTTTTAATATTTATGCATAAATAGTTAATTAGAGAAAAAGAGAAATTTTTAGTAATTTTATTCTTTTGATAAAAGAGGAATTCCCATGATAATGGAGATCCGTGTATTTTAAATGGAGAAAGAGAAAAATAGGTATATTAAAATAATTAATATTTTTATTTAAAATTAAAGAGAAATTTCAAATAAATTATTTTTATGCATGAATAAATTTAAATGATGAAAGAGGAATTCCCATCATATTTGGAATTCAATTATTTAAATGGAAAAAGTAGAATTCTTGTCATATTTAAATTAATGGATATTTTTATTTAATTTTTAAGAGAAATTTTAGTTAAAATTATTTTATGCATGAATAAATTTAAATGATGAAAGAGGAATTCCCATCATATTTGGAAGTCAATCATTTAAATGAAAAAAAAAAGAATTCTGGTAGGCCTAGTGTGGGCCTAAGACTAGTGAGGCTACTTTTAGGAATATATATATATATATATATATACATACAATCCAAAGATGGTTTTGACTCTTGTAGGTTGATGATAAATTCTCCAAAAAAGGAAAGGCATTAACAATTACATGGAGGGTGGCATGTGTGGGGTTGTTCATGTGGGAGAGAAGCTTGATGAGGGTTTGGGCGAGCATGTGTGTGCGGGATGGCTCAGGGTGGCCCACGTGGGCCCTGATGGAGAGCCCTGATGAAGAGGCTATGCATGAGGGTGTGAAGAGGGAGCGGAGAATTGGACAATCCACCATTTAAAACATTAGTAGCTTCATTTTTGGTGTTGTCATTGGTGGCTTAATTAAGTGTAGGGTTTAAATCCACCATTTAAAACATTAGTAGCTCCATTTTTGGTGTCGTCATTGGTGGCTTAATTAAGTGTAGGGTTTAAATCCATTGATTTGGATTTAAGAAACTTGGTCCATCACTTGTAAGTTGCTAAGAAATTTTCCAAATTGTTTTAAAAAGCTTAAGAAAATTCTCAAAAAGGGGAGGATTTTTGGGTAATTTCTAAGCTTTTTTAAGCTTGAAAATGGCCAAAAAAGTGTTATTTTGGGCTCAAAATATCAAAAATTTAATGAAAATTACCATGACTTATTTTTCACCCTTGAAAAGCTATTAGAAATTTTTTTAGCATTGAGATCTTGCACCAAACTCCATATACAAGGCTTTTAAGATGACTTTAAAGTTTTTTTTAAGCTTGAAATATTAAGAGATTGGGTTTTTGACATATGAAAACCATGCTTTGAAGCCAAAACTGAATTTGTGGTTCGGGAAATCTTATTTGCAGCCTCCATGAGCCCTTAGTTAAGGAAAGGAGATGGAAATCAAGCTTTGGGTGATGTAAGAATGGTTTAGCAATCACCAATAAGGTGGTTGCTCAAGTGGTGAGATTTTTGTCTTGAAATCGGGACATCCTGGGCTCAAACTCCCACTAGATGCTCCCTCGATGATGTCACTTTATGAGTGGAAAAAAGAACCTATGGGGGGTAAAATGCACCTACGGGTAGTGAAAAACGATAACTATGGGTGGATCTTGGCCCTAAGCCCAGTTGGGGGGAGAAAATATTGGTTTAGGAATCTCTAAGCCTAGCCATGAAGCCCAATTTTAAGAATGATTAAGCATAAAGAGAGTGATTTTGGGATTTTTAATGGATTTGTCAAACCTCAAATGGTTTTCCACCTCTTTTTTCCCTTTGGTCATTATCCACTCGACATAAAAAACATATTCTTCAACCTTTGAAAGAAACTTTCAATTAAATGAACTTGTCTAAACGTTTCTTAAATTTCTTCCACTTTTCTTCAATGCTTCAAGCTTGTATAAGTACTTTGTGTTGGCGTGCTGGGTCAAGGCTCTAATACCACTGTTGGAAGAGAAAATTACCTAATATTGTAATCCACAAAGAAAAGCACTTGCAAACACACAATAAAGGAAAAAATCAATACACAAGATTGGGTCCAATTTTTCCCTAGACAAACGTGAGCCCACGCTTGCTCTTGGTGTATTTTAATAATATTAACTTGAAATAGCTTGTGGGGCTCAAAGTAGCTTCCACTTTTACAAATGTGTCAACTTCAAATAAAAATAGCTTGCTTTATTGAACCTGCAAATCTATCTACTTAAAATAGATGTAAACCCTTAATCATATGAATATGTATAACCTTTGTAATAAAATAAAATTTCTATAATGAAGTTTTCATATATCCAAATAACTATATCTGCTACTAATAAATATGAACACCACCCCCTAAAAATGGAATAAATGGCATGCATTAGCACAAAATTAAGTAGTATTCTATTTATACACCCAAAGTCAAGTGTCTCAAAATCTTCTTGATCCCCACTAGCTCGCCTCTGTTATCCAACCCAAGGATCTGCACTTACATCAACTATGCCAATCAATTAATAATTTAATCGATTACAAGTACAAATAGGTATATAAAACTTAATAAATCAAGATGATTTAACCCATACTCTCATGCATGTACTAAATCACCCACATAAGCACAAAGTAAGCTACTATTGCTCGTATCTGTTTACAATGGCATTCTAATCTAAACATGTTTAAGAGAATTCATAAATAATAAAAAATATAAAAATATTAAATTCAATTAATTCACTCCTTAACAAAAATTAATGCCTGTAAACAACAAGAGCTCCAAGAAGAAAGAGATGGTAGATGAGTGTGTGTGTGTGTGTGTGTGAGAGAGAGAGAGAGAGAGAGAGAGAGAGAGAGAGAGATTATATTGAAATAACATAAACAAATGGCTTACAAGATAATATAGCCTATTTTTTGAATGCCCAGTAATGTCACTTAGTGACATTTTAAGTGTTTCTAAGCAACACCCATTTATAACACTAACTTATTATAATGCAGAGAGAGAGGCAATGTTGGCTTGCTTGGTTACACAACAAGGCTTGCTAGTCAAGTGAAAAGCATTTGGATATCGTCACAAAGGATGCTGATGATGATAAGGGAAGATCAGATCAAGCAGTTAAATGTTTGACTATCTAACAAGGAGAACGAATGAAATGATTTGGTAGAAGTTGTTCATAGTAAATTCTAAGAATTTACTCTTCATGATGCCTATAAACAATGAGAGCTCAAAGAAGAGAGACACGGGGTGGGATGAGTGAGTGTGTGTGTGTTAGAGAGAGAGAGAGAGATTACATTGAAATAGCATAAACAAATGCCTTGTAGGATAACATAGTCTATTTTTTTAATGTGTAGTAATGTGAGTTAGTGACATTTTTAGTGTTGCTAACAACACCCATTAACAACACTATGTTTATAATGTGTAAGTGACTTAGTATTAATAAAAACTGACACTTTTGTGTTACAAAAAATGACATTTTACAACTTATTGAAAACAACATTCCTTATGACAGTCAACCACGATTGCGACGTTTCACTTCTAGCTTCATTACGAACCACCCAACCTTGTCTGTGTGTGTGTGTGTGTGTGTGTGTGTGTGTGTCATTTCCAACATCATTAGGGACCTCCAACCTTAGAGAGAGAGAGAGAGAGAGAAGGAGAAGGTGGGAAAATTTTGAATATTTAAATCAACACAATTTTATTATTTCTCTCTTGTTGTTACATAACAAACAATAGTATCTAATTTTAGAATAATAGTTTTTAAAATTTAAATATGATCTTAAGATGTTCTATATTATATTGATACATAATTAGTAAGTTTAAACGGTCAAAATTTTAAATCAATATACATATATTTTTACAAAATTGGCTACTTATTTAAAAGAACATGTTGCTAATGTGAGACTAGTATTTTTATTAATATTATCTGTTGAGTTAACTAAATGAAAAAAAGAAAACTTGCTTAGAAAACTAGTTTCTTTTTAAAGAATGTGTTTTTAATGTGAGGTTAGTGTTTTTGTTAAAGTTTATTGAATGGGCTACATAAATTTTCAAAAGTAAGCTTGTTTATTTTCTTGGGCTATTTCACTAGTTGCTTCATTCATTTGTGAGAAAAAATAGTATACAAGGAAACGAAGATTATGGTATTCTACCATACTTACTTTCCTTCCACCCTCTTTCAACATTAGAAGGATCATGTCAACGAGGATGACAAATTCAAAGAAAATTCAAATGTTATGTCCTCAACTTTTGAGACTCTTTACTCATGTGTTTCATATATGCTATTTTAGAAAATAATATGTATTTGTGTTTATTAGAACACCTTTGGGTCATCGCCCCCTTCAAATGAAGGAAATTGAACCTCGAGAATCTCTTCCTTTTACAGCATCCATGTTATAAATATACTTATTTATTTATTTCTAGTAGAAAATGTTATTTGTATCTTCCTTAATCTTAGGTTAATTCATAAGGCATTGTCATGGCTTATGTATCTCAAAACCTGTCTATAAAAAAAATGTAATATAAACGTTCCCTTTACAAAATTAAAAATTAAAAATCAAAATGTGTCTATCAAGAAAGGCTTTTTCAATTTAGGAATTGAATGCTTTTATATATTTGGCATGTTTTAGCTTTGGACTTGTATACATTTATGTTTTTTTTTTGTGTATTGCGAGGTTATATTTTAGAGATAAAATTTGACGAACCGAATGGCTAATGACATGCAGGAGAAGGGGGTGGGTATTGAACCCTCGCTGTCGCCGTGTAGGGCAAGAGCCCTTACTACTACTAGGCTATCTCCTCCACCTCGTACACATTAATGTTCGAATTGGAACCAGAAGCACTTTTTTTAGTAGAAAATGTTATTTTGTATCTCAAAACATGTCTATCAAAAAATATAACGTAATATAAACGCCCCATTTAAAAAATCAGAAATCAAAAAATCAAAAATCAAAACATGTCTTTTAAGAAAGTGGATTGGCAGCTTTTATAGGAGGGGCGATGTTGATGGATGTTCTAACTTTTGACTTGTACACATTGATGATGTTAGAATTGGAACCAGAAGCACCCTTGATAGTTAGGAGGACACACCAATACACACACAACCGCCAGGACATCACATTTCATTAAATAGATGTTCAATTTTGAGCTAAATATTTGAAAATTGAAATGTCAAAATTTTCAAATTTTGGGAAAAAATTGGGGCAAAATGAAGCGACGAAAAGTGAGGAAGTAGATACGAACTCTGTACCAATAACTATCCACCAGCTTGCGTTGTGAGTAGTTGGACCGCCCAACGTTCTCGGCTACGCTTTTAACATAGAAAGGGGAGCTAGTGATCTTAATCAACAAATGATGGATTGGAATTAAGAAATGAAGTTAGACGAATCACAACTGAATTAAGATGGTGGTTAGGCTTGTAATAATATAGAGAACGAAGCTAGTGATCTTAATCAAACAATGATGAATTGAAATCACATAGGGAGCTAGAGTAGAAACAACCTGAAAAGAGTCATAATACTACAAAGGTAGACTAGCTAACCAACAACAAAAAAGAGGTCTCAATGGTCACTTGTTGATCATGAGGGTAGTAGAAGATTAATATATAGGCTTGATGGGGGACCATCTTAATTCAATTGTAGTTATAAGTCTAATCACATTTCTTCTTCCAAAATTGCTATATTTATTCATTATATATTTATCTATTCATTATATTTATTTATTTAGTAGAAAATCTTACTTTATCTTAGGTGAATTCATAAGGCATTGCCATGGCTTATGTATCTCAAAACATATGTCTATCGAAAAATTATAACGTAATATAACCCCCCCCCCCCCCTCTTTAAAAAGCGTGTTTCAATTTGGATTGGCAGCTTTGGACAGGACACCCAGCTAGTCAGTAAGTTAGTTGGGCGGAGCCGGATAGGTGGGCAAAATGAAGTGAGGTAACGACGCCCAGTAAGTTAGTTGGAGCACCCACCGTTCTCCCCGGCCTCCACCAACCAACCAAGCCTATATAATCTCCACCAACCAACAGCTTACCAAGCCTATATAATCTTCTGCTACCCTCACCATTATATTGAGACCTAATCTCCTCTGTGTTGGTGAGCTAGTCCGTCTAACTTTGTCGCCTCCATGGATCAATCATTCTTGCGTAGAATGGACCCTCCCATGCACTCCCAATTCAGAACTCAAAGCCCAGTGCCCTCAAAGAAAGACAGTTCCTGCCATGGAGTATACCAGACTGTCACTAAACCCTTCATTCGGACGCCGTCACGTCCCAGGCCAGACCTCGGATCAAATGTAGAAAGCAAGATCATCAGAGTTTATAGAAAATCGAAGGCTAATAATCTGTGGAAGGCGACATTATCTAAATCCGAAACTAATGACACTAGTTTGCGTGGGGAGTATGATAACTCTGATGCGTCCAAAGCTGTGAATGGATATTTTATGAACGGGACAGCCGCGTCTTTAATGTACTCATCCAATAGACAGAAGAAATCCATAGCTGTACCTTTGGTTATCGATGGTGCAGTTGAGAAATCCATAGCTATGCCCTTTGTTACTGATCTAGAGCAACTTGAGCGAGCTTCAAAAAAGGACGAAGGGCTTGGCATTGTCGAGTTCCTGAAGGGTAAAATTATATTCATCACAGGCGCCACTGGCTTCCTTGCGAAAGGTGAACTAATTAAATGTAACTCTTTACATATATTGCAATCGATTCGTTCTCAGCTCGATTCCAATGTATAGTTAATTGTTTCGTTCTCTCGACTCAAATAATGTACGGTAATTATTAACTGTTTTGTTCTCTGGATTTGATCATGAGCGTTTTGGAATTGAGTGCAGTTCTGGTTGAGAAAATACTAAGGGTGCAACCGGATGTAGGCCATCTATTCCTTCTGATGAGAGCTAACGACATCCACTCTGCGAGAGGCAGGTTGAAGAAGGAGATCACGGAAAACCATCTCTTCAAGTCGCTTCAAGGGCTCCATGGCGAGTCGTACGAAGAGTTCATGGAAGAGAAGCTCAGTCCTGTTGTGGGTGATATCAGCATGGACAATCTAGGCATTGATCGCCACACCATGGACGCACTGGGGCGCGAGGTTGATATTATCGTCAACTCAGCTGCCACGACAACTTTCGACGAAAGGTATACACATCTAATCCGGGGGGAGTTCTCGCCTGCATGCTAGGGACCACCCACCCATGCTCGTCTTCCTCGTCAGCCCTCTTTTTTAAAACCAAAGGAGTTTACGACATGTAAACCTCATTAGATATTAGAATGAACTTAGCTCCCATGTGTTTATTTGCTTGATATTTTATTTGCTTGATATTTTAAGCACTTGAGTATTTAAAAAAGGTTAACTCTTGTATATAAATTTGGATTTCATAATTAACTAAGTAAAACATTACCAATCTGTGTAGGTATGATCATGCACTAAACCTAAACACTAAAGGACCACAAAGGATTGTGGAGTTTGCCAAAAGTTGCCCCCGTCTTCAACTTCTTATGCACGTATCTACAGGTGAAAGTCGCATCTTTTATTAGAATCTTATGCAATAATGTACATCTTTGATGATTCATAAAGCTTTTGTATTTTTAATAGATTGCGCTCACAAGCCTTTTTTTTTAAATGGGCCTCTAGCTTTTGTCAATGGGGAAAGGAAAGGACTTGTTCACGAAAAAACTTTCAAAATAGGGTGCAGCATTGCTAATGAAACTCTAGAGAAAGATGAAAGCGTGACATCAGATATCAATGTGGAAAACGAGCTCAACCTTATCCAAAGAAAAATGAGTGATGCCTTGAATAAGACCCAAACAGATGATATGCACTTGCCCTTCACACTAGTAAATGATCATCACAGTGAAAAGTTCCTTCTACAAACCATGAAGGAGCTAGGTATGGAAAGGTAGAGTATCAACACCTTTTTTTACTTATGAGAAACTTGGTGTTTGAATATTGAGCATGGAATAGTGGTTGGTGTACATCATGCAAATAGGATGTAGTAACACATGATTGACTTTGTTTATAGAAGAGCATTTCAATGAACATTAAAAATCAAGCACAACCTATCCTTTTATCGATTTATCGAGTACATATAAATTTCAATATCTAAATTCGGTCAGACAAAGGTATGACCATTTAGAATTAAGTCGTCATTTAATGATAGCAATCTATCTAATATTGAAATACAATGTCTTGAAGGTTCAAATTTGAATTTGATGTGCGAGAAGTGCCTATTTCTGGGGAAAAAACATAAAAAATTTATTTACAAAAGAATTTTGTGTGTGTGTGGGGGGGTGTGATCTATGTGTGTGCGCATCTGTGTGGGGGGGGTGTGATCTATGTGTGTGCGCATGTGTGTCTGTGTGTGCATGTGCATGTGCATGTGCATTTCTGTGTATGTGTGTGTGCATGTGTGTGAGTCCGTGTGTGTGTGTGTGTGTGTGAGGGAGAGAGAGAGAGAGAGAGAGAGAGAGAGAGAGAGAGAGAGAGAGACTTATATTTCTCATTACTGTACATGTTCTAGGGCAAAGCTATTTGGTTGGCAAGACACTTATGTTTTCACTAAAGCTATGGGAGAAATGTTGATTGATAGCACGAGAGACCAATTACCGGTGGTTATTGTTAGACCAAGTGTAGTGGAAAGCTCCTTCAAGGACCCCTTTCCAGGGTGGATGGAAGGAAATAGGTATATATGTTTCATCAACATTGTTTAATTATACTCAACAAGAGGGTTTTGTATTTTATCTGATTGGCTTATCAATCTAATTTTCTTTTTGGCATGTCTATATCATTTTTTTAATGCAAGGATGATGGATCCAATCATAATTTCGTATGGGAAAGGCCAACTCCCTGGATTTCTTGTTGACCCAAAGAGCGTTCTAGATTTGGTCAGTAAAAGTGAAGGATTTGTTTTAATTCAATCATAATTAAGTCATATAATAGTGTATATTAACTTAATCGATGTGTAATGCTTATTATATGACATGGCCACACACCCTCATATTGGATTGTCCACCAAGAATGGATGGAAAGTTATGTGTGTTCAACTAGTAAGAGGTGGGGATTGTGTTTTATAACAAGCCTAAGTCATAGAGTATTGCATGGCAAGTATCACTATTACACAAAAGCATAGGTCAGATAAATATTTAATCTATTCGATTCAATTTTCTCCTCGCCCGTGATAATGTATACAAGTATGTTTATAGTACACAATATTTAAGTGTCTTTATGGAACAGGTGCCAGTGGACATGGTAGCTAATGCAATGCTAGCTGCCATGGTAAAGCATGCATGTAAACCTGGCTTAGAAGTCTATCAAGTGGCCTCATCTGTTATGAAACCTCTTGTATTCTCTCAACTTGCTAGGATGTTATTTGAGCATTTTAAAGAGCACCCTTTTATAGATATTGAGGGATACCCTGTGAGAATCAAAAAATTCCATTTATTTCAAGACATGGACAGCTTCATGGATGCCATCTCTAGATTCTCAAATGTCAAGGTAAGAGTTCTCCATTGTTAAAAATAAAGAAATTCATGACTAGATACTCATTTTTTCCCCCATGATTTCTTAACGATTTGTTTTATAGGAAACACTTCAACGGAGATCAAATGCGAAATCTGTAAAGAGATACAATCAGTTGAGTCTCAAAGTGAAACATCAAGCGGCTTACCTTGCTTACCTTTACCAACCTTACACCTTTTATGCTGGAAGGTGAGTGTGGAAAGGTTTTTAAAGAACTTTAGTTAAAATTTATTTTACCCTATCTTGAGTTTGTAATACTCCATACACACACACCCGCCATGTGCACGTGCACATGTACATGCACAAGTGCATTTACGCACACATGCATGTGTGCTTGTGCTGCACACACACACACACACACACACACACACACACACACACACACACACATGCACATACACACACAATAATAAAAATATTTCAAAACATCTATCTACATTCTAATACAAGATTTAGAAGAATAACCTATAACATAATGGTAAACATAATAAAAATTAAAAATTAGTCTCTTTAGAAAAAGAGGAATTATGACTCTTAAAGGTTAGGATAAACTTCCTGACATGCTATTAATATTTGATATTTTCCTCCTTGGACATTTTTTGCATGTGTGTGTGTGTGCATGAGTGCATGTGCGCATGTGCGAATGTGCACATGGGTGTGCATGCACACACCCACGTGCACATACACACACGTGGGTGTGTTCACACGCACGTGTACATGTTTGTGTGCATGTATGTGTGCACATTTGGGAAAGTATAACCATTCTTGTGATCACAAGCCTAATTTATAAATTACAATGCTAGCATGTACATGCAACACTCTATGTGTTTGTGCACGCACACGTGTATGTGGATTTGTATGTGTGTATGGATTTTTGCAAGTGTAACATGCTTTTGATCATTAGCGCAATAGGTAAATTACAATGCTTGCTTGTGCCTACTACAACACATGCATGCACACACATGCATACATACATGTGCACGCACACATCTCGCGTGCACACACACACACACACACACACACATACACACACAGGGTTTATGTGTAGATATTTTTTTAGCTATGATTTTTCTCTTTCATGATCTTGGTTACTTTATTTTGTGATTTTGTCTTATCAATATGTTGTTCAAGGGGGAAAATTGACAAAGAGTGGCTCATGGTAGGTCATGAATCACTACACCAAAAGGCACTTGGCATTTAACCTAAGGTCTAAAATTTTTACTTACTTGTATATTCTGTACATTTCCTTTTCTATAGATTTGGTACTTCAAAGACAAAACAACTATATGGAGATCTTTCATCCCAAGAAAAGCAACTCTTTGGATTTAACATAACAGACATTGATTGGGAGACATACATCAAAGCAATACACATTCCAGGCTTGAGGAAGCATGTGCTCAAAGGTCGTGGCTCGAACATGTGAAATCAATAAACAATCATGTCATTTAGATATGAATCTTTCTATATTGAAAAATGTACAAAAACCTGATTTACATGTTCATTCATTGCTCGAATCTTTTATTGTCCTTATCCACTTTCATCTAAGTCTTAATATTTTATAATATTTTGAAGTTGCTGATGTATCTAATCAAATCATTAACAAATAAGTTTCCCTAAATTTTCATAGAAAAATTACCTCATTTCTTTTCATATATCTCTTAAATTTGTACAAAGTAATATTATAAGGTTTACACCACACAATCAATTCATTTTTACTTTTTTAAAGGTATTTCAATCTTGGTCTTACACCTTAATTTTAAAGGAAGATGAGTTATCTCCATGATAGTAATATATATCAATCAGTCCATTTTTATTACTCTTAGGTGTTTCAATCTTAGTCCTGAACCTTTTTAAAGGAAGATGAGGTATATCCATGATAGTCATATATATATATATATATATCAAAACTTTACAATTGGTCTAAAACCAATATAGCCAACAATGGTTTATCAATTATGTAGCTCAAGCTAGTTTATATTTTAGATAGCCTCACTATTCTCAATAGAGTACCATGTAACCATCATAGTCCTTTATTGGCTCAATTTCTTAGTTCTAAAAAATATGATAATTCTAAATTACTACGAAAAAGGGACAATATGGGTATGCTATTGTATAAAGCACTATGTAGTGTGTGTGTGTGTGTGCACATGAGTTAAGGTTCGCATCATGTACACACACACACACATGTACATATATATAAATATACATAGATGTGTGTGTGTGTGTGTGTACATATACAATATATATACACAAATATAAACAATACACACACACATGTACACACACACACACACACACATATATAAATGTATATATGTATATATATATGTGTACATATATAATATATATACATTACACACACACACACACATGTATATATATGCATATATACAGACATATAGATATACCCATATATATGTACATATTCACACACATGTGTGTGCATGCGTGCATGTGTTTGTACATATATATGTGTGCATGTATGCATGTGTTTGTACATGTGTGTGTCTATATGTGTGCGTGTGTGTGTTCATGCATGTACATATGCCATGTTAATTATATATATTAAGCATGATTTACAAAGCAAGAATCTTTAGCTTACGAGCTCTACTTTTAAATCTCAAATGTTGCTAAAACATGTAGAGTAATAAATAGGTCTACAAATCAATGTAGACTAACTAAAACGTCTATAATATAAATGAGGGGTGAGAGGCATTTATAGGACTTAAGGCTCACAAGTCTCCCCCCAAGTTCTAGATATTTCTATCATTTCCATCCTAAAGTGAATGATCATATCTCCCTACAAATAGTACAAAGGCTTTCTATGAATACAAAGTGTGTTCTTTGTCTAATGATACAAGAGAAGAAGAATAAAATAGTTTTCCATTTTTGTATAAAGCCCACATACTATATTTTTGCATAAAGCCCGCATACAACATTAGTATGTGCAATTGTTTTGCGTACTATGTGATGTCTCAAGAAAAAAAATGACAAGATAAATGGTACATATTGGTGAAAATGACTATAGGGTGAATCCTCTTGTCATGAAAAGATTAATGGTACATATTGGTGAACATGACCATAGGGTGCACCCTCTAACTTCTAAGAGTATGATTGATAAAAAAGGACTCTAGTGGAATAGGTGATCAATATTGATAAAAATATTGGACCTAGCAAGGTAAAAATGAGTGTAGCAAAGTATCTTTTAATGGATTTTTTGATGAGGAAAGTGAACTAGATGGGACACATTGAATGTTCAAACTCCCTTCAAGAGCTTGCGCCTGTAGTTGAGAACCAAAGGTCGGGTTGATGTCACGTAATGACGTCTTTGATGAAAGAGGAAAGTGATCTAGATGGGAGATGATTAATTATCAAACCACCTTGAGGAGCTTCTGCCCTTGGTTTAAAATCAAATTTGAGGTGAATATTTTATACAATGACAGGAAAATAAAATTTCTAACATTGAATGATACACCATTTTAGGTTTAGGAGGATGGTTATGCAAGAAAGAATTCAAAGCTACTACTTGGGGAAGGCTTTTTTAGATTGCTACTGTTTAAAAAAAGATAATTCTATACATTCTTTCATGTGGAAGTTGATTTCCAAGGAAATGATTACCATTTGAGACATTCTTTGGTCCACTAAAGAACATGCTTCTAGTGTAGATCCTTGAATGAGGCCAGAAGGTAATGGCAACCTATGTAAATTATGGACCTAGTTTAATCACACTCATATAGTGTTGATTGGAACAGAATGGCTTGTCATGTATACAATCCAAGGTAGTTCAATTATCATCATGTATATGATCCAAGGTACTCTAATTATCATCATGTATACAATCCAAGGTAGTGAAATTCTCATCATGTATATAATCCAAGGTAGTCAAATTCTCATCATGTATAAAATGCAAGATATTCAAATTCTCATCATGTTTATTGTCCAAGTTAGTTGAATTTTCACCATTGGTATTATCTTGTGTAGAACATTTTATGATAACACAACAAATATTAGGATACTGTTCAAAGCAACTTAAGACCATAGCAATGTATAAAATGGAAAAACAAGACCCAACAAGCTATATACTTTTTAGATTATGCTTAATTGGAACCATGAAGTAATGTGGATTTGAAAATGCAAGTTTTCATGGCTTCATGGAAGATCAATATATCCACCTACGAATTGGATCTAAAAATTAGAGGATAGAGTAAGAGAAATGTACATGGTAGATATGAGACATCCACTCGCAAATTAGAGGGTAGTAAGGTCAGTATAGTGAAAGTAGTGTACATGGAAGATGAGATATCCACCCATTAAGATTGAAATACAATGTCTTGAAGGTTGAAAACTGAATTTGATGTTTGAGAAGTGTCTATTTTTGAAAAAAAAACATATATCAATTATTTACAAAATAATTTATTTTGTGTGTGTGTGTGTGGGTGGGTGGGTGTGCATGTGCATCTATGTGTGTGTGCTTGTGCATCTGCATGTGCATGTGTGCATATGCGCGCGCGTGTGTGTGTATGTGTATGTGCATGTTCATGTTCATGTGCATTTATGTGTATGTGTGGGTGTGCAAGTGCATGTGTGTGTGTTTGTGCATGTGTGTATGTGTGTGTGTGTGAGAGAGAGAGAGAGAGACACACACACACACACACACACACACACACACAGACTTATATTTCTCATTAGTGTACACGTTCTAGGGCAAAGCTATTTGGTTGGCAAGACACTTATGTTTTCACTGAACCTATGGGAGAAATGTTGATTGATGTCATGAGAGACCAATTACCGGTGGTTATTGTTAGATCAAGTGTAGTGGAAAACTCCTTCAAGGACCCCATTCTAGGGTATATGGAAGGCAATAGGTATATATGTTTCATCAACATTGTTTAATTGCACTCAACCAGAGGGTTTTGTATTTTTTATGATTAATATTAGATATGGCTTATCAATCTAATTTTCCTTTTGGAATGTCTATATCATTCTTTTTTATGTAAGGATGATGGATCTAATCATAATTTCCTATGGGAAAGGCCAACTTCCTAGCTTTTTTGTTGATTCAAAGAGCATTCTAGACGTGGTCAGTAAAAGTGAATGATTTATTTCAGTTCAATCATAGTTAAGTCATATAATAGTGTATCTGATATGGTAAGTAAAAGTGAATGATTTGTTTTATTTCAATCATTGTTAAGTCATATAATAGTGTATATTAACTTAACCCATGTGTAATTCTTATTATATGACATGGCCACCCTCATATTGGGTTGCCCACCAAGACTGGATGGAAAATCATGTGTGTTCAACTACTAAGCAGTGGGGATTGTGTTTTATAACAAGCCTAAGTCATAGAGTATTGTATGTGGCAAATATCACTATTATACAAAATCATAGGTCAAATAAATGTTTAATCTATTCCATTCAATTTTCTCCTCGCCCATGATAATGTATACAAATATGTTTATGTTAGACAATATTTAAGTGTCTTTATGAAACATCTGTGAGTGGAAATGGTAGCTAATGCAATGCTAGCTGCCATGGTAAAGCATGCATGTAAACCTGGCTTAGAAGTGTATCAAGTGGCCTCATTTGTTATGAACATGTCGTATTCTCTGAGCTTACTAGGATGTTCCGTAAGAATTTTAAAGGAGCACCCTTTCAAAGATAGTGAGGGACACCCTATGAGAATCAAAAAATTCCATCTATTTCAAGACATGGACGTCACGGATGCCGTCTCTAGATTCTCAAATGTCAAGGTATGAGTTCTCCATTGTTAAAAATAAAGAAACTCATGACTAGATACACAATTGAAGGTAAGTGTGGAAAGATTTTTAAAGAACTTTACTTAAAATGTATTTTAACCTATCTTGAGTTTGTAATATTCCACACACACCCCCCCCATCTGTGTGTGTGTGTGTGTCACTTCTAGCATCATTAAGGACCCCACAACCTTAGAGAGAGAGAGAGAGAGAGAGAGAGAGAGAGAGGAAATGTTGGCTTGCTTGGTTACACAACAAGGCTTGCTAGTCAGGTGAAAAGCATTTGGATATCATCACAAAGGATGCTGATGATAAGGGAAGATCAGATCAAGCAGTTAAATGCTTGACTATATAACAAGGAGAACGAATAAAATGATTTGGTAGAAGTTGTTCATAGTAAATTCCAAGAATTTACTCTTCAATAGTTGATGCCTATAAACAATGAGAGCTCAAAGAAGAGAGACATGGGGTGGGATGAGTGAGTGTGAGTGTGTGTTAGAGAGAGATAGCTAAACAAAATGCAAGAAAAAGCAAGCAGATGCCAAGAATGGCGCTCTCAAGATCAAGGAAGGATCCAATGATTCTTTAAAAATGCATTTGTTTATTATTATTATCATTGAAGAAGTGTGCAATGAGATAACTTTAATGTTATAACACATGACCATCGATAGAAGGGCTCTACGCATATGACCAGCCGGCTACCACAAGTATTAGTGTTCCTTCCTAAAGCTTGTGGGGGATGAAATCATGGTGGTAGTGGACAATGTTACAAAGTTCAATTAAAAGTTCAGGTACTATTTCATTTATGTTTGTTTGAAAAAATGTGGGATGAGATAATTAATGTTGGAACACATGGCTTATGATTAGCTACAAGGATTGATATTCCAACACATGGCTTATGATTAGTTTACAATGATTGATATGAAATCATGGTGATAGGTGGGCAATGTTACAAAGTGCCCAATGAAAGTTTCATGTAGTATTTCTTTTATGGCTACAGAAGGTTGTGCAATCATGGACTAGGACTTTCAGGTTCCCTCTAGCAAGAATGGTGGAGCCATTCTTGATGGAGATGAGAAGATCATTGCAAAGGGTATTTCTTTTATGGCTACAGAAGGTTGTGCAATCATGGACCAGGACTTTCAGGTTCCCTCTAGCAAGAATGGTGGAGCCATTCTTGATGGAGATGAGAAGATCATTGCAAAGGGTATTCAAAGGAACAACTTGTAATATCTTTTTTTGGTGTTTGTTAGTCAAGGTTAATTTGCGTAGCATAAACTTTGGCATGAGAGATATGAACCATTAGGAAATATTTGGTAAGGAAAGGGCCCTCTAAGAAGAGCCATGTCATCATTGTTTTAGAAAAAAAGGGGGGCCATGGTGAATCTTATCTATCATATTTAAAAAACTCCACATGTGACATACTATTATAGATTGAAAAGACCTTATAGCTCCTAAATCTACCACCTCTAATGAATTTAGAGTAGATATAACAATAATGATATTTATATTTGAAACTCTTGAGAGTACCAAATACTACTTATTATATTTCTCTAGAAAAAAATGCATACAAATAAAATTTACTTATGCTATTATAATTTACAAGTTTTCGCATGCCCAACTTAAGTAATTATATCACACACCCTTCTTTTGTTTTCCTATATTCTCTCTATGTATCTTTCTCTATCTCTCTATGTCTTTCATTAAGATAAAATCATATATATATATATATATATATAAAAGAGATAGTGAGTGTGGAAACAAGCAGAGAGACTCATAAAGAGTGAGAGGATGGGTAAGAGGGTAGAGGGATAATTATAGGAAGAGAGGATGTGTATGTGTGTGTCTATGAGAGAGTGTGTGAGAAAGAACGAGAGTGAGTGTAAGAAAGAGAAAGGGAGATCAAGAGAGAGCTTAAGAGACAACGGAAAGGAGGCATGAGGGTAGAGAGAGAGTGTGTATATTAAGTGAGAGAGCTAGGTAGAGAAAGAAAGACATAGGAGTAGAGAGAGAGAGAGAAAGAGATGACAGATAGAGAGAGTGCATATGTTTTGACTGAGAGATCTAGAGAGAGAGAGGGAGAGAGAGACACACAAAGAGAGAGAGAGAGAGAGAGAGAGAGAGAAGTAAGCAAATGTGTTTACTCATGAGAGAGAGAGAGAGAGACAGAGAGAGACAGAAAGAGAGAGAGAGAGTGTTGCGTGACGAGTGGTGATCAATGCAAGGATGCAACACAAAGATGGAAGCAGGAAAACAAGAGACTTGACATTCTTATTTAGGGCTCTTGTAGAGAGTTCCAAGTTGTAGGTGAGTGTGGGAGTGGGCTTGAGAATAATCCCACATGGGAAGTTTTGGGAGTTTTAGGAGTTTTAGTATAAAGAGTGGCTCATTTGAGAGCTCACATACACATTGGGCTAAACTCATGCTTGAGCTCTCTTGAGACTAGCTCTCCCTCTTGTTCATAGAGGTGCAAGCTCTTCTCTCTCCCCATCTACACTATTGTATGAGCAATGCTCTTCTAATTCAATGCAATGAGATGATGTTTTCTCTCTTCTCATCTCTAGTCTCTAGTGTGCATGCTTCTTTGTTGATGCTTGTGGATTCTCTATTAGGCTTTGTGTGGTAATGGATTCAAGCTTAAGCTTCTCCATAGCTTGTAGCTTCTCCATAGCTTGTAGCTTATTCATGGGCAAGGCATTGCTTGAGTAGTAAATGAGAATGCATGATTATTTCAAGTTCCATTAAGCTTCAAGGTTTGTGTGCATGCTAGGGAAGTAAGTGCTTGAGAATGAAGTGTGCTTTGAGCTTGTGTGCTTATGAGTGAGCTTGTGCGCTTATGAGTGAGCTTGTGCGTGCATTAGCTTAGCTTTCTTCTTGTATTGGATGTATGAATGAGTGGGATGATAAGTGAATGAGCTATGGCAAGATTGAGTTTGTGTGTGTAAAGTCTATGTCAAGGTAGTGGTGTTCATAGCATTCACTACAAGACAATGCTGCCATACACGCGTTTCATACACGCGATAAATTACAAACGCGTGTATGGTCGTGCCTGTATTTGAATAGAATCGGGCGCGTGTATTTTAGCATTTAAGTTCGTGTATATATTTGCATTTATAAATGCGTGTATAAACGCGTTTATATACACGTAGTAATACACGCATCTATACACGGTAATATTCACTACAAGACAATGCTGCCATACACGCGTTTCATACACGCGATAAATTACGAATGCGTGTATGGTCGCGCCTGTATTGGAATAGAATCGGATGCGTGTATTTTAGCATTTAAGTTCGTGTGTATATTTGCATTTATAAACGCGTGTATAAACGCGTTTATATACACGCAGTAATACACGCATCTATACACGGTAATATTCACGGATTAATACACGCTATTATACACGGATTAATACACGCCACTATACACGGATTAATACACGCATGGCAGAGAAAAACTGAATTCTTTTACAAAATTAAAAACTATTTTCTTTAAACCATCTCACAGTACATTACAGTATACATCATTACACAATCCCACTACATGCATTTACAACAATGAAATATATTCAAAAATAAATCATGCATATGAGATGATAGAAATGTCATCAATTTAGAACGTACAGTGAGACGGATTGGTTAGGGTTCGATCTCATCTTCAATAAGATCCATCCTTGCCAAACGATCAACATCAATATCCATTTGATCAATTTGTAAGGCTACGATTAAATTTATTCCACTATCGATATTCTGTACTCCATTGATAATGGTATCAATGTCCTGATCATCCTCATCAACATCACCATCATCCTCAATGGTAGGGTCATTCTCATGATCATGAGAAATGGCATGCTCATCCTCATTATCATGATCATCTCTTATTTCTTGATCATCGATCACAACATCTTCAATGGCATGTTCGACATCATCTTCATTGCGGCTTGTTACATTCTCCATATGCTCCATATCAGTGAATGTATTATACATCACTTTGGAACGTGGTGCAATAGGAATGACGTACCACCATTTGATGTCATGCACCATTGGTAGATAGATAACCTACTCAAATACACATAGTACAATAATTAATTAGCATATCAAAAGTCAAGGGGTACGCGAGCTTAGATATATATGTACATGAAACACATTAGTAAAAAAATGCATACCTGCTCACATTGTTGTGGCAATACGAGCCTATCTTTCTTTGTTTGCCAGAACTTTGTAGAGTCAATAGTTACATATCCACTTGCATGGCGTTTTATCGTTGCATCAGGCCCTTTTTCCACCACGTTCATTTGCCATTTGACATCCAAAACATACACAAAGAAGCGACGAAAGTCAAGCCTAAATATGTCTTGGATTATGCCACAATAATCATCCATTTTTCCATTAGCTCCCTCAAAGCTACTAATGACACCGCAATCTTGTGTATTTCTCTTTTCATCAATTCTTTGTGTTCGAAAATGCTTGCCTTCACACCATATAGCATTGAACATAGTGCACTGGACCAAAATAGAAGCAATATTTGTGTAAGCAATGTGAATAAATATTAAAAGCAAATCACTTATAACTAATGCAAAACATTAGTTCTATGTACCTTTGGCATGCATCCTCGTGCATACTCCCATTCTTCCGCCGTGATATGCAGCCCCTCGTCGCTCTCTGCTCTCTCCATTTCCTCATGCAACCAATCAACATGGATATCATTCAGAAGTGTTGCTAGATGCTTAGGGTATGCCTTCCGAGAGCCATGTTGCCTCCGAAAGAGAGCTCTTTCTGCTTGCCTTTTTGTCTTTGCATCCTCATATCTTGTAACCCATCTGCTCATCACATCACTATTAAGGATACAAGTGAAATTGAGATCATCAATCAATGTTCTGTCAATTACTTTACTCTGTCCTTTTCCTTGAGGCACAATAGAGGTCATCCTCAAGTCCTCTTCATTGCTCCATAGTCGTGGTAAAGAGCTGTCCACCTGACCAAGAAATTCTGAAATATATACAAGAGACTCTTGTATCAACCAACCCTCGGCCATGCTTCCTTCAGGCCTTGCACTTTGCCTCACAAAGTCTTTTAAGGTCTTCATGAAGTGCTCTAGGAAGAACATCCAGCGTGCATGCACAGTACCACATAAAGCAATTTCGTCCACCAAATGCACAATGAGATGTAGTTGACTTGTGAGAATGGTTCGCGGAAAAGTCTCCTCTACCAAACAAACCACCTCCACTGCCATAACACGCGCATCATCCAACGTGGCTGGATCAATTGCTTTGGAATTAACATATCTGCTTTTTCCTATAAATAGAAGTCTCCCCCTTTGTAAAAGCTTAATAGTGTTTATGCACTATTACTCTACTCCTCCCGAGAGCCAAAAACATTGAATTTACTTGATAATTCACTTGTTTTTTACTAATTCCTCTACAAAGAATTGGTGGCCACTCTTGATCCAAACAAGTTCTATGCATAGAAAGATGCATATTGGATATTTTTTATTATAAAAGTGTTATTTTCATTAGATTCAATTTATAGAAAGATGCATATTGGATATTTTTTTATTATAAAAGTGTTATTTTCATTAGATTTAAATTCTATGCATGGAAAGATGCATAATAGAAAATTTTTTATTATGAAAGTGTTATTTTCATTGAATTCAATTTTTATGCATGGAAGGATGCATAACAGAAATTCTTTTTATTTTAAAAGTGTTATTCCTATTAAATTGATTTTATGCATAAATAGATGCATAAATAATTTTATATCAAAATTAGAGTTCTCTTAATTCTATGTTTAAATTCCTTGAATATTGATAAATGAATAAGTAAATACTCTGAGAGATAAATTTCTATCGTTTCATATTCACTCGGATTGTAATGAGAAAATTTAAAAAATCTATCAAAATCGAAAATATAGATAAACGATTAATTTATTCCTCATCGAAATTTCTAATTAGCTTAGAAATCAGTTAAGTGAATATTAAATAAATGAAATTCAGTAAAATAGTAATTGAAATATCACCCTCTTTCGAGAAAGATAGTTCAGGAAGAACCTTACCAGACTCGAACCCAGAATCAGTCTATGACCAAGACCAAACTCTTTCGTCTCAATTTCAAGGAAAGACGATGTGACTAGTTCTAGGAACATTCACTCAAATGTCCCACCAAATCTGAAACTAAGTTGAGACCCTTTGAATTGATCTGAGGATCAAGGTTACAGAATTCGAGGAATTCTGTTTTGGAATTCAAACCTACGATCAAGAAGTTTTGGGGACGCGGATTTAAGATATACTCATTGTATTCAAAAGAAAATCAAAACTGAAAACTTGCATAGAAACCCTGTTTTCTTAAAGGATTGTCTTACGCCAGAATGCTGGAGGGAGCATTTGGTATATGTGTTTTTCTAAGGGAAGTTTGGTTGCAACAGTTGGCAGGAGTGTTCAAAGGATAGCTCACGTGACAAAGCCTGCCCAGGTCTCTTGACCAGCCTCGGTATGGTTAAAATGGTGCGCTTTCGGTACGATGGATGAGGGCCGATGAAGCGGTCCCTGAAAGAAGTGCCAGGACACCTAAGGAGGATCCTGGAGGGTTCTGACCAGGCGATGCACGGGCTCGCGGTGCCGAGGACACCCATGCATGTCGAGGAAGATATTGTATGATGGACCAATGTTTATTGTAATCTCTTACTGGATCTCGTTTGCTGATCAGCTGGTCTCTCAACGGAGAGTCCAGAGTGATACTGTTTTTGTTGAGAAATAAGGATTGGATGGAAATTCTGAGTTAAGACATCTGTAACCAATAATTGTTTGTCAATGGATTGTTTTATAAGTTAAAGTTTAAAGAGGAGTGTGTGCATATCTGTATTCTAAAGCAAAAGTTAAGAAAGGCATTCAATTATGGGTGGGTGAGTACTTGTCTGGCTCTACCAATTCCAGTGGTTGAGAGGTGGCTAACCCATGGGCCGGATGAGGTTAGGCTGGAATCAGTAGAGTTTTAATAAAATTGATTAATAGAAATACGCTTAGAACTCGAGTAGTTAAATAAAAGCCTGAAGACTTCTCAAATGAATAGATCAACAACTGTGCCTGATTCAATTAGGAAAAAAGCATTGATTTCTTCAAGTTAAGTCTGTAATAGTTTTCCTTCTATCTGGTTTAATTAGATAAAGGTTATTTTAGTCTCTTAACCCCATTAGAAAATTCGTTAAGAAATTCAAAAAGGTGGAATCGTCCCCATTTTTCGGGCAAGGAAAATTTTCCCAGTTTCGGTTTTTCGGAATGACCACCAGGTTAGTCTCGTGCGCCCGGACATTCGAGGGCGAGGCCCCGAGTGGGAAACCTTGCCCCATGTAAGAGGAAGTTACTTTTGCTGCTACCAACCGGGAATCCAACGCGCAGAGGGGGTAGTGGGATCTCACACGATGGGCTTTAGTGGCTTGTGTCCCTCGGTATCTTGGCCAAGACTGGATTGGGGGGAACTTGCTCCTGTGGGGGGGTCAGGGTGATGGCGGTTTGGGAGTGGAGAGTGTTCAGATATCGAGCTCGTCTAGTGAGGCGGTGGACATTGATGACCCGCCTGGGGGATAGGCCCCACACTTACACCACTAGCATGGTTGGTGAGATCTTGGGTGATATGTGGCCAGTGGGATGACAGGCTGTGTGACAGCCATTCTAGAGACTGGCATAGTTATAGCGCCAGCTCATTTAGTCGGGTTCACACTATAGAGAACCCGTGTATGTATTTGGTTGAGTACCTTTCATATAGTGTGTACTCTTATTCTTGTATATGGTGTGTTGAGTGTTGAGTAGAGAAGAAGAAGATTTCAGCCTCTCACCTTGTGTGTTCTCTATTAGGGTTTTGTGAGTGTGTGTGTGTGTGCTTGCAAGAGCTCAAGCTCTCTTCCCCCTGCATCTTTTCATGGTATCAGAGCCTGGTTTGTGCTAAGGGCTGAGCTGCAAGCAAGAGAACCATAGGAAGCGGTACGAGGGTAAGAGCTGCAACTACTCTTCCCTATTTGTGTTGGTAACTACACCCTTGTCGGGAGCTCTACGGGAGGCACCGGCAACGATCTCTGATTGAGGAGCTTTCTTCGCGGGAGTAAAGCTATAGGGCAACTATATTGTCCTATCGGGCAATCCTATCGGACAGATTTTTCTAGGCCAAAAACGCGTTTTGGGCACGTCTGGACCTTCGTTTTTTAGAAAGCAGGCGATTTCGAACACTGCGGGTAAGTCATCGATTCTCTGCAGAACTATGTTTTAAGAACTGCAGGAAGACAGATTGACTGTGCAGACACTGTGGGTGCTGCAAAGAGGTCTACAGTTGCCATTGGGTGTATGTATGTACATTGAAGTCACCGGTTGTGACATTTGAGAGTACTGCAGTACCGCTGTGCAGAAAATATAGCAGTTTGTGCAGAAAAACCAGAGTGCAGTTTTTGGTAAAATTGTGTGTTTGGCAAGATGTCAAATGATGGGATAACTCAGATTGTGGCTGAGAAGCTTGATAAGAATAACTTCCATGCTTGGAGGTTCAGGTTGAGGAATTTTCTGATGGAAAAAGGCTATTGGGACTACATAGAAGGTGAGCATGAAGAGGCACCGGAGATACCGGATATAAATCCGACTGCTGCAGATGTGAAAGAGTTTAAAGACTGGAACCAAGGAGCCAGGAAGGTTATGTATTGGCTATCCATTAGTATACAGGACACCATGATTGGGCACATTCAGGATGCCAAGTCTCCCAAGGAGGCGTGGGACACCTTGGTAAAGCTTTATGAAACAAATACCAAGGCACGCAAGATACAGTTGAAGAATGAACTTCATACTGTGGAGAAAGAGAGCATGTCTGTGAATGACTATGCGCTAAAGATAAAGGGTATTGTGGAATCCCTTGCATCTATTGGTGTGTCAGTAGATGATGACAAGGTGGAAGTCTGTCTACGTGGTCTCGGGCCACAATACAAGGCATTCAAGATGTCTATTCAGACTCGGAAAAACATTCCCAACTTTACAGATTTGGTGTCTATGCTGATTATCGAAGAGAAGAGCTTGGGTGAAGACCAACAGTCTTCACAAAGCAAAAACAGTTCAGAGCAACAGGCCTTCTACACGAGTTTAGGAAGAGGACGAGGTAGAGGAGGCCGTGGACGCGATCAAGAAGGTGGCCGAACAAGTAATCAGAATTATGGCCAGCAGCAGCAACAACAACAGTCCCAAAATCAACAACAACAACAACAACACGCAGGTGGAAGAGAAAAATTCAGAGGCAGGGAGAGCCAAAGAGGGCGTGGAAATTGGCAAAGGCAGTATAATGATGCACGTGAATACTATTACTATGGTAAGCCTGGACATGTGCAGGTAGAATGTTATAAGAAGCGGGCTGACATGCAAAATGGGAAAGTGCAGCAAAACAACTATGCATCCTCAAGCAGAAATAATGAGGATAATGAAAGGTTGTTTGTTATGCAGCATGTCGTGAATACCATGTCTGAAAATGTTGATGCAGCACAAAAAGATAATGTATGGTATGTGGATTCAGGTGCTTCGAACCACATGACGAGTCATGGGGAGTGGTTCAAGGAGATTAAAAATCCGGAAAGACCAGGTTTTGTGGAAACAGGGGATGACACTGCTCATCCAATTGCCCATGTTGGAGATGTGCCATTGTCTATACAGAATGGCAAAGTGAAGTACCTTGCAGATGTACTTCATGTACCGAACATAACAAAGAATCTGGTTTTAGTTGGCCAGATGATTGAGCAGGGTTTGCAGGTTTTGGTTTAACCGTGATGGTTGTTATGTTGAAGACTTTAAAGACAAGTGCAGGTTGGTTGCAAAAGGCAACAGAGTGGGCAGAATGTTTACGTTGAATGTAGACATGCCTGAAATGAGTGCTGCGATGTTTGCAAACGGTTCAGGAATTGTTGCAGACACAGACATTTGGCATAAAAGGATTGGACATGTGAATGTGCAGAGATTGAAGTCTATGCAGACTAAAGGAATTGTGACAGGGCTATCAAAATTTAAAGTGGAAGGTATGCAGAAAATATGTGAAGCATGCCAATTTGGGAAGCAAACAAAGCATGTGTTTCCACGTAACAGATATGTGAGCAGAAATGCACTAGATGTTGTGCATTTAGATGTATGGGGTCCTACGAAGACCATATCTATGGGAGGCTACAGGTATTATGTGACTTTCATTGATGACCACACAAGGAAAGTGTGAGTATATTTCATGAAGGAGAAGAGTGAGGTATTCACTCACTTTCAGAATTTCAGAGTTTTGGTTGAAAAGCACACAGGGAAATATGTAAAGTACCTAAGGTCAGATGGAGGGGGAGAGTACTTCTCCAATGAATTCTCTGAATTTTTGAAGAAGAATGGTATTCGGAGACAATTTACATGTAGATACACTCCGCAGCAAAATGGAGTTACTGAGCGGAAAAACAGGCACATTGCTGAGATTGCATGAGCATTGATGGAAGAGAAGAATATGCCGCATAGCTATTGGGTTGAGGCTGTTTCTACAACAGTATACATCATGAACAGGACTCCAACTGTAGCCATACATGATGTAACTCCAAAGGAGAGGTTTACTGGCAGAAAACCAGATTTGTCTCATCTGAAAGTTTTTGGATGCATTGCATATGTGCATGTGCCAGATGAGCTGAGAACTAAGCTGGATCCGAAAGCTGAAAAATGTGTGTTTATTGGATATTCCCTTGAGCAAAAGGGATACAGGTGTTATAATCCAGCTATATGTGAGTTGAGGGTAAGCAGGGATGTTGTCTTTGATGAGATGAGCAGCTGGTATGCTGCTGAAAAACAAGCTGTTGGGGCTGATGTGAGTGGAAGTGTGGTTGCACAGAATGCAGGTCAGCAATCACAGTCTTTGAGTGGACCAGGAGAGTCCTCATCTAGTGGGTCTGTTGATAGACCATGGAGTGGCAGGCTACGTCATAATACCAGTCCTGCAAATGTGATTAGTACATCACGTAAAGGAAAAGAGAAAGTGGTTGAGCCCCTTGGTATGCTTGACATTTCTGCAGGGCATTTTCATGTTGATGGAGAGTCTAGTGGCTCAGATATGAGCCTTGATGAGAAGCTTGGGATCCGAGCTATGAGATCACCTGGTGTAAAGAAGGCTATGGAAGCCATGAATGAAAACCTGCGAAGATCAGGGAGAGTGAAGAACCCTATGCAGAGATTTACATATGATGGTTATGTGGCACATCACTATGCATATATGGCAAAGGTTGTGCAGGTTGTAGAGCCCACATGCATTGATGAGGCTATTGGAAATGTGTGTTGGAAGAAAGCTATGGATGAGGAGATGGATGCACTATATGGAAATGAAACTTGGGATTTAGTGCAATTGCCTGAAGGCAAGAAAGCCATTGGATGCAAGTGGGTGTACAAAGTTAAACATAACAGTGATGGAAGCATAAACAGGTACAAGGCTAGATTGGTAGCCAAAGGATATGCACAGACATATGGGATTGATTATGAGAAAACTTTCAGCCCAGTTGCCAAGATGGCAACGGTGAGAGTTGTGATAGCAGTGGCTGCGTCAAAGCAATGGTCTTTACATCAGATGGATGTAAAGAATGCATTCTTGCATGGGGATTTGCAAGAAGAGGTGTATATGTTGCAGCCACCTGGTTATGAGGATGTGGGTCACCCCGAGCATGTTTGCAGGTTGAAGAAAGCCTTGTATGGCTTAAAGCAAGCACCAAGAGCATGGTCTGACAAGATTTCTGAATATCTTGTCACTATTGGCTTTCATGTAGCCAATGCAGATGTGAGACATGGTGATAGAGGGGTTGTGCTTGTTGTCATCTATGCAGATGTGAGACATGGTGATAGAGGGGTTGTGCTTGTTGTCATCTATGTAGATGACTTGATCATTAC
This sequence comes from Cibotium barometz, assembly GCF_041138505.1. NCBI lineage: Eukaryota > Viridiplantae > Streptophyta > Polypodiopsida > Cyatheales > Cibotiaceae > Cibotium > Cibotium barometz. The sequence continues at coordinate 26,158,051 of NC_141062.1, read as the reverse complement.
GGGGGACCATTAAAGATCTTGCTAAGACAGAAGTTTGAGATGAAGGATCTGGGGGAGCTCAGATATTTCTTGGGCATTGAGGTGATTAGGTCACCACATGGTATTGGATTACTGCAGAGATAGTATGGCTTGGACATGTTGTCCAAGTATGGTATGACAGGCTGTAAGCCTATTTCTGTGCCATTGGATCAGAATGGCAAGTTGAGTGTAGATTCAGGAGAGATCTTGGAGGATCCTACTATGTATAGGCGCATAGTAGGAAGTTTGATCTACATGACGATCACCAGACCAGATTTGAGCTATGCTGTTGGGTTGGTGAGTCAATTTATGCAGGTTCCAAGGAAACCGCATTTGGATGCAGTGAGACGCATACTGAGGTATGTGAGGTCTACTTTGCATTGTGGACTATTCTATGAGACTGGGACAGAGATATGTGTACATGGGCACACAGATGCTGATTGGACTGGTAGCATCTCAGATAGAAGATCTACCAGTGGATTCATGTTTTCTTTGGGGAGTGCTGCTGTGACTTGGAGCAGCAAGAAGCAGCCCCTACGGTTGCTCTATCCAGTACAGAGGCCGAGTACAGAGGAGCTGCTATGGCAGCATGTGAGGTAGCTTGGTTGAGAAAGCTACTTGCAGATTTGGGTCTATCAGTGGATAGACAAGTTGTCATTTTCTGTGACAACATTAGCAGTATACAATTGGCCAGGAACCCAGTCTTTCATGCTCGTACGAAGCACATAGAGGTCCACTACCACTTCATCAGAGAGAAGGTCTTGGCAGGAGATCTTGACCTTGTTTATGTCAGCACAGAGGATCAGGTAGCTGACATCTTCACCAAAGCATTGGGTACAGAGAAGCTCCGCAGATTCAGGGCTTCGCTTGGTGTATATGAGATGGAGTTAAGCTCGAGGGGGAGTGTTGAGATATCGAGCTCGTCTAGTGAGGCGGTGGACACTGATGACCCACCTGGGGGATAGGCCCCACACTGACACCACTGGCATGGTTGGTGAGATCTTGGGTGATATATGGCCAATGGGATGACAGGCTGTGTGACAGTCATTCTAGAGACTGGCATAGTTATAGTGCCAGCTCATTTAGTCGGGTTCACACTATAGAGAACCCGTGTATGTATAGAGAACCCGTGTATGTATTTGGTTGAGTACCTTTCATATAGTGTGTACTCTTATTCTTGTATATGGTGTGTTGAGTGTTAAGTAGAGAAGAAGAAGATTTCAGCCTCTCACCTTGTGTGTTCTCTATTAGGGTTTTGTGAGTGTGTGTGTGTGCTTGCAAGAGCTCAAGCTCTCTTCCCCCTTGCATCTTTTCAGAGAGGTAGGAGAGGTGAGAGGGGGGAGGGAGAGAGGTTGCAACTGCATCTGGACCCTCCAGCTAGATGGCTCACGGGAGTTGTTCCTATCCTATGGCATGGTAAAGCACTTTTGTGAATAGGGACGTGGCTGCTAGCTTTCCTTGTGAGTTCACACATAAGGAGTGCAGCTCCTTGTGCAGGTATTCTGCCCAGTTACCGGGTGTGCCTTGGTGGACAGTGGGGTGAGTGTAGAGAGGTTGCATTTGCTGAAACGGATTGTCTGTCTAGTGGTTAGAAGAAAGGACAGGGCCATGTCCAACAAGACAAGCTCATCCTTGGTGATGTTAACAACCACTTCACCCCATCCTTGGTGGTGGTGCCTTGGAAAGTTCTGCGAGACAGACAAACAAGGCCACTAAGAGGGGGAAAATGACTAAAGCAGATGGAACAACAAAACAAGTATCACTCTCAAAGGATTTGATATGGGAAGCTCTACAGTTACCACCACCTCTCAAAATACACTCACAATTTTGAGAAGATGCCCCTGGACGCCATGCTAAAGAAAAACTCTTACAACTCCAATGGGGCTGAATATGCCAACATCAGAGATGAGGTGACAGAAAAAGCATGCAGAGCACTTTCCCCCCTCATAATTAAAGTGAAGCCAGTGGATAGGTATAACAGGGTTCCCCTTAGAATAGCCAAAGTATATGAAGAAAAAGAGGATGACTAGGATGGTACATGCATAGAGAAATGGAAAACTATCTGAAGGCACACCAGTCAAAGGTATGCAATCCGTACTCAATGGAAAAGGTGTTGAATCATATAGCACAACGGCCTCTTCTAGATCCAAAACAAGAAGAACAAATGCAACAAGCTAATATCACCATCACTTACCTCTGAAGAGCTGCAAGAAGGACAAGCCTTATTTAAGGACACCAAGGAAATCATGAAGGAGCTCAAGAAAGGCAAAAAGAAGAAAATTGAAAGTAAGATGAGGGGAATAATACCTGATGTTTTAGAGGAAACACAAAGACTAGAGGCCGAGTTAGCCCAGGAGATAGCATCTTACCAGGAAGTACTGGGGCAGCAGGAAGCAACAAGTTTTAGTTTATTAGCACCTTCAGTGGGGAAGGCAGCAGAAACACATCAACAAACCCCACCTCCAAGCCCAGCACAATTAATTTTCAAAAACCTTTCCTTTTTCGCTGAGTTGCATACAGAGAGCCACTAAACAAGAACAATTGCTAGAAGAAGAGCACCAAATCCAAGAAGAGACAACATCATTACAAGGCGAACTCCCCGGCCGAAGAACGACTGGATAAAAGAAAGTGAAAGAGAATTGAGGAGACACCAAGCCCCAACAAACGGTAACATTTGGATGATGCATAAAGGATTACAGAGAAGTCTTTCCTACGTAACCTGGATTACGAAAAATTCCTTCATGAGACTATGGAAGACCTGTATAGTCTCTTACAGTTGCCACACTCTCAAATGGAAGGACCGGCTAAAACAAGTGCTTCTATTTGGAAACAAGAGCAGAGGGTGTAGCGATGCCATATTTTGACCACTCATATGCTTAAAGATAGAAATACAACATTGTGGAAGCAGGTCTAGGACACCACCAACCAAGTTCAAATGCTCCAAGAGAATTTAACAGCAAGCAGAGGCAACTCACAATGATGTAATATTAAAAAGCTTAAAGGTTGCAGAGAGGAGAAAGAAGTAAGGTATCGAACACTTGAAAGCAATAATCTCATTCTCAACCAAACATTGGTACAAAGAATTAAAGAAAATACAGACTTAAAGGTTGCAGAGAGGAGCAAGAAGTAAGGTATCAAACACTTGAAAGTAATAATCTTATTCTCAGCCAAATATTGGTACAAAAAATTAAAGAAAATACAGACTTAAAGGCACAACTTGAGCAAGCAAAAGAACAGATTCAAAGAGAAGTGGCACACACTGTGACAAGGAACAAGCAAGCATCCAAGCTCAATAGCTATAGGAGTTCCAAAATACATTCTAGGCTAATAAGAGGAACTACAAAGCAACTTGAAATCAATATCCGCAACCCTTAAGGATGTTGATCAAAGAGTGCTCCAACTTCAACAAGAAAGAAAACAAATGAATAAAGCCAATGCAGATAGAGTACGAGCACTGAAGAGACCATCAACACCAAATCCTTGAAAATGCAGAAGTTGATGGACGCGCACAAATAGGAAATGTTGCAGATTACTGGAGAGGAGTGATCTATCAAAAGAGAACCTTATGTACAAAGGTTATCATGGGGAGAGGATGGGGAAAGAGAGGGTGAAAGTGCATGGAATGATTTTTTTAAAAATGGTGCTAAGTGCATGATTGCCATGGTATTTAGTCTCATCCTACTAAATCATCTTATGATTCCATGAGTATAAATGAGGGTGGGATTGAATTGGAGTGCTTACGTCATGTGGGAGTGAGTTTTTGGTGGATGCTCCACCATGAGATGCAAGGTACACAAGAGTTTTGGATGCTTGGTTTTGTCACTAGGGGTGCCTAAGGGATGAAGGGATATGGTTGAGCATTAAGATGTGCTTTATGACGCATGCTTGAGGTGTGATTATGTTTGAGCTTGAGGTTATGGCTTGTGCATGCTCTCTTAGAAACTTGAGCTCTTTTGGTGTCTAGAAGGGGAAAGAGGGGGGTATTTATAGTTCCATGGAGCCATGGGTTAAGGCTTGGGTTGATCCCCTAACCATGGTTGGGGAGTTAAGAAGGGGGACCACAGAGGTAGGCTTTAGTATGATTACAAGATTCCCTCCCTAGGCCTCATGATCAGCCATGGGTTAAGGCTTGGTTTGATCCCCTAACCATGGTTGGGGAGTTAAGAAGGGGGACCACAGAGGTAGGCTTTAGTATGATTACAAGATTCCCTCCCTAGGCCCCATGATCAGCCATGGGTTAAGGCTTGGTTTGATCCCCTAACCATGGTTGGGGAGTTAAGAAGGGGGACCACAGAGGTAGGCTTTAGTATGATTACAAGATTCCCTCTCCCTAGGCCTCATGATCAGCCAAGGGTTGTGAAGAGAAAGCCAAAGAGAAGGAGTGAAATGTTCTTTACAAGGGTGATGCCATTGGCATGTTTTTGGACTAAACATTTAATTTACACGGGTGGATTTATAAGGCTCAAAAGAGGGGAATATTTGATGTGAGGATATCATTCCATATTTACTACCAAGAGCTCCCACATGGAAGAGACTTGAGTTTTGTCGTTGCAGTGCTGCTTCTCTTGCTTTTTGCTGTTGGATGTTGTTCATTCATCATGACCCTTACCATCACTGGAGTACATCATCCTTCATGCATGTGTGTACGGATGGATGGATGCTTAGAAGGTTTATGCGTAGAAGAAGTATGCATCATAGCTTGTATATATACATATCTATGTATTGTATGATAATAAGGTTGCTCTTAGCATAGCTATGTGTGAGTTGCACTTTGAGAATTGCCGCATGCAAAGCACATATGTACATGCTATAGAATTGGTGGGCATGCATACAAAGATCTTATTTGCCAACATGATGATTTCTTCACGTACATATAAATGCATTTATATAACTGCACATGCATATATGTATGTATGAGAGTGTGCTTCTTGGCGGCCAAGGGGGAGAGAGGAGAGGTTGAGAATGGTGGCCCCAAGATGCATAACTAGCCACACAAGGCCCTTATCTTGTACATGAAAGGTGGGTTGGGGCGGCGGGGCGGTGGAGGGAGAGGGGCGGGGCTCAACGTGACGCCCTCTTTTGATTCGTGGTGGCCCAGGGTTTCCGTGAGGAGCAAGAGAGAAGGCGAGTGGGTCTCCGTAAGTGAGCCAGCGGAGAAGGGTGCGGTTTCTGCCAATGAGGGGAGGGTGATAGTGGTGGCCCCAAGATGCATAACCTGTCGTATGCTGCTGATGGTGGTCGCCTCCTCAGAACAGCCGAGTGGAGGAGGTAACCGGGGATGCCTCAAGAGAATGTGGTCATCGTACTGCGAAGGATGGAGAGGTGATGGGGAGGGGCCGAGAGGAAGATGGGGTGATGGGGAAGGTGGGGGAGAGAGATCCCCCCATAGGTGGTCTTCCCTTGCTATCCCACGCGGCCTGCTGGGGCGGGTCCACCCAAGGTGACGAAAGGGCCGGGGGCGGGGGGCGTATAAGGAGAGAAGGTCCCCACCGGCTATGGTTGTCTCTTTTTATTTTTTTATTTTATATTTTATAAATATAAGCCACCACATGGTGGGGAAACAAACAACCCAAGAGAGAGGTCAAAGCATAATAAAATATTTATATATGTACAAGGGTACCAGTCAACGAGAACTTAAATGCGGGGGGTCTCCCTTACTTTGGAAAGACACTAGATATAACTCACCCTATACACTTCTATATATACATGCTTATATATATGAAAATAGTAGGAATCTCTAGCATATGTACAGAGTCAGCGGGCCATCCAGTAAAAGGGAAAAGAGAAGATAAGCTCTTAGCCATATATTCATAGCCTATAGGGAAAATAATTAGATAAATTAAATACCCGTCTATCTCAATAAGGTAATGAGCTAGATAATGAACTGAAACCCAAACAACACACTCCCACATGGATTAGAGATAAGAGAAAGGCATCCAAGTACGATAATAGAAAGAGAAAATGAGGGCACGAGCTACTATGTACAACACATGCTAGGGTTCTGGCCAGAATGAGGTGCCCAAGTGGTGGGTGTCAAAACCCTGGATCAGTGTCTCCATCATGTATGTAATCCTCATCCTCATGTACAAGACCTATGTCAAAAGCATCCTCATAGGCATGTACACCATCACATGAGTCACCATCCTTTGTGTCGACAACAATTGCATGCATCTCTAAAACATCCTCAATGATCACGTCTTCATGATCTCGTGGCCTCGTATCATAAGCTGAAAATGTATTAATCAAAGAACTTATGGAACTAATGCAAGCATTTTCATTTTCAACTTGTGTATTCCCATTGACCACACAAACACATTGGTGATGTCTTATTGAGAGAGGACTGGCATCGAGATCTCCTCATTTACTCGCTATCCAAAAATTACAACAAGTGTCTCATCCACTTCAGCACCCACCATTGTGTGCATAAAGACCCACATAGTCATACCCTATGCAATGACCAAATGTGATAGTTAATGGAAGTCCTCTTTTGTCCTTAGTAAAGTCAACCTCTTTCAAAATAGAGTGTATAGTAGCTCTTCCATCCCCGCTCAAAGTAAGAGGTAAACCAAGAGATGGTACCAAGAATTCACATACATTGATCGACCTTTTCTTGCCTTCACTAGTAGTGGATCTACCATAGAACTTAACACATTGCTTTCCTCCACCCATGGCTTGTGAAGAAGAAGGCATTTGACCATTGTTATCCTGAAACTCATCATCAAGATCTTCCTCAACATCACGAGGTCTTGAAGCACCACCTCGATGATTATTCCCCTTTAATGGAATATGAACATCACTCCTTAGAAATCTTAAGCCTTCATTCCTTGGGTTTGGAAATGCATGACCCTTGCTTTTAGCTTCATTGGGTGTGTATGGAAACACTGGGTTACGCACAACACCATAAGTAGAATGAAAACTTGAGTGATGAATCTCTTTGTCTTCAACATGAGCTTGTCGAACATTGTGAGATGGTCCACCCTTGTCTTCATCTCCTTGCTCTTCATGTCATCACGAAGGCCCCTAAGCTCTTGTATCATTGTATCCACAAATGTTTGAATCATTGTTTCCATCATGCATCTCATCATCATCATCATCATTTGTGACATATGATTTGTCATTAGCGGGCATCGCTTGTGCATCTGCTCCTCCCAATTGATTTGATGTATTGGTCACATTTGCAAAAATTGGACAAATTTGCACAGGATTTGTCCTATGTGCCACATTTACAATGTTGTTGTCGCCTTGAAAATTCATATCCTCTTCACCAATCTCCTCTACATGATCTCATTCACCATTTCCCTACCTTCCCTTATCTCTTGAAGACGCCCCCTTGGTATAATGGCTAAAAATAGAAAATGGCAATTAGAAGGCTTAAATGGTGTCAAAATTTTATAATCTAGGGCTCTATGGATAGATCTTGTGGCGTAGTATCCAAATATGCAAGAACAGAAGATTTTTGGATAGCCCTAATATTCTCTATTTTAGGGTTTGTGCAACACTGCTGAAAGTAGGAATTAGGCTATAGAGTACTCAAAAGTCATCAAATTTAGATTAAATTTGGTGTGTGAGCTTGTGATGAAAGTACTAACTATACCTAAGAGGGTTTGGACCAAAGTCAAAGTGCAATTATACTTTATTTTTTACTTTTTAGTCAAAGTCAACCATATAGGTTTGACCCTCCACATGATATTGGATTCGGGTGTACTATGGATTTTTGTAAAGCCCTAATGATCTGCATCCATCCTATGATGTCATTTGTCCCAAAGAGCTTGCTGTTTCTGACTGGGCCCAAGTTTGACCTCCAATGAAAAATGACAAGTTGGGGATCGAAATGATGTCGGAACGGAGAGGTTTAAGGCTTGTAGGGAAGGTGTAGGGGAGTAATAAGAGCCTAAATCACCAAAACTCCAGCCCTAATGTAATTTTACTAAATTAGGGTTTTGTGAATCTGCAGATTTTGCTCAAGAGCCTATATAATCACCAAAACTCTAGCCCTAATGTGATTTTATTGAATTAGGGTTTTGTGAATCTGCAGATTTTACTCAAGAGCTCTTTTGGTACCCATTTGTCTTCCGCATATTCCACCCTTACTTCCAAGCAATTTTGGCATCAAAAGCACCTTATGTGTGTCCAAAAATGCCCTCAATCCAATCCATGCATGTAAATGTTTTTTAAAAATTGGCATGGTCTCCTTTGTATTAGTGAACAAATCTATGTACTCAATCCACAATCAATGCTCTCTTGGCATTTAGCATAGTATCAAAGGAATATCCTCATTACATCATACATTGACCAATGGCATATTGCATGTAACCTTTGTGCTAATGAAGATTGATTTGTTGATGGAAAGCTTTGCTTGCTAATCTCCTAGCCAAGCCTTCCCACCCTCTTACCAAAGTTTAAAATCCAATGGTGAGAGTTGAAGCCATGTCTTCACTCCATGTACCTAATCCTCCAATGTACCACTTTTCCAAGTCACTCAGTGTGTTCAAGACATTCTCCCCTTGTCCTCTCCACCAATTGCGAAGGTACCCTCACCAAATAACTAGCTTTCTAATAATGCAAGAATCAATGGAAAGAATATAAATGGATGAGAGCATAGGAGACATACCAATGGCATTTATAGAACGTGCCAACCATTACAACTCATATATCCAATAGTCTTTTGTTTATCCCAAATGATTCCAGTCCAAAACCCTTCACCATGGGCCCAAGAGTACAAAGAAAGGCATCCACAGCATTGAGTATAAGCATGAATCAAATCCATCACAGTGCATCCCTTTTCTCAATGCAATTCCCTTTTCCCATAATGCATTCAATCAAAGGGCAAAACCAATGCCCTCACCAAGGCATTAAAAATGTAAGAAGCATCAATGCTTTCATACTCTTCTCTTCTTTCAATCCAATTTGTTGGTTTCTTTACATGTATTGGGTAAAAGTGAGTGGGTATGACAAAGAGAATGTAGAGGTTCAGAGCAATGCAAGCTATATGCAAAGGGAGTGATGTGAATCCCATGATATGCAAGAATTAACCCTAAACCTTGTTTTATCCCAAAACCCTAATACCCTTGGCCAATTTGATCAAGCAATGCATGATTGTGTAGAGAAGATCAAGGGAAAAAGAATTGTGGATTGAAAATTCAAGCACTCCCACCACAAACCCTAATCTTCAAGCCAATTCGCAATACTCTATTTCTCTCAAGAAACCCTAAAATTGTGATTATTATAGCAAATCAATGATACGAGAGAGTAGAGGAGAAATAGGAGAAGAAAATTAACACCCAAAATCTTGGAAATTTTAATTGGAAACCCTAATTTTCAAGAAAACCCCAAATCATTCAAGAAAGCCACGAAGCCCTAAATTTTGGGTGGAATCAAACATTGAGCACATGTATGGAGAGAAGAAAGCATAGAGAAGAGAAACTTGATGGCAATTTTGGGGAAAAAAATTTTAGGTGAAACCCTAGTTTCTTGAAAAAACCCTAAATTCCCAAAATGTTGATAAAATCATGAGAAATTTGACTTGAATGGAAGCTTACATCATGGGAAGGGCTTGTAATTGATGAAGATGATGGTGATAATCATTCTTTCTCCCAAAAATCCACAAAAATGTAGGTGGCCAAAATCATCACAAAGAAGAACTCCATTACCAAGCTTCTCATGAATATGATGCTTGCTCAAGCCCTTGCCAAGCTTACGTAAGCTCTAATGGTGGTTATTAACCCCATCTCGACAAGAAATTATAAAGCTGTGCACAGTTGCCATGACCTAAATCTCACGAATCTGCCATTTCTCTCCATTGAGCGAATGCTACAATGCCAAATGCCTTCCACTTCATGTACCAAGCTTAATGTCTTCAAAGAAAGGTCTTCACTGGGTGGCACTGCGCATAGAACCGTGGAAGTCGCAAATCAACGAACCAGCCCGTTTTTTTCACCATTGATTCCACTAATTGCTCCGAGTAGTGGCAATGTATTGCACGACTATGTGAGGCTATAGCAGAAGAAACGGCTGCCTATTTGAAGCTTCAAAGCTCATCTATATGCCTTGCTTAATGATTGCCCCAAGAAATGGCAACAAAATTTGGCTGAAAATGAGTGCTATGACCATGGAATCTTGCACAGAGGAAAGGGATTGTAGAGAAAACGTTTTGATTAACATCCCTAATCAAGATTAATGCAGTTTCCCCAATTTTGTCCAAAAGTTACTCAAAATTTGGTCCTGGTCCCAAAATTTAGTCCTGAAATTCAAACCTCTCACAAAACCCTTAGAAATTGGCCAAATGAGGTTAAATGTTTCATCTCCACCCTCTTACCCATCAATATCAAAAAAATCTAAGAAAGTACAAAGAAATATCATGTAGAAAATCAAGAAAATTGTCAAAAATACATGTAAATTGCTATTTTCTTGCAATTTTCTTGCCCAAAATGCATTAGAAAACTCCCAAAATCAAGAACAAATCTCCAAAAGGTTAGAAACTACAAAGATTATGAGATTCAACCATCCAATTTTCCTATTTCCTATCTTCTTAATCAAGAAAATCAAGAAAATCAAGAAACTCAAAAGATTTTCAAGAAAATCCAAGAAAGTGGATCAAAATCAAAGCTCTGATACCAATGCAAGGAAGCAAAAGACCCACTCATGAACATGGAGTAGATAACATGGGTGTAGTCACCAACTTCATCTCTAAGGGTGAAGAACACCATAGAAGCTTGGGCATAAGAGCTCCACAAGAAAGGTAAAGTCAAATGATCAAAAAGGTTCAATGCCCATGATCCCTATGTGTAATATAGCCCAAGGCCTCCAAAAGTACACATGTAAATGACCCTAAGCCCAAGTGCCTAGGACCCATCCCCCATGTGCATGTGCAACCAAATCTGCTTCATTACATAATTTAGAAATCTTCTCCTCATAGGGTCTGTGAGTATTAACATGTCATCAACATATAAAAGAATGACCAAAAAGCAATCTTTACTCCTCTTTACATAGAGAGTACTCTTAGTTGGACTATTGTAAAAACCAATTACCATAGTCAACCAAGTATCCATTTATCTTCTCATACTATGACATGCATACTTTAGACTCATGTCTCTTCTCAACAAAACCATGAGGCTAAGATACATAAACCTTCTCATACAAATCACCATTCAAGAAGGTAGTCTTGATATCCAACTAATGTACATTCCAACCATGACGTGTAGCCAATACAATAATAGACCTAATTGTTGCAAAGGTCTCATCATCATGATCTATACCCTTCTCCTCAACATAGCCCTTTACAACAAACCTTGCCTTGTAGCGGTCTCCATACTACCTTTAGCTTTACACTTAAGCTTATAAACCTATTTGTACTAATGGCCTTTTTATCATACAACAAATTTGGCAAATACCAAGTGTCATTTTTGAGGATTGAGTCATACTCATCCTTCATGGCCTGATGATTTTCATGGGCTTTCTCAAAGGAAATATGTTCATTTTCATTGCATATATTGGCTATGAGAGCATGATCTAGAAAATAATGAGATACATGAAAACTTGCACGTTGTGTGGTGGCTGGGTGATAGACTCTACAACACCACTAGTAGACACACAAGAGGAAAATGTGTAAGGATAAAAAATTGGGGACTCTAGGATCCCAACTCAAATGATAGTAATCAGCTCAGGCTCTAACCCTTGACCTCTAGTGTGGCTGACACAAATGGGCACCTCTACACCTTTCTGTCCAACCTGACCACTTCAACTATCCTCCACCATCAAACCTAACCTTGAACACTTCCAACCTTTCACCCAAAAGCCTCAGCTGACTAGAGCTGACACTCAACTGACCTAAATCTTTCTCTACTTCCCCGGACAAATCTGATATCAACTATTACCCGAAACAGACACTATCTGATGACCTCAGGCCAAAAACTCTCGCCAATATCAAAACACCTCAAATACTTGTTTCAGCACTCCATAGCACCCATTAGCATGAGAATTCACTTCAACTAATTCAAAAATGATAGAAACCTGCCTCCAAAATCTTCCTTTATATTTCCAGTCCAAATTGAGTCTTTCTAGATCCTCTCTGATCCTCTCACTTTAGCAAACCTTGTAGCCACTATCCTAGGACCTTACCCAACTCTTGGCTGACCCCCTTTTGCTCTGCTGCTGATAGAAAAATTACAAAAAGTTATTTCAGATGTCTATCATCGCAAAAATGAACAAATTCTAACACAAGTTTAGAACAGGTGTTTGCAGATAGAATCACGTTTGTGCCTATCCTCCAGAATATCCTCGAGTGGCAGCTAATTATAACTTATCTGTAAGGTTCCCCCCTTCCACAAACCCACTGCTGAACAAGCTTATTGGGATGGTAAAGATGCGCAGGCTCATGCCTTGATTGCACTTTCTGTCAAACGTAACATCACTCCACATATTCGTTCAGCTAAAATAGCAAAACAAGCTTGGGATATTCTAGCTGGTTTGTATGCAGGTCGTAACGAGGCAAAAATCTCTTACCTGCGTAAAGAGCTAGAATCGAAGATTATGCAAGAAGATGATGACATGAATGTTTTTCTTGCTGAGATTAAAGATCTCAAGGAACAGTTGATTTCTGCAGGTGAGATTATTCCTAATCATTCTCTTGTGCAGACTGTTCTTGATGCTTTACCTGAGTCATATCAGACTTTTGCTTCCACGTGGAGACTTGTTACTGAGAGGACAGACCTGATGTTGTCAAGTATGATACTTTAGTCAACAAGCTCTTGCAAGAAGCACAGTCCAGGCAAAACAGGGCTAGGTAGCATGCAGTTGATCAGGCATTTGTTGCTGCCAGCAGCTGAGAAGAAGTGGTAAGGCAGCCCCTTCCACTGTTTCTTCTCCTATTAATAGGTCTGCAACTTCTTCTCCTTTCATAGGTAGCAACAATAGGTCTGAGGCAAGAAAAAGATCAGGTGCAACTATTGTAAAGCAACTGATCATGTCATTAAGAACTGCCCTAAGCTAAAGGCTAAAGAGGCAAAGAAGAAAGAGTCAAATGCAGAAGACGTGCGGGTGGAGAATGAAGAGACAAGAGAGAAGGAAGTGTGAGTAAAGAAGGAGAAGAATCTACAATGAAGGAAACTATTCCAGACATGAAGGCTTCAAGTTCTCGAAGGTCGCAAAGTTTGAAAGGTAATCCAATTGAGGTAGATTTGGGGAAATTAGAGCAGAGGAGGTGTCTTGGTTTCCAGAGAATCAAATAGGAGATGTGTCCTTGGACTTGTAGTCAAATTTGTGGATGTGACAGATGTACTATTCATGATTTGACTTTTGGTGATATGATTATTGTATCTGGCACCTTGTTTCATGGGCTATATAGGCTCAATTCTTATGACAAGTGTGTGGAAGATTCAGCAAATGCAGTTTCTGATGAAAAGGCAGTTTCAAATGCAAAACTATGGCATGCTCATTTTGATCATCTGAACTTTGCTAGTTTGCTGCCTTTGCAGAAATTTGATATGGTTGCTTCATTGCCCCCTCTTGAGGCACCATTGAAACATGTTTGTGAAGGCTGTATTTTGGGCAAAATGTAGCGTTCTGCGTTTCCAAAGGATGGTTCTATGCGGGCCACTCGCAAATTGCAACTTGTACATAGTGATGCATGTGGGCCTATGCAAACTCCGTCATTTGGTACACTTGTACTTCGTGACTTTCATTGATGATTACTCAAGGCATGCATGGGTATATCCATTGAAGGCAAAGTCCGAAGTGTTTTTGTGCTTCAAACAGTTTTTGCTTATGGTTGAAAATGTATCCAATTGTACTGCGGGCACCCTCCGTTCTGATCGAGGGGGGGAGTACATGTCTAAAGAGTTTGATGCATTTCTGGCTAGTCGTGGGATAAAACACCAATGTACAGTGCCGTATACCCCTCAGCAAAATGGTGTTGCTGAGAGGAAAAACACGTCACTTATGGAGATGGCTCGATGTATGGTCAAGAGCCAAGCTTTGCCACATGCGTTTTGGCTTGAGGCTGTCATGTGTGCTGCATATGTACTCAACAGGTGTCCCACTAAGGCCTTGCAATCTGTTACTCCATACAAAGCTTGGCATGGCAGGAAATCTTCTGTTGGTCACTTGCGTGTTTTTGGTTGCTTGGCCTCCTATGCTTTAGTGCCTGTGTAACAATGTAGAAAATTGGATGATAAGGCTGTCAAATGCATTTTTGTTGGTTACAGTGCTGAGAGCAAGGGTTACAGATTGTATCATCCACAGTCAAAGCGTATCTTGATTAGTCGAGATGTTGTTTTTGTGGAAGATGTTGTACAGCCTTTGTTATCATGTACCAAAGAGACAGGTGTGAGCTCACGGGATGTATTTGATACGTTGTTACCTCTGTTTACAGGTGGGAATTCAAATGTAAGTCCTAATGAGGCAAATATTCAATGAGGCAAATATTCAGCCTATGCAGATTTCAAATGACATCATAGATCAGCCTATTTTTGATGCGGATTTATAGGATGTAATTTATGAGGATAGGGCTGAAAATGAGCAAGCTAGAGGTATGCCTAAATGGCTGGTGCAAACCTTGCGTGATAGTAAAATTGATGCACCTATGTCTAGTCGTACTCGTTCAGGTTTTCAGCATGCCTCTTATGCATCAGATTGTTATGCTTTGGCTATGTCTAGTATGTGTGAAGAGGAAGAACCTCTTTCATTTGATGAGGCACAAAAATCAAAAAATTGGTTGGCTGCAATGCAAAGTGAATATGATGCTATAATGAAGAATGGTACATGGTCTTTGTGTGATTTGCCTATTGGTAAAAAGGTCATTGGATGTAAGTGGGTTTTTAAGTTGAAACGAAAGCCAAATGGCAGTGTTGATCGCTATAAGGCTAGACTTGTTGCAAAGGGTTATGCTCAAGAAAAGGGCATTGATTTTGATGAGACCTTTGCTCCCACTTGTCGTATGACTACCATTCATAGCATTTGTGCATTGGCAGCTCATAATGGTTGGAATGTACATCAGTTGGACATAAAGACTACGTTCTTCAATGGAGATTTGCATGAGGAGGTGTATGTATCGCAGCCTCATGGTTTTGTTCAAAGAGGGGAGGAAAATAAAGTGTACAGGTTGAAAAAGGCTTTATATGGTTTAAAGCAAGCTCCACGAGCTTGGTATGAAAAGATACATGCATATTTGACTGCACATGGTTTTCAGAATAGTCCAACAGAAAGCACTTTGTATGTTAAACGTGTGGATGATATACATCTAATCGTTGCTCTCTATGTCGATGACATGCTGCTCACAGGACCAAATGAGAGTCATATTGCTGATTTTAGGGCTGATTTGAATGCCTCTTTTGAGATGTCAGATTTGGGGCATTTGCATCATTATTTGGGGATACAATTTAAGCAGTGCGATGGAGGTATTGCTTTGTGTCAGACAAAGTATATTGAGACATTGTTGCAGAGATTTGGCCTTGAAGACTGCAAGCCTATTGCTACTCCAATGGAGACAGGTTTGAAGTTGAGTCTTCATGATGCTGGAGATCACTTTGATGTCACACTCTATCAGACATCTGTTGGTTGCCTCATTTATGTATGCATTACGAGGCCGGACATTCAGTTTGCAGTCTCACAGGTGAGCAGGTTTATGCATAGCCCAGGGTCTCAGCATTGGAAGGCAGTTAAATGCATCTTTCGCTACTTGAGTGGCACCATACATCTTGGGTTGTTTTATCCCAAGGGGGGATCGTTGCCACCAGATTTACATGCTTTTTCGGACTCAGATTGGGCTGGTTGCTATGACACAAGAGTGTCCACAAGTGGTTTTTGTTTCATGCTCCGTAGCTCATGCATATCTTGGTTGAGCAAGAAGCAACCTACTGTGGTCTCTTCTTCTAGTTGTGAAGCTGAGTACAGGGCAGCTTTCACAGCTACGGTTGAGTGTGTGTGGCGGCTCAGACGGCTTATGGTGGCTAACTTGGGTGTTGGACAGGAGTCTGCCACCTCTATCTACACTGACAGTCAGTGCACATTGGTAGTTGTGCGAGAAACCTAGTTTTTCATGCTTGCACAAAGCACATTGAGGTGCATTATCACTATGTCAGGGAGAGACTCTCAGCAGGAGAGATCAGCTTGGCCTATGTGCCAACACAGGACAACCTTGCCGATCTTTTCACAAAGGCGCTTCCTCTCGTGAGAAGTTCGAAGCTTTCCGCAAAGCTTAGGGCTTGCTCCCCTTTGTGGACTGGTCTACTTAGGGCATGGCACTTCCTCCCTATACAGGAGTGCCAGCTCTCGTTCACACCATCACTCCCAGGGGGGATTTGTTGCCATATATATAGGCAGTGATGTGTGTGAACACACTTAGGACCGCCGGGGCACTTTTTCCCTCTTTAGGAGGTTTTTTCCCCCGGTTTGTACATACGCCCATCATTCTAGGGCTAACTTATCTTTTGTACATTGACACAATCTAATACATTGTGTGTTGTGTGCATTCTTGCTTCTTCTTCTCCAAGCTTTGTGTGCTTTCCTGCAACCCTAATTCCAACAAGAATGACCAATTTTCCCACAACACAATCTGACTTTTGTCAAACTTCAATCTGTCTAGACTTGACTCAGAAAACCTTCCCTTGAATCCAAAATGATCAAAACTAACTTTTTACTTAATGAGCTAACTCCTTAGACACATAGATGCTTGTAGCTCTGTCAACCTTTTGACCCTCTCTGATTTTCTCTTAATAGAATAAGACTTTTTCTATTAAAAGGGAATCTCAGACCCCCTAGATTGTCATACACTTCTTCACAGATGCTCTACATATACTTTAAAAAAATAGTACAACTCAAACTAGCTCTAAAACACAAACACTCATGGACTATGTCATAGGTATAATCTCCAAACTCACAGTTCTGTTTACAAAACAAAGAGAGACTGTCTCAACACCCCTGAGATAATGGGTTCAAAATTGTCAACAAAACACACTCAAAACTTAGGGCTTTTATAGGTAAACTCAAGCCACTATCCTAGCTACAGTAAGCACACTAACTCAAACTATAGGCTTCTCCTAGACAAACTCTATTGAGCACATGACTGACCTACAACAACAACAATTAAGCATAAATTGGGCTAAACCACAACTCTAATAGAGTCGCCTTTCAGAGATAACCAGGGAAACATCTCCTTCTTGATTATCTAGAGTCGCCTTTCAGAGATAACCAGGGAAACATCTCCTTCTTGATTATCTAGACCAAGACACCTCCTCTACTTTGATTTCCCCAAATCCACCTGAATTGGATTGCGCTTCAAACTTTGTGACCTTCGAGAACTAGAAGCCTTCTCATTTGCAACAGTTTCCTTCATTGTAGATCCTTCTCCGTCTTTACTCACACTTTCTTCTCTCTTGTCTCTTCATTCTCCTGCACGTCTATATGTCCTTTTTTTAATTGTCTCAGTTTCTCCTTTTTCCCCATCACTGCCTTGCTACCTTTATGCCATCACTCCCCTTTGTCCATGATCCTTCTATTTTTGGTTTTTTGACATCTTCTCTTATCCTCTCCGCTGCCACACATTCATTTATTTATTATTTATTCCCCACACTCCATGTTTGTTTTGAGCCTTGGGCACCTCTCACATATTGCCCCAACCCTGCTATGAAACACTTTCAAGTGTTTCACACTCAAATCTCTGGTTTCACATAACCTTGATGTGATATGGCCTTAGTCTCGGCCATTCACCCTGCTTGCATGCATCTGACCACTCACCCTGATGTGATATGGCCTCAGTCTCAGGCCATTCACCCTAATTGCATGCATCTGACCACTCAAATCTTGCAACAATTGATAAGATCCATCGGAAAAAACTTCATGAATTATAAATGGTCCTTCCCATCTAACCCTAAACTTGGTCTGAAAGTAGCATCTAAAGCATTGTTGTATCTATGGACCAGCATTCCTTTCTTCAAGTCTTTGTTTCAGCTTCTCTTTGAAAATCTCAAATCTCTTATTACTAACCTTTTCATACCACTTACCTCTTCTTCTCTATTCAACAACAAATAATACAGATTGGTTAACCTCTTCTTCTCTTACTCCTCTTGGGTCATTTTATGCTGTAATAAAAAGTCAAGTGAAACATCACATTCACAGGTAGCACACAATCCTCTCCATGCACTAAGTGATAAGGGGTGTACCTAGTAGAATTCTTTTCAAATACCCTAAATACCCAAACTACTCTATCCAGGTACATATCCCAATCACTAAGATGATCATCCACAAGCTTGAATAACAATCTATGTAACACTCCATTGAAGCTCTCTACCAATCCATTGCATTGGGGATGGTATAGTGTATTAAATCTGTGTTTAATTGCCAACTTCTTGGTCAGCTCTTTGACTAAATCTACTCTGAATTCTTTCCCCTAATCATTGACCATTTCTTGGTCAGCTCTTTGACTAAATCTACTCTGAATTCTTGGTCAGCTCTTTGACTAAATCTACTCTGAATTCTTTCCCCTAATCATTGACCATTTCTTAAGGAACCCCAAACCTGCAACAAATCATTTCATACACAAATCTGCTGACATGCTAGTGGGCAATAGCATTGCTAGTTGCCTTGGCCTCTGGCCATCTTGTCAAATATGTAAAACTTCCTACTTTTAGTTCCTGGTAGTGGCCCTATTACATCTATTCCCCACTTCTCAAAAGCCCCATAACTCATGATATGATGTAGGGGTTTAGGAACTAAGATCTTGTTTTGAAAAACTTAACATTCAGGGTGGTAGCTCCTACACCAATGGTGGATATCTCTATTCGTGCTTGGCCACATAACTTTTGATGTCAATACCTTCCTCTTTATAATGTCTACACCATAGTGACCACCACAACCCTCCTCATGAAAAGATTTCAAAAAACTCAAAATATCTTCTTGATACAAAACTTTTCTTAGAACAACATCATTCCCTTTATGATACAATGCATTTCCAATCAATACATATTTTAAGAATCTTCTGATAACTACTCTTCGCTTGGAAGCATCCAGCTCTCTCCTTGCAAAACCTGTTAACAAAACTTTCTCTTCTTCACAGGTCTATCTACCTTGATATAGTGGTTCTTGGACTATCAAAGCATGCAATTCCTTGGGGAAAAACCTGCTCAACCAGCTCGTGGGCTCTCATGTTACTCTCCCTTGATACATGCCATATTTGGAAGGCCTCGAAACAATTTAAGGGCTTCCTCACTTTGAAAAACTAAGACTTCATTTCATCTTTATTTACTTTCCAAGTTCCCTGTACCTATCTTATAACCAATAGAGAGTCCCCTTTTATAAGCAATTTTCTAACCTTCCTCTGTATGCACTCTTCTAGACCCGAATTGAGGCTTGCATACTCAGCCTCATCGTTGCTTCTCACTTGGATCTCTTGGCTGCTAGTCCACAACTCGTTGCCTTGTCTACTTATTACAAAGACAAACCTAGCACTCCCTTTACCCAGACTTCTCTTAAAAGACCCATCAAAATAGAGAGTCTCATCTACATCCTATAGCTCTTCATGTAACCTATGGTCTGGAACTACTTGCTTTTCAATGTCCTTCACTGGTTTGGGCTTCACCTACACCTCTTTGTAGTTTAACATGTCAACCATATGGACTCTCACACTGTCTTCTTTAATAAAGCTCATATCATATTCCTGCAATGCCATGATCTATTTCTGAACTTTTGGGTTATCCCTAGAGGCTAGTATACTTCATTACATGTGGAATAAGGTTACAAGAGGTAAGCACAATAAAAGTACAACTTTGGCCCTAGCTATTTTACACAGTTGGGTTCAACTAAGCTCCATCATCATCTAGATGCTTAAAAACAACATCCAGCTTCTGTACATGCAATAGCCTATCAATATACACACAAAAATTATCCATGAAAATTCTACAAAAGTCCCCTAGTATGGTGCAAGAATCTTGTCTACCCAATTCTGGAAGTTAGCATAGGCATTAAACAATGAACCTATAGAATAGTCTTTATAACCACCAGCAGAAGTTGAGTCAGCTTCCCTCTCTGTTTCCAGCTTCTCTCTAATCTCCAATATTTTACCTGTCTTCAGATCATACATTATTCTTTTCTCCTTGGGTCTGTTAACAAATAGGTCAATGCATCATCTATACCAGTCTTGTTTAGACCTCATAGCAATGAGCTAGGGTCTTCCTAATATGATGGGTATGCCCCAACCCCATCTAGCATTATATGCATGTTAATTACTACTTTCTACCCCAATACATTCATTTACATGGCCTCAATCACACCGAGGCATTTTACTTTAGAGCTGTTGGCCATTTTAACACTAAAAATTGACTTCCTTGTCACTTTCAAGCCTAAGTCATGAACTACCTCCTCCGTCATCATCATGCACACTTGGGCTCCACCATCTATATACACTTTACTTACCTTTATGCCCTATATCCAAACATCTACAATTGACAGAATGTGAAACACCCTGCTCAGCTACACTGCATTGGCTTGAGGTGTCTTGACTTTGACTCTTCTGACACTGGCTAGCTTATGCCATTGTCTTCTTATGTTTGAATTAGCAACTGGCCACCATATGTTATGTTTGCCTTCTTATTCTTAACATCTGACATGAAGCTAGAAGGGGATTCCCCTTCTCCTAGCTGGAAGTCATCCATCCCAATTTTCCTCCTCCTAGCTCTGACTCTCCCCTGCTTTTGCTAGACTCAGGCTTCTCCATGGATGCCTTCCCTTTATCCCTCTTCTTTTTTTCTCTAGTCTCCTTACCAGATCCCTTTGACTCTGATCTTTGTAGCCTGGTTCTCTTGTTTGCTAACATATCTACCTCTTCTTCTTTAATGGTCTCCAACATATGCACATTTCCTAAAGGGCCTTGTGGTGGTACCTGCCCTTGTACTGGCCCTAAAATTCCATTGTTCACCTCCCTATTTCCAACTCATCTGTTCCCTTCAGGCCTCAGAATTATGGGGTTACACCCCCTGGCTCCTTCCTTGGCTAGGTACATTGTGGAGCAATATGCCCCCTTTCTCCATAGTTAAAACACTGAGAATTTTCCATCCTTTTTCTCAATGGTCTGTCAGCCTATGGTCTTCTAACCTGATTTTGAATACCTTGCATAGCAAGGTTCAAGTTCCCAATCTACTCTTTCATCCAGATTTCCTGATGCATGTACCCAACCTCTGTTGCCCTAGGAACCTCATCACGGTGACCTCTTTCTACATGAACCTCATGTGGCAACGGCTCAACTATAGGCCCACTAGCACCGAGCCAGCACGATGTTCAAACTTGGCTGACAGAGCTAACTCTCTCTCTTTACATGCCAGCTCTTGCCTCCACATTCTCTTCGTCCACTGTTCTAATGCCATTTTGACTGCCTCAACATAGGAATTGGGGTCCTTCAGCTCAGCTTTGTCCTTTATGACTCCATGCAGTAACCCTATGAATTTGTCTTTATTTAGAAAATCAAGAGGTACCTGATTTTCCCCCAATACTCTCACTATTTTTGTCCACACTTCTTCAAATCTATTAGCAAAAGGAGTAATTTCCTTTCCTCTCCTTAATATAACATTATGATCTTCTTCCATAGCTCCACTGGACTCTCATTCCTTCCATACTTCCTCCTTAGTGCATTCCTCAAATAGTCCCAATTACCCCTTTACTCCTATGTCAGCACATCTTCATACCATTCCCTAGATGCCCCTTCCAAAAGAAACCCCATCATCCTATCATCCTAGCCTTATACACATCATCATCCTTGTTATTCCTCAAGCCTGTCAACTGAACCCTTCTTAAGAATAGAGATACATCTTCACCTATCTCACCTATGTAGACATCATATGTAGAATCAGTCATTTGTACTGAGTTGATCTACAAGTGATCTCTAGCCTGCAAATTAAAGCTTTAAACAAGAGCTTTCTGCTCCTCCGTGGGAGGCACCAAAGTATGTGTGGTGGCTAGGTGATGGCCTCTATATAACACCACCAGCAAACACATAGGAGGAAAATGTGTAAGGATCAGAACTTGGGGACTCTATGATCCTAGCTCAAATGACAGCAGGTCAAGCTAACCCTTAAACTTTGGCTAACACAAATGGACACCTCTACACCTTTCTATCCGACTTGACCACTACCTCTAAGTGTCCTCCACCATCACACCTAGCCTCCAACACTTTAAAACTTTTATCCAAAAGCCTCTAAATCTTTCTCTACTCCTATTATAGACAAATGTGATATAAACTATTACCTGAAACAGATACTATCTGATGACCTTAGGCCAAAAACTATCCCCGCGAACATCAAAACATGTCAAAGACTTGTTCAGAACTCCATAGCACCCATTAGCATCCTTCAGTTAATGCAAAAATGATAGAAAACCACCTTTGAAATCTTCCTTTATCTTTCGAGTCCAAAATGAGTCTTTCTGGATCCTCTGTGATCCTCTCACTTTAGTAAACCTTGCAGTCACGATCCTAGGACCTTACCCAACTCTTGCCGCGCTGACCCCCTTCTGCTCCCCTAATTGACAGAAAAACTTGCAAAAAACTGCTTCAGACGCCTGTCTCGCAGAAATGAACAAATTTTGACACAAGTTTAGAATAGGTGTTTTCAGAAAGAATCACGTTTTCCTATCCTCCACCAGAGTATCCTCCACTGGTAGCTAACTACAAACATTTGATCTCAGTCTTCTTAAAACCTATCATCTCCCTTCTACTAATGGCCTATTGACTCTATCATGTCCTAGATGCCAGTAAACTCGTTCGGATACTTAATGCATAATTCAACCCCAATATTCATTCTCTTTGATTTGTTATTATCCTTGCTGATCAGCTAGCATCAATCTATCATCCCTAGAGCCACACTAGACATTCCTCTATGTTCTACTAATCTCCAACTGACACTAATCTAACTGGACTTTACTATTACCAATTCTACTCTCGGAAGCAGAACCAATCGACTCAGAATCCCTATCTGGATTAGTAAATCGAGCTCTTTTATGTCTCTCGTATCCTCCTAGCCTTGAGATTCCCTAGTTTCATGAAGATATGACTCCAAAGACACTTTGCTATCAACAACCGACCACTATTAACTCATTTGACGTCTAATTGTTAATTGTGCTGACGGCTGATTCAACTGGAATAGACTCTCTCAAGCTCTGAGTCCTCTAAGACTAAACCCTCTAAACACTCAATCCAAACCAAAATATGACCCTCTGGACATCTAGTTGATCACTATCAAGTCATAGCTACTATTGTCTGTCTCTGCACTTGCTAGACTTGGCAGTAAGCATAATTTTACCAATGCCCTTCACTGGTGGGTAAGAAGCATTATTGGCACATGTGATAGTATTCCCATTAGGGACAGCCTCAAGACAAGTGAACATATCACGATGCGAGGTAATGTGCTTTGTAGCACCACTGTCAAAATACCATGCATCAAAGTTAACAGAAACTGCCAAACATGCATCATGTACAGATGGGTCATACTGGCAATACACGCTAAACGCCCATTCTGTATCCTGCACAACATTTGCAGAATCTCCATTTGTAGAAGCATCCGCTATTGTCATTGTCGCCTCTCGTAGCCTTTCTAGAAACTTTGTGCCATCACTCCCCTTCATTCATGCTCCTTTTTTGGTTTTTTGACATCTAATCTTATCCTCTCCGCTACCATGCTATTACTGCCACCTTGGATTCAACATGCATCATCATTTATTGATTATTTATTCCCACACTCCATGCTTGTTTTGAGACTTGGAAACCTCTCACAACGTGTCCTACTAGGCAAAGGAGTATCTAATTTGCTATTCTACAATGTTTGCACTAGCCATGTTGGCATGAGTCTTGGCTGCTTATTCCTCATCCACTATTCCACGACTACCTCATCAATAGGCTAATATGTGGGCTCAAATTCGAGTTGTTTTTTTAATCTAGTATGGCTGATTTGTAGCACTTTCTTGAGCATTCATTATCGCATAAATAAATTCTAGAACATGTGAAGGATAAGTTCATGTACTTACAACCATTCGAGAAATGGGGCAGAGATTTTGTTGGACCTATCAGTCCAGCAACAACCAAATACACTCAAGCCCGATATATAACGGATTATTGCACCAAGTGGGTAGAAGCTTGTGCAACCCGCAAGCTGATGCTTGATCAACAACTAAATTTCATGCTTGATCAACAACTAAATTTCTCTATGAGGGAGTCAATGATCAGATGCTTTGGTTGCCCTCTTGAGCTTATTAGTCCAGCAGCCAAATACACTCAAGCCCGATATATAATTGCTTACGGATTATTGCACCAAGTGGGTAGAAGCTCGCGCAACCCGCAAGCTAATGCTTGATCAACAACTAAATTTCTCTATGAGTCAATGATCAGACGCTTTGGTTTCCCTCTCAAGCTTGTCAGCAACAACAAGACACATTTCATCAATGAGGTAATTAAATTTCTCTTACAAGAGTTCTTGGTTACCCACAAAAAGTCCTCCCCCATATTACCCACAAGCAAATGGCCAAGCTAAAAGCACAAACAAAACCCTGTGTGTGCCATTCTTACCAAAACCGTGGAGGCCAGTCCCACAACGATTGGGAATAGAAGTTACCGGGTGCACTTTGGTCTCATCAAACTTCATAAAGGCAGCAACAACCAACGGTACCCCTTTCATTTTAACCTACGGTACTGAAGCGATCATTCCCATGGAGTTCTTAGTCCCTAGTCTACGTGTCATAGTGCATGAAAAAATCACCAAAAGTGCTATAATGTGTCACCTATTCGAGCTTGAAAAGTTTGAGAAAACATGCCTTTTTGTAGTCTACAGCATGATAGTAGAGAAGATAAGGCGCAAACAATGGAGTGGCTGCTGATGGCTAGCAATGGCTAGCGACGTTGAGGGAGCTGTGGTTTGCAGGCGAAGACAGTAGAGGTGCCGACTTGGGCTGGAGACAGGTGGGCTCGCCTACGACACCTGGCTGTGCAGAGCTAGAGGCAGTGACTCCGAGGTGGCTGGCAGTGAAGCCGTGAAGGAGGGACAACAGTTTCGCCAAGAGAAGCAGAGACCGGGAGAGAGGCTTGGTTGTTAGACGCAAGGGTGAATTTCCTTGGCAGTAAATCCAAGCCAGAGTCTTGGTTTTTGGTTTAATTGTTGAGTTTGTTTGAAGTGTGGTGAAGATGGGACTAGATTTCCCAACGTTTTATGGTGTGGATAGTGCTGTGTATGTTTTTGCTGGATGATGATTTGTTTATCGTGGTTTTGAGCTATCTTTCTAGTGTGGGTGGGTGGTGAACTGTGAGAAGTGTTCCAGCCGGTGGTGGCTGGTGGTGCCCCCGTTGTCGTCGTGGTGTTTTCCAAAGTTGGGAGGTGAAGGGCTATAGAGGCATTGGTCTTTTTTCTTGTTTTCACCTCACAACATGTAAAGGGAAATTTGAAAAGATAAGAGTTCCTTCATTGTACTTAGCTTTGAGAAACCAATTTTCTTTTGATAAGTCTTAAAACCTAGAGATGCTAGGGTAGAGAGACAAAGGATGGTTTGGTGAGAGAAAAAGATTTACATACTAGACTAAGATTTTAGATTACTAGATTCACTTAAACATGCTTGAAAACACTTCTCAACTGCAGATGATTTGAGAAATTTTCTAAGCCTAAGATTTTGAACAAAGAGGGCTCTATTTACACAACACACATAAATATGTGGATATGTAGACAAGTGTTTATATGTGCACATGTTTTTACCATAAAAGAGACTGCTGAGGGGGCTTGCTTATCCATATAACCTAGATAACAAATACCTTACACTACAACAGAATGAGGGTGTAGCAGCAAAAATAGCAACGATTTTATAGCTAGAAGGATAAGGAGATGTCAGACCCATTTTGCTACTAAAAAAGCTACTTTTTTTGCTACAACAGGATCGCTACTCGGCACAAAAATAGCAGTGATAGAGCTAGGTTAAAAAAACATTGGGACAGACTGGGGAGTCTGTAGAGGACTCTCCAGTCTGTCCCAGCTCTTTTGTTTTATTAAAATAGTCATAGTTTTTTGATACAAACATAAACTTGAAAAAGACATAAACTGAGAAGAATGCAAGTGAGCCAAATATGTATTATATTTCTTGAATTTTTGGGCCTTTGCCCATATATACAAAAAATAAATCAAGGAAGAGGAGGCTACTTAGAATCCTCATCGGATTCCTCCGGCTCATGATCATCCTCATCTTCACTTTCTTCTCCCACTTCATGCTCGTCGTTTGGATCTTCCTCTTCATCTTCCCCTTCATCATACATACATGCATTCAAGAGTAAGGTAAGTATAAAACAATAAAAGATAATTATATATAGATAAGAGAAGGGTTGTTTTCACTACTTACCTCGTCTGCTTGAGTCCCCAAAATGAACTCTTTTAAGCGTATGCCTCGCGTACGCATCCACGCCCACAATTATAGATGGGGGAGCTATGTATCCATAAGCATACTCCTATTTTGTTAGGTCATTCCAAATAACCTCCTTTTATAAGAAACAATTAAGAAAATATACAATTAGTTAAAAGAAACAATATAGTACAAAACAAAATGAAAGAGGAGAAGGAAAATAGTAAAATATATACTTACAAAGCGAGCAATGAGGGAGGACTTTCCTCCCAAGCCAAAGTGTGAAGCCCCCCCTTACTTTCATAGTCAAGAAGCACTCACCGCCGCCACTTGTTGTTGAAAAGTACGTAGGTGCTTTCTCACAAAGCTTCGTGAGTGCCTCTACTCCTCTTGTGAGGAAACGTTGGCTTTTCCAAATTGTCCTTCGCCACTCTCTTGATGTTTTCTCTCCTATTAGAGAGAAAAAGCTTTATCATTCTCTTCATCAAGTCCTCCGAGAAGCAACGGCCCACATGTGGAATGGAGAACTTGGTCTTGAGCACATCAATGACATATTTATTAGAGAGCTCATCATGGGCTTTCCACTTTTTAAAGGAGTTCATAAACTCCATGATGTTAGCAAGTACATGCATGTGGTTCATGACTTTCTTCTCTTGTACATCCATCTCACAAGGGCACCACTGACATCCACATTGTATGGTAGGGTGTGTAGATCAAATTCTGGGATGGGTCGCCATCTCGAGGGTGGCTCAAAATTAGCAGATGAAGAGCCCACCCATTGGGGAGATGACTTTATACTTATGCAAGATTTATGCATAAGGCTTATGCATAGATCTTATGCATAAGCCTTATTCATAAAGCTTATGCATAAGCTCTATGCATAAAGCTTGCATAAGACTTATGCATAAAGCTTTAATAAAGGCTTATGCGTAAGCTTGCACAAGTCTAATGCATAAGCTATAAGCCTCATGCACTATGCTAAACCCTAAACCCAGCACTCAAGGGTGTAATAACCATGAGCTTGCAAGAAGGCTATGCATAGAGCTTGCAAGCTTATGCATAGTCTTTATGCATAGTGCTTGTAAGAAGCCTATGCAAGCTCTATGCGTAAGCTTCATGCAAGCTTGCAAGAAGCCTATTCATAGATCTTGCAACAACAAGAAGCCTATGCATAAGCTTACAAGAACTCTAAGCTAACCCTAAACCCCGCACCCAAGGATGCAATAATACGTAGAGAAAGCATAAACGAGAAAAAGAAAAAGAGGACTTATCTCTTTTTTGTGAAGTTGAAGGAGAGGATTGGTGAAGTACCTACAAAATAAAATATTAAACAAACTAATTAGTATATTAAACATAAGATTAAGAACTAATGCACAAGTAATACAAAACCCTAAAAACTCTATGCATGCATTTCCCTAGGAGCTCTATGCACACATTGAGAGCTCTATGCATGCATAGAGAACCAAAAAAAAACACAAAACCCTAAAAGCCCTAAATCCTAAAAAGCCATAAAAACATAATAGAAAAGAGAGAGATCTTACCTCAAGAAGCTAGAGTTATAAGTTATTCACTTGAATAAGCCTACAAAATAGCCAAAAAAAGAAGTTAGTAAAGTATACTTCATTTTCACATATTAGCAAGCAAGAACAGAAAAACAAGGTGAGTTTCTTTAACCTTATCCTAATGCATAAATTATTGAAATCTTGTGGTTTATGTTGCCCTAACCCTAGCTTTTACATCAAAAGCATAATAGAGAGCTTTGATGAAGAGCTCTCCATCAAAGATCTCTATTAGCACTTCTATGTGCAATCTAGGATTAGGGAAAGAAAAAAAAAGAGGGGAGAAAGAGAAAGGAAAGAGAGGGAAAGAGAAAGAAAAGCTCACATAGAGAGCATAGTTAAAGCTTTCAATGAAAGCTTAGAAAACAAGAAAGGAATGAAGATTTCCCTGAAAGCTTGGGAGAAAGGAAGAGAGGAGAGAGGCACTTACCTTGGAGAGGGAGAGAGGCACTTACCTTGGAGAGGGAGAGAGCTTTTATGGAGAGAGAGAGGTGCAAGGACTTGGGTGGGAGGATATTGAATCCGTCGTCGTAGCATGTGCAACAAAGAGAGGTAGGTAGAGAAATCATGTCGACGGTGATTTAGGCAGGAGTCTGAGTTTCTAGGTCACTGATGAGCAGAAAAAATTCGCTGCTATAAACGTTGCCTCTAGCAGTGAAACCTTGCCAGTTGTGGATAACTCATATGTTTTTATACTAATACATAATCAATTTTAGCCTGGTTTTAGATGTCTAATAGTAATCAAGGGTTGAAAGTTAGTTCCGATGAGGAAACTTTCTGTCTACCAATTCTAGATAGCTTATGTGTTTTTATACTATTACATAATTAGTTTTGGCCTAGTTTCAGATATTTGACAATGATTAACGATCGAAAGTTGATCCTGATGCATGGTTGAGAGAAAAACTTCATTGTATATGTGATCAATGCAAGGGCCAATATATACAACATTGTATAACAATTGCGCATGTCTTGACATATGGGCTTTATGAGGCATTGGCATGACCAAGTGCAGATGATGATATGGAGGAGAACCATAGAAGAGTATTACATAACATGCCACACCATTCAATGACACCGAGTAGATTGCGAAAGGTGGCAAGGCTTCATAGGGAAAGCATGGTTGAGAATCATCTTTTCCAACCAATGAATGAGGTGTCTCCACCATTGCCACATGAGGAGGAAGAGGTTCTCATCATGGAAGACATGGTGAATGACTTCTTTGAACGGGAGGTCGTAGATGATAGAGAGCAAGATCCAACGTCACAAGAGGAGGAAAACTTGCATAGAGAGGCAAGTACCTCTTTGTATGAGGGATTTTAGTACTCTACACTACGAGCAAACTTGGAGCTATTAAACTTGCAAATAACTTATGGATGGAGTGATGCAAGTATCACAAGTCTTCTTAGGTAATATCC
This sequence comes from Cibotium barometz, assembly GCF_041138505.1. Classification (NCBI taxonomy): domain Eukaryota; kingdom Viridiplantae; phylum Streptophyta; class Polypodiopsida; order Cyatheales; family Cibotiaceae; genus Cibotium; species Cibotium barometz. Next base: position 26,128,713 of record NC_141062.1, on the reverse strand, counting down.
AATCAAAATATTCTCTTGAATAGAAAATGTCTCATGTTTTATATCACTCCTTGTAGATATTTTCACATATAATTTCTTATATTATGTTGTAGGCTTCTCAAGAAGATTCTTCCCCCTCAAAATCTATTGACAGACTCACAAGATGGGTCTCATAAAATGATCTCTATGCTAGATATAGATTATATAAAAATACACACATGTCCAAATTATTTCATGCTATTTAGAGGGGTTAATAAAGATGCAACACAACGTCTACAATGTGGATAGAGCCACTATAGAGATGATTTTCAAGGAGGTAAAATTCTCGAAAAGGTGTTGAGACACTTCCCTATCATTCCTTCTATCCAACACATGTTTAAATGTAAGGAGATTGCAGAAGTCATGGCATGGCATTGGCACTCATCGCTTAACTGATGGCATCATGAGGATCATAGCTGATTCACCACCAGCATGAAAACATGTGGAGCATCAATGGCCAGAGTTTAAAGATGAGTCCCGTCACTTACGTCTTGGCTTGGGCATGGATGGTGTTAACCCATTTGGCTTCAAGTACACATCATGGTCTACTTGGCCTATTGTATTGGTGAATTACAACCTCCCTCCATGGGTGGCAATCAAGAAAGGTTATATCATGTTTACTCTCCTTGTACTAGGCAAGTATAAGGTGGCGAACATGGATGTGTATCTCGAGCCTTTGTTTGAGGAGCTTGAGACACTATGGCGAGGTATCAAAGTGAATGATGTCTCAAGGCCAATAAATAGGCGTGATATGGAGGTGAAAGGAGTTTTGCTTTTGGACGATGCATGACTATCCCAGGTTCTTGGAGTGCTCAAGTACATACTTGAACTGGATACCTTTAAGCTTGAGACACTATGGCGAGGTATCAAAGTGAATGATGTCTCAAGGCCAATAAATAGGCGTGATATGGAGGTGAAAGGAGTTTTGCTTTTGGACGATGCATGACTATCCCAGGTTCTTGGAGTGCTCAAGTACATACTTGAACTGGATACCTTTAAGCTTTATATCGCTACCTCTCAATCATCTCAATTTTAAAATAGGTTTGGCAACCTCTGGACATCATGAATGTCTGATTTGTGAACATCACTTGTTTTGGAAAGACCCTCTACACTAAAGAAGGTACTGTATAACAAACATCATCGATTTCTCCCTCCTTCATATCCCAAGTATGTGCCACATGATGTCTCACCACTTGTGATGAGAGGTAGATATTGGTTTGAGGCATGGAGAAACACCCGCAATCCACCACTCGATAGGATGTCTAAACACTCAATCTTCTTTCGACTTCCATATTGGTGTGAGTTGAAGATCAACCATCTCTTAGATCCCATGTATTATTTAATTGGTAAAAGAGATACAAACGGTGCAAGGGATGATTTACAAAACATTGGACACCTTCAAAGTTCATGGCCAATTGTAAGTGAGAGTGGTAACATGGACCTACCAAAGACACCATGGATATTAACCAATAAGGAGCACGATAAGGTAAAAAAGTATGATTGCCTCTTTTTGTACACTAACGAGAGTAATGCATTCATTAAAGGGTACCTTAACAAAGACCAAAAAGAAAGTAGAGGTACAATTATATGGCCTCAACACACATGATTGGCAAAAGATATTATAGATATATAAATATTCACTTGTTCATTTTCTCTTTATGGCACATAATTTGTAGGCTCATATACTAACTTCTATTTTTTTCTATGCATAGTTATTCTTACAATTGCTATAGTTGGTTGTGGATAGAAGAAGGTGAGAGAGGCTATTTACAAAATGGGAAGCTTAGTGAGGTATGAATCTTCTCTTCAATTCACAAGTAGCTAAGTTATATTTAATATTTGGTATTCTCATGCAATCACAAGTTATGTATAGTAAATAGTACACATGATTACTATGTATGGAGGTACATATCCTTAAAGGGGTTAGATCCTACATCCATTGATATGGCTCATCTCAATGCTATTGAGCTAGTGTGTGTGATCAAGGAAAACTTTTCTAGAACAATTTTCACTAGCCAATTGCACCTTGTGGTGCATCTGGTTGATGAAGTGGCACTTTGTGGTGTTGTTCATATAGATGTTTCATGAAAAACTTAAAGGACTTTATGAGACACAGAGCAAGGCAAGAAGCAAGCATGGTAGAGAGATGGTTGATGCAAGAGTCTCTTGTGTATATCTCAAAACATCTCTCTCGCATAGATCCTTCCATGCCACGATTGTGGAGCAATGAGGAGGATGATCAACTAATCACTAATGTGCCACAAGGAAAAGAAAGGCAACGAAGACTGGATGAAGTATTACGCCAAAAGGTGAATACATTCTACATTCTAAATAGAGCTTCCAGAAGAGTAAATAGATGCTTGCCATTCTTGCCCAGCTTAGAAAATCTACCTGATGTGACTAGCATAGAATAGCTTCGTATGGTAATATTGATGGCATCATAAAATGGAGAGATGATCACAAGAGAAGAGCATGAGTATGCACAAGGATGTGACCCTCAAGTAAGTATATTCTTCATCTCTGTCTCATGCTTCGATTGTTATATACCTTGTTTAATACACTATACTAAATGCCATGCTTTTGTTTAATGTTAGTACAAACTATATAATGCAATATAGTCAGAGAGAAGGCACTTTCACACGAAGCATGTGGATTCTAAAAGAAACGCAATTGATTGTGGTATGATGAGCAAGAAAGTCGAGCTAGTAGAAATGATATCAATGTCATAGAGGATAATTTTGAGTATTGTGGAACAATTCAAGATATTCTTGTGGTTGGGTTTAGAGCATTTAGTCTATTCATCTTTGATGTCAAATGGTTCAGGGTTATATATAGAAGTACTTAAGCAACCGTGAAGAAACCAAATGGTTTTTTTCAAATTGATTCCACTAAGTTTTGGAATGATGAGAAAGATATTTTCGTACTACCTCAACATTGTCAACAATAGGTTAGTCCAACAAATCACCAGTAAATCTTGATGTAGTATAATAAAAGTGTAACCCCCTTTGCTTGTGATTTTTAGGTTGTGTTTCACGTCGATCGAATTGATCCAAAGTAGTGATATGTTATACAAGTTTTCTCTCATTCAAAACATATCTTTCAAAATCAAGATGTTGAGGCCGAATCTCTAGATGAGATACAAGTACTACCTTAAATCGACTCATTGGAAGAAGATGATAAAGAACATAATTTAGAGGAGGTTGATCAAAAGCATGAGGAACATCAATCCGAAGAAGATGATGATTCACCTATCGATCATGACAATGCTTCATTGGATAATGATCGTGATATTGATATGGAATAGACATTGATGAAGAAACACATATGGATCTATTACAAGATCGGAGAGATTCATGATCTTGACATTATTTCCCTTCAAACGTTTTCAACTATCTTTTTTTTTTTTTGAGGCATAGCTCTAAGGCTTTTACTGGATGTTTTCAAAACTATAATCATTTTCTATATGTATGTGACATATATAACTTAAATTCAGCACACAACAACTCTCTGGAATCCTATGCAGCGAGAATAGCAGCGACTTCTATCGCTGCTGAGATGAGCAGCAAAATTACAGTATAGTATCGAAATTTCAAACTATAATCATTTTCTATATGTATGTGACATGTATAACTTAAATTCAGCACACAATAACTCTCTGGAATCCTATGCAGCGAGAATAGTAGCAACTTCTATCACTGTTGAGTAGCAAAATTACAGTATAGTAGCGAAATTTTGTTGCTATTCTCATTGCTCAATAGTGAAATTTCATTGTTGGACAGCAACAAAACAGCAGCAAAATTTTGCTGCTACACGATCGTTACTGAGCAACAACATGATTCCCCGACATCTTGAAAGCCTAAACGCTACTGGAACACTGCTAAAAAACGTTGCTATGTTCCCAAGGTGTTGTAGTGTTATACATAAAATTTTACTACCAATTGTGACCTAAACAATCCACCCATCATCGTTGATTCCTAATCTCAAACTTTTGAATATTGTACCATGTGTCCAGCTCCTACCCATCGGAGATGGGTCATTACACTAGTATATACAAGGAAAAGAAAAGCATGCTAACAAGAAGACTAGAAGATGGTTATAGTTTCTTTTTTCTTCAATAACCTCTTTTTTTAAATGTAGGATTGTTACTTAATCCCACCCTTTTCACGGGGGGGGATATGGGATTAAGACCTGCTATGTGCTCTTTTGGATCGTATTAAAGTTAGGATATGCCAAATACAAGTGTACTATAGATACAAGGCAAAAAAAACATGCTATAAAATGATTATAGTGTTTCTTTTTTCTTTATTTAATAGCTTTATTTTTAATGGAGGATTGTTACTTAATCCCTCCCTTAGGGGATGGGATATAGAATTGCCATGTGAGGTTAGGATATGCCAAACACAAGCGCACTATAGATACAAGGCAAAGAATAACTTGCTAGTTGTTTCTTTTTCTTTATTTAATAGCTTTATTTTTAATGGAGGATTGTCACTTAATCCCACCCTGAGTGATGGGATAAGTAATTTCTATGTGAGGTTAGGATATGCCAAATGCAAGTGCACTATCTATTGCATATTAACGGCTTCCCCAACTAGTTCCATGCATTAAAAGAGACTAAATTGGTACTAGCTCTAGTATCAAGAAATGCATATATAGAACCGAGACTAGCTTCTCATTGTTTTTGCTATCATATTTGTTGCTCTTTTCCTTTTTGTCGAGCATGGATCTTTTTCAACTCATCTTTTTCCTTCGCTAGTTTGTTATCATGTATAAATCATAAGGCTTGTTTAGTGAGAGGGCCATAGTACTTTTTGAATTTACTCGCATTAAGGAAACCTACTATTTTAACTCCATCTAGAGTTTCAACATGCAATGTATCTTAGGGCGTTATTTCACAAACTCTAAATGGTCCTTTCCTCATATATTTAAGTTTCTTGTTTCTCGTTGTTTGCTAGAGCCCATACATAAGTACAAGTTCTCCAATTTTAATTTCTTTATTCTTGAGATTATTATCAAACCATTTTTTGTGATTCTTTTCAGTTAAAATGTTTTGCACATCAATATTTCTTTCTTCCTTAAGTTGTTTAAGAATGAACAATCAGTTTACCAACATATTACTTTCAAGTCTCTTGGCTATTACTACCCTTAAGCTAGGTATCATGAAGCATTACTATCTCAACGCCATATATAATCTTAAAAGGTGTGCAACCAAATTGTAAATTTATAAGAGATGCAATAAGCCCATTAACTCTTTCTATCTAACCATTTAACTGCTGTAGATGGTCGATTGTACTCATATTCACAGTAGTTTTTGAAGACTTCCCCCTCCAAAAGTGGCTATCAAACTTCCTATCTCTATTAGAAACTATATCTATACGGGGTCCCTAGGGGATTCGCTCACAACAATAAAGGGGGACATCACCTGTATGAATGAACCTAAAGAAAACCCTTATATATGATGCCCATAAGATGATAACAACCCCCTGTTTAAGCTTATAAGGATACCTTTAAAAATGACTATGTCACCCCCTTCCTTATATCTATGTTTTTTCTCTAGCATTTACATGCCCCCTCTCCTTAGATTAAAGTATGTTACTTGGAACCTTATTGAGTGAACATAAGTACTTCATGCATGCTCGCTACTACGAAATAGATGTTAAGTACTAGAAATCATCACTGTAAATCACCATAACCAATGTTGTTATACCCCTTCCCATCCCCCTCGAGGCTCCCCCCCTCCCCAAGGCCCCCTCCGCCTAACTTAAATTTATGGTCTTACCCCTAACTCATAAGATTATTCCTAATTTTCAAAAACCCCCCTTTTGTACACTCATGTGATATCATAAGTTTTCTAAGAGTGAATCCCTTGGGACAAGGGTAGGCCATATAGCTTGTAGAGATGTTTAATAAACAGTTTAGCTAGCTCAAGAGTTTTTACCTCCTTTCTAGGTAGGAATAAACTTGGCTATTTTAGTCAACCTATCTACCATCACCAAAACCTAATCATATCCTTGACTCTTTTTAGGTAACTCGGTGATAGAATCCATGGAAATACTCTCCCATTTCCCTTTGGGAATATACAATGAGTAGAGCAAGCCTCCTACTTTGAGATGCTCATGCTTATTGATCTAGCACTTCTTTCATTTTAGCACAAGGTCTTGGATTCCCTTGAAAACTAGGCCAATAGAATTATCTTTTAACTAGTGTATAGGTCTTTTGTACCCCAGGGTGACTAGCACTTGGAATATTGTGACTTTTAATAAGAATTTGGTGCTGAAAGTCACCAATAGATGGTACACAAACTCTACCTTTGTAAAGCAAGTATCCATCATCGATAGAGAAGTTCCTAAACCTTTCCCCTCAACAAACTCAATCACCCCCAATTTGAAACAATGTCAAATGGTTGTGAAAGGTCCCCCGAGCTCTTCGTCTTGGTACAAAACCCAAGAGACTTGTCTAGTGTCTTTAGACTAGAACTCCCGCTTCTTCTTGTAGAATCCTTGGCTAAGCACTTTGGATTAGCACTCCTCTCTAACAAGGAATCTCTAACAAGGAAGGCAATGGCTAGCAAATGCATGCACGTCATATAGTAAGCCAAACCTCTGAATAAGATGGATCATGCTCACACAAACCATGTAGTGAATCCAAGAACTTGTCTTAAATGTGGTGAAACTCAGCTCATTCACCATTGGCATGTGGCTCCGTGCATCTGCCACTACATTAAATTCACCTTAATGAAGTTGAAGGTCAAACTCTTGTAGGATCTTTGCCTACCTAGCTTTCCTACCTTTCGACTCATTTTGACTTGAATTCCATTTAAATCTTTTATGCTCCATATGGACCTCAAAACTATCACCATATAAATAATGTCGCCACTTTTTAAGAGCATGAAGTACTGCAAGTAACTCTCGCTCATAGGTGGAGTATTTACAATGGGAACAATCAAGATTCTTGCTTTCAAATACAACTGGGCATCCCCTTTGCTACCCCCTCTGTGCACCGGCGGATTCCTGGATGGTAGCAGCGGAAGTAGCTTCCTCTTGTGCGGGGGGCAGGGTTTCTCACTCGAGGCCTCCCTCGAATGTCCAGGCACGAGACTAAGCTGGTGGTCATTCCGAAAACCCAAACCGGGAGAATTTTCCATGCCTGAAAAACGAGGACGATTCTACCATTTTTATTTTCTTAACGAATTTTTCTAACGAGGTCAAGATATTGAACTAACCTTCATCTGATTAAACCAGATATAAGGGAAACTATTATAGACTTAACTCAAATAAATCAACGCTTTTTTTCTAATTGAATCAGGCACAGCCGTTGATCTATTCATTAGAGAAGTCTTCAGGCTTTTATTTAACTACTCGAGTTCTAAGTGTATTCCTATTAATCAATTTTATTATTAAAACTCTATCCGGCCCATGGGTTAGCCACCGCACTAGAATTGGTAGAACCAGACAAGTACTCACCCACCCATAATTGAATGCCTTTCTTAACTTTTGCTTTAGAATACACATACGCACACACTCCTCTTTAAACTTTAACTTATAAAACAATCCATTGACAAACAATTATTGGTTACAGATATCATAACTTAAAATTTCCATTCAATCGTTGTTTCTCACAAAACAATATCTCTGGACTCTCCGTTGAGACCAGCAGGTCAGCAACGAGATCCAGTAAGATTACAATAATTTTCTCGTCATCATACATATATATATCTTCCCCACCACGACATACGCATGGGTGTTCTAAGCACCGCGAGCCCGTGCATGGCCTGGTCAGAACCCTCCAAGATCTTTCTTAGGTGTCCTGGCACTTCACTCAGGAACCGCTTCGTCGGCCCTCGCCCATCGTACCGGAAGCACACCATTTTTCACCATACCCAGGCTGGTCAAAACCTGGGCAGGTTTTTACCGCGTGAGCCATCCTTTGAACACTCTGACTCTTTGTATTCTGACTTTCATTCATGTGTTTCGCTTCTTAATGTCTTTTACATACAATAGCAACGGGTGGCTTGAGTACTAGTAGATACAAGGCAAAGAATAACATGCTAGTTGTTTCTTTTTCTTCAATAGATTTCTTTTTTAATAGAGGATTGTTAATTACATATTTATATGGGATTTGATGGAGTGGTTTTGTTCAAAACGAAACTATTTTGTGCCTCCCTCCTCTACAGTTCTAGTTCTACAGACAAGAGAAAGGGCTTCTGTGTTGCAAATTCTTGTGGGAACCCAATCGCCTCCTCTAGAGTGTGGTCTACTTAGGTGCCCAGTCGCTTCTTTATTCTTCTGAGCACCCACATAGAGAGAGAGAGAGAGAGAGAGAGAGAGAGAGAGAGAGAGAGAGAGAGAGAAACTGACTGCGTTTTAGCATTACTCACAGTAAGTCTTCAAAGTATCGTTTTTTACTCAACATCTTTATAAGATATTAATTAATTGACTTTTTTAAATAGCATGAATTTGTGCGTAGCAAAGTAGATTAGTATTAATTAATTGACTTTTTTTAATAGCACGAATTTGTGCATAGCAAAGTAGATTTTCTTTCCCCTTTGGGTAATTTCTTTCTATTCTACGTATTTCTCAAGCTCCACTAAGTCCATGGGCCAATCTCCTTAATTTACTTGAACACAAGCAACATAGCACCCATCTATCCTAAAACTTGATACTACCCACAACATCAATTCACTCAAATCATAGATGATGATCGGGTTGCAAATCTAAATCTAAGATGGAATGTTTCCCATCTCGTGGGTGTGCATTGTAAACTATGAGAACCTTATTGTGAAGTACGTGTGTGAGAACTTTTTTAAGTTTATATATTTTGATAACTTTGCAAAAATGGTGAAAGAATGGCTGAGAGGGTTTCATATCATTCCTCGATGCAGCACATAATTTCTCCAATATGGATTCTGTGTAGCGACTTCTTATGTCTCCTATGTGTAAAACAAAGTACTGTGGTGCATGCATGCACCACCAACTTGCATCATAGCCACCAAATATGAGAATAATTGGCACCTCCAGGCTATTTTTTGAGCTTGGGGCGAACAACCCTTGAGTAAGCAAGAAGTGGTTATTCTTAAGTTGCATTGCAACTTAAGAAACCCTCAAACATTTAAGTTACCCCAATGTAAGAAAAGAACACCGTCCTTTAGTGTAATTTTCACGACTCAAATTGAGAAAAACCAAATGCAATTTTGCTTAACCTTCAATTTAAAGACTCAAATTTATGAGGTTTTAGTTTAAAAACTGATTAATCTATGCATTTTTAATTAAAAACCAAGGGCTTGAAGGTTGTCCTTTTTTTCACTCGTTAGATAAAAAGTTTATTTCTGACACTAATTTACACAATGAGAGGTTTGATTGAATGGGCATTAAAGAGGCCATCATGACACTTGAATTTTTGCTTAGGTCATAAGTGAGTTCAGCTAGAGACCACGCACAAGAAGTTTATGGCTCTATGATGAAGTGCATTAAGTCTTCATCTAGTCTATTTGCAGAGCTACCATTAACTCCCTCTTCTTGTAAACCAGTTGTGCCTCTGTGTCTCTTATTATATCTATGGTGTCCTCATTAGCATCCTCCATCTTATCCACAAGAATGTCATTCAGGTTTTCTATTTCTGCCAATAACAGTTCCATTGTGTCCTTTAGAGCACTTCGCATATAATTGAGATCCAAGCTTCTTTATGAGTTCTCAGGAATGGTTTGGAGTTAAGCTTCTCAATAAAAAGCTTTTTGTAATTAGTTTGTAAAGACTATCAGCTCCGCTTTTTTTAAAAAAAAACTTAATATAACTTAAAGCATTCAAAAAAAAAGTTTACGAGTCTAGAAAATCCAAAAAATTGCATATAAAATAAGCCTTCAAATTTGTGTTTTTTCTAGAATTGATAGAATGGAGTGTGCATGTGAAGGTACAAATGTTGAGGCCAATTGTTTATAGTTTGCAGGTTTTTTTGTGAACATTATAGAAGTCATTACAATCATTAAAAATGTTAGAGGTGAATTTTTTGTAGTTTGCAAGTTTTTTTGTAACATTGTAAAAGTCATTACAATCATTAAAAATCGGCACAACTAATTTGGCAAAGTATTGTGAAGCAAAAGCGCACGAAGTCATTTCAATTTGCACTACAAATAATAGAAATCACTATGGATGGGGAAACACTTGTGTGTCTTATAGTAATATATAATGGTTTATATTTATTAAGGATGAAAAGGGACGGTCAACAAGATTTTAGAGAGAAAGCTCATCAAATCTACCGCACTAGACATTCTCAAATATAGATCACGAAACATTTAGAAGTCTGCTCTCATTGCATGCGTGCCAATCTTCTCCATGTTGATGCAGTTTTATTAGACATAGTCTTAAGTTAAAAGATTCAGACCATGTTAATCTCTCCCATAAAGCATGCTTTCTTTATTGTTGTGTGAATGCACATGATGACATGGATCACTATGCCAAAAATTGTGTTATATGGAACATTTTTACATTAATAACTATACATATTAATAAATAATATAAAGCTCACACAATTTTAAACCCCGTTAATGAAATAATATTACAGACTTTCTCACTAGAAACACTTGATTAATCATTCGATGCCCTTCTTCATGGGTTGAATGCTAATCTATCATCAAGTACTACAGTACACTATCTATATATATAGTTACTTACCATAGTATACCTTTAAATTATTTATTTATTTATCAATCAATAACATTGACTGAATACTTATTTAGCATATACTCCTAGTATCACTTTGGTTGTCTTACATGTTGACTTAATACTTCTTTAGAGTATATCCCTAGCATCACTTTGATTGTCTCACACGTAGTTATTAGATTTCATCCTAGAACTAAAGACATAGTTAGTCACCTTATTTGAAAAGATTTACTAAGTGGTGCCACCGAGCTCTTCAAAGATTAAGGCATGCAGCTTCCTCTTTAATGCTTCCAATCCACCTTCTCCAATCTCACCCTTTTAAAAAAAAAGCCACTTTGCTAATTATGGGCGGTCCTTGAGGTTGTAAAAGAACATAGAGGTATTGAAAGAGGAGGAGCAAAAATAAATAATTGAAACAAGGCACCATAAGTATAGTTTTAGGCAGCAATTTATAAGCGAGGTCTTGTAGAACATGATTATAAAATGGGGCTTTACTAAGAGTGGAGTACCCTCTCCCCGCCCATAAAGAAAAACGAATCTCCTTGATGAAAAAGAAGAAGAAGAAAGAAAGAAAGAACAAGCACGGAAACTGAGAAGGGAAAATTGTAAAGTTTGATATAAGCTCACCCGTGCATCAATGGTGGATTGCATGTCCGTGCCGTTGTGTGAGGATAGGTTAAGAGCTACAACGTCCAAGCCGTGATCTTGTAGAAGCCGCAAACATCTGGACACGATTCCAATCTTCTTTGGAGTGCAGATGTGAATTGAAGTTGAGCCATGCTCTGAAGAGCTCACCGTCACGCCTACTTCACACGAGGCCGCCGCCTCAGGTTCATGGGCATTCATCATCACGCAGCTCCCCACACTGGTTTCAGATCTTTCCACACCACAAAATCAGCCCATAAAAGCAAAGAGAAACGCTGGTGCACTGTGACATATACATACACTAGCGTTTTGACTCACCTCTGTCACACGATGGGAGATAACAAGAGAGAAACCCCCCACGATGGGAGCTGTAGTGGTAAGTTGTAAGTGGGCTCCTGTAGATTGTCCCACACGTGACAAATACTCGTGTCAACGTTTTAACCGTACTTCAATGCGTCACGAAAATAACAGCTCTCGAAATTGACGTCTATGGCTCCCCTTCAATGAGTACACAATGCGCAGTGCTTTTCTGATTTAATAATAGTTCACTGTCAAAAATAGACCCCTCTTTTCTAACCAGTGGGGGGAAAAAAAAAAAGATAAGGATGACCTTTAAAGCTAACCCGATCTCTATCGGGAAAAATGCCCAGTTTTTTTTAAAAAAAAACCAACAAGCGCAAGAATTAATTAAGAAAGACAGAATTAACACAGTCTGCTGGCTGGGAAACAGCCCAACACAAATAACAAAAATCGCAAAGAAGGAAAGGAATTAACAATTACGTGGAGGGTGGCATGTGTGGGGTTGTTCATGTGGGAGAGAAGCTTGATGAGGGTTTGGGCGAGCATGTGTGTGCGGGATGGCTCGGGTGGCCCACGTGGGCCCGGGTGGAGAGGCTATGCATGAGGGTGTGAGGAGGGAGCTTCCAACATGCGTGTGGGATAAGTGGGACCCATGTAAACACATGGGCGTGGGTGGGCCCATGTGGGCCCCACAAGGTGGTGTTGGGGAAAAAGAGGGTGGGAGAGTGGAGATTGATAAACAAGGGAGAAAAAATGATATTATATAGCATATATATGTATATATATATGGTGTAGCATGGCTTTTATATCTATTAGGTGGGAACTCTAATAAATACAATAAGGTGGTGTAAATAATATATATAGTAGTATCATAGCATAGCTAGGATAGGGCATAGTAGGTTGGGTGCAAAAGGAGACTTTTAGGAAAAAGATATCTTAGGTGTAAATATATATGAGGAACTAGACTTAGGATTTATTTACTTGTGCAAGTATATATATATAAAGATGAGAGAAAAAATATGGCAAATAGTAGGTGGTAGAAATATGCATACTTATAGTGTAGTTATAGATATAGTACCTAAGGGATTTTGAAAAGGTAGAAGGGAGATGGGGGGCAAGATTTTGTGCATTTTTCCCAAGCCCTATGATAAAAAATTAATGCATGGGGGATTTCAATTTACCCTGTCTCATACTTAGCCCTCCCCTATAGCTAGAGGCATTTATACCTCTAGCCCAATGGTTGGCTGAAAAGTGCGGTCAGAGAGGAGGCAAAATCTCCTTGATCTTTGTTATGGACTTCCTGCTTTTCGCGTGAAGATTGATGAAGTGAGTAGATTGCTCATCCTCCTCTACCATTTGCTCTATCCTCTAAAAATAGGGTTTTAGCAGCCAGTCATTGACCCTAGTTTTGTGCATCTTTCCTGAGAGATCTTGTAGCCGGTAGCTGCCATTATAAAATCTATTCTTGATGATAAAGGGGCCTTTCCATCTCTATTGAAACTTTGCATCATGTCTATTTTCCAATCTATTGAAACTTTGCATCATGTCTATTTTCCAATCTACTATCATACCTAAGGACCAGCATGCCCTCCTTCAACCCCTGGAGTTTCTGGTTAAGTTTTTCCCTCTTCCTGTTGGCTTGTGCTATGTAGTAATCCATGGCTTGCTCTCTATCCAACTCTGGCCTTTGGAGGTCTAGAAGCCTCTGGTTCAATCTATCCAACTCTGGCCTTTGGAGGTCTAGAAGCCTCTAGTTCAATCTATCACTAGGCTCTATCCTAATCTTAAGCTGGCTAGTTCTACCTCGATGGGTAGAAGGGCTTCTTTTCCATAGACCAGGTGAAAGGGGGTGAATTGGGTGGAGGCTTTAAAAGATGTCATGTAGGCCCATAAAGCTGTAGCTAAGTGCTTGTCCCAATCTTTTGGCCGGTTAGCCACTTGGTGATGATCTTACATATCATTCCATTGACCTTTCCACCAAGCCATTACATTGTGGATAGTATGGGCTAGAGTGCCTATGGTTGATGTTTAATCTTCTAAGTAAATCCTGTAAGAGTTCTCCTCGGAATCCAGTGCCTCAATCTGACAGTATTTCAAGTGGGGTACTAAATCTACTATATATGTGATCAAATATGAACTTACCCACATCTTTGGCCGTGATTCTTCTTGTGCTTGTTGCCTCTGCCCATCTCGTCATAAAGTCTACTGATTGAGTCCTTGGAAGAGGCCCAATGGCATCAACTCCCCATTTTTCAAATGGGCCAAAAGAGAATATTAGGGTCCTAGGCTCATAAGTTAGCCTCTTGTTCCCTGCCATGACATGCATTACAAGCCCTGCACCAATGCTGGACATCCCTATGCAAACTAGACCACACAAATCCTGCTTGAAGTATTTTTCTACTGGTGATCTCTTGGGCAAAGTGACCCCCACATACCTCATCATGGCAAGATTTTAAAATATGAACTATCTCTTTAGAGGATGGCACCCTTCTCAAGACTAAATCTTTTCCTTTATGGTAAAGGTCCTCCCCTATGAATTGATAAGATATGGCTTTCTTTGCTAGCCTAAGTTTTTGAACCTTGGATAACTGCTTGGGACGCTCATCTGTCTAGAGGAAATAGGTTGTCCTGGAGCTCCTCTTGTCCTTGGAATTTTGGTTGTTGAAATTTGATTGCTTCCACTACAATCACAAATTGGTCATTGGCTAAAGCATCTGCTTCCTTATTTTTCATCCTAGATACATGATGCACTTGTATAGCTTCAAATTTTTGCATTGAACCTTTAATTTGCTTGACCAATGTAAATAGATTAGCATTTTTACAAGACCAAACTCCTTCTAGCTGCTTCACCACTAACATGGCATCTCCTTTGACAATCAACCTCTTAATACCATGTTCCAAGCACCATTCCAACCCAAACTGCAGAGTGGCATATTGTGCTTCATTATTGGAATAGATCCCAAGCAGAGTTTTACCTTGTCTAGTGACCTCCTCACCTTGTGGGTTGTAGATGATGACTCCACCTACTGTTTGATCACTTTGTCTCTCTCCTATAGACTCCATCAAAATGCATAATGAAGGCACCTTCCAGCTCTCCTTGAATTGTGGGCTTTGTCTCCTCACCATTGCTCTTGATGGTGATCTTCTTTTCATGGGACCTGTAGGTGAGAATGTCTGCCAAACTTGCCCTAGTGCTATCCTCCACTATAAAAGTGTAGTCATACTCCTAAAGCTCCAAAATCTGTTTCGCTATCATTGGGAAAGTGGTCATGTGTTGTACAACATATGGAAATGAAAGAGATAAGACCTGAACTTTCTTACTTCAAACATGAGGGCTGAAACCATTTGTTCTGCTTCTTTGTAGCCTTTCTTTGCCTGTGTCATAATCCTGCTAGAAAAATAGATTGGCCTCATGTAGGAGCTCTTTGGGTCCTTCTGCATCAAGACTGCCCCAATAGCCTCGGTCCCCACCCTTGGAGAGACATAGAACACTTCATTCCATACCAGTTGGTGGCATTAGGGTTGGCAATGAACTAAGAACCTTTTTTTATTTCTTGAAACTGAATTTCACACTCCTCATCCCAAGAGAAGATACCTTTATGTGCTAACTTCTGCAATGGTGAAACAATTTGTGAAAGAAGATTGAATCGAGACGTGTACCTGGTTTTCTGAATGAATGTGACCAGCTCCCTTGCATTTTGGGTGAAGGTAGAGCTAAAAGGTCTTCAATCTTGGTTGAATCTGCTTCAATTCCTCTTGTTGAGATGATGTGTCCCAAAAGCTTCACTTCACTTTGAGCTATGTGGCACTTGTCAAGATTCAATTGTTCACCCAATTGGTACAACCTTTGTAACCTTTCTTCGACTCTTTGGAAATGCAATTCCCTATGACTATATATGCAGAAATCATCCATGTAGACCCTAATAGAGGGTTGAAAAACATAATTCATGAATCTGTTGAAGGTGGGAGGTGCATTTGTGAGGCCAAAAGGCATTACTTTGTAAGCAAAGCATCTCCATGGAGTGGTGAAGGTGGTTTTCCATTGATCCTCCTCTGCTATCATGATTTGGAAGTAGCGAGAGTAACCATCACATACTGTGTACCTTTCATGGCCTGCTACTTTATTCAAGATTTCATCTTGGAATGGGAGGGGGAAGTGGTCCCTCTTTGTGGCAGCATTTAGGACTTGTAATCTACATAGATCCTCCATTTTCCATTCTTCTTAGGGGTAACAACTACAGGGGAGACCCAATCTGAGTTTTCCACTGGGTAAATAAAACCTGCTTTCAAGAGCCTCTTTACCTCCATTAGTAAAGCCTCTCTCTAGACCACTCCTAACCTTATTAATTTTTGATAGCATCAGGCTTTAGTTCTATATGATGTTTTATGATTTCCACTCTTTATGGTGATGTAAGCCGTTTCCTCCTCTGGTGTCAAATCCTTTGCTAGCATCTTCTTTATTTCCACTCCTTTTACCTGGGTGTAGTCAGTGATGAAGAGGTTGGTGTACTTCTTTAGAATGGTGATGTAAGCCGCTTCCTCCTCTGGTATCAAATCCTTTGCTAGCATCTTCTTTATTTGCTAGTTCTATATGATGTTTTATGATTTCCACTCCTTTTACCTGGGTGTAGTCAGTGATGAAGAGGTTGGTGTACTTCTTTAGCATGGTGATGTAAGAGCCGCTTCCTCCTCTGGTGTCAAATCCTTTGCTAGCATCTTCTTTATTTGCTTGTCCTCAACCTGTAGAGAATCACCATCCTTTTCTTAGTCTCCCTTTGTTGTGGTTGCCTCCTTCCCTTGAAAGATGAGTGCCATCACCTCCATAGAGGAATCCTCCTCACTGGTACTTGATCCCGACTCTGTTTCTAAGTAATCATATGATATTTCTTCATCCAAGCTAGTCTCATACCTTAGGTCCACTTTCCTTCCCTTTTTCATGTCATAGGTGATATTCTTCCTATTGGCACCATTCTCTCCCTCTGGCTTGAGAACTAGTAGACATGTCCCCCATTTTTGGTCTGCCCCAACAGCTATGAGCCAAGGCCTACCTAAAATAATGGGATAGCCCTCCCCCTTTGATGGGATCACATACATGTCTACCTCTACCTCAACACAACAAACAATTGCCTTTACACCCTTGATCACTCCTAGGCACTTGCATACATTATTGGCTAGTTTAGCTTTATAGGGAGATGGAGCATTCACTTCTAACCCTAATCTATGCATGGTTTTCTCTATCATGACACACATTTGGGCACCCCCATCCACATACACCTTAGGAATCTTATATCGCTTAATCCAAGCATCCACTAAAGGAACAACATCTTCATCAGGATTAGCTTTAATTAACTTGACTGATTTTATCTGTTTTCTTCTAGAGCAATTGCAGGAATGATGCAAAAATACCAACTAGAGCCAATTACAACCCAGAGTAGCAAAAGTGTCACAAGGAAAGAAGAAAAAGAAAATTGGGAGAACATCCAGAAGGAAAAACTGACAAGGGGAAGTCAGGAACGACGGAAAGAAAAAAATCAGGAAGAAGAAAGAACATGTGGAGATGAGCCCACTAGAGCAAAGAGGAAGGCAACAGTTGTAGAAAGGAGTATGACTTATGGGAGGATCTCAGTAAGATTAAATTGAATATCACTCTGGATCAAATGTTGAACCTAGTTCCCAAGTATAGACAAAGGTTGCTGCAGGCCACGATACCAAATGAAAAATTGGCATAAATGCCTTTGCAGGAACCAAAAAATGCGATGGCGGCGGGCAGAATGCAAGAATGTGGAAAGTAACCATCAAGAATGCGACTGGCATATTTTCTGAAAGTAACCATCCGGATCAGGGGTGAGACAGTAACAAGAGTCATTCTAGAAAGTGGGTCAAACATAATATCAAATAACGTGGCTAAAAGGCTACTAGGGATCACTGACATGCAGCCCGCTGCTCTATTCTAGATTTGCATGGTTGACTAGAGAAGGGTCTGACCTATCAGGATAATTAGGGGAGAACAGATAGAGGTGGTGGGATGTAGCTTCACTGCTGTGTTCATTGTCCTCAAGATGACTGAGATAGCAGGTGCATATCCCATGCTCCTAGGAAGGTCTTGGCTCTAGAGTGGAAGAATAAAGCATAATTGGGAGACATACAAGATCACCATCATAAGAGGCAAAAAGAAGGTCTGCATCTCAGTGGCAGGAAGAGACAGGCTAAGCCCAGGAAACCGACCAATGCATGCAGAAGGCCTGAACTACCTAGAAGGGGTAGAAGATGATGAAGAAGAGCAGATCTTGAAGGAGAATCCAGATATGCGCTCCCTATTTGACGTGGACATAGAAGGATCGTACAAAGATATGACCCAGAGGTCCTTATAGCCCATCCTGAAGTGATAGCTAATAAGTAAAGCGAGTGTGAGGAGGAGGAGGATGCTTAGCATGATGTGGAAAAGCTATAGGAAGAACCGAAAAAATCCATGGTGGCTTTAAAACAAGAAGAAGCTGAGATTAAGAAAAGAAGTATCAGGGTGAAGGAAGACGAGCTTGAGGAGGTGAATTTGGGGGATGATCAGGAATCCAAAATAGTCAGAATTAGTGCTACTTTTATCTAGGAATTCAGAGGGAGGATCCGTCTTAATGCTTAATTAAGAGAAAGTTAATCTTTATGCTTATTTGTAATGCTTTCTTTAAGTAAATCTCTCTCTCTAAAAGAATAGCCATCTTTATGGCTAAATCCCTTGAAAAAGGATGCTTCTCAATGATAGTCTCTTAATTCAAAGCTAAATAAGCTAGAGATTAAGAAAATGGTATTTTTACAATTTTGTGTTAACAAAATAATGGTTATTTCTTTTAGATTATTTATAAGTAGTTAAAAACTACTTTGATTGATTCTAAATGAGAAATAGATTATCCTATCAATTTGGGAGGATAAATGAACCCTTCTTTTAGTAATTTATCAATCTCTTCTTTTATGTAGTTTGGGTTCATCATGGAGATCAGAGGAAGAAGCTAACTTTCAAGAGTAAGTCATTCATGGTAGTGGTTGGGCAGCTATACAAAATGGGCATCGACTAGATTCTTAGGAGATGTGTCCCCGAGAATGAGTGTAGCAGGCCATGTTAGAAGAATCACATCAAGGTGTAAGTGGTGGGCATTTTTTTTGAGAAGTCACAGGATAAAAAATATTCCAGGTGGGTCTGTGGTGGCCAACCACATTCCTTTTGAAATCCATGAAATTTGTTCTTGAGAGAAGGGAAGTCCATTTCATAGTTTTTAGTGGTTGGTACATCTCCCATCCACGTACAACCACTTTCTAGCATATTTAACTCTTCCAAAGTACCTAGTTCTTCCAATACTACAGACACCTAGGAGGTTGTAAAAAATATTGTGGGATTCTAGGGAGATGTGCAAGTCTTCATCATCCTCATAGACATCTACTTCAAGCTTTAAAGCTAGGCCAAGAGGTACTGTTTGCGTTTATATCTCATTTTTTAACCTTTGCTTTTGAATAGTTTATTAATGAATTATTCACTAAAAAAATAATTGTGTAATACCTTAGGATTTCACCTTATGTAATTGATTTTCATAAGGTTGTATACACATAATTAATTAAATTGACTAAATGAGCATATTCGAGGACATGAAATTAATTTAGATTGAGGAATTAGATTATTTTTTAATTAAGGAATATTCTCTACACATGTTCTCAAAAACAGAGAATTGATTGGTCATCATAGAATCACCTTAGCCTAATATACATTAATAAGAATGTGCCTTAAATAGTATGGATGGTTTGGTAAATTTAATTATACCTACGATACACATAAACTTCTTTACTAAATATAATTATGGGAAGATTCATATTAGTACCTTAACCATAGATTAATGTACCCTTAGGTTAATTTAATGAACTTATGATAAAATTTATACTAAGGGATAAAACACTTCATTTTCATATTCATGTATCTAAAATTTAGGAGATTAAACATTAGGTAGGATAAGTTAAATTACCTTGATTTTTGGCATTATTTAGGGTTTAAATGAGTTGTACATTGAAATATGCAAATAAATGTGTACATCAAGTATGCATACAAATGTATACATCAATTGTGCACATAGATGTGTACATTGACTCTTTATATAAGAAATGGTTTAGGTTAAGAAAATTAGAGTATAACTAAATGAAGAAGAATATTAAGATTTTAGATTTAAAAAATGGTCTACTTCTAGAGAGAAAAAGTGATATTAGGGTTATAGAGAGAGAAAATAACTTTAAGGGGAAGAAAAAATACCTTGCGTAAGAGAGAGTAATAACTTAGAGAAGACGACCAAAGGGTATCCTAAAAAGACAACTTATTTCATGTTAGCTTACTAAAAAGGTATGTCCCACAATCCTAATCACATTTCAAAAGATGACCTACTTATCTCTCCAACTCAAGGATAGTTACAATTGTAACATGAAACAGTTGTGGATGTTTTAAAAAATACAATCCTAAGAGAATACCTTGTAAAGTGGAAATTTTACCCAGTAGAGGAATCTACCACCTAGGAAAAAGAAGAAGAAATACTAAGGGATTACCCTTAATTTACGAGATGAGGGCATCTCAAAATTTTTTATGGAGGAGGATGTAAGATCCCTCCCTAACCCCTCTTCAAGTATGGATAAATTTATTCTAATATCATGTTGATCTCACAAAAAGAAGTTAAAAAAACTAATACAAGAGAGGTTGAGCCAAGAGGCACAAAAAGAGGCTAAGGCAAGGGCAGCCAAAGCTAAGGCAAAACAAATTGGGCTAACACTCCACATAAACGTGGCTCCTCCAACCCTGATCGAGGAAGAGGCCCTTGACACAGAGCCTTCTTGTCTTAAAGTTGGACTCTCTATGGAGGAAAAAACAACTAATCTCCTTGCAATGATTGATTTCAGAGAGTCACAACTTACTCTGAGACAAAACATGGTTAAAATTGGAGAATATAGAGTTAGAGTCAACATCAGCCAAAGTTAAAAGTGTGCATGCAGAAATTGAAACCACTCAGATAATCGGGAGACACACCATCCAACCAAATACCATATGGTTCATCACTTCAATCATACTACCATAACCGAAAAATTAATAAATAATCATAAAAGCATAGCATAGCATGAAAACACAGAGAAAATAATTGGGTGCAATCTATCCCCACTCAAGAAGTGTCGGCTTCCTTCCACCTCTTGAGTATTTATGCTTTATTAATAAAAATAGCCCATAAGCCAAAAATAGATGCACTCTTATGCATGGGCTTGCCCTTTACAAAAACGGGGATTGATTTTAACACAAGCTTAGGTAAAGTGTTTCTATCTAGCCACTAAAGGATAATTAAAAAAAGAACCCCAAGGGCTAATTCACGTGCAAATAAATAAGTCCACGGCCAATATAACAGAAGTGGGCGGCTCAATAGGTTCACGCCCGAATACATCAAAATGGGGTGGCCAATAACAATACAAAATCTTGTAGTAGATACTACGGCAAAAAAAAACCAAAATGAGAACCATCCCAATAATAGCTCGCACCATATCGCCGCCATCACATCCCAGCCATTTCGGCTTATGAGCACAAAGCCCATTAATCTCACCAACCTACAAGGTTTTCCATTCAAACACACTACAAGTTAGCAATGCATGCTAAAATTCCACGAGAGCACATAAGTAATAAATTCAACACTTAGTTCCAGCTAAATTTCATATGTCCTAGACATGGAATATTCGAAATCACCCAAGTGCCATGCTATGAACATAGTTGTAATTAGGCGTCCCCAATTAACCATAGAAAGATGGATGGACAAACCGTGACATCCCTCTTGCCCGGGATAGCAACTGTCCTCAGTTGCTATCATATCAATTGGCTCGTGTTTGAAAGTAGGATTGGATGATGTCGGGATAGGCGCATGAAAAAACCACTCAAGCATCCATTTAGCATTTTCACGAGGATGATTTTTGAAGGTCAAAAGATATCTATTATATATAGTATGTGTGCGAGTAGTAGTGGTCTCACGGTCAATATATAATAGCCTCAGGTTGAAGTTCTTCTACTTGGTCAACAAGACTAGATGCTTCCTCATATATAGGATGTGTAGGAATTGGTCCCCTATAAGGTCTCAAAAGTCTAAAATGAAAAGAATTATGAATTCTCCAATGAGAAGGAAGTGAAAGCCTATATGCTAGGTCATTAATCTTATGAGTAATTTGAAAAGGACCATAAAAACGAGGAGCTAACTTAACAACAGGGTTAGTCTCAACACTTTTAAGACATCTCTTTTTAATACGAAGAAAAACATATTGACCTTCTTGAAAAACCATGTGCTTTCTTTTCTTATTAGCTTGGTTAGTGTATTTCTCTTGTGCATTAGAAATAGCTTTATGAACATGATCATGAATGGAAGTGAAATCAATGGTGAATTGATTTACAGCTTCAATAGTGTGTGACAAAGGAGTGATAGGAGTAGGTAAAACTTTTCCATACACAATTACAAAAGGTGCTTTTCCAATGGATGAATGCGGTGTGTTGTTATATGCAAATTACAAAATATGGATATACTTATCCCATTGTTTAGTTTGTAATGAAACATATGCACAAAGTAAATCCAATATTGTGCTATTTGTCACTTCTATTTGACCATTAGATTCATGATGAAATGCAGTGGAAAAATCCAATTTAGTGCCTAGATTATCAAACAATGTAGTCCAAAAATCACTGCAAAACTTAGAATCTCTATTAGAAACAATCACTTGTGGTAAAACATGATGTGTGAAAATGTGTTTAATAAACAAATGTGCAGCTTGATGTGCAGTAAGAGTCTTTTTACAAGAAAGGAAATATGCTTGTTTGCTAAACCTATCAACAATGGTCCAAATCATATTATTATGGTTCATAGTCAAGGGAAAAACAATGATAAAATCCATAGAAATCTGTTCCCAAGGAGCGTTAGGAATAGGCATGAGTAAACCAATTTTCTTACCCTTATAACTTTTCACTTTTTGACAAACATCACATTCAGACACAAATTTAGCTACATCATTTTTCATTTTAGGCCAATAAAAGTCATTAGAGATAGTTCGGAATGTAGATGAAACACCTCGATGCCCCGCATAAGGTGGCTGATGTAATTCTTCTAAAATAGAATGTCTAAAAGGTTGAGTAATGCATAATCTTTTTTGGAAGAAAAGATATCCATCATCGTAGTAGGTACTCAGCAAAAAGGGGTCCAATGATTTTCTCTCAATCTAGACCAAATGTCACTAAAGTCAGGGTTTGGGTCATAAGTCTCATGCATAGAGTCAAAAGATGTATTCTCAATTACAGAAATATTTTGAATGGAGGGTCTTCTACTCAAAGCGTCAGCAACCACATTCTCTTTACCAGGTTGGTATTGAATAATAGGCTGAAAACTTTGAATAAAAGCTGCCCATTTAATATGTCTATCCAAAATAAGTGGTTGAGAAAGCAAATATTTGATACTCTGCTGATGATCAGTTTTTATAAGAAATTCTGAAACCATCAAATAATGTTTCCAAATTTTCAATGCATGGACTAAGCTACAGCAGGCAACTCCTTGTCAGCAGGTGCTATACTTAATTTCAGCAGGACAAAATTTCCTACTCTTGAAAGTAATAGAATGACCATCTTGCATTAATACAGCACCAATGCCCTTACCACTACCATCGGTTACAACCACAAAGAAAGGACGTGAAAAATTAGGTAATTATAACATAGGTGCACGAGCAAGTGCATATTTTAATGCAAGAAAAGATTTCTCTTGAAGTTCGGTCCATTCATAGGGTTTGGTTTTCTTGAGAAGTTGAGTGAGATAGTGTCTTATATGCAAAATTAGGTACACATTTGCGATAATATCTACACAACCCTAGAAAAGATCGTAATTCATGAAGATTCTTGGGACGCGGCCATGTCGCAATAGTTTCTATTTTCTTGGGATCAACATGGATGCCTTTAGTAGAAACTATATGTCCCAAATACTCAATCTCACTCTGGAAGACACTACTCTTTTCGAGATTAAGGTAAAGTTCATTTTTCTTGAGCAAATTAAATACAATTTCCAAGTGTTTTTCGTGCTCTTCTTTAGATTTACTAAAAAGTAAGATATCATCGAAAAAGACAACTCCACAAAGTTTTGATGTTCAAGAAAGATCCTATTCATCATTATATGGCTAAAAGTCGTAGGAGCATTAGTAAGACCACATGTCATCACTAAAAACTCAAAGTAACCAGTCTGAGTTCTAAAAGTAGTTTTATAGATATCTTGCTTGATCATTCTTACTTGATGATATCCAGATTTTAGGTCAATTTTGCTAAAGACGCTAGCTCCCCTTAATTTATCAAGTAGATCATCAACTCTAGGAATTGTAAATCTATTCTTGATAGTGTCCTTGTTGAGAGTCCTGTAATCTACACACATACGATAAGTACCATTTTTCTTTTTTACAAGAAGGACCGGTGCTCCATATGGTAAACTACTTCGTCTGATAAGTCCCCGAGAAAGAAATTCCTCGATTTGAGTCTGAATTTCTCTTTGCTCAAGAGGGTTAACTCTATAAGGTGCTCTACAAGGCGGTGCACTACCAGGAAT
The DNA here is from genome assembly GCF_041138505.1 of Cibotium barometz. NCBI lineage: Eukaryota > Viridiplantae > Streptophyta > Polypodiopsida > Cyatheales > Cibotiaceae > Cibotium > Cibotium barometz. Next base: position 26,104,481 of record NC_141062.1, on the reverse strand, counting down.
AATGTCTATGTGATGATCTTCAGGACGTGATCTAGGGAGTCCAGGAGGTAACTCATTGAGAAAACAGTCAGAGAATTTAGAAATGAAAGAGTCATGGGATGTATCCCTAGGAGATGGTTCTTGAGCACTAAGTTGGTTAACCAAAATTAAAAAAGTTTTCTCCCTCTTCCTCAAAGCCCTTTTGGCTTGAGTATGGCTCAATACCTTCAAAAATTCCTTTTGAGTATGGCTCAAAAGTGATTGATCCTTACCTTCAAAAATTCCTTGTAAACAAACATTCTTACCATGATGTATAAAAGACATTGTGGGCTTTGCATAATCTATATGTGGTGTGTACTCATGTCAAAAAGGCATTCCCAAAATCATGTCAATACTATGCAAAGGTGCTACTAAGATAGTACGTTCATCCAAAAATTGTGCAATAAAAAAAATAAGATTATTCACTTTCTTAGTGCAATTATACTTTTGGTTTTGAAAAGCAGCCTTTATTTTAAAACGAGAAGGAATCATGTCAAGATGAAGAGCATGTGAAAGACGTTCAGAAATAAAATTGTGTGTACTACCATCATCATGCAAGATTGTGATATCCTTATCTTGATTTTTTCCCTTCATTTTAAGTAAAGTATGTTGTGAAAAAGAATGAGGACTCAAAGGTTAGAAGTAACTTCTTGATCAGATTTACCATTGAACTCATTACCATCAAACTCTGGCTCATAGTCGTCATCTGGTAAGTGTCTCTAGTGCCAGTGTCTTCAATCCATCCACCATGTTAAGCCGTGCAATTGGCTTCTTGTTGTTGTTGTTGTTGTTGTTGTTGCTGCTGCTGTTTGCTGTCATTTGGACACTTATTAGCATAGTGTCTCCTCTGATGGCAAGTGTAACATCGAAAATTGTTCACTTTTTCATCTCAAGTCAATGAATTCGGTACATCTGTCTTCTTTGGTTCTCCACTCTCTCCATTACTATTGTTGCCAATCTTTGCTTTATTGTTGTTGTTGAATTGCTCGCTTCTTTGATCTTGACACTTGTTAAATGAAGAACGCCTGTCAAAACCACTAGAAGATGTCGAATATTTGGAGAATTTAGAAGTACGATTCTCCTATTGGAACTTGGGCACACCATTTTTTTTTCACAATTTAAAGCAAGAGATTTAGCAGAGGCAAGAGTATGAGGACGAAACATATTAACCTCCGCTCTAATATTTGGATCCAACCGTGAGATAAACTTCCTTTTAAGATTCTTTTCACGTACTTTTTCTATAGATTGCATTTGAATGAGAGCATTCCAAAATTTTTCAATGTAAGTTTGGACATCCTTCCCTTTCAATTGTCTAAGAGTGTCCCAATGTTGTCAGGTTTTGGCCTTGTACTGAGGAGATAGAAAGTGTCTTTGATAAACCCTGTTCATTTCCTTGCCTTCTCCCAAGCCATCACACTGTTCTTGAAGAAGAAGATATGGTGCTAGAGGTCGAGCGCCTGTCATCCATAGTATAAAAGGAGGTGGACAAGCATGCGTAATGGCTGGACAAGATGGCCTCAAAGAGTTCGCAGAGATGCCATGGGAGGAGCTATAGCAGAACTACAAAATGGTAGAGCGGCTAGAGGAGCTACAGAAGAGCAATACAATCACACTCCCGTTGGGAGAGAAGCGGGCTTTCAATCCCATGTACATGTGGCTGAGGTATTCAAGCTTCCGGTGGAAGGTGAGGGCAAAGTCAAAGCAATAGACAAGGATGACCTCGTCTAAGTACTGAAAATCCTCCCAAGTACGAGGTTTATGTCGCCCATTCTTGGTAGCATTCCACCATAAAGCAACATTCTGAATCAAATTTGCAGCACACTTGACCTTGTCTTTCTCGAAAAATTTCTCTTCCAAAAAATAATCATCAAATTGGCTAAGCCAAGCTAAAATAGTGCGTGCGTCCTTCTTTCCATCAAAATTTTGAAAAGAGAAAGCCTTGCGACGACTAATGCGAGATTCTTTTCGAGTCGTTTGAGTATCTAAAGTTGCTTTCATGGTTCAAAGAATAGAATCCTCATCACTATCACTTTCAATGTCATGCTTATGCCTTTTACGAGATTTCAATTAGTCTTCTAATGCAATTCTATGAGTGCGTTCATTGACCAATTGTTCTTGCAAAGCAGCGAGTTGCTCTTGAATAGACGGAAGTGCAGGTAAATCAGCCATGAATACTAAAAAAATAATAAAGATAGGAAAAAGTTAGAAATACTTATATTATTTTTGGCTCATGGTAATAATTTTGAAGATCATGAATCCGTGGCAATTAGAAGAGTGGTGTGGCCATCCAACGCAATCACCAAACTGCTTAAAGTAGCTTCGAAGCATTAGAAGGTCGTCTGGTAGAAAAAATATTGAGAATCGAGTGTGAATTTAAGCTTCGGGAAGGCATAAAACAACCAAATTTGAAAATCCCACAACTTTGAATTGATGTAATTTTTTGAGCCAAACTAGAATAAGAAACTGAAAATATTTCCAATTCGACGTCAGGCCAAATTCGGGCTGATTTTGATGAAGATTTGGCTTGAAGAAGCTTGGAGTATGAATCTTCTCTTATCTTTTTAGACCTTTTTGAGTAAAGCAAAGATGTAATTTTTGTCCAGCGTTGATTTCTGCAAAGCTTCCTCCACCCGTTGCAAATTCAAATCCCTGGATCTTCCACAAAACCCCTTAGACAAGGTATAAGATTTATACAAGAGGACACATCGGCGGACGCATCCAACGGAGTGGATCTTCGAATCGGTTGCAGAACTGAGAGCCAAATTCCCAAGGAAAGAAGAAGGTTCTGTTTATTTTCCAAGGTGGCCTGACGGCGGGCGGGAATTCGCAGAGCCAATTAAGAGTAAGTTTAAGCTTTGTTTTAAGCTTTGTGTTATGCCTTAAACTAAGGCTTTGGGTAAAGTCTTTACCCCTTGTATATGTGCTTGATATGTCCTTGAAAAAGAGACCTTCAACCAAACCTCCAACCCTTGAATTTTTCTTCTTTCACAAAAACTAGAAAATTGCACGTACCTTTTGTCTTTCTTTTTTGCAAAGCCTTCCTCCCTTTGATTTTTCTCAATATTTTTCACCTTCTCTCCCCCCTTTTCTTTGATACCACTGAAACCACTCGGATCATGAGGAAACACACCATCCAACCAAATACCATCTGGTTCATCACTTCAATCATATTACCTTAATCGAAAAATTAATAAATAATCACATAAAAGCATAGCATAGCATGAAAACACAAGAAAGAATAATTGGGTGCAATCTATCCCCCTCAAGAAGTGTCGGCTTCCTTCCACCTCTTGAGTATTTATGCTTTATTAATAAAAATAGCCCATAAACCAAAAACAGATGCACGCTTATGCATGGGCTTGCCCTTTACAAAAATGGGGGTTGCTTTTAACACAAGCTTAGGTAAAGTGTTCCTATATAACCACTAAAGGATAATTACAAAAAGAACCCCAAGAGCTAATTCACATGCAAATAAATAAGTCCACGCCCAATATAACAAGTGGGCGTGGTTGAATAGGTCCACGCTCGAATACATCAAAATGGGGCGGCCAATAGCAGTACAAAATCTCATAGTAGATACTATGGCAAAAAAAAACCAAAATGAGAACCATCTCGGTAATAGCTCGTACCATATCGTCGCCATCACGTCCCAGCCATTCCGGCTTATGAGCACAAAGCCCATCAATCTCACCAACCTACAAGGTTGTCCATTCAAACACACTACAAGTTAGTAACACACTACAAGGTTGTCCATTCAAACACACTACAAGTTAGTAACACATGCTAAAAGTCCACGGCAGCACATAAGTAATAAATCCAACACTTAGTTCCAACTATCCCTGATTTCATATGTCTTACACATGGAATATTCGGAATCACCCAAGTGCCATGCTACAAACATAGTGGTAATTAGGCATCCCCAATTAACCACAGAAAGATGGACACATCCAAACTAGTTAAGGAGGGTTGGAAAAGGAAAGGAAGGTAAGAATGGGTTCCTACTTTGTCAAAAACACCACCCTCCCCCAAAAGTATCAAGAAGGTGTGGGTACCCAAAAAGCAACCAAGTCAAAAACCTGACCTCACTAATTTTGAGCAAAGATTCGGTGGGAATGGGTGACGATGATTAAAATCAGTGCCGACTCAAGATGTGGTTGGGAAGACACAAGAACTTGAACAAAATCCACAAGAAGCTTCCTAGCTTAATGTCACACAAGATGCCAATCAAACTAGGGTAAAACAAGTGAATTAGACAATTCCCTTCCCCCAGACCAAAGCTACTATTAGCAGGCACACAACAACACATGTTCACATAAGAACTTGCTACTGATTCTATGGACTAGTTGATTCAATGAACGGAGCAAGAGTTGTTGTGTTCCACTGAAGAATTTTAAATGTTACAATAACACACCCCTTCTACATCAAGAGCTTCATCCAAATATGCTTGGGCCTAATAAATGGGCGACCGGGCTAATAAATGAATGCAAATACTAGCAAACAAGTCTTGGAGGACTAACTTGCTAAAATTCTAACATTAATAATAAACCCTTTGGAAAACACTTCACTTACAACCTCATCATATTCTCCATCTCGTGATGTTGCAGAACGATGATCGCCATGATTTTTGACCACCAAAATCATGTCACATAGCATTTTTCCACATTTATCCCAAAAGCCCAAGATCACTCCTACAATGTATCATGATCCAATCTAGACCACCGGACATGGCCATAACCTCACAATTCTATCATCGTGATTATTCATAAATCATGGTCATGATTTTGATACCTTGTAGAAGAATGCAATAAAGAATGAGCCAAAATTTATCTATACTAAGCCTTGTGGATGTTTTGGTACTAGTAAGGTGGGAATTACATGATTTTATGCTTCTCATTTGTCATGATCATCGCCATTATTGGTGTAATCACACCAACCATTGGTGTGATCCATGACTTGGATTCCAAGGCTAATAATATGGTGCCACGTGCCACATGCATTGAATTTCGAGCCACCCACCATGATCCCCCTGGCTACAAATAGGTATATGCTTCTTCTTTTTGCATTGTTTTCACTATTTTTAAAATTTTCATCTCCCTTAGCTTTTGATTGCACCTGTGTCTACCCATTGTCTGCACACCATCGGCTATATCCCTTATCTTCTTTCTTTTTAAATATTTTGTTTTGAAATATTTTGATTGTTAATGGTCTTATCGAATCAATTGGGAAGGTATGAACTTTGGAAATCATCTTTTTCCATCTCTTTCACACCCTCTCCTTCTATGGATGCCAATTATTAACTATCCAATCTCTTAACACTCTCCTCATCCCTCACATCTAAAAAAAATTTATGATTCCCAAAACCCATGATTATACAATTTGCATGATCACAGAACCAACTAACTTGACTGCATAATCACAGTCTGTAGCTAAAATTAACACATCTGTAGAGTGACATACAAAGTGCCAATGGCTCTCCTTCACAATCCATGAAATCGATGTGTTACTGTGATTCTATGGTTTGTGTAATCACAACACATGATTACCACATCACTAGTCATAATGCCATGTCACCAATCATCAATCACACTATGATTTTACCATGTCACCAATCATGGTGATACAACATCAATCATGTCTGACCAATCATGGCCTATCTTCCTCAATACAAATAACTAATTGGAAATTGTGGTTCCCATGATTATATAATTTGCATAATCATAGGCTCAATGGCCCCAACTAACTTGACTGCATAATCACAGCCCATGTAGCTAAAATTAAAACATTTGCAGTGACATAAGGTGCCAATGGCTCTCATTCACGATCCATGAAATTGGTGTGTTACTTTGATTATGTGGTTTGTACAATTATGGCACGTGATTATCACATCACCAGTGTAAGATTCCTCCCCCCAGCCCTCATGATGTCCAGTATCTTCCCCTGTAATTCATTCCCCTCTTCAGAAATATAAAAGATCTTGTTTCTACCTGAGAGAGAAAATATTCTAGAGAGATAATATTCAGATTTTAAATATTTTTGGATAGAAAAATACCTCATCTTATTAAAATAAGTTTCCCTGAAACTCAGAAGGTACATTAGAAATTAAGTATAATCTGTTCAAGAGGCATTATCCTGGGGGTGAAGATTTTTTCGAAATTTTAAATTAAGGTTCCTATGGACCAATAAGATTCATCCAAATGTAGGGAGGAGATAAATGAAGAAATAAAAGGAAAATCCCCCAAAAATGAGTAAATACTCACATAAGATGAAGAGTTGACTAAGGACAAGGTTAATAGTTAAAAAAGAGAGATATTTAGGTGAAATGATACATTTTTGACACCTCTGCATTGGGGGAGTTTCCCTCATGAAGAGGGTGCCTATTTCACATGCTCGAATGATTTTTAAACTCCCAATTAATGAGATATTTTCTTCTCTCCTCTCTCCTGTTTCAACTAGATCCAAAAAGTGACCAAAACTGACCCAAAAATGGTCAAAATTTGACCAAAATGATCTAGAAAATTCTAGAATCAGTTGGCTTGGTTAGAGGCTCACTTTTTTCTATAAATAGAAGCCCTCCCCTTTGTTGAAACTTAATAGTGTTTTATGCACTATTAGTCTGCTCCTCCCAAGCCAAGAACTGTGAATTTATTAATAATTCACTAGTTTTTTGACATTTTCCTCTTCCAAAGATTGGTGGCCACTCTTGTTACAAACAAGAGTTGAACCCTCAAACCATCAAGCCAAAGGAAAGCTCCAAGAAATTATGTAAGTAGAGATTCTTGTATTTTTCTTTATTGATTTTATGTTTTTCTAATGTTTATGATTGTTTGAAGTGATAAATGGATGTTATGCCTTGATCGAAAGGCTTTTTCCCTCTCTCTTCTTAGAATCAACCCTTCTTTATCCTAGTTAAGTGAAAATTATTGGAATTAAACTTTTTATAATATTTTCTCTTTTATAAGTAAATTTTGATTAGTATAGATTATTTTAAATCAATTAGAGTTAATTTTTAAGATAAAATTAAGTAAGAAAAATTAAAAAATGGTCAGCCATACAAAGGAGGTTATGGCAAATTTTTTGAAAATAAGAATTATCTTTTATTATGCTAAAAGAGTAATTCCTATCAATTCTATTCTCTAAAAGTGTCATTTTCATGCATAGAAGATGCATATTGAGTATTATTATTCTTATGCATAAAGAAAAAAATTTCTTTTATTATGAAAGTATTACTTTCATCAAAATAGATTTTTATGCATAAAGGAATAATTTTCTTTTATTATGAAAGTGTTACTTTCATCAAAATGGATTTTTAGGCATAAAAGATTATTATTTTATTGTAAAAGTGTTACTTTTATCATATTTGATTTTCATGCATAGAGGTATGCATAAAAGATTATTATTTTATTGTAAAAGTGTTACTTTTATCATATTTGATTTTCATGCATAGAGGTATGCATAAAAGATTATTATTTTATTGTGAAAGTGTTATTTTTATCATATTTGATTTTCATGCATAGAGGTATGCATAAAAGATTATTATTTTATTGTAAAAGTGTTACTTTTATCATAATTGATTTTCATGCATAGAGGTATGCATAAAAGATTATTATTTTATTATAAAAGTGTTACTTTTATCATACTTGATTTTCATGTATAGAGGTATGCATAAAAGATTATTATTTTATTGTAAAAGTGTTATTTTTATCATATTTGATTTTTATGCATAAAGGTATGCATAAAAGATTATTATTTTATTATAAAAGTTTTACTTTTATCATATTTGATTTTCAGGCATAGAAGTATGCATAAAAGATTTTCTTATATATAAAAGTGTTACTTTCATCATAAATGATTTTATGCATAAATTAGATGCATAAAAGAAATTCTTTTATATTAAAAGAGTGATTCTCATCATCATAAATGATTGTATGCATAATCATATGCATAAAAGATATTTTTTTATATTAAAAGAGTGATTTTCATCATAAATGATTTTATGCATAAATAGGATGCATAAGAAAAATTCTTTTATTCTAAAAGTGTAATTCCTACTAAATTGGATTTATGCATGGAAAGATGCATAAAGAAATCTATTTTTAGTTCAAAAGAGTTATTTTCGTCAATTTTGATTTTATGCATAGAAAGATGCATTAAAGATTTGATTTTCTATTCAAAAGTGTCATTCTCATTTAAAATGAATTTATGCATAGGAAGATGCATAAAAGATTGATTTTTATTTTGAAAGTGTTAGTCTCCTTAAAATGGAATTTATGCATAAATAAATGCGTAAATAAATCTTATATCGAAAATAAGAATTCTCTTGTATTCTATAAATAGACATGAGGATGTGAAACGAATCAATTAGATGAAAATGAACGAGGAATAGATGTAGTTATATGTATGTGAAAGAAATGATGTAGATGTGAAAAGTGGATATGGATGTATGGATGAGAATGTGAATGTGGATGTGGATGTATGTGAATGTGAATGTGGATGTGTGAATGTGGATGTGTGAATGGGGATATGGATGTAGATATGGAATGTGGATGTGGATGTATGTAAATGTGAATAAGGATGTGGAATGTGGATATGGATGTCTAGATGTGAATGTGAATGTGAATGTGAATGTGGATGTATGTGAATGTGAATGTGGATGTGTGAATGGGGATATGGATGTAGATATGGAATGTGAATGTGGATGTATGTGAATATGAATGTGGATGTGTGAATGGGGATATGGATGTAGATATGGAATGTGGATGTGGATGTATGTGAATGTGAATGAAAATGTGGAATGTGGATATGGATGTATGGATGTGAATGTGAATGTGGATGTATGAATGTAGATGTGGATGTGGATGTATGAATATGAATTTGGATGTGGATATATGAATGTGGATGTGAAAATAAATGTATAAATGTAGATGTGAATGTGGATGTGGATGTACGAATGTGGATGTGTGTGTGGAATAATGAATGCAAATATGAATGTGAATGGATATGAAGTCGATATGAGCGAATGGATGAGATGAGATGTCATGTGAATCATCAGAACGTGAATGAATAATATAAGATCTGAACGAATGAGATATAATGAGAAATGGATGTGATGAGACGTAATGTAAATTAAGAAATATAGGAATGGATGTTATGTGAAATGAATGAATCCGATGTGATGGGATGGAAAATGATGTATCTGGTCAAGAATGGATACACATATGATTTGGAATTGGATTAAGTAATATGGATTGATATGCGACGAGAGTTCAATATAGAAACTGTATTTGTAAACTGTTTGCAAATAACTGTTTTATGTCAAAGATGTTGGGGAAGCATTTTGACTGTCTTGAGTATGTGGTCGTAGAGACCTACCTGATAAAGTTGCAATAGCTGACGGAGAGTCAATGGAGGACGTCTCGCATAGCAAGGTCTTGACCACCCTCGATTCGATTTAAATGGTGAGCTTCTGGTACGGTGGATGAGGGACCAAGGAAGCGGCCTATGAGTGAAGCGCTAGGTGACTTGCGAAGGATCCTAGAGGGTGCTGACCATACGGTGCTCGGGCTCTGGGTCGCCGAAGATACCCACACGTGCGTCATGGAAGATATTGGAATAAGGAGTAAGAGTTGTTTTCTGAAACCGGGCATGGATCTGGTTGATTGACCTTGCTGGTCCTCAACGGATGAGTCCATGGCTCTTTTATATGGATCTGTTGGTTGATCTTGCTGATCTTCCACGGAGATTCCATTTTGTTATGTGAATATGTTGCCGGTTACTATGAGCTAGGAACTATCGAAAAGGCCCCTGAGTGAACAGGTGGTGAGCGTTCTGGTTGCCAATGATGCCATAAGTACACCGATGAATGAATGATTAAAAATATGGATTCAACTAGAGACTTTGAGGATAGTGATCAATGACATAATGGTTTCATTAAAGGATTGTTTTAAAGTTAGCTGATGCGGAGAAAAAGGTAATTTCATATTGGGTCCGTAAGTGGCGTGACTAGTTTTATGTTTGCATGAACTTCCAGCTAGGGGGCTTGGGAACTCTTTTCCTTGGTACCCGGGACAAAACCTAACCAAATTCCTAATTGGATCCCATCACTACAGTGGTTGGGCGGTTGGGTAACCCATGGGACTGGATGGGGTTAGGCTGGACTGATGGATCCGTAAATCGAGACTCAATTTCTGTTTAGTTCGATAGATGAAGTAAATCCCAGACAAAAATTGTTCTATGGAAAAAGGATCAACGGCTCTGCCTCTCGATGAGGAAAAAAGCGTTGGTCTCTATGATCCAAGTGCAATCTGTCCCTTGAATCTGACTATGGAACTTACGAGTTCAGTCAGATAATTTCAGTTAAGTTAGGCTTTTGACTACGTTAGGGAAAAGCTATCCTGGTGGAATCGCCCGCGCTTTCCGGGCAAGAGAAGTTTTTCCAAGTTCGATTTGGAAGAATCGAGGATTTAGTCACCTGTCCGGATATCCGTGGGCGAGGCCCCGAGTGTGGGACCCTGCCCCACACAAGATGTGCTACTTTCTCTACTAGCACCCCGAATCCATTGCGCGGTGGGGACAAGATCTTAGAGTTGGTATCAGAGCAATTTGGCTAATGAGGATCAACCGAGAAGCCAAATATGTCAAGAATTTATCATGAAGCACAAAAAGGTTATAATTGTGTGATAAAAAATTCATACAATTTGATATTCAAACTGAAATTCGTAATTTGGTAATTCGGTCTTCAGGTGGAAGTACCGCAATTGTATGGAATCCCTAACTTGCTTGAGGCCTAGACATGATAGTATTTACCTTATAATTCCAAGGACCGTGACTACCCGTATATACCGAGGGTATAACTGCAGCTCTTTATATACGAGTAATTCTAAGACTTGAAATTATAAGCATTAATGCTATCCAATTGATGAATTCGAATGTGGTTGATATGATTTTTAAATTCTGGTTGAGAACTGATGAGTTGAATTGGATTCTAATTGAAAAATGATAATCCCTGAAAATTGGTTGAAATGTAATAAGCTGAGCGAAACCGCAATGAGGATGAATGGGACGTCCCTGTGATAATGTTCGTAGCTAGAATGAAGTTAATGACTTCAGCCAATCACTATCAGATTAGTGGATTGTGCTGCCAGATTACTACTGTTAACTTTTGATCAGTGGATCAAGTTAAGGGATGATAAAAATCTGAAAAATTGAAATCCCCATGGAGGACTCTTCAGATGGAAAAATTTAGTCTAATGGACCATTACTGTGTTAAAGATATGAATGAGATATTCTGAATGAATTATTAACTGATAATGCGTTCTATATGAGTATCTTTATCCCTTGATTCTATGGTGAGCCGACCTATTTAGAGAACCCCGGAATCAGTTGAATCAAAAATCGGATTAAATCATAAATAAAGAGACTTAACAAGAATTTTCGTATTAATAGGAACATGGATCGAGGTCGTCGTGGTAGAAATGTTAACCCCCAACTCGATGAAGAAGAGCTCGACCTAGATGTTCGTAAAACTCTTCATAGTTCGCAGCCTGGACCTGAAGAGCAGCTAATGGCCAGGTTCATTCGGGGAATGAACGAGCCATTAGATACTTTAGTCAAGAATGCCAAACCTACTTCCATGGCCGAAGCAGTTTGGATGGCGAAGGATTTCGCCAAAGCCTTTGATGTCAAAGTCTCGCCAAAGCCAGCACCATCACCTTTCAAAAGGTTTTTATTCCCAGAAGGTGATTCCAACCTTCCTCCGCCTAAGAGATATCAGGATCAAACCCAGGATATGGAAAATTCCATAATGGAAGAAATGTCCTTTTTTCGAAACTCAATTCCCTGGATTTCAACTTCAGAAGTTCCACCCTTGAACAAGAGAGTGAAATGCTATAACTGTCAAGGATTTGGACATCGCAGTATGGATTGCCCAACTTCTTTTGGATTAAGGTTTTCAGGGCAGGAAAATCAGGGATCAAGATTCCAGACTCCAGCCCCTTCCGTCCAGAGTAATCATGGTTCTATCCGCCAAAATCAGGGAAAATCCAAAGGTAGACCCTCTATCCAACCTGCAGTTTTAACCCAAAATAATGCAAGACCTCCACCTCAGAATAGGGAAAGTCAAAGAGAGTTGTTCCCAAATCGGTCGTCCACTTCCAAAGCAGTAACGCTGGAAGTGATTGAAGAAGAAGAAGAAGATGAAAAAGATCATACTCCACCTGCGAGATGAGGACATCTCGCGTTTTTTAAGTGGGGTAGAATGTAAGATTCCTCTCCCTAGCCCTCATGATGTCCAGTATCTTCCCCTGTAATTCATTCCCCTCTTCAGAAATATAAAAGATCTTGTTTCTACCTGTTTTGGCCTAGAGAGAGAAAATATTCTAGAGAGATAATATTTAGATTTTAAATATTTTTAGATAGAAAAATACCTCATCTTATTAAAATAAGTTCCCCTAAAACAAAGTTCAAAAAGATTTTCAGAAGGTACATTAGAAATTAAGTATAATCTGTTCAAGAGGCATTATCATGGGGGTGAAGATTTTTTCAAAATTTTAAATTAAGGTTCCTATGGACCAATAAGATTCATCCAAATGTAGGGAGGATATAAATAAAGAAATAAAAGGAAAATCCCCCAAAAATGAGTAAATACTCACATAAGATGAAGAGTTGACTAAGGACAAGGTTAATAGTTAAAAAAGAGAGATATTTAGGTGAAATGATACATTTTTGACACCTCTGCATTGGGGGAGTTTCCCTCATGAAGAGGGTGCCTATTTCACATGCTCAAATGATTTTTAAACTCCCAATTAATGAGATATTTTCTTCTCTCCTCTCTCCTGTTTCAACTAGATCCAAAAAGTGACCAAAACTGACCCAAAAATGGTCAAAATTTGACCAAAATGATCTAGAAAATTCTAGAATCAGTTGGCTTGGTTAGAGGCTCACTTTTTTCTATAAATAGAAGCCCTCCCCTTTGTTGAAACTTAATAGTGTTTTATGCACTATTAGTCTGCTCCTCCCAAGCCAAGAACTGTGAATTTATTAATAATTCACTAGTTTTTTGACATTTTCCTCTTCCAAAGATTGGTGGCCACTCTTGTTACAAACAAGAGTTGAACCCTCAAACCATCAAGCCAAAGGAAAGCTCCAAGAAATTATGTAAGTAGAGATTCTTGTATTTTTCTTTATTGATTTTATGTTTTTCTAATGTTTATGATTGTTTGAAGTGATAAATGGATGTTATGCCTTGATCGAAAGGCTTTTTCCCTCTCTCTTCTTAGAATCAACTCTTCTTTATCCTAGTTAAGTGAAAATTATTGGAATTAAACTTTTTATAATATTTTTTCTTTTATAATTAAATTTTGATTAGTATAAATTACTTTAAATCAATTAGAGTTAATTTTTAAGACAAAATTAAGTAGAAAAATTTGAAAAATGGTCAGCCATACAAAGGAGGTTATGGCAAAATTTTTGAAAATAAGAATTATCTTTTATTATGCTAAAAGAGTAATTCCTATCAATTCTATTCTCTAAAAGTGTCATTTTCATGCATAGAAGATGCATATTGAGTATTATTATTTTTATGCATAAAGGAAAAATTTTCTTTTATTATGAAAGTGTTGCTTTCATCAAAAAAGATTTTTATGCATAAAGGAATAATTTTCTTTTATTATGAAAGTGTTACTTTCATCAAAATAAATTTTTAGGCAGCATAAAAGATTATTATTTTATTATAAAAGTGTTACTTTTATCATATTTGATTTTCATGCATAGAGGTATGCATAAAAGATTATTATTTTATTGTAAAAGTGTTACTTTTATCATATTTGATTTTCATGCATAGAGGTATGCATAAAAGATTATTATTTTATTATAAAAGTGTTATTTTTATCATATTTGATTTTCATGCATAAAGGTATGCATAAAAGATTATTATTTTATTGTAAAATTGTTACTTTTATCATAATTGATTTTCATGCATAGAGGTATGCATAAAAGATTATTATTTTATTGTAAAAGTGTTACTTTTATCATACTTGATTTTCATGCATAGAGGTATGCATAAAAGATTATTATTTTATTGTAAAAGTGTTATTTTTATCATATTTGATTTTCATGCATAAAGGTATGCATAAAAGATTATTATTTTATTATAAAAGTTTTACTTTTATCATATTTGATTTTCAGGCATAGAAGTATGCATAAAAGATTTTTTTTATATAAAAGTGTTACTTTCATCATAAATTATTTATGCATAAATTAGATGCATAAAAGAAATTCTTTTATATTAAAAGAGTGATTCTCATCATCATAAATGATTGTATGCATAATCATATGCATAAAAGATATTTTTTTTATATTAAAAGAATGATTTTCATCATAAATGATTCTATGCATAAGAAAAATTCTTTTATTCTAAAAGTGTAATTCCTACTAAATTGGATTTATGCATGGAAAGATGCATAAAGAAATCTATTTTTAGTTCAAAAGAGTTATTTTCGTCAATTTTGATTTTATGGAGAGGAAGATGCATTAAAGATTTGATTTTCTATTCAAAAGTGTCATTCTCATTTAAAATGAATTTATGCGTAGGAAGATGCATAAAAGGTTGATTTTTATTTCGAAAGTGTTAGTCTCCTTAAAGTGAAATTTATGCATAAATATATGCATAAAGAAATCTTATATCGAAATCTTATATCGAAAATAAGAATTCTCTTCTATTCTATAAAAAGACATGAGGATGTGAAACGAATCAATTAGATGAAAATGAACGAGGAATAGATGTAGTTATATGTATGTGAAAGAAATGATGTAGATGTGAAAAGTGGATATGGATGTATGGATGAGAATGTGAATGTGGATGTGGATGTATGTGAATGTGAATGTGGATGTGGATGTATGTGAATGTGAATGTGGATGTGTGAATGGGGATATGGATGTAGATATGGAATGTGGATGTGGATGTATGTAAATGTGAATAAGGATGTGGAATGTGGATATGAATGTCTGGATGTGAATGTGAATGTGAATGTGGATGTATGTGAATGTGAATATGAATGCATGAATGGGGATATGGATGTAGATATGGAATGTGAATGTGGATGTATGTGAATATGAATGTGGATGTGTGAATGGGGATATGGATGTAGATATGGAATGTGGATGTGGATGTATGTGAATGTGAATGAAAATGTGGAATGTGGATATGGATGTGAATGTGAATGTGGATGTGGATGTATGAATGTAGATGTGGATGTGGATGTATGAATGTGGATTTGGATGTGGATGTATAAATGTGGATATGAAAAAGGATGTATAAATGTAGATATGAATGTGGATGTACGAATGTGGATGTGTGTGTGGAATAATGAATGCAAATATGAATGTGAATGGATATGAAGTCGATATGAGCGAATGGATGAGATGAGATGTCATGTGAATCATCAGAATGTGAATGAATAATATAAGATCTGAACGAATGAGATATAATGAGAAATGGATGTGATGAGACGTAATGTAAATTAAGAAATATAGGAATGGATGTTATGTGAAATGAATGAATCCGATGTGATGGGATGGAAAATGATGTATCTGGTCAAGAATGGATACACATATGATTTGGAATTGGATTAAGTAATATGGATTGATATTGAATAATGTGGAATGACGAGAGTTCAATATAGAAACTGTATTTGTAAACTGTTTGCAAATGACTGTTTTATGTCAAAGATGGTGGGGAAGCATTTTGACTGTCTTGAGTATGTGGTCGTAGAGACCTACCTGATAAAGTTGCAACAGCTGACAGAGAGTCAATGGAGGACGTCTCGCATAGCAAGGTCGGCCGAGGTCTTGACCAGCCTTGGTTCGATTTAAATGGTGAGCTTTCAGTACGGTGGATGAGGGACCAAGGAAGCGGCCTATGAGTGAAGCCTTAGGTGACCTGCAAAGGATCCTAGAGGGTGCTGACCATACGGTGCTCGGGCTCTGGGTCGCCGAAGATACCCACACGTGCGTCGTGTGGAAGATATTGGAATAAGGAGTAAGAGTTGTTTTCTGAAACCGGGCATGGATCTGGTTGATTGATCTTGCTGATCTTCCACGGAGATTCCATTTTGTTATGTGAATATATTGCCGGTTATTATGAGCTAGGAACTATCGAAAAGGCCCCTGAGTGAACAGGTGGTGAGCGTTCTGGTTGCCAATGATGCCATAAGTACACCGATGAATGAATGATTAGAAATATGGATTCAACCAGAGATTTTGAGGATAGTGATCAATGACATAATGGTTTCATTAAAGGATTGTTTTAAAGTTAGCTGATGCGGAGAAAAAGGCAATTTCATATTGGGTGCGTAAGTGGTGTGACTAGTTTTATGTTTGCATGAACTTCCAGCTAGGGGGCCTTGGAACTCTTTTCCTTGGTACCCGGGACAAAACCTAACCAAATTTCTAATTGGATCCCATCACTATAGTGGTTGGGCAGCTGGCTAACCCATGGGACGGGATGGGGTTAGGCTGGACTGATGGATCCGTAAATCGAGACTCAATTTCTGTTTAGTTCGATAGATGAAGTAAATCCCGGACAAAAATTGTTCTATGGAAAAAGGATCAACGGATGTGCCTCTCGATGAGGAAAAAAGTGTTGGTATCTATGATCCAAGTGCAATCTATCCCTTGAATCTGACTATGGAACTTACGAGTTTGGTCAGATCAGTTCTGTTAAGTAAGGCTTTTGACTACGTTAGGGAAAAGCTATCCTGGTGGAATCGTTCGTGCTTTCCGGGCAAGAGAAGTTTTTCCAAGTTCGGTTTGGAAGAATCGAGGATTTAGTCACCTGTCCGGATATCCGTTGGGCGAGGCCCCGAGTGTGGGACCCTGCCCCACGCAAGATGTGCTACTTCCACTGCTAGCACCCCGAATCGGTTGCACGATGGGGACAGGGATCTTACAACCAAGCATGCTATTATGTCACCAATCATGCCTATGATCATCAATCACATCGCGATTTTACCATGTCACCAATCATGGTGATACATCATCAATCATGTTTGACCAACCATGGCTCTATTTTCCTCAATTCAAATAACTAATTGGAAATTATGGTTCCCAAACCCCATGAATATACAATTTGCATAATCACAAACCCAACTAACTTGACTGCATAATCACAATCCATGTAGCTAAAATTAACACATCTACAGTGACATACTAGGTGCCAATGGCTCTCCCTCATCGATCCATGAAATCGATGTGTTATTGTGATTTTGTGGTTTATGCAATCACGGCATGTGATTACCACATCACTAGTCATGATGCCATGTCACCAATAATGCCTATGATCATCAATCACAGTGTGATTTTACCATGTTACCCTAGTCATGGTGATACAACATCAATCATGTCTGACCAATCATGGATCTATCTTCCTCAATACAAATAACTAATTGGAGGGTAACCACTTATTTGCTTGCCTCTACTACTAGCTACACAATGAAGAAATCACACTATATAATTACCATGATTTTTTAGTCTCCAAAATCATATAATGTGATTACCACATCACCATTGGTGGGAGATACATACAAAACTGGTGCCATGTCACCAATCATGCCCTGTGTTGTGACTGCCATGTCACTAATCATGCTACCACATCACCAATCATAGTTTGCTAAATTATGACAGTAATTTCCACACGTCATCTCTGCACAATCATGACATCAATCCTTCTCTAATGATTTTCTTCTAAAAGAGAATAAAAACATGATAGTTGTCAGGCTGTGATTTTGGAGTGTGCTGAATCACAACCACCGTGACTATAAAGTTAGAGAGCTGCAATTCATTTCCCAGTTCTGTGTTAGCACACCATTCTAACATGTAAGCTCTAACAACGTAACATGGTGCTCCTACCAATCAATGGACTCATAAAATATTCTCTATTTCAATATCATGGTAGGAAAGGATGCCCCCGTTGACCCACTGTATGAAGACCTGGAGTCACCAATTTCCTCGGGAACAGATGATATAATCCCTAAAAGATGGTCCAAGGGAAAAGAAAAGCTTGTCCTTGGAACCAAAAGGCCAATTGTCTAGGACCACTCATGGACCACTGCCAGGCCACCTGGTCCCTCAACCACACCACCGAGATGGTGGACATCAAGAAGGTTCCCTCCTCAGCCACACAACCAAGATGGTGGAGAGGAAGAAGGTTTACTTTCAGTATCATTTAACTTGATGCATGCAGTTAGTGAATAATACCAAGGTAAAGGAGAAACTAGAACAAATAGTGCTTGGTGATCAGGTAGAGAAAGTGCAGTGTAGGGTCAACACCAAGCTCTATGCAAGTTTCTAGCATCATACCAATAGGGCTCCAAGAGAGGCATGGTGACTCACTCGTATGGATGGAACCAAGAGGCCCATCTTGATCACAGAGAAGTTTTCTAGGGATGTTGTCCACTTACCCTTTAGAACCAAATCCACACCCTTCTCTAAAATGCTAGGTTTCTTAGACATCTCCTCACCTAACAAGGTTAACAATAATGGAGCTGAGTTTGCTGCTCTCAAGGATGAAGGCATGCTTATTAAACAGGTTGCCTCCATGATTAGGCAAGTTAAGCCAGTGGACCAATATACTAGGGTGGACATGCACAGTCTATAAATTTCATAAGGGAGAAAATGATGATTGGGAAAGCATGATCCATAGGGATTTCACACACTACCTCAGTTAGCATGGCAACAAGATGGTGAATCCCTACATTCTCACACAGGTGCCCACACTAAAATAGGTAGAAACAATGAGAAGGGAACTGGCTAAGAATTCAACTGTTATATAACAGAGACCAAGAATTTGATGTGGCAAAGCTTGGCTTAAGCTCTCCGGAATAGGCAACAACGAAAAGAGTGAAGGCCACCCCCAAATGCCCCCTTTCTATTTTCCCCACCCCCATCCACTTGAACTCATGTTAAGGGGGGACACTAAAGTACATATGAAGAATCCACAAGTCCTCCACCACCATCTTCTCCAACCCCACAAGACCTTGCCACTCTCGAATTGCAAGATGAAGCCACTCTCCACACATCATGCCACTCCAAGAGCTTGTAGTGTTGAGCGAGAGGCACAAAGCCAACATCAAAGCTAGCCTCTACCATAACATACATCCCCATTTGTACCTTCTTATTGGGATTCCATTGACCCATTAAAATTAGATGATCTAATTGCCCAAGTTCAAACCCGATCCTTTGCAGAAGCATCATCTTCTAAGAAGCATGCACGAGAAAGCATTCAAGTAAGCATTAGGGGAAGGTTGAGGTCTATAGGGGCCCTTTAAGCTGCCATGTTATGATTTTAATGACTTTTTGTTAAAATGTTAAGTTTCTTTGACTTTAGATACCTTCTTATTGTTCAAATGGCTAGAAATTTGAATTTCAAAGTTTCTCGCCAAAATTGAATTTAAAATTGAGTGGGCAAA
This sequence comes from Cibotium barometz, assembly GCF_041138505.1. Taxonomy (NCBI): domain Eukaryota; kingdom Viridiplantae; phylum Streptophyta; class Polypodiopsida; order Cyatheales; family Cibotiaceae; genus Cibotium; species Cibotium barometz. The sequence goes on along the minus strand of NC_141062.1, from coordinate 26,085,003 downwards.
ACCATATCATGTGACATATCTATGGAAAGAGCTCAGCAAGTAGATTCCGGATCTCTAATGTCCGACAAATTTTGAGCTCATATGTAGAAGTTATGGATGTCCGAAATTTCAAAAACTTTTCCCCCACTTTTTGGGAATGAAAAGTACAAAAAGGCATCTTCTAGAGAATCTTTTGACCACCTTTAATCACCCAACATTTTTGTATACATGGCATCACACGATTGGCCCTTTTCCTTAATAACCTTTTAATCACATGATGGCATCTTAAAGGGCTCCTATAGACCTCAACCTTCCCCTAATGTTTTCACCGAGGACGTGGACACTGTGGCAAAATAAGACCATATTAGGGAGTTTGGAAAAATCCCATTACTTTGGGAATTTTCTTCTCAATCTACTCTTTGGTGTATCTTGAGTATACCAATCCCAAAGTTATTAGAGAATGTGGATTTAGAACCTACTCTTCAAGAGCTTTCCAATGATGTCACATGAGGAGGTTTTGATAAAATCTTAAAAGGGTTCAAAGGCAAGAGGAAGAATAGAAACAAGAATAAAGTTTCAAGTCTCTCATATTACAATTACATGACATGGATACCACATCCAGGCAGGTGGCAATCCATGAGCTTGAAAATAGCCTTCTCCATTAGTTAAAACCAAAATATACCATGGTGGATGAATGCCTAAACATGGCAAACATAGCTTTAGCTCCAAGTCAAGATCCTTAAAGAGAAGCACAAGATTGAGGTGGATGAGTTGCAGGCAAGGGTGTGCAATCAACTACTAGATATAAAAAAAAAGCTAACCAATGGAGAGGATGACCGCAAGGCCTTGGAGAAACAGTTGGAAGACAAAGACAAATAAATAAAAGCGATAGAGACAAGGCTCAAAAGCAAAAATGTTAGCCTTGGAATGAAATAATGAAATTTATGGAAATAAGCTACAAGAACTATGAAATCTAGGCCAAAGATCTCAACAAGAATACCCTACAGAGAGCTTGTAAATAGAAAGGGTAGAAGTGTTAGAAAGGGACCACTAGGTTGTCTCCCACTTGAATGAATAGATTCTAGATACCCATTGACAGCGGGACTACAAGATAAATTGGTGGTGCTGACCAAGGAAAAAGATACCCTAGGGCTCCATAATCTGTAGATCCAAGAAGCGTGCCACCAACAAAGGGAGATAGAGTTAGACTTAGGCTAACCACGAGGAGAAAGTCATTACCCTCTAGCAACAACAACTCCATCCACACAAGGAACCCACTCGCAACAAAAAAGGATGACCCATTTACTAAACTAGTGGCAGATAGAGTAGCCCCTCTAGCTGACCTTCCACTGTTTCCTCAAGCCCCTAATCAAGATTTTTCCCTATTTTTTGCTTCACTAACCCTCTCTCTTTGCCAATATAACATTAATCTTAGTAGTGAGGAACTAACTCAGGTGGATTTGGCACTAATCCAATAAAACACTACATGTTATGCCGATCCTACCATAATGATGGCTATATTTATAGGGGCCCTCGAACTAAATGAAACTCATGCTATGTATATTTACCCATTACATCCCATTATACTTAGCTTCCTATCTTGGTGTAGGGTGCTAATTAACTCAACTAACTTTAATGTGACGAGGGGAAGAGCTCCTAGAACTAATGAAACCCTCTAAGATAAAAAAAAATTATAGCTCCCCTCCCTAAGATACAAAACCAACCTTGATTGGATGCTACAACATGGTTGGGTAGAGGGTTGGGATACTCACCATAGCACCTACTACTCCATAATATAAATCCTTTTCCTTTAGTGTTCTTGTAGAAATAACCAAAAAATATCCCACCAGGTTCTTATTATCACACTATATGTCAGTTTTGTAGTATTCCAAGCACCTTGGTATTCTTAGCATTGATACCTTTCACTTTCCAAGAGGTATCTACAAGTTGAGGCTTCCCCAACTAGTTCCATGCATTAAAAGAGACTAAATTGGTACTAGCTCTAGTATCAAGAAATGCATATATAGAACACATTACCATAAGGGGTAATCAACTCTATGGGTATTCGAAGAGGTGCTATGTGATCATCTGTCTCCCCTTGAACCTCCCTGACATAGCCTTATGTATCCGAGACTAGCTTCTCTTTGTTTTTGCTATCATATTTGTTGCTCTTTTCCTTTTTGTCAAGCGTGGATCTTTTTCAACTCATCTTTTTCCTTCCCTATTTTGTTATCATGTATAAATCATAAGGCTTGTTTAGTGAGAGGACCATAGTACTTTTTGAATTTACTCGCATTAAGGAAACCTACTATTTTAACTCCATCTAGAGTTTCAACATGCAATGTATCTTAGCTGCAATGAGCTTAAATTCCTAATCATTGTGTTGAGCCTCAATAGTTTTAGTTAGAATAGAGATAAGAACTTTGTTGGTGCTCTTGGCTTAACCATTTGCTTATGAGTAGTATGGCATGGAATTGCAATATGCAATCATGAAAGTTGTGGTAAAATGTTTATTTACATCATTTATAAAGTGCTTTCCTTGGTCACCTATCATTTTAAAAGGATAGCCAAAACAAGAAATAATGTTCTTGTAAAGAAATTTAGTTGTGGTGGCCATGGCACTATTTTCCTTGAAGATCTTGCTTTGGCCCATTTTGTGACATATTCTATAGATATTAAAATGTATCTTGCGTGGGTGCTACATACGACTAGCCTGATGGGTCCCACAAAATTAATGTCTCACTTCATAAAGGGTTCTAAAACTTTGACATGCTATAAAGGCATCATGCCTTTTTATTGTTTTGACACATCATTAGCACTTGTCACATCCTCTAAAAAATAATGCACAATCCTTAAAAAGCATGGGTCCCACCAATACCTAGATTGAAGTATCTTTCTTAATATAGAATGTCCGCCTGTGAAGTGTCCACTAGCTACTCGTTGGTGCAATCAATTGTGGTAAGGATCCTCTTCTTTTAGAAATTTTCTTGCTAGATCATGCCTTAACTTCTTCAATTCTAGAAGCCATTAGCTAGAAAGTTAACAATTTTCTCACTCCACTCTGGTATAGCTTCAACCTTAAATAGTGTAGCTCATCATATACTCCAACTGGTGCTTCACCATTATATACACGCGATAGATGATCATCCATGACATGTTTTTTTTGCCAGATATCTGGTACATTACCCATAGGAAGCCACCATAGCCACTAAGATGAGGGAGGAGATGAGGGTTCTTGTTGAGCACCCAACCTTAGAGGAGTGTGGATAAGCATCCACAATCTCGGGCTTATGTAGGGTTATTGCAAGATCAGGGTGTCCATTTTTATCCAGTTTATGCTGGACTGGGACAATGCTTGGAGAGCAAATTTTGGGGGGGCAAGGTACTTAAAATGAGATCAAGCAAATAATATAAAATATTCTTGCCCTTAAATTAATCCAATATAACTTAAATTAATATAAATTAGTCTAATTAATTAAAATTAATCAAAAATATAATGAAATGATAAACAAATGATCTTTCCATACTTAGAGTGATCCAATTTATTTTTCCATAGATGCACCATTACAAGTACACTAGCCCCTATAGGTTTTAGATTATTCACATCAAAAATGTAATTTTACTAATTAGATTATTAATATTTACAGGCCTTCTGATAGTCTGGAAGAATTTTGAAAAAGAGATCATTAAAAATCCAACCATTGGATTTGCAATTTTTACTAACCAACACATTCTACTAATGTCTCAGTATCTACCCACTCTTTTGATCTACAAGATTGAGGATTTTAAGTGGTAGCTATTGTGGGTACAAAAGGTGCCGTATATTATAACACTTTAAAGACCTTGAAATATTTAAAGAAAATAGACAGGTGTCTTAAAATTTTCTCAAAAAATCAAGTTAAGCTCCATATTATGTGAAGATCTAAGGTACAAAGTGGGAATCTCATATGAGTTTATATGTAAAAGATATTAGCATTTTATGGAATCAGTTCAAATTTGGGACAGGGTGTATACATTGACTTTGTACCTAAGAAAATGAAGACTTTTGACTATCTAATGCTTAATCAAATTATGCAACTATATTTCCAACTTTGAATATGATGTTTCAACAAAAGAACTTGAAACAAAATTCCTTCATTTACTAGGAGAGATTAGCCACTAAAGGTAAACAAATGCCTATTTTTTTACTGTTTACAGGGTGCCTGAGTGGACAAAACTGGGCACCCTGATCTTGCAACCACCCTGTAGTGGCCTACTTGCCCACACTTGCCTGACCACCCATGGTCCTCCGCCGACTTGGGTGCCTCACTCTTAAACCCCACACAACCTCACTCCAATTGTACTTCAATGATGAGGCTCCATTTCTAGTTGAGCCCTACATAGCCGGTTACAAGCTATGTGGAATTACCTCCCTCTTAAGAAGACATTTTGTTTGTGGAAACAAATTGAGGATAGTTTTTGGTAAGTGTACTCAAGCATTTCCAAGTGGACGCTTCCTTGTCTCTGTCCTTCCACTTGATAAGTGCCTCTCGATACTACATAGTATGCCTCATATTTTGATCCCTAAATCCAAGTCTCTAATCCTGTTGGGTTCGCGTGGAAGAGATGGCGGTTCAATAAGATCTACCAAAACATTAGGAGTAACTACGTTATCTTGGTGATTCACTATTTTTCATATTCTACTGATATGAAAAATAGGATGTGCTCTCCGATAACTCAAGTTTGTATGCGATGCTACTAATCTTCTTAAGGATTTGAAATAGACCGAAATATCTAAGAGAGAAATATTTTGACACTTTCTTGTCTTGAGAGTCTCTGAATTTGTAGGGACTTTCAAAAGAAAACAAAGTCACCAACTTCAAAGGTCGCTTCTTAGTGGCTCTTGTTAGAATATGTTTTTGCACAGCCTTGTGCACTACAAATTCTATCTCTTGTTCCTTTATCCATATCTTGCATTTCCTCAAGGAAATCCTTGATAGATTGAATTTCCTCCTTCTCTAGCCCTACGGCTATGGGAGATCTTGAATGGAAACCATACATCAACATGAATGGTTTAAATATAGACGCCGTATGTTTTGAATGGTTTAAATATAGATGCCGTATGTTTTGAATGGTTTAAATATAGGCGTCATATGTTTTGAACTATTATACATCAACATGAATGGTTTAAATATAGACGCCGTATGTTTTGAACTATTATAGGCAAATTCCAAAATGGCAGGTACTCCCAATTTGATTTCTTTCTACTAACATACACTCGAGTCATGTCTTTTAGCACTTGGTTAACTCTTTCTATCTAACCATTTGACTGTAGATGGTCGACTGTACTCATATTCACAGTAGTTTTTGAAGACTTCCCCCCTCCAAAAGTGGCTATCAAACTTCCTATCTCTATTAGAAACTATATCTACAGGGGCCCTAGGGGATTCGCTCACAAGGGGGACATCGCCTGCATGAATGAACCTAAAGAAAACCCCTATATATGATGCCCATAAGATGATAACAACCCCCTATTTAAGCTTATAAGGATACCTTTAAAAATGACTATGTCACCCCCCTTCCTTATATCTATGTTTTTTCTCTAGCATTTACATGCCCCCTCTCCGTAGATTAAAGTATGTTACTTTGAACCTTATTGAGTGAACATAAGTACTTCATGCATGCTCGCTACTATAAAATAGATGTTAAGTACTAGAAATCATCACTGTAAATCACCATAACCAATTTTGTTATACCCCTTCCCATCCCCCTCGTCGAGGCTCCCCCCCTCCGCCTAACTTAAATTTAAGATTAGTATTCACCTAAATTTATGGTCTTACCCCTAACTCATAAGATTATTCCTAATTTCAAAAAACCCCCCTCTTGTACACTCATGTGATATCATAAGTTTTCTAAGAGTGAATCCCTTGGGACAGGGGTAGGCCATATAGCTTGTAGTGATGTTTAATAAACAATTTAGCTAGCTCAAGAGTTTTTACCTCCTTTCTAGGTAGGAATAAACTTGGCTTTTTTAGTCAACCTATCTACCACCACCAAAACCTAATCATATCCTTGACTCTTTTTAGGTAACTCGGTGAAAGAATCCATGGAAATACTCTCCCATTTCCCTTTGGGAATATACAATGAGTGGAGCAACCCTCCTACTTTGAGATGCTCATGCTTATTGATCTGGCAAATATTTTCAGAAGGTGCATTAGAAATCAAGTATAATCTGTTCAAGAGGCCTTATCCTGAGGGTCAAGATTTTTTCGAAATTTTAAATTCAGGTTCCTATGGGCCAATAAGATTCATCCAAATGTGTGGAGGAGATAAATGGAAGAAATAAAGAAAATCCTCCCAAAAATGAGTAAATACTCACATAAGATGAAGAGTTGACTACTAAGGACAAGGTTATTAGTTAAAAAAGAGAGATATTTAGAAGAAATGATGCATTTTTGACACCTCAATATGGGGGAATTTCCCTCATGAAGGAGGCGCCTATTTCACATGTGGGGGAGAGTTTTATACTCCCAAATAATGAGATATTTTTATCTCTCCTCTCTCTTGGATCAAACCGAATAAAAAAGGAACCAAACTAGGTCCAAATCTGATCCAAATCCAACCAAACTGAATCTGGAAAATTCTAGAAAATCTGTTGGTCTTGGTTAGAGCCTCCCTCTCCTATAAATAGAACCTGAGTCCTTTGTAAAAAAATAAGAGAATTATACTATGCCAGAATTATGCTGAAATAATTTTTACTATTCTCTAAAATTCTCTCCAAATTGAAGAAATTGGAGCTTCCCTTCTTCTTCAATCTCCATTGGTGGTGGCTCCATCAGCATATCAAACCAATTGATTGGTTGGGGGCCTCTACCGTGATCAAAGAATCAAGAAATTTGTAAGGTAAAGGATGAATTTTGATCTTTTTCTATAATTTCTCAATGTTTCTCTCTTCTCAACCCCTCTCAAGCTTGAGAAGCTTAATTGGAATGGATTTTTAATGCTATTGAAGTTAATTAGAAAGGAAATACATAAATTCCCGTTTATGCTTAATTTTAATGATTTTTATGTTTTTTGTCTTCTCTAAAATGATTATGATGTTATGCCTCATTGAAAAAAGGCATTCCCCTCTCTTCTTTAGTAAATCCAACCATTCTTTATCCTAGATGAATGATTATTGGATAAAATCAAGTTTTTCATAATGTTTTTCTTAAATAAGTAGAAAATGTTTACATTAGAATAATTTAAATACTCTTGGTGAAATTCTAGTTGATTTTAGAGAGTTAAAAATTGAAAAATGGTCAGCCATACAAAGGAGGTTATGGTAAAATTTTCTAAAAATTATGTAAAATAAGTTTCACTTTTTTTTATTCAAAAAGAGTAATTCCCATCGTATATGTATTCTTAAAGTGTTATTTTTCATCCTAGGTATAGAAAAATGCATACTAAAAATATTTTATTAAAAAAGTGTTACTTTCTTTAGAATTAAATTCTATGCATAGAAGAAAGCATATTGAAATTGTTATTTTGATTATAAAAGTGTTATTTTCATCATAAATGATTGTTATGCATAAATTAGATGCATAAAAGAAATTCTTTTATATTAAAAGAGTGATTTTTATCATAAATGATTTGTATGCATAAACATATGCATAAAAGATATTTTTTTATATTGAAAAGTGTGACTTTCATGATAAATGATTTTTATGCATAAATAGATGCAATTTATATCAAAAAATTAGAATTCTCCTACATTCTATAAATAGATGTGATAAGATGTGATAGAAATCAGATAGATGTAAATGGATGTATATGAAATCAGATAGATGTAAATGGATGTATGGATGTGAATATGAATGTGGATGAATGGATGTGGGTATAGATGTGGATGTATGGATGTAGATGGGGAATGTGGATATGGATGTATGGATGTGAATGTGGATGTGGATGTGGATGTGGATGTATGAATGTAGATGTGGATGTGGATGTATGAATGTGAATGTGGATATGGATGTATGAATGTGGAATGTGGAAATGGATGTATGGATGTGAATGTGGATGTGGATGTGGATGTGGATGTGGATGTGGATGTGGATGTATGAATGTAGATGTGGATGTGGATGTATCAATGTGAATGTGGATATGGATGTATGAATGTGGAATGTGAAAATGGATGTATAGATGTGAATGTGGATGTGGACGTGGATGTATGAATGTAGATGTGGATGTGGATGTATGAATGTGAATGTGGATATGGATGTATGAATGTGGAATGTGGATATGGATGTATGGATGTGAATGTGGATGTGGATATGGATGTATGGATGTATGGATGTATGGATGTGAATGTGAATGTGGATATGGATGTATGGATGTATGGATGTGAATGTGGATGTGGATGTGGATGTATGGATGTGAATGTGGATGTGGATGTGGATGTATGGATGTAGATGCGGATGTGGATGTATGTATGTGGATGTGGATGTATGAATGTGGAATATGGATATGGATGTATGGATGTGAATGTGAATGTGGATGTATGGATGTGGGTGTATAGATGTAGATATGTAATGTGGATGTGGATGTATGAATGTGGATGTGGAAATGGATGTATGCATGTGGATGTGGATGTGGAAATCGATGTATGGATGATTATGAACGATGAGTTCGGAAGTGAGAACCGGTGTTTTGGATGCCAAGGTTTTGGTCATCAATTAAAAGACTGCCCAGGATCAACAGAAGCAGTATGCAGATAAAAAGGAGGGCAGTCAGAGAATTCAAAGAAGCAGATATGGTCTTCATTCGAGTACGGCCCAAAAGAAGTTCTTTATCTCTTAGAAAGTATAAGAAATTATCCCCCAGATATTGTGGGCCTTATCTGAATTCAAAGAAAGTAGGTGACTTAGCCTACGAGCTTTTTCTACCTCATCATCTCAAAGTTCATAATGTATTTCATGTGAACCTTCTATAGAAATATGTGCCAAACCCAAATCATGGAAAGACGGTAAAACTTCAGTGACAAGATACCGTTGGCTTCTAAGTTACGCTAGCTCCTTCCTTTATATAAGTCGTAACTTTTACTTGCCGCTCGCAGTAATCTTACTCCCATCGATCTCCTTTCTTTCTTAATCTCCTTCATGGCTTGGCAAAGGGAGATGCAAGTGAGTCTGTGAAGAAGGATTTTATAGAACTGTATGAGCGCTCACTTTTTCCTCACTTGGGAACGTCTGTAGCTCAGACCAAATGGCGGACCTATCAAGACATAACTAGGGTAACACCTTGGGTTATTGAAGCCTTGGGTTTGGGTCCCCGATACTACTGCATCATGAGATCAAGACATCTTGGGTTTTCTGAGCGGGTCTTCTTACTGGCATGTTTTCTTCCTCATCAGAAGATATGCCTTTACCCCGTTTCTGGCTTGCCTCTCAGAGGTCCTTTTGTTAGATCACCTCATACCACTGAGATAGGTGTGGCAATAACCAACAGAATTATTCCCATAGATGAGTTACCTTATACGTGCGCAGCTTGTGAGTGCTGCTTTTGTGATCATATGATGGACGGGCTTATGGAAGTGTAAAGAGTTCTTCTATCTTTACTGTATATGTTCCAAGAATGAATAAAGTTTAAATCTTGTTCTTGTCTTGACCCTTACTCTCTTTGAGACTTTTTTAATTGGTGGTTAATCTTAATTAAAAATTTTCTCTCAGTCTCATACTTGTGCATCTTGCGAAATTACCCCCAGTTTGCGAGATGAGGGCATCTCGCGTTTTTCAAGTGGGAGAGAATGTAAGATTCCTCCCCAGCCTCTCAAAATGTCCAGCATCTTCCCCTGTAATCAATCCCTCTTCAGAAATATAAAAGACTTGTTTCTAACTGTTTTAACCTAGAGAGAGAAAATATTCTAGAGAGAGAATATTCAGATTTTTAATATTTTTGGATAGAAAATTATCTCATCTTATTAAAATAAGTTTCCCTGAAATAGAAATTCAAAAAGAACTTTCCAATGTGCAATTGGAATTAATTGGAAATGGGTATAAAGGACCTTAGCCTAAGGGTCTAGATTTTCAGAAATTTTTGGATTATGGTCCAATTAAGGTTCCTATGGGCCAATAGCATCAATCCATGTGTAGGGAGGAGATAAATCCAATTTGTAAAAGAAGATACCCAAAAATGAGTAAATGCTCATATAATTTGAAGAGTTGAAAATGTACAAGGTTTATTAGTAAAAAACTATGAGCAATATTAAAAATATGAGATATTTTGGGTACATTTTGACACATATGTAAGGAAGGGGAGTTCTTTAAAGGAGGTGCATATTTCACATAAGATGAAGAGTTGAAAATGTACAAGGTTTATTAGTAAAAAGCTATGAGCAATATTAAAAATATGAGATATTTTGGGTATAATGATTCCATTTTGACACATATGTAAGGAAGGGGAGTTCTTTAAAGGAGGTGCATATTTCACATGCTTGAATGAGTTTTAAACTCAAAAATAATGTGATATTTTTATCTCTCCTCTCTCTTGAACCAAACCAAATCAAAATGGAACCAAACCGAATCAAAAAGTAACCAAACTAGGTCCAAATCTAGTCCAAATTTAACCAAACTGAATTTGGAAAATTCTAGAATTCAGTTAGCTTTGGTTAGAGCTTCCCTCTCCTATAAATAGAACATGAGCCATTTGAAAAAAATAGAAGAATTTTACTATACTAGAGTTATGCTAAAATAATGCTAATTTCTACTATTCTCTAAAATTCTCTCCAAATTGAAGAAATTGGAGCTTCCCTCTTTCTTCAATCCCCATTGGTGGCTCCATCAACATACTTAACCAATTGATTGGTTGGGGGCCTCTACCGTGAACAAAGAATCAAGCAATTTGTAAGGTAATTAGTGAATTTTGATCATTTTCTATAATTTCTCAATGTTTCTCTCTTCTCAACCCCTCTCAAGCTTGAGAAGCTTAATTGGAATGGTTTTTGAATGCTATTGAAGTTAATTGATGAATGGTAGTGAAGAGTTACATAATTTGATGAATGCTATTGAAGTTAATTGATTAATGATAGTTAAGAATTATATAAATTTTCATTTATGCTTAATTCAAATGGTTTTTATGTAATTTCTCTCTCTCACTCAAGAAATGGTCATACTCATGACCCATTCTCAATCCAAATGAAGCTCTTCATAAAGCTTTTCCTTAATCCAAGATTAATCTATGCTTGAGGCCAAATTAATGGCTTTTTTCTATGCTTTTAGTTTATGTATTTCATGAATATTGATGATTCAATCCATTATGGATTAATGATCCAATTAGGGATCATTCTATTTATTTTCTTAATGATAAGCTTTATCCCTTAGAAAATTTGAGATTTATCAGTCATAGCAGCAGAGCTATGGCAAAATTTTTATAAAAATTACGCATAAAATAATTTCATTCAAAGCATGAAAAGAGGACTTGCTACCATATTCTAGGAATTATCATCCTAGATTAATTGAAAGATATTCATTGTAATCATAGAGAAACTGATTTTTATATTATGCATAATTGATTTTCATGAAACAAATTAATCCTTACTATATCATACCAGCACACATAGCTGATTAAACACATTAATCTTGGTAGATATCATACCAATGCACATAACTAATTAAATACATTAATCTTGGTAGATGATATAAATAAAAGGCACATCCAAAATAAAATATCTCGAAATAAAGTAATGGGTGTCCTCATAGAGGTTATCTCACTAACACTTGGACTCCTTCTTGTCACCTATAATAAACCTTTTCCCAAGAGACATTATGAACTTCCATTCTTGGAAGTCATTCTTGTCTAGCTTCTCGCTCATAATTTGGGATACATGATCATACATTATTACTTGCAGTAACTTTCACCTACACCAAATATGGTATTCCATGGGCCAAACAAAATTTATAGTAACTTTTGCACTTAGTAGCAACAATCCTGCAATCTCGAATAATTTGTTTGAGAGATGTATACATAATTACGAACGATGCAGCCACTTTTTGTGATCCAACAATCACATCATCAAATATATATTAAACATATGTAGATCCCAAAATCTATGTAGGCACTTCAAATCAACAAATGTGCACTACAATCTCTGTAGGAGAACTTCAAATCAGCCATTGTGCACAATAGTCTTTGTGCGAACCATACACATAAACATTGTCTATCATTGTCGACACTTCTGCAGAGTATCTATGAAAAACTTATAAGGCCAAAACGAGGCTCAAAACGACTCCAGATGGCCAAAATAATAGTAGATAGGCCCATTTGGCTTGATACACAATATATAGTATACTTTTACTTTACTGAAGAAGGCTTCCCAATAGTCCCCAACATATGATAGTGTCTCCTCTTGTTGTGTGAAAGATCCCTGCCCCCTCCACACAACAAACTTGGGGGTGTTAGCAGCGGAAGTAGAACTTCTTGCACACAGGGCAGAGCCTCTCAGTCGGGGCCTCGCCCACGGATATCCGAAGAATAAGATACTAGTCCCTCGGTTCTTTCAAAACTAAACGCGAAAAAACTTCCCTCACCACCTAGAAAGCACGGGCCATTCCTCCAGGATATTCTAGTTTATTCTTTGGATTTATCTCATCCCAACACTTGGATTAATACTATTGGCCCATAAGAAGGTAATTGGACCATAATCTAAATTTTTTTGAAATGTGGATCCTTAGGCTAAGGCCTTTAATACACATACTTAATTGATTCCTAATGCGCATTGGTGGAGGATTTATTTTGAACTTCTATTTCAAGGAATTATATTTTAGATATTAGGAGAATTTTTATATCCAAAAATGTCTTAATATTGAATTATCTCTCTCTAGATTTTTTCTTCTCTTTTGGCAAAAATATGGAAAAATAATATTTTCTTCCATTGTAAAATAGGGAATGATTACAGGGGATTGAGGTAAAAGCTTATTCATTATTCAGGCTGAGGAGGAATATTACAACCTAATAAACTCATTTCTTTGGCGAATTGGGCACGCGCAGTCAGTACAAAACCTGCAGTGGGGTACTGGCAGCATAGGCTCTGTGTACAAAACCTATTACAAGGTACATATACAAAAAATGAAAACAAAAAAAAACTTGCTACGGTCATTTCTTTCTCAGATTCTAAGTGCCACGACCGTTCCTTCATCAACACAAAGCCCACGGTCATTCCACGTTTCACACCGCCATTCCCTTCTCAGAGTCTGGCTTGTTAATGAGATGTAAAGCTCAACATGAGCTGACACTCACGAGGCGCTTGCATGACCGTTTGATATTTGCATCACTGTGTGGCGAGTTTGGTAGCTGGCACACCGACATATCTTTGCTAGAGATTCTATAGCTGGACTACACTAACTATAAGGTTCCTCCTTAGTCCCTAAAGATGTATAAGTTCTCCTCCTATAATCATCCCCTATTTTAGAATACAAGAAAACATTGTTTTCCTTTGTTTTTGGCCTAGAGAGAGAAAATATTCTAGAGAGAGATAATACAATTTTGAGATATTTTCAGATATAAAGTTATCCTTTAAATTTAAGATGAATTTTCCTAAAACAGAAGTTTAAAAAGAGTTTTCCAACATGCATTAGAAATTAATTGAATATATGCATATTGGACACCTTAGCCTAAGGGTACCCATTTTTAGAAAATTATGGATTAAGGTCCAAAGAGTGTTCTAATGGGCCAATAGGGTTAATCCAAGTGTTTGAATAAGAAAAATGCAAGAGTAAAAAAAATCCACCAAAAATGAGTAAATTCTCACATAAGATGAAGAGTTGACTAGTACTAGCACACTTAATAGTATAAAAATAGAAAATTTGACACCTCAGGAGGGTGAGTGGAGCTCATCAAGGAGGCGCGTAGAATCCTCATCATTACCCCAATTTTTAATTCAAAAAAATGAGATATTTTATCTCTCCTCTCTCCTCTTTCAAACTAGATCAGAAAAGTGGGCCCAGCTGGTCCAAACCTGTCCAAATTGGATCAAACTAAAGCTAGAAGCCTCTAGATCCCAGTTGGACTTTGTTGGTGGCCTCCCTCACCTATAAATAGAACCCAATTCCTTTGTATTTTCATCTTAGTGTATTTACATGCTACTGTAATTTTCATTTTAGTGTAATTCCATTAACCTTCTACCTTGCCTCTCCATTGTGAAGCTTTGGAGCTTCACTAATCCTCTTGCTCTCTTGGAGATTACCCTCTTCTACTTGGTGGTCAAGCCTCTTCCTTGAGGGCTACACATCTCCTTAAAGAATCAAGCCAAAACCATGGGTAAGCCTAAAACAATGATGTTTTACTCTCTTCTTGGATGGTAGTCTTCTTCCCAACCTCTCTACATGCTTGGGAAGCATTCTAATTCATGGTTTCTTCTTAAAACCATGCCCTTATTAACTTATGTTGTTTAAATAAATTAATGTTAATCTCTTATGCTTAAATGTATTGTTTTTGATTTGTAATCTCTCTTTTTGAAAGAATACTCACTTATATAAATCCTTCTTGGAAGGATAGTCCTTAATTCTAACCTCATTTTCTTACCCAAAACTCTAAGCCTAACAAGCTAGAGATGGAGATTAAACATTTTTATGATTTTTAACCTACTTAGAATGTGGTTAATTCATTTAAGCTTGTTTTTATGTTAAAAAAATTCATATTTATTCATTTTAAGAAGAAAGAGAGCTTAGGATAACATTCATATAATTATTTTCATATGGAAGTTATATTTGGGTATTTTTTTAAATAAACAAGATACTTAGATGTAATTATGCTTATATTTATGCATAAAGAAGTTTTATACTAAAAGATGAAGTCTCACCATATTTTTATGTAATTATGTTTATGCATTTAAATTTAATAATGTAAAAAGAGGAATTTTTATGATATTCTATGCATAAAAATTTTTAAATGCTAAAAGAAGGATTTTGTTACATTTTTGAAAATATAATTTATAGTATGTATGCATAAATGTCCAAATGTAAAAAAGAGGAATTTTTGTTATATTTTACATATGTATATTCATGGTATGTATATACATGAATATTTTTATTTATCAAAAGAGGAATTTCCATCATATCTTTAAATAGAAGTATGCATAATTAATTTTGGTATCAAAAATAGAATGTTTTATCATATTTCTATGTAGATAATTATGGCATGTTGATGTCTAGGTTCAAATGGAGAAGAGAATATTTAAGAATAGTTCTATGTGAATACTTTAATAAAATGATGTATGCATAATTATTAAAGGATCATTTAGAAAAAGAAATATCCTTGTTAAATTCCATTATTCATCATGAGTAGAATTATTTATAGTTCTTTTTAGAGTGAATTTTCATATTATTGGATGTTTACCCTTATGATTATAAATCACAATTATTTTATGAGATAAATGGAGAAATATCTTTAGGAAATAAATATAGGAATAAATTCAAGTATTTCTGTGCTAGACCATGACCACTTGAAAAAGGTGGGTCAGTAAGATGCCTGCCCATCTCTTGAATCGTAAATTAAGTCAAAGAATTGTGACTATTCTCACTGCTCTTAAACTACCTAAAATAGTCACAACAGGTCCAAAACCGTCAGTTTGAGGCAATAAATATACTGTTGCTCACAAACAACGAGGTCTTATCATTAAAAGCTTTGACAAGATACCTTTTTCATAGGTTTGGCTCACACATGTGAACGATTCTTCTGTCAATAGTATTACATAACTAATCTCTCTCATTTTGAATTAATAAATGTTTAGCACCTTCATCAACTCTCAAACAAAACAATATATAGTAAGAAAGCATTGTTGCGAAACATGGCAGAAGGAGAAACCAGTAGGAGACGACTTCATCATTTCCATGTCGACTTGGAACAACACTATGCACCGATATTGAAGCGCCAAAAGAGTTTGCATCTATGCACTGAGCAAAGAGACATGCTGCGAAAAGGAGGTTTGCAGCATATAGACTTGTGGTGTGACAGAAGCATCTATCCAACATGCATCATTAGAAATTCAACACCTCCATTCTCTAATCCAACAACTCTATTGAAGTTTGTAGGCAATGGAGTAAATGGATTGTATGGATACGTCTCAGCTCAATGTGCTAATGCAAATATGTACAAGAATTTATATCTACGAGAGGAGGCAAGCAGAAGGCAAGATAAGATAAAGTGTGTGGCATTGAAACAACTTCTAGAAAATGAGAAGGAAGAACATAAAAAGACAAAGGAAATGCTACTAAAAGCGAGGAGAAAAGGCACTGTATTAGGAGAGAGACTACGGAATAGAAAAATCCGCAACATTGCAGAGTTGAAGGCTGGCTCTGGAGGATGTAAGCGCAGAATTCAAAAAGCAAGGTATGACGATATCTTATTGTTAACTTCCATTAATGAGCATCTAGAAATGTAAGTATTTGCATGTTTATTTCTTTATTGCATCCAAATTGTTTAAACAAATGAGGAAGTTCCAAAATTTATGACTTCATAGATAAATATATCCATGCTATAACCAAAAAATTTCAATGTAAATCAATGAACTTTTAAAGGTGAGTTATAAGTGTCTCATTGTAGAGAAGTTATATATATTTAAAAATGTATAATTGTAGATGTGTTTCTTTCTTGTTGCAGGAAAATTGTAAGGCTTGGTGAAGTAAATGAAATTTCCAATCTTGTTCCAGTGAAGCAAATAAAAGGTTTAGTCTGTAAAGTTATCGTGCAGAGCTTGATAGATGAAAAAAAGTTCAAAAGGGTGAAATGTGATGCTGTCGAAAAGTTTATATCAGAAAGTAGAGTTGATGTCGAAAAATTTCAAGAAGCTCTTGATATGAGTGGGGTGAGTAGAAAAGAATCTTTAACATCGTTTCTTCTACTCTCAAAGATCAACGGATAAAACGTGTATTGTTACCCACCCCAGCAGTGTGGCGCCAAAGAGGTCTTCTAAATTAGGAAATAGATGACTTCATTGGACAATATTTACATATCGAAAATGTATATGAAGGGGACAAAGGAAGGACTGTATATGATCCTTTGAATAATAGTTTTATGGAGCTGCAACAATTACAGAGAAGAATGGTGGAGTTTTATAACATCACACTTGAGGAATGTAAAGGAGTTTTAAAGTTCATTGTTAAGCTTGACGAATGTGAAATTGTAAAGGAAAAGAAGATAGAAAGAGTGACTATTACCTTGATGAATCGGGCACTTGATCCATCAATCACAATGACCAGTTCAAAGTACTTTAGCGTCCAATCAGAAAAACATGTATGGTGGTGGGGATCATTTGAGGTATGGATTTTCTTATTTTGGTGTTAGTATTTGTTGAATATACATGTATATTTTTTAATAAACTTCTACCATATCATTCTATTGTAATGGCAGGTGAAGACAGAGGACCATGAAACACTTAACTGGGTTTTTCACCAGACATATATACCCTCAACTATAAGGAGTCAAATTTTAGGGGTCATCTTCATGTTCCAGGCAAAGGTGATTTTCAAGTAGAATGGCATATGGTAGGTGATCTTAAGACATTGTTGAAGTGTATGTACAATATCAGTAAAGGAGGTAGCTCCAAATCTCCTTGCTTGTATTGTAAACAACCAGTCCATGTCTTGGTGGAGAAGAGCACCCAATAGGGACAAGGAAGATCCAAATTTTAAAGCAGTTCTTGATATTCCATTATGCAATGTTCACATTTGCACATTGCATGCATTGTGTAGAATTATTAAGAAACTTGTTTTTCTATATATTGGATTTGCCTGGAAACTTTGGCCTAAGGTGAAAAGAAAAGAGGCAATACAATCATTGGAAACGGTATTATCAGAAATTGGTCTACATGGTGGAGATGTTCATATAACAAAAGATCTTAAGAAATCTACAAATGGTAAAGAGGTACCTATCAAGCCATCCATTGGTGGAGTAAAGGCCCGAAGGTTTTTATCACATCCACTAAATACAACAAGAAAACAGGGTAAACAATCACAATATGTATCCAGAATAAAATACAATGTGTGGAAGAAAGTCCACAATGCAGTAAAAGACCATCAAGAAGATGGGATGGCACGAGATGTGAAGGTTGAGGTGTGGAAATCGTTGGACAAGCTATTTGTTTATTGTGACAAAGTTTCTTGGAACAAAAATGATCAACAGGCATTTGAGGAAGAGGTTAAGAATTTCGGAAAGGCAATGAAGGAAGCATGGACAACCTGCAACATAACCCATTACATGGTGACAACACTAACTTCCACCCAGTTGTTCAATTTTGAGAACAAAATGATTTGTATTTTCTGTGTTTTCTAGTGCTAGACACTTCCTGTGTCCAAACTGTCCAAACAGCATATTATCTACAACCATCTTCCATTCTTTGTAAAAAAGTATGGATGCCTTGCAATCTAGTCTACACAAGGAATGGAAAAATCACACTACATGGCCCGTAATGCTTTCTTTAGACATACACAACATTTTGGAGGAAAACAAAAAGGCAACAGCTTAAAGGAAGTGTTTCAATGGTTTTATCGAGGCGTACTTCAAAAGATCGAAACAAAGAGAAAGGTCAATGCATCTCAAGTCAAGATAGCCTTTCAAGTAGCTTAGAAGCAGAGAAGACATAAAATTTTAGAGAGTTCAAATGCAGTAGAGAGACATGCTAAATGGAGAAAATCAAAGGTCTTTGTAGATCACAAATGCCTAAAATTATGATAATCTTATGATTTAAATCCATAAATTAGATTTAAGTTTAGAAGATAGTCATATTATCATAACTATATTACTAAGTTTATTCTTTTAAAAAATATTGAAAATTATCAGTAATAGCAGCAGAGCTATGGTAAAATTTTTAAGAAATTGATACATAATTCATTCTTATGCATAACGTGAAAAGAGGACTTCCTACCATATTCTAGGATTGGTCATCCTATGCTGAAAGAATGATTTTCATCACATTCAATGGAAAACTAATTTTTAAGGTTTATGCATAATTAAATAATTAAGAAAAGAGAAAATTATGGTAATTTTATTTAAATGATAAAAGAGGAATTTCCATGACATTTGGAATTCAATCATTTAAATGGGAAAAGTGGAATTCTTAGTATATTGAATTAATGGATATTTTTATTAAAGAAAAGAGAAATTTTAGATAAATTTATTTGATGATAAAAAAGGAATTCCCATGACCTTTAGAATTCAATCAATTAAATGAAAAAGAGGAATTGCCATGATATTTTTGAGATCTAAGAACTTAAATGGGAAAAAGAGGAATTTTTAGCATAATTCAAATTATGAGTATTTATCAAAAATGGAATTTTGAGCATTATTGGGAAATATGGGTAGAACTGATTTTTGTAAATCCCATGAATCTTTTACTCAAAAAGAAGGATATTGAATATATTTCACTTGAGAAAATTAAGAAAGAATATGAAAATATCCGTTGAGAAAAAGAACCTTTACCTAGGCCAAGCAATTGGCAAAAATATTAGAAAGTCCCATCGGTATTAAAAATAGAAAATGTTACTAAATGTGAAACGGATGTGGATGTGAAAGAAGAGATGAGAATGAGATGTGAGGATGTGTAAAAGGATGTGATATAAATGAATGTGAATGTGGATGTGATAGGATGTGATGTGATGCAAATGAATGTGGATGTGGATGTGATAGGATGTGATGTGATGTAAATGGATGTGGATGTGGATGTGAAAGGATGCGATGTGATGTGATGTAAAGGGATGTGGATGTGAATGTGATGAGATGTGGATGAAATGTGATGTGATGTGAATATATGTGGATGTGAATGTGAATGTATAGATGGATATGGATGTGATGTAATGTGGATAGAATGTATGTGATGGGATGGGAATGCAATGAATGTGATGGATGTGAATAGATGCGATGAGATGTGAATGGATGTGATGGATGTGAATAGATGCGATGAGATGTGAATGTGACGTGATGTAAATAGATGTAAATGGATGCGATGTGATATAATGTGAATCGGGATAGATGTGAATGGATGAGATGTGTGATGTGATGTGATGTGATGTGAATCAGGATAGATGTGATGTGGATGTGATGTGATGTGATGTGAATCGGGATAGATGTGATGTGATGTGATGTGAATCAGGATAGATGTGATGTGGATGTGATGTGATGTGATCTGAATCTGGATAGATGTGAATGGATGAGATGTGATGTGAATAGATGTGATGTGATGTGAATCGGGATAGATGTGAATAGATGAGATGTGATGTGAATGGATGTAATATGATGTGATGTGAATTGGGATAGATGTGAATGGATGAGATGTGACGTGAATGGATGTGATGTGGATCGGGGTAGATATGAATGGATGAAATGTGAATGAATGTGATGTGATGAGATGTGGATATGGGTAGATGCGAATGGATGAGATGTGATGAGGATAAATGTTGATAGATGTGATGAGATGGAATATGATGTGATTGGATGAGAATGGATGAAGGACGATGGGAATACATATGATTAGATGTGGATTAAGTAATGTGGACTGATGTGGAACGATGTGAAAAGATGAGAGTTCATTAGAAACTGTATTTATGACTTGTTTTTAAATGACTATTTTATGTCAAGAATGTTGGGGAAGCATTTTGACCATCTTGTGATGAATGAGGTCGTGGAGACCTAAGTGATAAGTTACAATAGCTGATGGAGAGTCAATGGTGGACGTCTCGCATAGCAAGGTCGGCCGGTTCGATTTAAATGGTGAGCTTCCGGTACGGTGGATGAGGGACCAAGGAAGCGGCCTATGAGTGAAGCGCTAGGTGACCTGCGAAGGATCCTAGAGGGTGTTGACCATATGGTGCTCGGGCTCTGGGTCGCCGAAGATACCCATGCGTGCATCGAGGAAGAAAAAGGAACAAGGTGTTAGAGTTGTTTTCTGAACTCGGGCATGGATCTGGTTGATTGACCTTGTTGGTCCTCAAACGGATGAGTCATGGATCTGTTGGTTGATCTTGCTGATCTTCAATATAGAGTCCATTTGGATTTTCTTATGTGATTATATTGCCGGGTACTATGCGCTAGGACCTATTGAAAAGGCCCCTGAGTGGACAGGTGGTGAGCATTCTGGTTGCCAATGATGCCATAGGTACACTGATGAAGGAATGATTGAAAATTAGAATTCAACCGGATATTTTGGAGGATTATGATCAATGATACTATGGTTTCATTAAAAGATTGTTTTAAAGACAGCTGAATCTGTGAAAAAGGCAATTTCATATTGAGTGTGTAAGTGGTGTGACTATCTTGAAGTTTGCATGAAGCGCGAGCTAGGGGGCATGGAAACTCTTTTCCCTAGTACTACCCGGGACAAAACATAACCAAATTCCTAAATGGATCCTATCACTATAGTGGTTGGGCGGTTGGCTTACCCATGGGACTGGATGGGGTTAGGCTGGACTGATGGATCCCTTAAATGAGACTCAATTTTGTTATGGTACGATAGATGAAGTAAATCCCAGACAGTCCTTGTTCTATGGAAAAGAATCAATGGCTGTGCCTCTTAATGAGGAAAAAAGCGTTGGTCTCTATGATCCAAGTGCAAGTCTTTTCCTTGATTTGACCATGTGACTTACGGGTTCGGTCAAATCAGTTTGGTTAGTGATGACCTTGACTACGTTAGAATAAAAATATCCTAGAGGAAACGCATGTGCTTTCTGGGTGACGGAAGTTTTTTTGGGTTCGGTTTTGGAAGAGCGGAGGGATTAGTCTCTTGTCCGGATATCCGTGGGGCGAGGCCCCGAGTGAGAGGCTCTGCTGTAAGATTCCTCCCCAGCCTTCGAGGTATACAGGAGTAAGAATCTCCCTTTTGATCTTATAATTATTCCCTCTCTAAAATAAAAGAAAGATTCTGTTTAAAAAAAAGGAAGATCCTTTCCCTAGAATACTTCTCAGGAGTCCCACCTATTTTAAGGATTCAGAACAATGAGTTCAGAAGTGAAAATTGGTGTTTTGGATACTAAGGTTTTGGTTTTCATTCGAGTACGGCCCAAAAGAAGTTCTTTATCTCTTGGGAAGTATAAGAAGTTATCTCCCAGATATTGTGGACCAAAGAAAGTAGGTGATTTAGCTTACGAACTTCTTTTATCTCCTCATCTTAAAATTCTTAATGCCTTCTATAGAAAAATGTGCCAAACCCAAATCATGGAAATATGGTAAAACTTCAGTGGTGGCAAGTTACCGTTGGCTTCTAGGTTACACTAGCTTCTTCCTTTATATAAGTCGTAACTTTTACTTGTCGCTCACAGTAATCTTACTTCCATCGATCTCATTTCTTCTTAATCTCCTTCATGGCTTGGCAACAGGAATTAGTTTTATCCATGATGATTTCTCACCTTCAAGACGCAAGCGAGTCTGTGAAGAAAGATTTTATAGAACAGTATGAAAGCTCACTTTTCCCTCACTTGGGAACTTCTGTAGCTCAGACCAAATGGCGGACCTATCAAAACATAACTAGGGTAACACCCTGGGGTCAGCAGCACTTTCGTAACAATGTCCGCTTGGCCATGGTTATTGAAGCTTTCGGTTTGGGTCCCCGATACTACTGCATCATGAGATCAAGACATCTTGGGTTTTCTGAGCGGGTCTTCTTACTGGCGTGTTTTCTTCCTCATGAGAAGATATGTCTTTACCCCGTTTTTGGCTTACCTCTCAGAGGTCCTTTTGTTAGATCACCTCATACCACTGAGATAGGTGCGGCAATAACCAACAGAATTATTCCCATAGATGAGTTACCTTATACATGCGCAGCTTGTGAGTGCTGCTTTTGTGATCATATGATGGACGGACTTATGGAAGTGTAAAGAGTTCTTCTATCTTTACTGTATATGTTCCAAGAATGAATAAAGTTTAAATCTTGTTCTTGTCTTGAATCTTACTCTCTTTGAGACTTTTCTTGGTGGTTAATCTTTATTCTTGCATCTTGCGAAATTATCCCAAGTTGCGAGATGAGGACATTTCGCGTTTTTTAAGTGGGGTAGAATGTAAGATTCCTCCCCCAACCCCCTTTTGATGTCTAGTATCTTCCCCTGTAATCAATCCCTCTTCAGAAATATAAAGACCTTATTTCTAACTGTTTTAACCTAGAGAGAGAAAATATTCTAGAGAGAGAATATTCAGATTTGTAATATTTTTGGATAAAAAATTATCTCATCTTATTAAAATAAGTTCCCCTGAAACAGAAATTCAAAAAGAACTTTCCAATGTGCAATTAGAATTTATTGGAAATGGGTATAAAGGACCTTAGCCTAAGGGTCTAGATTTTTCAGAAATTTTTGGATTATGGTCCAATTAAGGTTCCTATGGGCCAATAGCATCAATCCATGTGTAGGGAGGAGATAAATCCAATTTGTAAAAGAAGATACCCAAAAATGAGTAAATGCTCACATAAGATGAAGAGTTGAAAATGTACAAGGTTTATTAGTAAAAAACTATGAGCAATATTAAAAATATGAGATATTTTGGGTATCCAAAAATGAGTAAATGCTCACATAAGATGAAGAGTTGAAAATGTACAAGTTTTATTAGTAAAAAACTATGAGCAATATTAAAAATATGAGATATTTTGGGTATAATGATTCCATTTTGACACATATGTAAGGAAGGGGAGTTCTTTAAAGGAGGTGCATATTTCACATAAGATGAAGAGTTGAAAATGTACAAGGTTTATTAGTAAAAAACTATGAGCAATATTAAAAATATGAGATATTTTGGGTATAATGATTCCATTTTGACACATATGTAAGAAAGGGGAGTTCTTTAAAGGAGGTGCATATTTCACATGCTTGAATGAGTTTTAAACTCATAAAAATTGAGATATTTTATCTCTCCTCTCTCCTCATTCAAGTCTAGTTCCAAAAAGTTAGCTTAACTGACCTAAAAATGGTTAAAAAGTGACCAAACTGACTTGGAAAATTCTAGAATCAGTTTGTTTGGTTAGGAGCTCAAATTTTCCTATAAATAGAAGCCTCCCCTTTTTGAAAAAAACATAGTGTTTACACATTGTTGCTCTACTCCACCTAAGCCAAGAACTGTGAATTCTTTAATAATTCACTAGTTTTTGACACTTCTCTCTTTCTTCAATTCCCATTGGTGGCTCCATCAACATACTAAACCAATTGATTGGTTGGGGGCCTCTACCGTGAACAAAGAATCAAGCAATTTGTAAGGTAAGTATGATAAATTTTGATCTTTTCTATAATTTCTCAATGTTTCTCTCTTCTCAACCCCTCTCAAGCTTGAGAAGCTTAATTGGTATGGTTTCTGAATGCTATTAAAGTTAATTGATTAATGATAGTAAGAAATTACATAAATTTTAATTTATGTTTAATTCTAATGGTTTTTTTCTCTCTCTCTCACTTAAGAAATAGTCATACTCATGACCCATTCTTAATCCAAATGAAGCTTTTCATAAAGCTTTTCCTTAATCCAAGATTAATCTATGCTTGAGAACAAATTAATAGTTTTTTTATCTATGCTTTTAGTTTATGATTATTTTTTATTTAATCCATTAAGGGTTAATGATCCAATTAGGGATCATTCTAATCAATCCCTTAAAGATAACCTATCTTTTAAAATAATTGAGATTTATTAGTTATAGTAGCGCTATGGCAAAATTTTATAAAAATTTACACATAAAATAATTTCATTCAAAGCATGAAAAGAGGATTTCCTACCATATTCTAGGAATTATCATCCTAGATTAATTGAAAGATATTCATTGTAATCTTAGAGAAATTGTTTTTTATATTATGCATAATTGAATTTCATGCATAGAGGTATGCATAAGAGATGAATATTTTATTATAAAAGAGTTACTTTTAGCTTAAATGAATTTCATGCATAGAGGTATGCATAAGAGATGAATATTTTATTATAAAAGTGTTACTTTTAGCATAATTGAAATTCATGCATAGAGGTATGCATAAGAGATGAATATTTTATTATAAAAGTGTTACTTTTAGCATAATTGAAATTCATGCATAGAGGTATGCATAAGAGATGAATATTTTATTATAAAAGTGTTACTTTTAGCATAATTGAAATTCATGCATAGAGGTATGCATAAGAGATGAATATTTTATTATAAAAGTGTTACTTTTAGCATAATTGAAATTCATGCATAGAGGTATGCATAAGAGATGAATATTTTATTATAAAAGTGTTACTTTTAGCATAATTGAATTTCATGCATAGAGGTATGCATAAGAGATGATTATTTTATTATAAAAGTGTTACTTTTAGCATAATTGAATTTCATGCTTTTATGCATAGAAGTATGCATAAAAGATATGGGAAGTGATAAGATATGATAAGATGCATATGAGATGAGTTAGGATGTGATAAGATGAGTTAAGAAGTGATAGGATGTGTATGGGATGAGATGGGATAAGATGTATATGGGTTGTGATAGGGTGAGAATATGGATGTGAATGTGGATGGGTATGTATGGATGTATGCATGTAGATATGGATGCATGAATGTGGATGTCTGGATGTGAATGAGGATGTGGATGTGGATGCATGGATGTAAATGTGGATGTGTATGTATGGATGTATGCATGTAGATGTGGATGCATGAATGTGGATGTATGGATGTGAATGAGGATATAGATGTGGATGTATGGATGTGAATGTGCGTGTAGATATGGATGTATAGATGTGAATGGGAATGTGGATGTGGATGTATGTATGTATGTGGATGTGGATGTATGAATGAGGACGTGATAATGGATGTATGCATGTGGATGTGGATATGGATGTGTATGTATGAATGTGGATGTATAAATGAGGATGTGAAAATGGAGATAAGCATGTAGATGTGGATGTATGGATGTGAATGTGGATGTGGATGTGGATGTATGGATGTGGATATGGATGTGAATATATGATATGTGATGTAAAGGAATCTGAAGTGAAGAGATGGAAAATGAGGTGATTGGATGAGTACACATATAAATGGAATGTGGAATAAGTAATGTGGATTAATGAGGGATAATGTGGAATAAGTAATGTGGATTAATGAGGGATAATGTGAAAAAATGAGGGTTAATATAGAAACTGTATTTTGTGACTATTTGTAAATGCTGTTTGTAAATGACTGTTTTATGTCAAGAATGCTGGGAAAGCATTTTGACCATCTTATGATTAAGGTTGTGGAGACCTAATTGATAAAGTTGCAACTGCTGACGGAGAGTCAATGGAGGACGTCTCGCGTAGCAAGGTCGGACGAGGTCTTGACCAGCCTCGGTGCGATTAAAATGGTGAGCTTCCGGTATGGTGGATGAGGGGCCAAGGAAGCGGCCTATGAGTGAAGCGTTAGGTCACGTGCAAAGGATCCTAGAGGGTTCTGACCATACGGTGCTCGGGCTCTAGGTCGCCTAGGATACCGACGCGTGCGTCGAGGAAGATATTAGAACAAGGAGTAAGAGTTGTTTTCTGAAACCGGGCATGGATCTGGTTGATTGACCTTGCTGGTCTTCAATGGATGAGTCCATGGCTCTTTATATGGATCTGTTGGTTGATCTTGCTGATCTTCAACAAGAGTCCATCTTGATAAGTGATTATATTGCCGAGTATTATGGGCTAGGAACTATTGAAAAGGCCCTTGCGTGGACAGGTGGTGAGTGTTCTGGTTGCCAATGATGCCATAGATACTCTGATGAAGGAATGATGGAAAATTATGAATCAACCGGATAAATTGGAAGATTGTGATCAGTGATACTATGGTTTTATTAAAGGATTGTTTTAAAAACTGGTTGAATCTGTGAAAAGGCAATTTCATATTGGGTCTGTAAGTGGTGTGACTAGTTTTATTTTTGCATGAACATCCGGCTAGGGAGCCTTGGAACTCTTTTCCTTGGTACCCGGGACAAAACTTAACCAAATTCTTAATTGGATCCTATCACTACAGTGGTTGGGCGGTTGGCTAACCCATGGGACTGGATGGGGTTAGGCTGGACTGATGGATCCGTAAATCGAGACTCAAATTCTGTTATTATGATAGATAAAGTAAATCCCGGATAGTAATTGTTCTATGGATAGGAATCAACGGCTGTGCCTCTCTTGATGGGGAAAAACGCGTTGATCCCAATGATCCAAGTGCAAGTTTCTTCCTTGATCTGACTAAGTATCTTTATAGATGCAGTCGGATCTGTTTGATCATTAAGGGTTTGACTACGTTAGAGTAAACGTTTTCCTGGTGGAATCACCCGTGCTTTCTGGTAAAGGATGTTTTTCCGGGTTTGGTTTTGGAATAACCAACAGATTAGTCTCTTATCCGGATATCCGTGGGTGAGGCCCCGAATGTGGGACCCCTGTCTCACGCGAGAAGTGCTACTTCCGCTGCCAGTATCCTGAATCCATTGCTCGGTGGGAACAGGGGGGATCTCACATCTGCCATGGCAAGAAGTGCTACTTCTGCTGCTAGCAACCCCGAATTCACTCATTGCGCGGAGGGGGTAGGGATCTTTCAAGATGAGTACCTCGTATACTGCTGAAAAAGATGTTGGGGCTGATGTAAGTGGAAATGTGGTTGCATAGAATGCAAGTCAGCAATCATAGTCATTGAGTGGACCGAGGGAGTCCTCATCCAATGGTTCTGTTGTGATAGACCATTGAGTGTCAGGTTGCATCATAATACGAGTCCAAGAAATGTTGTTAGTATATCACATAAAGATAAAGAGAAAGTGGTTGAGCCCCTGGTGTGCCTAATATTTCTACAGGGCATTCTCTTATTGATGGAGATTCTAGTGGCTCGGAGATGAGCCTTGATGAGAAGCTTGGGATTCCAACAATGAGGACACCTAGTGTGAAGAAGGCTATGGAATCCATGAATGCAAAGTTATGAAGATCTGGAAGAGTCAAAAATCCTATGCAGAGAGGAGGTTGACTTATGATGATTATGTAAACATTATGCCCACTATGTTGCCTTTTGCAACCAACCTGAACTTATCTTTAAAGTCTACATAACAACCATCAAGCATCACTATGCTTATATGGCAAAAGTTGTGCCGGTTATAGAACCCACATGTTGTGATGAGGCTATTGGAAATGTGTGTTGGGAGAGAGCTATAGATGAGGATATGGATACATTGTATGGAAATGAGACTTGGGATTTGGTGCCATTGGCTGAAGGCAAGGAAGCTATTGGTTGTAAGTGCATGTATAAGGTGAAACATAATATTGATGGTAGCATAAGCAAATACAAGGCTAGATTGGTAGACAAAGACCTATGCACACACACACTTGGGATTAATTATGAGGAGACATTTACCCCAGTTGCAAAGATGGCAACTTTGAGAGTTGTGATTGCAGTGGCTGCAGATAAAGGCTGGATTTTATATCAGATGGATGTAAAAAATGTGTTCTTGCATGATGACTTGCAAGAAGAGGTGTATATGGATCAGCCACACCACGTTTTTTAGGATACAGGTCACCCGGAGTATGTATATAAGCTTCGTAAGGCTTTGTATGGGCTGAAGCAAGTTCCATGAGCATTGCATGACAAGGTTGATGAGTATCTTGTCACTATTGGTTTTCATATGGCAGATGCAGATCACTCCTTGTATGTGCACAAGAGTGATAAGGGTATTGTGATCATCACCATCTATGTAGATGATCTTATTGTTGGGGTGACAACTTGGATGAGATTGAGCATGTGAACAGTCTTCTCAAAAGGAAGTTTGAGATGAAGGATTTGGGAGATTTGTGAATTGAGGTCATTCGCACACCTGAGAGGGTATTTGGTTGTCCCAGAGATAGTATGTATTGGACATTTTGTCCAAGTATGGGATGGATGATTATAAGCTAATATCGCTGCCATTAGATTAAAATGGCAAGCTTAGTGTGGGTACAGGTTATATGTTGGAGGATCCCACTATGTAGAGGAAGATTTTGGAGAGTTCGATCTATGTCACGATCAACAGGCTAGATTTGAGCTACACTCTTGCCTTAGAGAGCCAATTTATGCACGTTCCGTGCAAACCACATCTTGATAGTGTGCAACGCACACTTTGGTATTTCAGGGCCACTATTGATTATGCATTGTTTTATGCAGCAGGTGTACCATTGGAGCTATATGGGTACACAGATGCATATTGGGCAGGTAGCATCTCAGACAAGAGATTTATGAGTAGATTTATGTTCTCATTGGGAAGTGTTGTTGTGACATGGAGCAACAAGAAGCATCCCATAGTTGCCTTGTCGAGTACAGAGGAGCTGCACAGTGGCAGCATGTGAGGTAGCTTGGTTACACAATCTACGTGCTGATTTGGGGTTTCATCATGTGGAGAGAAAGGTTGTCATATATTGTTACAATCTTAGCAATATAAAGTTAGTCAAGAACCCATTTTTCCATGCGCGGATGAAACACATTGAGGTACATTACCCCTTCATCAGGGAGAGAGTCTTGTGAGGCAACATCGACTTGTCCTATGTTAGCACACACGACCAGGTCGCTAACATCTTCATGAAGGCCTTGGGAGCTAAGAAGCTCCACAAATTTTGAGATATTCTTGGAGTTCATGACCTGGAGTTGAGCTTGAGGGGGAGTGTTGAGATGTCAAGCTCAACATGAGCTGACACTCATGAGGTGCCTACATGACAACCTTAGTAACATCTTTGGTACGATCTCTTCCATAGTCGCTTCGTGCACCACCCTTGTTTCTCCTTTGCTTGGATGAAACCATCTTCTTACAAAAGATACATTTCAAGTTGGATTTGGGAAGACTATGTTTCATCACAAAGGCATGAGTTTTTGATGTAGATGTAGATCCACCCTTTGCTTTGACCTTGAGCATAGATCTTACTTGAACTTGCCAAGTATGAAAACCCTCGCCCCCATCAAACTTCTCAATCAAGGCTCCCATCTCCTTCATCATGTTTAATAGGGGTAGGAGAGGTCTTACCACTTGCAAAAAACAAGGGCAGTGTCTAACTCTATTTACAAGGTAACAAATAATTCAAGTTTGAAGATTGGTGTGCTTGAAGTGGGTTCAAGGATTTACAAAATCACCTCGTACTTTAATGTGCAAGGGTGAGTGGAAAACAATGAAAGAAAGGGTTGATAACTTTTAAATAAAAAAGGTTTGAAAGGTTTAGAAAAACCTTAGAGAAATGATTAATATTTTTTAAACGCAGATGCATTTTGTTACGGTTTTCATATCACCATGTGCTCTGCTGCTACTGCTGTGGCTATCGTTAAGTGTTTGGCTGCATTTTATGTGCACAAGGCAAGGTTATTATGTAGTCTACACTACAGTTGGTGGACAATGAGCTGTTGCCATTGACGAACAGCAATGCGATATACGTATGTTGTAGTGCGCTGCTGGATGCCATGTTGCAATCGTTTTGCTAGATGCTGCTCTACAAAAGAGTGCACTGCCTACTACCAAGTCTGCTTTGCTTAGCGTTAGTGGTTGTTATTATAATGCTTAAAACACACAGTTTGCATAAGCAACTGAGAAAAGAACCCAGCACAAAGACGAAAGCCACACAGGACGGCTGGCGAGATGGAAACTCAGACGGATGGCCTGTAGGGATGGACGACGGGCGATGGAAGAATGGAAAGTCATGGTGAGTGGTTCAAGGAAATGAAGAGCCTTGAAAGACCATGTTTTGTTGAAATAAGTGATGACACTGCTCATCTGATTGCCCATGTTAGAGATGTGCCAATGTATATGGAGGATGGTAAGGTGAAGTACTACCTTAGAGATGTACTTCATGTTCTAAACATTACAAAGAATCTGATTTCTATTAGCCAGATAATTGAGCAGGGTTTGCAGGTTCGATTTAGCCCTGATGGCTATTATGTAGAAGACTTTAAAGATAAGTGTAAGTTGGTTGCAAAAGGCAACAGAGTGGGCAAAATGTTTACATTCAATGTAAATATGCTTGAAGTGAGTGCTGCAATGTTTGCAATAGTTCAGGAGTTAACACCATATTAGATAATATGGGAAAAATCCCATTCCCATTCAAAAAATGGGATCATGGTGAACCTATTCAAGATTTTGTTAAAACCCCCCCATATGACATATCGTTTGAAAGATCTTGAAAACTAGACCTAAAATCTACAATCTTTGACAAATTTGAAGTTGGTTTATTCAAGATATGACCAAAACTATAATAACCCTTTTATTTTCAAAATAGGGATTCTTTCCAAATTATCTAATATTGACTTAGTTGTTGCAGATACAGACATTTGGCCTAAAAGAATTGGGCATGTAAATGTGCAAAGAATGAAGTCTATGCAGACTAAAGAAATTGTGACAGGGCTACCTAAGTTTAAAGTTAAAGGAATGTAGAAAGTATGTGATGCATGTCAATTTGGAAAGCAAACAAAGCATGTACTTCCACATGACAGAAATATGAGCAGGAATGTACTAGATGTGCAGTCAGATGTATGGGGTCCTACGAAGACTATGTCTATGGGTGGTTGCAGGTACTACGTAACATTCATTGATGACCACACGAGGAAAGTGTGGGTGTATTTCATGAAGGAGAAGAGTGAAGTATTCACTCATTTTCAGAATTTCAGAGTGAGAACTGAAAAATAGACAGGAAAGCATGTGAAGTGCCTAAGGTCAGATGGAGGGGGAGAATACTTCTCCAATGTGTTCTTTGAATTCTTGCGAAAGAATGGCATTCAAAGATAATTTACATGTAGACACACTGCGTAGCAAATTGCAGTTGCTAAGAAAAAAAACAGGCACATTGCAGAGATAGCATAGGCACTGATGGCAAAGAAGAATATACCGCATAGCTATTGGGCTAAGGCTATGTCTACAGTAGTTTATATCATGAACAAGGCATTTAAGGAGTACTTGACTTTGTTCGAGGGTCTTTTTGCATGTTTATTGTATTCGGACAGAAGGGTTTGCATCTGTACCATTTACTACTGTGCCTAACAAAGTGCTGGGAAGCTCGATTGTTCCTAAATCTAGCTAAATGTGCATTTGTGGTGGGTAGCGGGATGCTGCTTGGGCACATTGTGTCAAAAGAAGGTATTGCAGTGGATCCGGCTAAAGTGGGAATTATTTGGAAGGTGGGTGTTCTGATTAATAGCAAGCAGCTAAGCCAGTTTCTAGGGCAGCCGGTGGTATAGTCAGATGCTCCGTTAACTAGTAGTAGCGGACGTGGCTGCGCCGCTCAATGAGCAGATTAATAGGGTATCAATGATATGGTCAGAACAATGTGACTTGGCTTTTTAGCAATACTGAAGTTAATGTTGGTAGTAGCTCCCGGTGATCCAACTGCCTAACTAGGATTAGAGAATTGGAGTGGTGCCATTCTGCACTTCAAGGTGATGGGAGGCCTTGAGAATGGCACCAGTGCCATTCTTCCTTGAATGTAAGGGAGAGTGCCAATGGTTTAACTCTCCCCATGAAGGTAATGGGAGGCCTTGAGAATGGCAATACTGCCATTCTTCCCTGAATGAAAGGGGAGAATGGCAGTGGCGCCATTCTCCCCTTCAAGGTGATGGGAGGCCTTGAGAATGGCAAGCACTGCCTTTCTTCCTTGAATATGAAAGGGAGAATGGCACTAGTGCCATTCTACCCTTCAAGATGATGGGATGGGAGGCCTTGAGAATGGTAGTATTTCCATTCTCCCCTGTGAGGTGATGGAAGGCCCTTAGAATGATAGTGATGCCATTCTCCCCTTTAACAAGATGGGTGGCCCTAGGAATGGCAGTGGTGCCATTCTCCCCTTCAATCAAAATGATGGGATGCCTACAATGGAACCATTGTCATTCTTCCTTGAATGTAAGAGAGGTAGGTAGTGGAAGAAAGGCAAGCACTGCCTTTCTTCCTTGAATATGAAAGGGAGAATGGCACTAGTGCCATTCTACCCTTCAAGATGATGGGATGGGAGGCCTTGAGAATGGTAGTATTTCCATTCTCCCCTGTGAGGTGATGGAAGGCCCTTAGAATGATAGTGATGCCATTCTCCCCTTTAACATGATGGGTGGCCCTAGGAATGGCAGTGGTGCCATTCTCCCCTTCAATCAAAATGATGGGATGCCTACAATGGAACCATTGTCATTCTTCCTTGAATGTAAGAGAGGTAGGTAGTGGTGCCATTCCCCCCCTTCAAGGTAATGGGATGCCTAAGAATGGCACTAGCGCCATTCTTCCTCCTTGAATGAAAGGAGAGAATGGTAGGGGTGCCATTCTTCCCTTCAAGGTGATGGGAGGCCTTGAGAATGGCAACCACATTGCCATTCTTTCTTGAATGTAAGGGAGAATGGCAATCCGAAACAATTTCTCGAAAAAAAAATCTCGACAGCCCGACGAACGCCCCTAGCCACGTGCGCGATGGGCCCCGCCCACGACCCCCATCTGGGTGACATATGAAGCCTAAGAACACCTTTCTTGAAAAATCGAGAGCTCATTTCTTACCAAATTATGCATGCACGTATTCACGGGTGTCGCCCACCAAAACCCCGGATCCATGGGTGCTGCCCGCCAACCTTAATTGAATGCCTATTGGCATTTCTTTAATTTAGCACCTATTAGCAGCACTGAATGCAATTCTTTAATTTAGCACCTATTAGCACTGAATTAATTAGTATTGCCTTAATTCAGCACCTATTTCAATCAGCCTAACTTTGACTAGTCCTAACTCTGGGAACTCTTAAGAGACTTGTTTTCTGTCAGTTCTAACTCGGACAACTCCTAATTTTGACACTTCTTCAGATTCTGACTAGCTAGCCTTGATGCATCCATCTCTTTCTTAATATGGATACAAGGGAGTGTTGACATGCTCTTACAAAGTGGGGACTACTTTGATATTGCATTAAAGTGCTAAGTCCATACACCATGTGTATGGACTTATTCTTTTATGGTGAATACACCATGTGTATTCACATGCCTTATTCTTTTATGGTGACTAACTGAGAAAGCATTTTCCAAATAAAGAATGCAAAAGGAAGGGGCCCTCTTGGAAGACTTTTGTTTTGGGGTAGGCAAATTTGATTCGAAGTTTTGAGTATCTTTCGCTCGGAATTTAGCAATCAAAGTTTACCAAGTACTTTGCAGATCATGGAAAATGGTTCTGTACAATGGGTCATGAACTTCAACTTTGCTTTTTGAAGCTTCTTAGTCCGCGCTATGCACAAAAAGTTACAGCCAAAACAGTGGCTTACAAAAATTATGGATAGCTTGCTTAAATCTCTTCTTCACTTCTACTCTTACCCACAATTACACTCCCCACTTTGTAATTTTTTCACCCAACACCTATTTAATATGACCTTTAAAAACCTTGGCTTAAATGAAAAATTGAAATATCTTTGGAATCTTCCTCCACCACCTTGGACCCAGCTAAGCTGGTCCAATTACAAACCTCTTCATTAAACCACTTTCACACCGCTTATATCTTTGCTAAGGGAGTCCCCCCCACCTATAAAAAGGGGCCATCTATCGTCATCAAGGATATATTTCTTCTTAGCCCTCAATATTATGTTAATCTCCTTCTTCCCAACACCCACGCCATCATAAAGTCCTTAGTCCTCTCCCAATGCTCACTCCTTCATCCTCGCTCTCTACAACCCTCTACTTATCGACCCATATTCATATTAGTGCCTTGGGGGTGTTTTCTCCACGATGTGCTTCTTTCCAATGCCATTTTAGGTGTGTATGACACATCCATGTGTGATTAGTGTGTATAGCCCACAATTTCCTCTCCATGTACTTTGTCTTAAACTACTAATAAGCAAGCTTGGGTCCACCTCCACTTGGTTTTGGGGAAATTTTTTCATTGATGAATTGGATGCATATATTTTTCTCTTCCAATGTGTTTTTTTTTAACATAAAAAATTCTCTAGTGTTTGTCTTGTGAGTGTGGTTCTCTTAGGAGGTGATAGAGGCCACCTTTCAAGCAAATCCCCCCCATAAATTGGTGCCCCTACTGATGAGGGCTATTCTCCAAGTCCCTTTAGTTTACAATTGCTCTATCAACTAGCCCTATCTTAGCAAGATGAACCACTCTAATTTGTCAATTATGCCAAATCATTCTTATCAACCTATTCTAACTCTATCAATTCATGTGGTTTTAAGCCACAAAGTTAATTTCCAGCAATGCCTTGCAGAGTGGTTGGTAGAAATCAATGCATCACCTGTGCTTTTCATTTTTCCCCTTCTCAATTATGAGAGCTCATATTTGATGTGTTTCTATTCATCTTGAGTCCTAAAAGTTATTTCCACATCTTGTTTCTTATCCTTCTTCATCTTTTCAAAATCTACATCAATGGCTACCCCCTTTCCAACTTTCCATGGAAAATCCAATGAAGATGCGATGATGTGGAGATGGCCCATCTCATTTCTGGGAGAGACACCAAGGATATTAACGTTAGGGCTTTCCCCCTTGTTCTAAAATAGGAAGCTAGAACTCGGTATGACACCCTTCCTGTAGGCTACCAAGGATGGATAGGAGATCCTCCACCAAGCATTCTACAAAAATATGGAAGAGGAGATTCTCTAGAAGGATTATGGCAGTAGTTTCTGTTGAGATATCGAGCTCATCTAGTGAGGCAGTGGACACTGACCCACCTGGGGGATAGGCCCCACTCTTACACCACTCGCATGGTTGGTGAGATCATGGGTGATATGCGACCAGTGGGATGACATGCTGTGTGACAGCCATTCTAGAGACTGGCATAGTTATAGCGCTAGCTCATTTTAGCGGGTTCACACTATAGAGAACCCTTGTATGTATTTGGTTGTATACCTTTTCATATGTGTGTACTCTTATCTTGTATATGTGTGTACCTTTTCATATGTGTTGAGTGTTTAGCAGGTTCACACTATAGAGAACCCTTGTATGTATTTGGTTGTATACCTTTTCATATGTGTGTACTCTTATCTTGTATATGTGTGTACCTTTTCATATGTGTGTACCTTTTCATATGTGTTGAGTTTTAAGTAAAGAAGAAAAAGATTTTCAGTCTCTCACACCTTGTGTGTTCTCTCTATTAGGGTTTTGTGAGTGTGTGTGTGCTTGCAAGAGCTCAAGCTCTCTTCCCCCCTGCATCTTTTCATGGTATCAGAGCCTTGTTCATGCTAAGGGCTAAGCTGCGAGCAAGAGAACCACAGGAAGCGGTACGAGGGTAAGAGCTTTAACTACTCTTCCCTATTTGTGTTGGTGACTACACCCTTGTCGGGAGCTCTACGGGAGGCACCGGCAAACGATCTCTGATTGAGGAGCTTTCTTCGCGGGAGTAAATCTATCGGACATAATTTCCTGGGCTGAAAACGCGTTTCGGGCACGTCTGGACCTCCGTTTTTCAGAAAGCAGGCGATTTCGAGCACTACGGTTAAGTCATTGATTCTTTGCAGAACTCTGTTTTAAGAGCTACAGGAAGACAGATTGGCTGTGCAGACACTGTGTGTGCTACAAAGAGGTTAACAGTTGCCATTGGGTGTATATATGCACATTGAGGTCACTGGTTGTGACATTTGAGTGTACTACAGTATCGCTGCAGAAAATACAGCAGTTTGTGCAGGACTATGCATTGAAGATAAAGGGCATTATGGAATCCCTTGCATCTATTGGTGTCTCAGTAGATGATGATGATAAGGTAGAAGTCTGTCTACGTGGTCTCGAGCCACAATACAAGCTCAGGAAAACATTCCCAATTTTATAGATTTGGTGTCTATGCTGATTATAGAAGAGAAGAGCTTGGCAACAGTCTTCACAAAACAAAAACAGTTCAGAGTAACAGGCCTTCTACACAAGTTCAGGAAGAGGACAAGGTAAAGGAGGCCATGGACGCTGTCAAGGAGGTGGCCAAACAGGTAATTAGAATTATGGCCAACAGCAGCAACAACAACAGTCCCAGAATTCACAACAACAATAACAACACGCAGGTGGAAGAAGCCAATTCAGAGGCAGGGGGAGTCAAAGAGGTCGTGGAAATTGGCAAAGGTAGTATAATGACACAAGTGGATGCTTTTATTGTGGTAAGCCTGGACATGTGCAGAAAGAGTGTTATAAGAAGCAGGTTGACATGCAAAATGGAAAATTACAGCAAAACAACTATGTATCCTCAAGCAGAAACAATGAGGATAATGAAAGGTTGTTTGTTATGCAGCATGTCGTGAATGCCATGTCTGAAAATGTAGAAGCAGCACATAAAGATTATGTATGGTACGTTGATTCAGGTGCTTCGAGCCACATGACAAGTCATGGGGAGTGGTTCAAGGAGATGAAAAACCTGGAAAGACCAGGTTTTGTGGAAATAGGGGATGACACTGCTCATCCAATTGCCCATGTTGGAGATGTGCCATTGTCTATGCAGGATGGCAAAGTGAAGTACCTTGCAATGTACTTCATGTACCAAACATAATAAAGAGGCTGGTTTCAGTTGGCCAAATGATTGAGCAGGGTTTGCAAGTTTGGTTTAACCCTGATGGTTGTTATGTTGAAGACTTTAAAGACAAGTGCAGGTTGGTTGCAAAAGGCAAAAGAGTGGGCAGAATGTTTACGTTGAATGTAAACATGCCTAAAGTGAGTGCTGAGATGTTTGTAAATGGTTCAGGAATTGTTGCAGACACAGACATTTGGCATAAAAGAATTGGACATGTGAATGTGTAGAGAATGCAAACAAAAGGAATTGTGACAGGGCTGCCAAAATTTAAAGTTGAAGGTATGCAGAGAATATGTGAAGCATGCCAATTTGGAAAGCAAACAAAGCATGTATTTCCACGTAACAGATATGTGAGCAGAAATGCACTAGATGTTGTGCATTCAGATGTATGGGGTCCTACGCACCAATACCACCACCATCTATTGAAACCTCACAACATGAGCTTCTCCATAAAATAACTCAACAGTTGGGAAATCCTGAACCTCAACTTGATGCAAAACCCTAGATCACAATCACCACAAGATGTTGGAAGAGGACCAAGGAGCTCATTTTCTATAAATATAATAAACCAGGTCATGGGATGTATAAGTGCCCATATCCAAGAAGACCTCAAGGAGGTATGTACCCAGTGCGTCAACCCCCTTAACTACTTCTAAGAGATGTGCCTCCACCACCTGCAACTTGTGATTCCACTTGTACCATTGGCACCACAACCACCACCAGTAGTAGAAAATCAAGTGGTCAATGTGTTAGGACTTGACACATTTGAAAAAGAGCTCATAGAAGAACTAGAGACCATGCCATCAACTAGAGCTCAACATATGGAAGACAAAGTAGAAGATTCGGAGGAGACCATGAGAGAGAAGAAAAGCCAAGCCAAGGAGGAAGGCAAGAGAAGCAAGAGAGTCTAGAAAACCAAGAAGATTAGGGAAAAGATTACTATGAAAGACTTTCCTTTGGGTAAGGGTCTCAAATCTTATACTCTTTCCATTGAAGTTCACAAAAGCCTAATATTACTTATCCACAACTCTTGGAGTTATCACCCTTTTTGAGGAGGTAATGGTGTAAGATTCCTCCCTCCATCTTTTGAGATGTAAAGGTGTAAGAACCTCCCCTTCAGTCTCTATAATCATCCCCTATTTCAAAATGCAAGAAAACATTGTTTTCCTTTGTTTTTGGCCTAGAGAGAGAAAATATTCTAGAGAGAGATAATACAGTTTTGAGATATTTTTGGATATAAAGTTATCCCTTTTATTTAAGATGAATTCCCCTGAAATAGAAGTTTAAAAAAGTTTTCTAATATGCATTAGAAAACTTTTTATTTAAGATGAATTCCCTTGAGAAACATAAGTTCAAAAAAAGTTTTCTAATATGCATTAGAAATTAATTGAATATGTGCATTAGACACCTTAGCCTAAGGATCCACATTTTCAGAAAATTATGGATTCAGGTCAAAAGAGTGTTCTAAAGGGCCAATAGGGTTAATCCAAGTGTTGGAATGAGAAAAATGCAAGAATAAAAGAAAATCCCCCCAAAAGAAGTAAATTCTCACATAAGATGAAGAGTTGACTTAGTACAGGACTTAATAGTAAAAAATGAGGATTTATTAGTAAAAAATTAGAATTTTGACATCTCAAGAGCTCATGAAGGATGCGCCTAGAATCTCCATGATTACTCTAATTTTTTAATCAAAAAATGAGATATTTCATCTCTCCTCTCACCTCTTTCAAACTAGATCAGAAAAGTGGACCTAACTGGTCTAAAAATTATCCAAATTGGATTAAACTAAAGCTCAAAGCCTCTAGATTCTAGTTGGACTTGGATGGTGGCCTCCCTCACCTATAAATAGACCCCCATTCCTTTGTATTTTCATCTTAGAGTAATTCTATGCTAGTGTAATTTTTAGTTTAGTTTATTTCTATTATTTCTCTACCTTGCCTCTACAATGTGAAGCTTTGGAGCTTCACTAATCCTCTTCTTCTCTTCGAGATTACCCTCTACTTCTTGGTGGCCAAGCTTCTTCTTAAGGGATTCACTTCTCTCTAAAGAATCAAGCCAAAAACCAAGGGTAAGCCTAGAATGAATTTATGCATAATTAATTTTATGCTAAAAGAGGATTTATGAGCATTATTCATTTACTAAAAAAATTAAGGAAGTTATGCACAAATGTTCTAGATTCATTCAAAATTATGAGAATAATGGAAATTATGAGGAATATAATTCATTTAGATAAAAATGGATTAGTAGGTATGTATAAATATTTTATGCTAAAAGAGAGATTTCCATGATATTTTACTCTGGAAAAATAGAGAAAAGAATGTGAAAATATTCGTAGGGGTGCATCGAGAAAACATGGATAAATTTTTAATCAGAAAGAGGAATTACGAACATATTTAATTTTTAGAAAAATGAAGTATATGTCTAGACTCTTGAAAAATAGGATCTTGGGGTACATTCTGGAACAGGAAAAGGATTTCCCAGAAAAAAACCAAAAACACGCTTAGTTAAATGAATATAATTACTTGTGACTAAATTATTCCTAGATTCCCTAGGAAAGGAATCTGAAAATTCTTGAAAGGATCGAGGATCCAGAAGTGAACGAAAATTTAGACTTAATTGAATTAAGTCGAGAAAAAGTTACCTTTAACCGAGCCAAGTAATGGCCGAGACTTAGAAAGTCCTGTCAGTATAAAAAGTAGAGTAACTGTACTTTTAATCTGGTTAATTGTGGAACAAAGATTCTAATAACTAGATCAAGAAAAGTTGATAATCAAACCTGATTCGCTCAAAGCGAAAAGAGACCATCTTGTTTGTAGAAATTGGAATTGATGTGGAATGTGTGGATTGATGTGGGTGATGTGGAGTGACGTGAGGAAGGATGTGAAATGATGTGAAGTGATGTGGATTGATGGGAAATGATGTGGGTTGATGTGGAGTGATGTGAAAATGATGTGGGGATGATGTGAATGAATGTGGAAATGATGTGGGATGATGTGAATGAATGTGGGAATTATGTGGGATGATGTGAATATATGTGAATTGATGTAGAATGATGTGAATGGATGTAGGATGATGTGAATATATGTGAATTGATGTAGGATGATGTGAATGGATGTGGAATTATGTGAATGCATGTGAATGGATGTGGAATAATGTGATGTGAATTGATGTAGAAGAATATGGAATGATGAGAAATGACGTGGAATGTTGTGAAATGATGAGGAATGATGTGGAAAGATGGGAATTCTGTTAGAAACTATATTTGCATATGAAACCTGTTTTTTTTTTAGAATTGTTTTACGCCAAGAATGCTGGGGAAGGCATTTTGACTATCTTGTGGAATGAGGTTGTGGGGGGACCTAAGTGAAAATGTTGCAACACCTGACGGAGGGCCAACAAAGGACGTCTCGTGTGGCAAAATCGGCGGAGGTCTTGACCAGCCTCCCTCGGTAAGGTTAAAATGGTGAGCTTCCAGTACGGTGGATGAGGGGCTAAGGAAGCGGCCTATGAGTGAAGCGCTAGGTCACCTGTGCGAAGGAGCCTAGAGGGTGCTGACCATACGGTGCTTGGGCTCTGGGTCTCGCCCAGGATACCCACGCATGCGACGAGGAAGAAAATGAGTTGGAGTTGTTTTCTGAACACGGGCATGGATCTGGTTGATTGGCCTTGTTGGTCTCAACGGATGAGTTCATGGCTCTTTTACATGGATCTTGATGGTTGATCTAGCTAATCTTCAGCGAAGAGTCCATCTAGATTTTATGTGATTATACTCGTAGGTACTATGGGCTAGGAACTATTGAAAAGGCCCCCAAGTGAAGTACCAGGTGAGCCTAAAGGGACGGACCAGGTGGTGCCAGTGTTTTGGTTGCCGATGATGCCATAGGTACACTGAGGAAGAAATGATTGGAAATTGGATTCTATGGTTAGAAAGTGGAAAAGTTGGAACTTGGACCCTAGAAATGGAATACTGAGGATTATGATGGAAACTTTGTGGTTTATTGCAATGCTATTTTGTAAATAGTTGAATCTAAGAAAAGGAAAATTCATATCAGGTGCGTAAGTGTTGTGTCTATTTAAATTTTGCATGAGTGTCGGCTAGGGGGCCTGGGAACTCTTTTCCCTGGTACTCGGGACAAAACATAACCAAATTTTTATAATGGATCCTATCAATACAACAGTGGTTGGGCAGTTCCCTAACCCATGGGATTGGATGGGGTTAGGCTAGATTGATGTATTCCTATAATAAAAATCAATTCTGTTCAAGTTACGATAGTTGAAGTAAGTCACTAGATAATCCTTGTTCTATGGAAAAGAATCAACGGTTGTGCCTCTTTTGATGGGGAAAAAAGTGTTGGTCTCTATGAACCAAGTGCAAGTTCCTCCTTTGATTCGGCCATGTGACCCGTGGGTTTGGTCGGAATATAAAGGATAGATAAGGCCCTTGACTACGTTAGAAGATTTTCCTAGAGGAATCGCCTATGCTTTCTGG
Organism: Cibotium barometz; assembly: GCF_041138505.1. Taxonomy (NCBI): domain Eukaryota; kingdom Viridiplantae; phylum Streptophyta; class Polypodiopsida; order Cyatheales; family Cibotiaceae; genus Cibotium; species Cibotium barometz. The sequence continues at coordinate 26,043,164 of NC_141062.1, read as the reverse complement.
GTGAGGGAAGTTTTTTCTGGGTTTGGTTTTGGAAGAGCCAAAGGATTAGTCTCTTGTGTGGACATTCGTGGGCAAGGCCCCAAGTGGGAAGCTCTGTCCTACGTGCAAGAGGTTGCTACTTCTACTCCCCAGCACTCCAGAGTTTCATGCACAGAGAGGGCAGGGATCTCACAAATGGGAAAAACTATATAGCACTAGGATCCACAGAAAAAAGCATGTTATGCCTATAATTTAATCAAATCCTATCCCCACAAAGATGTCCCAATTTTGGATGCTTGGGTTAAGGGTCACAAGATATCTAGGGTGTATGTAGATGGAGGCACTGAAATTTGTGTAATGTCAAAGAGGACTATGCACAAGTTAGGTCTGGAGGTCAATTCTCCATCCACATTCAAGGTAACTTTGGCCAACAACTCCAGCATAAAGTGTTTGGGATTTAAGGACGTGAGAGTCATTGTTTGTGCAGTGGAGGTAGGAGTTGACATGTACGTGATTTCTAGCAAAGGGGAGGCTACCCGGTTATACTAAGAAGGACTTGGCTCATTAGCCACCATGAATGCAGATCAAAGGTGGGGAACATAAATTTTGGTGCTAAATCCATATGGATCTAGGGGGTCTTCTAGCCATAAAATCACCTATGACATGTGCAAGGGTAAAGAAGTGGATTTGAGATATGAGACCATAGTAGGTGAAAAGAGTTGTGAATACTTGACCCCACTGATACTGAGAAAGAAACATTTAGCACTAACAATGATAGTTCATTTGATGTTATGGGCCTTACTTTTCACAATAGGGAAGCTAAACACGAGCTAGGGACACTACAATTGACAAATGCAATAACTAAAAATAAATTGAGACAAATAATGGAATTATACCTATCACACTAGAAGAGAAAGAAGCCTACATCAACATGCTTAAAAGATATTCCAATCTTTTCAACAATGGTTATTCATAAATCATAGGAGTAAGGGATATTGAGCATCATATTGAGAGGCACAGCCTATGGTTCAAAAGTTAAGAAGGTTAGGTGTGGTGCAAAGAGATTCCTTGTTAACAGAAGTTAATAAGCTATTAAAGGCTGGATTCATTTATCCAGTGGAGAACTCTGAATGGATACCACCTGTGGTGGTGACTCCCAAAAAGAATAGAAAGTGATGGGTTTGTGTTGACTACAAACCCCTCATTTCCCTTTACCATTCCAGGATGAAATTTTGAATGAGGTGGCTAGCCACGAATGATATACTATTTGTGATGGATACTGGGGATATTTCCAGATCAAAAAAGTAGAGGAAGACCAAAGGAATACCATGTTCATCACCCCTTGGGGATGTTTTGCATGTAGAATTATGACATTTGGTGTCACGAATGCGCCTGGCACATTTCAAAGGTTCATGAATTATGTTTTCCAACCATTCTTTGGGTCATCCATAAGAGTTTTCATCATAGCATATATAAAAGCAGGTCTTTACATTTCTAAAAGGTGGAGGAAGGCTTAAAAAGATTTTTCCATCTTGGTGGACAGTTGAATCCAAAGAAATGCCACATTACCCAGGCTAAGGTAAGGCTCTTGGGCCACTTGGTTTCTTCACAAGGTATTGAGGCTGATCCATCAAAAGTGAAAGATCTCTTAGCACTCCCATCTCCATCAAACACAAAGCAACTGGTCACATTTCTTCAAAAGGTTAGGTACCTTGCGAGATTTATTCACTTGCACACAAATAGTTTCACCATTGCAAAGGCTCACTTAGGGGAGTACTTTTACATGGAATGATGAGAGTGAGGAAGTATTTAATGAGGAAAAATTCATGCTTAGTTCTTTACCAATCATTATGCCACCTCTGTAAGATTCCTCCCTCTAGCTTTTGAGGTGTAAAGGTGTAAGAACCTCCCTTTCTGTTCTTGAAATTATTCCCCTCTATGAAATAAAGAAAGATCTTGTTTTACCCTGTTTTGGCCTAGAGAGAGATAATCCAAAATTGAGATATCTTTGGATATAAAAATTCTCCTAGTGTCTAAAATAGATTCCCTTGGAATAGAAGTTCAAAATGAACTTTCCAATGTGCATTAGGAATTAATTGAAAATGTGTATACGGGACCTTAGCCTAAGGGTCTACATTTTTAGAAATTTTTGGATTATGGTCCAATTAAGGTTCCAATGGGCCAATTGGATTAATCCAAGTGTTGGGATGAGAAAAATCCAAAAGAATAAAAGAAAATACCCAAAAATGAGTAAATTCTGACATAAGATGAAGAGTTGGTTGAGTACAAGGTTTATAGTTAAAAATTATGAGATATTACTTAAAAAATGAGATATTTTAGAATAATGATGCATTTTTGACATCTTGGTAAGGAGAGGGGGACTCTTGAGGTAGGTGCCTTTTTCACATATGTGGAAGGGTTTTTAATTCAAAACAATTGTGATATTTTTATCTCTCCTCTCTCCTGGATCAAACCAAATCAAAAAGGGAGCCAAACTGGTCCAAATCTTGTCCAAATTGAGTCAAATTGAGTCAAACTGAACGTGGAAAATTCTAGAACGTTAGTGGCCTCCCTCACCTATAAATAGACCCTCAGTCAATTGTAAAAAAATATTAGAGCTATACTATGCCAGTATTATATTAAAATAATCATATTTTCTATTATCCCTTAAATTTTCCTCTCTCTTGGGAGCTTGGATCTCTCTCTCTCTCTACAACAACTCTTGGAGTTGCTCTTCTCCTCTTGGTGGACCAATTGATTGGTCGGGGGCTTCACTGCTAATAGAGAATCAAGCCAAACTTGGAGGTGGAATTAGCTTAATCTAGTAGGATAATCATAATTAAGTTTATGATTATGGTTAAAATTATGACTTAGAAAAAAATTAAGAATTATCAGTAATAGTAGCGAAGCTATGGCAAAATTTTCAAAAAATAATACATATCTTATTTTTATGCATAATGCAAAAAGAGGACTTCCTACCATATTCTAAGATTGGACATCCTATGCAAAAAGAATGATTTTCATCATATTCATGAGAAATAAATTTTGTAATTATGCATAATTAATTGATTATGAGAAAAGAGAAATTTTTGGTAAATTTATTTTTCTGCAAAAAGAGGAATTCCCATGATATTTGAGATCCAAGTAATCAAATGGTAAAAGAGGAATTTTCGCCATAACTCAAGTTATGAGTATTTATCAAAAGTGAAACTTTGAGCATTATTAATTTTATTGGGAAATATGGGTAGAATTGATTTTTGTAAATCCCATGAATCTTTTACTCAAAAAGAAGAATATTGAATATATTTCATGTGCTAAATTTGAGAAAGAATATGAAAATATCCATCAAGAAAAAGTACCTTTAACTAGGCCAGGCAATTGGCAGAAACTTAGAAAAGACCTATCGATATCGAAAGTAGAAAACGGTACTAAAATTGGATGTGATAAGATGTGATGTGGATCTCAATGAATGTAAATGAATGTGATGGGATGTAAATGGATGCGATGTGATTAGATGAGATGTGAATGTGATAAGAGGAGATGTAAATGTGATGTGATAAGATGTGAATGTGATGTGAGGAGATGTGAGTGGATGTGATGAGATGTGATGCAATGTAAATGTATGTGGATGTGAATGTGATAAGATGTGAATGTGATGTGTGTGGATGTGATGAGATGTGGATAAGGTGTGATGCAATGTAAATGGATGTGGATGTGAATGTGATAAGATGTGAATGTGATGTGAGGAGATGTGAGTGGATGTGATGAGATGTGATGCCATGTAAATGGATGTGGATGTGAATGTGATGAGATGTGATGATATGTGAATGGGTGTGATGTAATGAAAATGGATGAGAATGAGATGTGAAGTGATAGATGTGCATGTGAATGGATGGATGGATGTGGATAGATGTGCATGTGAATGAATGGATGGATGTGGATAAATGAGATGAGATGTGAATGGATGTGATGAGATATGGATAGATGTGGACGTGATGTAATGTGGATGGAATGAATGAGATGTGATGTGGATAGATGTGGACATGATGTAATGTAGATGGAATGTATGTAATAATATGTGGATGCAATGAATGTGATGGATGTGAATGGATGAGATGAGATGTTAATGGATGTGAATGTGATGTGATGATATCTAAATGGATGTGATGTAATGTGAATGGATGGATGAGATGTAAGGTGGATAAATGTGGATCTAGGTAGATGTCATGTGGATAGATGTGATGTGATGTGATGTGATGTGATGTGGATCTAGGTAGATGTGAATGGATGAGATGTGATGTGGATCGGGGTAGATGTGAATGGATGAGATGTGATTTGAATGGATGTGATGTGATGTGGATATGGGTAGATGTGAATGGATGAGATGTGATGAGGATGGATGTGACCTGATGTGATGAGGATCTAAATAGATGTAATTGGATGTGATGAGATGTGATGTAGATGAATGTGATGTGATGTGGATAGATGTGATGAGATGTAATATGATATGATTGGATGAGAATGGATGAAGGATGATGGGAATAGATATGACTGGATGTGGAATAAGCAAAGTGAATTGATTTAGAAGAATGTGAAATAAGGAGTAATGATGTGGAACAATGTGGAAAGATGAGAGTTCGTTAGAAATTGTATTTATGAAACCTGTTTTTAAATGACCGTTTTATGTCAAGAATGTTGGGAAAGCATTTTGACCATCTTATGAATGAGGTCGTGGAGACCTAAGTGATAAAGTTGCAACAGCTAATGGAGAGTCAATGGAAGATGTCTCACGTAGCAAGGTCGGCTGATGTCTTGACTAATGGTAAGCTTCATGAGGGACCAAGGAAGCGGCCTATGAGTGAAGTGCTAGGTGACTTGCAAAGGAGCCTAGAGGGTGCTGACCATATGTTGCTCGGCGCCGAAGATACCCACGTGTGCGTTGGGAAGAAAACTGGAACAAGGAGTTAGAGTTGTTTTCTGAACTCGGACATGGATCTGGTTGATTGGCCTTGCTGGTCCTCAACGGATGAGTCCATGGCTCTTTTATATGGATCTGTTGGTCCATCTTGCTGATCTTCAACGGAGAGTCCATTTGGATTTTCTTATTTGAATATATTTCTGGGTACTATGAGCTAGGAACTATTGAAAAGGCCACTGAGTGAACAGGTGGAAATCAGGAAGAAAATCATCAAGAACCGGACATGAGTCCACATCAGCACAGGAAAGGTTGATTTTGGAACAATAGAGAAATCAAGAAGAAAATGATCAAGAACTGGACAAGAATCCACATCAGCAGGAAGGACTAATTTCGGAACCACAAAGGAATCAAGAAGAAGATCGTCCAGATAGGAGGTTGGAAGCTCAGGAAAGGAAAGAGCTACTAGCTGGGGGAAAGATCTCTCTCAAATACCCAAAATTTAAAGATAAGAGTGAGGAGGATCTAGACGCTCACATCTTTGCCTTTAAAACCACATTCCAGGAAAATAGAGCTCCGTTGGGAAAAAGGACGAAATATTTCACCACAACATTGGGTGGAAAAGCCACCACTGTGATGAAAAACAGGGAGAGGGAGAGTAGACACACACACAGGAGCAAACCCTAATGTATATTGCAAACCCTAACCATAGAGAGAAGCCATCTCCTGACTCACACAATGCATAAAGCCATAATCCATAATACACAACACACACTATGTGTTGTGTCCACACACAGCTAACCCTAGCTAATGTCCACACACTATGTGTTGTGTCCACACACAGCTAACCCTAGCTAATGTCCACACACTATGACCAGCTAGATGCGGTCATTTATATCTCACACATGTTCCTACCTAACATGCCAGCACATAGCACAGCTGGCACAAGCTGACATCGAGCTTGAATCTCAACAGCCCCTCTCAAGCTCATGATGTACTGCCATAGATGAAGATGTAGATGAGCTTGGGCTATCAAAGCTCTCAACACTCCCCCTCAAGCTCATCCCACGTACTCCCAACATAGTACGGAAGTACTCAAACTTCTCCCTACTAAGTGGCTTTGTAAAGATGTCGGCCACCTGCTCTTCAGTCTTCACATACTGCAAATCCACTGTACCATCCAACACTTTCTCTCTGACAAAATGATAGTGGACCTCTATGTGTTTGGTCCGGGCATGAAAAACTGGATTCTTGGCCAACTATATGCTGCTCATGTTGTCACAATGAATGACAACCTTGCCATCAATAGGCTCACCCAAATCAGCCAAGAGACTCTTTAACCATACTCCTTCACATGTAGGAATGGCTGCACCCCTGTATTCAGCCTCTGTACTAGATAAAGCAACAGTAGGTTGCTTCTTGCTACTCCAACTCACCACTGCACTTCCAAATGTAAAGGCATAACCACTAGTAGACCTCCTATCATATGAGCTACCTGCCCAATCTGCATCTGTGTAGCCATGTATATCTAAGCCTTTACCATGCTCATAAAGAAGACCATAATGTGCAGTGGTCTTTACATATCGCATAATGCGTCTCACTGCATCCAAATGAGGTTTTTTGGGGCTCTGCATAAATTGGCTTACTAGCCCCACAGCATAACTCAGATCCGGGAGTGTGATAGTCATGTAAATAAGACTGCCAACCATCTTTCTATACATAGATGGATCATCCAACTCTTCACCAAAATCAGCCCGTAGCTTTACATTCTGCTCCAAAGGTGTACTCATTGGCTTACACCCTGTCATCCCATATTTTGCCAACATATCCAATGCATATTGGCGTCGCACTAACCATGTACCTGCATGGTCTTTGATCACTTCAATCCCAAGAAAATATCTCAATTCACCCAAGTCTTTCATGTCAAACTGCCCACTCAATGCCTTCTTGACATGCATAACATCTGTAGCATGATCTCGTGTGACAATCAAGTCATCCACATAGATGACAAGTAAGACAATCCCATGATCTGTTTTCTTCACATAGAGTGAAGAATCTGCTGAAGAAACCTGAAATCCAAGGGAGATAAGATATCGGCTTATCTTATCACTCCAAGCACGAGGTGCTTGCTTCAAACCATATAATGCTTTCTTTAATCTGCATACATGAGCGGGATACCTCAGGTGTACATATCCTTTTGGCTGTGCCATATAAACTTTCTCTTGTACATCACCATTTAGAAATGCATTTTTCACATCCATTTGATGCATTTCCCAACCATTTGTTGTGCAGCCATAGCAATGATTGCTCTCACTATTCCCATCTTTGCAACTGGACTAAATGTTTCATCATAGTCCAAGCCTTGGGTTTGTGCATAACCCTTAGCTACCAATCGCGCTTTATGGTGCTCAATGGAACCATTTGACTTGCATTTCACCTTGTAAACCCATTTGCAACCAATGACATTTTTGCCTTGTGGTAAGGCAACCAAATCCCATGTTTCATTAAACCAATGCGTCCATCTCAACATCCATTGCTCTCTCCCATACATGCTTCGCAATAGCTTCTGTATAGCATGTAGGTTCCACATGCTTCATCAAAGAAGTCATATATACGTAATGCATAGCAAAATCACGATATGTCAACTTGTCAACTGGATACCTGACCCTTTGGGATCTCTGCAATGCATGCGGATCACTCTGAACACCTGTCACTCTAGCATGTAGAGGTACATATCTATCCTGCCTTGCACCAGGTGTGCGTAAAACTGGTATGCTAAGTTCCTCATAAACTCTCTGAACTTGACGACTCATAACTTGTAATGCCAATTCCTTCAACCTTCTTTTTCCCTTTATCCACAACACTACTCCCAGTGCTCACACTCTCATGTCTTAAGCATCCTGACCATGGACATATAGTGCTACTCTCAGACTCTGGTGGCCCAGACATAGAAATAGAACTTGCTTGTGGCAAGTTCACATGCACATCAGCATCAAGGGAATCAATGACACCCTCATCCTTTGCTTTGTACCAACTAGCAAGTTCATCAAACACCACATCTCATGAGATAACCACTTGCCTAGTTTGTGGATTGTAACATTTATATGCCTTGCGATCCTGTGCATAACCCACAAACACACACTTTTTTGCCTTAGGATCCAACTTCCTCCTTCTCTCGTCAGGCACATGTACATAAGCTATGCAACCAAACACTTTGAGGTGTCCAATGTCTGGCCTAAAACCTGTAAGCCGCATCTCTGGCGTACTTCCATGTATGGCTGCTGTGGGTGTCTTATTAAGTACATACACCGCGGTGGCACACGCTTCTGCCCAATAATAGTCTGACATGCTCTTTTCATTGAGCATCGCCCTGGTGGCCACATCACAAATGACTCTATTCTTCCTCTCAGCAACACCATTTTGCTGAGGTGTGTACCTGCAAGTTAACTGCCTTCTTATGCCATGCTTTCTTAAGAAATGCTCAAAAGCATGTGAGGTGTATTCACCACCTCCATCTGTTCTCAAACATTTTATCCAAGAGCCATATTTCTTCTCTACAAAAGCTTTGAAGTCCATAAACTTTCCCAACACTTCACTTTTCTCTTTGAGAAAGTAAATCCAAGTCATTCTGCTGAAATCATCAATGAATGTCACATAATACAAGCTGCCTTTAATGGATGGGTTTTGTGCAGGACCCCATACATCGCTATGAACTATCTCAAGTGGCCTGCTACTCATGTTGCCTTCTTTAGGAAACGGTAACCTCGTCTGCTTTCCAAACTGACAGGTATCACTCTTTTCCTCGGTACTCGGGAAAAACATAACCAAATCTTTATAAAGAAATCCCACCAATATAATGGTCGGCTAACCCATGGGCCTAGGCTGGATCAGAGGATTCCTGCGATACCATTAAGTTATGATTAGTCACGTTAGTTAGATTAAGTCCTAAGAAGACCCTTGTTTTGTGGGAGGGAATCAGCAGCTGTGCCTCTCATTTAAAAGAGGAAAAAAGCGGTGATTCTATGGACCAAGTGCAAGTCTCTTCTTCGATTTGACCATGTGACTTTAGGTTCGGTCGGATCAGTTTAAATAGTTAAGACTTTGACCCGTTAGATTAATTCTCCCGTTTGAAGATTTTCCCTAGAGGAACCGCCCTCGAGGGAAGTTTTTTCCGGGTTCGGTGTTTTGGAGGAACTGCCAGACTAGTTTCTTATCCAAATATCCCGTGGGCGAGAGGCCCTGAGTGTGGATCCCTGCCCCGTGTGAGAGGCTGACGCTACTTCCACCGTCAGTGCCCTCGTAGGGGGCGGGGGTCTCACAATAAAGAGCTATTCCTTGTGTCTTGAGTGAGATTGAAGGAGAGAGAGCATTCTAGCATTGTGCCTCCTTTATGCTTGTGTGATTCATGCTTGTGTGAGAGAGTGAGAGAGAGTGTGTTTGCCTTATGCTATGGTGCGAGAGACTCTACTCTTAACCTATGGCGGACATTGAGACGTATTACTTTTTACGTCATATAATTATTTTATGTATTCTAAGTCATGGGCCGGGCTTGTCGGCACCACATGTAGTAAAGGATAAGGGGATTGGGTGATCGCCGATGAGAGGTGCACCTCGAATTTCATCAGGATAAGGGTTAGGACCAGTCATGTGTGGGCGCCCATGTGTGAACGGCCAGGTCACATATAAAAGTCAAATGTAACCTAAAACCTCACATTCTCTGAGTGTTTAATACAAGGAGTGCTCTTGCTTCATCTTCTCCATATCCTTCTCCAATGTGTGTGTATGTGTGTGTGTGTGTGTGTGTGAGAGAGAGAGAGAGAGAGTGTGTGTAGCGATCGAGCATTGCGTGGCGGCACGGTGGCGGCCCAGCGAGGCAATAGAGTAGCGGCGGGGCGGCTCCTTCCTCATCTCGCGGCGCGAGAATCCTTCACGATGGCGGCCTAAGCGGTGAGTGACACACCATTGCTCCCTGTTTTGAGCTTGTTGGTTTCCTGGTTATGTGCTTGCAGCCATTCGTGGCTCACACACGGTGCTTGGCAAGTCCCTACTATCCGACACGTACGACAAGAGCGCACATTTTTGGCGCTACTGTCGATGGGGAATTGCCCTGCAGCTCGGGCTGCTGTTTGAAGTCTATTTTATCCTACAAGAAAGGCAAAGAGAGGCGTGTTTATGTGTTTGCTGTTGTTCTTTAGTCATTTTTTAGTTTTGTTTTCTTCATTTTCTGCACATTTCACAAATTCAATCAACCCAACCCGCGTGGAAATAAATTTTTTATTGAAGAAAAAACCCCGACCCCGGCCTCAGTCTCGGTCTTTTGATATATATATATATATAGGAGAGTGAGCCTCCATAGCTTTCTCTCAAGCGAAAGCTTAAGGGGAGTGAAGCTCTATATATGGTCTAGTCCCCCAAGGAGTGGAGTGGGCATGTGGGACAAAGCCTTCACCTTTCCCCCCACAAGCACCCTTGGACTTTCTAATTTAAGCCTCACACCTAGGCACAAATAGAGTGTTGAGGGCCACGGGAGCTCCGGATAGGCGAACACTGTGCTGTAAAGCACCCTAGGACCCCTTGAACGATATGCTCGTCTTCAGCTATCACACACCTTAGTCCAATTTCGACCATAAGTAAGGGGGTAAAAACGCGTTGAAAACATGACAAAAACAAGTAAAAACGTGGTGCCAAACATCTAAGAAACCACTTGTGTGGGCTTTAAGGGTAGTTACCAACGCCCGTAGGATACCCATGTCACATGCATCTACGCTCTGGTCAAGTGCTAGAGTTTGAGCAACTAGAAAGCATTTGAGTTTACGCAGGCTCACACCATCCCTCCACATTAGTATCTTGGCCTTCAGTTGTTGGAACCCAAGGAAGTGCAACCCAAGATCCACGAATAGCGGCTAGTGACTCATCCTCTGACTCTGAAGTCATGGAAGGGAATCCTACCCAAAACTCTGAGGAAGCAAGACAAAACGTGCCAGTTTGGACCCCACAACTTGGATCTAGCATGTTTAGTCGTCTAATAGAGACTTTTAGTAGAGCTACGTGCTCTGAACCTGGGACAAGTGAAGTAAACAAAGGAGGTGGGAAAGTAGATTCGCCATTCACATCTCATGTAGACCCTGCCCTCCCAAAGAGTGTCCATGTGGATATTCTACCCACTTCATTTAATGAAGGCGCTACTGAGCTACCACGTTCTAACGCTCTTCCTAAAGTAGAGGCCCCTAGAAGTCAAACCACAAGAAGTGACATTGCATCCACTTCGAGAGAACCTTTTGGCACGCCAAGTTTAGATGGGATATTTCTCAATGAAAATTGAGAATATGACCACACAGAGACTCTAGCTAACCTATACACGGGTCACACATACCATGTAGGTTGGTTAGAAGTCATACAATCTACATCTAGTGCCACCAATCTAGATGAACAACAACAATTGATATGTGAAGTTATCCATAGAATTATCCAATTCGAGAGGCAGAATAGGGGAGTGAACCTAGTTTCAACTGGCCCTATGAGATTTTTGGATACGGGCAAGGCTAAACAACCAACCTTGTCGCAATTTGGAGACTCCCTCGGTGAGTCCCGTAGATCCTTCGTATGTTGTTTTTCCTAGAGTCTCAATGTAGGTTGAGCCCACGAGCAGTAACTTTAGCTTTCCAACTTTGGCTCAACTTTCCATTAGGGAATCCACAATTCCTACTCCAATGATGAGCATGACGAAAAGTGCACCCATTACCACTGTAGTTAGTACAACACCGCTACCTAGTGTGGTACACTACCTACAACAGTGCGTACCAATGCATATCGACCATATGTACCTATCGCTACTCATGCTCATGTAGCTCCTACGCTTCCTGTTATGCCAATGGCATATGCTCCACGAATGCCTTATCAGAACCCTTATCCAAGAGGAGCTATGCCTAGTCACATATCATATCCTACATCAACTGCATACATACCAAGACCAATGCCAACTCTTATCAACCAGCTGCATACATACCAAGACCAATGCCAACTCCTGTCAACCAGGCCATCCCAAAAGTGCCTCCACCAGCTATGCCTGCTCACTTAGGTGATCTAGCAGCGTTTGCTCAAACGATGGGATGATCTATTGCAGAAAACATGCATGGCATACCTGAGAGAGAGCCTAGAAGCAAGGCAGTACAAGTTGCCAAGCTCACTCTGAACTTCAGTTGGTAACGAAGATGTTAGGAAGCACATTGAAGTTTTTGAACACGTGTGTGATTCTTTGGAAGAGCACAATGAGCTACATAAGTGTAAAGCCTTAGGCTTAATCTTGAGTGGAAAAGCCAGAGATTGGTATCGAACTTTAAGGGTTGAAGAGCGTACTCACTATCCCACTCTCAAAAGATTGTCCTTGAAAGAATATATACGTGAGGGTGTGCTTTGGGGTGTAGCATCTCACTCCAAAAAGCTGAACACGAGGAAGGAGAGTCAGTGAGAGACTTTATTAGTCGACTAAAGCATCTAAATTCTTGGTGTACTCCCGAATGAGCGCTTTAATAACAACCAACTTCTTGATAGATTCATCCGAGGATTGTGCCACAAGGACATATACAATGGCCTAGTCATTAGAGGTCTTACGACATGGGAAGCAGTCTCACTGCTAATGCAATCTAGTTAGAAGACAACTTGATGATTGCAGGTAAAAAGGTGTCTTCGGAGACAAAGTTTGTTAGTTCGCAAGTATCTGGGCTCGAGCCAATGACTATAAAACCTATTGCTAAGGAGCCTAAGATATCCAAAATGTCTATAGCTGACCTTACTAAGGCTCTCCAAGAATACTTTAGGGGTAATCGAGCTCCTCAAAATAGCCATATGTACCCAAGAAGAGAGCAACAAAGGTGTTCGGTTTGCTTAGGACCACATAGCACGAGTGAATGTCCCACATTCAGAGTTAAATTCAATGGGACTTGCAATACATGTGGTAAGTATGGCCATCAATATAAGGATTGCCTAGTACTTAAGCGTAAGTTAGCAAATCAGGCACTACTAGCCTGGTCAAACACACCTCAAGTACCCACAGCACTGATGCCTGCACCACCCGTCACAACACATAGCTCCAAGGAACCCAAATTTAGTCCAGTTTTTGTGCTGTTTACCACCGCCAGTGCTAGAACCACAACCTCCGCATCCGAGGGTTACCCCTATAAACCAGATGGGTTCTGAGTCACTTAGTGCGTGTGGGGATTATGAAGGGGATATAGACCCCATTGTTCCATATGGGATTGATACGTTTGAAATGACTCCCCAGTACTACATGGAGGATCATTTCGGGCAAGTCAAGCATGTATATCAAGCGGTTGCTCTCGACCACAAGAGGGCAAAACCTTAATACCTTTGCCAGGAGACCACCTCTTCAATGCTACAGTTGTGGTGGGCCGCATCGTGCAGCAGAGTGCCCTAATAGGCTACAAAGATAGCTACTCGAATGCAACCAAATCAAGGGAGCACGTCGAGAATGCCGGTACTTACATGTAATCGTTTTGGCATAGATTTGATTGCTCAATGTCTACATAATCCAAGTGCACCCAAGATTACGCCATTAAATTTGGTTGAGGTCACCAATGAGGCACTAGGAACCACACCTGTTATACCCGCAAATGTAGTCACACGGTCAATGCTTCAAAATCAAAACTACATTCTTGAAGAGAGGGATACTGCATCAATTGCTCGAGCAAAGAAAAAAAAAACGCGATGGAAGAGATCGCTTAATGCCACAAGCTCCAAACCTAGTTCAAAGACTAATATAGGGATAGGAGACAACCCTGTGTATATGAATGATCCTGAAGATGATTCTGATTCAATAGAAACCATGGAGACCAAAGCCACTACTTTAAGGGAGGAACCCACTCAGGAGCGCAACGAAGGAGAATCAAGCAAAGATATAAATCGGGGTAAACAAAAGGAAACACCTCTTGCCCCACAACCAAGTCAACTAATGCCCTCTCGGCTACCCACACTGACTGAGACTCTCAAAGACAAGCCACGTGGGCCAAAAATCCTCAAGAAAAAGATTGGGACCTACCCAAAGCCAGTAGAGGAGATTGAACAAGTGCAACACTTAAGGGGTTTGCTAGAAGAAACACAAAGAGAACTGGAGCCAAAACCTAGAATAATCAAGATCCCAAACACAGTGTTTCCTACACAAGTTCAGCCTCACAAGAGCCATAAACTGTTAGCTATACCTAGTATCATTCGGGAAGAAAGTGAGGATAGGACATCAGGAAGTGGGCAAACACCCTTCTTGCTTGAAAGAATGTTTAGTGAGGGAATGCTTGACCCCATCAAAGAGGAAGTGATTCCATCTTCACCAGTCCCTAGTCAAGGGCCGATATCTCAAAAAGTACCGTTGAATGTGTCCAAACTAATGGATTTCATGTCCTCTGAAATCAGAACCACGATCATATCCAAGTTATCCGGAGATCCTGAGCTATTCTTAGCTCTTCAAGCATTTCTCAATGGAGAACTGAAGGTGGGGTTACCACAATTTGCAAATATGGATAGACTCGACACGCTTTAAGATGTGGAGGAACATTTGGATCTACAGCCCAACCTAGATGAAGACTCGGTCGTCATCGTTTTGAAATACCTGTTAACAAGTTGGGACAGTTTTTTGAAGGTGACGAAACTAATGCAACCCTCCCCATTATACTACCAAGGGATTAACTCTGATGACTAAAAATTGCTTGGAATCTATGGGAAGACCTCACCTAGAAGTCACAAATAAGGGACCTGAAGATCAAGGTTCTGGGATACAAGGTAAGGCATACCTTCATTGTAATGGATTTCTCTAAGCATCCTGTCATATCAAATGATCTTAGGACGTCCTTTCATGAGAGAAGCACAAATGGTGCATGACTGGTCAAAAAACCATGTCTACTTACAATTCTAGGACTCTGTCATTCGAGTTGATCTTGAGAATGGTCGTGCACATCCTTTAGGAAGCAAGGTTATCATTGATAACCTTGCTCGGATACCTTTATTCACTCAGCCCCATTGAAGTATTGCTATACATCCAAAAAAGAGATCGATGATGGGGAAGATTCTCCTTATATGGATGTCCTACTGGGCATGACTAAGTCGATAATGTAGATTGGGTACACCTAGCAGCAACCATAGACACATGGGGAAATATAGCCAGCCGCCGTGACTTATGACCCATTGGTAGTTATGTGCTACTACTTCGTAGTAGTTGGCGGGCGTCTCTGGAATGTCATCTGGGACAAATAGGTCTAATTTTTCAACATTGTTGTCCAAAATTTCTTAGTTTTAGAGAACGCGACACCAACTACAAAGGTTTAGCACGATAGGATGTAGGGGATAGAAAAATATGTCCTGGGGGGATTAGTCAATACTAAGTCACCCCTCAAAATTCCCATGATTACGGTAGGATCAGTGTCTCTTTTCGTATTTTGTTTGATTAATGTTAGTTCTCCTAGGCCTATATCTTCAGATAGATTTATGTCATATTGAAGTAGACAGAGGGTTAGTGTAGATAAAAACAAAGAAAGAGTTTGAGGAGGGGCTCGAGGAGTTACTGGCAACGGTTCCAACTCGGAGGTGCGCTGAAGGAGGAGATGAAGATCATCACTGGGTTTCGGCCACTGACTTCTTTCTTGGATTGCGAGCTGACGCTCCAATTCTTGTGTAGGCAGGCGTTTGTGTTGCTAGAGGTTTGAAATTTCTGTTTCTCTGACCATCCTTGCAGCATCCACTTTTTCAAATCTTTGTGTTGCATCTTCTTGGGCTCGCCGGGCAATTGCTTCCCTTTCTTGAGCATCGGTAATCTGTTGGAGTCTTTGGGCTGCCAATCTCTGAGTGTTGTTTCATAAGTTGTGCGCCACTGTTTCTTGGTGTGCCAACTCATTTCTATGTGCTTCTTCCTGGATTGCACTTATTGTTTCATTAAGAGCTCTAATCTTATTTGCATGAGCCTTGTTGGTCTGTTCCCTTTCATGTTGTAGATGGTTTGCCCTCTCCTCCTCTTCTTTGAGTTGTGCTGTTAGTTGCGTGATTTGGTGTTGTAATGCTTCTTCCTTGGCCCTGGCATTGGCTTGGAAGTCCTGTATCTGTTGTGCATGGAGTGTCGTGAGCTCCTTTGTGTGGCTAACTTCTTTCTGGAGTTGTTCCTTTGCTTGTTCCAATTTGGCATTGAGATCAGCATTCTCCTTGATCTTTTGTACCATTGTTTAGCTTAATACCATGTTATTATTCTCCAGTGTGTTGTACCTTTTCTCTTTCTCCTCTGTAGCTTTCAAACTCTTCATAATGACCTCTTTTCAAGTTGTCTCAGCCTGCTTCCAAGTTTGACTTTAACTTTTGTACTTGTGCGGATGTATCTTTGACTTGCTTCCAAAGGGCAGTGTTACGGTCGTGGAGCATATGTGTTGTTAGGAGGTGGCATCGCCAAAATTTTTGTTCCTACTCCCACATTGCATTGGTGCTTGATTTTGTCTCTAGCCCAATCTGTGGTTGGTTGACCAGCTCGTCAAATCCTACGGTCTCTTGCAAGAATTGTTGAATAATCGATGTTGTGCAGGGAGGCCAGTTGGGGTAGTCTTTCTTTGTCTTCCAATCTTCTCCTCTTGCTTGGACTTGACAGCTCTCGAGTTCTTTGTCTTTTACTTGCTTCCATGGTTGGGGGCCTCTGGTTCCTATACTTGGGCTATGGCTGTCTCTACATCTTGTCTTTTCTCAGCTTGTATGAGCGTTGCTGGTTCTGGAGTTGTCTCTGTTGGTGTGTCTGCTAGACTTGAGTCTTTTCTCGGCTTGTATGAGCGTTGCTGGTTCTGGGCTATGGCTATCTCTACATCTTGTCTTTTCTCAGCTTGTATGAGCGTTGCTGGTTCTGGAGTTGTCTCTGTTGGTGTGTCTGCTAGACTTGAGTCTTTGAGGGGAGATAAGTTTGTAAATATAAGTTGGGTGGGGTTTGTTGGGGGAGTGATTTGTTGCTGGGGTTCCTTTGTGGTATGACTGAGAATATTTTCTTTCAGTGCCTCTTGTTGGTAAGTGCGGATTTCTGTGGCCACTTCCTCCTCTAGTCTTTGTGACTCAGCAGCAGCATCGGTGAGCACCCCCTCATATTTTTATCTGTTCTCTTTGTGATCTTTCTTCATCTGCTTTATTATATCCTTGGTCTCCATCAAGATGGCTTGCCCTTTGTGTACATCTTCAGCTGTTAGCTTGGGCTGGTCTGGTAGTAGGGCCCCAACTGCAGATGTTCCTCCGGTTTAGGCTCCTTGAGATGTCTTTTTGCTACATGATTGAGAACCTGTGTGAGAAGGTACGGGTTAGATATTTTAGATAGGTGGGCCTTCAAGTAGTTCTCCATCTCCTTATGTAGATAGTATGCCCAATCTTCTTCTTTCTCTTCATGTACTTTTGCTATTCTGTTGAGACCCAGTCTGATGTATCTGTCTACTAGCTTTATTTGCATCATCAAAGACATGGCCCTGCAAGCCTTCTCTGTAGCCTCATCTTGGATATTCTCGTACTCTACTGCACCATTCGAATTTTATGAAGACTTCTTCAGCATGGCCTCCAAAGGCATTTTGTCAATGTTGTGTTGGTGGGCCTTGATTGCAGCTAGAAGTTGTAGAGCTTACCTTATTAGGTCCTCTGTGATGAGGAGTTCTTCTATAGTTCCATCTGTCGCCTTGCTGATTCTCCCTCTTTTTGTCCCCTTGTTGTAGGTCTTCAAGTACTCCGCGCAGAGTTCTTTGTCTATAGTGCGAGGGAGTATCTGTGCCATCCTTTTGAGACCGACTTTGTCTAATTTTGCCTTAACTTCAGCCTCTTCCAGTATTCCGGGCTGTGGTACTAGAGGGCTACCTTTCCATGGGCTGTGGTACTAGAGGGCTACCTTTCCATGGGCTGTGGTACTAGAGGGCTACCTTTCCATGGGCTGTATGAGATTCCTTGCGGGATGATGGTCCCATAAAAAGATTGGGCATAAGGACCCAAGAAGTTCAGCTTCGGTTGCTGTGTTCCTTGTCTTTGCTGACTAGCTGGGGATCCAATAGCACTGTTGGCTAGAGCCGGGTTTTTATGGGCTTCGGACTCTGAGGCTGACATCTGTATTAGGTACATAGGATCAGTCACATGATTGGTGGGATTAATATCATCTTCTTTTCTTTTCTCTTTAATTTTTTTTTAAAAAAATGGGGAATAGGTTAGTTTAATTGAGGAGAGCGTTAGTGTAGGAGCAATCCTCTGGTGTGTTAATAGTTAGTTTATGGCAAGGTGGGAGTGAGTACGTGAATGTGCAGGCCGTGAAAGGTTAATCCGTGAAAAGCTCTGGCCGTGAAAGGGTTTTGGCCGTGAAGGTCTCTGGCCATGAAAGTGTCAGGCCGTGAAAGGCTCAGGCCATTTCGTGAAAGTGCAGACACAGTTTTCGTGAAAGTACAGGCTGTGAAAGTCTCTGGCTGTGAAAGGCTTAGGACATGAAAAGCTCTGGCCGTGAAAGTGCAGACACAGTTTTCGTGAAAGTGCAGGCCGTGAAAGTCTCTGGCCATGAAAGGCTTAGCCCATGAAAGTGTAGACAATATTTTTAATCATTTGATTACGTTTGTTTGGTGTATGAGGAGACACCAATCCTTTGTAAATTTTTTGAATGAATCAATCGTGAAGGGCTTGAGGTCATTTGTGTTACCATTTAATGTGTATTGTGATTCTTGAAGAACATAAAATGAAAACAAAAACAAACAAAAAGGAAAAGAAAATAAAAGACGAGGATCAAGCTCCCACCTCGAAGGAATATTCGAGACTCGCTAAAGAGAGATCGCAAGCTCAGAAGATACACAGGGAAGCAAATGCAGATGTCAATCCATGCATACGATGCAAAATGACGAAAAAAGGAAAGAAAAATAATTTAATAATGCAGTCGTCAGATAGGGCGGCTATCTTAATGAAGAATGCCACATGGCACTGTGTGATTGGCTTCTAAAAAATATCGTTTCACGGCGTGAACTATTTTGAACTCTTTCACGGTGTGAACCTTTGTAATGTGGTTCACGATGTGAACGTTTTTGGATCTTGTTCATGGCGTGAACCTTTTTTCTGCAATTTCACGTGGAATGCATAAGTTCGACTTCTTCTCATTTTTCCTTTATGATCAAGCAGTCAAACATGCACATGATGAGTGAATGATACATTGCTTACCTCGTACTCATTTGTGCAATCATTGGATACCTTTTGTTTATTTCCATGAGAACCAAGGGGTCACCGAGGCACTTTTGGGCATTTGTTGATGCAGTCGTTTCAGTTCCATGTGGGAGTTTTTTATTGTTCCTTATACCCAACTGAACAATTTTGTCACTGTGTCTGATTGTGGAGGGCTTCTATCTGCATCTCCTTACTGAATTTCTTTGTTTTTACCTTTAAGTTCCCTGTTCAGTTCTGTAGCCAAAGTGGGTACTTTCGTTGCTTTGGGAATTCCCAACCCATTTGGCTAGGGTTGCTTTTTCCTCCACACAAAGGTTGGTGTGGTGCTTGCTTGAGTCGGGAGTTGATGTTGCACTCTCTTACCACCCTCTTTTTGATGATTCGACCTGTTTGTGGTATTGGCCATTGAGTGGGGTTTGGGTACCCATATTGCTGCATTGCCTTGATAGTATCCTTGTGCTCGCACAGTAAGTCCTTTCCGACCCATTACTTACGGCTCCCTAGTAAGGTCTCTTTGGATGCTTGGAGTCTTGCCAATTGGTTCGAGTCAACAACGTCTAACTTTTGAATTGGTTGCAGGCTCTTCTTGGGTTCTTTATATCATTCATGGTATCCATCTTGTTTGGTTGATTCGTTAGTTGATTCTTGGGCTCCCACTTCTATGTACTCGTAGATGTAGGGTATTGTGTGGGTAAGTGTAGCGGAACAGTTTGCTAGTTTTGTCCTCTGAGGTGTTGCCATTGTACTCGTTGTTTATTCATTAGTTATGATGTGCTTCCGAGTTCCATAAGGGTATGTACATGGCCTTCTCGCCTATGCTTATCAATGCTGTTTGTTCTTCCCATTGGATATTGCATTTATTGGCACAAATCCAAGATCCTCCTATTATCATCTCTTCTTCCATGGAGTCTGTAGGCATGATAAACAGCTTCATAGAACGATTTTTATCCGAGATTTATTTCATCTATCGTACTATAACAGAATTGAGTCTCAATTTTAGGGATCCATCAGTCCAACCTAACCTCATCTAGTCCCATGGGTTAGCCAACCGTCCAACCACTGTAGTGATGGGATCGAATTAAGAATTTGGTTAGGTTTTGACCCGGGTACCAGGGAAAAGAGTTCCCAGGCCTCCTAGCCGGATATTCATGCAAACTTAAAATTAGTCACACCACTTACACACCCAATATGAAATTGCCTTTTTCACAGAATCAGCTGTCTTTAAAACAATCATTTAATGAAACCATAGTGTCACTGATCATAATCCTCCAAAATATCCGGTTGAATCCTAATTTTTTATTTTTCCTTCATCAGTGTACCTATGGCATCATTGGTAACGAGAACGCTCACCACCTGTCCACTCAGGGCCCTTTTCTCGATAGTTCCTAGCTCATAGTAACCGGTAATATATTCACATATCAAAATGGAATCTCCGTTGAAGATCAGTAAGATCAACCAACAGATCCATATAAAAGAGCCATGGACTCATCTATTGAGGACCAGCAAGGTCAATCAACTAGATCCATGCCCGAATTCAGAAAACAACTCTTACTCCTTGTTCCAATATCTTCCTTGACACATGCGTGGGTATTGTCGGCGACCCTTAGAGCCCGAGCACCATATGGTCAGCACCCTCTAGGATCCTTCACAAGTGACCTAGCGCTTCACTCATAGGCCGCTTCCTTGGTCCCTCATCCAACGTACCAAAAGCTCACCATTTTAATCGAACCGAGGACTGGTCAAGACCTCAGCCGACCTTGCTACGCGAGACGTCCTCCATTGACTCTCCGTCAGTTGTTGCAACTTTATCAGATTAGTTCTCCACGACCTCATTCACAAGACAGTCAAAATGCTTCCCCAACATTCTTGACATAAAACAGTCATTTAAAAATAGGTCATAAATAGAGTTTCTATAACGAACTCTCGTCTTTCCACATTGTTCCACATCAATTCTTATTTATTTCATATGTATTCCCATTCTCATCACATCATTTTTCATTTCATCACATCTTTTCTCATTTATCTGCATCAGATCTCATCTACTCGCATCTACCCATATCCACATCTCTTCACTCACATCACATTCATTCACATCTCATCCATTATCACTCACATCACATCTCATTCATTTTACCTCACATCTCATTCATTCACATCTATCCCAATTCACATCCCATCACATCACATTCATTCATATCCATCACATTCACATTCATTCATATCCATCACATTCATTCTCATCACCATTATATCACATCACATCTATCCACATCATATCTCATTCATACACATCTCATCTTATTCATCCACATCCATCCAATCGTTCACATGTACGACTTCTCACATCTATCTATACATTCATATCCATCACTTTACATCCACATATGTTTATGACACATCACATCACATTCTTTCACATACACATCTGTATCCATTCTTTCACATACTCATTCACATCCATTATTCACATACACATTCACATCACATTCTTTCACATACACATCCACATCCATTCTTTCACATACATATCCACATCAATTCTTTCACATATACATTCACATCCATTCTTCACTTATACATTTACATCCATTTTCATCACATATCATCCGCTCATATCCCATATCATTCATTTACATCCTGATTCACATGACATCACATCTCATCCCAAATTGGAAAGTTCTTTTTGAATTTCTGTTTCAAAGGAAACCATTTTAGACATTAGGAGGATTTTTATATCCAAAAATATCTCAATTTTGAATTACCTCCCTCTAGACATTTTCTCTCTCTAGGCCATAAACGGGTAAAATATGATCTTTCTTTTATTTCAGAGAGGAGAATAATTATAAGATCAGAAGGGGAGGTTCTTACACCTGCACACCTCAAAAGCCGGAGGGAGGAATCTTACATCCTACTCCACTTAAAAAACGCAAGATGTCCTCATCTCGCAAAATTAGAGGAGAACTCTTTCCTTTAAGATCCAACTGATTCTGGGGTTCCTTATAGTCTGGTGAACCCAAGAGAATCATGGGATAAAGATCCCTTATGGGTAGAAGCATGTTAACGTGCTATGCTTTTTATGCTAGTTCACATGTGTGAACAAGCATTCCTAGTAGCATAAGTTTAGGCATGTAAGTCACTATATTAGTAATCATATTTAAAACTTCTAGCTGATACAAAAAGCTCAAATGAGCACTTCAAAAAAAAAGAATAATCAATGAAAGTTGTGGTATATTGAATTACGAGTTAGTCTTTGAAGCTAGTTAGCACGGGCGTTACAGTGGAGTGGTGGGGTGATGAAGTGCAAAGGCCAGAGCACCATGGAGCCCGCAAGCAAGGCGGCGCATTTGCGTTCTCCTATACACAGAAAACGCAGAGCCCCTTTTGCTTCTCCATCTCCCTACAAAAGCGCAAAGCGATCTCAAGGTTCCCCAATGTCCCTCTCGGGGGGGGTACTCTCTCTCTCTCTCTCTCTCTCTCTCTCTTGTGCGGGTTCTGTGTGTTTTCTCTTCTACTTTCGGCTTCAGTACCACAAGAAGCTCCATGCAATACAGTTGAGCACATTTCCATGCAATATAGTTGAGCATATTTCCCTTTACAGTTGAGCACATTTCCCTTTGATGTGTGCAGGCCGATGGAAAGCTCCGAAGGTCGTGATCCCTTTACAGTTGAGCACATTTCCCTTTGATGTGTTCAGGCCGATGGAAAGCTCCGAAGGTCGTGATCCCCATGCAGGAAAAATTATGTACAACTTTGGTAGAGTTCAATGCTGCTTATGGCCTTTCCATGGAGGGTTTAGATCCCAAAATGGTTAGGTGGGAGCAGGTCACTGATGCTGAATGGTTCAGTGTGTTCAAACAAACAAAGGATCCCAGCCAGTACCGCATCAAATGCAGAACCATCCACACCGAAATGTATGAGTCGATGATGAAACTGCACTACAATGTATACCAGAAGGCCCCAACCAACATGGAAATTTCCTCTGCATTTGCAAAGGGTTTCGTGAAAGAATTCAGTCCTGCCGTGATTGCAAGCAGGACAACCATTAGGTTCAATTGGGCCGAGTTTGTAGTGCAGTACTTGCAGGATATTCGAGAGAAGGGCTATTATGAGGGCCATGTTAACAAGTGGAGACTACGCAATCTTCAGCTTCCAGCTTCAAAAATTGAGGATGAGTCTGCTGACATCTGCGAGGAAAACATGGCATTGGCAGGAAAGAGTACTGCCAAATCTACCAAGGCCACACTTTAGCCTCATCAAGATAGTCGACAGGAGATGGAAGCTTCTTCATTTTGTGGGTTGGAGGAATGGCAGTGCATGAAGGCAGCTGTCCTTCAAATGAAAACATAGCTACATTATGAGAAACAGAATCTAAACAATGTGCAAGAGGGCCTGGAACTTGCTAGGGCTTTGAATGCAAAAAATGCGAAGGATTGTCATGGCCATGAGACGACAGAGGTTGCAAGCAGCTGAGATGATGGAGTTGCAAGCTCTATTGCAAAGCAATGATGTGGATGCCCGGCGAAAGATGGAGCTTGAAGTCAGAATAGAGACAACCAAAGACACCATAGAGGCTATGGGGTTTCCTCTTCGTGAAGATGACCCCATAGATAGTGACATAGACATAACCTGTAAACTGGTAAGTGTCCGTAAGTTTCATCTCCGCACTTTATGTTTGGTACATGTGCTCAGGTAACTCATGTACTTACCATGCTCTTTTTGTCTTGGTTTTGTAGGTTGAGGTGGAAATTGCAAAATCCAAGGTGCAGAACTCTGTCAACTTGAACTTCTGCTGATGCACATGCAGTCCAAGCTGCAGGGCTCGTTTCTCCAAACTGCCCTAACTAATCTAGCCCTTACTAGTCTTATGAAGGATAGAGAGGTGCAAGATAGCATCGGAACAAACCTGCATACTCGCTGTGGTCTGCCCCTTGAGGTCCAACCATTCCTTGCAATGGTCAAGCTCCCTTGTGAGCATAATTATCACCTTCTGTGCTTTACTGCTACATGCTCCCTTGGGACCGTATGTAGGGCTCCCTTCTACAAAAAAAGCATACCTACCGCATGGTTGTGCAACCTTGCAACACAACGACATCCAACCACACCAGAGATTGGTAAGAAACCATTCTTGAATGTATGCTTGCTAGCTAGCATACAGGACATACAGTCTGCAAGCTTGATCATATTGGGAATAAAAGGTGTGCTAGTTAGCATAATGAATATGCTAATTAGCATGCCAGGTATGCTAGTTATCATATTAGATATGCTAGTTAGAATATACAGTATGATAGTTAGCATATTGCATATGCTAATTAACATATCCAGTATACTAGTTAGCATACTAGATATGCTAGTAGGATGCTAACTAGCATATACCGTATATGCTAGTTAGCATACCCTGCATGCTAACTAGCATCCTCGTTAGTATACTCTGTATGCTAACTAGCATCCTAGTAATAAGCATACCCTGTATACTAACTAGCATAGCATATATGCTAGTTAGCATACCCAATACGCTAACAAGCATACCGGATATGCTAATTAGCATATCAAGTAGGCCTACTAGCATATCCAGTATGCTAACTAGCATACGGGATATGTTAACTAGCATGCTAACTAGCATACCGGATATGCTAAAAAGCGTATCCAGAATGCTAATAAACACAACGGATATGCTAGTTAGGATACTGGATACGCTAACTAGCATACAAGATACACTAATTAGCGTAACCAGTATGCTAACTAGCACACTGGATATGCTAGTTGGATGAGTGGATGCTAATTAGCATATCCAATATGCTAGTAAGCATATTGGGTATGCTTATTAGCATACCGGAGTTAGCATATTGAATGCTAATTAGCATATCCAGTATGCTAGTTAGCATATTGGATTGCTATCTGAAATGCTAATTAGCATACAGGATATGCTAATTAGCATATCCTGTATGCTAGCTAGCATACTGGTTATGCTAATTAGCATACTGAATATGCTAGTTAGCATACTTGATATGCTATTAAGCATGTTGGATATGCTAATTACCAATTTTTATATGCTAGTAAGCATTTTAGAGCATATTGGATTAGCTTAGAGGTTATAAGGCCTACTAGTTAGCATACTAGGTATGCTAGTTAGCATATTGGATATGCTTATTAGCATACCGAATATGCTAGCTGGAATGATAGTTAGCATACAGGATATATTAATTAGCATATCCAGTATGCTGGTTAGTATACTGGATATGCTAATTAGCATATCTTGTATGCTAACTAGCATACTGGATATGCTAATTAGCATACTTGATATGCTATTAAGCATGTTGGATATGCTAATTAGCATATACTGTGCTCTAGTAAGCACATAGAAGCTTTTGGGTACACTTGAATTGCTTAGAGATTATAAGGTTTACTAGTTAGCATACTTGATATTCTAGTTAGCATATATGATTATGTTAGCTAGCATACACGGGAATGCTAATTAGCATACTGGCCTAGCTGCACACATAGTTAGCATATGAAACATACTATGTAGCATACATGACATGCTTATAAAGGGTGTAATCAAAGTTTTTTTGTTGCAGGCCTCTCAAAGCCCCTACATGATGTGGGCAGTGATGTGGGCACTGTGCATGACACCAAAGGTAAGGAAAAGGCTGCAAACTGAGAACCCTTCGACTGAGAAGGGTGGTGAGCTAGATACAATGAATGAAGGAGTAGATGCGGGATCCCAGCAAATGCAAAGTGCAAGCATGAAAACAACAGAGGAAGGCAGTGACGTGAGCAGTAAATCAGAAGAAGATGATTTTTTTGTCATGGTTCCTCATGCGCGTGCCATGCCTGCTGCAACTGACATAGTAAAAACTTCTCAGCAGACAATGGCTAGTGCCAGTGCATTAGGGGAAACATTGAAGACTAATAGCATAGAGGACCCGCAGGAAGTTGGTGATAACACCCCTCTCGAGGGTTTTTTGCGAAAGGCTAAGGCAAAGAGAAAAGTGGGCCCGGAAGAGGTACCTAAAGAAACTGCAAGCAACGGCTATGGTTCCCCAAAGAAGATGGAGGACAAAGCTGAAAGCACCAAAGGTGAAAAGAAAGCCACCCGCTCAAGAGCTTGCAAAAAATTGTGTTAAGACCTTTCCTTTTTTGCCGAGATTCTGTACTGTAAGCAGGCAACTGTCACTGTTCAGTTGTTTAGCCTTTACTTAGTGTTCCCATACCTATGCCCTTCACTCTTATGGCTATGCCATTTTGAAAACCTAATGCCTCTTGTGGCTGTCATGTAATTTTTTTTATTTTCCCGGTGAAAATGTCTTTGTGTAATATAATGTTGAGCAGCAGTCCATTATAATTTTCTGCCAATCTATGAACTTCTTCACTTCGTATCGCTGTTTCTTTGCAGAGGAAGAGAAACTGGCATTAATTGCCTTGCCTGATGTAAATGCGACCATGCAATGGCAGAAATTACGGAAATGGCGAGTCCGCAAAGCCAGGCAGATAAGGAGACAAAAATTGGAGATTGAAAAGTGGCTCGAACGATATTCACAGCGTGCCCGTAGAATTTTTGAGCACCTAAATTATGTTCACCCATCAGGGGAGGTTATATATGCTGAATGGTATCCTCTTCCAGACCCAATATGGGTGCCTAAGCGACTGTGTGATGAAAAAAGGCCTCTTTTACTAGATCTCAACGGTCTTTTGCTGAGGGTGGTAGAGACTCGCTTCGGTGAAAAGCCCCCTGCATACATTAGTAGGGGAAGGTTGAGGTCTATAGGGGCCCTTTAAGATGCCATGTGATTAAAAGGTTATTAAGGAAAAGGGCCAATCATGTGATGCCATGTATACAAAAATGTTGGGTGATTAAAGGTGGTCAAAAGATTCTCTAGAAGATGCCTTTTTGTACTTTTCATTCCCAAAAAGTGGGGGGGAAAGTTTTTGAAATTTCAGACATCCATAACTTCTACATATGAGCTCAAAATTTGTCGGAGATTAGAGATCCAGAATCTACTCGCTGAGCTCTTTCCATAGATGTGTCACATGATATGGTTTTGCCCACTCAATTTTAAATTCAATTTTGGCGGGAAACTTTGAAATTCAAACTTCTAGCCATTTGAAGAATAAGAAGGTATCTAAAGTCAAAGAAACTTAACATTTTAACAAAAAGTCATTAAAATCATAATATGGCAGCTTAAAGGGCCCCTATAGACCTCAACCTTTCCCTAATGTGCAGATGAAATGTTAAAATACAATGTAGAGGATAAGCAGGTGTTCTGTCGCAAGGATAGCCACATGTTTTTGGACTGGTGTCTTCAGTTCTTCAGTTTGTATATTTGGAGCACAAGCATGCATCGTAAAGTCATGAATATTTGCAGGGCTGTTTTTAAATTGCAGGTGCCAAGGATTGCCGGTTTTTTTACGCAAGAGCACTGCAGTCCGCAACCCTGGCAGATCTTGAATAAACCTGTGTTTATGAAAGATTTAGCCTTGTTTTGGAAATACAATCCGACGTACAACGCCCAAAACACACTTCTAATTGATGATAGTCTCTACAAAGTGTTTCAGAACCCAACACAAGCTTGGCTCGTTACTCCGAAGCTAGAGGACCAGAGTGCTGAGGAGAGACAACAGTTTCTTATAGAAACTTTGAAAGACTGGCTTTTTCTTTGGCTGCTGCACAGTCGGATGATCGGGCAGCGTATGTGGCTAACAATTTCTTTGATACAGGCTCTGATAACTTCTCTGATGCAGTCTTGCTAGAGGCTGAGAGACAAGCAGAACTTCGTCGCAACCAAAACAAAGATGACCTAGAAGCAGAGAGAGAGGAGAAAGCTAGGCTGGAGAGGGAAAGAAAAGAAAAGGAACAGCAGAGAGGCGACCTAGAAGCAGAGAGAAAGGAAAAAGCAGAGGAAAAGGAGAAAGCAGAGAAAAAGGAGGGAGCAAAAAACCCCGGTCACTACAAACGCCCTCTGAGGAGGCCTAAAGATTTTTGGCGGGTGTGACTCATTGTAAAATTAAACCCTATGTAATGTTATTTGATGCTGGAAGTTAATGATGAGATAATCTTTTCAACAATTGCCTCCTACTATTCCATTTTTATGTGTTACAGAATTATGTATTGGGTTTTTTGTTAGCACACACTATAAAGTAGCAAGTATACAGTTAGCATATACTGTGGTAGTTAGCATACACTATATGCTAGTTAGCATAATCCTGTATGCTAGTTAGCACACTATATAGCAGCTAGTTAGTATACAATTAGCATATACTGTGTGGTAGTTAGCATACACTATATGCTAGTTAGCATAATCCTGTATGCTAGTTAGCACACTATATAGCAGCTAGTTAGTATACAGCTAGCATATACTGTGCTTGTTAGCATACACTATATGCTAGTTAGCATATACTGTATATGCTAGTCAGCATATACTGTTTGCTAGTTAGCATATAGTATATGCTAACTAGCATATACTGTATGCTAGTTAGCATACGCTTTATGCTAGTTAGCACACACTATGTAGAAGCTTGTTAGTAAACAATTATCATATACTGTGGTAGTTAGCATACAATATATGCTAGTTAGCATATACTGTATGCTAGTAAGCACACGCTATATAGTAGCTAGTGAGTATACAGTTAGCATACAATATATGCTAGTTAGCATACAATATATGCTAGTTAGCATATACTGTATGCTAGTAAGCACACGCTATATAGTAGCTAGTGAGTATACAGTTAGCATACAATATATGCTAGTTAGCATATGTATGCTAGTAAGCACACGCTATATAGTAGCTAGTGAGTATACAGTTAGCATATACTGTGCTAGTTAGCATACCCTATACACTATATGCTAGTTGGCATATACTGTATGCTAGTTAGCATATGCTATATGCTAGTAAGCACACAATATAAATTAGGTAGTTAGTATACAGTTAACATGTACTGTGCGAGTTAGCATACAGTATATGCTAGTTAGCCTATACTATATACTAGTTAGCATACTATGTATGCTAGTTAGCATACACTGTATGCTAGTTAGCATACGCTTTATGCTAGCTAGCACACACTTTGTAACCCTGTTTTGCATTTTCTTTTACTGCAATGCACTTTACCAAGTAAAAGTCTACATTCTCATCATTGGTTGTAGCATCCGGATTCACTGCAAAAGTGTCACCAACACACAAAGCACTACTTAATGCATTGGTGGCCTTCATACATGAATTTTTCATATCCAATGATCTGTCCTTCAAGGGCATCATCAGTCGGAGTGTCTTTTTCATCCTCAACTTCATCAGACAATGGCATCAGAATGTGATAATCCCAAGGCTGCACATGAGATTTGTTAGTGCAGCGATTCCAACTATGGTTCATGCATGCATCACAAAAGCATGCCAATGGTCTTGTGGCAATGGCAGTTGCATGCTACCGGTTGTGACTGCGAAAAGCATGCAAGGTGCGAGACTTCTCAACCGTGGCACAATTCCATTTAACCTCCCTGTTTACATCACCTACTTTGATCTCCCAAAACATACGGGCACATTCCCTTTCTTTTAGAGGATATGATGCAGCTGCTCCCTTTGATAGGTTGGCTTGGCAATAGGCAACCACATCTGCAGCACACTTTAAAGTGGCCCCATTAGGCTTCAGCTGTTCATGTGTCAACGATCTTTTAACAACTGCGCCTGCAACAACGATCTTTTAACAACTGCGCCTGCACCGTCGTGCTCTCCCTTGCCATGTCCTGATCCAAAGAAGAACCAGCTCATCTCCATTCCTATCAGTCCAGCATACCTTGCAACAAAATAGAAAGGCCTAGCAGCCTTAAACTGTGAGGCAGCACCATCTGACCAGACCCAGTGACGTTTTGGAGTGACACCTTCTCTCTGTAACCAGCCACAATGCAGCATAAAACGCACTCTATAAGGTGATCAACATATTGAAGATTTGAACTAGCATATACAATATAGCATGTTCTAGCATGTAGAGTGTGCTAATTAGCACATAGAGTATGCTAACTAGCATACACAGTCTGCTAACTAGCATTTACAGTGTGCCTCCAGGTATGGCTTGTATACTAATTAGCATTACTAATATGATAAATAACACACTCTGTAAGGTGATCAACATATTGAAGATTTGAACTAGCATATACAGTATAGCATGTTCTAGCTAGAATAAACCATAAACAACCACAGTGTAAATAACAACCAGTATGCTAATTATAAAGTTTCACATTATGAACAGTAGATGTAGCTTTGATTTGAAATTCTCTCGTAGATAGCGCACTGGTTCTCCTCTTTTCTGTAGACCCTGAACTCCGATATGCGCCCTCCCTCACACTCTGGTTTTTTCTCCTTTTTCCCGCAAGGAAAGCGGCGCCCCACCACCTTTTGCAGCCCAAAATTCGGGATTTTCCAATTTAAAAGACTGCGCTTGCTTATATTCTGCATAATATCCTGAAATTTCCAATAAAAATATTCTTTTTTATACCACGCAAGCTGCCACCCGCCACCTTGCATAAACATTTCCAGCTGGCGCTTGCTTATTTTCCATTCTCATTACCTCAACCTTGCACTACATGGACCCTCATCTTCTTTAAATCATCAATACCGCTTCCTCTAGTTGGCCAGCACGGCCAAGGAGATCAATAATGCAAGTGTGGTGCTCAAGAGTTGGGGTAATGCCATAATCTTCGCTCATGGACTCAAAGTATGCCTGGCCCTTATCCACTAAACCTGTGTGATTGCATGCATTAAGCACACTAATGAAGGTGACCAAATTTGGCTTTATACCTTCTCCTATCATTTTGTCAAAGAGATGGAAAACATTTTCACTTTCTCCAAGCTTAAAGTCTTCTGGCATCAAACCTTCCAGCATCATCAGTTGAAAAAAAATCCAAAGTATTCCGATTATATCGATTCTGAGCAAGCACAGAAATCATGGCATTCCAAGACACGATATCTCAAAAGGGCATTCTTTCAAAATCAAACCTCACATCTTACATACCTTTGGATTTCCATACATGTTTACAAGGTCCACCATATGCATAAAACTCCATAATTCACACCACACTCATGTACAGAGGCTTCGAGACCTATCAGCTCATCTTATTGAACCTCATTTACAATATGAACATATGTACTCAGGCATCATATAATGACTCGTCATGGCACTTAACAACATGCATCTGGATTTGCATTTAATGGTCTCATATGCATGGTTTCACACCTTAGGCGTGCCATGGCACGACAGCGTGGGTATCCTAGGCGACCCAGAGCCCGAGCACCGTATGGTCAGCACCCTCTAGGATCCTTCGCAGGTGACCTAGCGCTTCACTCATAGGCCGCTTCCTTGGCCCCTCATCCACCGTACCGGAAGCTCACCATTTTAATCGCACCGAGGCTGGTCAAGACCTCGGCCGACCTTGCTACGCGAGACGTCCTTCATTGACTCCCCGTCAGCAGTTGTAACTTTACCATCACAACCTTAATCACAAGACGGTCAAAATGCTCCCCCCAGCATTCTTGACATAAAACAATCATTTACAAACAGCATTTACAAACAGTTTACAATACAATTTCTATTTTAACTTTCATTTTTCCACATTATCCACATCAATCTACATTACTTATTCCATAATCCATTTATATGTATACTCATCCCATCACATCATTTCCATCTCATCACTTCAGATTCCCTCACATCACATATCGTATATTCATGCATACATTCACATCTACATGCATACATCTACATCTCTATGCATACATCCACATCCACATTCACATTCACCTCCATACATCTACATCTATATGCATACATCCACCTCCACATTCACATCCACATCTATACATCTACATCTACATGCATACATCCACCTCTACATCCACATCTACATCTATACACCTACATCTACATGCATACATCCACATCTCCATTCACATCTACATCTATACATCTACATCTACATGCATACATCCATATCTCCATTCCCATCTACATCTATACATCTACATCTACATGCATCCATCCACATCTACATCTATACATCTACATCTACATGTATATATCCACATCTCCATTCACATCTACATCTATACATCTACATCTACATGCATACATCCATATCTCCATTCCCATCTACATCTATACATCTACATCTACATGCATCCATCCACCTCCACATCCACATCTACATCTATACATCTACATCTACATGTATACATCCACATCTCCATTCACATCTACATCTATACATCTACATCTACATGCATACATCCATATCTCCATTCCCATCTACATCTATACATCTACATCTACATGCATCCATCCACGTCCACATCCACATCTACATCTACATGTATGCATCCACATCTCCATTCACATCTACATCTATACATCTACATCTACATGCATACATCCATATCTCCATTCCCATCTACATCTATACATCTACATCTACATGCATCCATCCACCTCCACATCCACATCTACATCTATACATCTACATCTACATGTATACATCCATATCTCCATTCACATCTACATCTATACATCTACATCTACATGCATCCATCCACATCTCCATTTACATCCTCATCTACACATCTATTTCTACATGCATACATCCACATCTCCATGCATACATCCACCTCCACATTCACACTCACATCCATACCTCTACATCTACATGCAAACATCCATATCTCCATGCATAATAATATTCTTTTAATTAATCTAGGATGATAGTTCCTAGAATATGGTAGGAAGTCCTCTTTTTATGCTTTGAATGGAATTATTTTATGCGTAATTTCTATAAAAAATTTGCCATAGCTCCGCTACTATGACTGATAAGTCTCAATTTTTTCTAAGGGATAAGGTTTATCATTAAGGAAATAATTAGAATGGTCTCTAATTGGATCATCAATCCATAATGGATTGAATCATCGATAAACATAAACTAAAAGTATAGAAAAAAGCCATTAATTTGGCCTCAAGCATAGCTTAATCTTGGATTAAGGAAAAGCCTTATGAAAAGCTTCATTTGGATTGAAAAGGGTCATGAGTATGACCATTTCTTAAGTGAGAGAGAGAAAAACCATTAGAATTAAATATAAATAGAATCTTATGTAATTCTTTACTATCATTAATTAATTAACTTCAATAGCATTTCAAAAACCATATCAATTAAGCTTCTCAAGCTTGAGAGGGGTTGAGAAGAGAGAATCATTGAGAAATTATAGAAAAGATCAAAATTCACTATACTTATCTTATAATTTGCTTGATTCTTTGATCACGGTAGAGGCCCCCAACCAATCAATTGGTTTAGTATATTGATGGAGCCACCAATGGGGATTTAAGAAAGAGAGAAGTGTCAAAAACTAGTGAATTATTAAAGAATTCATAGTTCTTGGCTTAGGTGGAGTAGAGTAACAATGCATAAGACACTATATTTTTTTCAACAAGGGAAGGCTTCTATTTATAGGAAAAATTGAGCTCCTAACCAAACAAACTGATTCTAGAATTTTCCAAGTCAGTTTGGTTGAATTTGGACTAGATTTGGACCTAGTTTGGTTACTTTTTGATTCGATTTGGTTTCATTTTGATTTGGTTTGGTTCAAGAGAGATGAGAGATAAAAATATCACATTATTTTTGAGTTTAAAACTCATTCAAGCATGTGAAATATGCACCTCCTTTAAAGAACTCCCCTTCCTTACATAGGTGTCAAAATTTTATTGCTCATAGTTTTTTTTACTAATAAACCATGTACATTTTCAACTCTTCATCTTATGTGAAATATGCACCTTCTTTAAAGAACTCCCCTT
Organism: Cibotium barometz; assembly: GCF_041138505.1. Classification (NCBI taxonomy): domain Eukaryota; kingdom Viridiplantae; phylum Streptophyta; class Polypodiopsida; order Cyatheales; family Cibotiaceae; genus Cibotium; species Cibotium barometz. The sequence continues at coordinate 26,009,260 of NC_141062.1, read as the reverse complement.
CCTTACATATGTGTCAAAATTTTATTGCTCATAGTTTTTTTCTAATAAACCTTGTACATTTTCAACTCTTCATCTTATGTGAAATATGCACCTTCTTTAAAGAACTCTCCTTCCTTACATATGTGTCAAAATTTTATTGCTCATAGTTTTTTTCTAATAAACCTTGTACATTTTCAACTCTTCATCTTATGTGAAATATGCACCTTCTTAAAGAACTCTCCTTCCTTACATATGTGTCAAAATTTTATTGCTCATAGTTTTTTTCTAATAAACCTTGTACATTTTCAACTCTTCATCTTATGTGAAATATGCACCTTCTTTAAAGAACTCTCCTTCCTTACATATGTGTCAAAATTTTATTGTTCATAGTTTTTTACTAATAAACCTTGTACATTTTCAACTCCTCATCTTATGTGAGCATTTACTCATTTTTGGGTATCTTCTTTTATAATTTGGATTTATCTCCTCCCTACACATGGATTGATGCTATTGGCCCATAGGAACCTTAATTGGACCATAATAAAAAAATTTCTGAAAATCTAGACCCTTAGACTAAGGTTCTTTATACCTATTTCCAATTAATTCCAATTGCACATTGGAAAATCCTTTTTGAATTTCTGTTTCAGGGAAACTTATTTTAATAAGATGAGTTATTTTTCTATCCAAAAATATTCATAATCTGAATATTCTCTCTCTATAATAATTTTCTCTCTCTAGGCTAAAACAGTTAGAAACAAGGTCTTTATATTTCTGAAGAGAGATTGATTACAGGGGAAGATACTAGACATCAAAAAAGGGTTGGGGGAGGAATCTTACATTCTACCCCACTTAAAAAATGCGAGATGTCCTCATCTCGCAAACTGGGATAATTTCGCAAGATGCACGAATATGAGACTTAGAGAAAAATTTTAATCAAGATTAACCACCAAGAAAAGTCTTAAAGAAAGCAAGATAAGAACAAGATTTAAACTTTATTCATTCTCGAAACTTATACAGTAAAGATAGAAGAACTCTTTACACTTTCATAAGCCCGTCCATCATATGGTCACAAAAGCAGCACTCACAAGCTGCACAAGTATAGGGTAACTCATCTATGGGAATGATTCTGCTGGTTATTGCCGCACCTATCTCAGTGGTATGAGGTGATCTAACAAAAGGACCTCTGAGAGGCAAGCCAAAAACGGGATAAAGGCATATCTTCTCATGAGGAAGAAAACACGCCAGTAAGAAGACCCGCTCAGAAAACCCAAGATGTCTTGATCTCATGACGCAGTAGTATCGGGGACCCAAACCCAAAGCTTCAATAACCATGGCCAAGCGGACATTGTTACGAAAGTGCTGCTGACCCCAGGGTGTTACCCTAGTTATGTTTTGATAGGTCCGCCATTTGGTTTGTGCTACAGAAGTTCCTAGGTGAGGAAAAAGTGAGCGCTCATACTGTTCTATAAAGTCTTTCTTCACAGACTCTCTTGCGTCTTGAAGGTGAGAAATTATCATGGATAAAACTAGTTCTTGTTGCCAAGCCATGAAGGAGATTAAGAAAGAAAGGAGATTGATGGGAGTAAGATTACTGTGAGCGACAAGTAAAAGTTACGACTTATATAAAGGAAGGAGCTAGCGTAACCTAGAAGCCAACGGTAACTTGCCACTGAAGTTTTACCGTCTTTCCATGATTTGTGTTTGACACATTTTTCTATAGAAGGCATTAAGAATTTTGAGATGAGGAGATAAAAGAAGCTTGTAGGCTAAGTCACCTACTTTCATTGAATTCAGATATAAGGGTCACAATATCTGGGGGATAACTTCTTATACTCCCCAAGAGATAAAGAACTTCTTTTGGGCCGTACTCGAATGAAAGCCAAAACCTTGGTATCCAAAACACCGATTCTCACTTCCGAACTCATTGTTCTAAATCCTTAAAACAGGTGGGACTCCTGAGAAGTATTCTAGGGAAAGGGTCTTCCTTTTTTTAAACAGAAACTTTCTTTTATTTTAGAGAGGGAATAATTATGAGATCAGAAGGGAGATTCTTACTCCTGTATACCTCGAAGGCTGGGGAGGAATCTTACATTCTACCCCACTTAAAAAGTGCGAGATGTCCTCATCTCGCAAGGTAGAGGACAGCTCTTTTTCTTAAGATCCAATTTTATTCTGGGGTTCCTTATATTCTGGTCAACCCAACAGAACACTGGGATAAATATCCCTTATATAGAACTCATCATTAAATAACAATTCATTCAGATCATGTCATTCATATCTTTAACATGATAATGGTCCATTAGACCGAAAAGTTTCCTTCGGAACATTCCTCCACGGAAATTTCAGTCAAGCAAGTTCTCAATTTGACATCCCTTAACTTGATCTACCGGTCAAGTATTAACAGTAGCAATCTAACAGCACAACCCACTAACCTCATAGTGATTTGTTGAATTCATTATCATCATTCTAGTTATGAATATCATCACGGGGACTCTTCCCATTCCCCCTCATTGAGGTTTCATTATATTTCAACTAATTTTTAGAAATCAACATTTTCCAATCAGCATTTTCAATCAGAATCCAAATCAATTCATCAGTTCTCAAACAGAATTAAAATCATATCAATCACATTCGAAATCATCATCTAGATAGCATTAACGCTTATAATTTCAAGTCTTAGATTTACTCGTATATACTGTCAGTAAAGAGCTGCAGTATACTCTCGGTATATACGGGTAGTCACGGCCCTTGGAATTATAAGGTAAATACTATCATGTCTAGGTCTCAAGCAAGTCAGGGATTCTACATAATTGCGGTACTTCTATCTAAAGACCCAATTACCAAATTACGAGTTTCACTTTGAATATCAAATTGTATGAATTATCTCACACAATTATAACCTTTTTGTGTTTCTTGATAAATTTTTGATATATTTGTCTTCTCAGTTGATCTTTATTAGCCAAATGCTCTGAAACCAACTGTAAGATCCCTGTTCCCACCGAGCAACGGATTCAGGATACTGGCAGCGGAAGTAGCACTTCTCGCACGGGACAGGGGTCCCACATTCGGGGCCTCACCCCCCACGGATATCCGGATAAGAGACTAATCCGTCGGTTGTTCCAAAGCCGAACCCGGAAAAACTTCCTTTACCGGAAAGCGCGGGCGATTCCACCAGGATAACTTTTTACTTTAACGTAGTCAAGATCATTTCTGATCGAGATGATCCGATTACATCTATAAGATACTTAGTCAGTTCAAGGAAGAAACTTGCACTTGGATCATTGGGATCAACGCTTTTTTCCCCATTCAAGAGGCACAGCCGTTGATTCCTATCCATAGAACAGTTTCTGTCCGGGATTTATTTTATTTATCGTAAAAACAAAAGTTTGAGTCTCGATTTACGGATCCATCAGTCCAGCCTAACCCCATCCGATCCCATGGGTTAGCCAACCGCCCAACCACTGTAGTGATGGGATCCAATTAAGAATTTGGTTAGGTTTTGTCCCGGGTACCAAGGAAAAGAGTTCCAAGGCCCCCTAGCCGGATGTTCATGCAAAATAAAACTAGTCACACCACTCACACACCCAATATGAAATTGCCTTTTTCACAGATTCAACCACTTTAAAACAATCCTTTAATAAAACCATAGTATCACTGATCACAATCTTCCAATTTATCCAATTGATTCTTAATTTCCCATCATTCCTTCATCAGAGTATCTATGGCATCATTGGCAACTAGAACGCTCAGGGGCCGTTTCGATAGTTCCTAGCCCTTAATACTCGGCAATATAATCACTTATCAAGATGGACTCTCGTTGAAGATCAGCAAGATCAACCAATAGATCCATATAAAGAGCCATGGACTCATCCATTGAAGACCAGCAAGGTCAATCAACCAGATCCATACCCGATTTCAGAAAACAACTTCAACTCTGTTCCAATATTTTCCTCGACGCACGCGTGGGTATCCTAGGCGACCCAGAGCCCGAGCACCGTATGGTCAGCACCCTCTAGGATCCTTCGCAGGTGACCTAGCGCTTCACTCATAGGCCGCTTCCTTGGCCCCTCATCCACCGTACCGGAAGCTCACCATTTTAATCGCACCGAGGCTGGTCAAGACCTCGGCCGACCTTTGCTACGCGAGACGTCCTTCATTGACTCCCCGTCAGCAGTTGCAACTTTACCATCACAACCTTAATCACAAGACGGTCAAAATGCTCCCCCCAGCATTCTTGACATAAAACAATCATTTACAAACAGCATTTACAAACAGTTTACAATACAATTTCTATTTTAACTTTCATTTTTCCACATTATCCCTCATCAATCTACATTAATTATTCCATATTCCATTTATATGTATACTCATCCCATCACATCATTTCCATCTCATCACTTCAGATTCCATCACATCACATATCGTATATTCACATCCATACATCCACATCTATATGCGTACATTCACATCTACATGCATACATCTACATCTCTATGCATACATCCACATCCACATTCACATTCACCTCCATACATCTACATCTATATGCATACATCCACCTCCACATTCACATCCACATCTATACATCTACATCTACATGCATACATCCACATCTACATCTACATCTATACACCTACATCTACATGCATACATCCACATCTCCATTCACATCTACATCTATACATCTACATCTACATGCATACATCCATATCTCCATTCCCATCTACATCTATACATCTACATCTATATGCATCCATCCACATCTACATCTATACATCTACATCTACATGTATACATCCACATCTCCATTCACATCTACATCTATACATCTACATCTACATGCATACATCCATATCTCCATTCCCATCTACATCTATACATCTACATCTACATGCATCCATCCACCTCCACATCCACACCTACATCTATACATCTACATCTACATGTATACATCCACATCTACATGTATACATCCACATCTCCATTCACATCTACATCTACATGCATACATCCATATCTCCATTCTCATCTACATCTATACATCTACATCTACATGCATCCATCCACATCTACATCTATACATCTACATCTACATGTATACATCCACATCTACATCTATACATCTACATCTACATGCATCCATCCACATCTCCATTTACATCCTCTTCTACACATCTATTTCTACATGCATACATCCACATCTCCATGCATACATCCACCTCCACATTCACACTCACATCCATACCTCTACATCTACATGCAAACATCCATATCTCCATGCATAATAATATTCTTTTAATTAATCTAGGATGATAGTTCCTAGAATATGGTAGGAAGTCCTCTTTTTATGCTTTGAATGGAATTATTTTATGCGTAATTTCTATAAACAATTTGCCATAGCTCCGCTACTATGACTGATAAGTCTCAATTTTTTCTAAGGGATAAGGTTTATCATTAAGGAAATAATTAGAATGGTCTCTAATTGGATCATCAATCCATAATGGATTGAATCATCGATAAACATAAACTAAAAGTATAGAAAAAAGCCATTAATTTGGCCTCAAGCATAGCTTAATCTTGGATTAAGGAAAAGCCTTATGAAAAGCTTCATTTGGATTGAAAAGGGTCATGAGTATGACCATTTCTTAAGTGAGAGAGAGAAAAACCATTAGAATTAAATATAAATAGAATCTTATGTAATTCTTTACTATCATTAATTAATTAACTTCAATAGCATTTCAAAAACCATATCAATTAAGCTTCTCAAGCTTGAGAGGGGTTGAGAAGAGAGAATCATTGAGAAATTATAGAAAAGATCAAAATTCACTATACTTATCTTATAATTTGCTTGATTCTTTGATCACGGTAGAGGCCCCCAACCAATCAATTGGTTTAGTATATTGATGGAGCCACCAATGGGGATTTAAGAAAGAGAGAAGTGTCAAAAACTAGTGAATTATTAAAGAATTCATAGTTCTTGGCTTAGGTGGAGTAGAGTAACAATGCATAAGACACTATATTTTTTTCAACAAGGGAAGGCTTCTATTTATAGGAAAAATTGAGCTCCTAACCAAACAAACTGATTCTAGAATTTTCCAAGTCAGTTTGGTTGAATTTGGACTAGATTTGGACCTAGTTTGGTTACTTTTTGATTCGATTTGGTTTCATTTTGATTTGGTTTGGTTCAAGAGAGATGAGAGATAAAAATATCACATTATTTTTGAGTTTAAAACTCATTCAAGCATGTGAAATATGCACCTCCTTTAAAGAACTCCCCTTCCTTACATAGGTGTCAAAATTTTATTGCTCATAGTTTTTTTTACTAATAAACCATGTACATTTTCAACTCTTCATCTTATGTGAAATATGCACCTTCTTTAAAGAACTCCCCTTCCTTACATATGTGTCAAAATTTTATTGCTCATAGTTTTTTTCTAATAAACCTTGTACATTTTCAACTCTTCATCTTATGTGAAATATGCACCTTCTTTAAAGAACTCTCCTTCCTTACATATGTGTCAAAATTTTATTGCTCATAGTTTTTTTCTAATAAACCTTGTACATTTTCAACTCTTCATCTTATGTGAAATATGCACCTTCTTTAAAGAACTCTCCTTCCTTACATATGTGTCAAAATTTTATTGCTCATAGTTTTTTTCTAATAAACCTTGTACATTTTCAACTCTTCATCTTATGTGAAATATGCACCTTCTTTAAAGAACTCTCCTTCCTTACATATGTGTCAAAATTTTATTGTTCATAGTTTTTTACTAATAAACCTTGTACATTTTCAACTCTTCATCTTATGTGAGCATTTACTCATTTTTGGGTATCTTCTTTTACAATTTGGATTTATCTCCTCCCTACACATGGATTGATGCTATTGGCCCATAGGAACCTTAATTGGACCATAATAAAAAAATTTCTGAAAATCTAGACCCTTAGACTAAGGTTCTTTATACCTATTTCCAATTAATTCCAATTGCACATTGGAAAATCCTTTTTGAATTTCTGTTTCAGGGGAACTTATTTTAATAAGATGAGTTATTTTTCTATCCAAAAATATTCATAATCTGAATATTCTCTCTCTAGAATAATTTTCTCTCTCTAGGCTAAAACAGTTAGAAACAAGGTCTTTATATTTCTGAAGAGAGATTGATTACAGGGGAAGATACTAGACATCAAAAAAGGGTTGGGGGAGAAATCTTACACAAACAATCTAAGAATACAAAAGGGCACTAAACAAAGACTTGCAATGCTTAAACAATGTAAGAATCCAAAGGGGCACCATCCTTTGGATATCGGAGGAGCTCACACCAATGCACCTTAAGTAGAAGTGGGTAAAACTTTATTTAGAAGGCCAAAACAACGTGCAAGGACGAAAAATAGGCAATTCTCCAAGAAGGGCAAGTGCTTCTAAGAGAATTTAAGAGTAAAAGGAGCTAGTTAAATTAGTTGATGTAGATGATATAGACTTCGAACTAGTCCTATGGACACATGTGAGATTTTAAATAAATGCAAAAGCGGGTATTGAAATTAGCTAATAGGATTTTTTTAAAATGTGATAGTGGGTACTGAAACTAGTGTTGATGTGCATATAGAGATCATTCAAATAGAGACCATTAATTGGATATTTTTTTAAATGCGAGAGAGGCTACTGAAATTAGTGTTGATGCACATATACAGATCATTAAATAGAGACCATTAATGGTCTATGTTTTGTGCTTGGTCCCACAGGCCATGTAGTTGATCCCATAGGCCAAATATAAAGTTTTCGACACTCATCCCCACCATCAACAAATGCCAAAGACCACACTTCCCATGTGAACAAGCCCTATCTTGATGTGGTGGAGATATTCCCAATGCTACAGACATTGGTTTTCGAACTTCTAGCCTTGGACCAGTGTTCACGAAGAATATTTTTCTTCTCAGATCTTCAAACTTACAATTTTAAAATTTATAAGTTTTTTTTCATTAAAATATAACTAAAATGCTTAAAATTTTACCAATTTTAAAGTTTTTTAAAATTAAAAAAATAAACTTTACAAGTGAGATTATGAATTTTACAGGTGCGTTGTAAGGGTTTGGGTTTGCGGGTTTTCTATGAACATTGCCTTGGACACGATTACACAAATGAGTAGGTGACAAAATAAATGCATTCGGCAGTTGCCGTTGCAAGTTGGCGATAGTGGAGTTGTGTGCAGTAGTGCTCAAAAAAAACATATTTTTCAACCAATCAAAATAAGGACAACGCTTCAATGTATCTGATTTTTGTTTCCGAAACCTCTACTACATGCCGATTTTTTATATTTAAAACATATGAAAATTCATTCCTTAATATGTGTAAGCCATTTTTCTAAAATTTTGGTCTGTAAAAATACACTAGAATACCGTTTTTTCAGAACTCTGAACCTCACGGGCATTTTGCGTCCGGCCTGTCTAGCTTGCCAAAAATTTCAGAGTCGAGAGTCTGAAAGCGGGGCGGACAATACCACGTCCGCCGGACAAAAGGTTTTGGGGAAGATTGTCCGCGGAAGTGATTCTGTTTTCCAATGCGATGGCATCGAACATGCTATAGCGACAAAACTCACTCATTTGTGCATCTCACAAATTGTCCACTCCGGGCGCCCTCACCAGGTACTTTCAATTGCTCCCGACCATCAATACTTTCAATTGCTCCCGAACATCAATTGGCATCACTATGTATGGAAGTTATGCCCACAACACAGTCAATTTCTTTAGCTTTGAAAGCTCCTCCACAGGAGTAGCCGGAGAATGTTCATACAGGGCCAGCCTTAACAAGCTTCTATGGTACAATAATGAGAGGGCTTTTCATCACCCGAAACTGAGTTCTGACTTCAATGCCAGAGGCCATCCCTTTCGAAGAAAGAAAGTGAACGCTGTTTCTGCATCGGCTCTTCTCGAATTGGTTCCAGAAGCTAAGAAAGAAACCCTAACCTATGATATTCCTAAATTTGATACTACCAAGCAGAACCAGGTGGATCTTATAGTAGTGGGTTCAGGCCCTGCAGGTCTTGCTGTTGCAAAACAAGTCTCTGCAGCTGGTGTTACCGTATGTTGCATTGATCCTGCCCCTCAAAGCATCTGGCCAAACAATTATGGAGTTTGGGTTGATGAATTTGAGGCCATGGACCTCTTGGATTGCCTTGACACCACATGGGCTAGTGCTGTCGTCTACGTAGATGATGAGAAGAAGAAGTTTTTGAACCGGCCCTATGGCCGTGTAGACCGCAGGCGCCTCAAAGCCAAGATGATGGAAGGGTGCATTTCCAATGGGGTCAAATTTCATCAGGCCAAGGTTGTGAAAGTTGCACATGAGGCGGATTACTCATGTGTGATGTGCAGCGATGGGTTATCTGTCAAAGCTGATGTGGTCCTTGATGCTACAGGCTTCTCAAGATGCTTAGTGCAGTATGACAACCCTTACAACCCTGGCTACCAGATCGCTTATGGGATCGTTGCTGAAGTCGATGACCATCCTTATGATGTGGACAAGATGGTGTTCATGGATTGGCGTGATTCACATCTTGATGGGGACCCTGTTTTAAAGAGAAGCAACAAGTTGTTGCCCACTTTCATGTATGCTATGCCTTTCTCATCAACTCGTATCTTCCTTGAAGAGACATCCTTGGTGGCAAGGCCTGGTGTTCCCATGGAGGAGATTAAGAAACGGATGATTCAAAGGCTAGAGCATCTTAGCATCAATGTCAGAAGCATAGAGGAAGATGAGAGATGTGTGATACCCATGGGAGGGCCACTTCCAACCTTGCCACAAAGGGTAGTTGGGATAGGGGGCACTGCAGGCATGGTCCACCCTTCCACTGGATATATGGTGGCAAGGACTCTTGCAGCTGCCCCCGTGGTTGCCAATGCAATTGTCAAGAGGCTTGGCAACAAGGGAAGACCTGGTCTTGATGATCTTTCAGCAGGGGTATGGAAGGATCTGTGGCCTATTGACAGGCGGCAACAGAGAGAGTTCTTCTGTTTCGGTATGAATGTTTTGCTTTCTTTTGATCTAGATGGCACTAGGCGTTTCTTCGATGCTTTCTTTGATCTGGATCCCTATCAGTGGCATGGTTTTCTTTCGTCACGCCTAAGCCTCCAAGAGCTTATTTTTCTTGGATTGTCACTATTTGGGCATTCAACAAACACATCTCGTTTAGAAATCATGGCCAAGGGCACAGTACCCATCATGAAAATGATGGGGAACCTTGTAACAATGAAGGACTAAGGCTTGTTAAATGTGATGTTATTGATTTGCATTTGGACTGTTTGTATTTTGAATTATTACTGTCCATGCCAGTGAGAATATTGTCAGTCACTTGATGCTGACAAGTGAGAATATTGTCAGTCACTTGATGCTGAACCCTACAGCTGGACCTGATGGAACCATTCTTTACTTATATAAATTTGCTCTTTTGGCTATTTCATGCAGCTCAAGAAGATAGAACATACCTGTGTTATTATAAATCCAGCGTTCTCATGTGCTCATCTGTTTCAACTTCTACGATGGCATGCATTAACCTTGCGTGACTGCCCGCGAGAGTTGATGTTCTGGGTTTCTTGACTTGAAAGTGTGTAGATAGATACGACATGCATGTGCCTAGGCTTAAAAGAAAGTGTGCCATGATGGGCAGAGAACTTGAATGATAGTTAATTTTGAAATTAAACGTATGCATGGACCTAATACTTAAGATGATAACATATGATGCTCCATCCCAAAAGCCAGACATGATCTTACCAGAGTCTTAGTTACCCCTTGTCCTTTCCATTATCTCTTTATGTGAATGAGGATCAGGCTCAACAGCTACATGGTGTTGGCTCCTCCACATCATGTCATCAATGGGGAAGTTAGCTATCATGGGGTTATCAGGCGGTTATGCTTAGAAGTGAAGACTGTGCCTGACCTTTGATAGACTTTGATGTGTTAATGGAAAGGGTGGATTCTCCCAAATGGCCACTAGAGTGCAGAGGCAAAATACATTGCACAATAATGCGCAATCCCAAGGTTAAGGGGTGTACACATCCGCAGGGGTGGAAACCTCATTGTTCAAGGCTCGAGCAGGCAAGAAACACTCTGCCAGAGACGTCTTCCAGCAATCGCTCTACACACCTGAGAGACGATATTCAGAGGGATCCAAGAGAGAGAGACCGCTTTACACAGCTGAGAGTTGATATTTAGAGAGCTCCACGAGAGAGATATCTAGACGACAAGACGAAAACACAGTTGCAACATTGTTGAGTTTTTTATCCTTTTCTACTCAGACCAGGGTCTAGCCTTCATCACTCCACTAGACCCATGGAGATCCTCGTCTCACTATCTATGATGGGGTCATAAAGGAAGTGGAGGCGTGGGATCTATGACGGGGAACTAGGGCACGTTGTGCGATGGAAGGAGGGCCGTCGGATGACCATTAAGGATTTGGGGTCTGGTTTATTTTTTGGGCAAACCAGGGCACAGCGGGGCGCGTGGCGGGCATGCGAATTGTCGCATCACTAAGACGTTTTGCGCGCGAGGCGTCTCATGCAAGGCATATTTGAATCATCAAGTAAACCAAGGTCCCAAACCTCATGCTTTGTCTGGTGTAGTTGGCTGTTGCGGGAGCATCTGCTGTAGTTGGCTGCGGGAGGCTCTGCATCTTCACATTGAAGCATCCCCTTCTTGTTGGCCTATAAAAAGTGCGCAACGGGCTGCTCGCTTTTCTCCATCTCCAGAACCCGGCTTGAGGTCTTTGCTGAATTCAATATGGTTAGCGATCACACCACATGTTAATCGACGCAATTAGGAATCCTGCAAGCTATAAAGAAATGCACGTCACACGTTTAGGATGCCTTGGAAGGGTATTTCATCGCACAAATTCTACCCTGAATTTCAATATACATTGGGCCATAACCCATGCTTGCATCTTGTATGCCAAATCCGTTGCTCACACATAAGCGCAACAAGTGCTTTACAAGACCCCTTCTCGTGCTTTTGGATTCAAGGTAAAATGCATTTCAATGGGTAGATACTGACCAAGGGCTAACATCAAGATATAATGTATCCACAAAATACTCAATGTTGGGCTTCCTGGCTATCCTTAACTATGACAATGTCAAAGGTGTGCCCTTACAAGGCTATTGCCATGCATCATGATGATTGGGGAGTCTGAGAGATGTCTAATTAGGATTCTGGATAGTTGATTGGAGGGGCAAGATGATTATTAGGAGTTGGGTTTTGTATGAGGGGTTTAGGTAGGGCCTCAAGAGTCTTTTCCCTATGTCTTGGCACATGGCTTGGTTTAATGTGCACAGGTGGGCTTTCCAAGCTTACGTGCCATGTGCCTTGGTTTATTGTGAACAATAGGAGTCCTGAAACTTGCTTGCTTTGCACTATGTCGTGGTTTTTAAAATGCCATGTGTCATGGTTTACTGTGCATGGTAGGAGCCCCCAAGATTGCTTTAACCCTGTCTTGGTTTACTTTGCAGGGTCAAATTTGTATCTTGTAGTGTCCTGCTTTCCTTTGCATAGGGTTTAGGCTCACAAACTTCATTTACCCTACTATTCATAGTTTTAGGACCACAATAGTATATTGTTTCTTGTTTGTAAGGCATAGAAGGATGTAGTTGACAAAGGATAAAAAACTCACAGTGGACACATTGCCTAATAGGGATTTATTTTAGATATGATGCATGTAAGATGAGTGAGGGCATTGATGACATTCATTGAGATGAGGAGCCTACAAAGAATTTGGGGGAGGTCAAAGAAGGGAAAGCTGCTATGAAGGGGGGAAAAGGTGAGAGCAAAGAATCATGTAATGCTCTTATCCCCAATCTTGGTTGCTTTCCTGCGTGTCGTGGTTTTGGTTGTGTAGTGTAGGAGTCCTGGTTTAATGTGCAGGGTGGCTCTTAGGCTTGTTAAGTTCTGGTTTTCTGTGCATAGGTTTAGGGCCACAAAGTTGACATTGCACTTCTTTGCTTGCTTTGTTTCAGATATGACACGGCCAAGACAGTGCAAGAATCTGATTGAAGATGAGGAAACTGTACATGAGCCCTTGAAAATGGAGCATGCGGAGAATTCGGGGGAGGTCAAAGGGAAACCTCCTATAAAAGGGAAAACAGGTGAGAGCAAAGATGCATGTATCCCCCCTATCCCCAATCTTGGCTGCTTTGCAATGTGTCCTGTTTTTTGAAGTACCGTGTGTCATGGTTTACTCTGCACAGTAGGACACCAGGATTGCTTTACCCTTTGTGGTGGTTTGCTATTTGTCTTGTCTTGTTTTGAACACGCTTAGGGCCACAAAGTTGACATTGCATTACAGGGTTTGCTGGGGATTAATATTGTGCTTTGCACTACTTTTCATGCTTTGTTTTAGATACGGTAGGGCTAAGATGACGCAAGAAGCGGATTGGTTGTGTAGATGAGGAAGCAGTACGTGAGTCCTTGAATAAGGAGCCTACAAACAATTTGGGGGGGATCAAAGAAGGGAAAGTTGCTATGAAGGGTGGAAAAGGTGAGAGCAAAGGATCATGTAATGCTCCTATCCCCAATCTTGGTTGCTTTTCTGCGTGTCGTGGTTTTTCAAATGCCATGTGTCATGGTTGGTTGTGCAGTGTAGGAGTCCTGGTTTACTGTGCAGGGTGACTTTTAGGCTTGCTGTGTCCTGGTTTTTCTGTGCATAGGTTTAGGGCCACAAAGTTGACATTGCACTTCTTTGCTTGCTTTGTTTCAGATATGACATGGCTAAGATGGCGCAAAAATCTGATTGAAGATGAGGAAACCGTACAGGAGCATTTGAAAATGGAGCATGCGGAGATTTCAGGGGAGGTCAAAGGGAAACCTCCCCTGAACCTATAAAAGGGAAAACAGGTGAGAGCAAAGATGCATGTAACCCGCCTATCCCCAATATTGGTTGCTTTGCAATGTGTCATGTTTTTTGAAGTGCAGTGTGTCATGATGTACTCTGCACAGTAGGACACCAAGATTGCTTTACCCTTTGTGGTGGTTTGCTTTTTGTCTTGTCTTGTTTTGAACATGCTTAGGGCCACAAAGTTGACATTGCATTACAGGGTTTGCTGGGGATTAATATTGTGCTTTGCACTACTTTTCATGCTTTGTTTTAAATACGGGAGGGCTAAGACCGCGCAAGAAGCGGATTGGTGTAGATGAGGAAGCAATACGTGAGCCCTTGAATAAGGAGCCTAAAAGAATTTGGGGGAGGTCAAAGAAAGAAAAGGTGCTATGAAGGGGGGAAAAGGTGAGAGCAAAGAATGATGTAATGCTCCTATCCCCAATCTTCGTTTCTTTCCTGCGTGTCGTGGTTTTTCAAATGGCATGTGTCATGGTTGGTTGTGTAGTGTAGGAGTCCTGGTTTAATGTGTAGGGTGACTCTTAGGCTTGCTGTGTCTTGGTTTTCTGTGCACAGGTCTAGGGTCACAAAGTTGACATTTCACTTCTTTGCTTGCTTTTCCATGTGCCCTAGTTTAATGTTCACATGTTTAGGAGGTGCTAGGGGTAATTAGCAACCTGCCCTGGTTTACTGTACACAATGTTATCTGGTTTACTGTGCCCTAGTTTATTGTGCCCTAGTTTACGACCTAACATAGACTTGCTTTGTTTTAGAAATGGCACCACAAAGACGAGTCAAGAATCGGCTCGAAGATACTATAGAGGAGGTAATAGTACATGCTACACAGGAGGTAACAGTAGAAGATGCACAAGTGGAGCCTTTGGGAAGATCAAGGGTTGCCAAAGAAGGTATAAAGGGGAAAACAGTTGAGGGTAGAGATGGTGCACGAAAGCGCGGTGAACGAGTCAAGAAACATCTGGATTGTTCCAAAGAGGAGCAAAAAGTAGATGAGGCAAAAATGGAGCCTCCAAAGATATTAGGGGAGGTAAAAGAAGAGGAATCTCCCATGAGGAGGAAATTACCCAATCAAGCGGCAAAAGAAGGTGACTTTTGAGAGGGAGCATCAAGAGATGGACAAAGAGTCAAAGGACAAAGCTGATGAGTCTGGCAAGAATAAAAAGTTGGAATTTAAAGTCTTACAAATAGGGGAGGACAACCCTCCTTTGCGTGAACAACTTGAAGTGATGGTCAAGCAATCATTGGAGCAAATAATGGCACGAAAGATGAAGGACCTATTTAATCATGAAGTGAAAGAGGTATGAAATCATTTATTCTACTTTACATTACATCCTTTTTTTATTTGTTTAGTATTATTTATGATAGTGAAAGAAAACTTTGAATGTGTTGGGTCAATGTCCTTATATCAAAGTTCAGTTGGAGGATGGGAGGACAACCCTTCTTTGTCGCCCATCACGTGATTTGCACTATTTAAAAAGAGCTCGCATGGAGCAACATCTAACACTCTTTTGTTCACATTTTTGCCCGTTGTGCACACGTAAAGTAAACACTAGCATCCTTGGGTCTTAAGAAAATACTTGTCGTTGCGTATGTGTCCTTATAATGATTTCTTACTCTATGCAGTGGCCATTGGACCCTCTATGTGCTGTACAATAATCGAATCAAGAAATTACCTGCATTGCCTAGTAAATGTACCATATTGTACTTTGACTCCCTCGCTATCAAGGATTTTAAAGATGGTCTCCCTCATGTTCAAAGGTATTGATCTGCACAATCTTCATTAGGAGCTATCTAGGATGATTTTCGCTTCAAAACTAATTTGCAACAATGATGACAGTGTGATGGACTTCCTTGCTGGACACACAACTGATGTGGGTTTGAAAGAAGAGTTAATGAACCTAACCACACAAATGGAGGTAATGGTGATGCATGTGCTGTCAAAATGCGCAGTGGAAGACTAACGCACGTAGGAGACGCATCACCATCGAGCTCCACGAACACCCCCAACGGGCACTACAGCATCCCTCCACCGGGCTCCCATCTCCCGATGAGCTGCCCCCCAAAACACCGGCCGGAGGAGATGATTATGAGAAGGTGCCACTCTAGCCTATATATGGCTCTTCAACTTCCCATGCTTCCACTTATGGGATAATCCAAGGCGCCTTATAGCCATAGTTCACACGCTCGAAATCGCCAATCTTCCAACACCCTCCCTCGATTTGAGCTCCGCAAGCTACGGAGGCGCGAGGGGGTCGCCCAGGACCACACATGCCTGAGCCACCCCAAGAACACACACGCCCGGGCTCTGATACCATGTCAGAATGCGCAACGGGAGACGCATCACCATCGAGCTCCACGAACACCCCCAACGGGCACTACAGCATCCCTCCACCGGGCTCCCATCTCCCGGTGAGCTGCCCCCCAAAACACTGGCCGGAGGAGATGATTATGACAAGGTGCCATTCTAGCCTATATATGGCTCTTCAACTTCCCATACTTCCACTTATGGGATAATCCAAGGCACCTTCTAGCCATAGATCACACGCTCGAAATCGCCAACCTTCCAACATGTGCCTCAACAACCGAATGCGGTGGATTGTGGTTTTTATGTCATGGCGTACATGAAGCACCTCATTGATGATGCCTTTGCAAATAAAGCACCACAAAAAAAGGGTATGTATCAATTCATTTTGCCATATTTTACTATGCTTTGCTAATAAATGGGCGTGTATTTTCTTGTGGTTACCAGTCTAATCCATCCAGTGCTAGCTTTTGTTATTTAACAGCTTTCAAGCATGGTTTGAACATTAGGATGTGAGCGATTTGAGGAGCCAGCTACATCAGTGGTGCTTGGATGTTTTGCAACACTAAAAAACTTTTTGAAGATTTGGCGATTTAAATTGTACTCCTTTTTATTGCCCGAGGGGGTTTATTTATGATAGAAGAAGCCAACATATTGCTTTGCTGGAATAGTAAGTACATGTCTCACATTTTTTCATCTTTTTATCCTTTAAGAATATATGTAACAACATGTCCATGCCCTTGCTAAAAGAACAAGGCCTACTCTATTGGTTGCCATGTTTTGATCTTTACAGAACATATGTAACAACTCTAGTTTTTATGGTTAAAAGAGTCTGACCTAGTTTACTGTATTCTCTATTTGTAAAATAGTGAAATTTCCTCAAAGCACAGGCCCTTGTTTATTGTCTTGATTTATGTCAGTTTGTTTTTAAAATTTCAATACAAGGGCTGCAGAGGCATTGTCTTTTATGGTCAGGGGTTGCTTTGAATGATGGGGCACACATTGATTTAGCAATGCAAACATAGCTTTAGGGCCACACATTGATTGAATTTTGCATGTAGAACAAAATAAATGATGGTATTGTGCAACATTATTGCGTAAGAACTTGGCTACAGGTTTGGTTGAACGATGTGTCTTAGCGTATTGTGGTGGAAATGACAAACTTTCAATGGTTTGGAGCAAGTATCTTGTATTCTTTTTGGATTTAAAATGAAGGACTGGTTTACTATTCGTGTGTAGATTTAATATTTAGGCTGTTCAGTCAATGGCCATGTGTTGAAGAACTGGTATGATTGCCTCACAATAATCCAAGTAACAATCTGCGAGATGGGAGTCAACCACGGCACACTCTGCTGCACAATTGTACGAAGCCTTCTCTTATAAACCAAACACTGATTTGAAACCACGCTCTTAGGTGGGTTTTCATGTAGATTCCCATAGCCTTTTAGGTAAAGAATCCAAGATCAAGAAATAAAAACTACCAAGAATTTTAAAACTTGGAGTATGTAATTCATGTTGTAGGTACCAAGACATGTCATTGGTTTCATACTTTTATATAAAAAAGTAGTAGACACGAGCCAAACATGCTTTGGGCATAGAGAGCATGCGTGCTGTAAAACCAAAACTTGGTTTTTGATAATCATCTTGTGGCCTCCGAGTTCTAGACCGAAAATGTAATCATAGAACAAAGCAATCCCTAAAACTGTGCATAGTAAACCAAGCCATGTTGCAAAATAGTCTTCTCTGGTCCTAAACCTGTGCACAATAAACCAAGATTTGAGGTAAATCCCTTGTACCAAGCCACACCCAATAAATGAAGCCCTGGTTTGAAATCCTTTATACTTGACAAGTCACAAAACACCTTGGCACACTAGAAACCTGCAACATGTATTGACAAAATACTAGGTACCAAGGCATGTTATCATATGTACATTTACATTAGACAAAAGTTATGAGACTAGTAAACAAGCATCATCTTGTGGTGAGGAGTAGACACCTTTACAAGCATACCACCATCTACAATGCACAACGTGAAGCTATAAACATGTAGCATATATTGACAAAATACTAGTAGGTACCAAGGCATGTTATCATATGTACATTTACATTAGACACAAATAATGAGACTAGTAAACAAGCATCATCTTGTGCTGAGAAGCATACCACCATCTACAACGCACAACGTGAAGCTATAAACATGTAGCATGTATTGAAAAAATACCTAGTATTGAAAAAATACTAGGTACCAAGGCATGTTATCATATGTACATTTACATCAGACAAAAGTGATGAGACTAGTAAACAAGCATCATCTTGTGCTACTGAGAAGCATACACTTTGTCAAGCATAGTACCATCTACAAATCACAGTGAAGCTCCTTTCCTCATCCTCAAGGTCCCCATAATTACAACAACTAATAGTAGCCCTATGGAGATGAGGCTGGTCACAAAATCTCACTACCCTACCAAGCAAATTATGTTCTTCTTGTGGGACATATCTTTGTGAGAGAGGAAATAAGGCATGGCACGTCCGGCATGCAACAGTTTCCAAAGGACCCAACAAAAGAGTCTTCCTACAACAATGAGCCCACAATTGCGTGAAATAGGTCAATAATTGATCTGTTTATCTTAGTATCCAACAAGGTGTATTTTATATATTGCCATAACCTCTCCACTAGGTTAGTTGTGTTGTCAACGTCTCCATGTTGGAAAAGAAGACCAAACTTTGGCCATCTCCTTCACCAGATACATGTTTGGCCACACCATCCATTCATTACATAGCGTTGTACTTTCACATGAGTAGAATAATCCATTAGTAGCTGGTTAACCTTCATGTCAAACTCTGACTCAGAGGGTTCTTGCATAAGGTTCGATGACGAGCTGTAAATGTGATCCCTTAGCTGTTTAGGAACCTTAGACATGAAGGCACAATGCAAATTATGACCAATACACCAGGATGGTGCAAAGCAATCTTCTCCCTGTGCACAGTAAACCACCTCATAGGGCAAAGTGGTGATCTTGTGGCCCTAAACGTATGACATCAATCTTCCGGCCTGGGAGCTATGTACAGAAAGCTCGATCATAGAACAAAGTAATCCATAAAACTGTGCATAGTGAACTAGGCCATCTTGCAAGATTGGTACTAAACTTGTGTGCATAGTAAACCTGGGCCTAGGGTAAATCAATGTGTGGCCCTAAACTAGTGCACACATTAAACCATGGAAAGGCAGCCTGTAGTCACCTCTGAACAGAAAACTGGGACACAGGGAGAAGCAAGCAATCTTAGGCTCCACCTACGCACAGTCAACCAGGACACGGGGTAATTCAATTTTGTACCCCAATAGTCACCCTACATAGTAAAAAAGGACACAAGAGAAAGTAATCGCGGGGCCTCCACCTTTGCACAGTAAATCGAGAAACAGAGCACAGAGATTTTGTGCACCTCAACCTTTGGACATTAGATTGTACAAAACTAGCACAATACTGATACTGCATGCAAAATAGAGTACATGGAGAACAAAATCAAATGCAACACACTCCTCCAGATGCAATGAAGAAGAGCACTATTAACATGTGGATATAAATTACATGTGGAAGAAGGTTCTCGACCCATGCCTTCTTAACATGGAACCAGCATAACAAAACATGACAAGCAACTTGTTATCGCTAACCTTGTTGGTCTACTATTCAGCAATAAGGATCTTCATCTACAACCTTCAAGATGGATTCAAGCTCTTGATGGCATTTGTCTATAACAATTGCCATGGGCCTAGTTGCATTTAATCTAGAGAACACAATCCAAAAGGTTGTCTCCAATGCAATACTTTCCGTGTTTGTCCCAACATTATTTGTACATAGCGTAAACCAAATAGGAATGCCAACACCAAGTTGGTTGGGCAATAAAGCTGCATATAGTGGTAGTCCAAAGGCATTGGTCTAAAGGTACTATCTACTGCTCAAGAATTGTGTTAGGACAAGTGAACAGCCATTTGCAACATCCAATTATCTTGAATGATCAGAATAAAGCGCTTATCCTTGTTGTTTCTTGCATGCGGATTATAAGGCTGCATGCACAAAACCTAAGAGAAAACATGGATTATATATGGAATACAAACAATGCAAAATGCCATGCATAGCTCCATTGACAATTCTATATGGTTTGACATAATACTTTCTTTTCATTCCTCAAGGAGAGCGCTTCTGCAATCATTAATGTCTAATCATCATTTGAAATTATACCTTGACATCGCACTTCATACTGAAGCATTTGAATTTTTGTTGGAATCATGATGAAAATTCTAAAGATGACACTGTCTAAAGGCGATGAGCTTTCTATGTGACATTTTTCTTTGGAAACGAACATCCTTGACACATGTTGACATGTACCCACATGTTGACATGTACCCACATTAAAGAAGTCATCTTTGTAGCATTCAATCACTTGCGGGGTCAACATGCAAGTAGTAAATATCACTACGTGAACTTGGCACATGTCCTTCATGATTACCAATGATAGATATGATCACTTCATCCAAACACTCTCTGTACTCTATGCACACCTTGAGAGGACAACCACACTTCTTTGATTTTCAAATTCTTTGACAGTTTGAACCCACTCATGACATTTCCTCCTCGACGGCAAATGTACTCACACACATTTTTGCCTAGCCCATACTGCTTTCTAGACCTCTTGAGTTGGAGTCTAACTTTGTGCTTGATTTGAATGTCAACAAGGGTGCTTTCTTCTACCTCTCAGACTTGCTTGAAAGTTTCAGTTGAGTGTGTGTTCTTTGGCAAGCATTCTTTGATGGCTGCACCTTGTAAGCCCCAAAGTCATCTTGGTTCTTTTCATCATTGCAAGTACATGCTGAAATGAAATCTGCTGCAAAATCGAGAGGGATGCCATGCCATGCTTGTTCACCAACATACACCATCTAGACTTCACTACTTTTATTGCTTCTTTCACGCTCTGATGAGTCCCATGCTGCAGATGAGCTAGCTTCACAATGCTCATTCAATCTTTGATGGGCGCAATTTCCAAATGAGAGGTTGATTTGAGGCACAGTCATTTTGCACCATTGGGAGATGACAAAAGACATAGCCCATATTTGGCCCTTCTCCACTTTTTTAAGTCTAGCACATTTCTTTGATCATGTGATTTTAGTAGCTCTAATAACACGATGAACGTCCCTGTGCCATCAGATTGTATGAATCCCTATTAAATGCTTGTTCCCGCACACACCCATTCACTTGCATATTTCAACAGTATAGGCGATGAGTAAGTCCGGGGTTTAGGGGTGAGTCATCCGGGTCAGAGTACCATGGTGGCCAGGCTAGTGTGGGTAGGCAGGCCACTACATATAGCCCGACGGGATGGGTGCATGCTCATTCAACCCTATGGTTGGGAGGTGAAATTGAGCTAGGACTTATCTTCCTCCACGTAGCCAGAGTGTACCCATGTTGTCGGTACTCGGGAGTGTATCACATTGGTATCAAAGGATGAGGTGACAAGATGTAGGGGAGAAGAGAGCTTGAACTCTTGGAAGCACACACACACTCACAAAACCCTAATAGAGAACACACAAGGTGAGAGGCTGAAAATCTTCTTCTTCTTCTTCACTCAACACTCAACACACCATATACAAAGATAAGAGTACACACATAAAAGATACTCAACCAAATACATACTAGGGTTCTCTATAGTGTGAACCCAACTAAATGAGCTGGCGCTATAACTATGCCAGTCTCTAGAATGGCTGTCACACAGCCTGTCATCCCACTGGCCGCATATCACCCATGATCTCACCAACCATGCCAGTGGTTAGGCGGGTCATCAGTGTCCACCGCCTCACTAGATGAGCTCGATATCTTAACACTCCCCCTCGAGCTCAACTCCATCTCATGTACACCAAGAGAAGACCTGAATCTGCGGAGCTTCTTTGTACCCAATGCTTTGGTGAAAATGTCAGCTACTTGATCCTGTGTGCTGACATAAACAAGGTCAACGTCTCCAGCCACCCAAGACCTTCTCTCTGACAAAATGGTAGTGGACCTCTATATGCTTTGTGCGAGCATGAAAAAATGGGTTCCTGGCCAACTGTATACTGCTAATGTTGTCAGAGAAAATGACAACTTGTCTATCCACTGATAGACCCAAACCTGCAACAACAAGTAGCTTTCTCAAGCAAGCTACCTCACATGCTGCCATAGCAGCACCTCTGTACTTGGCCTCTGTAAAACTGGATAGAGCAACCGTAGGCTGCTTCTTGCTGCTCCAAGTCACAGCAGCACTCCCGAAAGAAAACATGAAGCCACTAGAGATCTCCTATCTGAGATACTACGAGCCCAATCAGCATTTGTGTACCCATGTACACATCTCTGTCCCAGTTTCATAAAATAGTCCACAATGAAAAGTAGACCTCACATACCTCAGTATGCGTTTCAATGCATCCAAATGCGACTTCCGAGGAACCTGCATAAACTGACTCACCAACCCAACAGCATAGCTCAAATTTGGCCTGGTGATCATCATGTAGATCAAGCTTCCTACTATGCGCCTATACATAGTAGGATGCTCCGAAATCTCTCCCGAACGAATTTGCACTCAACTTGCCATTCTGATCCAATGGCACTGAGATAGGCTTACATCCTGTCATACCATACTTGGACAACATGTCCAACCCCAGATCCTTCATCTCAAACTTCTGTCTAAGCAAGATCTTTACATCAAAGATCTCTGCATCATGGTCCCCCGTAATGAACAGGTCATCTACATAGATGACAACAAGCACAACCCCTCTATCAGTGTGTCTCACATACAGCAAGAAATCTGCATTGGCTACATGAAAGCCAATAGTAACAAGATATTCAGAAATCTTGTCAGACCATGCTCTTGGTGCTTGTTTTAAGCCATACAAGGCTTTTTTCAACTTGCAAACATGCTCGGGGTGACTCACATCCTCATAACAAGGTGGCTGCAATATATACACCTCTTCCTGCAAATCCCCATGCATGCATTCTTTACATCCATCTGATGTAAAGACCATTTCTTTGACGCAGCCACTGCTATCACAACTCTCACTATTGCCATCTTGGCAACTGGGCTGAAAGTTTCCTCATAATCAATGCCATATGTCTGTGCATATCCTTTGGCTACCAATCTAGCCTTGTACCTGCTTATGCTTCCATCACTGTTATGTTTTACTTTGTACACCCACTTGCATCCAATGGCTTTCTTGCCTTCAGGCAGTTGCACTAAATCCCAAGTCTCATTTCCATATAGTGCATCCATCTCCTCATCCATAGCTTTCTCCCAACTTACATTTCCAACAGCCTCATCAATGCATGTGGGCTCTATAACGTGCACAACCTTTGCCATGTATGCATAGTGATGTGCCACATAACCATCATAGGTAAACCTTTGCACAAGATTCTTCACTGTCCCAAATCTTCGCAGCTTTGCATTTATGGCTTCCATAGCCTTCTTTACACCAAGTGTTCTCATAGCTGGTATCCCAAGCTCCTCATCAAGGCTCATCTCTGAGCCACTAGACTCTCCATCAACATGAGAATGCCCTGCAGAAATGTCAGGCATACTAAGAGGCTCAACCACTTTTTCTTTGCCTTTATGTGATGTACTAATCACATTTGTAGGACTGGTATTATGATGCAGCCTGCCACTCCATGGTCTATCAACTGAACCACTAGATGAGAACTCTCCTGGTCCACTCAAAGACTGTGATTGCTGACTTGCATTCTGTGCAACCACATTTCCACTCACATCAGTCCCAACAGCTTCTTTTTCAGCAGCATACCAGCTGCTTATCTCATCAAAGACAACATCCCTGCTTATCTCATCAAAGACAACATCCCTGCTTACCCTCAACTCATGTGTAGCAGGGTTATAACACCTGTATCCCTTTTGCTCAATAAACACACATTTTTCAGATTTTGGATCCAGCTTAGTTCTCAGCTCATCTGGAACATGCACATATGCAATGCATCCAGATGAGACAAATCGGGTTTTTTGCCTGTAAACCTCTCCTCTGGAGTTACATCATGTATGGCTGCAATTGGAGTCCTGTTCATGATGTAAACTGATATAGAAACAGCCTCAGCCCAATAGCTATGCAGCATATTCTTCTCTTCCATCAATGCTTGTGCAATCTTAGCAATGTGTCTGTTTTCCCACTCCAGCAACTCCATTTTGCTGCGGAGTGTATCTGCATGTAAACTGTCTCCGAATACCATTTTTCTTCAAAAATTCAAAGAACTCATTGGAGAAGTACTCTCCCCCTCTATCTGACCTTAGGCACTTTACATATTTCCCTGTTTGCTTTTCAACCATAACTCTGAAATTCTGAAAGTGAGTGAACACCTCACCCTTCTCCTTCATGAAGTATACCTACACTTTCCTTGTGTGGTCATCAATAAATGTCACATAATACCTGTAGCCTCCCATAGACATGGTCTTCATAGGACCCCATACATCTGAATGCACAACATCTAGTGCATTTTTGCTCACATTTCTGTTATGTGGAAATACATGCTTTGTTTGCTTTCCAAATTGGCATGCTTCACATATTCTCTGCATACCTTCAACTTTAAATTTTGGCAGCCCTGTCGCAATTCCTTTAGTCTGCATTGTTAGAAAACATGGGAGCTCAAGGATGGATTGAGCACATGATTAGAGCAAGGATTAAGAACTAGGAAGCAAGACTATGCTTAAACATGGCTAGATTAGCTAAAGACAATGTGAATAAGGCAAAAGCTTGGTAATTTCTTCATTAGATGAGGAGCCTTTAAATAGGCTGAAGTACAAAAGGATTATGGAGGAGATTAGGATCTAATCCTAATCAAGATACTTATCACTTGCCTAGAAGCGAGCACCCAAAGCCTAGAGTAGAGTGCAAGATGTAGAGATTCTCCACTAAGGCATATAAAAAGCTGAAAATAGAATCATCCAAAAAGGAGCTACTAAACCTTAGAGAAATAATCTACTAAGGTCCACTACTAAAGCCATGTAGAGGGGCCATAAATTCCAATACCCTCCTTAGACCTCAACATGGCCAAGAAGTGTAAAGGAATACCAAAATACCCTCCCATGTTCCAAACACTAACTATGGGACTATCCAAGAAGATTTGTCCTCCCAGGAGGCAAATGTCTAAAACGTTATATGAGCTACATCATGTGGTGCTCAGAGAGGTAACCTACAAAAGTCCCACTACTACTACTAAAAAAGTTACATGAGCTACATCATGTGGTGCTCAGAGGTAACTATCCAAAAGTCCCACTACTACTACTACTAAGAAAGTTACATGAGCTACATCATGTGGTGCTCAGAGGTAACATACATCAAAAAGACTTCAAAAAGCCCCCAATCAGAGTCAATAGAAGCAAAATTTGCTTCTTCTTCCTTTGCCAAAACTTCTTTTTCCTCAACCAATTGTGCTTTATCCTTCTTTTTAAAGCAAAAATTCTCTGAATGACCTTTAAGACCAGAAAAACTGCATATCATCTTCAACCTGCATGTGTCAACTTTGTGTCCTGACTTTCCACAATGGGAGCAGGATACTTTTGATTTGCTTACTACCATTGCATTGTCAACTTGGAAGTGACCTTCTTTGCCCATTTTTCTTTCTTCTTCCAGGATAGAAGATTCTACCTTTTTTAAGGTTAGATCTGGTACATTCCTTAAAGTGGTGATCAAAGTGCTGTAAGTGGAAGGTAAACTTTTAAGCAAAACAGCAATGACTATTTCATCTTTTAGAACTTCTCCTTCACCGGCAAGCTGAGAGAGAAGGCTTTTAGCCTTATTGAGGTGAGTTGAGAAACTTTCATTAGCTTGCATCATTATCCCAAAAAATTCTATCATGAGGTTCATTAAGGTGCCTTTCCCTTTGGCTCCAAATAACTCCTCCAATGTATCCCATGCTATTGAGGTGAGTTGAGAAACTTTCATTAGCTTGCATCATTATCCCAAAAAATTCTATCATGAGGTTCATTAAGGTGCCTTTCCCTTTGGCTCCAAATAACTCCCCCAATGTATCCCATGCTATTTTGGAGGTGTTGCATGCACTAATATGATGAATGAAATTATCATCCATACTCAGCACTAGAAGGGCAAGTGTCTTTTCATCTTTAGTTATCCATTCTGCTTTCTCATCTTCTTTGTCTCTGCCATTTGGACATTTGTTCTTACCATTGACAATATTCCAAAGTCCCTTCTTTATTATGAGAAGGAATTTTGCCTTGACTGACCAAGTAAAGAAATTAGTGCCATCAAACTTAGTAAGCCCTTTATCCTTGTGTTCTGACATGTTGAAAAATGACTCACTCAAACAAATTACATGCATGGGAAATCAAAATTGCCTTCCCCATATAAATGTAATACTTCAAGATAGGATGATGGAATCCGAGAAGTGGGTCTGTTTTTGGCATGAACTTTGTTGATGGATTTGACTTTGGCTTTCTTCACGGCTTTAATATATTTGACATACTTTGCATTGTTGGACTCACATGAAGAGGGCATGTTGAGCTTACAAAAAATAGTGATTAATATCCACTAATCACTCATTAGTGATTGAGTTCACTATTTTGGAAAACCAAAAAACTGGGCCACCTTGGAGTGAAAGAATGGATGCCTTTCACTAAATATTTTCAAAAAAGCTTCAACATGCTTCAATAGCAATGTATCCACATGATAATCATCACCCTAAACACTTGATTAAGTAAAGAAATCATTACTTAATCTCTATTTTGACCAAGGTACCTTCTGTAGTTGCCATAGTGCTGGAGGAGCTATAAGCAATCGTTTTCAGCCAATTCTGATGCTACAGACGCGTTCGCCATGCCCGAAAACCCCCGGGGCTGAAGGAAATTAGATCAATTTGTAGTGGTTGACTCAATTTTTGCAAAAAATCAAATTTTTCTCTTCACGATGGCGACGACAATTCCGCCTACTGCGGGCTGCATTTTGCTTCGTGCCTTCACGTGGAGGGTCTCCTAGGAGATATCTTGAAGCCCCTAAGAGGGCTTGATCATTGGTGAAGTGGTTTGTGCACAGCAAGGCAAAGTTCAACTGTGAGATGAGCTATGGTGAAAAGAGGTAAAAGTGACTTAATTAATGAGGGATGATTAGCAAATGAGATTAGGGACTACACATAGCTTGAGGGTGACTAACTTGGCTTTGATACCATGTTAGAAAACATGGGAGCTCAAGGATGGATTGAGCACATGATTAGAGCAAGGATTAAGAACTAGGAAGCAAGACTATGCTTAAACATGGCTAGATTAGCTAAAGACAAATAATATGAGCATAATGACAATGTGAATAAGGTAAAAGCTTGGTAATTTCTTCATTAGATGAGGAGCCTTTAAATAGGCTGAAGTACAAAAGGATTATGGAGGAGATTAGGATCTAATCCTAATCAAGATGCTTATCACTTGCCTAGGCTGAAGTACAAAAGGATTATGGAGGAGATTAGGATCTAATCCTAATCAAGATGCTTATCACTTGCCTAGAAGCAAGCACCCAAAGCCTAGAGTAGAGTGCAAGATGTAGAGATTCTCGACTAAGGCATATAAAAAGCTGAAAATAGAATCATCCAAAAAGGAGCTACTAAACCTTAGAGAAATAATCTACTAAGTTCCACTACTAAAGCCATGTAGAGGGGCCATAAATTCCAATATGCATAGACTTCATTCTCTGCACATTCACATGTCCAATTCTTTTATGCCAAATGTCTGTGTCTGCAACAATTCCTGAACCATTTGCAAACATCGCAGCACTCACTTCAGGCATGTTTACATTCAATGTAAACATTTTGCCCACTCTGTTGCCTTTTGCAACCAACCTACACTTGTCTTTAAAGTCTTCAACATAACAACCATCAGGGTTAAACCGAACCTACAAACCCTGCTCAATCATCTGGCCAACTGAAACCAGATTCTTTGTTATGTTTGGAACATGAAGTACATCTGTAAGGTACTTCACTTTGCCATCCTGCATAGACAATGGCACATCTCCAACATGGGCAATTGGATGAGCAGTGTCATCCCTTGTTTCCACAAAACCTGGTCTTTCAAGGCTTTTCATCTCCTTGAACCACTCCCCATGACTTGTCATGTGGTTCAAAGCACCTGAATCAATGTACCATCATACATCATCTTTATGTGCTACTTCTACATTTTCAGACATGGCATTAACGACATGCTGCATAACAAACAACCTTTCATTATCCTCATTGTTTCTGCTCAAGGATGCATAGTTATTTTGCTGCAGTTTCCCATTTTGCATGTCAGCATGTTTCTTATAACAATCTGCGTGCACATGTCCAGGCTTACCACAATAAAAGCATCCACGTGTATCATTGTACTGCCTTTGCCAATTTTCACGACCTCTTTGACTCCCCCGGCCTCTTCCACACATGCGTGTTGTTGTTGTTGTTGAATTCTGGGATTGTTGTTGTTGCTGCTGCTGGCCATAATTCTGATTACCTGTTCGGCCACCTCCTCCTTGACCGCGTCCACGGCCTCCTCTACCTCGTCCTCTTCGTGAACTTGTGTAGAAGGCCTGTTGCTCTGAACTGTTTTTGTTTTGTGAAGACTGTTGGTCTTCACCCAAGCTCTTCTCTTCTATAAAAATAGACATAGACACCAAGTGTAAAATTGGGAATGTTTTTCCGAGTCTGAATAGACATCTTGAACGCCTTGTATTGTGGCCCGAGACCACGTAGACAGACTTCCAGCCTATCATCATCATCTACTGAAACACCAATAGATGAAAGGGATTCCACAATACCCTTTATCTTCAATGCATAGTCATTCATAGACATACTCTTTATCTCCACATCTTTTTCTCCACAGTATGAAGTTCATTCTTCAACTGTATAGATGAAAGGGATTCCACAATACCCTTTATCTTCAATGCATAGTCATTCACAGACATACTCTTTTTCTCCACATCTTTTTCTCCACAGTATGAAGTTCATTCTTCAACTGTATCTTTCGTGCCTTGGTATTTGTTTCATAGAGTTTTACCAAGGTGTCCCACGCCTCCTTGGGGGAATTGGCATCGTGTATGGTGTCCTGTGTATACTGATAGAGGGCCAATACATAACTTTTCTAGCTCCTTGGTTCCAATCCTTGAACTCTTTCATATCTACAGCAGTCGGATTGATCTCCGGTGCCTCTTCATGCTCACCTTCTATACATGTAGTCCCAATAACCCTTTCCCACCATCAGCAAATTTGTAAGATTCCTCCCCCAACCCCTTTTTGATGTCTAGTATATTTCCCTGTAATCAATTCCTTTTCTAAAATATAAGAGATCTTGTTTGTGGCTGTTTTAACCTAGAGAGAGAAAATATTCTAGAGAGAGAATATTCAGATTTTGAATATTTCTGGATAGAAAAATATCTCTTATAATTCAGATGAGTTCCCGTGAAACAGAAATTTAAAAAGAATTTTCCAATGTGCAATTGGAATTAATTGGAAATAGGTATAAAGAACCTTAGCCTAAGGGTCTAGATTTTCATAAATCTTTAGACTATGGTCCAATTAAGGTTCCTATGGGCCAATAGCATCAATCCATGTGTAGGGAGGAGATAAATCCAAATTGTAAAAAGAAAATACCCAAAAATGAGTAAATGCTCACATGAGATGAAGAGTTGAAAATGTACAAGGTTTATTAGTAAATAAACACATATGTAAGGAAGGGGAGTTCTTTAAAGGAGGTGCATATTTCACATAAGATGAAGAGTTGAAAATGTACAAGGTTTATTAGTAAATAAACACATATGTAAGGAAGGGGAGTTCTTTAAAGGAGGTGCATATTTCACATAAGATGAAGAGTTGAAAATGTACAAGGTTTATTAGTAAAAAAAACTATGAGCAATACAATTTTGACACATATGTAAGGAAGGGGAATTCTTTAAAGGAGGTGTATATTTCACATGCTTGAATGAGTTTTAAACTCATAAAAATTGAGATATTTTATCTCTCCTCTCTCCTCATTCAAGTCTAGTTCCAAAAAGTTAGCTTAACTAACCTAAAAATGGTCAAAAAGTGACCAAACTGACTTGGAAAATTCTAGAATCAGTTTGTTTGGTTAGGAGCTCAAATTTTCCTATAAATAGAAGCCTTCCCTTGTTGAAAAAGATAGAGAGTCTTATGCCTTGTTACTCTACTCCACCTAAGCCAAAATATAGTCTCTTATGCTTGTTACTCTACTCCACCTAAGCCAAATTAGATAGTCTCTTATGCTTGTTACTCTACTCCACCTAAGCTAAAATATATACTGTCTTATGCTTTGTTACTCTACTCCACCTAAGCTAAAATATATAGTGTCTTATGCTTTGTTACTCTACTCCATCTAAGCCAAAATATATAGTGTCTTATGCTTGTTACTCCACCTAAGCCAAGAACTGTGAATTCTTAATAATTCACTAGTTTTTGACACTTCTCTCTTTCTTCAATCCCCATTGGTGGCTCCATCAACATACTAAACCAATTGATTGGTTGGGGGCCTCTACCGTGAATAAAGAATCAAGCAAATCATAAGGTAAGTATATTGAATTTTGATCTTTTCTATAATTTCTCAATGATTCTCTCTTCTCAACCCCTCTCAAGCTTGAGAAGTTTAATTGGTATGGTTTTTTAAATGCTATTGAAGTTAATTAGTGAATAGTAGTGAAGAGTTACATAATTTAATAAATGCTATAGAAGTTAATTTCCATTTATATTTAAATTCTAATGGTTTTTATAATTTCTCTCTCTCACTCAAGAAATGGTCATACTCATGACCCATTCTCAATCCAAATGAAGCTTTTCATAAAGATTTTCCTTAATCCAAGATTAAGCTATGCTTGAGGCCAAATTAATGGCTTTTGCTATGCTTTTAGTTTATGCACATTGATGATTCAATCCATTATGGATTGATGACCCAATTAGAGACCATTCTAATTGTTTTCTTAATGATCCAATTAGAGACCATTATGGATTGATGATCCAATTAGAGACCATTCTAATTGTTTTCTTAATGATCCAATTAGAGACCATTATGGATTGATGATCCAATTAGAGACCATTCTAATTGTTTTCTTAATGATCCAATTAGAGACCATTATGGATTGATGATCCAATTAGAGACCATTCTAATTATTTCTTTAATAATGAGCTTTATCCCTTAGAAAAAAATTGAGATTTATCAGTCATAGTAGCGGAGCTATGGCAAAATTTTTATAGAAATTACGCATAAAATAAATTCATTCAAAGCATAAAAAGAGGACTTCCTACCATATTCTAGGAACTATCATCCTAGATTAATTAAAAGAATTTTATTATGCATGGAGATGTGGATGTTTGCATGTAGATGTAGATGTATAGATGTAGATGTGGATGTGGAGGTGGATGGATGCATGTAGATGTAGATGTATAGATGTAGATGTGAATGGAGATGTGGATGTATGCATGTAGATGTAGATGTAGATGTATAGATGTGGATGTGGATGTATACATGTAGATGTAGATATATAGATACGGATGTGGATGTATACATGTAGATGTAGATGTATAGATACGGATGTGGATGTGGAGGTGGATGTATACATGTAGATGTAGATGTATAGATGTAGATGTGGATGTGGAGGTAGATGGATGTATGTAGATGTAGATGTATAGATGTAGATGGGAATGGAGATATGGATGTATGCATGTAGATGTAGATGTATAGATGTAGATGTGGATGTGGAGGTGGATGGATGCATGTAGATGTAGATGTATAGATGTAGATGTGAATGGAGATGTGGATGTATGCATGTAGATGTAGATGTATGGAGGTGAATGTGAATGTGGATGTGGATGTATGCATAGAGATGTAGATGTATGCATGTAGATGTGAATGTACGCATATAGATGTGGATGTATGGATGTGAATATACGATATGCGATGTGAGGGAATCTGAAGTGATGAGATAGAAATGATGTGATGGGATGAGTATACATATAAATGGAATATAGAATAAGTAATGTAGATTGATGAAGGATAATGTGAAAAAATGAAAGTTAAAATAGAAATTGTGTTGTAAACTGTTTGTAAATACTGTTTGTAAATGCTGTTTGTAAATGATTGTTTTATGTCAAGAATGCTGGGGGGAGCATTTTGACCGTCTTGTGATTAAAGTCGTGATGGTAAAGTTGCAACTGCTGACGGGGAGTCAATGAAGGACGTCTCGCGTAGCAAGGTCGGCCGAGGTCTTGACCAGCCTCGGTGCGATTAAAATGGTGAGCTTCCGGTACGGTGGATGAGGGGCCAAGGAAGCGGCCTATGCGTGAAGCGCTAGGTTACCTGCGAGAAGGATCCTAGAGGGTGCTGACCATACGGTGCTCGGGCTCTGGGTTGCCTAGGATACCCACGCGTGCGTCGAGGAAGATATTGGAACAGAGTTGGAGTTGTTTTCTGAAATCGAGCATGGATCTGGTTGATTGACCTTGCTGGTCTTCAATGGATGAGTCCATGGCTCCTTATATGGATCTGTTGGTTGATCTTGCTGATCTTCAACGAGAGTCCATCTTGTTAAGTGATTATATTGCCAAGTATTATGGGCTAGGAACTATCGAAACGGCTCCTGAGCGTTCTAGTTGCCAATGATGCCATAGATACTCTGATGAAGGAATGATGGGAAATTAAGAATCAATTGGATAAATTGGAAGATGGTGATCAATGATACTATGGTTTTATTAAAGGATTGTTTTAAACTGGTTGAATCTGGTTGAAAAAAGGCAATTTCATATTGGGTGTGTGAGTGGTGTGACTAGTTTTATTTTGCATGAACATCCGGCTAGGAGGCCTTGGAACTCTTTTCCTTGGTACCCGGGACAAAACCTAACCAAATTTTTAATTGGATCCCATCACTACAGTGGTTGGGCGGTTGGCTAACCCATGGGATTGGATGGGGTTAGGCTGGACTGATGGATCCGTAAATCGAGACTCAAACTTTTGTTTTCACGATAGAAAAAAAAATAAATAAATCCCGGACAGAAACTGTTCTATGGATAGGAATCAACGGCTGTGCCTCTTGAATGGGGAAAAAAGCGTTGATCCCAATGATCCAAGTGCAAGTTTCTTCCTTGAACTGACTAAGTATCTTATAGATGTAATCGGATCATCTCGATCAGAAATGATCTTGACTACGTTAGAGTAAAAAGTTATCCTGGTGGAATCGCCCGTGCTTTCCGGTAAAGGAAGTTTTTCCGGGTTCGGTTTTGGAACAACCGACGGATTAGTCTCTTATCCGGATATCCGTGGGCGAGGCCCCGAGTGTGGGACCCCTGTCCCGCGCGAGAAGCGCTACTTCCGCTGCCAGTACCCCGAATCCGTTGCTCGGTGGGAACAGGGATCTTACAGTTGGTATCAGAGCATTTGGTTAATAAAGATCAACTGAGAAGACAAATATGTCAAAAAATTATCAAGAAACACCAAAAGGTTATAATTGTGTGATATAATTCATACAATTTGATATTCAAACTGAAATTCATAATTTGGTAATTGGTTCTTCATATGGAAGTACCGCAATTATATAGAAACCCTGACTTGCTTGAGGCCTAGACATGATAGTATTTACCTTATAATTCCAAGGGCCGTGACTACCCATATATACCGAGAGTATACTGCAGCTCTTTACTGACAGTATATACGAGTAAATCTAAGACTTGAAATTATAAGCGTTAATGCTATCTAGATGATGATTTCGAATGTGATTGATATGATTTTTAATTCTGTTTGAGAATGAATGAATTGATTTGGATTCTGATTGAAAATGCTGATTGAAAAATGTTGATTTTTAAAAATTAGTTGAAATATAATGAAACCACAATGAGGGGGAATGGGACGAGTCCCTGTGATGATATTCATAACTAGAATGATGATAATGAATTCAGCAAATCACTATGAGATTAGTGGGTTGTGCTGTCAGATTGCTGCTATTAATACTTGACCGGTAGATCAAGTTAAGGGATGTCAAATTGAGAACTTGCTTGACTGAAGTTTCCGTGGAGGAATGTTCCGAAGGAAATTTTTCGGTCTAATGGACCATTATCATGTTAAATGAATTGTTATTTAATGATGAGTTCTATATAAGGGATAATTATCCCAGTGTTCTGTTGGGTTGACCAGAATATAAGGAACCCCAGAATAAAATTTGGATCTTAAGAAAAAGAGCTGTCCTCTACCTTGCGAGATGAGGACATCTCGCACTTTTTAAGTGGGGTAGAATGTAAGATTCTTCCCCAGCCTTCGAGGTATACAGGAGTAAGAATCTCCCTTTTTGATCTTGTAATTATTCCCTCTCTAAAATAAAAGAAAGTTTCTGTTTAAAAAAGGAATACCCTTTTCCTAAAATACTCTCAGGAGTCCCACCTGTTTTAAGGATTTAGAACAATGAGTTTAGAAGTGAGAATCGGTGTTTTGGATACCAAGGTTTTGGTTTTCATTCGAGTACGGCCCAAAAGAAGTTCTTTATCTCTTGGGGAGTATAAGAAGTTATCCCCCAGATATTGTGACCCTTATATCTGAATTCAATGAAAGTAGGTGACTTAGCCTACAAGTTTCTTTTATCTCCTCATCTCAAAATTCTTAATGCCTTCTATAGAAAAATGTGTCAAACTCAAATCATGGAAAGACGGTAAAACTTCAGTGGCAAGTTACCGTTGGCTTCTAGGTTACGCTAGCTCCTTCCTTTATATAAGTCATAACTTTTACTTGTCGCTCACAGTAATCTTACTCCCATCAATCTCCCTTCTTTCTTAATCTCCTTCATGGCGGCCTGGCAACAGGAATTAGTTTTATCCCTGATGATTTCTCACCTTCAAGACGCAAGAGAGTCTGTGAAGAAAGACTTTATAGAACAGTATGAGCGCTCACTTTTTCCTCACCTAGGAACTTCTGTAGCGCAGACCAAATGGCGGACCTATCAAAACATAACTAGGGTAACACCCTGGGGTCAGCAGCACTTTCGTAACAATGTCCGCTTGGCCATGGTTATCGAAGCCTTGGGTTTGGGTCCCCGATACTACTGTGTCATGAGATCAAGGCATCTTGGGTTTTCTGAGCGGGTCTTCTTACTGGCATGTTTTCTTCCTCAAGAGAAGATATGCCTTTACCCCGTTTTTGGCTTGCCTCTCAGAGGTCCTTTTATTAGATCACCTCATACCACTGAGATAGGTGTGGCAATAACCAGCAGAATCATTCCCATGGATGAGTTACCCTATACTTGTGCAGCTTGTGAGGACTGCTTTTGTGACCATATGATGGACGGGCTTATGGAAGTGTAAAGAGTTTCTCTATCTTTACTGTATAAGTTCCGAGAATGAATAAAGTTTAAATCTTGTTCTTATTTTGAATCTTGCTCTCTTTAAGACTTTTCTTGGTGGTTAATCGTGATTAAAATTTTTCTCTAAGTCTCATATTCGTGCATCTTGCGGAATTATTCCAAATTGCGAGATGAGGACATCTCGCGTTTTTTAAGTGGGGTAGAATGTAAGATTCCTCCCCCAACCCCTTTTTGATGTCTAGTATATTTCCCTGTAATCAATTCCTTTTCTAAAATATAAGAGATCTTGTTTGTGGCTGTTTTAACCTAGAGAGAGAAAATATTCTAGAGAGAGAATATTCAGATTTTGAATATTTCTGGATAGAAAAATATCTCTTATAATTCAGATGAGTTCCCGTGAAACAGAAATTTAAAAAGAATTTTCCAATGTGCAATTGGAATTAATTGGAAATAGGTATAAAGAACCTTAGCCTAAGGGTCTAGATTTTCATAAATCTTTAGACTATGGTCCAATTAAGGTTCCTATGGGCCAATAGCATCAATCCATGTGTAGGGAGGAGATAAATCCAAATTGTAAAAAGAAAATACCCAAAAATGAGTAAATGCTCACATGAGATGAAGAGTTGAAAATGTACAAGGTTTATTAGTAAATAAACACATATGTAAGGAAGGGGAGTTCTTTAAAGGAGGTGCATATTTCACATAAGATGAAGAGTTGAAAATGTACAAGGTTTATTAGTAAATAAACACATATGTAAGGAAGGGGAGTTCTTTAAAGGAGGTGCATATTTCACATAAGATGAAGAGTTGAAAATGTACAAGGTTTATTAGTAAAAAAAACTATGAGCAATACAATTTTGACACATATGTAAGGAAGGGGAATTCTTTAAAGGAGGTGCATATTTCACATGCTTGAATGAGTTTTAAACTCATAAAAATTGAGATATTTTATCTCTCCTCTCTCCTCATTCAAGTCTAGTTCCAAAAAGTTAGCTTAACTAACCTAAAAATGGTCAAAAAGTGACCAAACTGACTTGGAAAATTCTAGAATCAGTTTGTTTGGTTAGGAGCTCAAATTTTCCTATAAATAGAAGCCTTCCCTTGTTGAAAAAGATAGAGAGTCTTATGCCTTGTTACTCTACTCCACCTAAGCCAAAATATAGTCTCTTATGCTTGTTACTCTACTCCACCTAAGCCAAATTAGATAGTCTCTTATGCTTGTTACTCTACTCCACCTAAGCTAAAATATATAGTGTCTTATGCTTTGTTACTCTACTCCACCTAAGCTAAAATATATAGTGTCTTATGCTTTGTTACTCTACTCCATCTAAGCCAAAATATATAGTGTCTTATGCTTGTTACTCCACCTAAGCCAAGAACTGTGAATTCTTAATAATTCACTAGTTTTTGACACTTCTCTCTTTCTTCAATCCCCATTGGTGGCTCCATCAACATACTAAACCAATTGATTGGTTGGGGGCCTCTACCGTGAATAAAGAATCAAGCAAATCATAAG
This sequence comes from Cibotium barometz, assembly GCF_041138505.1. Classification (NCBI taxonomy): domain Eukaryota; kingdom Viridiplantae; phylum Streptophyta; class Polypodiopsida; order Cyatheales; family Cibotiaceae; genus Cibotium; species Cibotium barometz. The sequence goes on along the minus strand of NC_141062.1, from coordinate 25,972,265 downwards.
GTAAGTATATTGAATTTTGATCTTTTCTATAATTTCTCAATGATTCTCTCTTCTCAACCCCTCTCAAGCTTGAGAAGTTTAATTGGTATGGTTTTTTAAATGCTATTGAAGTTAATTAGTGAATAGTAGTGAAGAGTTACATAATTTAATAAATGCTATAGAAGTTAATTTCCATTTATATTTAAATTCTAATGGTTTTTATAATTTCTCTCTCTCACTCAAGAAATGGTCATACTCATGACCCATTCTCAATCCAAATGAAGCTTTTCATAAAGCTTTTCCTTAATCCAAGATTAAGCTATGCTTGAGGCCAAATTAATGGCTTTTGCTATGCTTTTAGTTTATGCACATTGATGATTCAATCCATTATGGATTGATGACCCAATTAGAGACCATTCTAATTGTTTTCTTAATGATCCAATTAGAGACCATTATGGATTGATGATCCAATTAGAGACCATTCTAATTGTTTTCTTAATGATCCAATTAGAGACCATTATGGATTGATGATCCAATTAGAGACCATTCTAATTGTTTTCTTAATGATCCAATTAGAGACCATTATGGATTGATGATCCAATTAGAGACCATTCTAATTATTTCTTTAATAATGAGCTTTATCCCTTAGAAAAAAATTGAGATTTATCAGTCATAGTAGCGGAGCTATGGCAAAATTTTTATAGAAATTACGCATAAAATAAATTCATTCAAAGCATAAAAAGAGGACTTCCTACCATATTCTAGGAACTATCATCCTAGATTAATTAAAAGAATTTTATTATGCATGGAGATGTGGATGTTTGCATGTAGATGTAGATGTATAGATGTAGATGTGGATGTGGAGGTGGATGGATGCATGTAGATGTAGATGTGAATGGAGATGTGGATGTATGCATGTAGATGTAGATGTAGATGTATAGATGTGGATGTGGATGTATACATGTAGATGTAGATATATAGATACGGATGTGGATGTGGATGTGGATGTATACATGTAGATGTAGATGTATAGATACGGATGTGGATGTGGAGGTGGATGTATACATGTAGATGTAGATGTATAGATGTAGATGTGGATGTGGAGGTAGATGGATGTATGTAGATGTAGATGTATAGATGTAGATGGGAATGGAGATATGGATGTATGCATGTAGATGTAGATGTATAGATGTAGATGTGGATGTGGAGGTGGATGGATGCATGTAGATGTAGATGTATAGATGTAGATGTGAATGGAGATGTGGATGTATGCATGTAGATGTAGATGTAGATGTATGGAGGTGAATGTGAATGTGGATGTGGATGTATGCATAGAGATGTAGATGTATGCATGTAGATGTGAATGTACGCATATAGATGTGGATGTATGGATGTGAATATACGATATGCGATGTGAGGGAATCTGAAGTGATGAGATAGAAATGATGTGATGGGATGAGTATACATATAAATGGAATATAGAATAAGTAATGTAGATTGATGAAGGATAATGTGGAAAAATGAAAGTTAAAATAGAAATTGTGTTGTAAACTGTTTGTAAATACTGTTTGTAAATGCTGTTTGTAAATGATTGTTTTATGTCAAGAATGCTGGGGGGAGCATTTTGACCGTCTTGTGATTAAAGTCGTGATGGTAAAGTTGCAACTGCTGACGGGGAGTCAATGAAGGACGTCTCGCGTAGCAAGGTCGGCCGAGGTCTTGACCAGCCTCGGTGCGATTAAAATGGTGAGCTTCCGGTACGGTGGATGAGGGGCCAAGGAAGCGGCCTATGCATGAAGCGCTAGGTTACCTGCGAAGGATCCTAGAGGGTGCTGACCATACGGTGCTCGGGCTCTGGGTTGCCTAGGATACCCACGCGTGCGTCGAGGAAGATATTGGAACAGAGTTGGAGTTGTTTTCTGAAATCGAGCATGGATCTGGTTGATTGACCTTGCTGGTCTTCAATGGATGAGTCCATGGCTCCTTATATGGATCTATTGGTTGATCTTGCTGATCTTCAACGAGAGTCCATCTTGTTAAGTGATTATATTGCCAAGTATTATGGGCTAGGAACTATCGAAACGGCTCCTGAGCGTTCTAGTTGCCAATGATGCCATAGATACTCTGATGAAGGAATGATGGGAAATTAAGAATCAATTGGATAAATTGGAAGATGGTGATCAATGATACTATGGTTTTATTAAAGGATTGTTTTAAACTGGTTGAATCTGGTTGAAAAAAGGCAATTTCATATTGGGTGTGTGAGTGGTGTGACTAGTTTTATTTTGCATGAACATCCGGCTAGGGGGCCTTGGAACTCTTTTCCTTGGTACCCGGGACAAAACCTAACCAAATTTTTAATTGGATCCCATCACTACAGTGGTTGGGCGGTTGGCTAACCCATGGGATTGGATGGGGTTAGGCTGGACTGATGGATCCGTAAATCGAGACTCAAACTTTTGTTTTTACGATAGAAAAAAAAATAAATAAATCCCGGACAGAAACTGTTCTATGGATAGGAATCAACGGCTGTGCCTCTTGAATGGGGAAAAAAGCGTTGATCCCAATGATCCAAGTGCAAGTTTCTTCCTTGAACTGACTAAGTATCTTATAGATGTAATCGGATCATCTCGATCAGAAATGATCTTGACTACGTTAGAGTAAAAAGTTATCCTGGTGGAATCGCCCGTGCTTTCCGGTAAAGGAAGTTTTTCCGGGTTCGGTTTTGGAACAACCGACGGATTAGTCTCTTATCCGGATATCCGTGGGCGAGGCCCCGAGTGTGGGACCCCTGTCCCGCGCGAGAAGCGCTACTTCCGCTGCCAGTACCCCGAATCCGTTGCTCGGTGGGAACAGGGATCTTACAAAATTCATCAACCTAAACCTCCAAGCATGGAAGTTGTTCTTATCAAGCTTCTCAGAATCTGGTTTATGCCATCATTTGACATCTTTCCAGACACACAAATTTACCAAAAATAGTACTCTGGTTTGTCCTGCATAAACTGCTGTATTGCGGTACTGTAGTACACTCAAATGTCACAACCAGAAACAACACTTTGGTTTGTCCTACACAAATTGCTGTATTTTCTGCAGCGGTACTGTAGTACACTCAAATGTCACAACGAGTGACCTCAATGTGCATACATACACCCAATGGCAACTGTTGACCTCCTTGCAGCACAGAGTGTCTGCATTGCCAATCTGTCTTCCTGCAGTTCTTAAAACAGAGTTCTACAGAGAACTGACGTGATGACTTACCCACAGTGCTCGAAATCGCCTGCTTTCTGAAAAACGGAGGTCCTGACGCACCCGAAACGCGTTTTCGGCCCAAAAAATTACGTTCGATAGGACAGTATAGTTGCCTATAGCTTTACTCCCACGAAGAAAGCTCCTCAGAGATCGTTTGTCGGTGCCTCCCGTAGAGCTCCCGACAAGGGTGTAGTCGCCAACACAAATAGGGAAGAGTAGTTGAAGCTCTTACCCTCGTACCGCTTCCTGTGCTTCTCTTGCTTGCAGATCAGCCCTTAGCATGAACCAGGCTCTGATACCATGAAAAGATGAAGGGGAGAAGAGAGCTTCAACTCTTGCAAGCACACACACACTCACAAAACCCTAATAGAGAACACACAAGGTGAGAGGCTGAAAATCTTCTTCTTTTTCACTCAACACTCAACACACCATATACAAAGATAAGAGTGCACACATATGAAAAGGTACTCAACCAAATACATACTAGGGTTCTCTATAGTGTGAACCCAACTAAATGAGCTGGCGCTATGCCAGTCTCTAGAATGGCTATCACACAGCCTGTCATCCCACTGGCCGCATATCACCCATGATCTCACCAACCATGCCAGTGGTGTAAGTGTGGGGCCTATCCACCACCACAGGCGGGTCATCAGTGTCCACTGCCTCACTAGATGAGCTCGATATCTCAACATGAGGGTCTCTCTCCACCAGGGGCTATGCCCATTAAGGAAAAAAAACCTTATCTTAATGGGGGGATTGTGTGGTGAGAATAGAACATAATCTAAGAGGAGGAGATGGTGGACATAGAGAAAACGTAGAGACAAAGAGTAGAAGGAGCATCGCCATAGCTTCATCATCTCTCCATATCTGTCTTTGTTTTTCTCGTAATAGAAGATATATTATCAAAAAATACTTTACAAATGGCCACATGGCTCTGCTAGGTGATGTACCAGCTTTCATCATCGAATATATAGCCATGTCATTCTCCACCAAATGAGCTGACTACAGGGAAGAGACTTGCCACAATAGTAGACCTTTTATACGACCTATGTGAGCCATAATATCAAATTTTGCATCAAATATGAAGTCATTCCTAGTTAACCGCATATGCCACAAACCTGTCCACCTGAAAAAATGAAAGAAAACTGAACGTTTTGGGTTATCTGGCCTATTTGAAATTTTTCCAAAAATCCAATATTTAACATTTATAGGCCTATTTGTCAGTGGAATCCATATGCGAGAAAGGAATCCCACACCTTTTCCACTGAACATGAAATGAAAAGATGCGGGCATGTTTCCAAGCATGTAGTAGAAAACACAAAATTACCAAAATTAATCCATCGCTTTCGCAAAAATTGGTCCCCCAATGGTAGGCCTCCAACTAGCTTGCGCCATAGGAACACCTTCCCTTGATATGGAATCTTAGACCACCAGCCTTGTACGATTACTTTCCTCCACCAAGACCTACTTTTCCTCATGTTCCATACCCTATTATCCTTCTTAGTGTTATCTTCCATCATCATATGGTACACTTGATTTGTTGTATGTTGGACAATGTCCTAAGGCTTTCAAAATTTCCAATCTAACCAAGGTTTCTGATGCTTCAACTAAGGAATAACTCCCTTTCACATCCTTTGTCCATTTTGACGACCATGTGGGTCCACCCGCCCCAACGATAGACAACATATTGTTAAAGTACGACTAGTCTGCAAAGGCTAATGCAGACCACTCCTAGGAGAATCTCCTCAACGAGGAGAAGTATGGAGACGATGATCCTCGTACAAGAACATGGATGTGGATGACTATGAGATGGAAATCTCCCATAAGTCCATCATCCAGCTGTTTACTACTAGGACCTGGACTTTAGAGAAAAACCAAAATGAAATTTTGGTTATGCTTTGTAAGATTCCTCCCCAGCCTCTCAAAATCTCCAGCATCTTCCCCTGTAATCAATCCCTCTTCAGAAATATAAAAGACTTGTTTCTAACTGTTTTAATCTAGAGAGAGAAAATATTCTAGAGAGAGAATATTCAAATTTTTAATATTTTTGGATAGAAAATTATCTCATCTTATTAAAATAAGTTCCCCTGAAACAAATTCAAAAAGAACTTTCCAATGTGCAATTGGAATTAATTGGAAATGGGTATAAAGGACCTTAGCCTAAGGGTCTAGATTTTTAAAACTTTTTGGATTATGGTCCAATTAAGGTTCCTATGGGCCAATAGCATCAATCCATGTGTAGAGAGGAGATAAATCCAATTTGTAAGAGAAGATATCCAAAAATGAGTAAATGCTCACATAAGATGAAGAGTTGAAAATGTACAAGGTTTATTAGTAAAAAACTATGAGCAATATTAAAAATATGAGATATTTTGGGTATAATGATTCCATTATGACACATATGTAAGGAAGGGGAGTTCTTTAAAGGAGGTGCATATTTCACATAAGATGAAGAGTTGAAAATGTACAAGGTTTATTAGTAAAAAACTATGAGCAATATTAAAAATATGAGATATTTTGGGTATCCAAAAATGAGTAAAATGCTCACATAAGATGAAGAGTTAAAAATGTACAAGGTTTATTAGTAAAAAACTATGAGCAATATTAAAAATATGAGATATTTTGGGTATAATGATTCCATTATGACACATATGTAAGGAAGGGGAGTTCTTTAAAGGAGGTGCATATTTCACATGCTTGAATGAGTTTTAAACTCATAAAAATTGAGATATTTCATCTCTCCTCTCTCCTCATTCAAGTCTAGTTCCAAAAAGTTAGCTTAACTGACCTAAAAATGGTCAAATATTGACCAAACTGATTTAGAAAATTCTAGAATCAGTTTGTTTGGTTAGGAGCTCAATTTTTCGTATAAATAGAAGCCTCCCCCTTGTTGAAAAATATATAGTGTTTATGCATCGTTACTCTACTCCACCTAAGCCAAGAACTGTGAATTCATTAATAATTCACTAGTTTTTGGAGCTTCCCTCTTTCTTCAATCCCCATTGGTGGCTCTATCAACATACTTAACCAATTGATTGGTTGGGGGCCTCTACCGTGAACAAAGAAACAAGCAATTTGTAAGATAAATGGTGAATTTTGATCTTTTCTATAATTTCTCAATGTTTCTCTCTTCTCAACCCCTCTCAAGCTTTAGAAGCTTAATTGGAATAGTTTTTGAATGCTATTGAAGTGAATTGATGAATGTTAGTGATGATAGTTAAGAATTACATAAATTTCCATTTATGCTTAATTCTAATGGTTTTTATGTAATTTCTCTCTCTCACTCAAGAAATGGTCATACTCATGACCCATTCTCAATGCAAATGAAGCTTTTCATAAAGCTTTTCCTTAATCCAAGATTAAGCTATGCTTGAGGCCAAATTAATGGCTTTTTTCTATGCTTTTAGTTTATGTATATTGATGATTCAATCCATTATATGGATTAATGATCCAATTAGAGACCATTCTAATTATTTCTTTAATGATAAACTTTATCCCTTAAAAAAATTTGAGATTTTTCAATCATAGCAGCACAGCTATGGCAAAATTTTTATAAAAATTACGCATAAAATAATTTCATTCAAAGCATAAAAAGAGGACTTCCTACCATATTCTAAGAATTATCATCCTAGATTAAGACTAATTATATTAGTCTCAGATCTTTGTAATAAAACTTGTCCTTGTAAATATTTGGAAATAAAATAATTTCAATGGTTTTACTCTCCAAAAATTAAGCGTTGTGCAAATATGAATCTTGTAATCTTAAAAATTGTTTTTACGATGATGGCCAGGACGACCACCCTCCACTTCCCAATGCGCTTTACACTGATACCCAGGAGAAGAAGCTCCTGCTCAAGCAAATGCAACCTCCCTCCTTTAAAGGAGAAGGTTCAAAGGTTGAGAAGGATGCTGAAGTCTGGATGGAGGCGATGGACGATTATTTCTCTGCTGCCGGTACTGGAGTAGCAAATCAGTCTATGCTCGCACGGTTTCGCCTCACTGGAGATGCTAAACTCTAGTGGAAACAGTGGTGCCATGACAAGGAAGTCACCGAGCATTCTCAAACGTGGGAAGACATCAAGCAGGCAGTGAAGGAAAGATATCTTCCTCCATCCCATGAATCCATAAAGATGAATGAGTTTTTTAGTCTTAGAGAGTGCACCTTAACTCTTGAGGATTATTATTCCAAATTTATTACCCTTCGGAAGTATGCCCCAGCTATGACTACTTCCCAGCAAGTGGCTCGTTTCTGCCAAGGGCTAAATGAACCCCTAGATTCCCGCCTTGAAGCAATGAGGCCAACCACTTTACAGGATGCTCTCATACGAGCAAAGCCCCTTGTGAAAGAAATGAAGGCTAACAAACCGAAGAATCAAAAGAGATCTTACCCTGAGGCAAACCTTAGAGATCAACCCTACAAAAAACCTCAACAGAATTTCCCCTACTACAACAGAGGGCGACAAGGCAACTCTTTTGCCCCCCGCTCGTATGCTGCTTCTTCCAGAGAAGGCCCTCTGTGTTTTGAGTGCAATGAGCCGGGACACTTTAGAGCCAACTGTCCCAAGATGGCAACATCATTTCCCCAAAGTAACAGAGGAAATCAAGGCCGTGGAACCCCTACCCACCAAGGCGCAAGAGGCAGTGGCCGTGGCAGAGGCCGCGGAGGAACAGTTGCTAGAACTGCCTGTGTTATAAGTGAAGAACCGACCTTGGAAACGGCTGAAGAAGAGCGTGCCACCGTCCATGCGGTAGTAGAACACCAAGGTCCGAATAAACAATTTGGTGTAATCCAAGCCCCCGCCACTCATCACGGTAAGCCATTTCAGCTTTTGATTGATTGTGGCAGTACCCATTCATTCCTTTCTCCTAGGTGCTTGCAAAAATTAAACTTGAGTCAAAAAACAGCTAGAAAAATGATTGTAGAGTTAGCCAGTGGGAAAGAAGTAGTATCTCGCCACTCCATAGGAAACCTTGATTTTGAGCTGGGTAATGAGCAAACTCATGGTCACTTTAGAGTCTTGCCACTAGGAATTTATGATGGAATCCTTGGGATGGATTGGTTAATTGCAAACAAAGCTAGCATTCATTGTAACCAGGGGAGTATCACTTTTGAAAATGAGCATGGCCAAGTAATATCTGTTCAGGGAATCACAGGAAAACCTAAGTCTAGGGTAGTCAAGGCAAAACATCTTCTCAAGGGGACACGTAAGGGTCAGCAAGTTTTCTTAGTCAAACTCAACAAAGTCATTGAACCTAGTATGGAGACAGAACCCTCTTGGCTCCAAGAATTCTCTGACATCTTCCCTGACGAGCTTACAGGGTTACTGCCTCCTCGAGAAGTCGACCATGAAATCGAGGTGATCCCTGGAGCTCAACCCGTCTCAAAAACTCCCTATAAAATGTCCCTTCCTGAAGCCATTGAACTTAAGGAGCAACTTTCCCAACTCATTGAACAAGGATTTGTACGCCCCAGTAGCTCTCCTTGGGGAGCACCTGTTCTTTTCCAAAAAAAGAAGGACGGGACTCTCCGCCTCTACATAGATTATCGAGGGCTAAATCAAGTCACTGTCAAAAATAAGTATCCTATCCCTCGCATCGAGACAGGCTTCATGGGGCCAAAGTCTTCTCAAAAATAGATTTGAGGTCTGGTTACTATCAGATCAGAGTCAAGGAAGCAGATATACCCAAAACAGCCTTCAATACCCGTTATGGCCACTATGAGTTTACTGTAATGTCATTCGGGTTAACCAATGCTCCTGCAACCTTCAACCGCCTAATGCAAGATATATTCCGCCCGTACTTGGATGAGTTTGTGCTTGTTTTCTTTGATGACATCCTAATCTACTCCAAATCAATGGAAGAGCATGAGGAGCATGTGCATAGAGTTCTGCAATTGCTGCGCAGACACAAACTCTATGCCAAGAAGAGCAAATGTACCTTCTTTACTCATCAAATTGAGTATCTTGGATTCATCGTCTCCAAGGATGGCATCTCAGTAGACCCCGCCAAGGTCAAGGATGTTCTAGAATGGCCACCTCCTAAATCAGTTCGTGAAGTTCGTGGATTCTTGGGAATCACGGGTTGGTATAGGATTTTTATCAAAGATTATGCCTTGGTAGCTGCACCCTTGACAGATCTTCTTAAGAAGGATTGCAAAATAGTGTGGCTGCCAATCCATCAAAACAGCTTTGATCAGCTGAAAGTCATTATTACTTCTGCCCCAGTCTTAAAGCTTCCTGATTTCTCCAAGGAATTTGAAGTGGTTACCGATGCTAGTAGCCTAGCACTTGGTGGTGTCTTAGGCCAAGAAGGAAGACCAGTCGCTTATACTTCCCGCAAGCTGAAGCAATATGAAGCAAACTATGCCACCCATGATTTGGAACTCTTAGCAGTTGTTCATTGCCTCAAATTATGGAGACATTATCTCTTGGGAGGCAAATTCCAGCTTGTAAACTGACCACAAAAGTCTAAAGTGGATCTTCCCTCAACATGCGGCAAAGGAGATGGATTGAAATTCTACAAGAATATGATTTCGATATCAAATTCCGCCCTGGGAAAGATAATGTGGTAGCTGATGCACTTAGCCGCAAATTTTTCTTGAATGCAATTTCAATGCCAAATAATCCCATACTGGTCAAGGTGGAAGAAGTCTCATCTCATGACCCAGATTATCAAAGGATGATAAAGTTAGTAGAAGAAGGGGGACATTCAGAGAAAGAGAAGAATCTAATCAAGGGATACTCCACTCATGAAGGAAGCCTCTACTTCAATCACAGGCTATGTATCCCTAAGGATCCTGCTTTAAAGAAACTAATCCTCCATGAAGCTCATGATAGCCCTGTTGTTGCAGGACACCCAGGTTATGCAAAAACATTAAATGCAGTAAGAAGGAGCTTTCATTGGGCAGGCTTGAAAAATGATGTGCTTCGGTACTTGAAACAATGTCTCTCATGCCAAAGGATCAAGGCTGAAAGGGTCAAGATGCCTGGAAAGCTTCAACCCTTAGAGATATTCCCCAAATGAAGTGGGAGTGCATTAGTATGGATTTTGTCACAAGTCTCCCCACTGTTCAAGGAGGATATGACTCCATTCTAGTAGTAGTGGACTTACTTACCAAAGTAGCTCACCTTATACCAGCTAAGAAGACCTTCAAAGCTTCTGATGTTGCTCGAATATTCATCAAGGAAGTCCTCAAACTTCATGGTCTCCCAAAAAGGATAGTAAGTGATCGGGATTCTGACTTCACTTCAAAATTCTGGCAATCTTTATTTCAAGCTCTGGGGACTCAACTTTGCTTTAGCACAGCTTATCATCCAGAGACCGATGGCCAGACTGAAAGAGTCAATCAAGTAATTGAAGACATTCTCAGAGCATACTGTGGACGGGAACCCAGAAGGTGGATTCAATACCTTCCTCTGGTGGTGGAATTCGCCTACAATGCGTCTTATCATCAAAGCATAGGAATGTCACCATTCAAAGCACTCTATGGGCAAGAATGCTTGTCTCCTCTAAATTTCTCTGATCCGACCATAAGAGTTGAGGCATCCAGGAAAGTGCTCGAAGAGATGGAGGAACAAACCAAAGCTATCCAAAGGGATATTAAAGCTGCCCAAGACCGACAAAAGCATTATGCTGACAACAAGAGGTCTGAAAGGATCTTCAAGGAAGGAGACAAAGTTCTTCTACGGGTGCGACCCAAACGAAGTTCTCTATCACTTGGTAAATATAAGAAGTATTTCATGTAAGTTTGTTAAAGCCATATGTCCCCAGTCTCTCGATCATATTCTTGATGATGAGCAAGTTGTAATCCCTACTCAAGGAGTCCTTGAATTACAGCCCAGTAGCATCATAGATTCTAGGGAAAGGCAACTCCGAAATAGAACTCTTGTAGAACATCTAGTTCAGTGGAAAGATTATCCTGAAGAGGATGCAACTTGGGAAGATGAAGCTACACTCTTAAAGGATTATCCCCAATTCATGACGAGATGAGGACATCTCGATTTCTTTAAGGGGGGAAGGATGTAACATACCCATCTTCACTAATAAAGAAATGTCCATGTATATATGAGTTTTAATGGTATAAATATCAATGATTTTATTATTTGAGTCATTTCCACTTAGAATCTTCAAATTTTGAGCCCAAATTTGGAATCTGCGTGCGATTTTACCCTAATATAGGATTTTACAGCATCCAAAACGGACACCGGATCAAGCCTATACGCTAATTTTAATCATTTTAGTTAAAAAACGGCGACCTTTAAACCTTAATAAATGCACGACCGCACATCTGATTGACGAACGGTCTGAACCCCTGCGACCAGGGAGAACCTCCCGGACAAAAAAAATTTTCTTCCCCCGGGGCGGTCCGGCACGCAAATCGAGGTGGGCGTCCCAAATTTGGGTACCCCGTCCCAAAAATTTGGTCCGTACACACTTAGTAGGGCGCCCGTACAATGGCCGCCCAAGAACCAAAGGACGGCCGCCCACTGTATGGTCCACGCGTACCTTTAGGTGGAGACCCAGGCCGGATAAGGTACATGCGTACCACTCCTTTCCCAGGCAACCGGCACCGTACCTTTCCCGTAGACCCATGCAGGCCACTGATCCATAGCCTTTGAAGGTACACCGTCCTTTCGTCCGTGCTTTGCGCAGCGCCCGCACCCTCACCCCTCAGCTATATAAACCCCCGGGGTGCTCCTCAATCGGCACGCACTTCTGTGTAGCGCATGCCCTGTTGTGCCGTCGTCCGTACCGCCATAGCGTACTTGCTGCAAGTACAGCCGCCCTTGCAGCCACCCCTCTCACACCCCCTCATTTGGCTCTTTTCAGATAAGCCAATTTTCCTCCATCCTCCTCTTGCCATGGACCAGTGTCCTTAACTCTTCTCCCCCCCCCCGTGTGAATAGACTTACAGAGAGGCTTGCAGCCACCCCTCCCAACCCTCTCCACGTTTTTGCCTTTGGCCTTAAGGACATCTCACAATTCCCCCCCCCCATTTGCGTAGACTTTAGTAAGGGTTTTTTGACTCAAGCGAGGGTTCGTGCGCCATATTCTTTTGCTCATACGGTGAGCAAACGAGCTCGGAATTCAGATCCGACTGAAGCGTTTCGATCGCACCAGCGAGCTCTACAAGGCGACGCCTAAGATGGCCTCATCCCGGAGATGGAAAAATATTGCCTCAAGAGGCGCACGTAACAACGAGATGGAGGGAGATGCGCCCAATGCGGCTCCAGTCCTCCCTTTTCAAGTCCCTCAAGGAAACGGTGGCCAGGTTAGCTTGGTTAATTTTCAAAAGAAGAGATTTTTTCTTAAATTAGTATTAATGAATGGTGTCTTTTTCTTTTAAAATGAGGACATAAAAATTATATGAAATTACGAATTATGTGATGTTGTTTTCGATAAATTGCGTTGAAATTGCTATCTTCATGAATTGTGAATGCTATACTTAGAAAATTGCATTGAAGTTGTTATCTTTGGAATTCAAGATTTTTTTTGGCTTCAACGCTAACCCCGTTCCGTGCTTGTGTAGCCGGGCGACGTCATTAGTGAAGCCCGGGAATGGCCCAAGGTATCCCTCATACCTTTGGGAGAATAAGGATCGCCGATTGAGGCGAGAGATTATGAGGCTGCCTAGTTCTGAGGGCCCAGGCTAGTGCGGTAAATAAGCCCACCTAGTGTGCAGACATCCCTCTGAGGGGCGGGAGGATCGAGCGATGGAGCCTGGAGGGCGACAGGCCGGCTTGAGTCCTCGCCAGCGGCCGACGATGAGGTGTATGGTCCCGTAGGGTTTTGCCCAGCATGTAGAGGCTCGAAGGCCGAATTCTAGATCATCGACAGAATAAGAATAAGAGAGCCGGATTGGCTTGTATGGAAATGGATTCATGTATAAACTTTCTATATAATTGCATCTTGTCTTTGGTATGATTGTATTGTGTAAGAGGGCTGTTATAACGAACCTTGTGAAGAAGGGCCCTAATTAAGAAATATGTTTATTTATGTCAAACAGTGTGGTAGTATTAATTAGAAAACAAATTGATGCGTGAGTAGGGTGGAAAGTGGGAGGATGGAATGCCCTGACGGCACCATCCTACGGATGGGTGGACCCGATTAGTCGGGTAGCTTTCCAATAGATTAAGTGAAAGCCCTACGTTAGATAGTTAGATTAGACATCAAGTCTAGTAGTTGCCCAATTTTTGATCAATTGCCCTATGGGTGATTTGATGTTTAGGAAATCACGCTCCCCCTGCGGGATAGAGCTAGGTCATACCTATGAATCGTATCCTTGAATCTCTACAGGGTCAAGGTGTCGATGAATAGGAAATTTTTCCCAAGATAAGACTTAGCGGACTATCTTAAGTGTTTCTCCCATTTTTAAAGGGAGGAACCTTACATGTATGAATGTGAAATTGGATGTATGATGTGGACGTGCGAACATGGATATGTATGTAGAATAATGAATATGAAGGTGTATGTGAGATAATGTGTAGTCTATATGAGTGAATGGATGAGAACGAGTACACACATTGAATGGAATGTGGAATAAGTAATGTGGTCCGAGAGTGGATCATATGGAAAGACAAGAGTTCGTTATAGAAACTGTATTTTGTGACTGTTTGTAAATGACTGTTTTATGTCAAGAATGCTGGAGAAGCATTTTGACCGTCTTGATGATTAAGGTCATGAAGACCGAACTGATAAAGTTGCGATTGCTGACGGAGAGTCAATGGAGGACGTCTCGCGTAGCAAGGTCGATCGATTTAAATGGTGAGCTTCCGGTACGGTGGATGAGGGACCAAGGAAGCGGCCTATGAGTGAAGCGCTAGGTCACCTGCGAAGGATCCTAGAGGGTGCTGACCATATGGTGCTCGGGCTTTGGGTCGCCGAAGATACCCACACGTGCATCGTGGAAGATATTGGAACAAGGAGTAAGAGTTGTTTTCTGAAACCGGGCATGGATCTGGTTGATTGACTTTGCTGGTCCTCAACGGATGAGTCCATGGCTCTTTTATATGGATCTGTGGGTTCATCTAACTGATCTTCCACGGAGATTCCATTCTATTATATGAATATATTACCGGTTACTATGAGCTAGGAACTATGGAAAAGGCCCCTGAGCGAACAGGTGGTGAGCGTTCTGGTTGCCAATGATGCCTTAAGTATACCGATGAATGAATGACTGGAAATAAGGATTCAACCAGAGACTTTGAGGATTGTCATCAGTGACATAATGGTTTTATTAAAGGATTGTTTTAAAGCTAGTTGATGCTAAGAAAAAGGCAATTTTATATTGGGTGTGTAAGTGGTGTGACTAGTTTTATGTTTGCATGAACTTCCGGCTAGGGGGCCTTGGAACTCTTTTCCTTGGTACCCGGGACAAAACCTAACCAAATTCTTAATTGGATTCCATCACTACAGTGGTTGGTTGTGGCTAACCCATGGGACTGGATGGGGTTAGGCTGGACTGATGGATCCGTAAATCGAGATTTAATTTCTATTATTACGATAGATGAAGTAAATCCCGGATAGAAATTGTTCTATGGATAGGAATCAATGGCTGTGCCTCTTGATGGGGAAAAAAGCGTTGATCCCAATGATCCAAGTGCAAGTTTCTTCCTTGATTTGACCAAGTACCGTTAAAGGTGTAGTTAGATCAGTTGATCCGTAATGATCTTGACTACGTTAGAGTAAAGAGTTATCCTGGTGGAATCGCCCATGCTTTCCGGGTAAAGGAAGTTTTTCCGGTTTTAGTTTTGGACAAACTGACGGATTAGTCTCTTGTCCGGATATCCGTGGGGCGAGGCCCCGAGTGTGAGACCCCTACCCGCGCACGATGTGCTACTTTACTTCCACTGCTAGTACCCCGAATCCGTTGCACGGTGGAGACCGGGATCTTACAGTTGGTATCAGAGCGAAATTGAAAGCTAATAAAGATAATTAAATTCTTATCTGAAATTAGTAATAAGAATTCAGAAACAGTATTTTCATAATGTATTTTCATTCCGTAAGCTTCTTTAATGAAGAAATTTTAATCAAAGAAATTATTTTTATAGATGGAAGTTTTCCATTTATCTGGTATTCCCGATCTCACCCAGTCTCAAGATATGATTGCATTTGCCTTCGAGCATCTCATCTCTTCTGCTTCAACTCGAACAAGCCGAGCAAGACTCGCACGCCATTTCGAGGAATTATATTTTCCTAACCTAGTGGAGAGACAACAGCATAAGTGGTTTGCAGGGCTATATATCCACGCCTCTTGCAACCGGCATGCAATGCTGAGGCAGAACCTCTCATTGGCCATGATTTTGATAAAACTGAAAATGACGCGTGGTGTCATTCTATATCTTTCAACGCCTCAAAATTTCAGACTTGCTTGCCGAGTTTATAGACTCCTTAGTCGATCTATCCCTAAGGAGAAAATAATAGCTCCCTTCGCAATTAGAGAAATTATGTATCAGGGCATGACTATGGCCCAGTACCGTCGTCTTATGCGTCTCTCGAGGAGATTTTGAATTTTGGAGCCGAGCCACTCTATGTACTTATTGCAACTTGTATATAAATATACAAATGTTTTTTTTATTTAAGTGATTGTTTACGAACGATCGGATAAAAAAAAATCTGTTTATCAGATTTATATCATAGATCTCCAATAAGATCAACTGATGAGCCAATTATGTCAAAAGTTATCAAGACGCACAAAAAGGTTGTAATTGTGTGATATAATTTATACAAATTGTTAATTCAAATTGAAATTCGTAAATTAGTAATTGGGTCTTCAATTGGAAGTACCGCAATTGTATGGAACCCTGACTTGCTTGAGGCCTAGACATGATGGTATTTACCTTATAGTTCCAAGTATTATGACGACCCGTATATACCGAGGGTATAACTGAAGCTCTTTACCGGCAGTATATACGAGTAAATCTAAGACTTGAAATTATAAGCGTTAATGTTATCCAGATGATGATTTTGAATGTGGTTGATATGATTTTAATTTTGTTTGAGAACTGATGAATTGATTTGGATTCTGATTGAAAAATGATGATTTTTGAAATTTAGTTGAAATATAATAACCTGAGCAAAACCACAATGAGGTTGAATGGGACGAGTCCCTGAATATGATTTCAGCAAATCACTATGAGATTAGTGGATTGTGCTGTCAAATTGCTACTGTTAATACTTGACACGGTAGATCAAGTTAAGGGATGACAAATTGATAACTTAACTGAAATTCCATAAGGAAATTTTTCGGTCTAATGGACCATTATCGTAGGAATGATATGATCTAAATGAATTATTATTTAATGATGAGTTCTATATAAGGAATATTTATCCCAGTATTCTGTTGGGTTAACCATAATATAAGGAACCCAGAATAAATTGGATCTTAAGAAAAAGAGTTGTCCTCTACTTTGCGAGATGAGGACATCTCGCACCTTTTTAAGTGGGGTAGAAGTTTGTAAGATTCCTCCCCCAACCTTCGAGGTATACAGGAGTAAGAATCTCCTTTTCTGATCTTATAATTATTCCCTCTCTAAATAAAAGAAAGATTCTGTTTAAAAAGGGAAGACACTTTATCCAGAATACCTTCTCAAGAGCCCACCTGTTTTAAAGATTCAGAACGATGAGTTCAGAAGTGAGAACCAGTGTTTTGGATGCCAAGGTTTTGGCCATCAGTTAAAAGACTGCCCGACTCCTACCATGAAAAGGGCACAGGGAAGTCTAGAATCCAAATTCAGAGACCAATTCCTTCATACCAATCTAATCAGGATCCGTATCGGACAAGATTGCTTAACTCCATTAACTAGGTCCGACCCATTAATTAGGGTCGAGATGACCAGTCAAATGCTTGGCGACTTAGAGCAACAGATGCAGGCAATTCATAAAGATATAAACGCTGCCCAGGATTGACAGAGACAATATACAGATAAGAAGAGGACAGTCTGAGAATTCAAAGAAGCAGTTATAGTCTTCATTTGAATACGGACCAAAAGAATTTCTTTATCTCTAGGGGAGTATAAGTAGTTATCCCCCAGATATTGTGGACCAAAGAAAGTAAGTGACTTAGCCTACGAACTTCTTTTATCTCCTCATCTCAAAGTTCTTAATGCCTTCTATAGAAATATGTGTCAAACCCAAATCATGGAAAGACGGTAAAACTTCAGTGGCAAGATACCGTTGGCTTCTAGGTTACGCTAACTCCTTCCTTTATATAAGTCGTAACTTTACTTATCGCTCACAGTGGCAAGATACCGTTGGCTTCTAGGTTACGCTAACTCCTTCCTTTATATAAGTCGTAACTTTACTTATCGCTCACAGTAATCTTACTTCCATCGATCTCCCTTCTTCTTAAACTCCTTCATGGCTTGGCAACAGGAATTAGTTTTATCCATGATGATTTCTCACCTTCAAGACGCAAGCGAGTCTGTGAAGATGGATTTTATAGAACAGTATGAGCGCTCACTTTTTCCTCACTTGGGAACGTCTGTAGCTCAGACCAAATGGCAGACCTATCAAGACATAACTAGGGTAACACCCTGGGGTCAACAGCACTTTCGTAACAATGTCCGCTTGGCCATGGTTATCGAAGCCTTGGGTTTGGGTCCCCGATACTACTGCGTCATGAGATCAAGACATCTTGGGTTTTCTGAGCGGGTCTTCTTACTGGCATGTTTTCTTCCTCATCAGAAGATATGCCTTTACCCCGTTTTTGGTTTGCCTCTCAGAGGTCCTTTTGTTAGAACACCTCATACCACTGAGATAGGCGCGGCAATAACCAACACAATCATTTCCATAGATGAGTTACCTTATACGTGCGCAGCTTGTGAGTGCTGCTTTTGTGATCATATGATGGACGGGCTTATGGAAGTGTAAAGAGTTATGTATATGTTCCAAGAATGAATAAAGTTTAAATCTTGTTCTTGTCTTGACCCTTACTCTCTTTAAGACTTTTTAATTGGTGATTAATCTTAATTAAAAAATTTTCTCTCAGTCTCATACTTGTGCATCTTGCGAAATTACCCCCAGTTTGCGAGATGAGGGCATCTCGTGTTTTTCAAGTGGGAGAGAATGTAAGATTCCTCCCCAGCCTCTCAAAATATCCAGCATCTTCCCCTGTAATCAATCCCTCTTCAGAAATATAAAAGACTTATTTCTAACTGTTTTAACCTAGAGAGAGAAAATATTCTAGAGAGAGAATATTTAAATTTTTAATATTTTTGGATAGAAAATTATCTCATCTTATTAAAATAAGTTCCCCTGAAACATAAATTCAAAAAGAACTTTCCAATGTGCAATTGGAATTAATTGGAAATGGGTATAAAGGACCTTAGCCTAAGGGTCTAGATTTTCAAAAAATTTTGAATTATGGTCCAATTAAGGTTCCTATGGGCCAATAGCATCAATCCATGTGTAGGGAGGAGATAAATCCAATTTGTAAAAGAAGATACCCAAAAATGAGTAAATGCTCACATAAGATGAAGAGTTGAAAATGTACAAGGTTTATTAGTAAATAACTATGAGCAATATTAAAAATATGAGATATTTTGGGTATAATGATTCCATTATAACACATATGTAAGGAAGGGGAGTTCTTTAAAGGAGGTGCATATTTCACATAAGATGAAGAGTTAAAAATGTACAAGGTTTATTAGTAAAAAACTATGAGCAATATTAAAAATATGAGATATTTTGGGTATCCAAAAATGAGTAAATGCTCACATAAGATGAAGAGTTAAAAATGTACAAGGTTTATTAGTAAAAAACTATGAGCAATATTAAAAATATGAGATATTTTGGGTATAATGATTCCATTATGACACATATGTAAGGAAGGGGAGTTCTTTAAAGGAGGTGCATATTTCACATGCTTGAATGAGTTTTAAACTCATAAAAATTGAGATATTTCATCTCTCCTCTCTCCTCATTCAAGTCTAGTTCCAAAAAGTTAGCTTAACTGACCTAAAAATGGTCAAATATTGACCAAACTGATTTAGAAAATTCTAGAATCAGTTTGTTTGGTTAGGAGCTCAATTTTTCCTATAAATAGAAGCCTCCCCCTTGTTGAAAAATATATAGTGTTTATGCATCGTTACTCTACTCCACCTAAGCCAAGAACTGTGAATTCATTAATAATTCACTAGTTTTTGGAGCTTCCCTCTTTCTTCAATCCCCATTGGTGGCTCCATCAACATACTTAACCAATTGATTGGTTGGGGGCCTCTACCATGAACAAAGAAACAAGCAATTTGTAAGGTAAATGGTGAATTTTGATCTTTTCTATAATTTCTCAATGTTTCTCTCTTCTCAACTCCTCTCAAGCTTGAGAAGCTTAATTGGAATGGTTTTTGAATGCTATTGAAGTGAATTGATGAATGTTAGTGATGAAGAGTTACATAATTTGATGAATGCTATTGAAGTTAAGTGATTAATGATAGTTAAGAATTACATAAATTTCCATTTATGCCTAATTCTAATGGTTTTTATGTAATTTCTCTCTCTCACTCAAGAAATGGTCATACTCATGACCCATTCTCAATGCAAATGAAGCTTTTCATAAAGCTTTTCCTTAATCCAAGATTAAGCTATGCTTGAGGCCAAATTAATGGCTTTTTTCTATGCTTTTAGTTTATGTATATTGATGATTCAATCCATTATGGATTAATGATCCAATTAGAGACCATTCTAATTATTTCTTTAATGATAAGCTTTATCCCTTAAAAAAATTTGAGATTTTTCAATCATAGCAGCAGAGCTATGGCAAAATTTTTATAAAAATTACGCATAAAATAATTTCATTCAAAGCATAAAAAGAGGACTTCCTACCATATTCTAGGAATTATCATCCTAGATTAATTGAAAGAATTTTATTATAATCATGGAGAAATTAAATTTTTATATTATGCATAAAGGATAAGTTTTTATATCAAAAGTGTTACTTTTACCATTTTTATTTTCATGCATAGAAGTATGCATAATGGATAAATTTTTATATCAAAAGTGTTACTTTTATTATTTTTATTTTCATGCATAGAAGTATGCATAACGGATAAATTTTTATATCAAAAGTGTTACTTTTACCATTTTTATTTTCATGCATAGAAGTATGCATAAAGGATAAATTTTTATATCGAAAGTGTTATTTTTATCATTTTTATTTTCATGCATAGAAGTATGCATAAAGGATAAATTTTTATATCAAAAGTGTTATTTTTATCATTTATATTTTCATGCATAGAAGTATGCATAAAGGATAAATTTTTATATCAAAAGTGTTACTTTTATCATTTTTATTTCATGCATAGAAGTATGCATAATGGATAAATTTTTATATCAAAAGTGTTACTTTTATCATATTTGAATTTCATGCATAAAGGTATGCATAAAAGTTGATTATTTTATTATAAAAGTGTGTCTTTTATTATATTGAATTTCATGCATAGAGGTATGCATAAAAGTTGATTATTTTATTATAAAAGTGTGACTTTTATCATAATTGAATTTCATGCATAGAGGTATGCATAAAATTTGATTATTTTATTGTAAGAGTGTTACTTTTATCATATTGGATTTCATGCATAGAGGTATGCATAAAAGATATTCTTTTTATACTAAAAGTGTGATTTTCATCATAAATGGATTTTATGCATAACTTAGATGCATAAGAGAAATTCTTTTATTCTAAAAGTGTAATTCCTATCAAAATGAATTTATGCATAAGAAGATGCATAAAAGATTTATTTTATTTTCGAAAGTGTTAGTCTCCTTAAATGGAATTTATGCATAAATAAATGTGTAGAGAAATCTTATATCAAATATAAGAATTCTCTTAAAAAAGATATGAAATGTGATAAGATGTGATAAGAGGTGTATGAGATGTGATAAGATTTGATAAGATGCGTATGAAAAGTGATAGGATGTGATAAGAGGTGTATGAGATGTGAGAAGATGTGATAAGATGTGTATGAGATGTGATAGAATGTGTTAAGATGAGTTAGGATGTGTTACGATGTATATGGGATGTGTTAGGACGAGAATGGATGTAATATGGTTGTATGAATGTGATGTGGATGTATACATGTAGATGTATATGTAGGAATGTGAATGAAGAGGTGGATGTGGATGTATGGATGTAGATACGGATGTGGATGTACGTATGTGAATGTGGATGTATGAATGAGGATGTGAAAATGGATGTATGCATGTGAATGTGGATGTATGAATATGAATGTGGATGTGTGGATGTGGAAATGGAGGTATGGATGTATGAATGTGGATGTGGATGTATGCATGTAGATGCGTATGTATGAATGTGAAATTGGATGTATGATGTGGACGTGCGAACATGGATATGTATGTAGAATAATGAATATGAAGGTGTATGTGAGATAATGTGTAGTCTATATGAGTGAATGGATGAGAACGAGTACACATTGAATGGAATGTGGAATAAGTAATGTGGTCCGAGAGTGGATAATATGGAAAGACAAGGTTCGTTATAGAAACTGTAATTTGTGTGTTTGTAAATGACTGTTTTATGTCAAGAATGCTGGAGAAGCATTTTGACCGTCTTGATGATTAAGGTCATGAAGACCGAACTGATAAAGTTGCAATTGCTGACGGAGAGTCAATGGAGGACGTCTCGCGTAGCAAGGTCGATCGAGGTCTTGACCAGCCTCGGTTTGATTTAAATGGTGAGCTTCCGGTACGGTGGATGAGGGACCAAGGAAGCGGCCTATGAGTGAAGCGCTAGGTCACCTGCGAAGGATCCTAGAGGGTGCTGACCATACGGTGCTCGGGCTCTGAGTCGCCGAAGATACCCACACGTGCGTCGTGGAAGATATTGGAACAAGGAGTAAGAGTTGTTTTCTGAAACCGGGCATGGATCTGGTTGATTGACCTTGCTGGTCCTCAACGGATGAGTCCATGGCTCTTTTATATGGATCTGTGGGTTCATCTAGCTGATCTTCCACGGAGATTCCATTCTATTATATGAATATATTGCCGATTACTATGAGCTAGGAACTATGGAAAAGGCCCCTGAGCGAACAGGTGGTGAGCGTTCTGGTTGCCAATGATGCCATAAGTATACCGATATGAATGACTGGAAATAAGGATTCAACCAGAGACTTTGAGGATTGTCATCAGTGACATAATGGTTTTATTAAAGGATTGTTTTAAAGCTAGTTGATGCTAAGAAAAAGGCAATTTTATATTGGGTGTGTAAGTGGTGTGACTAGTTTTATGTTTGCATGAACTTCCGGCTAGGGGGCCTTGGAACTCTTTTCCTTGGTACCCGGGACAAAACCTAACCAAATTCTTAATTGGATCCCATCACTACAGTGGTTGGTTGTGGCTAACCCATGGGACTGGATGGGGTTAGGCTGGACTGATGGATCCGTAAATCGAGATTTAATTTCTATTATTACGATAGATGAAGTAAATCCCGGATAGAAATTGTTCTATGGATAGGAATCAACGGCTGTGCCTCTTGATGGGGAAAAAAGCGTTGATCCCAATGATCCAAGTGCAAGTTTCTTCCTTGATTTGACCAAGTACCGTTAAAGGTGCAGTCAGATCAGTTGATCCGTAATGATCTTGACTATGTTAGAGTAAAGAGTTATCCTGGTGGAATCGCCCATGCTTTCCGGGTAAAGGAAGTTTTTTCGGTTTCAGTTTTGGACAAACCGACGGATTAGTCTCTTGTCCGGATATCCGTGGGCGAGGCCCCGAGTGTGAGACCCCTACCCGCGCATGATGTGCTACTTCCACTGCTAGTACCCCGAATCCGTTGCGCGGTGGAGACCGGGATCTTACATGCTTAGGAGAATTCATGCTTGCTTGGATGCTTAGCCACTCCCACTGGAGTAAAGTTATTAGAGATCTGCATAGAGGAGGGTACAATTTTCCTCTTGAGATGACATAGGGCCTCGTGAGGGTATGTAGGCCAAGCAATCTGCACCTCTAATTTCCTTAAAGACCTTGGGGGGGAGGAAAAAGAATGCAACAAGGATGCAGTGAATATTTTCCTAAGAAGTGGTCGGATGTACATAATCTTAGGTAGTTACCAAATGAGGTGAGGCCCATAGAGGTCAGCTTGTCATTGTGTGATAGGCAAGGCATACAAGTGTGGGATGAGCTTGGTCGTCAGTGCCATGCGCCCTCATACTTGGGCAAAGTTTGAAATGTTGTTTTGAAAGGAATTTTTACTAGTAAAACGAGTTGCAGAGGTCTTGACATGAATAGGATAAATTCTCAATGCAAGGCATATCACTCACCCAATACATCTCTAACTATCGCGAGATTGTCTTGAAGTTAAAGGGAATCATGAATTCCAAGCTTTACATGGTTTCACGAGGATCTTGCTCCCTGATTACGATGGCTTATGTTGAGCCTAAGAAGCCTAAAGATTTCAATGAAGTAATTAAATATGCCTAGATTTATGACAACATATTATGTCAATCCAAATTCGATCTTAATACGATAGTTAACGAGAAGGGTGGTAGTTTTAAAAGAAAGTCATTTCGAAATCGCAAGGGGCAAGGGAGCTAGGGTGATCATAGGAGATAGGGTGGGCGTTAGGCAAAGAAACTACACAATTCTAAAGAGAAAAACCAAATCGAACTGCTGAAACAACAGTAATATAAAAAAGCTAGAAAAGAAAACATGTCCTTTAACTGCTTCGAGGTGGGGCATAGCAAGGCACCTTGTCCTAAGCTAGGCAATGGCTAGTGATGCCAAGAAGGATGGTAAATCCTCTAGCATTAGGGCCAAAAACGTCTCAAAATGGGCTGTGTAAGGAATTTCGCTAACTTGCTAATTAGTAGAATGTTGACGGTCAAAACGGCTCCAAATTTAGCCGTTTTGGATATTTAAAGCATATCTATCTGATTGAATACGTATCTAAGTACATATTTTAAAATCTAAAAAAATATATCGTTTTCATGCTACTCTTTAATGGCTCGTCTTGAAATTTGTCCTCTTTTAGTGACTGCGCGGCAAAATGACCATTCCCTCCAAACGCGCTCTTATCCATTCTCCAAAAAAATTTCACTCCTCTGCTTCTCTAAAAATTTCACAAGCTACATCTCATTCTCATTCTTCTGTGTCTCTCATGTTCTAAGAGCTCTGCTTATATTTTTAACTCTGTTAGTAATGAGTGATACATCTAATCGCAAGTTTCATTTGAATATCAAGCTCAACCAAGAGTATGCAACTACACGGAGTGTCTACCAAAGATCCCTTTCATGTGCAAATGAAGCTCAACATCTTCGCAACGAAGGAAAGAAACATATTGACCTATGGACAGATGGAACTCTATATCCACCGGATCCCAAAACAGGAAGGTATCCTTCTTTTCACACACCACATGATTTGATTAGATTTGTTGGTGATGGGGTGGATGGCTTACTTGGTTATGTTCAAGACTATCTCAATCACATATTAATTATGCAGAATATACTACATATCTTCAAAATACTTCATCTTTGAATGCAACAAAAATTATAGAACTTGAAAACAAAATAGTGTCTTTGAAACAAGAAAATGATCAATTGAAAACCTTAAAAGAAACTCCAATAGGATTAAGAGCACGAGTAAAACGAATGCGGGATGTAGTTAACTTAACAGAGAGATCTGGACAAAGAAAAAAAAGGTTGAAACTTGTAAGAGATCATGTTACTAACCTTCTAGGATTTGACATGTCTAATGCTCAGGAAAGGGTAAGATTTTTGAACGAGCTTATGAATAGGTCGGATATCTTGAAACTTTTGGAACTTTCTGAAAATCAAACTAAAAAAAACTAGTCTTTCAACATCTATTAAAAGATATGGACTTATTAGTCCAGCCTTCCCAAATGCAAGAAGTTTGTGACACAGTGGGAGTGAGTAGAAAGGGATACAAAGCCATCTCTAAAACCTGGTTCAGGGTCCTTAAGTATTACAAAATCAAAGCTTTTAGGTTGCCTAGACCTCACAATGTTGGGAAATATAGAACTCTGTTAAATGAGGAAATTTCTAAACATTTCGGAGAGTATTTCCATATTGAGGGAACAATGCCATATGAGAGACAAAAAAAAAAATCATCTTTTGAATACAACGTTTATAATAATATTTGGATGAACATTAGAAAAGTCCAATCTTTTATGGTGAGATATTACAACATAAGAGAAATAGCTTGTGAAGGAAAACTTGTATTTGTTTTAAAATTAGATGAAGCTCAAATCCAAAAATGTCAAAAAATGGAAAGAATATCTATATCCCTAATGAATAAAGCATTGGACTATAGTCAAGGTAAGCTTGATTCTCCATACCACAAAACTCAATCAGAAATGGAGCTATGGTGGATTGGATCAGCTCATGTGCCAGTAGAGAGTCATGAAACATTAAAGTGGCTCTTTTCACATACAGACATTCCTTCAGTTATTCAGAGCCAAAATGCAGGTGAACACCTTCATGTAGATGACATAGGTGATTTCATTGTGGAATGGCATTTGAGTGCCAACCTCAAGGCGTTGAAGTGTATGTTTGGTGTATGTGGAGGAGCAAATACCAAATATCCATGTCTTTATTGCATGGCAAGCACACGGACAAGAGAATGGCTTGCAGAAAATGAGATTGGAAAACCACCATCCAGAAATAATGTGAATGTTGTCGATTATCCAACTTCTATTAAAATATGGGATCCAATTCTACCAATACATTTAAAAAATGTACATATATGTACATTGCATGCAGAGATAAGAATCTTGGACAAATTGCTCAGACTTCATCTAGACTATGCATATTCTATTAAGCCGACTAAACTTGTAGATGAGTGCATAGAAAAATGCGAAGCCTTGCTCTCTCAAATGGGTTTTCATGGTGGGGAAGTGCATCTTAAAAAAGATCCTGTTCTTTCTGGAGGTACAGGTGATGTTCTGCAAGATGTTTCAATGGGAGGAGCAAAAGCCAGAAGATTTTTGAGCAACCAAGACACCAAACAAGTCAATGCAATGTGGAACTGTTGGAAACAGCTATGTGTCATCACCACAAATGTCAAAAGTAGACCAGATGTAGCCAACAAACGTATGGAAGTTTGGAAAAAACTCGACAATTTTTTCAAAGTCCTTAGACAACAAGTTGGTTCAAATACTTATGCAGATGATTTCAAAAAAGCAATAAAGCTTTTGATAAAAGCTATCATAGATGCCTGGGGAGAAAAAGACATAACTTATTACTTGGTGAGTGTTCAGACTTATCAAAACAGTTAAAATATATTGACAACACCTTCAAGGCAAATATTGGCAACTCAGCATCTTCAGAGAAGTTCATGTGTAATGCACAGAACACAGCCTTATCCAATGTAGGCAAGTAGTGCATGAGAGCAGATGAAGGCCTTCTTGACCTAGTGTCTGTAGATTTCACTCTGCTGCCTCTAGCTCTTCCCAGAAAATCATCCTTATCAAGCAATTCAATCTGCAAGACAAAAACCTCAATTTAAAAAAATTACAAACACAATAACATTTTACAAAATATTAAATGGAAGCTACCTTCTGCAACTCATCCTCAATTACTACTTTGTCTTTCATCAAGTTGCATGAGCCAACCCTTTCCACTTTCTCAGAATCTGCCTGAAGCTTGAAATCTCTGCCAAAAGACTCAATACCTAACTCAATAAGCCTGCTCTCAAAATCCTCATCTCTCAGGGAAGGTTTCCCCTCATCCACTTTTTTAAGGCACAAGGCAAGTGCATCAGTAAATGAGTGGTCAGATGTTTGCAAATCAAGTGCCAAAAACTCTTCCTTTGACTCTACTTCTGTATCAATAAAGTCTTTGGCCACTTCACAAGCTTCTGAAATTGCTGCAATACAGTAGTCTTCTCTGATATTGAAGAGACATTGAATAAAGGACAGAGGAATAAAATCTTTCTCATTGATGTAGAAGAAAGGAAGGTTTGGAAGAGTAACAGAGGATTTAGATATGCTTGCTTCCTCTGAGGGCTCTTCAGTAATAGTGAAAGCCCTAAATTCTGCAACATCAAGATTGGCACTTTCTCTCTTCTCAGCTTGAACATCAATTTCTTCCTCTTCTAAAATCTCACTTTTCTCTAACTTTGAGACTGTGGTGACAATTAAGTTTTCTTCCTCATTCTTTGCATCAATTTCTGGTTGTTGCTCTTTATCCTGTATTTCTGCTTTCAAAAATAGGAAGAAAAGAAAGGAGACATCCTTGGGGACAAGGTTGCAATGCTTTTTATGGATTGGACAAGAAATGTGTGAAGGGCATGTGAAAGAGGTTCTTTTTGAAAATCTACTGAACCTCTTTGTTACCTTGGCTCTATCCACTGACAGCTGTGTAAAATCTGTAAGATGACAAAAATCATGGTCTCCGATACGAAAACAATGATCTTCAATTGACATTTCAAATTGTTTGTACTCATCTTCAAGAATGTCCTTAAGCTTCAACAAAACATCTGAAAGAGAAAACCTTGGATTGAATATCTCCACTGCATCAACGTATATCTTCATATCATGACCATCTTGCAAAATAGCATTCAAGAGTTTTTCACTTGGGCTTTCATCAACAAGTTCATGTCGACCCGCAACACTTTGACTCATTGAGATATTTGAGAAAAATGCTTGAATAATTCTGATGAGCCTGAACGAAGCGAAAACGATAGGTCCAAAAAAATTGGAATTCCTCTATCGCTTGGTGCGGGCAATGGCAATTCAAGGGTCCCAGAAAAAAAACTGAGTTTTGCAAAATAGGGGTAGGAAGACAGTACGGTGCACAGCTTGATTTGACGCGAATAAGTGGCCCAAAGCGTGATAAAGACACCTTAAATAGTGACCGTTTAGGCCACGTGGCAAAAATGATTATAAGACACGTGTACCCAACGGTCATTTGTACGACAGATTCGGGGTATAAAAAGTAAATTTTGTTGAAAATATTCATATTTTTCACCGACACTGTATCAAGCGAGATGAGGCCACCTTATTTTCACAAACCTACTTTTTCATTTCTTTCCCATATCAAGCGACTGCACCTTTCCAGGACATTCGGAGTCCTTCAATCGCTTCGCTCCGTCCATTTTCCGATTGCCCGAATCAAGCGATTAACCTCATCCGACTTTTTTGGATCTGCGTCATCGCTTCGTTTGGGACTCCTGCATTTGTGATTTCCCGAATCAAGCGATTATCCCTTTCCATTATCTTTGGATTCGCTCTATCGCTTCGTTCGGGCCACCTTATTTTCTTGTCTTATTATACAAATCTCTTCATCGTGTCTCTTTTTTCAAGCTTCAATGGCAAGGACAAAACAGACTGCAAGGAAAGTCTACCCACCTTTGGAGACTGAAAAAGCTGAGGACAAACCAGGACCTTCCAAAGAAGAAAAGCCTCTTCCAAAGCCTCGTGCGAGGGCGATAGCAAGAAAGAGATTAAATTATCAGGTGAAGTCCTTAAGAGAGATAAGAGCAGCACAGAAGTGTACTAGTCTTCTCATCCCTCGACTGCCTTTTACTCGGGTTGTCACGGACATATCAGAAAGGTTAGTTGGCAAAATGAGGGACACAAATCTTCAGAAAGTGCGATGGGAGACCCAGGCCCTCATGTGTCTTCAAGAAGATTTTTTAATCGACTTTATGAATGATGGCTACATTGCTGCTGCATTTGCTCATAGGATCACTCTTATGAGCAAAGATTTTGTGCTTGTGTCCAGACTTAGATATAAGTTTGACAAAGCTTTGGAGCCCATTCCAATTCAAGATATGAGAGCTTTTGAAATTCTTAATATCCCTCCGGCAAGGCAACCCAAACAATCAGTTATTATTCAAGATATTTCTCATACTTATGATACAAGAAAAGCTCAGGATATCAAAGAAGAAGTTGAAAAAGAGAGAGAGCAGGAGAAGATTACAGAGGATGCCATTCTTTCTCAGCAAGCTGAAATTCTCCATGCATCCAATTCAGAGCTTTATCAGAATGTGACAGGTCAAATGATAGTAGATGTGTCCATGCATGGAGAGGATGAGGTTTATTGTGACATTGCCCCTGAAGACACAAGCATGCTTGTGAATCACAATATTGAGATATCTGACACAGTCCTCTTCATCTGTCTGAGGTTTGTGTGGATTTACTTTTGTTTTCTTGATGAATATCTCAGACTCCAGATATTTTGTTGACATGTTTTGTTTGTGTCTCCATGAATCAATGGCTGTGCAAGTGACCATTCTTGATCCCCTTGTTACACAGTGCCTTTTCAATAGGCAAGGGGATCTTGCAAGTTTTCTCAAAAACTTTGATATGCTTACCTGCAATTACATTGTATACCCTTATGTTGAAGTGTAAGACTCATGTACTCAATTATCTTTTGCCTATAATATACATTACAATATCTATAACTAATTGCAGTATTCATCTTATCACAGAGGCCATTGGAGTCTTATTATCTTCAATCTATTGGATAGAGATGTGATCTTTATGAACTCTTTAGCATCCATTCATGGGAGAAGTAAAATGTAAGAATCAACTTTTCCATGGTTTATGTTTCAGAACAATTTCTTGTATGTTTTCAATTATTTGGTTGACCCTCAATATTTTATGCTTGCAGTGCTGCCAAACTTATCTTGAGTTTTCTAGGTTCTACCTATGTAGACTACAAACTTGAAGATTTCAAGTACTACAATCAGGAAGTTCCTTTGCAGAAAGACTCAACATCTTGTGGATAGATGGTGCTTGCTAATGCTTGGAGATATCTTGAGTCAAGATTTAAAATGACAACACTTACTGTAAGTTCATGAATGAAAACCATTGATTGATTAAGTGAATACATTTAGTGACCTATTTTCTTACTTTCTTATTTTCTTTTGTCTTAGTTGCATGAGTATACAGATTCTTGGGTAAGTTGGGTAAGGGAGAAGGCAGTGTCCATGGTTTTGAGCAGATCCATCAATCCATATGATCCTGATTCTCCCTTTCCACCTAATAAAGGAGCCAAGGATACAACTTCAAAGAAAAGGAAAAGGGAGAAGAAGGAAAGCAATGTCAAGGATGACTCATCCAAAAAGGAAAAGACCTCTGCCAAAGAGAAGAAGAAGAGAAAGAAGAGCCCTACTAAGAACAGATCTTCCAAGGGGAAAAAGAGCCATTCTAAAGAGAAGACCCATTCTAAAGGAAAGATCCCTCAGGCTACAGAGAAGAGCCCTACCCCTCTTGCTAAAGAGAAGTGTAAGATCCCTGTTCCCACCGAGCAACGGATTCGGGGTACTGGCAGCGGAAGTAGCGCTTCTCGCGCGGGACAGGGGTCCCACACTCGGGGCCTCGCCCACGGATATCCGGATAAGAGACTAATCCGTCGCGGTTGTTCCAAAACCGAACCCGGAAAAACTTCCTTTACCGGAAAGCACGGGCGATTCCACCAGGATAACTTTTTACTCTAACGTAGTCAAGATCATTTCTGATCGAGATGATCCGATTACATCTATAAGATACTTAGTCAGTTCAAGGAAGAAACTTGCACTTGGATCATTGGGATCAACGCTTTTTTCCCCATTCAAGAGGCACAGCCGTTGATTCCTATCCATAGAACAGTTTCTGTCCAGGATTTATTTTTATTTTTTTTCTATCGTAAAAACAAAAGTTTGAGTCTCGATTTACGGATCCATCAGTCCAGCCTAACCCCATCCAATCCCATGGGTTAGCCAACCGCCCAACCACTGTAGTGATGGGATCCAATTAAAAATTTGGTTAGGTTTTGTCCCGGGTACCAAGGAAAAGAGTTCCAAGGCCCCCTAGCCGGATGTTCATGCAAAATAAAACTAGTCACACCACTCACACACCCAATATGAAATTGCCTTTTTCAACCAGATTCAACCAGTTTAAAACAATCCTTTAATAAAACCATAGTATCATTGATCACCATCTTCCAATTTATCCAATTGATTCTTAATTCCCATCATTCCTTCATCAGAGTATCTATGGCATCATTGGCAACTAGAATGCTCGGGAGCCGTTTCGATAGTTCCTAGCCCATAATACTTGGCAATATAATCACTTAACAAGATGGACTCTCATTGAAGATCAGCAAGATCAACCAACAGATCCATATAAGGAGCCATGGACTCATCCATTGAAGACCAGCAAGGTCAATCAACCAGATCCATGCTCGATTTCAGAAAACAACTCCAACTCTGTTCCAATATCTTCCTCGACGCACGCGTGGGTATCCTAGGCGACCCAGAGCCCGAGCACCGTATGGTCAGCACCCTCTAGGATCCTTCGCAGGTAACCTAGCGCTTCACGCATAGGCCGCTTCCTTGGCCCCTCATCCACCGTACCGGAAGCTCACCATTTTAATCGCACCGAGGCTGGTCAAGACCTCGGCCGACCTTGCTACGCGAGACGTCCTTCATTGACTCCCCGTCAGCAGTTGCAACTTTCTCATCACGACCTTAATCACAAGACGGTCAAAATGCTCCCCCCAGCATTCTTGACATAAAACAATCATTTACAAACAGCATTTACAAACAGCATTTACAAACAGTTTACAATACAATTTCTATTTTAACTTTCATTTTTCCACATTATCCCTCCTCAATCTACATTACTTATTCCATATTCCATTTATATGTATACTCATCCCATCACATCATTTCCATCTCATCACTTCAGATTCCCTCACATCACAATCGTATATTCACATCCATACATCCACAACTATATGCGTACATTCACATCTACATGCATACATCTACTTCCCTATGCATACATCCACATCCACATTCACATTCACCTCCATACATCTACATCTACTGCATACATCCACCTCCACATTCACATCCACATCTATACATCTACATCTACATGCATACATCCACATCTACGTCTATACACCTACATCTACATGCGTACATCCACATCTCCATTCACATCTACATCTATACATCTACATCTACATGTATACATCCACATCTCCATTCCCATCTACATCTATACATCTACATCTACATGTATACATCCACATCTCTATTCACATCTACATCTATACATCTACATCTACATATATACATCCACATCTCCATTCTCATCTACATCTTCATGCATCCACCCACCTCCACATCCACATCTACATCTATACATCTACATCTACATGTATACATCCACATCTCTATTCACATCTACATCTATACATATACATCTACATGTATACATCCACATCTCCATTCTCACCTACATCTATACATCTACATCTACATGCATCCACCCACCTCCACATCCACATCTACATCTATACATCTACATCTACATGCATACATCCACCTCCACATTCACACTCACATCCATACCTCTACATCTACATGCAAACATCCATATCTCCATGCATAATAATATTCTTTTAATTAATCTATGATGATAGTTCCTAGGATATGGTAGGAAGTCCTCTTTTTATGCTTTGAATGAATTTATTTTATGCGTAATTTCTATAAAAATTTTGCCATAGCTCCGCTACTATGACTGATAAATCTCAATTTTTTTTTCTAAGGGATAAAGCTCATTATTAAAGAAATAATTAGAATGGTCTCTAATTGGATCATCAATCCATAATGGTCTCTAATTGGATCATTAAGAAAACAATTAAAATGGTCTCTAATTGGGTCATCAATCCATAATGGATTGAATCATCAATGTGCATAAACTAAAATCATAGCAAAAAGCCATTAATTTGGCCTCAAGCATAGCTTAATCTTGGATTAAGGAAAAGCTTTATGAAAAGCTTCATTTGGATTGAGAATGGGTCATGAGTATGACCATTTCTTGACCATTAGAATTTAAATATAAGTGGAAATTAACTTCTATAGCATTTATTAAATTATGTAACTCTTCACTACTATTCACCAATTAACTTCAATAGCATTTAAAAAAAACCATACCAATTAAACTTCTCAAGCTTGAGAGGGGTTGAGAAGAGAGAATCATTGAGTAATTATAGAAAGATCAAAATTCAATATACTTACCTTATAATTTGCTTGATTCTTTATTCACGGTAGAGGCCCCCAACCAATCAATTGGTTTAGTGTGTTGATGGAGCCACCAATGGGGATTGAAGAAAGAGAGAAGTATCAAAAACTAGTGAATTATTAAAGAATTCACAGTTCTTGGCTTAGGTAGAGTAGAGTAACAATGCCTAAGACACTCTATATTTTGGCTTAGGTGGAGTAGAGTAATAAAGCATAAGACACTCTATATTTTGGCTTAGGTGGAGTAGAGTAACAAAGCATAAGACACTATATATTTTGGCTTAGGAGGAGTAGAGTAACAAAGCATAAGAGACTATATATTTTGGCTTAGGTGGAGTAGAGTAACAAAGCATAAGAGACTATATATTTTGGCTTAGGTGGAGTAGAGTAACAAAGCATAAGAGACTATATATTTTGGCTTAGGTGGAGTAGAGTAACAAAGCATAAGAGACTATGTTTTTTTCAACAAGGGGAGGCTTCTATTTATAGGAAAATTTGAGCTCCTAACCAAACAAACTGATTCTAGAATTTTCCAAGTCAGTTTGGTCACTTTTTGACCATTTTTAGGTCAATTAAGCTAACTTTTTGGAACTAGACTTGAATGAGGAGAGAGGAGAGATGAAATATCTCAATTTTTATGAGTTTAAAACTCATTCAAGCATGTGAAATATGCACCTCCTTTAAAGAATTCCCCTTCCTTACATATGTGTCAAAATTGTATTGCTCATAGTTTTTTACTAATAAACCTTGTACATTTTCAACTCTTCATCTTATGTGAAATATGCACCTCCTTTAAAGAACTCCTCTTCCTTACACATGTGTCATAGTTTTTTTACTAATAAGCCTTGTACATTTTCAACTCTTCATCTTATGTGAAATATGCACCTCCTTTAAAGAACTCCCCTTCCTTACATATGTGTTTATTTACTAATAAACCTTGTACATTTTCAACTCTTCATCTTATGTGAAATATACACCTCCTTTAAAGAACTCCCCTTCCTTACATATGTGTTTATTTACTAATAAACCTTGTACATTTTCAACTCTTCATCTTATGTGAGCATTTACTCATTTTTTGGGTATCTTCTTTTACAATTTGGATTTATCTCCTCCCTACACATGGATTGATGCTATTGGCCCATAGGAATCTTAATTGGACCATAGTCTAAAGATTTATGAAAATCTAGACCCTTAGGCTAAGGTTCTTTATACCTATTTCCAATTAATTCCAATTGCACATTGGAAATTTTTTTTTTAAAATTTCTGTTTCAGGGAAACTCATCTGAATTATAAGAGATATTTTTCTATCCAAAAATATTCAAAATCTGAATATTCTCTCTCTAGAATATTTTCTCTCTCTAGGTTAAAACAGCCACAAACAAGATCTCTTATATTTTAGAAAAGGAATTGATTACAGGGAAATATACTAGACATCAAAAAGGGGTTGGGGGAGGAATCTTACAAGAAGAGCCCTAGCCCTCTTGCTAAAGAGAAGACCCCTAGCCCTCCTGCCAAAGAGATGAGCTCTTCACCAGCTCAAGGGAAGAGTCCTATCAAAGAGAAGATCCCTAGTCCTCCTGCCAAAGAGAAGAGCTCTTCTCCAGCTCAAGAGAAGACCCCTATCAAAGAGAAGACCCCTGTCAAAGAGAGGAGTGCTTCTAAAGGTCTTCCGTTTCACTCACCAGTGAGATTTAAAATTCAGAAGCATCGTTTATCCAACAAAGGTAGTAAGAGGGCAAATGTTGGCTCTCCATTAAATTACTTTTTCATGTTCCCCAAGAAGACTGCCAAGTCTCCAAGGCCAACCTCCAAAGAACCTTCTCCAAAAGCAGACCCCACTGCCAAATCTCCCTCGCCAACACCTGAAGGTCTCAGAGAGGAGCCCAACTTACCACCATTAGAGGAATTCACTCTAAAGTCTTCCTCTCCAACACCTCAAGAGCTGAAAACTCCAGAACTTGAACCTCAATCAGCAAAATTTGATCGAAGCAAACAGAAGAGAGAAAGATTCTCTAAAGATGCAGGGTCATCTCATGCCACAAGGAAAGTTGATTTTATTGAGTGATTCCACAAATTGGCTTTTGTTTTGTTCATTTTGTCCATATGAACACACCCTTTTAGGGACAATATTCTGTACTTAATAAAATTCAGTATCAATAATTTGATATTCAACTGTTAAACCTTGTTCTGTGTTGCGAACAATATGTTAACCATTTTTGTGAAGAAAAGACGAAATCTAGCAGAATATATTGATTACATTATTGGAGAAATCCTTTTCAACTATACAAACTTGCCCTTGCAAGTGGCTCAAATACAACTTTTTTTGGGGGGAGACATGTGATGCATGAGGTTACACTCTCCATCCTTGTATTGACAACAATATCATCTACTTTGAATCTATATTCAGGTGATATTTCATCCAAAAACTCAAGCGACTCTCTTACATGTTGTAGTCGCCAGTTTGATGTTACTATGAGTTTTCTGGGATCTATGAATGGATGGACTATGATGTTAAATTCAAACTCTGGACAATCTCTTCAGAATCCAAAGGGACCCAACTACCAAGCTTGCTTTTCCATCTCCTATAGTCATAGCCCAAAACTAGGGATTGGCGACACAGTTGGTATGAGATAGACAAAGAATTTGGGCTTACTCTACAAGTGATATTGTCCCCCATATGAAAAGTTTCCTTGGTACTCCATCCTTCTCCAAGTACAGTGTCCAGATCAGTCAGAGATAGTCTTCTATTAAGCCACATCGTTCTTGTCCTCTCCAATTCCATTGTTTTGAAACATGCCACAAAGACATGTATAGGCAAGAACCATTGAATTTTTATCCTTCTTGAAATCCTTCCAGGAGACATAGCTTTAAGAATATCATCTTTGATTTTCGATTTGAAGCTTGTTATGGTATGTGGATCAGGAACTTCCCATTCTAGTGACATTAATGTGGGAATAGGTATGTCATATAATTCTCCATGAACACCTTCTCTTGATGGAAACCTGTATTCTGCAAAATACACAAATAAATCCACTGATTTGTAAAATGAAGGTGGTCTATCTGCGTACATGACATCTGCAATCCCCTTGTGAATTGCTTTGAATGTGCCACTTAAGCTCTCAACAACAACAGGCTACCACTCCACAGCTGTTGACGGAAAAATAACTGAAATTAAACAAACAACAAATATATCAGAAAGAGAAATATTGTGTTGTATCAAATAGATAATGTTTTGTTGAATTACTGTAAGAATGGAGAATTGGATGTTGTTGAATTACAGTAAGAATGGAGAATTGGATGTTCATCCAAGTTCAACACCATGTCTTTGGCCATGTAGACATGTTGAACTTTTGCAAGCCAGCCATTGTCGGTCACTTTGAATGCAAGAACACGACCTTTCCAATGGGATTTCACTTCATTTTGCTTGGTTCTTTTCACCCTGTGGGCACCTTTGCAAGAGGGAAGCATTGTTACCCAATCATTCACACAAAATGACATGGGTTTCCAAACACCATCTTCTCTCGTGTTATGAAAATCACAAGAAGTTATATTATGAGAAGGACGACGTGAGGATGCCATAGAAGATCACAGATGAGAGAAAAATAGTGAATCTTTTGAATAGTGAATCTTTTGAAAGTGCAAAGAAAGGAGAATAAACCATATGCCAAAATGAAGGGAAGGTGGAAAGTAGACGTTTGAAAAAATTTGGTGTTTTGTCATTAATAGCGTTGTTTTCAAGGCCTGAAAACAGGATTTCGTATCTTCATGCTTGATTTTTTGAAATAAAAAATGGAACAAGATGTCACTATTTTGGACCCAAACTTCAATGTTAGCCATCGTAAACGTCTAAATTTAGACGTTTTAGCCGTTCGCCACTAAAATAGAACCGTTAAGAAGACATTTAGAGGAGACAAGAATGCCATACTTTTGTATACGTGTCAATTCACAATTGGATAATTTCTTAATCCTTAGATTAACAAACAGCCCTTTTCTAGCCGTTTTTGGCCCTAATGGTAGGTACATACTATCCAAAGGTTACATCTCATATCCTTATGGTCACTTTTGGTCTCAGAAAAATGCAAATTCTTAACTAATAAGTAGTTAAGGAATTTGTGGAGTGGCTCCATCGTCAATCATGATATTGACTCTATGGCCACCTATCGTGCCATATAATCAAACCAAATCATGTGGTCTAAATGATGGCTACCACATATACTATGTCACACAGCAAGCATGCGCACTATCCGTATGATAGACTGTCACACCTCTCTTTGAACTCTACATATACGATCTCATTAGTAGCTAATGATCATGATAGCACCATCTGGGATACAATGGTCTGATTGTCCTCACTGGGGCTATGTAGGATTATGAGGTTATGTTAGATTTTCAAGTCACGCATTTATCTAGGTAGGAAGTGGTTATATAACCTGGGTCATACCCTGAGTCGTTAGCTACTACTAGAACAATAGCCTAGAATTTATGCATGAAGGAAGATTAGTGAGGCTATAAGGTGAGCGTGAGGTACTAGCTACAACCCTTATTTCATCCTCCCTAGAGTTGTGTCGTGCCATCAATACCGTCAATATTCACGAGGTATATCTTTGTACCCTTTTACATAATTTTGTTTCCATAGATGAAACATATGTTGATAATTTTGTTTCCGTGTAGATGAAAAAAAGGTTAATATCAATGTTTCTATAGATGAAACTTATTTAAGTAGTGAAAAATTAAATGGCCTTGGGAGAGACCCCTGTTTGTTGAAATCTATTTTATCTTCGTGTGTACAAAACCTAGAACCCAAGGCAAAAATCGAGATACTAAAAACTAACACAAGTACGTGAATACGTTGACTTCTTTATTTCAAGAGTTTAGGGGTGTTTTTCCCAAGCGATTTACTAGATGATGTTCCACCATCTAGAGATATTCAACATAGCATTGAGGTTCTCCCTGGTTGAAAACTAGTAAGCAAGCCTACTTACAGAATTAGCCACTCTGAAGCATAGGAGGTGGAATGGGAGTTAGCCAAATACATGAAGAAAGGGTTTATAAGACCAAGTTCTTCACCATGGGCATCGCCCATTCTTTTGGTTAAAAAAAATATGGGTCTATGTTGATGTGCATAGACTACCATGTGCTTAATCAGATTACAATTAAGAACGAATACCCAATGCCATGTGTTGATGAGTTGTTTGATCAACTTAATGATGTGAGGTATTTTCCTAAAATTGATCTTAGATTGGGGTATCATCAAGTCAAGATTAGGGGATATGATATTTCTAAGATTGCATTTAGGACTTATTTTAAACATTATGAGTTCCTAGTCATGCTGTTTGGCTTGATGAATGCTCCAACAGCATTTTGATGCTAATGGACAATGTGTTATGTGCATATTTAGGAAAATTCCTAGTGGTTTTTCTAGATGACATACTTGTTGATAGTAGGTCGAGAAGGGAACACTTTGTGAGACCCCTCTGCCCCCTCCGTGCATTGGATTCCAGGCTGCTCTAGCAGCAACGGAAGTAGCTTCCTCTTGCGTGGGGCAGGGTTTCCCACTCCACCCTCGAATGTCCAAACACGAGACTAATTTGGTGGTCATTGCAAAACCGAAACCGGGAAAATTTCCCTTGCCTGAAAAACGGGGACGATTTCACCTTTTTGATTTTCTTAACGAATTTTCTAACGGTTTAAGAGATTAAACTATCCTTCACTTGATTAAACCAGATAGGAGGAAAACTATCACTGACTTATTTTCAAGAAATCAAACCTTTTTCCTAACCGAAATCAGGCACAACCGTTGATCTAATCATTTGAGGAAATCAATGCTTTTTTCCTAATCGAAATCGGGCACAGCTGTTGATCTACTCATTTGAGAAATTCTTCAGGGTTTTATTTAAGTACTTGAATTCTAAGCGTATTCCTATTATTTTAATTTACCCGAAATCAGGCACAACCATTGATCTAATCATTTGAGGAAATCAATGCTTTTTTCCTAACCGAAATCGGGCACAGCTGTTGATCTACTCATTTGAGCAATTCTTCAGGGTTTTATTTAAGTACTTGAATTCTAAGCGTATTCCTATTATTTAAATTTATTTATAAAAACCCCACTGATTCCAGCCTAACCCCATCTGGCCCATGGGTTAGCCAACACCCAACCACTGGAATCGGTAGAACCAGACAATTACTCACCCACCCATAATTGAATGCCTTTCCTAACTTTTGCTTTCGAATACAGATACACACACACTCCTCTTCACCCATAATTGAATGCCTTTCCTAACTTTTGCTTTCGAATACAGATACGCACACACTCCTCTTTAAAACTTTAACTTATAAAACAATCCATTGACAAACAGTTGGTTATACAGATGTCATAACTCAAAAATTCCATCCAGTCCCTTGTTTCTCAAAAAATAGTATCACTTTGGACTCTCCGTTTTGAGGCCAACTGGTTAGCAATGAGATCTAGTAACAGATTACAATAATCATTTCAACCATCATACAAATATTCCACGACATACGCATGGGTGTCCTAGGCACCGCGAGCCCGTGCATCGCGTGATCAGAACCCTCCGGATCCTCCTTAGGTGTCCTGGCACTTCACTCAGGGGACCGCTTCGTTGACCCTCGTCCATCATACCGGAAGCGCACCATTTTAAGTGTATCGAGGCTGGTCAGAGGCTTTGCCACGAGAGCTGTTCTTTGAACACTCCCTGCCAGCTGTTACAACCAAACTTCCCTTAGAAAAACATATACCAAATGCTCCCTCCAGCATTCTGGCGTAAGACAGTCCTTTAAGAAAACAGGGTTTCTATGCAAGTTTTCAGTTTGATTTTCTTTTGAATACAAGGAGTATTTCTTAAATCAGTATCCCCAAAACTTCTTGAACAGAATTCTGAATTTCATACTAGAATTCCTCGAATTGTGTAACCTTGATCGACAGATCAATTCGAAGGGTCTCAAACTTAGTTTCAGATTTGGCGGGAGTTTTGAGAGTATTTTTCTAAACTGGTCACACCTTCTTTCCTCAAAACTGACCAAAGAGTTTTGTCTTGGTCATAGTCTGATTCAAGGTTCGAGTCAGATAAGTTTTTTCCTGAAGTATCTTTCTCGAAAAGGTTTGATAATTTAGTTACTATTTTACTGAATTCCTTTCTTTGAATATTCACTTAATTGATTTCTAAATTAGTTATGAATTCCAATGAGGAATAAATTAATAATTTATCTAAATATTTTGATCTCGATAGATTTTCTAAATTTTCTTCCGTGTGAATATTAAACGATAGAAATTTCTCTCTTAGAGTATTTAATTATTCATTTATCAAATACTCATAGAATTTAAGAGAATTCTATTTTTGATATAAAAATTCTTTATGCATCTATTTATGCATAAAAATCAACTTCAATGGGAGTAACACTTTTATATAAAAGAAAATCCTTTTATGCATCTATTTATGTAAAAAATCAGTTTTAATAGGAATAACACTTTTAAAATAAAAAGAATTTATTTATGCATCTATTTATGCATAAAAATTAATTTTAATAGGAATAGCACTTTTAAAATAAAAAGAATTTCTTTATGCATCTATTTATGCATAAAAATAAATTTTTATAAGAATAACACTTTTATAATAAAAAAATCCCTTTATCCATCTTTCTATGCATAAAAATTAAATTTAATAAGAATAACACTTTTGTAATAAAAAAATTTCTTTATGCATAAAAATCAATTTTAATAAGAATAACACTTTTATAATAAAAAAATTCCATTATGCATCTTTCTATGCATAGAAATAAAATTTAATAATTAATATCAGTGATATCCGTGCATATTCATAGGTGAATATGTAAATGGAGTAATTAGAATATTTCTTTTAGATGCAAAAAAGGTGGGAATCACTCTTTTGGAATAACATAAAAACAAAGTTTCTTTACCACAAAATTCTGGAAAATTTTGCCATAACCACCTTTGTATGGCTAACCATTTCTCATTTTTATCATTCTATTTTTAACTTGAATTAACCCATATTAGATTCATAGAACTCTATTCTACACAAGTTTCTAAATTCAAGAGAGTAAACAATAAGAAGAGTTTAATTAATCCCTTAGTTAATCTTTGTAGGATTAAGAAAGGCTGGAATGTAAAGAAGAGAAGGGGGTGGACTTTTCGTCAAAGGCATAGCATTTGAATTTAATTCAATCAGTTGTAAAACATAAAAATAAAG
Organism: Cibotium barometz; assembly: GCF_041138505.1. Classification (NCBI taxonomy): domain Eukaryota; kingdom Viridiplantae; phylum Streptophyta; class Polypodiopsida; order Cyatheales; family Cibotiaceae; genus Cibotium; species Cibotium barometz. The sequence continues at coordinate 25,930,818 of NC_141062.1, read as the reverse complement.
AAAAACATAGATTTAAAATTTATAAATAAGTAAGAAAAATAACTTACATGGAGCTTGTAAGCTCTCCTTTGGCTTGAGGGATTGAGGGTTCTACTCTTGTTTGAAGCAAGAGTGGCCACACCAATTCACTTTGGAGAGGATTAGGCCACACCAATTCACTTTGGAGAGGATTAGGCCAAAAACAATTGAATTATTAAGAAATTCAATGTAGATGGCTCAGAACAGAAGTAGAGTAACAGTGCATAAACACCATTAAGCTTTTACAAAGGGGGAGGCTTCTATCTATAGGAAAAAGTGAGCCTCTAACAAGCAAACTGATTCCAGAATTTTCCAGATCAATTTGGTCAATTTTTGACCATTTTTGGGTCAGTTCAGCTTACTTTTTGGATCTAGTTTTGAAATAGGAGAGAGGAGAGATGAAATATCTCATTGTTTGAAGCAAGAGTGGCCACCAATTTACTTTGGAGAGGATTAGGCCAAAAATAATTGAATTATTAAGAAATTCAATGTAGATGGCTCAGAACAGAAGTAGAGTAACAGTGCATAAACACCATTAAGCTTTTACAAAGGGGGAGGCTTCTATCTATAGGAAAAAGTGAGCCTCTAACAAGCAAACTGATTCCAGAATTTTCCAGATCAGTTTGGTCAATTTTTGACCATTTTTGGGTCAGTTCAGCTTACTTTTTGGATCTAGTTTTGAAACAGGAGAGAGGAGAGATGAAATATCTCATTTTATTGATTAAAAATTGGGGGTAATGATGAGAAAAAAGGTCCCTACTTCATGAGGTGCCTACTTCATGAGGGGAGATCCCCACACTGAGCTGCCAAAATTCAGTTTTTTAATTATTTTCTTTGGTCCTTAGTTCACTCTTCATCTTATGTGAGCATCTACTCATTTTTGGGGGGTTTTTCTTTTATTCTTCAATTTATCTCCTCCCTACATTTGGATTAATCTTATTGGTCCATAAGAACCTTAATCCAAAATTTTTAAAAAATCTGGACCCTTAGGCTAAGGTCTTTTGTGGACATTATAATTTATTTCTAATGCACCTTAGGAATTTCTTTTTAAACTTCTGTCTCGGGGGAATTTATTTTAATGAGAAGGGATATTTTTCCATCCAAAGATATCTAAAAAATAAATTATATCTCTCTAGAATATTTTCTCTCTCTAGGCCAAAATAGGTAGAAATAAGATCTTTTATTATTCTGAAAAGGGGATTGATTACAGGGGAAGAAACTGGACATCTTGAGGGGCTAGGGAGGAATCTTACACACTTAAAGCATTTACGCTTGGTGTTTAAATTACTTAGGAAAAATACGCCATTTGTGCATATTTTTTGCTAAGAAGGTTTACTACTTAGGCTATATTATATCTGCTAAGGGAATGCAGATGGATCCTCAGAAGGTGGAAGCCATTCTCAAATGGCTTGAACCAAAAGAAACTAGAACAATTGTAAATGTTTCTAGCTTTGTCGGGGTTAACGGGTCAGTTAAGGACAAAGGACAAAACTATTTGTGTGGGGATTCTCAATGAAAAAGTTTTGAAAAACTCAAAGTGGCCATTGCATTTACACCTATTTTGAGTATTATGGATCCCAACGAGCCGTTTGTACTAGAAACAGATGTCAGTAAGGAGGCCATAGGGGTGGTTTTAATCCAAAGGGGATACCTTGTTGCATTTGAAAGCAAGAAGCTTGTTGGCTGTGCCCAGTGTAACTACTCATCCTATGAGAGCGAGAGTTACTAGCTATAATTAATGCTCTAAAGAACATATTAGGGAGTTTGGAAAAATCCCATTACTTTGGGAATTTTCTTTTCAATCTACTTTTTGGTATATCCTTAGCATACCAAATCCAAATTTGTCAGAGAGTGGATTTAGAACCTACTCTTCACGAGCTTTCCAACGATATGGTACATGAGGGGGTTTTGACAAAATCTTAAAAGGATTCACCATGCCCCCCATTTTTTGATCTTGCAAAATGGGAATTGGGATTTTCCAAAACTCCCTAATATGGTCTTTCTAGAAAAGTGATGACATTATTTGTGTGGCACTACTTTTGAGGTTTGGATGGATTATGAAAGTCTGAAATGGCTTTCTAGCCAAAATGAGTTGAAAGGTAGAAAAGGTCCATGGGCGGAGAGATCCTACAAGAGTTTGACCTAAAGCTCCATTTTACCAGAGAGGTAAATTTAGTGTAGTAGCATGCAACACTGAGTCACATGCCGATGGTGAACGAGTTGAGTTTCACCACAATCAAAGAGTAAATTCTTGGATTCACTACATGATATATGCAAGCATGATCTAGTCTTTTCAGAGGTATGGTTTGTTATACATGTGGCCAAACTTGTCAGTAGAAATACCTTCCTTGTTGGAGAGAAGTGCTAATACAAAGCAATTAGTCAAGGTTTCCATGACAAGAAGAGCTAATACAAAGAAATTAGTCAAGGTTTCCATGATAAGAAGAGCAAGAACTAGTCCCCGGAGTGACTAGATGAGTCTATTGGGTTATGTACCTGGAGAGACGGAGAGCTCGCGGGTAGACCCTTCACAACCACTTGACATTGGTTCATTTGGGGGTGATAAAGGTCGTTGGGGGGAAAAGTATAGACACTATTCCATTGATGACAAGAACCTACTCTACAAGTGTAGAGTTTGTGTACCAACTATTGGTGACTTTTGTGCCAAATTCTTATTAAAAGTCATGATAGCGCAAGTGTTGGTCATCTTGAGATACAAAAGACTAGTTAAAAGATAGTTTTATTGGCCTAGTTTGTTTAAGGATATCCAAGACTTTGTGCTAAAATACAAGAATTGTCAGGTCAATAAACATGAATGTCTCAATGTTGGAGGTTTCCTACATCCATTGGATATTCCCAAAGGAAAATGGGAGTAGTTCCATGGATTTTATCACTGGTTTACCCACAACGAATCAAGGGAATGATTCAATTTGGGTGGTGGTTGACAGATTGACCAAGAAGGTCAAGTTTATACTTACTATTAAAAAGGAGTTGAGTTAGCTAGGTTGTTTATCAAACATCTCTATAAGCTATATCACGTGTTCACAGATATAGTTTTGGATAGGGATAGAAAGCTTGATAGTCACTTTTGGAGGGAAGTCTTCAAAAAGTTGAACATTAGTCAAGTAGAGTATGACTGATTATCTCATAATCTAATGATTAGATTGAGAGAGTCAACTAGGTGTTAAAGGACATGCTTTAAGCGTATGTCAGTAAAAAGCAATCCAATTAGGAAGAGTACTTACGACATTTGGAGTTTTCTTATAATAGTTTAAAACATTCAAGGCTAAATTTAGTCCATTCATCTTAATGTATGGTTTCCCCGCTGAATTTAGTTTGAAACATTCAGCACTGAATTTAGTCCATTCATGTTAATGTATGGTTCCTAGCTGAGATTTCCTATGGCTGTAGGGCTACAAAAGGAGAAGATTCACTCTGTTAAGGATGTCCTTGAAGACATGCAAGATATACTAAAAGCAATAAGAGATAGCATTTATAGTGCACAAAGTCATGCAAAAACGTATGCTAACAAGAACCGCAGAGAAGTGACCTTTGAAAAGGGTGACTTTGTTTCCCTGAAAGTCCCTACAAAGTCAGAGAATCTCAAGATGAGAAAGTGTCAAAAGCTTTCTCCTAGATTATGGTCCTTTTAAAATCCTTAAGAAGATTGGTAGCATAGCATACAAACTTGAGTTACCAGAGAGCTCTCGAGTACATCCTATTTTTCATATCAGTAGACTCCAAAAAACTGTTGATATAGAGAACATAGTTACTACTGATGTTCTGGTATAACTTCTTGAACCACCGTCTATTCCTCATAAACCTGAAAAAATATTCTAGAATTAGGGATCAAAACACGAGGCATATTGTTTACCGAGAGGCACTTGTTAAATGGAAAGACATGGAACAAGAAACATCTACATGGGAACATTTAAATATGCTAACCAAAAACTTTCTAGAGTTTGTGTAAAAAAACACATTAGAAGAGCAAAATATAGGCATCCAATTCATCAACTCACAATACTCAAAACCAAGTGGAGGTGGACCTAAGCTTGCTTATTTAGTGGTTGGAGACGAAGTACACAGAGATGGAAATTGTGGTCTATACACTAATCACACATGGATGAGTTACACGCACCTAAAATGGCATTGGAAACAACCACAAGGTGGAGAAAACACCCCCAAGGCACTAATACGGGGGGTCGATAAGTAGAGGGTTGTAGAGAGCTAGGATGAGGGATTGAGCATTGGGGAACTAAGGACTTTACGATTTCATGGGTGTTGCAAACAAGGAGATTAAGATAATCTTGAGGGCTAAGAAGAAAATAAGAAAGATATCCTTGATGGTGATAGATGGCCCCTTTTTATAGGTGGAGGGGGAATCCCTTTAGCAAAGTTACAAGCGGTGTGAAAGTGGTTTGATGAAGAGATTGTAATTGGACCAGGTCTTAGTTGTTGGTAGGTCCAAGGTGGTGGAGGAATATTCCAAAGATATTATAATTTTTCATTTGAGCCAAGGTTTTCAAAGGTCATATTAAATAGGTGTGGGGTGAAAACATTACAAAGTGGGAATTGTGATTGTGGGTAAGAGTAGAAGTGAGGAAGAGATTTAAGCAAGCTGTCCAAAATTTTTGTAAGCCATTGTTTTGGGGCTGTAACTTTTTGTGTATAACTCAGTCTGAGAAGCTTCAAAAAGAAAAGTTGAAGTTTGCAACCTATTCTACAGGATACACAACCTACAAAGTACTTCAAAAACTTTGATTACCAAATTTTGAGTGGAAGATCATCAAAACTTTGAATCAAATTTCCTACCCCAAAAAAAAATTCTTCCGAGAGGGCCCCTTCATTTTTGCATTCTTTATTTTGAAGATGCTTCCTTAGTCACTCACCATAAAAGAATAAGGCATGTGAATACACATGGTGTATGGACTTAGCACTTTAATGTAAGGTCAAAGTAGTCCCCACTTGTAAGAGCATGTTAGCACTCCTTTGTATCCATCTTAAGCAAGGCATGCATGCACCTCCCAATAATATTATAATGTTAGAAAATATTGACTTATTCACTCACTACATAATAATATCAATATTATAAGGTATGTCACCCACCCACTGTTGATTTCATTTGGCATGCACTTGGTTTGTCAAGAGTTATGCAAATATTTCCCCTTAATAGGTTGAAAATTATTACTCTAGATAGAAATGAACATACTTAATATACATATATATAATAGATGTAGGGGGAACATAGTGATGTGTATGATAAATAACAAGGACAAATGGGGAAAAAAATATGTGATTTGTACATAAGTTATAAGGTCTAAAATAATACCCATAGTAATGACAAGGTGTGAAATAATTGCAAAAAAGGTTTTTGTAAAACATGTCTCATATTTAGCCCTCCCCCTAGCTTAGATGTATTAATACCTCTAAGTAGTAAATGAATAATAGACATTAGTGAGGGATGTGGTAGCATCCCCACATCAAAGCTATTTTTCTTGGTGAGTTCCTCTACTTCTTGAAGTTCCTCCTATTGAATTGTCATGGCCTCCGTTGGTGCTGGTGTGACTCTTTGAAAGTACGGCTTTAACCTCCAGCCATTGACCCTGGTTTTGTGTACTTTCCCAAATAAATCATGCAATCTATTAACTGCCATTTGAAAAATTTTTGATTGATAATGAATTTGCCTTCCCACCTTTGAAAAAATTGATGTCAAACTTGTTATCCAATCTACTGGCATATCTCAAGACAAGCATACCTGCTTTCAATCCTTTTTCCTTGAGGGCCTCATTGAATTTGTCTCTCTTTTTGGTGGCTTGCTCTATGTAAAAGTCAATTGCTTGATATCTATCAAACTTAATCCTTTGTAGGTCCATTAGGCACTCCTTAAACTTCTCTTGTGGCTCAACTTAGCTCCTTAATAAAACACTTCTAGAGGAAATAAGGCCTCTTGGCCATACACTAGATGAAAAGGTGTAAATTGCATCGCTACTTTGATGAATGAAGTTCTATAAGCCCATAAGACTGCTATCAAGTGTTTGTCCTAGTCCTTAGGTTGGTGATTATCTTACACAAAACCCCATTAACTTTCTCCACCAAACCATTGCATTGAGGACAATAGGAGGTGGAATACATGTGTTTGATCTTCAGTCTATCAAGAAGTTCTTGAAGAACATTTGCCCTGAATCATGGTCCATGAATTGATACCAGCTCCAAGGGTGTTCTAAACCTACAATATTATCAAACACAAACTTACCAACATCTTTAGTTGTTATTTTCCTAGTGCTAACCACTTCTTCCAATCTGGTCATGTAATCAACAACCATAATAATGTAAACCTTTCCTTACTAGGTTCTTGGGAGGGGACCAATGGCATCAATTCCCCATTTCTCAAATGGAACATAAGAGAAAATCAGATTTTGTAGCTTATAAGTGAGAATCTTATCTCCTGCAAGTTGGCAAGATTTACAAGCCGTGCATCAATTCTGAACATCCCTGTGTAGGCTAGGCCAAGTGTAATTACCTACCAATAAGATCTTTATGCTTGTGATTTCCTATGCAAAATGACCACCACAGAACTCTTCTCATCACTAAATCCTTCCCTTTGTGATACAAGACTTCCCCAATCAGCTGATAAGCCTTAAAGCTTTCCGAACTAACCTACGGTTTTGCACCTTATCGAGATTTCCTATAGGTTCTTGTGAAAGCAAGAAGTCAATGACCTCTTGTAAGTGTTCCCAGCCTTGAAACTTTGGTTCTTGGAATTTGTTGCTCCAATCATGACATCCAACTATTCAATTGCCAATGCGCCTACACCACTATTTTTTCTTCTAGACACATGCTCAATTTTTATCATTTCAAATTCCTTCATTACCTCAACCAACTCAAGAGGTTAGAATTCTTATACATGTCCAAACACCCTGAATTTGTTTTACTAGCAGCATGGCATCTCCTTTTACAACCAACCTTGTAATTTTATGTCCTAAACACGCTTCCAATACCATCTTAAGGGTGGCATACTCTGGTTCATTGTTTAAATGGACATCAAATAGAATTTTACCTTCCTAAAGGACCACCTCTTGCTCAGGGCTTAGAATGATGAACCCTGCTCTACTGCTGCGGAGATAATCTTCCTCCCTGTAAGCTCCATCAAAATACAATGTGAATATGTTAGTGAAAGTTTCCTCTACCTTTGGATCTTTTGTCTCTTTCCTTGCTTTTGGGGCCACCTTCTGCTCATGATAGCGGTATGTTAACATATCTGTGAAGCTTGCTCGGTATCCTCCACCAACAAAAAGGTGTACTCAAGCTCTTGTAATTCCAAGATCCATTCTGCGATCTTTGGTGAGATATTCATGTGTTGAACCACATAAAGAAATGTGTTCTCAATTGTTAAAACAAAGGGTTTAGGCAAAAGGTAAGACCTAAACTTCCTAACTACAAACATGAGAGCCAACATCATTTTATCAACATCTGGAGAACGTCTCTCTGAGTTGAGCCTCTATCATCATCTTGCTTGCAAAGCAAACAGGATGCATAAAATCTATCTTTGGATCCTTTTGCATTAGTATTGCACCAACTGCGTGAGAGCCAACACTTGGACAAACATAGAAAACCAAATCCCACTGGGGTTATAAGATCCCTGCCCCCTTCACACAACGAATTCGGGGGTGCTAGTAGTAGAAGTAGCACTTCTTACGCAGGAGGGCAGAGCCTCTCACTCGAGGCCTTGCCCACGGATATTTGGACAAGAGACTAATCCCTCTTGGTTATTCCAAAACCTAACTCAGAAAAACTTCCCTCGCCCAGCAGACATAGGCGATTCCTCTAGGATATTTTTATTCTAACGTAGTCAAGAGCCTTAACTAAACAAACTCATCTGACCGAACCCGTAAGTCACATGGTCAGATCAAGGAAGAGACTTGCACTTGGATCATAGAGACCAACGCTTTTTTCCTCATCAAGAGGCACAGTCGTTGATTCTTTTCCATAGAACAAGGGTTATCCGAGATTTTACTTTAACTATCGTGACATAACAGAATTGAGACTTATTTTAGGGATCCATCATTCGAGCCTAACCCCATTCAATCTCATGGGTTAGGCCAACCGCCCAACCATTGTAGTGATAGGATCCATTTAGAAATTTGGTTATGTTTTACCCCGGGTACCAAGGAAAAGAGTTCCCAGGCCCCCTAGCCGGTGCTTCAAGCAAACTTCAAGATAGTCACACCACTTACACACCCAATATGAAATTGCCTGTTTCACAGATTCAACTGTCTTTAAAACAATCTTTTAATGAAACCATAGTATCACTGATCATCATAATCCTCCAAAATATCCAGCTTGAATTCTAATTTTCAATCATTCCTTCATCGGTGTACCTATGGCATCATTGTCAACCGGAATGCTCATCACCTGTTCACTCAGGGGCCTTTTCAATAGTTCCTAGCTCATAGTACCCAGAAATATATTCACATAAGAAAATCCAGATGGACTCTCCGTTTTGCAGATCAGCAAGATGGACTAACGGATCCATATAAAAGAGCCATGGACTCATCCGTTGAGGACTAGCAAGGCCAATCAACCAAATCCATGTCCGAGTTCAGAAAACAACTCTAACTCCTTGTTCCAGTTTTCTTCCCTCCTCGACGCACGTGTGGATATCTTCGGCGCCGAGCACCATATGTGTAAGATTCCTCCCCAGCCTCTCAAGATGTCCAGCATCTTTCCCTGTAATCAATTCCCCCTTCAGAAATATAAAAGATCTTATTTCTACCTGTTTTGGCCTAGAGAGAGAAAATATTCTAGAGAGAGAATATTCAGATTTTGAATATTTTTGGATGGAAAAATATATCTTCTTATTTAAATAAGTTTCCCTAAAACAGAAGTTCAAAAAGATTTTCAGAAGGTTCATTAGAAATTAAGTCTAATTTATTCAAGAGGCCTTATCCTCCAGATTTTTGAAAAATTGCAAATTAAGGTTTTGAAGGACCAATCAAATTCATCCAAATGTATGAAGAAGATAAATGGAAGAAATAAAGAAAATCACCCCCAAAAATGAGTAAATACTCACATAAGATGAAGAGTGGACTAAGGACTAAAGAAAAAGCTAAAAAATAGATTTTTAATACCTCACAATGGGGATTCCCCCCTCATGAATGAGGCGCCTCTTCACATGTGCACTTGAGTTTTAAATCTTCAAAAATTGAGATATTTTATCTCTCCTCTCTCCTAATTCAAGTCCAGTTCCAAAAAGTTAGCTCAACTGACCTAAAAATGGTCAAAAATCGACCAAACTAATTTGGAAAATTCTAGAATCAGTTTGTTGGGTTAGAAGCTCAATTTTTTCTATAAATAGAAGCCTCCCCCTTTGTTGAAAAATAATAGTGTTTATGCACTATTACTCTACTCCTCCCAAGCCAAGAACTGTGAATTTATTAATAATTCACCAGTTTTTGATGTTTCCCTCTTCCAAAGATTGGTGGCCACTCTTGTTACAAACAAGAGTAGAACCCTCAAACCATCAAGCCAAAGAAAAGCTCCGAGAAATTATGTAAGTAGAGATCTTATAATTTTCTTTATTGATTTTTATGCTTTTCTAATTTTTATGATTGTTTGAAGTGATAAATGGACGCTATGCCTTGATCGAAAGGCTTTTTCCCTCTCTCTTCTTAGAATCAACCCTTCTTTGTCCTAGTTAAGTGATAATTGTTGGAATTAAACTTTTTATAATGTTTTCTCTTTTATAAGTGAATTTTGATTAGTCTAGATTACTTTAAATCAATTAGAGTAAATTTTTAAGACAAATTACGTAAGAAAATTTGAAAAATGGTCAGCCATACAAAGGAGGTTATGGCAAAATTTTTGGAAACAAGTATTATCTTTTATTATGCTAAAAGAGTAATCCCTATCATTTCTATACTCTAAAAGTGTCATTTTCATGCATAAAAGATGCATATTGGTTATTATTTTTTAATATGCATAAAAGAATATTTTTTTAATTATGAAAGTGTTACTTTCATCAAAATGGATTTTTATACATAAAAGAATATTTTTTTTATTATGAAAGTGTTACTTTCATCAAAATGGATTTTTATGCATAAAAGAATATATTTTTTAATGAAAGTGTTACTTTCATCAAAATAGATTGTTATGCATAAAAGAATATTTTTTTTATTATGAAAGTGTTACTTTCATGAAAATGGATTTGTATGCATAAAAGAATAATGTTTTTAATTATGAAAGTGTTACTTTCATCAAAATGGATTTTTATGCATAAAAGAATATTTTTTTTTATGAAAGTGTTACTTTCATCAAAATGGATTCTTATGCATAAAAGAATATTTTTTAAATTATAAAAGTGTTACTTCATCATTATTGATTTTTATGCATAAAAGGATGCATAAAAGAAAATTTTTATTATAAAAGTGTTACTTTTTTCATTATTGATTTTTATGCATAAAAGAAATTTCTTATTATAAAAGTGTTACTTTTATCATTATTGATTTTTATGCATAAAAGGATGCATAAAAGAATTTTTTTATTATAAAAGTGTTACTTTTATCATTATTGATTTTTATGCATAAAAGGATGCATGAAAGAAATTTTTTATTATAAAAGTGTTACTTTTATCATTATTGATTTTTATGCATAAAAGAGTTTTTTTAAATTGTGAAAGTGTTACTTTCACTAATATTGATTTTCATGCAAAAAAAAATGATGCATAAAAGAATTTTTATATCAAGATAAGAGTTCTCTTAATCCTATGACTAATTCCCATGAATATTGGTAAATGATTAGTTTTAAATTTAGTAAAGTAGTAATTGAAATATTACCATTTGATAAAGATAGTTCAAGAAGAACCGTTCCAGACTCAAAACCTGAATCAGACTTTGACCAAGACGTAATTTCTTCGTCAGTTTCAAGAAATAACGATGTGACCAGTTCCTAAATCTATACTCAAATCACCCACCGAATGTGAAATTAAGTTGAGACCTTTGATTTTGATCTAAGGATTAAGAATTCAGAATTCGAGGAATTCTGCTTGAGAATCCAGTCCTGTGATCTAGAAGTCTTGGATACGGAATTAAGATACACTCATTGTATTCAAAAGAAAATCAAAATTAAAATCTTGTATAGAAACTCTATTTTCTTGAAAGACTGTCTTACGCCAAAATGCTGGAGGGAGCATTTGGTATATGTGTTTTCTTAGGGAAGTTCAGTTGCAACAGCTGGCGGGGGGAGTGTTCAAGGGACAGCTGGCAGGGGGAGTGTTCAAGGAACAGCTCACACGGCAAAGCCTGCCCAGCCTCAGTATGGTTAAAATGGTACGCTTCCAGTACGATGGATGAGGGCCGACGAAGCGGTCCCTGAGTGAAGTGCCAGGACACCTAAGGAGGATCCTGGAGGGTTCTGACCAGGGCTCACTGTGGACACCCATGCGTATGTCGAGGAAGACGTTATTTGATGGACCAATGTTTATTGTAATCTGTTGCTGGATCTCGTTGTGGACCCGATGGTCTCAACGGAGAGTCCAGAGTGATACTGTTTTGTGAAAAACAAAGACTCAATGGAAATTTTGAGTTATGACATGCGTAACCTGTAATTGTCTGTCAATGGACTGTTTTATAAGTTAAAGTTTAAAGAGGAGTGTGTGTGTATCTGTTTTCTAAAGAAAAAGTTAAGAAAGGCATTCAATTATGGGTGGGTGAGTACTAGTTTGGTTAGGCTGGAATCAGTAGAGTTTTAATAATAAAATTGATTAATAGGAATACGCTTAGAACTCGAGTAGTTAATTAGAATCTAGAAGACTTCTCTAAAGAATAAATCAACGACTGTGCCTGATTCAACCAGGAAAAAAGCGTTGATTCCTTCAAGTTAAGTATAGATTCCCTTCTATCTGGTTTATTCAGATGAAGGTTAGTTTAGTACCTTGACCTCGTTAGAAAAATTCGTTTTAATAAAATAAAAATGGTGGAATCGTTCCCGCTTTCGGGGCATGGGAAATTTTCCCAATTTCGGTTCTTGGAAGGACCACTAGCTTAGTCTCGTGCCTGGACATTCGAGGGCGAGGCCCTGAGTGAGAAACCCTGCCCTACGCGAGAGAGATCTACTTCCGCTGCTACCATCCGGGAATATGGTGCACAGAGGGGGCAGCGGGATCTCACAATTGGTATTAGAGCGCTGTTGTAAAATTTACGTAACAGCAACAGAAACTGCTTAAAATTTTAAAGTAAATCTGGGAAATAATGTTTTCGCTTGTTAATATTATGTTGAATAAACTTCAAAAAAATTAAAAACTTATATATTAAATTGGAAATTATAGATGGAAGTTCCATACTTATCCGGTATTCCGGACCTCACCCAGTCTCACAAGACATGACCGCGTTCGCCTTTGAGCATCTCATCTCTTCCGCTTCGACTCGAACAAGCCGAGCAAGACTCGCAAGCCATTTCGAGGATTTATATTTTCCTGACCGAGCGGAGAGATGACAACATAAGTGGTTTGCAGGGCAGTATGTCCACGCCTCTTGTTGCGACCGGCGTGCAATGCTGTGGCAGAACCTCTCATTGGCAATGATTCTGTTAAAGCTGAAAATGGTGCGTGGTGTCATTCTATATCATTCGACGCCTCGGAATTTCAGACTTTCATGCCAAGTCTACAGACTCCTTAGTTGTTTTATTCCTAAGCAGAAGATAATAGCTCCCTTGTCAGTAAGTGAACGTTTGTATCAGGGCATGGCTATGGCCCCAGTACCGTCGTCTTATGTGTCTCCCGAGGAGATTTTGAATTCTGGAGCCGAGCTGCTCTATGTACATATTACAACTTTTATATAAATAAAGAAATATTTTCTAGAGAAAAATTCCCTGTTGTATAAGTGATTGTTTATGGGACGATCTGAGAAAGAAAAATCTGTTATCAGACATATGTCATAGACCTCCAATAAGATTATTGTCTTGTTTAAGAAATTGTTTTCCGAATCTCTTAAGTCTTAAGATCTCGTGGATGATATCAAAGTAAAAATTTAATAATATATAAATTTTTGGCAGAATCATGAGACGAGGAAACCGTGGCCGTGAGCCAGACCCTCTCTCTGAAGATGACGAGCTTGATCCTGATGTTCGCAAGGCTCTTCATAGGACTCAGCCAGGACCCTTCAAAGGAGAAGGGGAGAACCTGGGCGAGGCTGTGGAGAAATGGGTGGAAGCCATGGAAGAATATTTTGATGTCACAGGCTATAATGAGCGGAGCAAAATGGCTCTTGCCAGGCTAAAAATAGTGGAAAGAGCCAGGGTAGCATAGAGGAACCACTGTGACACCAACCGTCGGGACAGAAATACTCAGTCCTAGACCGACCTTAAAACCTATTTGAGAAAGAGATTTTGTCCCCCTAGATTTTTGGAAACCAAAATGAATGAATTCTTAGAGCTAAAGCAGGGGAGCAAAACCATCGAGGAATATCACCAGGCCTTTGCTCTTCTACTCAAATATTCACCACCTCTAGAAGAGTAACTCATGGCCAGGTTCATTCGGGGAATGAACGAACCCTTGGACACACTGGTCAAAAATGCCAAGCCAATGTCCATGGCTGAAGTTGTCACAGAATGGCGAACTTTGCCAAAGACTTCATCATAAAAGTCCCGCGCCAAAGCTAGCTCCCTCATCCTTCAAGAGCTTTCAGAGATCGGGAAGTTCTTCCAACTTTCCGCCTCCAAAGAGACACAAAGGTCCTAACCAGAATGTGGAAAAGAGAAACTTTCAAAATGAAAGAAGACCTTTCCCCCGAAGTACATTCTCGGGAACTCCAGCTCTGTCCAAAATGCAAAGACCTTCGAAGCAAGAACAGATGCTTCGGATGTCAAGGTCTTGGGCTTCAGCTCAAGGATTGCCCATCTCCTTCTATGGGCCAAGAAGCCAGGGTCCCAGAGCCCCGAGACAGACTCCTTATTATCAGTCCAATCACGGTCCCCCGTGCCAGAATCAGGAAAATCCTAGGAGAACTCCAGCTGAGCCGTCTGTCTCTATCCAGAGTAGCCTCATAACTCCTTCCCAAAACTGGGGCAACCAAAGAGAAAGAGTTCCACCTCAGACTGCTGTTAGACAGCTGTTAGAACAAGGGTTTGTAAGACCCAATGTTTCACCTTGGGGTGTGCCAGTTCTCTTTTAGAAAAAGAAAGATGGAACGCTAAGACTCTGTGTGGACTATAGAGGTCTAAATTTGCTGACAATTAAGAATAAATATCCTATCTCCAGAATTGATGAGATTCTGGACAGGGAGCCCATATCTTCACAAAGATAGATCTCAAATCAGGGTATTATCAGATCAGGATTAATAAGCAAGATATCCCAAAGAAGACAGCCATCAATACTCGGTATGGGCATTATGAATTCACTGTCATGCCATTTGGATTGACAAATCCCCAAGCTACATTCAATCGCTTAATGCAGGACATTCTCAGAGAATACCTGGATGATTTTGTTCTTGTTTTCTTTGATGATATTCTAATTTACTCAAAGAATGCAGCTGACCATGAAGCTCATCTTAGAAAAGTTCTTGAGATTCTAAGGAAGCACCAACTCTTTGCCAAAAAGAGCAAATACACTTTCTCTGTTGACCATGTTGAATACTTGGGTTTCTGGTATCAAAAGATGGAATTTCTCCAGATTTTGCAAAAGTCCAAGTAGTCAATAGATTGGCCTGAACCAAAGACAGTGAAAGAAGTCAGAGGATTCTTGGGATTGACTGGTTGGTATAGAATTTTTATACCAAAGTATGCTCTCATAGCTTCCCCCCTGACTAATCTTCTCAAGAAGAATATTCCGTTTCAATGGTCTGCCAGGTGCCAGAGTGCTTTTGATAAGCTGAAGACCACCTTCATAACCAATCCCCTCTTGAAGTTGCCAGATTTCTCTCTACCCTTTTGTTGAAAGAACGGTAGAGGAGGAGGAGACACACACACAGGAGCAAACCCTAATGTATATTGCAAACCCTAACCATAGAGGGAAGCCATGTCCACTCTCACACAAAGCATAATGCACTAATCCATAATCCACACAACACACAATGAGTTGTGTCCACACACTACTAACCCTAGCTAATGTCCACACGCTATGACCAGCTGGACACGCGGTCATTTATGTCTCACACACAGGGATTTCATATTCACGTGATCACAGCCTTTTTTCTTGTGATCACAGCTATTGTTCACAAATCTCAATGTTCACAAAATTCACAGTTCTCAAATCCTAGAGGGTGGGATGACCTGGTAACCCACAATTGGCCCGCCGGGCTACAAGTCTGGACCGCCGGGCGCGCAGAAGCCCGCCGGGCCCGACTCCTGGCCCGCGACTCCTGGCCCGGCGGGCTATATTGTAGTATAAAAGGGTGGTCCAGGGGGTCACTGTTCACAGATTCTTCCTTGTACTTGGTGTAGGTGGTGCTAGTGTGATCAATTTGAGGTAATTTTTAAGTTGAAAGTGTTGGTGTCATTTAATTTTTTGCATACGCTTAAGTTAAGTTTAACGTTGTTTGTGATGCATGTGCATGTGTCGTTAAATGTTAAGAGACCCGCTGCAGATGGCCGAGCGATTGGCTAGGTCTGCTGATGTGCACTCTTAATATTTAACTTATGTAGAAGTTTTCGTTGTGGCACGGTATCTGCAAATGGTCGGTTTACTGACATGTGTGATGCTTTGCTACTTAGTACGGTATCTGCAGATGGTCGGTTTACTGACTAGGTCTGCTGACACCAAGCTATGTGGTGAAGTTTGTTTTTGTTATTTGGTTTGATAGTCATTTGTAGATGGTCGGTATACTGACTAGGTCTGCTGACGATGTGTCAAAGCATTTAACTTGTGCCATAGTTTTCATCTTAATGCGATATCTGCAGATGGTCGGTATACTGACTAGGTCTGCTGACGTCAAGTTAAGTCGTAAACTTGTGTTTTGTGTTTGTTTTTGACGATGAATGTGATTATTTAGTTTGCATGACATGAGTCATAAGTGTGTTGGATGTAGAAATCTCTTAGTTAGCTTACAAATAGCATTTTTTGTGGTTATAAATGTTGCAACTATTTGTCAATTATATTGTGCAGATTGATGGCGACGCTTGCACTTACTCCTGAAATCAAGAAATCAATTCGTATCAAACTCGTTACCTTCATTAGTTGCTTGTCACCTAATCACATCGAGGGTATTGTGTCTGATAGGAATCGATTTGAGCAAATATTAGGTGAGGTTGTCCGCGCAGTGAAAAATATCCATGTGGGTGCTGATGGAGCAGCCATCAAGCATTTTGTTACTAGCATTGTGGGCAACATGCCTAGATGCGCTGTTGACCTAGGTGACAACAGACCAGCAGAAACAAATGAATCCAAGCTGGAGCACTTCCACACAAAATGGAAGGTAGAGAAAGAGAGGTCCAAGCGTGCAAAGGCCATAGACACCCAAGCTATCCTGAGCAAGAGAGCTCGCAAAGAGCTGGACCGGCCTGCTGGTGAACAAGAAGATTTATCATCTGGTGCACGTGAGGTCTCTAAAGGCACCCACTTGCAGCGCACAAAGCATAATACTAACTGCAGCATGACAATTGGGTTGCCTGCAGAGGCCATCATCACAGAAAAGAAGATGGGCTCTGGATCGTATGGCGTTGTACATAAATGCCATATTCAAGGTGTCTCCTGGTTTCCAGAAGGCATTTCTTATTGTGCAAAGCAATTCCTTGGTAGTCGAAGGGCTCAATTGAAGTCTTTTGCTCAGGAGGCTTCAATCGACCTAACCCACAGAGGGGCATAGTGCGCGCCATTGGGCACACAAGGAAGGAGCCATGGATACTGCTCTTCCCCCTCTTTAATGGGGGAAGTCTTGGAGATATAATGGAGTGTGTTCCGCCTCCTAAGGGGACCCTCAGTTCCATGCTTGCTGCAGGCAAAGGCAACAGATACAAGAAAAAACAAGTGGCTCCTCATGAAATGGAGCGATACAAGTCTTTGATTTTTCATGCTCCCGAGCTTATCTGTGCCCTTGTGAATACCATGGCCTTTGCACATGCTGAAGGGATCATCCACAATGATTGCCACCCCTGGAATATAATGATAGATTTCACCAAAGAAGGGGTGCCACGGGTAGGCATCATTGACTGGGGTCTTGCATTGAGGGATGGGATTGAGTTCAAACCCACAAATATCGCCAACAAAGCAGAGCACGATCAACGCCCCTGGAGAGCCCCTGAGCTCGCAGATGTAAGGTCCCCTTGTCCATGGAGCAATGCATCAGATGTCTTCTTCTTGGCTTGGGTGATTGAAAAGTTTACATTATTTTGTGCTGAGTTTGCAGAAATGACCAAAGTGCCGTGGGTGGGTAAAACTGCCATCCACACAAATTTGATTAAGGAATGGACGGCTGCCTATATGACGCCATCAAAGGAAGATAGGAAGACCATGGCAGATTTTGAGGAGCAATTGAAGAATTTGGAAGTGTCACCTGCTGCATGCTTACGTCCACTATCTGAGATGACACCACACTTATTATAAAGCCTCTTGTAAATGATATGTTTTGGTTGGCTATCTATTCCATGACCTGCCTTTAATCGACTGACACTATTTTGGTCCCAATTGTTAAATATTATTTTGATCCCAATTCTCTCTCTCTCTCTCTCTCTCTCTCTCTCTCTCTCTCTCTCTCTCTCTCTGAGTATTTGAAAATAACAAGTTTGCAGTAAATAAACATTGATTTTATAAACTTATACCTAACATCTGAAAATAACTTTAAAGCTATTCCTAAATTAACATTGATTCTATAAACTTAAAGTGTATACATACTTTTTCTCAGATGGCTGATAATAATGAAGCCGCAAAGAAGGCATTTGAATGCTTAAAGCAAATCTCGGGCACTGGCACTGTGAATGATGCGGCACGTATTGCCGGACGCACCTCCAAATGGGCACTGGCCCATGGATTACAGTATGCCCAAGTAAATAAGAATGTGTCCAAAGAGATGGTCAAGAGCATCTGGCCTGACGTCTCCAATGATGCCATAAAAAAAGGGCGCTTGAAGCTAACACAATGTAGTGTTCCTTTAATTATCGAGCATGCGGAGCGCATTTTTGTGGATGTCATGGCCCAACCCATGCATCACGGTGACTGTCCCCTCTGGTTTGCTAAAATGCTATATGCACAATTTGTGCAGAATTCAGTTGTAGACTTTAGCTCTCGACCACCTCATCTACATGTGGAAGACATTCGGAGTGAGTCAATCACTATGCCTCGAGATGAGTTGCAACTGGCCATTCTTGGAGCCTCAATGGAAGTTCATCACACGGTTGATGAGCTTCAAACTCAAATCAACCAAATTAGAGGCACCCAAGGCCCTCAACAGACGGAAGCAGCACCAGAGCGCGGGCAAGCACCTAAAAGTTCAAGCGCTAGAGATATACTAAGAGAGAACAAGCTCTTGAAGAGACGCATAACGCAAATGGAGGAGCAAGGCCATGCAAACTCTCCTATGACGGCATTTGAACACCCGAATAGTTTGGAGCAACCACCTCTACATGGGCACGAAAGTGGCGGACCATGCCCTATTTGTTATAGTTTCTTTCACTCATGGTCTGGCCACTACACTGTCCCATGTGGGCACATGTACCACTTGACCTGTCTTTTGCAACACATGGTAAACAGTACTACGTGTGCTTTGTGCGGCAAAGAATTTCACAAAAATTTGTATATATGTTTTAAATTGGGTGCCGACTATGATCGGTTGACCAATGCACGACACATGGACGAGTTAGAGCCGCATTTAAACTTATCTCTCTCTTAAATGCAACCTTGGAATTTAACAAGATTCGGCAACTTTGTTCAAAAGATTTCCAATGCTCTCTCTCTATCTCTCTCTCTCTCTCTCTCTCTCTCGCACACACACAAACACATGCACACAGATTACTTTGGAGTGTGTCAAAACTAACATGATTTCGTATTCTAAGTTTAACATGACATGACTAAAAACCATACTCTCTAAATTGACACTAACATGTTTGATATCCAGTTGTTGCAAGACGGATTACTTTGGAGTGTCTCAAAACTAACATGATTTCGTATTCTAAGTTTAACATGACATGACTAAAAACCATACTCTCTAAATTGATCACCAACATGTTTGATATCCAGTTGTTGCAAGACGGATTACATTGGAGTGTGTCAAAACTAACATGATTTCGTATTCTAAGTTTAACATGACATGACTAAAAACCATTCTCTCTAAAATGTTCACCAACATGTTTGATATCCAGTTGTTGCAAGACGGATTACATTGGAGTGTGTCAAAACTAACATGATTACATCAAACGTGAGGAGCGTCTGCGGGTGGCTTTACTAACACCAAAATCGGGTTGCAAGTTTTCTTCTATCTCTTCAATAAAGCACAAGTTATCGCTCGTATGTGGGACATTAGGCTCTACATCTCCATCCTCTTCTGCATCATACTCATCCTGAGTAATGTCATATGTCCACTTAGGCATCTCTTCGTTGTAATCATCTGACTCAATTGACTTCACCAATTTATCATTACAATACATATACACCAACTTCTCAGCTCTATCACTCAATAAACGATTTCTGCTAATAGAATGCACATACTTGTAACTGCTCCAATTACGTTCAGAACTAGAATTTGAAGCACATTGCGCAAGCACTCTCACAGCTAAGCGTCGCAAAGTTGGAACACTTCCCCCATTCAACATCCACCATTTCCAAGCAGGCTGTTCCTTAGCAAGCTTTTGCACAAACTCCAAGGCAAATCTACCTTCTTTCAATTTATACTTGGTTAGCTCAATTACCGCTGTTGCTTGCTCATCTGGACCTTCATAAAATCGCTCCACAACATCATAGAAATCATCGATTACCTCCTCAGCTAGGGCATTCATGTCCATATGCCAGTATTCTGGGTCAAGACAATATGCAACACTATGCAATGGACTATGTGCTCCTACCCACCGAGCGCTTACATACTTGGCCAAGATATTTCTCCTTGCTCTGGTGAATGGAGGACTCCAATGCTTGACAACAGTTTTAGTGGGCTCCTCTGGGTTTGCGAGGCTTTCTTGAATGGACCACCACGCCATCCAAAACTTCCCGATATTTGGCAATCTAGAATCCAACTGGCGCAAAGCAAGCATAACTGGCATCATAACATGATAACAATCTGCTGCTTCCTCCCATAAACTACGATCCGATATCAAAGATCGCATGTACCTCACCTTTTCTTTAACCTTTTCGGACTGGTCAGCCTCCCACTCAGAGAAGCCAGCACACACAAAGGTTTCCATGACTGCATTCCTATTTCTTAGGAGAGATTGAAGCATATAAAAATTAGTGCAAAATCTGGTTTCACAAGGCAACTTTAGCATAGTTTCCATGCGTTGACGATACATATCTAAAACACGTTGCCGTTTGAGCACAAATTTGACAATCTTACTTGCACTATCGATAATCTCCTTGAACCACTCTGTATCAGCATTTTTGTACCAATCTTGTAACACCAAGTTAAGGCTATGAGTGTTACAACCAAATGTATAGATATTGGAAAATCGAGATTCCAACATACGACCTACTGCTTGACAATTAGCTGCATTATCCATAATCACTTGAAGCACATTTTCAGACCCAACTTGGTCGATAGCATCACCAATGATATCGGCGATAAATTGACCAGATTTAATTTCCCCGGAGCTATCAACAGCTTTGATAAAGCATTCCCCACGAGGACATACCAACATTACATTTATCAATGGACGTCTTTGGGCATTCGACCAACCATCACTGACAATTGTGAATCCAAACTGATTTGTGGTGTCAATTATGAGTCTTTGAACGCTTTCCCGTGTGTTGTCATAGCACTTGTCAAGTAATTGATTTCGCATGTGGTGATAAGTTGGTGGACAAAACCCAGGTCCATATTCTCCAATCTTCTTCCAAGCCATCTTCCATGAATCTTTCGTGACCATAGACAATGAAGAACCAGTAAAGAAGATCGCTTTCGCTAAAGCAAGTTGAGCATCCTCTAAAGCAGTGGCACGAAAGCTGTCAACTAGATTAGTTTGTCTGGTACGAGACATACCCACCTGAAACTCAGGAGATGCATCCATCGGTATTGAGACATCTGGACCTTGGGTGTCATTTTGGCAAGTAGTATGTGTTGGAGTCACTCCTTGGTTGGAGATCCCTCCACTTGATGCTGCCAAATTCGGCGATTGGTGATTTCTTGCACAGAGATTGGGCCTCTTGTTTTGTGATGCTTGTTTACTTATCAAAGCTCTAAGGCGCTTTGCAGCATCATCAGCTCCTGCACCCTTGCATTTACCTCCGGGATTTTTTGTGCTAGTGCCAAGCAAATGCTCCCTTATTCTGGGAGCACCCCCAGATTTTACCAAGCCACAAAAATTACACTTCCATTCGACAAATCTAGAAAGATTGGAAGCAAATTGCCATTCAGGTCCCGGTGATTTTCCTCCGCTCCTCCTCTTGCCACTTTGAGACGCAACATTCAAAGTTTGTGCTGTCATATCTCGTTGCAAGGAAACTCCACTAGTTTCTAATGGTCTGTTGCTTCGTTGGGTTGATGTGCCGCAATTAGAAGCAACCATTGTAACACCTAAACAACAATCATGCAAGATTTGAGATCCAAAACAGCCTGAGTAAAACTAAAATATGTAATTATAAAGTCTAAAACCCACTTCTTGCCAATGCAACCGAACGTTTGGTGAGATGCATTTGAGGCAATCCATCCCTAAATAGAGATGATGTCCCGAACATCTCACCACCTATATCCTCCTCTAGAGAAGCTCCTACCCAGACCAAATGGCACTCGAGTAGACCACCCAAGAGGAGGTATTGCTAGTCGACCTAAAGAAACCAAACGTTTGGTGAGATGCATTTGAGACAATCCATCCCTAAATAGAGATGATGTCCCGAACATCTCACCACCTATATCCTCCTATAGAGAAGCTTCTACCCAGACCAAATGGCACTCGAGTAGACCACCCAAGAGGAGGTATTGCTAGTCGACCTAAAGAAACCAAACGTTTGGTGAGATGCATTTGAGGCAATCCATCCCTAGATAGAGATGATGTCCCGAACATCTCACCACCTATACCCTCCTCTAGGGAAGCTCCTACCCAGACCAATTGGCACTCGAGTAGACCACCCAAGAGGAGACATTGCTAGTCCACGTAACAAATACGATAAACCATTTACAATCAAAATCTTATAAAATACAAAATATTATTAACAAGCTTCAAACAAAAATCCAAAATATTTATACTCACCTCTTGTGTCTTTTAGCCTGAGGTGAGCCACCCAAGTGCTTTGGTAAAGCACATTTGGAAGTGAGGGGAAATCCTTTATATAGGTCCCTCCAAAACAGCCAAGTTTTTGGCGCAAAAAAAAAAGGCCCCGGGGCCCGCCGGGCTAGATAAGTAACCCGCCGGGCTAAACAGTGGCCCGCCGGGCCAAGCTTGTAGCCCGCCGGGAAAACCGGGATAGCAAGTTTCTCCCGGTTGTGTGAATATCTATGATATTAACAAGTGTGTGAGAGTGTTATTAACTAGTGTTATTACCACTTCGCGGTTAACGTGATCACGTGAATGAAATCCCTGCTCACACATGTTCCTACCTAATCTGCCAGCACATAGCATAGCTGGCTCACACTGACATCGAACTTGAATATCTCAACAGCCCTTCTCAAGCTCATGATGTACTGCCGATGAAGATGTAGATGAGCTTGGGATATCAAGACTCTCAACACTCCCCCTCAAGCTCATCCCATGTACTCCCAACATAGTCCGGAAGTACTCAAACTTCTCCCTGCTAAGTGGCTTCGTGAAGATGTCTGCCACCTGCTCATCAGTCTTCACATAGTGAAGATCAACTGTACCATCCAGCACCTTCTCTCTGACAAAATGATAATGGACCTCTATGTGTTTGGTCCTCGCATGAAACACTGGATTCTTTGCCAACTGTATACTGCTCATGTTGTCACAATGTATGACAACTTTGCCATCAAGAGGCTCACATAAATCTGCCAAGAGACTCTTTAACCATATAGCCTCACAAGTAGCAATGGCTGCTCCTCTGTACTCAGCCTCTGTACTGGACAAAGCAACTGTAGGTTGCTTTTTGCTACTCCAACTCACCACGGCACTTCCAAGTGTAAAAGCATATCCACTAGTAGATCTCCTGTCATATGCGCTACCTGCCCAATCAGCATCTGTGTAGCCATGTATGTCCAAGCTTTTACCACTCTCATAGAATAAACCATAATGTGCTGTGGTTTTCACATATCTCATGATGCGTCTCACTGCATCCAAATGTGGTTTCCTGGGGCTCTGCATAAACTGGCTGACTAGCCCCACTGCATAACTCAAATCTGGGCGTGTGATAGTCATATATATGAGACTACCAACCATCTTCCTGTACATGGAAGGATCATCCTATTCCTCGCCATAATCAGCCCACAATTTCACATTTTGCTCCAATGGTGTACTCATAGGCTTACACCCTGTCATGCCATACTTTGCCAACATATCCAATGCATATTGGCGCTGTACTAACCAAGTACCTGCATGATCTTTCACCACTTCAATTCCAAGAAAGTATCTCAACTCACCAAGATCTTTCATGTCAAATTTCCCACTTAAAGCTTTCTTGACATGCATCACATCTGCACTATGATCACCTGTAATAATCAAGTCATCCACATAGATGACTAGTAAAACAATCCCATGCTGTGTTTTCTTCACATACAGTGAAGAATCTGCTGTAGAAATCTGAAAACCAAGTGAGATAAGATATCTACTCATCTTATCACTCCAAGCACGTGGTGCTTGCTTTAGACCATACAATGCCTTTTTCAACCTGCATACGTGAGTGGGATATCTAGGGTGTACATACCCTTCTGGCTGTGCCATGTATACTTCCTCTTGTAGATCTCCATTCAGAAATGCATTCTTTACATCCATCTGATGCATTTCCCAGCCATTAGCTGCAGCCATAGAAATGACTGCTCTCACTGTGCCCATCTTAGCCACTGGGCTAAACGTCTCATCATAATCCAATCCTTGGGTCTGTGCATATCCCTTTGCTACCAATCTTGCCTTATGTCTTTCAATAGAACCATCAGATTTGCACTTCACTTTGTAAACCCATTTACATCCAATAACATTCTTATCCTTTGGTAAGGCAACCAAGTCCCATGTATCATTATGGACCAATGCGTCCATCTCCACATCCATTGCTTTTTCCCATACATGCTCTCCAATAGCCTCTGTATAGCATGTAGGTTCCACATGCTTCACCATAGATGTCATGTATGCATAGTGCATAGCAAAATCTCTGTATGTCAACCTGTCAACAGGATATCTGACCCTCTGGGATCTCCGCAATGCCTGCGGGTCACTCTGTACACCTGTAACTCTAGCATGCGGTGGCACATATCTATCCTGTCTAGCACCAGGTGTGCGTAAAACAGGTATGCCAAGCTCCTCATCCAAACTTTCAGAACTGGATGACTCATATCCTGTGATTCCAATTCCTTCGACTTTCTTTTTGCCTTTGTCCATAGCACTACTCCCAGTGCTTACACTCTCATGCCTCAAACGTCCTGACCATGGACGTACACTGCTGCTCTCAGCTTCTGCTGCTGGCCCAGACATACTAGTAGAACTAGAACTTGCTTGTGATGGCAAGTTCACAGGCACATCTGCTTCAAGTGACTCAATAACACCTTCATCTTTTGCTTTATACCAACTAGCAAGCTCATCAAACACCACATCACGTGAGATGACCACTTGTCTAGTTTGTGGATTATAACACTTGTAGGCCTTTCGATCCTGTGCATATCCAACAAATACACATTTCTCTGCTTTAGGATCCAACTTCCTTCTTCTTTCATCAGGCACATGCACATAAGCTATGCATCCAAAAACTTTAAGATGTCCAATGTCTGGCCTGTAACCTGTGAGCCGCATCTCTGGCGTGCTTCCATGAATGGCTGCTGTAGGTGTTTTGTTCAATATATAAACTGCAGTAGCACATGCTTCTGCCCAATAGTAATCTGGCATGCTCTTTTCATTAAGCATTGCCCTTGCCACTTCACATATAACTCTATTCTTCCTCTCAGCCACACCATTCTGCTGAGGTGTATACCTGCATGTCAATTGTCTTCTTATACCATGCTTCCTCAGGAAATGCTCAAAAGCCTTTGAGGTGTATTCACCACCTCCATCTGTCCTTAGACATTTAATCCAACAGCCATACTGCTTTTCTGCAAAAGCTTTGAAGTCCATGAATTTTTCCAATACTTCACTCTTCTCTTTCAGAAAATATATCCATGTCATCCTGCTAAAGTCATCAATGAATGTAACATAGTATAGACTGCCTTTGATAGATGGATTTTGTGCAGGACCCCATACATCACTGTGTACTATCTCAAGTGGCCTGTTACTCATATTTCCTTCTCTAGGAAATCTCAATCTTGCCTGCTTCCCAAACTGACAGGCTTCACAAACATGCATATGTCCATCATATTTGAACCTAGGCAATCCATTGACAATGCCTCTTGTTTGCATGTTCTTTAATCTCTGTATATTGACATGGCCAATCCTCTTGTGCCACATATTAATATCCTGTACCACATTCCTGCTCTTTGAGAACATGGCTGATTTTAGCTCAGGAATTCCAGCATCCAGCTTAAACAGTCTTCCTTCTTTCTTGCCTTTAGCAATCACTCTACATCCATGTTTGAAGTCTTCAACGAAGCATCCATGCTCATTGAAGCGAACCTGTAATCCCTGTTCCACCATTTGACCAACTGAGGCCAAGCTTTTAGTGATCGAAGGCACATACAGCACATCTGACATAGACTTTGTCTGACCATTATGCATGACCAATGGTACACTACCAACATGTGTAATGACATGCTGAGTATCATCACCTGTTTCCACATAGCCCTTTACATCCATGGGCTTCATGTGCTCAAACCATTCTCCATGGCATGTCATATGATTTGATGCTCCTGAGTCCATGTACCATGTATCATCATTCTCAGCATTTGTCGTCATAGAACCCACAACATGCTTCATGGCAAACAAATGATTTGCAGTTCCATCATTGCTACTTGATGCATAGTTACCACCATGTTGTGCATAGTTTCCACCATAATGACCACCACGCTGTGCTCTTCCCCCTCTCAAATCATTCTGTTTGCGAAAGCAATCTCTCGCCATATGACCATATTTGCCACAATAATGGCATTCCACATCTTGCAAAGAATTTTGTTGGCCTTGCCAACGTCCTCGACCACGGGGGGTACCTCTACCTCGCTGAGGTGCATAACCACGACCACCTCGAGCACCATAAGAAGGCTGAAAATTCTATTGTGGAGGTCTATCCTGCCATCCACGACCATTACCACCACGTCCACGTGATGCGAATCTCCCCCTGCCTCTAAAACCTCTCTGCGAGTAAAATGCCTGATTTCTGCCATCATCATGGCTAGTAGATGCATCCAGAAATGAATCACTGAGCTTGATTTCCTCAACCAATAAGAGTGAAACCAACTCATCGAAGTCGGGTAGACCTGTACTCCTCACTGAGATAGATGTATCAAAGGATTTGTATTCCTTGCCAAGACCACGCAAGGTAATATCCACCAAATCATCATCAGGCATGGGGGCATTTATTGTGGCCAATGCATCTGCAAACTTCTTGATTTCTTGTACATAATCATGTATGCTCCTTTTATTCCTTTCACATTGTGTATCTGCTGTCGTAATTGAGACTTGCGAGCACTCGTATCTGTATCAAACATCTTGACCAAAGTATCCCATACATCTTTGGGATTCTCAGCATCCTGAATGTGTATGAGCATAGCATCAGAAATGCATATAGACAAATAATGCAGCACTTTGAATGCTCTCTCTGACCATTGCTTATGAGCAATAAGCTGCTACTGTGTAGGTTGCCGAGGTAGCTCAGGCTCTGGCTCAGCACCTGTAATGAGATTCCAAAATCCTTTTCCTTTCAAGAAACTCTTTATCCTGTACTTCCATGCCTGGAAGTTCTTCCTATCCAGCTTTTCACCAACAATCTGAACTGGATTGTCAGACATATCTGCTCAATGTACACCTTCCGCACTCGTCCAAATCTGAAACCGAGCCTTCCTCAACTCAAGAACACTCCAATGAATGTTCCAGATACTCCAAGATGGCCAACAAACTCCAAATTTGATATATAAAATCAACCTGTAATCATCCAAGATGAACTGACTCACGCAGTGCGGGATACCCTGAACTGACACGCCTTCCAAGGCTCCAAATCGCAATGTAATGGTGCAATCAAGTATGGGCAACTTGCATTGACACCTAATGAACCTCAATGTTGAGTATCAACTCCATCTGACATGTGTAATTATCAATTTTTGAAAACCCCTTTTTCTGTTTTTGAAAAAACCAGAAAAACCAGAAAAACCAGTAATGATTTGGCTCTAATTCCTTCAATATTTCACCAAATTGAGCAACCAGGCATTCATTGGCTTAGCAATAGTGTCCATCAACTCCATGTAAGAGGAATTTGTCCAATTGTAAAACACCAAAGATTAATTGCTCGATTAAAATGCTCTGTTTCTCTGCAACCAGTGGACAGCGTGTTTTAATCAGCTCATTCCCAGCTCAATTAAGCATCATTGGTCAAACAAATCACATAGCCCTCTTCTCCAAGATGTAAAGCATCCAATTGCTAAGAGAGTTGTGGAAGATATCAAGCAACCGAGTGATAATCGACCTCCTCGTGTCAAGATGTACAGTTTTCAGGTGTGTTTCTCTGTAGATGGCTGTGCCGCCTGCTGTAGAGGAGTTTGGGAGTGTTTTTGATGCTAATTGAAGAGTGCTACAAGTGCCCAAGACACCTAGGTATGTGTGCAACCCACCAATGCTTTGATTTTCACCAAAAATAGGCTCCAAATGCATCAATTTTTGACTGTCTTCTCTCTGTTTTGTGTGAGCTCAAAAAACCAGTAATTTCTCTCAATTAAATGCATGTAAATTGCTCCAAAATCACAGTAGGGCTTGCATAAGAGTTGCCAATACATCCCTCATTGTCAGATACATGTTTGCTTTGCCAGAATCACACATATTTTCACCATACATCAATGTTCCCAAGCTTTAATGGAAAGCTTCAAAAACTAGAATTTTGCCTTGCTTTGATTTGCTCTAAAATGCTTTGCTTTTGCCTGTTTCACCTGCAATCCGCTCAAGGATGTTTAGAGGACCTTACCCGGTAGGCCAAGCTCTCAGATCTGATAGTATTTGGTGTGCTCCAAGCTTCACAGCTCCAATGGCAGCTTCACAGCTTCTTTTCACAGCTTCTTCTTCTCCCTCTTCACTCACTCACTCATAAACCCTAATAAACAGCACAAGGCTCTGATACCATGTTGAAAGAACGGTAGAGGAGGAGGAGACACACACACAGGAGCAAACCCTAATGTATATTGCAAACCCTAACCATAGAGGGAAGCCATGTCCACTCTCACACAAAGCATAATGCACTAATCCATAATCCACACAACACACAATGAGTTGTGTCCACACACTACTAACCCTAGCTAATGTCCACACGCTATGACCAGCTGGACACGCGGTCATTTATGTCTCACACATGTTCCTACCTAATCTGCCAGCACATAGCATAGCTGGCTCACACTGACATCGAGCTTGAATATCTCAACACCTTTGAGGTAGTAATTGATGCCAGTGGTTTTGCCCTGGGAGGTGCACTCATGCAAGAAGGTCATGCAGTGTCCTATGAATCCTGAAAACTCACAATGCATGAAAGGAATTATGTTGTCATGACCTAGAACTACTTTCAGTAGTATATGCCCTCAAGTTGTGGAGACATTACCTACTGGGTCAAAGATTCACTTTGATGAACAGATCATCAAGCTTAAAGTGGATCTTCACTCAGAAGGATCTCAACATGCACCAAAGAAGGTGGATGCAAACCCTGCAAGAATTTGATTTTGAAATCAAGTACCGTCCAGGCAAAGAAAATGTGGTAGCAGATACCCTCAGTAGAAAAGCCTCCTTGCTTGCAATTACTGTAGTGTCAAATCCCTTGATTGTTGAAGCAAGAGAGAAGATCATGCAGGATAGATTCTTTGGCCCTATTGCTACCCTCCTTATGCAGGAAAGCAAAACTCCATAGGAGTTGAACCGAGTTCAAGGGTACAACCTGGATGATGGAATTATGTATTATAATCACAGGCTATGCATTCCCAATGATGAGGGAACCAAGGGACAAATTCTGAATGAATGACAGTCTTATTGCAGGGACATCCAGCTTTCATCAAAACCTACATGTCTGTGAAGAAAAGCTTCTTTTGGCCTGGTCTAAAAAGGGATGTGCTTAATCACGTACGTCAATGTCTGACCTGTCAAAAAGTCAAGGCCGAGAGAGTAAAAATGCTTTGGGAAGTTACATCCATTAGACATCCCCCAGATGAAGTGGGAATGTATCAGTATGGATTTTATTACTGGATTACCTTCAGTGCAATCAGGTTACAACTCCATCTTCGTGGTAGTTGATAGATTAACCAAAGTTGCCCATCTGATTCCAGTAAAAGAAACCTACACTGCAGTGGATGTAGCCTGAGTGTTTCTCAAGGAAATCTTCAGATTGCATGGCCTACCTAGAAGAATAGTAAGTGATCGAGACCCTAAATTCACGTCAAGATTCTGGACTGCATTTTTTGAAGCAGTAGGAATTTTCTTGGATCTCAGCACAGCCTACCACCCTGCCGATGGTCAAACTGAAAGGGTGAACCAAGTAATCGAAGATATACTTCGGTTATGCTGTGGTGGTAGGGTACCCAAGAAGTGGCTAAGTTATCTGCACCTAGTCGAGTTCACTTACAATGCTTCTTATCACAGAAGTATTGGGATGAGCCCTTTCAAAGCTTTGTATGGACAAGATTGCTTAACTCCATTAACTTGGTCCGACCCATTGATTAGGGTCAAGATGTCCAGACAGATGCTTGATGACATGGAGCAGCAGATGCATGCAATTCGTAAAGATATAAAAGCTGCCCAGGATAGACAGAAGCAGTATGCAGATAAGAAGAGGACACACAGAGAATTCAAAGAAGTAGATATGGTCTTCATTCGAGTACGCCCCAAAAGAAGTTCTCTATCTCTTGGGAAGTACAAGAAGTTATCCCCCAGATATTGTGGGCCATATCTGATTACAAAGAAAGTAGGTGACTTAGCCTACGAGCTTCTTCTGCCTCCTCATCTCAAAGTACATAATGTATTTCATGTCAGCCTTCTTAAAAAGTATATACCAAGCCCGAATCATGTGCTTGATGATGAAATCTTAACTTCTTCAACCCAAGGGCAGATGGAACTCCAACCTGAAGAAATCCTTGATGTTCGAGAAAAGATTCTCAGGAACAGAATTCTGAGAAAATTATTGGTTAAATGGAAGTTCTATCCTTTTGAAGATGCCACCTGGGAGAAAGAAGTCGATCTGTTGCGAGATTACCCCCACAGTTTTTGCGAGATGAGGACATCTCACGTTTTTCAAGTGGGAGAGAATGTAAGATTCCTCCCTAGCCTCTCAAGATGTCCAGCATCTTCCCCTGTAATCAATTACCCCTTCAAAAATATAAAAGATCTTGTTTCTACCTGTTTTGGCCTAGAGAGAGAAAATATTCTAGAGAGAGAATATTCAAATTTTGAATATTTTTGGATGGAAAAATATCTCTTCTTATTAAAATAAGTCTCCCCGAAATAGAAGTTCAAAAAGATTTTGAGAAGGTGCATTAGAAATTAAGTATAATTTATTCAAGAGGCCTTATCCTAAGGGTCCAGATTTTAAAAAAAAATCAAATTAAGGTTTTGAAGGGCCAATCAAATTCATCCAAATGTATGAGAAGAAGATAAATGGAAGAAATAAAGAAAATCAACCCCAAAAATGAGTAAATACTCACATAAGATGAAGAGTGGACTAAGGACCAAAGAAAAAGCTAAAAAAAGAGATTTTTGACACCTCACAATGGGGATTCCCCCCCATGAATGAGGCACCTACTTCACATGTGCAATTGAGTTTTAAATCTTTAAAAATTGAGATATTTCATCTCTCCTCTCTCCTAATTCAAGTCTAGTTTCAAAAAGTTAGCTCAACTGACCTAAAAATGGTCAAAAATTGACCAAACTGATTTGGAAAATTCTAGAATCAGTTTGTTTGGTTAGAAGCTCAATTTTTTCTATAAATAGAAGCCTCCCCCTTTGTTGAAAAATAATAGTGTTTATGCACTGTTACTCTACTCCTCCCAAGCCAAGAACTGTGAATTTATTAATAATTCACTAGTTTTTGATGTTTCCCTCTTCCAAAGATTGTTGGCCACTCTTGTTACAAACAAGAGTAGAATCCTCAAACCATCAAGCCAAAGGAAAGCTCCGAGAAATTATGTAAGTAGAGATCTTGTAATTTTCTTTATTGAGTTTTATGCTTTTCTAATTTTTATGATTGTTTGAAGTGATAAATGGACGCTATGCCTTGATCGAAAGGCTTTTCCCCTCTCTCTTCTTAGACTCAATCCTTCTTTATCCTAGTTAAGTGATAATTGTTGGAATTAAACTTTTTATAATGTTTTCTCTTTTATAAGTGAATTTTGATAAGTCTAGATTACTTTAAATCAATTAGAGTTAATTTTTAAGATAAATTAAGTAGAAAAATTTGAGAAATGGTCAGCCATACAAAGAAGGTTATGGTAAAATTTTTGGAAATAAGTATTATCTTTTATTATGCTAAAAGAGTAATCCCTATCATTTCTATACTCTAAAAGTGTCATTTTCATGCATAAAAGATGCATATTGATTATTATTATTTTTATATGCATAAAAGAATATTTTTTCTTTTTTATGAAAGTGTTACTTTCATCAAAATGGATTTTTATGCATAAAAGAATATTTTTTTTATTATGAAAGTGTTACTTTCATCAAAATGGATTTTTATGCATTAAAGAATATTTTTTTTAATGAAAGTGATACTTTCATCAAAATAGATTTTTATGCTTAAAAGAATAATTTTTTAATTATGAA
Organism: Cibotium barometz; assembly: GCF_041138505.1. NCBI lineage: Eukaryota > Viridiplantae > Streptophyta > Polypodiopsida > Cyatheales > Cibotiaceae > Cibotium > Cibotium barometz. The sequence continues at coordinate 25,898,658 of NC_141062.1, read as the reverse complement.
AGTGTTACTTTCATGAAAATGGATTTTTATGCATAAAAGAATAATTTTTTAATTATGAAAGTGTTACTTTCATCAAAATGGATTTTTATGCATAAAAGAATATTTTTTTAAGTTATAAAAGTGTTATTTCATCATTATTGATTTTTATGCATAAAAGAAATTTTTTATTATAAAAGTGTTACTTTTATCATTATTGATTTTTATGCATAAAAGAAAATTTTTTATTATAAAAGTGTTACTTTTATCATTATTGATTTTTATGCATAAAAGGATGCATAAAAGGATTTTTTTAATTATAAAAGTGTTACTTTTATCATTATTGATTTTTATGCATAAAAGGATGCATGAAAGAAATTTTTTATTATAAAAGTGTTACTTTTATCATTATTGATTTTTATGCATAAAAGGATGCATAAAAGAAGTTTTTTTTGAATTGTGAAAGTGTTATTTCACTAATATTGATTTTTATGCAAAAACAAATGATGCATAAAAGAATTTTTTTATCAAGATAAGAGTTCTCTTAATCCTATGACTAATTCTCATGAATATTGGTAAATGATTAGTTTTAAATTTAGTAAAGTAGTAATTGAAATATTACTATTTAATAAAGATAGTTCAAGAAGAACCGTTCCAGACTCAAAACCTGAATCAAACTTTGACCAAGACATAATTTCTTCATTAGTTTCAAGAAATGACAATGTGACCAGTTCCTGAATCTATACTCAAATCACCCACCAAATCTGAAATTAAGTTGAGACCTTTGATTTTGATCTAAGGATTAAGAATTCAGAATTCGAGGAATTCTGCTTGAGAATCCAGTCCTGTGATCTAGAAGTCTTGGATACGGAATTAAGATACACTCATTGTATTCAAAAGAAAATCAAAATTGAAAACTTGCATAGAAACCCTGTTTTCTTGAAAGACGGTCTTACGCCAAAATACTGGAGGGAGCATTTGGTATATGTGTTTTCTAAGGGAAGTTCAGTTGCAACAGCTGGCGGGGGGAGTGTTCAAGAAGGGACAGCTCACGCGGCAAAGCCTGCCCAGCCTCGGTATGGTTAAAATGGTGCGCTTCCAGTACGATGGATGAGGGCCGACGAAGCGGTCCCTGAGTAAAGTGCCAGGACACCTAAGGAGGATCCTGGAGGGTTCTGACCACGAGATGCACGGGCTCGCTGTGGACACCCAAGCGTATGTCGAGGAAGACGTTATATGATGGACCAATGTTTATTGTAATCTGTTATACTGGATCTCGTTGTGGACCCGATGGTCTCAACGGAGAGTCCAGAGTGATACTGTTTTGTGAAAAACAAAGACTCAATGGAAATTTTGAGTTATGACATGCGTAACCTATAATTAATTGTCAATGGACTGTTTTATAAGTTAAAGTTTAAAGAGGAGTGTGTGCGTATCTATTTTCTAAAGAAAAAGTTAAGAAAGGCATTCAATTATGGGTGGGTGAGTACTAGTTTGGTTCTACTATTCCAGTGGTTGGACCCATGGGCCATGGGCCATATAGGGTTAGGCTGGAAACAGTAGAGTTTTAATAATAAAATTGATTAATAGGAATACACTTAGAACTCGAGTAGTTAATTAGAATCCAGAAGACTTCTCTAAAGAATAAATCAACGGCTGTGCCTAATTCAACCAAGAAAAAAGTGTTGATTCCTTCGACTTAAGTCTATAATAGATTCCCTTCTATCTGGTTTATTCAGATGAAGGTTAGTTCAGTACCTTGACCTCATTAGAAAAATTCATTAATAAAATAAAAATGGTGGAATCGTCCCCGCTTTCCGAGCATGGAAAATTTTCCCAGTTTCAGTTTTTGGAAGGACCACCAGCTTAGTCTCGTGCTTGGACATTCGAGGACGAGGCCCCGAGTGAGAAACCTTGCCCCGCGCAAGAGAGATCTACTTCCGCTGCTACCATCCAGGAATCGGGTGCGCAGAGGGGGCAGCGGGATCTCACAATATGGTCAGCACCCTCTAGGCTCCTTCGTCTAGGTCACCTAGCACTTCACTCATAGGCCGCTTCATTGGTCCCTCATCCACCGTACTACCGGAAGCTCACCATTGGTCAAGACCTCGGCCGACCTTGCTACGTGAGACATCCTCCATTTATGCATAAAAATAAGATATGTATTATTTTCTAAAAATTTTGCCATAGCTTCGCTACTATTACTGATAATTCTCAATTTTTTTCTAAAGAATAAAAGCTTGTAATGAAAATATGATAGTAGTTCCTCTTTTATGCTTAAAATCAAACTATGAATTTAAATCATAATTTTAACCATAATTATAAACTTAATTATGATTATCCTACTAGATTAAGCTAATTCCATTATTTCTCTTTTTTCAAATTGATAGGATAATCTATTTCTCATTTACAATCAATCAAAGTAGTTTTTAACTACTTATAAATAATCTAAAAGAAATAACCATTATTTTGTTAACACAAAATTGTAAAAATACCATTTTCTTAATCTCTAGCTTATTTAGCTTTGAATTAAGATACTATCATTGAGAAGCATCCTTTTTCAAGGGATTTAGCCATAAAGATGGCTATTATTTTAGAGAGAGTGAGTTACTTAAAGAAAGCATTACAAATAAGCATAAAGATTAACTTTCTCTTAATTAAGCATTAAGAATTTAAGCTTGATTTGAATAAAAACAATTATTTAGAAAGCTTCTCAAGCTTGAGAGGGGTTGAGAAGAAGAAAGTCATTGAGATAAATTGGAAAAAACCATAAAAATTGATTTTACCTCCAAGTTTGGCTTGATTCTCTATTAGCAGTGAAGCCCCCGACCAATCAATTGGTCCACCAAGAGGAGAAGAGCAACTCCAAGAGTTGTTGTAGAGAGAGAGAGAGCTCTAAGCTTCCAAGAGAGAGGAAAATTTAAGAGATAATAGAAAACATGATTATTTTAATATATAATACTGGCATAGTATAGCTCTAATATTTTTTTACAAATGACTGAGGGTCTATTTATAGGTGAGGGAGGCCACTAACTAAGTCCAACTGGTTCTAGAATTTTTCACGTTTAGTTTGACTCAATTTGGACAAGATTTGGACCAGTTTGGCTCCCTTTTTGATTTGGTTTGATCCAGGAGAGAGGAGAGATAAAAATATCACAATTGTTTTGAATAAAAAACCCTTCCACATATGTGAAAAAGGAACCTACCTCAAGAGTCCCCCTCTCCTTACCAAGATGTCAAAAATGCATCATTATTCTAAAATATTTTAGTAATATCTCATAATTTTTAACTAATAAACCTTGTACTCAGCCAACTCTTCATCTTATGTGAGCATTTACTCATTTTTGGGTATTTTCTTTTATTCTTTTGGATTTATCTCATCCCAACACTTGGATTAATCCAATTGGGACAATGGAACCTTAATTGGACCATAATCCAAAAATTTCTAAAAATGTAGACCCTTAGGCTAAGGTCCCTTCTACACATTTTCAATTAATTCCTAATGCACATTAGAAATTTAATTTTGAACTTCTATTAAGGGAATCTATTTCAGACACTAGGAGAATTTTTATATTCAAAGATATCTCAATTTTGGACTATCTCTCTCTAGGCCAAAATAGGGTAAAACAAGATCTTTCTTTATTTCATAGAGGGAAATGTTACCATATTATAGTAGTGATGTGTGTGAACACACTTAGGACCGCCGGGGCACTTTTTCCCTCACTAGGAGGTTTTTTCCCCCGTGCATTGTATATACGCCCATTATCTTCTAGGGCTTGTTATCTTTCATTTTTGGCACTCATAATACACTACTGTGTTGTGCTCAAGCTTCCTCATCTTCTTGAAGTTGTGTGTGCATTCCTGCAACCCTAATTCCAACAATTGGTATCAGAGCAGGCTTCCTCCTCCCGGGCAGCATCACCGGCACCTGCCGCTTCATCTCCTCCGATTGCGACGAGGTTTCACGAGCGTCTGCAGGTTAGTATATGCCGTGGGAACGCCCGTAGGGCTCGGTCATTTCAGAATTTTGATCTGAGGTCATTTCGCCCTCCGTTTTTGCATTCCAAGTACTGCGCAGGCAAAATCGTCCTACTGTGCAGATTTTCTGTCAAGATTAAAATCTGCAGGACAGGTGCCCATTCGTCTGTTTTGGGCTGTGCTACATAGCACAGGTCGATTTTATACAGGTTTACCTCTTACAGACAGCATTTACATCTAGTAGTACAGTCATTGGCCATGGCTGACAACAATGATGTATTCCGCATGTTGGCTGCTGAGGATAAGTTGGATGGCACCAACTATCCATTGTGGGCATATATGATGCGACATGTATTGGTAGCAAAGGGGTTATGGAATATTGTGCAGGGTATTGATGCACGTCCTATTGTGGCTGGGAATGCTGCAAACACATCAGAAACAGGTACTGTTGATGATGGTGCAGGCACAAGTGCTGTAGCAGCTGTTCGAGAACCACCACTTTCAGCAGAGCAGATTCGGTGGGATGGTAGAGATGCGCAGGCTCATGCCTTGATTGCGCTGTCTGTCAAACGTACCATTATCCCACATATTCGCTCTTGCAGGACTTCTAAGGATGCTTGGGATGTACTTGCCACATTGTATCAGGCAAGAAATGAGGCTCGTGTTGCTTACCTCCGAAAACAGTTGGAGAGTGAGCATATGAACGAAGGTGATTCTATGGATAGCTTTTTGACAAAGATCAAGGATTTCAAAGAGCAGCTCATTTCTGCAGATGAAATCCTGTCAGACAGTTCACTTGTGCAGACTGTTTTGAATGGTTTACCAGATTCTTATCAGGGTTTTGCTTCCACTCTTCGCTTGATGATGAAAGGCAATCCCAATGCCTTATCATTTGAGGAGTTAGTTTCTGTTTTGCTGCAAGAAGACCAGTCAAGGCAAAACAAGAATATTATGCGTGTCGCAGATCAAGCTTTTGTTGCTAGTCAGAGAAGCGGGAAAGGTAAAGCTGGCTTTTCTTCTAGTAAGCAGAAATCTGCAAATGCTGCGCAACCAAAGAAGGAAGACAAAGATGAGAAGAAGGGTGACAAACAGAAGACATTTTGCAAGTACTGTAAGGGAAATGATCATGTCATCAAAGCGTGTCCTAAGCTGGCTGCGAAAGAGGCTAAGAAGAAAGAGGCTGGTATGGCTGTTGTTGCAGATGCCTCTCCTTCTAACAATGAATCTGCTAATGTTGTGCTAGATACAGAATGGGCATTCAATGCGCAGTGCAGTTATGACCCATCTTTGCATGACACATGCATGTCTGCAGTAGATTCAGATGTATGGTACTTTGACAGTGGTGCCACTAAGCATATCACCTCGCAGCGCAGTTTATTCACCTTCCTTGAGTCTGCTCCCACAGGGAATACTGTCACTTGTGCCAATAACTCCTCTTATCCCGTTGAAGGAGTTGGACAGATTGTGCTGAATGTTGCAAATGGCAACACCTTTACACTTTTTGATGCATTGTATGTGCCAGGGATCAAAAAGAATCTGCTGTCAGTCTCCGCATTTGCCAAAACAGGTTTGGTTATAAAATTTGTGGATGACAGATGTACTGTTCATGATCTCTCTTGTGGTGACATCATTGTAGCATCTGGTTCACTATGTCGAGGGCTGTATAAGCTCAATATGGATGGCAAATGTGTAAAGGATTCAGCATGTGCTATTATGGATACGCAGGCTATTTCAAATGCAAAACTGTGGCATGCACGTTTTGGTCATCTGAATTTTGCAAGTTTGCTGCGCCTGCAGAAATCTGAAATGGTGTCTTCTTTGCCTAAGCTTGAGGCACCTGTCAAGCATGTTTGTGAGGGCTGCATATTGGGTAAAATGCAGCGTGCTTCCTTTCCCAAAGATGGATCAGTGAGAGCTGAACGCAGATTGCAGCTTGTTCACAGTGATGTTTGTGGTCCCATGCAAACTCCATCATTTGGAAACTACCTTTACTTCGTGACTTTCATTGATGATTTTACCAGGCATGCATGGGTATATCCTTTGAAGGCAAAGTCCGAAGTGTTTTTGTGCTTCAAACAGTTTTTGGTTATGGCTGAAAATGTGTCACAAAGTAAGATGGGCACCCTCCGTTCAGATCGAGGGGGGGAGTATATGTCTTCAGAATTTAATGCATTTCTGGCTGAGCGTGGGATAAAACACCAATGTACAGTGCCGTATACACCACAGCAAAATGGTGTGGCTGAGAGAAAAAACAGGTCTCTCATGGAAATGGCAAGATGTATGGTTAAGAGTCAAAGTCTACCACATGGTTTTTGGCTTGAGGCTGTCATGTGTGCCACTTATGTACTAAACAGGTGTCCCACCAAAGCATTACAGGTTGTCACTCCATATGAGGCTTGGCATGGCCGCAAGCCATCTGTTGGCCATTTACGTGTTTTTGGTTGCCTGGCATATGCATTAGTGCCTGTGCAACATCGCAGAAAATTGGATGACAAAGCTGTCAAATGTATTTTTGTTGGATATAGTGCTGAGAGCAAAGGCTATCGTTTGTATCATCCACAGACAAAGCGCATTTTGGTTAGCCGTGATGTTGTATTTGTGGAAGATGCAGTTCAGCCCTTGGTTTCATGTACTAAGGAGACAGATATCAGCTCACGTGATGTCTATGATACATTGTTGCCTCTTTTCAGTGGTGCACAGTCAAGTGCAATACCTCATGAGGCAGTTTTTCAGCCTATGTAGGTTTTAAATGATGGCACAGATCAGCCTATATCTGATGTAGATGTGCATGATGCACTTGAGGATGAGAGACAAGAGATTGAGGGCTCTAAAAACATGCCTAGATGGCTGGTGCAGACTTTGCGTGACAGCAAGTTGGATGCCCCTTTGTCTAGTCGCACTCGTTCTGGCTCTCATGGTGCCTCTTATGCGTCAGATTGTTATGCATTGGCTGTTTCTAGTATGTGCGATGAAAGTGAGCCTGTTTCATTTGATGAGGCACAAAGTTCAGAAAATTGGATGGCTGCTATGCAAGCAGAATACGATGCTATTATGAAGAATGGTACATGGTCTTTATGTGACTTGCCCCCTGGCAAGAAGGCCATTGGCACTAAGTGGGTATACAAATTGAAGCGTAAGCCTGATGGCACAGTGGATCGCCATAAGGCTAGGCTTGTTGCAAAAGGTTATGCTCAAGAGAAGGGCATTGATTTTGATGAGACTTTTGCTCCCACATGTCGTATGACCACTGTTCGTAGCATCTGTGCATTAGCAGCTCATAATGGTTGGAATGTACATCAGCTGGACATAAAGACTGCGTTCTTAAATGGAGATTTGCATGAGGAGGTGTATGTATCGCAGCCTCGTGGTTTTGTTCAAAGAGGGCAGGAAAACAAAGTGTGCAGGTTAAAAAAGGCTTTATATGGTTTAAAGCAAGCTCCACGAGCTTGGTATGAAAAAATACATGCATATTTGACTGCACATGGGTTTCAGAATAGTCCAACAGAAAGCACTTTGTATGCTAAACGTGTGGATGGTGTACATCTAATCATTGCTCTCTATGTCGATGACATGCTGCTCACAGGACCAAATGAGAGTCATATTGCTGATTTTAAGGCTGATTTGAATGCCTCTTTTGAGATGTCAGATTTGGGGCATTTGCATCATTATTTGGGGATACAATTTAAGCAGTGTGATGGAGGTATTGCTTTGTGTCAGACAAAGTATATTGAAACATTGTTGCGGAGATTTGGCCTTGAAGACTGCAAGCCTATTGCTACTCCAATGGAGACAGGTTTGAAGTTGAGTCTTCATGATGCTGGAGATCACTTTGATGTCACACTCTATCAGACAGCTGTTGGTTGCCTCATTTATGTATGCATAACGAGGCCAGACATTCAGTTTGCAGTCTCACAGGTGAGCAGATTTATGCATAGCCCAGGCATTAAGCATTGGCAGGCAGTGAAGCGTATCTTTCGCTATTTGAGTGGTACTCGGCATCTTGGGTTGTTTTATCCCAAGGGGGGATCATTGTCGCCAGATTTACATGCTTTTTCAGATTCTGACTGGGCTGGTTGTTATGACACACGCGTGTCCACGAGTGGTTTTTGCTTCATGCTTGGAAGCTCATGCATATCATGGTTGAGCAAGAAGCAGCCTACTGTGGCCACTTCTAGTTGTGAAGCTGAGTACAGGGCAGCTTCCACAGCTACGGTTGAGTGTGTGTGGCTCAGACGCCTTATGGCTGATTTGGGTGTTGGGCAGCCATCTGCCACCACCATCTTCACTGACAGTCAGAGCGCATTGGCAGTTGCGCGGAACCCAGTGTTCCATGCTCGTACGAAGCACATTGAGGTGCACTACCATTATGTCAGGGAGAGACTCTCTGCAGGAGAGATCAGTTTGGCTTATGTGCCAACACAGGATAACCTTGCAGACCTTTTCACAAAGGCTCTGCCTCGTGAGAAGTTCGAAGCTTTTCGCAAAGCTTTGGGCTTACTCCCTTTTGTGGATTCGTCCACATAGCTAGACACTTCCCTATACATGAGTGCTAGCTCTTGTTCACCGCATCACTCCAGGGGGGATTTGTTACCATATTATAGTAGTGATGTGTGTGAACACACTTAGGACCGCCGGGGCACTTTTTCCCTCACTAGGAGGTTTTTTCCCCCGTGCATTGTATATACGCCCATTATCTTCTAGGGCTTGTTATCTTTCATTTTTGGCACTCATAATACACTACTGTGTTGTGCTCAAGCTTCCTCATCTTCTTGAAGTTGTGTGTGCATTCCTGCAACCCTAATTCCAACAGGAAATAATTTCAAGAACAGAAAGGGAGGTTCTTACACCTTTACACCTCAAAAGCTAGAGGGAGAAATCTTACAAAGGTTGCATAATGATTGGTATAATAAGCATGAATTTTTCCTCATTAAATACTTCCTCACTCTCCTCATCATCCCATGTAAAAGTACTCTCCTCACTCTCCTCATCATCCCATGTAAAAGTACTCTCCTAAGTGAGCCTTTGCAATGGTGAAACTATTTGTGCAAGCAAGTGAATAAATCTCGCAAGGTACTTGACATTTTGAAGAAATGTGACAAGTTGCTTTGTATTTGGGAGTGCTAAGAGATCTTGCACTTTTGATGGATCAACCTCAATACCTTGTGAAGAAACCAAGTGGCCCAAGAGCCTTACCTTAGCGTGGGTAATGTGGCATTTCTTTGGATTCAACTGTCCACCAAGCTAGAAAAATCTTTTTAAGCCTTCTTCCACCTTTTGGAAATGTAAAGACCTGCTTTTATATATGCAAAAATCATCTATGATGAAAACTCTTATGGATGACCCAAAGAATGGTTGGAAAACATAATTCGTGAACCTTTGAAATGTGCCAGGTGCATTGGTGACACCAAATGTCATAATTCTATATGCAAAACATTCCCAAGGGGTGATGAACATGGTATTCCTTTGGTCTTCCTCTACTTTTTTGATCTGGAAATATCCCCAGTATCCATCACAAATAGTATATCATTCGTGGCTAGCCACCTCATTCAAAATTTCATCCTGGAATGGTAAAGGGAAATGAGGGGTTTGTACTCAACACAAACCCATCACTTTCGATTCTTTTTGGGAGTCACCACCACAGGTGGTACCCATTCCCAGAGTTCTCCACTGGATAAATGAATCCAACCTTTAATAGCTTATTAACTTCTGTTAACAAGGAATCTCTTTGCACCACACCTAACCTTCTTAACTTTTGAACCATAGGCTGTGCCTCTCAATATGATGCTCAATATCCCTTACTCCTATGATTTCTGAATAACCATTGTTGAAAAGATTGGAATATCTTTTAAGCATGTTTATGTAGGCCTCTTTCTCTTTTGGTGTGATAGGTCTAATTCCATTATTTGTCTCAATTTATTTTTAGTTATTGCATTTGTCAATTGTAGTGTCCCTAGCTCGTGTTTAGCTTCCCTATTGTGAAAAGTAAGGCCCATAACATCAAATGAACTATCATTGTTAGTGCTAAATGTTTCTTTTTCAGTATCAGTGGGGTCAAGTATTCACAACTCTTTTCACCTACTATGGTCTCATATCTCAAATCTACTTCTTTACCCTTGCACATGTCATAGGTCCATATGTATTTAGCACCAAAATTTATGTTCCCCACCTTTAATCTGCATTCATGGTGGCTAATGAGCCAAGTCCTTCTTAGTATAACCGGGTAGCCTCCCCTTTGCTAGAAATCACGTACATATCAACTCCTAACTCCACTGCACAAACAGTGACTCTCACGTCCTTAAATCCCAAACACTTTATGCTGGAGTTGTTGGCCAAAGTTACCTTGAATGTGGATGGAGAATTGACCTCCAGACCTAGCTTGTGCATATTCCTCTTTGACATTACACAAATTTCAGCACCTCCATCTACATACACCCTAGATATCTTGTGACCCTTAACCCAAGCATCCGAAATTGGGACAACATCTTTGTGGGTTTGATTAAATTTATAGGCATAACATGCTTTTTCCAGGGGATCCTAGTGCTATATAGTTTTTCCCATTTGTGAGATCCCTGCCCTCTCTGTGCATCGAACTCTGGAGTGCTGGGAGTAGAAGTAGCAACCTCTCGCACATAGGGCAGAGCTTCCCACTTGGGGCCTCATCCACGAATGTCCAGACAAGAGACTAATCCCTTGGTTTTTCCAAAACCAAACCCAGAAAAAACTTCCCTCACCCAGAAAGCATAGGTGATTCCTCTAGGAAAATCTTCTAATGTAGTCAAGGGCCTTATCTATCCTTTATATTCCGACCAAACCCGCGGGTCACATGGCCGAATCAAAGGAGGAACTTACACTTGGTTCATAGAGACCAACACTTTTTTTCCCATCAAAAGAGGCATAGCCGCCGTTAATTCTTTTCCATAGAACAAGGATTATCCAGTGACTTACTTCAACTATCGTAACTTGAGCAGAATTGATTTTTATTATAGGAATACATCGATCTAGCCTAACCCCATCCAATCCCATGGGTTAGCGAACCGCCCAACCACTGTTGTTGTATTGATAGGATCCATTATAAAAATTTGGTTATGTTTTGTCCCGAGTACCAGGGAAAAGAGTTCCCAAGCCCCCTAGCCGACACTCATGCAAAATTTAAATAGACACAACACTTATGCACCTGATATGAATTTTTCTTTTCTTAGATTTAACTATTTCCAAAATAGCATTGCAATAAAACCACAGTGTTTCCATCATAATCCTTGGTATTCTATTTCTAGGGTCCAAGTTCCAACTTTTCCACTTTCTAACCACAGAATCCAATTTCCAATCATTTCTTCCTCAGCGTACCTAAGGCATCATCGGCAACCAAAACACTAGCACCACCAGGTCCGTCCCTCTAGGCTCACCTGGTACTTCACTCAGAGGCCTTTTCAATAGTTCCTAGCCCATAGTACCTAGGAGTATAATCACATAAAATCCAGATGGACTCTTTGTTGAAGATCAGCTAGATCAACCACATCAAGATCCATGTAAAAGAGCCATGAACTCATCCGTTTGAGACCAACAAGGCCAATCAACCAGATCCATGCCCGTGTTCAGAAAACAACTCCAACTCATTTTCTTCCTCATCGCACACGTGGGTATCCTGGGCGAGACCCAGAGTCCGAGCACTGTATGGTCACCACCCTCTAGGCTCCTTCGCACAGGTGACCTAGCGCTTCACTCATAGGCCGCTTCCTTGGCCCCTCATCCACCGTACCGGAAGCTCACCATTTTAACCTTATCGAGGAGGCTGGTCAAGACCTCGGTCGATCTTGCCACACAAGACGTCCTTTGTTGACCCTCCGTTAGGTGTTGCAACATTGTCTCTTAGGTCCCCACAACCTCATTCCACAACATAGTCAAAATGCTCCCCCCAGCATTCTTGGCGTAAAACAATTCTTAAAAAAAACACGTTTCATATGCAAATATAGTTTCTAACAAAATTCCCATCATTCCTCATCATTTCACAACATTCCACGTCATTTCTCATCATTCCATATTCTTTTACATCAATTCACATCATATTATTCCACATCCATTCACATGCATTCACATAATTCCACATCCATTCACATCATCCTACATCAATTCACATATATTCACATCATCCCACATTCATTCACATCATCCCACATCATTTCCACATTCATTCACATCATCCCCACATCATTTCCACATCGCTCCACATCACTCCACATAAACCCACATCATTTCCCATCAATCCACATTACTTCACATCATTCCACATAAACCCACATCATTTCCCATCAATCCACATTACTTCACATCATTCCACATCCTTCCACACGTCACTCCACATCATTTCACACATCACCCACATCAATCCACACATTCCACATCAATTCCAATTTCTACAAACAAGATGGTCTCTTTTCTCTTTGAGCGAATCAGGTTTGATTATCAACTTTCCTTGATCTAGTTATCAGAATCTTTGTTCCACAATTAACCAGATTAAAAGTACAGTTACTCTCTTTTTATACTGACAGGACTTTCTAAGTCTTGGCCATTACTTGGCTCATTTAAAGGCAACTTTTTCTCGACTTAATTTTAAGTCTAAACTTTCGTTCACTTCTGGATCCTCGATCCTTTCAAGAATTTTCAGATTCCTTTCCTAGGAAATATAGGAAAAATTTAGTCACAAGTAATTACATTCATTCAACTAAGCGTGTTTCTGGTCTTTTTCTGGGAAATCCTTTTCCTGTTCGAGAATGTACCCCAAGATCCTATTTTTCAAGAGTCTAGATATATACTTCATTTTTCTAAAAATTAAATATGTTCGTAATTCCTCTTTCTGATTAAAAATTTATCCATGTTTTCTTGATCCAGCCCTACAAATGTTTTCACATTCTTTTCTCTATTTTTCTAGAATAAAATATCATGGAAATCCCTCTTTTAGCATAAAATATTTATACATACCTAGTAATCCATTTTTATCTAAATGAATTATATTGCTCATAATTTTCGTTATTCTCATAATTTTGAATAAATCTAGAACATTTGTGCATAACTTTCTTAATTTTTTTAGTAAATGAATAATGCTCATAACTCGTCTTTTAGCATAAAATTAATTATGCATAAATTCATTCTCTAATGATATAAAGTTTTCCATAGCTTTCGCACATTTTCTATAAAATGATAATACTCAAAATTTCACTTTTAATATAAAAATTATTTATGCATAAATTTCATTTTCTAATGATAAAGATTTTACCATAGCTTTCCCATATTTTCTATGAAATGAGAATTCTTAAAATTCCACTTTTAGCATTAAAAATTAATTATGCATAAAATTCATTTTCTAATAATAACAATTCTGCCATAGTTTCCTCGCATTTTCTATGAAATGAAAATGCTTAAAATTACACTTTTAGCATAAAGATTAGTTTATGCATAAACCTAAGCATAATTACATTTAAGCATCTTGTTTATTTTTAAAAATATCCAATTATATCTTCCCATATGAAAATAATTACAAGAATGTTAGCATAAACTCTCTTTCAACTTAAAATGAATAAATAGGAATTTTCTTAACCTAAAACAACCTTAAATGAATTAATCCTCATTTTAGTTAGATTAAAAATCATAAAAATACTTAATCTCCATCTCTAGCTTGTTAGGCTTAGAGTTTTGGGTAAGAAAATGAGATTAGGTTTGGAGGAGGTAGGCTCTCAAGAAGACCAAATTGTGCATGATGAAGAAATGTTTGATGCTATGTGTGAGGTGAAAACAAGAAAGAAAGACCACGCCTCTATAGCCCTTCACCTCCCAACCTTGGAAACACTAACACCAAAACGGGGGCACCACCAGACACAGGCTGGAATACTTCTCACACTTCACCACCCACCCACGCCATAAAGACAGCTCAAAACCAACACAGACAACTGATCATTCAGCAAACACACAGCACCATCCACATTTCAACAAACTCAGCAAATACACCAAAAACCAGGACTCTGGCTAGGATTTATTTTCACTTCAGAGGGCACCCCACCAGCAACCCTCAACTTCCTCTGTAGCCCGTCTTTGTCCAGCTGCTACCTACCAAGTGTCGTAGGCGAGTCCCACCTGTCTCCAGCCCACACATCAGCACCTCTCTACAGCCAACACAAACAAAAACCGACCACTGCTTCTCTGCTGTCACGACCAGCACCCTTGCACTGTCTCTCCCGTCTCACCACGGGCCACTTCTCTCTCTTCCCTACTACTGTCCAAAGGCGGCCTCCACTGTCTTTTTTCTCTAGTGAAAAAACGACCAGCCACCACTTACACTCAGCAGCAGTCGCTGCGCCAACCATACACAAGCAAAAAAAAGCAACTCACTTTGGTCGCTTACCAGCGAGGGTGACCCCCTCTCCTCGCGTCTGTCTCTCGAGCGCCTCTACAAGGCGGCTACCTTCTTATGCGACTGTCTACAGACTTACCAGAGCACCTTCACCACGACGAGGCGATCACCCGCGAGCCCTGCTCCAGCGGCCACCTCTTTCACACGTCCCCCTGTCTGCAGAATCACCCTCATCTTCACCTCTCTCTTCGCCAGCCTCTGTAGTATCACCAGAGAGCGACCCCTCGTACCCTTGGCGGCCACTTCCTTCCTGCTGCGCATCACCCGCCTCTCCACGCCTTCGCCAACCTTCTACCATGTGCTGGTGGCCGCAGCGCTGGCATCAAGGCAAGGTTCCACGTGATCTCCTCAATAATTAATTACCCCCCAGGTTTTCACACCTTCAAATACGACTTTCCGAGTGCCCACTTATACTTGGGACGTCCACAACCAAAGCTGCCGAACAGCTGATATCATCTCCAGCGACCTCCAGTAGACCACGCTTCTGACAAACCTGTAAAAGCCCAAAATAAAAGCCATCCACCCTGTACATCTGCACACGCATTCCATAGCAAAGCTTTCACACATGCCAGGCATCCATATGTACACAAGCCCAAAACACCTTTCAGAAAAACACCTGACTTACTTTGCCAACCCCCCTGTCTGCTAGAGCATTCATGCTCAGCACAGCAAAAAGATAAATTCCAATAGCTATCCACAAGGATCAAAAGGAAATCTCGGTGCATCTACCTTCCTATCCTTCAAGCATTTTCCTCTGTCAAATGACCATTGATATATCCTGTTATGGTCTTCCACTTTCAGCAACCCCCTGGGCTCTTCATATATGGCTTCATAAATATATACTGCATTTCCTTCTCCATACCAGCTCACATGGTCTTGTGATGGAAACAACCATTCTTCACCTCTACTCCTTCCTAACACATTTGATTCCCACTCATAATCATATACTGATTTAACAAACACCTGATCTTCAACTCCCACCTCATGATTATCCAATTTGCAACCTGCATCATTGGCTTCCAACTCTCCCTCTGGACAAACTGCCAGACCAAGACTATAGCCAAACCACTCATCCATATGCTGAGCATCAACATGTGGTGTGTCCACCATAAACCCATTTCCCTTCAGCCCATCAACATCAAACACAACAACTTCATGCATTGTAGACTCATCATTGTCACTTCCCTGTAGTTTCTCCAGCTTCAAGACCATTGGTGATCCTTCAAGATTCTCCACATCTTGCACAGGCATCCCTACCAAGTCTAAGCTCCCTAAATTCCCAGGCAAAGCATCTTGGTCCCCTCGACCAACAACAGTAGCCTCACATGCATTCTCACTACTGACAACCGACTCATTCTCTTGGTCATGACAAGGAACACACACCTTATGATCAGCAACCGCACCTGCAAAATCTATCACGTCATCATCCAAAGTAGCATCCAACTCATCATCAGTCACACCATCACTCCCTTCCTGCACAACTGGTATGCAAGTGTAATCTTCTCGAAGGAAGCCAACTCCAACAGATCATCCAATGCATTATCAAGAATACAGTCTAGCTCATCATCCAAAGAGCATTCCAAATCACTTTCCACAACAGCATCGACATACAATTGCAAGGATATCTCTTCCTCTACACAATTTGGCACCTCCATCTCTTCATTCGGCATAATAACTTCGTCGACAACCCCGCTTTCCAAAAACGATGGCTTCTCTTCAAGACCTGTCAAGCACTCCTTTTGCTTTGGCTTTTTAACCTGTATGGAATCCTCATTCGGACACCCTTTCAACACGAAAAGAACCCTGACGGCTTATCAAACATACATCTATTCACCTGCTTTGGCCTTAAAGGCATTCCTTCCAGCAAAAAACATTTGGCATCCTTTCCAGCATTAAAGAGATCCTCATGCACACCCTCTGAATGCATACCGAGCTCTGCCATCTTCTTCATCTTCCACTCCTTGTCCCTTGTAATCTGCACAGCATCCTCAAACGTTTTGGGTTTCTTCCCTTCGACCTTGAGCTTCAACGCAGGAAGCAAACCACTTACAAACAATCCTTTCTTCACAAACATCGGGGGAGCCTCACTCCGCAAAGAAAAGCACCATCGATCCCACAACCCTGTGAACACATGCAAAAAATCATCCATGTTTTTTCCTTGTCCCTGTCGCAAATCATTGAGTTCCTGCCATAGCACACTCAAGTCTTCAATGAAAAGATGCAGGGGGGAAGAGAGCTTGAGCTCTTGCAAGCACACACACACACACTCACAAAACCCTAATAGAGAACACACAAGGTGAGAGGCTGAAAATCTTCTTCTTCTCTACTCAACACTCAACACACCATATACAAGATAAGAGTACACCATAATATGAAAGGTACTCAACCAATACATACACGGGTTCTCTATAGTGTGAACCCGACTAAATGAGCTGGCGCTATAACTATGCCAGTCTCTAGAATGGCTGTCACACAGCCTGTCATCCCAGTGGCCGCATATCACCCAAGATCTCACCAACCATGCCAGTGGTGTAAGTGTGGGGCCTATCCCCCAGGCAGGTTAGTGTCCACCGCCTCACTAGAGCTCGATATCTCAACACTCCCCCTCGAGCTCAACTTCATCTCATGTACACCAAGTGAAGCCCTGAATCTGCGGAGCTTCTCTGTACCCAATGCTTTGGTGAAGATGTCAGCTACCTGATCCTCTGTGCTGACATAAACAAGGTCAAGGTCTCCTGCCAAGACCTTCTCTCTGACGAAGTGGTAGTGGACCTCTATGTGCTTTGTACGAGCATGAAAGACTGGGTTCCTGGCCAACTGTATACTGCTAATGTTGTCACAGAAAATGACAACTTGTCTATCCACTGATAGACCCAAATCTGCAAGTAGCTTTCTCAACCAAGCTACCTCACATGCTGCCATAGCAGCTCCTCTGTACTCGGCCTCTGTACTCGATAGAGCAACCGTAGGCTGCTTCTTGCTGCTCCAAGTCACAGCAGCACTCCCCAAAGAAAACATGAAGCCACTGGTAGATCTTCTGTCTGAGATACTACCAGCCCAATCAGCATCTGTGTACCCATGTACACATATCTCTGTCCCAGTCTCATAGAATAGTCCACAATGCAAAGTAGACCTCACATACCTCAGTATGCGTCTCACTGCATCCAAATGCGGTTTTCGTGGAACCTGCATAAACTGACTCACCAACCCAACAGCATAGCTCAAATCTGGTCTGGTGATCGTCATGTAGATCAAACTTCCTACTATGCTCCTGTACATAGTAGGATCCTCCAAGATCTCTCCTGAATCTGCACTCAACTTGCCATTCTGATCCAATGGCACAGAAATAGGCTTATAGCCTGTCATACCATACTTGGACAACATGTCCAAGCCATACTGTCTCTGCAGTAATCCAATACCATGTGGTGACCTAATCACCTCAATGCCTAAGAAATATCTGAGCTCCCCGAGATCCTTCATCTCGAACTTCTGTCTTAGCAAGATCTTTACATCAAAGATCTCTGCATCATGGTCCCCCGTAATGATCAAGTCATCTACATAGATGACAACAAGCACAACTCCTCTATCACCATGTCTCACATACAATGAGAAATCTGCATTGGCTACATGAAAGCTAATAGTGACAAGATATTCAGAAATCTTGTCAGACCATGCTCTTGGTGCTTGCTTTAAGCCATACAAGGCTTTCTTCAACCTGCAAACATGCTCGGGGTGACCCACATCCTCATATCCAGGTGGCTGCAACATATACACCTCTTCTTGCAAATCCCCATGCAAGAATGCATTCTTTACATCCATCTGATGTAAAGACCATTGCTTTGACGCAGCCACTGCTATCACAACTCTCACCGTTGCCATCTTGGCAACTGGGCTGAAAGTTTCCTCATAATCAATCCCATATGTCTGCGCATATCCTTTGGCTACCAATCTAGCCTTGTACCTGTTTATGCTTCCATCACTGTTATGTTTAACTTTGTACACCCACTTGCATCCAATGGCTTTCTTGCCTTCAGGCAATTGCACTAAATCCCAAGTTTCATTTCCATATAGTGCATCCATCTCCTCATCCATAGCTTTCTCCCAATGCACATTTCCAACAGCCTCATCAATGCATGTGGGCTCAACAACCTGCACAACCTTTGCCATATATGCATAGTGATGTGCCACATAACCATCATATGTAAATCTCTGCACAGGGTTCTTCACTCTCCCTGATCTTCGCAGCTTTTCATTCATGGCTTCCATAGCCTTCTTTACACCAGGTGTTCTCATAGCTGGGATCCCAAGCTCCTCATCAAGACTCATATCCAAGCCACTAGACTCTCCATCAACATGAGAATGCCCTGCAGAAATGTCAGGCATACCAAGGGGCTCAACCACTTTCTCTTTTCCTTTACGTGATGTAGTAATCACATTTGCAGGGCTGGTATTATGATGCAGCCTGCCACTCCATGGTCTATCAATAGACCCACTAGATGAGGACTCTCCTGGTCCACTCAAAGACTGTGATTGCTGACCTGCATTCTGTGCAACCACACTGCCACTCACATCAGCCCCAATAGCTTCTTTTCCAGCAGCATACCAGCTGCTCATCTCATCAAACACAACATCCCTGCTTACCCTCAACTCACGTGTAGCAGGGTTATAACACCTGTATCCCTTTTGCTCAAGGGAATATCCAATAAACACACATTTTTTAGCTTCCGGATCCAGCTTAGTTCTCAACTCATCTGGCACATGCACATATGCAATGCATCCAAAGACTTTCAGATGAGACAAATCTGGTTTTCTGCCAGTAAACCTCTCTTGTGGAGTTACATCATGTATGGCTGCAGTTGGAGTCCTGTTCATGATGTATACTGCTGTAGAAACAGCCTCAGCCCAATAGCAATGCGGCATATTCTTCTCTTCCATCAATGCTCGTGCAATCTCAGCAATGTGCCTGTTTTTCCGCTCAGCAACTCCATTTTGCTGCGGAGTGTATCTGCATGTAAACTGTCTCCGAATACCATTCTTCTTCAAGAATTCAGAGAACTCATTGGAGAAGTACTCTCCCCCTCCATCTGACCTTAGGCACTTTACATATTTCCCTGTTTGCTTTTCAACCAAAACTCTGAAATTCTGAAAGTGAGTGAACACCTCACTCTTCTCCTTCATGAAATATACCCACACTTTCCTTGTGTGGTCATCAATGAAAGTGACATAGTACCTGCAGCCTCCCATAGACACGGTCTTCGTAGGACCCCATACATCTGAATGCACAACATCTAGTGCATTTCTGCTCACATATCTGTTACGTGGAAACACATGCTTTGTTTGCTTCCCAAACTGGCATGCTTCACATATTTTCTGCATACCTTCCACTTTAAATTTTGGCAGCCCTGTCACAATTCCTTTTGTCTACATAGACTTCAATCTCTGCACATTTACATGTCCAATTCTTTTATGCCATATGTCTGTGTCTGCAACAACTCCTGAACCATTTGCAAACATCGCAGCACTCATTTCAGGCATGTCTACATTCAACGTAAACATTCTGCCCACTCTGTTGCCTTTTGCAACTAACCTGCACTTGTCTTTGAAATCTTCAACATAACATCCATCAGGGTTAAACCGAACCTGCAAACCCTGCTCAATCATCTGGCCAACTGAAACCAGATTCTTTGTTATGTTTGGTACATGAAGTACATCTGCAAGGTACTTCACTTTGCCATCCTGCATAGACAATGGCACATCTCCAACGTGGGCAATTGGATGAGCAGTGTCATCCCCTGTTTCCACAAAACCTGGTCTTTCCGGGTTTTTCATCTCCTTGAACCACTCCCCATGACTCGTCATGTGGTTCGAAGCGCCTGAATCCACATACCATACATTATCTTTTTGTGCTGCATCAACATTTTCAGACATGGCATTCACGACATGCTGCATAACAAACAGCCTTTCATTGTCCTCATTATTTCTGCTTGAGGATGCATAGTTGTTTTGCTGCACTTTCCCATTTTGCATGTCAGCCTGCTTCTTATAACATTCTGCCTGCACATGTCCAGGCTTACCACAATAATAGCATTCACGTGCATCATTATATTGCCTTTGCCAATTTCCACGGCCTCTTTGACTCCCCCTGCCTCTGAATTTGCCTCTTCCACCTGCGTGTTGTTGTTGTTGTTGATTCTGGGACTGTTGTTGTTGCTGCTGCTGCTGGCCATAATTCTGATTACCTGTTCGGCCACCTCCTTGACTGCGTCCACGGCCTCCTCTACCTCGTCCTCTTCCTGAACTCGTGTAGAAGGCCTGTTGCTCTGAACTGTTTTTGCTTTGTGAGGACTGTTGGTCTTCACCCAAGCTCTTCTCTTCGATAATCAGCATAGACACCAAATCTGTAAAGTTGGGAATGTTTTCCCGAGTCTGAATGGACGTCTTGAACGCCTTGTATTGTGGCCCGAGACCGTGGCCCGAGACCACGTAGACAGACCTCCACCTTATCATCATCATCTACTGACACACCAATAGATGCAAGGGATTCCACAATACCCTTTATCTTCAACGCATAGTCATTCACAGACATGCTCTTTTTCTCCACAGTATGAAGTTCATTCTTCAACTGTATCTTACGTGCCTTGGTATTTGTTTCATACAGCTTTACCAAGGTGTCTCACGCCTCCTTGGGGGACTTGGCATCCTGAATGTGCCCAATCATGGTGTCCTGTATACTAATGGAGAGCCAATACATAACCTTCCTGGCTCCTTGGTTCCAGTCTTTAAACTCTTTCACATCTGCAGCAGTTGGATTTATATCCGGTATCTCCGGTGCCTCTTCATGCTCGCCTTCTATGTAGTCCCAATAGCCTTTTCCCATCAGGAAATTCGTCAACCTGAACCTCCAAGCATGGAAGTTATTCTTATCCAGCTTCTCAGCCACAATCTGTGTTATGCCATCATTAGACATCTTGCCAAACACACAATTTTACCAGAAACTGCACTCTGGTTTTTCCTGCACAAATGCTGTATTTTCTGCAGCGGTACTGTTGTACTCTCAAATGTCACAACCAGTGACTTCAATGTGCATACATACACCCACTGGCAACTGTAGACCTCTTGCAGCACCCACAGTGTCTGCACAGTCAATCTGTCTTCCTGCAGTTCTTAAAACAGAGTTTTGCAGAGAATCGATGACTTACCCGCAGTGCTCGAAATCGCCTGCTTTCTGAAAAACGGAGGTCCAGACGCGCCCGAAACGCGTTTTCGGCCTGAAAATTTCAGTCCGTAGGCAAGTCCGTAGGACTGTATAGTTGCCCTATAGCTTTACTCCCGCGAAGAAAGCTCCTCAATCAGAGTTCGTTGCCGGTGCCTCCCGTAGAGCTCCCGACAAGGGTGTAGTCACCAACACAATAGGGAAGAGTAGTTGAAGCTCTTACCCTCGTACCGCTTCTTGTGGTTCTCTTGCTTGCAGCTCAGCCCTTAGCACGAACCAGGCTCTGATACCATGAAAAGATGCAGGGGGGAAGAGAGCTTGAGCTCTTGCAAGCACACACACACACACACTCACAAAACCCTAATAGAGAACACACAAAGTGAGAGGCTGAAAATCTTCTTCTTCTCTACTCAACACTCAACACACCATATACAAGATAAGAGTACACCATAATATGAAAGGTACTCAACCAATACATACACGGGTTCTCTATAGTGTGAACCCGACTAAATAAGCTGGCGCTATAACTATGCCAGTCTCTAGAATGGCTGTCACACAGCCTGTCATCCCACTGGCCGCATATCACCCAAGATCTCACCAACCATGCCAGTGGTGTAAGTGTGGGGCCTATCCCCCAGGCGGGTCATCAGTGTCCACCGCCTCACTAGAGCTCGATATCTCAACATTCAACTCTCTAGAACCGCTCCAAAAGAGCCTCTGTCAACCTGTTTAATGTCAAAACACTAGGTGGTATAGCCTTAGCTTCCTTTGCTTCAAAACCTTTGAGCCAATCTCTAGCATCACTCTTCAAAAAGATCCTCAAAAGTTTCAACACTTGCTCTTCATTATCAACAAGGTTGCTAATGCACGCAACCTCGAACCTCTCAAGAAATTCTGCTACATCCTCATCTTTATGCCCATAAAACTCAGGATACATCAACATTCTGAAAACCAACACAACACTGCAAGAAAAAGTAGCTAGCGAGTCGTGCTCCTATGGGGCATACACCCTTTGGAGGTGGCTTCAAGCAGAACTACTCCTTGCTAATCAACACCCTCAAAAAACTGAGCTCTCCTCAGTGGGGGCACCAGAAGAATGTGAGGTGAAAACAAGAAAGAAAGACCACGCCTCTATAGCCCTTCACCTCCCAACCTTCGAAACACTAACACCAATGGGGGCACCACCAGACGACACAAGCTGGAATACTTCTCACACTTCACCACCCACCCACGCCATAAAGACAGCTCAAAACCAACACAGACAACTGATCATTCAGCAAACACACAGCACCATCCACATTTCAACAAACTCAGCAAATACACCAAAATCCAGGACTTTGGCTAGGATTTACTACCAAGGGAATTCACCCTTGCGTCTGACAACCAAGCCTCTGTCTCCTGGTCTCTGTTTCACTTCAGAGGGCACCCCACCAGCAACCCTCAACTTCCTCTGCAGCCCGTCAATTCTTTGTCCAGCTGCTACCTGCCAAGTGTCATAGGCGAGTCCCACCTGTCTCCAGCCCCCACACATCAGCACCTCTCTACAGCCAACACAAACAAAAACCGACCACTGCTTCTTTGCTATCACGACCAGCACCCTTGCACTGTCTCTCCCGTCACCACGGGTCACTTCTCTCTCTTCCCTACTGTCCAAAGGCGGCCTCCACTGTCTTTTTTCTCTAGTGACGACCAACCACCACTTACACTCAGCAGCAGTCGTCGTCGCTGCGCCAACCATACACAAGCAAAAAAAAGTAACTCACTTTGGTCGTCGCTACCACCGGCGACCCCCTCTCCTCGCGTCTGTCTCTCGAGTGCCTTCGCAAGGCGGCTACCTTCTTATGCGACTGTCTACAGACTTACCAGAGCACCTTCACCACGACGAGGCGATCACCCGCGAGCCCTGCTCCAGCGGCCACCTCTTTCACACGTCCCCCTGTCTGTAGAATCACCCTCATCTTCGCCTCTCTCTTCGCCAGCCTCTGCAGTATCACCAGAGAGCGACCCCTCGTACCCTTGGCGGCCACTTCCTTCCTGCTGCACATCACCCGCCGCCTCTCCACGCCTTCGCCAACCTTCTACCATGTGCTGGCCGCAGCGCTGGCATCAAGGCAAGGTTCCACGTGGTCTCCTCAATAATTAATTACCCCCCAGGTTTTCACACCTTCAAATACGACTTTCCGAGTGCCCACTTATACTTGGGCCGAACAGCTGATATCATCTCCAGCGACCTCCAGTAGACCACGCTTCTGAAAAACCTGTAAAAGCCCAAAATAAAAGCCATCCACCCTGTACATCTGCACACGCATTCCATAGCAAAGCTTTCACACATGCCAGGCATCCATATGTACACAAGCCCAAAACACCTTTCAGAAAAACGCCTGACACTATGCTCTCAAAAACGCTTACAGCGAAGGAAGGAGAGGTGTCTAAATGTGTACTAAGGAATTTTCCTAGGTTTTTTGCTAAAGATTACATAGATGTGCATGGCGTAGAGGCCATTCAACACAAGATCATGAGCTAAAGCCAGAAGCCAAACCTAAGGCACAAAAGCTACGAAGACTAGGAGTCATCAAGGAGCAAGCACTACTCAAAGAGGTGAGGAAGCTTCTAGTAGCGGGTTCATATATCCTGTAGAAAATTCAGAGTGGGTCTCTCTCGTCGTGGTCACTCCCAAAAAGAACGGCAAATGGAGGGTGTGTGTGGACGGGTGTGTGTGGACTATCGTCCACTCAACAAGGCGACAAAAAGGGACCACTTTCCTCTCCCATTTCAAGATGAGATCCTAAATGAGGTAGTAGGTCATGAGAAGTATACGATATGTGATGGCTACTCGGGTTACTTTCAAATTGGGATTGCATTGGAGGATCAATTGAAAACAACATTCATCACTCCTTGGGGTTGTTATGCTTTTAGAGTCATGCCATTTGGTTTGACCAATGCTCCAGCGACATTTCAACGTTTCATGAACATGGTGTTTCAAGCATTCTTTGGGAAATCCATTAGAGTGTTCATAGATGATTTTTGCATCTATAGCTCTAAGTCATTGCATGTGCAGAGGGTGGAAGAAGGCTTGAAGAAACTTTACGACATGGGGGGCCAACTCAATCCCGACAAATGTCATATTGGTGAGGATGAAGTAATCTTGCTTGGTCATAAGGTTTCTTCCAAAGGCATTGAGGTGGATCCTACAAAGGCAAAGGCTCTTATCGATCTACCATCTCCAAAGAGTCTCAAGGAGGCCATCTCATTCATTCAAAAGGTGAAGTACATGTCACGCTTCATTCACTTAGCCTCAGAGTTACTTCACCCCTTGCAAAAATTGACTCAACAAGTAGAGTTTGCATGGTCTAATGAGCTTGAGGAGTACTTTTGTAACATTAAAGTCATTTTGTCAGAGCTACCAACACTCATGCCTCCTTGTTGGGAGTACACTTTCTTTGTTAGCTCTAGTGTTGGGAAGGAAACAGTGGGTGCAGTTTTGTTACAGCAAGATCTCCACAGTACTAGGATGCGGCCCATCTACTTTGTTAGTAGGGTCATGAATGTCTTGGATAAAGGCTACACGGAAGCGGAACTCATGATGCTTGCTCTCATCTTTGCGGTGAGAAAATTTAGATCCTACTTGTTAACAAAACCTTTTGTAATTCTCACTGCAAAAAATTTGTTTCCTTGGGTGTCTTCTCAAATGACTATCAGCGCTAGAATCACAAAGTGGGTTATGGAATTACAAGAATTCCAATACTCTTTCAAGGTAGAAGATATTGTGCGTGCACAATTGGCAGGGATTCTCACTTATGGAGATTAAGGTGCCTGAAGTAAAGACCCTACCATTGCCACCACCCAAAACTATACCTAATGCATTCACCTTGTTTTTTGATGGAGCTTTTAGAAAAGCCACAGGTAAAGCAGGGGGAGGACTGGTGCTGCTCAACCCAAATGGAGAGGTGGTTATGAAGGAGAAGGTCAACTTGCCAAGTTCTACTAGCAACAATGAAGCAGAGTACGACATACTACTTCATGGCTTTAAGGTGTGCATCAATCAATCAAGGGATACAACGTCTCCTGGTAAAAGGGGATGCACTTCTTATTGTAAGGCAAATTTTAGGCATTTGGGCATGCAATAATGAAAGATTAAGGCAAAAGGTTCATGCTATCCGCAGGTTGTTTAATCAATTTGAGGAGGTGCAATTGTATCATATTCCTAGGAAACAAAATGAGGATGCTGATCTATTTGCACAACAAGCTGTTGCATGTGTTAAGAAGGAAATGCAAGTAGTCTTGGCTGCAGTGGCTATTAAGCAACCACGGTACCAAGGAATGGAGACACTGGCTCCCATAGTGAGCTACATCTTGGAAGGTGAATTCCCACAAGACTTCACAAGGGCACAAAAGAGGAGGCTCATGAAGAGGGCAAGTTCTTTCTTGTTCTTAGAAGGTGCCCTCTACCAAAGAGGAAAAGATCAAGTGCGCAGAAGAGTACCAACAACCAAGGAGATTCCAGCCATTTTAGAAGGTCTGCATGAAGAAGCATGTGGTGGCCATTTTGCTCAAGAACTAACTGTGAAAAAGATTTTGTTTGTTGGGTATGTTTGGCCAAGCTTACATGTGGATGTCTAACATTGGTGTAAGAGCTGTCATAACTGCCAAGTCAATGGTAATAAGAGGTTGCTACATGGTCCACGCCAATTAGTCATTGCAAGTGGTCCATTTGAAAAATGGGGCATTGATGCTATGGGTCCACTACCTAGAACTAAAAATGGAAAATTGTACATCTTAGTGGCCATAGACTACACGACTAGGTGGGTGGAGGCTCAAAGTGTGGCAAGGGTGAATGGAAAGACTGTAAGCAAATTTGTTTACACTCATATATGTTGCAAATTTGGCACACCCTTGGAGATTGTTTTTGACAATGGTCTAGGTTTTAGAAAAGGTTTGCTCACCAAAGTTTGTGAAGAGCTTCATATTTCACATCGTCATAGCACACCCTACTATCCCCAATCAAATGGGTTAGTAGAGAAGGCTAATGGTGTCATTGCAGGAATCATAAGGAAGATGGTGGAGAACAAGACAAAGCTTTGGGACGAGTTCCTTGATGGAGCACTATGGGCATACCGGACTACCTATCGAGAAGCAACGGGGTTTACGCCCTTTCACTTGGTTTATAGTCAAGAAGCATTGCAGCCTATTGAGCTCAACATTCCAACAATGCGGCTACATGGAAAAGGTGGACTAGGAGATCAAGATGCATGGGTGGATCGACTTCTCAATTTAGTTAAGCTAGAGTGGAAAAGAGAAGCTGCATATGAGTGTTATAGAAGAAAAGCCACGCAAGTAGCGGAGAAGTTCAATGCAACTTTGAAAGACAAGGGCATCAAAGAAGGAGATCTTGTGCTAAGGTATGACAATAGACTTGATAATTGGTTTGATGCCAAGTTTGAAACTAGATGGCAGGGACCATACATTGTCAAGAAGGTTTTCAACTCTAGCTATTATCAGCTCATGGATTTGGATGGCAAAGAACATTCTAAGAAGGTTAATGGCTATAGACTCAAGCCATACTTGAGTCACATTCTACCGACAGACTTACAAAAGCAACCACAAAAAGGAGATAAAAGGGCATGTAAGTTCTGTGGTTTGAGTGATGGCTGTGGTGCAAAACACAAGGAACAGAAGAAAGATGGACAACAGAACCACATTACACCACTTGCTTTAGAAGGCCTACCTTATGATGGTACATGAATATACCATCATCTAGGGGGAGGGCTATCCACATCCACAAGGAGCTACCTCGACCAAGGAAAAACACATAAACTCTGTCATAAATACCTTTTCACTGTAAATAGGCGTGTGTGCGTTAGGGACTTTACCTATATCTTCTATATATTTTTTATATTATTAAAAAAAAAGTTTTTGCTAGCTACTCATCAAAAATAAATAAAATTATTACGGCCCATTTTGTGTAAATATTTCATTTCATATAAGGGCCTAAATATGGGGGTCTCTATTTTCTCTAGTTATGTAAATACTTCATTAGGTGTGTGTATTACAAAACCTAAATATATTTTTATTTATTTATTTATTATTATTATTCTTCTTCATAATACTTTTGGACCATCATTGTACATATGCTTTAACTTCACCATGCATAAGTAAATCCTATGCCCTCACATTTCTACCCACACCGTGTAGAAATGATATGTTGACTAGTTAAATACTAGCTTGTTTTTTTCTTATTATCTAAATCCTTTATAAAATGAAAAAAATCTCTTCCATGCAAGTGTCCACATACACTTGAGTCTCTAAGGTCAAGATATGATGTATTGGGGGGCTCAGTCTAGGAGCTAAAAAGAAATTCTACCAATGGGGACCCACACAAAGATTTTGAAAATTCCAAAAATACATGATTCTGCTGAATTTTTTGCGCCCGCCTCCACTCCAAATTTGGACTGGTCATCAAAAGACAAAAGTTAGCTCGGGAGCTCGGAAATATGCTCAATTTTTTTTGAGAATTTTTGGAGCTAATGGCGGTGAGATATGAATTTTTTATTGGACCCCAGTCTGCCCACTTTTTGGCAAGGTACACCTAGTCTCTTCTCACCTCCCTTACACATTCATCACCTACACACTTACTCATTCCTTTCTCACTCCATCAAACCTGCAAACTTCATATCCTCTCTCACCCTCTCCACCTTTTCCCTCTCCTTCCATCTCCATTTGCTCTCATATCTACTCTACACCCATACCTCATCTCCATTTCTCTCCCTACTACTCCCATATTACTAAATTATTTTTCCAATCTCAAAAATACATAAAAATTCAGCATGAATGTATCATATTAACCTCTGCAAATATGGGGTTTCCATCTACAAAAACCCCCATGTTCTTCACATCAATCAACTTTTGTGGCGTCGAATGCAAGAAGGAGACCGCGGTTAACTTAAAGATCTACACATGGGTGAATCCAAGCTTCTTCGAGCTTTTAACCACACAAAGGATCTTTCCAAATCTTTACTCCTCTCACTCAACCTCTCAGCCCTTCTCACCCATTTGTACATTTTACTACTAACCTTTTATAGTGATTACTAACTACTAACCACTAACATATGTAAATAAGCACCCACTCTACTACTTTTTGAGTAGGCATTACTACAAGTTATTTTCTCAAACCTCTACATCACACTCTCCTCTCATCTTCAATAATTCTCTCACCTTGAGCCCACATCCATGTGACTCAAGGGATAAGAAGAGGCCCACTCTCATTTCAAAATAAAAAATCCATAATCTATGATTTTCCATAGTAAAATTGATTAGGCTTAATCCTAATTGGGGCTTCTCAAACCTATAAATAGAGCCCTCTCCATTCCTTATAAAAGGGGGGATTACACACATTGTACACCACTCCCACCTCTACTAGTGTGTAAGGAGATAGTGAACTTGTGAGCTCTCTCTATACATCAATACCTTTGATTGCATAGAGAAGCTTGAAGCTAGTTATGTCATTGTGAGGGCTTGAGTGATGCCATACTCCCTATCATAATTGTATCTTGCCTTTGTGCATAAATAAGATTAGTAGTTTGGATGCAATTGTGTACAGAATCTTGGACTCCTACATCTCCAAAGTTGATTTAGCAAAGCGGTCCGATGTTTGATTTAAGGTAAATTCGATCCTTGTATTTTGTGGTGCGATTTTATGCTTGGTGGCTTGAGGGCCTGTTTTTGATTTGTTGCCTTTCATTCCATGGTTAGAGGGTTGTATGGTGAGAGGGCTCCCGTAACCTTAAGACCATGTGTATACCGGCAACAAAATCAAGCTTATATTGTCTCTCTAAGTTCTTCTCCAAGTTTGGTGTGCATCTGTGTTATGCTAGTCTCCTCCACACACAATACCATATGTTATGAGTGTTTGTTGAGGGTGTGTGTGCTTTTTGATTGATGTATATGGTTAGCTTGTACTGATTGGCTACAAGGAAAGATCTTTGGTGTCCTAGTTCACACACATAACTAGGTGGTGTCCCTTTCTTGTTGAGTGTGTGGTTTTGGGGTTCTTATATTTGTGTTGCGTTGTGCCCCAAGCCCATTACGGGAGCCTTGAGGAGTGCTTAGAGGCCGCTCTTCTAGTTGCCTGCCCCCCCGGACTACCTCAGCTTTATACACACCTAAAATGGCATTGGAAAGAAGCACATGGTGGAGAAAACACCCCCAAGGCACTAATATGAATATGGGTTGATAAGTAGAGGGTTGTAGAGAGCGAGGATGAGGGAGTGAGCATTGGGAGAGGACTAAGGACTTTATGATGGCGTGGGTGTTGGGAAGAAGGAGATTAACATAATATTAAGGGCTAAGAAGAAATATATCCTTGATGATGATAGATGGCCCCTTTTTATAGGTGGGGGGGACTCCCTTAGCAAAGATATAAGCGGTGTGAAAGTGGTTTAATGATTGAAGAGGTTGTAATTGGACCAAGGTGGTGGAGGAAGATTCCAAAGATATTTCAAATTTTCATTTAAGACAAGGTTTTTAAAGGTCATAATAAATAGGTGTTGGGTGAAAAAATTACAAAGTGGGGAGTGTAATTGTGGGTAAGAGTAGAAGTGAAGAAGAGATTTAAGCAAGCTATCCATAATTTTTGTAAGCCACTATTTTGGCTCTAACTTTTTGTGCATAGCGTGGACTAAGAAGCTTCAGAAAGCAAAGTTGAAGTTCATGACCCATTGTACAGAACCATTTTCCATGATCTGCAAAGTACTTGGTAAACTTTGATTGCTAAATTCTGAGCAAAAGATACTCAAAACTTTGAATCAAATTTGCCTACCCCAAAACAAAAGTCTTCCAAGAGGGCCCCTTCATTTTTGCATTCTTTATTTGGAAAATGCTTTCTTAGTCACCATAAAAGAATAAGGCATGTGAATACACATGGTGTATGGACTTAGCACTTTAATGCAATATCAAAATAGTCCCCACTTGTAAGAGCATGTCAACACTCCCTTGTATCCATAATAAACAAGAGATGGATGCATCAAGGCTAGCTAGTCAAAATCTGGAGAAGTGTCAAAATTAGGAGTTGTCCGAGTTAGAACTAACAGAAAACAAGTCTCTTAAGAGTTCTCAGAGTTAGGACTAGTCAAAGTTAGGCGGATTAAAATAAGTGCTGAATTAAGGCAATGCTAATTAATTCAGTGCTAATAGGTGCTGAATTAAGGCAATGCTAATTAATTTAGTGCTAATAGGTGCTAAATTAAGAAAATGCTGATTAATTCAGTGCTAATAGGCATTCAATTAAGGTTGGCGGGCAGCACCTGTGGATCCGGGGTTTTGGTGGGCGACACCCGCCGTGGATACGTGCATGCATAATTTGGTAAGAAATGAGCTCTTGATTTTTCAGGAAAGGTGTTCTTAGGCTTCATATGTCACCCAGATGGGGGTCGTGGGGGCGGGGCCCACCGCGCACGTGGGCGCTGGGGGCATTCGTCGGGCTATCGAGATTTTTTTTTTGAGAAATTGTTTGGGATTACCATTCTCCCTTACATTCAAGAAAGAATGGCAATGTGGCTGCCATTCTCAAGGCCTCCCATCACCTTGAAGGGAAGAATGGCACCCCTGCCATTCTCTCCTTTCATTCAAGAAAGAATGGCACTAGTGCCATTCTTAGGCATCCCATCACCTTGAAGGGAGGGAATGGCACCACTACCTACCTCTCTTACATTCAAGGAAGAATGACAGTGGTTCCATTGTAGGCATCCTATCATTTTGATTGAAGGGGAGAATGGCACCACTGCCATTCCTAGGGCCACCCCTCATGTTAAAGGGAAGAATGGCATCACTGTCATTCTAAGGGCCTTCCATCACCTCACAGGGGAGAATGGAAATACTACCATTCTCAAGGCCTCCCATCCCATTATCTTGAAGGGTAGAATGGCACCAGTGCCATTCTCCCTTTCATATTCAAGGAAGAAAGGCAGTGCTTGCATTCTCAAGGCCTCCCATCACCTTGAAGGGGAGAATGGTGCCACTGCCATTCTCGCCTTTCATTCAAGGAAGAATGGCAGTGGTGCCATTCTCAAGGCCTCCCATTACCTTCATGGGGAGAGTTAAACCACTCGCACTCTCCCTTACATTCAAGGAAGAATGGCAGCGGTGCCATTCTCAAGGCCTCCCATCACCTTGAAGTGCAGAATGGCACCACTCCAATTCTCTAATCCTAGTTAGGTAGTTGGATCACCGGAGCTACTACCAACATCAACTTCAGTCTCGCTAAAAAGCCAAGTCACATTGTTCTGACCATATCATTGGTACCTTATTAATCTGCTCATTGAGCAGCACAGCCACGTTCGCTACTATTTAACGGAGCATCTGACTATACCATCGGGACCTGCCCTAGAAATTGGCTTAGCTGCTTACTATTAATCGAAACACCCACCTTCCAAATAATTCCCACTTTAGCCGGATCCACTGCAATACCTTCTTTTGACACAATGTGCCCAAGCAGCATCCCACTGCCCACCACAAATGCACATTTAGCTGGATTTAGGAACAATCGAGCTTCCCGGCACTTTGTTAGGCACAGTAGTAAATGGTGCAGATGCAAACCCTTCTGTCCAAATACAATAAAGTCATGCAAAAAGACCCTCATGAACAAAGTCAAGTACTCCTCAAAAATCTCATGCACCATTCTCTAAAAAGTGGCAGGGGCATTCTTCAGACCAAATGTCATTACATTAGAAGCAAAACCCCCCCACTTGTCGTGGGAGCTCTACGAGAGGCACCGGCAAACGACATGTTGACACCTTCCACCACCTTGGTGTGTCTCCACTCGCTGCCTGCATACTATGGACAGCTTCAGCTTCTTCTTCCCTTTTCGGACCGTGATAATGTCAGAATGCTAATCCTGCTTGATTCGAGCTTGTCGTAGCCAGGGACGGCCTAGCAACATGGGGTAGGCCCCTTTAATGTCCTCCATCCGCCGCAGCACTACTATTGCCACTTGGAATGAGAATCCAAAAACTTCCATGGACCAACCCCAAGGGTTGCACACTTCATTGATCAACCATTTTGACGTCGAATGGTGCAGGTTTCCATGTCATCAGACCCAACTTCTCACACATCATATCCGATAAAATGTTGATCTCGGACCCTCCATCCAATAAGACACCAAAAATGTGCTGACCTGTCAATAACTGCACATTGATCAGCGGCACATCCTTGTCAAATACCAAAGCTTCGGCTCCAGAAGCTGACCTCCGCCTCCGTGGAGCCTATCTGCACTGCTAGCTTATCAGGCACCCTACTTTCGGCTTCCTCTACACCCATAAGTTGTCGGATCAATTGCTATCGGAAAGTCGGAGCAGTTGTTCCACTGACATGTGAATTGGCTGTCCCTTTATATCCTCCAATAAATCATACGACTCATTGTTAATTTTTTCCTTGTCTAGATTGGTTCTTGGGATACTTGTCTCCTTTGGCTCCACCACTGCTAGTGGTACAACCGGACCAGAGCGTCCACTTGTCCACCTAGAGGGCTCGGAGGGCTGATTCTCTATGACCCATTCTGTGACCCAAGTCTGAATCTTGTCTTGATCTCGCCAATCCATCACTGGCTACTTCCCTTCCCTTGCCCAAAGCAGCATTCTCCGTGGGTTGCATAGGCAGTATACCTTTAGAGTGGATGATAGCCATCACCGACGTTTCCTGGTCGGGCGAATCCTCGTCCGTTGCCTCCGGCTCATCTAGAGCCACAATCTCCACCACATTCACCATGGGTTGTTTGTTGGAGGAGGTTGCCTTTCCCGTTGCTTGGCTGTTGTCCTCCGCCTTGTGCCGCTTCCATATAGTTCACACTCCAACTTGCAATGGCGTAGAGCTATGATAGTAGAAGAAAATCAACTTTCATTCCACCATTTGTCTATATTGCCTAGAGTCAGCTGCAAAACTCACTCTTGGCTGGAAAGGATGGTGTACCTGCTCAGGCTGAGCAATAGGAGCCACCAGAGCTATCGGTGGTACCATTAACACTGCTGCTACTACCGGTGCCCCAACAGTGGTGGACTGCATCGCCGTCTGAAAAATTGCACATCACAAATCATTCAAGCCACACATTCCTCTGCCATATGGCCATCATTCTGACACCGGGTACACCATTCTCCCAATCAGGGTTTTGAGAAGTCACAGCGCCATCCATAGGAACTCGAGCTCCCGTCGCCGACCCTTCTCTTGGGCCAACTTCCTGACCTGCTTTCTTGTTTTCTTCCACCCGTGGTGCTTCTCCTCCTCATCACTAGTTTTTGATTCGTCCGAATCCTAATTCTTTGTATCATCCGAGGAATCCGTATTGGAATGTTTGGACTTGGCTTTACTCGTCGTTGGTCTTTTGGTATTGACCAAAACCCACTTGGCATGAATAGCAGCCTCAATCAGATCCTCTAGAGTCGCCACAGCCAGGTCACTTACAGCCACCGCCCGCTTCACAGGTGTGCTTAGATCTTTAATAAAATAAGAGTTTAGTTTCTCACCCACCAGCTCATTGGCTTGATCCAGTCACCAACGCAACTCCCAAAACTTAGCCGCATAATCCACTGTTAAATCGTTCTGGGTCATCTGACCCAACTTATCAAGAACATGATTAGAGGTCTTCTCCTCTCGATAGCAGGCCAAGAAAGCATCGTGTAGAGAATCATAAGTTGGAAAGTGACCCGCTCCATATACTGTGCAATCCAAACAGCTACCTTCTTATTACAGAGGGTCGGGACAAAGGCCACCTTCTTCAATTGCTGATCCACTGGGCCTGGAACATTGACCCATCATGCACTATCGAATAGTAGAATGTGGGCATCCTCATAGTCCGATGAACGCCTTGAAAACTTTAGTTACTTGATTGTCATGGCGGCAGCGCGACGGGTAGGTGCACTGGCCCAAACTGAAGGCGTCTCCTGCCCAAAGGGATGTACTGATGAAAATTGATCAGCGCGGTGGCAGCGATGGAGGGCTCGGAGGGAGACCCAAATGGTTCACCGGATCGTCCTCTCTGTACTAGGGCAGAGACTCCAGAGAATGTAGAAAGACAGCTTCTCCTTCTTCGGTGGTCGGTTCCACCAGAGCTTCATCGGGCATGATAGCACCTACCTCTGGTTGCGGGCGCTCTGCTCCATCACCATCCTCCGAAGAGCCTCTCAAACTCGACAAATAGTTGAACACTACAGCCTCTCGGTTTGCCACATAGCGCTGATGGCGCTCATCCCACTTGGACATGAACCCATCCGGTCCACCATCATATGGGAGTCCGTTTGGAAATCGTGGTCGCCAAAGTGTTAACTGCAAAGACCGTCAACGGAAAACATTACACTTTGACTTAAACTTAAAAGACAGAAATAGAACTAAATCATATTAGATAGGAACATCAATGCACAAAAAGATGAATGATTTATTCATGTCGGGTCATCCTTATATAAACGAATGTTGAAGAGTCACAAAGTAATTTGGTACAAAGACATGGCACTTCAATGATAGCGCTCTGTACAGGCACATCGGTACACGGATGGGCGGATTACATCTAGATGGTTAGTGAGCTAGACGGATGGGCCGGATTACATCTAGATGGTTAGTGAGCTAGACGGACGGGCCGCCCAACAAATGGAAACACTGCCATTCTCCCTTACATGTAAAGAAGAATGGCAGTGGTCCCATTATCAAGGCCTCCCATCACCTTGATTGAAGGGGGGAATGGCACCACTGCCATTTTCAGGGCCTCCCATCAACCTAAAGAGGAGAATGGAAGTGGCACTATTCTCAAGGCCTCCGATCCCATCACCTTGAATGGGAGAATGGCTCCATTCTCAAGGCCTCCAATCCCATCATCTTGAAGGGGAGAATGGCACCACTGCCATTCTACCTTACATTAAATGAAGAATGGCAGTGGTGCTATTCTCAAGGCCCCCCATCACCTTGAGGGGGGAATGGCACCAAGTGCCATTCTCCCTTACATTCAAGGAAGAATGGCAGCAGTGATGCCATCCTCAAGGCCTCCCATCACCTTGATTAGATGGGAGAATGGCACCACTATCATTGTCAGGGCCTTCCATCACCTAAAAGGGGAGAAAGAATGGCACCACTGCCATTCTCAAGGCCTCCCATTTCATCATCTTGAAGGGTAGAATGGCACCAAGGAAGAATGGGAGGAGTGGCTACCATTCTAAAGGCCTCCCATCACCTTGAAGGGGAGAAAGGAATCAATGTCATTCACCCTTACATTCAAGGAACAATGGCAGTGGTGTCATTCTCAAGGCCTCCCATCACCTTGAAGGGGAGAATGGCAGTGGTTCCATTCTCCCTTACATTCAAGATAAAATGGAAGTGGTACCATTCTCCCTTACATTCTAGGAAGAATGACAGTGGTGCCATTCTCAAGGCCTCCCACCACCTTTATGGGGAGAATGAAACCAATGCCATTCTCCCCTACATTTAAGAAATAATGAAACCAATGCCATTCTCCCCTACATTTAAGAAATAATGAAATTGGTGTCATTCTCAAGGCCTCCCATCACCTTGATTGAAGGGGAGTGGCAAAATGCCATTCTGAGGGCCTTCTATCACTTGACAGGGGGAGAATGCCATTTTGAGGACCTTCTATCACTTGACAAGGGAGAATGCCACCATTGCCATTCTCAAGGCCTCCCATCCCAACATCTTCAAGGGTAGAATGGCACCACTGCCATTCTCCCTTACATTCAAGAAAGAATGGCAGGGCTGCCATTCTCAAGGTCTCCCATAACCTTGAAGCGGAGAATGGCACCACACTGCCATTATTCCCTTTAATTCAAGGAAAAATGGGCAGTGGGGTGGTTGCAAGATGAGGTTATCTAGTTTCATGTCGTGGGCGCCCTTGGCTTTAGCTGAAAAACAGGCATTTTTCAAGAAGAATAGCCAATCTCTCATAGTTAGCCAAGGAGTTTCACTTCAAGGTCTTCTAATGAAACATCATATGCAAAGTTGGGCACCTGAAACTATAATCTGATCGAATATCCAATAATTGCAAATCCCCTTTTCTTTGGGAACCAAGTTTGAATACAGGCCCTGTCCTAGGTTTAGACAGGTATAGTGAATGTGAGTAAATTGCCTATAACTTTTACATTATTACTCATATGATGTTCCCACTTTGCATATCACAAATACAAATAACATAGAGCTTAACTTGATTTATCGAGTAATTTTTGATGTGTTCTACTATTTTCTATATTATTTAAAAGATATTAGAATTGTTAAAAAACATACTATTTTATCCTCCCACCACATCTACCATTTAAAATGCTCAAATTGTATGGATCTAGTGATGATTAGATTGGGAAAGATTAGTATAATGTGGGTATAAGGTAAAATTACAAATCTAACGGTTTGATTTTTGTAGATTTACTTTGGAAAATTTATTATGACTGTTAGAGGCCCATTAAATCAATAGTAATTTAATTCTAGAAAATTAAACCCTTTTCAAGTCTAAAACCAATCCTAGTTAGGTTTGGAAATCTAGGCTTGGTAAACTTCACAGCTTAGGTTTCATTCCATGTGTGAGGCTTGGGTAGGCCCAAACCTTATATATGCATGCCACTTTATGTCCACGTGAGCATCGAGAGGATCCACATAAGCAGCTTGCCACCTCAGCTTGCCACCTCCACCCTCCATGTCAACATGGTCAACCTAGTTGACTCCCCACCTCATCATCCTAGTCATCATTAATGCCACATCATCTTGCCACCTTTGCATGCCACCTCGCACATGGTGACATGGCATGCCACATCATGGAATTGCCACATCAACCATAATAGTGCCACATGTCAAGAGAATGCCACGTGTCATGCACGCTTGTGACACGTGGCATCTCCTTCCCACCTCCCCTCTTTTTTCAAAAACATATTTTTGGAAAAGTTAATTTAGTAATTTAGAGAAATAGAATATAGAAATTTAAATAATAAAATATATGTAACTTATTAAATAAAAGAATTTAAAATCACTAATTTTAAAGGATTATATTTTGGGATTAGATCAATAAAAATATTATTAAAGATCATATTATTAATTTTAAAAAAAATAAATTTTTTATTTTTATATTTCTTGAAATTTTTTAATGTAGAATAAACCTTTGAATAAAATTTGAAAAAAATACTTTATTTAAAAAAAGCAGTTATATAATTATAAAATAAAAGATTTCTTTAAAGATATATTTATATATCTAGTAATGATAAATATTTAGACTTGTTAATAAATATTATAAATAATATTAATTTTTAAGTGGATAATAGTTTATCTTTAATTATCTTTATGTTTATCTTAGTTATCCAATCAATCTTAGATAGGAAATCAAGTGAGATTTGAAGTGGATAACCTATTTTTCCTATATAATCACACATCTCTAGTACTATCCCACACTTATCTCTAGTACTATCCCATCATTGAGCCTTTATAATATTTTCTCTCTTAGCTTCCTTGAGAATGGGTTCTCAAAGTCGTAGGAGTCGGAAACGTGATAGGACTAGACTCCCCCCCATCCACCAAGTTCAAGAGGAGGAGAGGAGAAGGGTAGCTCGTGAGAGTGGAGAGCACGTCAACGAGCAACACCTTCCGTTGGCGATGATCCAAGCCTTGTTCCTCCTCTTCCACTTCCTCTCCCTTCGCCCTCTTCCCCCCCACTACCCCTTAGTTTAGATAATCCACATGAACCCGCCCTTCTTGAGTCCTCTCTTCTACAAGAACCCACCCCCCCTCCTTTGGGCGCCCTTCGTGTGGATAGGAAAGAACTATCAAAGTCAGGGGCACATCGTCGTGCCCATGCAATCTTCCATTCCTATTTCAAAGACCTCACGTCTTCATCACAGGCATGTGTGCTTGATGCTTTGATTGATCTGCCCAACATGGCCAACTGCAGGGCACTTTTCGACATTGGAGGTCGAAGAGAGAGGAGAGCTGGCATGGCGGTGCTACAAAGTGTTCGTCATTCCTATATAGTTAACAAGAAGAGGAACTCTGCGGACGCTTTGGCTGCTCGACGGGCTATTGTGGCAGCCATAAGTAGCTCCCAAATGAAGGGTAAGGTTAGTGCCACATCTCGCATCCTTTCCATAGCACCACACGCACTTAGAGTTGGGTCTATTAGGCGACAAAGTTTAGATGCCAATGAGGTTGGTGCTATGTGGGCGAGTAGTGGTCGTGTAGCTAGGCATGATCGCCTACTAGATGAAACCACTAGAACCTTGATAGAAAGTTTTTGGGAGGAGAATTGTCGTGCATCGCCAGTTTTCAAGAAAGCTTTGCGTAAGAGAGTGACAAGAGGAGTGTTCATTGAGCACGGTGCTTGCTTTCTTGAAATGTCCCAAACAGAGTTGTATTCTCAGTTTGTGGCTTCGTATCCAGAGCTTAAAATTGGGCAAAGGTCATTTGAGGGGTGTAAGCCTTGGTTTGTGAGGTACTCACGTCAGCGTGACACATGTTGTTGTCGCTACCATGTTGAGTTCAAACTTTTTTATGATGTGTTCCGTTCTCTTAGTGGGCATAGAGAGTTGCCTCGTAGTCCACGTGATTTCATCCACTCTCTTTTGTGTGCACGCACGGAGGATGCCCAATTCCATAGGATGCCTTGTGTGGAGAGCAATTGCACATCATGTGGTTCACTTGCACATCTACAGATGGTAGATCTTGATGCAAGTGACCAAGAGATAGTGGCATGGCAACGTTATGAGTATGTGACACACCAGCTCCAGAGTGGTGGACAGTCCAGGAAGTTGCAGCTCGTGGACAAACATACACCACGTTGTCACTTCACAGCCACATTTAGGGAGCAGATCTACCCCTACATACGGCACAGTCATTGTGCCAAGTGGCAGGATCGTCAGTTCCGAGCATGCCTAGCAGAGTTTCCTATTGGTGTGGTCGTCTCTGTGATTGATTTTGCAGAGAACTACACTTTCACACCTTTTCAGGAGATACAATCTGAGTATTACTTCTCAGAGCAGGTAATGGTTATATTTTGTAATATTTGTTTTATGTTTGAGCTACATTACTTAATTGATTTTTTGTGTCCTAAACGTATGTATTGCTTACCTCACCAGGTTGCTATTTTGGTCCACATTAGCTATCGACATGCAGAGGCTCATGTAGATGGGATAGCGAGTACCCTCGAGACCCGTGTCATTATTCGAGAGTATCATTTCTATATCAGTGATGATCGTTCACATGATGCACATTTTGTGCAACACTGTTTTCGTCTCCATGACGATTTTTTAGGAGATTGTGGGATCAGACATGTCCAGCGATGGGTTTGGTCGGATGGTTGTGGCGCACAGTTCAAGTCATCACGTCAATTCTATTGGCTCTACAGGTTGTACTTATGGCTTTCTTACATTTACAATTAAACTAAATTCACTAGAACATCTTAAAGAAAACAATAACTAAGACTATCTTTTATGGATTTATAGGTGGCATGTGCAGTCTAGTATCCCAGTGATTTGGTCATTCTTTGAGACTGGTCACGGGAAGGGTGAGCATGATGGTGCAGGCGCGTGTGTGAAACGTGCCTTGAGGCGTCATCAGCTGCGACAGGATGCTCAGCGGTTCAGAGATGCGGGCCACGTAGTCGAGTGGTGCTCCCAACATTTGTGTGGGAGTGCAGCATCATCGTACCCCAAACGTGATGCTCGGATTGTCAGGAGATTTTTTTGGCATGTGGATGGTGGCACGATTGACCGTAGAGCCTCCCATGATTGTGACGCAGTACCTGGCACCTTGGGCTTACATTCCATCAGGAGCACGTGCATGGCGGCCCCCACGATTTACACACGACGGTTTGCATGCTTCTGTGGAGCATGTATGGATGGCGATTGGTCACATTGTGCCTCGAGAGGATGGGCAGATGCATGGATACAGACATTCCTCTCCCCCGAGCATCCTTCACATCCAGTGGTGTCTGATGAGCACACAGGTCCTGCGTTCATAGTCAGTTATGATGACCTGACAGATTTGCTACAGGAGGGTGATGTATTTGCTGTTATTGCCAGTGAGGGAAATAGCGAGGGAGTAGACTACTATCTGATGAGTTGCACTAGGCCAAAGTGCATGCTTGTCCAGGATACAGTGGATGATTATGGGTTTTCTTATGACGCCCATAGCATGATTGTGGCAGGCCGGTTCTACCAGCAGATTCGACTTCATCGGGGGAGTCTTGAGTTCCAGCAGTGGAAGTGGGAGTTAGAGGCATTTCAGTTCTCTCATCTAGTGGTTGCTACCAGGCTCACTCTTGTTCGAGTACAGAGCCGAAAACACAGTTCTCACCCTCGTTTTCGGCTTCGAGTGGATGACCATGAGAGCATTCTAGAGCAGTTGAGAGCTAGAGAGGGTGCTGCTGACTAGATCTCTATCTTGATAGTGACTAAACTCAGACTAGCTGGGTTAGCTCACATACATTGTACTTAGATTTTTGGGCAGTGACTAACCTCAGACTAGCTGGGGTAGCTCATTTTCATTCTGATGTACTTATTTGATGTTTATATCATTATGAGTTTTCTCATTATTGAGTATCATTACATTTTAGTTGATGTTCTTGATTTTATTATATTTTTTAACACTTTGGCTATCATATTGTTTGTTGAAAATCTCCATGCCATCGTACCCAAACATGCTCTGATGGGGACCAAACTTTTCAAGCATGGGGAGGGGACCCACCCCCACATGCTTGCAAATTTTGGTCATCATCAGAGAATGTTTGGATTGGGAATTGGCGCCCAGTGCGGGTTTTTGAAGTCTCTTGGTGCTTAAGAGGCCATGGAAAATCCGGGCCTTCCCCATACCATCGTACCCAAACATGCTCCGATGGGGACCAAACTTTGCAAGCATGTGGGGGTGGGTCCCCCCCACATGCTTGCAAAGTTTGGTCACAATCAGAGCATGTTTGGATTGGCAATTGGCGCCCAGTGCGGGTTTTTCAAGTCTCTTGGTGCTTAAGAGGCCATGGAAAATCCGGGCCTTCCCCATACAATCGTACCCAAACATGCTCCGATGGGAACCAAACTTTGCAAGCATGTGGGGGTGGTTCCCCCCCACATGCTTGCAAAGTTTGGTCACAATCAGAGCATGTTTGGGTACGATGGTATGGGGAAGGCGTGGATTTTCCATGGCCTCTTAAGCACCAAGAGACTTGAAAAACCCGCACTGGGCGCCAATTGCCAATCCAAACATGCTCTGATTGTGACCAAACTTTGCAAGCATGTGGGGGGGACCCACCCCCACATGCTTGCAAAGTTTGGTCCCCATCGGAGCATGTTTGGGTACGATGGTATGGGGAAGGCCCGGATTTTCCATGGCCTCTTAAGCACCAAGAGACTTGAAAAACCCGCACTGGGCGCCAATTACCAATCCAAACATGCTCTGATTGTGACCAAACTTTGCAAGCATGTGGGGGGGACCCACCCCCACATGCTTGCAAAGTTTGGTCCCCATCGGAGCATGTTTGGGTACGATGGTATGGGGAAGGCCCGGATTTTCCATGGCCTCTTAAGCACCAAGAGACTTGAAAAACCCGCACTGGGCGCCAATTGCCAATCCAAACATGCTACGATGGGGACCAAACTTTGCAAGCATGTGGGGGTGGTTCCCCCCCACATGCTTGCAAAGTCTGGTCCCCATCAGCTGGTCCCCATCAGAGCATGTTTGGGTACGATGGTATGGGGAAGGCCCGGATTTTCCATGGCCTCTTAAGCACCAAGAGACTTGAAAAACCCGCACTGGGCGCCAATTGCCAATCCAAACATGCTCTGATTGTGACCAAACTTTGCAAGCATGTGGGGGGGACCCACCCCCACATGCTTGCAAAGTTTGGTCCCCATCGGAGCATGTTTGGGTACGATGGTATGGGGAAGGCCCGGATTTTCCATGGCCTCTTAAGCACCAAGAGACTTGAAAAACCCGCACTGGGCGCCAATTACCAATCCAAACATGCTCTGATTGTGACCAAACTTTGCAAGCATGTGGGGGGGACCCACCCCCACATGCTTGCAAAGTTTGGTCCCCATCGGAGCATGTTTGGGTAGGATGGTATGGGGAAGGCCCGGATTTTCCATGGCCTCTTAAGCACCAAGAGACTTGAAAAACCCGCACTGGGCGCCAATTACCAATCCAAACATGTTCTGATTGTGACCAAACTTTGCAAGCATGTGGGGGTGGGTCCCCTCCCCATGCTTGCAAAGTTTGGTCCCCATCAGAGCATGTTTGGGTACGATGGTATGGCGAAGGCCCGGATTTTCCATGGCCTCTTAAGCACCAAGAGACTTGAAAAACCCGCACTGGGCGCCAATTGCCAATCCAAACATGCTCTGATTGTGACCAAACTTTGCAACCATGTGGGGGGGACCCACCCCCACATGCTTGCAAAGTTTGGTCCCCATCGGAGCATGTTTGGGTATGATGGTATGGGGAAGGCCCGGATTTTCCATGGCCTCTTAAGCACCAAGAGACTTGAAAAACCCGCACTGGGCGCCAATTACCAATCCAAACATGCTCTGATTGTGACCAAACTTTGGAATCATGTGGGGGGGACCCACCCCCACATGCTTGCAAAGTTTGGTCCCCATCGGAGCATGTTTGGGTACGATGGTATGGGGAAGGCCCGGATTTTCCATGGCCTCTTAAGCACCAAGAGACTTGAAAAACCCGCACTGGACGCCAATTACCAATCCAAACATGCTCTGATTGTGACCAAACTTTGCAAGCATGTGGGGGGGACCCACCCCCACATGCTTGCAAAGTTTGGTCCCCATCGGAGCATGTTTGGGTAGGATGGTATGGGGAAGGCCCGGATTTTCCATGGCCTCTTAAGCACCAAGAGACTTGAAAAACCCGCACCTGGGCGCCAATTGCCAATCCAAACATGCTCCGATGGGGACCAAACTTTGCAAGCATGTGGGGGTGGTTCCCCCCCACATGCTTGCAAAGTCTGGTTCCCATCGGAGCATGTTTGGGTACGATGGTATGGGGAAGGCCCGGATTTTCCATGGCCTCTTAAGCACCAAGAGACTTGAAAAACCCGCACTGGGCGCCAATTGCCAATCCAAAGATGCTCCGATGGGGACCAAACTTTGCAAGCATGTGGGGGGGACCCACCTTCACATGCTTGCAAAGTTTGGTCCCCATCGGAGATTGTTTGGGTACGATGGTATGGGGAAGGCCCGGATTTTCCATGGCCTCTTAAGCACCAAGAGACTTGAAAAACCCGCACTGGGCGCCAATTACCAATCCAAACATGCTCTAATTGTGACCAAACTTTGTAAGCATGTGGGGGGGACCCACCCCCACATGCTTGCAAAGTTTGTTCCCCATCGGAGCATGTTTGGGTACGATGGTATGGGGAAGGCCCGGATTTTCCATGGCCTCTTAAGCACCAAGAGACTTCAAAAACCCGCACTGGGTGCCAATT
This sequence comes from Cibotium barometz, assembly GCF_041138505.1. Taxonomy (NCBI): domain Eukaryota; kingdom Viridiplantae; phylum Streptophyta; class Polypodiopsida; order Cyatheales; family Cibotiaceae; genus Cibotium; species Cibotium barometz. Next base: position 25,854,645 of record NC_141062.1, on the reverse strand, counting down.
ACCAATCCAAACATGTTCTGATTGTGACCAAACTTTGCAAGCATGTGGGGGTGGGTCCCCTCCCCATGCTTGCAAAGTTTGGTCCCCATCAGAGCATGTTTGGGTACGATGGTATGGGGAAGGCCCGGATTTTCCATGGCCTCTTAAGCACCAAGAGACTTGAAAAACCCGCACTGGGCGCCAATTGCCAATCCAAACATGCTCTGATTGTGACCAAACTTTGCAAGCATGTGGGGGGGACCCACCCCCACATGCTTGCAAAGTTTGGTCCCCATCGGAGCATGTTTGGGTACGATGGTATGGGGAAGGCCCCGATTTTCCATGGCCTCTTAAGCACCAAGAGACTTGAAAAACCCGCACTGGGCGCCAATTACCAATCCAAACATGCTCTGATTGTGACCAAACTTTGCAAGCATGTGGGCGGGACCCACCGCCACATGCTTGCAAAGTTTGGTCCCCATCGGAGCATGTTTGGGTACGATGGTATGGGGAAGGCCCGGATTTTCCATGGCCTCTTAAGCACCAAGAGACTTGAAAAACCCGCACTGGGCGCCAATTGCCAATCCAAACATGCTCTGATTGTGATCAAACTTTGCAAGCATGTGGGGGGGACCCACCCCCACATGCTTGCAAAGTTTGGTCCCCATCGGAGCATGTTTGGGTACGATGGTATGGGGAAGGCCCGGATTTTCCATGGCCTCTTAAGCACCAAGAGACTTGAAAAACCCGCACTGGGCGCCAATTACCAATCCAAACATGCTCTGATTGTGACCAAACTTTGCAAGCATGTGGGGGGGACCCACCCCCACATGCTTGCAAAGTTTGGTCCCCATCGGAGCATGTTTGGGTACGATGGTATGGGGAAGGCCCAGATTTTCCATGGCCTCTTAAGCACCAAGAGACTTCAAAAACCCGCACTGGGCGCCAATTACCAATCCAAACATGTTCTGATTGTGACCAAACTTTGCAAGCATGTGGGGGTGGGTCCCCTCCCCATGCTTGCAAAGTTTGGTCCCCATCAGAGCATGTTTGGGTAAGATGGTATGGGGAAGGCCCGGATTTTCCATGGCCTCTTAAGCACCAAGAGACTTGAAAAACCCGCACCTGGGCGCCAATTGCCAATCCAAACATGCTCCGATGGGGACCAAACTTTGCAAGCATATGGGGGTGGTTCCCCCCCACATGCTTGCAAAGTCTGATCCCCATCGGAGCATGTTTGGGTACGATGGTATGGGGAAGGCCCGGATTTTCCATGGCCTCTTAAGCACCAAGAGACTTGAAAAACCCGCACTGGGCGCCAATTGCCAATCCAAACATGCTCCGATGAGGACCAAACTTTGCAAGCATGTGGGGGGGACCCACCCCCACATGCTTGCAAAGTTTGGTCCCCATCGGAGAATGTTTGGGTACGATTATATGGGGAAGGCCCGGATTTTCCATGGCCTCTTAAGCACCAAGAGACTTGAAAAACCCGCACTGGGCGCCAATTACCAATCCAAACATGCTCTAATTGTGACCAGACTTTGCAAGCATGTGGGGGGGACCCACCCCCACATGCTTGCAAAGTTTGTTCCCCATCGGAGCATGTTTGGGTACGATGGTATGGGGAAGGCCCGGATTTTCCATGGCCTCTTAAGCACCAAGAGACTTCAAAAACCCGCACTGGGTGCCAATTACCAATCCAAACATGTTCTGATTGTGACCAAACTTTGCAAGCATGTGGGGGTGGGTCCCCTCCCCATGCTTGCAAAGTTTGGTCCCCATCAGAGCATGTTTGGGTACGATGGTATGGGGAAGGCCCGGATTTTCCATGGCCTCTGAAGCACCAAGAGACTTGAAAAACCCGCACTGGGCGCCAATTGCCAATCCAAACATGCTCTGATTGTGACCAAACTTTGCAAGCATGTGGGGGGGACCCACCCCCACATGCTTGCAAAGTTTGGTCCCCATCGGAGCATGTTTGGGTACGATGGTATGGGGAAGGCCCGGATTTTCCATGGCCTCTTAAGCACCAAGAGACTTGAAAAACCCGCACTGGGCGCCAATTACCAATCCAAACATGCTCTGATTGTGACCAAACTTTGCAAGCATGTGGAGGGGACCCACCCCCACATGCTTGCAAAGTTTGGTCCCCATCGGAGATTGTTTGGGTACGATGGTATGGGGAAGGCCCGGATTTTCCATGGCCTCTTAAGCACCAAGAGACTTGAAAAACCCGCACTGGGCGCCAATTACCAATCCAAACATGCTCTAATTGTGACCAAACTTTGTAAGCATGTGGGGGGGACCCACCCCCACATGCTTGCAAAGTTTGTTCCCCATCGGAGCATGTTTGGGTACGATGGTATGGGGAAGGCCCGGATTTTCCATGGCCTCTTAAGCACCAAGAGACTTCAAAAACCCGCACTGGGTGCCAATTACCAATCCAAACATGTTCTGATTGTGACCAAACTTTGCAAGCATGTGGGGGTGGGTCCCCTCCCCATGCTTGCAAAGTTTGGTCCCCATCAGAGCATGTTTGGGTACGATGGTATGGGGAAGGCCCGGATTTTCCATGGCCTCTTAAGCACCAAGAGACTTGAAAAACCCGCACTGGGCGCCAATTGCCAATCCAAACATGCTCTGATTGTGACCAAACTTTGCAAGCATGTGGGGGTGGGTCCCCTCCCCATGCTTGCAAAGTTTGGTCCCCATCAGAGCATGTTTGGGTAGGATGGTATGGGGAAGGCCCGGATTTTCCATGGCCTCTTAAGCACCAAGAGACTTGAAAAACCCGCACTGGGCGCCAATTACCAATCCAAACATGCTCTGATTGTGACCAAACTTTGCAAGCATGTGGGGGGGACCCACCCCCACATGCTTGCAAAGTTTGGTCCCCATCGGAGCATGTTTGGGTACGATGGTATGGGGAAGGCCCGGATTTTCCATGGCCTCTTAAGCACCAAGAGACTTGAAAAACCCACACTGGGCGCCAATTACCAATCCAAACATGTTCTGATTGTGACCAAACTTTGCAAGCATGTGGGGGTGGGTCCCCTCCCCATGCTTGCAAAGTTTGATCCCCATCAGAGCATGTTTGGGTACGATGGCATGGAGATTTTCAACAAACAATATGATAGCCAAAGTGTTAAAAAATATAATAAAATCAAGAACATCAACTAAAATGTAATGATACTCAATAATGAGAAAACTCATAATGATACAAACATCAAATAAGTACATCAGAATGAAAATGAGCTACCCCAGCTAGTCTGAGGTTAGTCACTGCCCAAAAATCTAAGTACAATGTAAGTGAGCTAACCCAGCTAGTCTGAGTTTAGTCACTATCAACAGCAACCCAATCCAAATCGTCATCTCTAACTGCCGGTCGACGTGCGCGTCGAGGCTGCTGTGCACGTCGGGAGGCTGTGCCGGCTGCGGGGGTCGTCGAATGTCTGCGGGGAGGTCTGCCTCAAAGGCAGGATCGTGAGCTGGTGCCGGTGTACTCGGGAGCTCACGAGTCCCAAAAGCTGCTATGGCCCTCTCTCTCTCTCTACGTCGTGCTAATGCAAGACGCCTCTGTCTGTAAACCCAAAATCTATAATCTGAAATGGTGCGTGTCTGCCACTCTGCTCGTGTAAGCTCCTCTGCTGTAAGGACACGCTGCTCAAGAGAAGCAGCACTGCTGCTAGCACCATCACCCGATGTGCCACTAGGACCAGCACCACCCACGCGCTCATATGCTGTGACCTGGCTCTCATGTAGGACTCTCTGGTAAGCGTCGAACTCATGTGAGCTCCACTCTATCTCAGGAGGCACCTCAGGCTCCTGGGCTCTATCGTCCGAAGGCGTCGAGTCCCAAGTCCATAGCTGATGTAAAGTCGACAGGCCTGCCAGTCCTGGCATCTACTCGAACAAGGCCTGGGTGAAGATCATCGATGCCCAATACCCTGTACGTCGCTAGGTCGACGCGTGCACGGCAGGATGGGCATGCTGAGAACCGGACTAGCTCCTGGGTGATGCAAGACAAGTGGAAAATATGTCCACATCCCAGGGCATATCCTCCTGTACTATCAATGTCCTCGATACATAAACAGCAGCACACATCACGTAGGAAGGGTGGTGCATCCTGCGGGAGAGGTCGTTGAAAAACCTCTGTGATTGGCCGTGGATATAACGGTAGGTAAGGCACTGTCACGTCCGAGGATCTACGATACTCTCGAACATGCAGCATCAGCTGCTCTGCCCTGTGCTGGGCAATCTGCTCCATAATCTGATGATGCTGTGCCTCAGCTCTGGAGCTCTCTACCTCGGTCCGAGCCTACGCAAAAAAGTAAAGCATTAAAATAATTGATTAGTCTCTCATCAGGTATTACTTAAAGAAATTTATAACTTAGGACCTTAATTATAACTCTTTTACGTGCAAGAGAAACCTACCTGCTGGATGTCGGACTCTCTCAGATGCTGTGCCTCTGCAGTAGCTGCCTCTGCCATCTGTAATGCAGCTCGGAGGCGGTCAATCTCCGCTCTCGCCTCTACCAACTCCTGAGTGAGCCTCTTAGTGGTAGGTGTGGGAACCTGCGTGACACAATCAACCATGCTGCTCATGTAAAAATATAGAAAAGTACATATAAACATGAAGATAAATGACCAAAAAAACTTAAGACGTAATATATATGTAAATACCTCCACATCTGTCGTCGGTATAGATCGTGAGAATAGGCGCACCACGTGCTGGATGCTCTCCATGGTACTCCATACGTCAATGCCGACCTGCGTGCCAAGAGCCTCTACTGTCGACAATGGCACAAATGAAGGATCTGTGGTAGGTGCTACACGAAGGGCTGGTGGAGACCGCCTACCCTGGTCCTGGAGACGGCCTCGGCCGGCACCACCACCCGGACGATGGCTGGTGTAATCGACCTCCTCCCCTAAGACAAACTCCGCATATAACTGCTTTGCGAAGTATATGGGAATCTGGCGGTTGTTCGGCATCCTCCCATATGCGGCAACATATCGACTATAGATATGTGCCGCCATACGAGGATGCGAACACCGCGAAATAGTGAGGGGCTTGCCCGCCCCAGGCCTCATCCCACGACTATCGACGAAAAGATCTAGGTAAGCTCCATCCCTAATAGGAGCAAGATCACAGACCTGACGATATGTCAGGCCATGTGACACAGGAGCAGCGCGATGGTGGGCTATCCACTCATCTACATAAACAATATCGTGAAGGCTACGAAGGGACGCAAGCATCGCCTCCAAGTCTGCCACGATATGTAATGTAGACGGAGTGTCTCTAGCACTCCTACGGATAGCCGCTAACTCGCGGTCTATCTCCGCGATGAGGTCCGCAATAGATGAGCGGCCCTCCTCGTGGCCCTCCTCGTGGCCCTCCATGCTAAAACCTAAGCCAAATGTGAAGGGTCCAATGTGAAGGGTCTAATGTGAAGGGTCTAATGCTTAGTGCTAAGTAGCACTAATGAAGCTAAAAACAAAGCTAATGGGCTCACTATAATACTAATCCAAATCAAGAGAGCAAGGAGAGTGAAAACGACTTGTGAAAATGAGGCAAAAAAAAAAGTTTTCCGGTTTTATAACCTCGATCGAGGTTCGGTAACATCGTGCAATTTAGGGTTTGCAAGATTAACGCTCTGGATATTAGGGTTAGTGCAACATACGGCCAAGATACACACCAAATTTTAGGGTTGGGGAAGGATCGACGGCTGAGATTTGATATTACTATCTCGTTCGAGGTACATGGACGGCCACGATTTAAAGGCATTACCACGACAAGGTATCTCGACGGTCAAGATTCATTATATACCTCGATCGAGATATTTAAACGGTCGAGATCGCATCTTCCAACGTACGTGAATGGACGGTATAGATTGCGTTTCCGTATCTCGATCGAGATAATTGGACGGTGGATATTGCATCTACGTATCTCGATCGAGATATGTGGACGGTGCAGATTGAATCTCTGTATCTCGATCGAGATATTTGTTGAAAGAACGGTAGAGGAGGAGGAGACACACACACAGGAGCAAACCCTAATGTATATTGCAAACCCTAACCATAGAGGGAAGCCATGTCCTCACTCACACAAAGCATAATGCACTACTCCATAATCCACACTACACACAATGAGTTGTGTCCACACTCTACTAACCCTAGCTAATGTCCACATACTATGACCAGCTGGACACGTGGTCATTTATGTCTCACACATGTTCCTACCTAATCTGCCAGCACATAGCATAGCTGGCTCACACTGACATCGAGCTTGAATCTCAACAGCCCCTCTCAAGCTCATGATGTACTGCCGATGAAGATGTAGATGAGCTTGGGATATCAAGACTCTCAACACTCCCCCTCAAGCTCATCCCATGTACTCCCAACATAGTCCGGAAGTACTCAAACTTCTCCCTGCTAAGTGGCTTCGTGAAGATGTCTGCCACCTGCTCATTAGTCTTCACATACTGAAGATCAACTGTACCATCCAGCACCTTTTCTCTGACAAAGTGATAATGGACCTCTATGTGTTTGGTCCTCGCATGAAACACTGGATTCTTTGCCAACTGCATACTGCTCATGTTGTCACAATGTATGACAACTTTGCCACCAATAGGCTCACATAAATCTGCCAAGAGACTCTTTAACCATATAGCCTCACAAGTAGCAATGGCAGCACCCCTGTACTCAGCCTCTGTACTGGATAAAGCAACTGTAGGTTGCTTTTTGCTACTCCAACTCACCACGGCACTTCCAAGTGTAAAAGCATATCCACCAGTAGACCTCCTGTCATATGCGCTACCTGCCCAATCAGCATCTGTGTAGCCATGTATGTCCAAACTTTTACCACTCTCATAGAATAAACCATAATGTGCTGTGGTTTTCACATCTCATGATGCGTCTCACTGCATCCAAATGTGGTTTCCTGGGGCTCTGCATAAACTGGCTAACTAGCCCCACTGCATAACTCAAATCTGGGCGTGTGATAGTCATGTATATGAGACTACCAACCATCTTCCTGTACATAGAAGGATCATCCAATTCCTCGCCATAATCAGCCCGCAACTTTACATTTTGCTCCAATGGTGTACTCATAGGCTTACACCCTGTCATGCCATACTTTGCCAACATATCCAATGCATATTGGCGCTGTACTAACCAAGTACCTGCATGATCTTTCACCACTTCAATGCCAAGGAAATATCTCAACTCACCAAGATCTTTCATGTCAAATTTCCCACTTAAAGCTTTTCTGACATGCATCACATCTGCACTATGATCACCTGTAATAATCAAGTCATCCACATAGATGACTAGTAAAACAATCCCATGCTGTGTCTTCTTCACATAGAGTGAAGAATCTGCTGTAGAAGTCTGAAAACCAAGTGAGATAAGATATCTGCTCATCTTATCACTCCAAGCACGTGGTGCTTGCTTCAGACCATACAATGCCTTTTTCAACCTGCATACGTGAGTGGGATATCTAGGGTGTACATACCCTTCTGGCTATGCCATGTACACTTCCTCTTGTAAGTCTCCATTCAGAAATGCATTCTTAACATCCATCTGATGCATTTCCCAGCCATTAGCTGCAGCCATAGCAATGACTGCTCGCACTGTGCCCATCTTAGCCACTGGGCTAAACGTCTCATCATAATCCAATCCTTGGGTCTGTGCATAACCCTTTGCTACCAATCTTGCCTTATGTCTTTCAATAGAACCATCAGATTTGCACTTCACTTTGTAAACCCATTTACATCCAATAACATTCTTGTCCTTTGGTAGTGCAACCAAGTCCCATGTATCATTATGGACCAATGCGTCCATCTCCACATCCATTGCTTTTTCCCATACATGCTCTCCAATAGCCTCTGTATAGCATGTAGGTTCCACATGCTTCACCATAGATGTCATATATGCATAGTGCATAGCAAAATCTCTATATGTCAATCTGTCAACAGGATATCTGACTCTCTGGGATCTCCGCAATGCATGCGGGTCACTCTGTACACCTGTAACTCTAGCATGTGGTGGCACATATCTATCCTGCCTAGCACCAGGTGTGCGTAAAATAGGTATGCCAAGCTCCTCATCCAAACTCTCAGAACTAGATGACTCATATCCTGTGATTCCAATTCCTTCGACTTTCTTTTTGCCTTTGTCCATAGCACTACTCCCAGTGCTCACGCTCTCATGCCTCAAACGTCCTGACCATGGACGTACACTGCTACTCTCAGCTTCTGCTGCTGGCCCAGACATAGTAGTAGAACTAGAACTTGCTTGTGATGGCAAGTTCACATGTACATCAGCCTCAAGTGACTCAATAACACCCTCATCTTTTGCTTTATACCAACTAGCAAGCTCATCAAACACCACATCACATGAGATGACCACTTGTCTAGTTTGTGGATTATAACACTTGTAGGCCTTTCGATCCTGTGCATATCCAACAAATACACATTTCTCTGCTTTAGGATCCAACTTCCTTCTTCTTTCATCAGGCACATGCACATAAGCTATGCATCCAAAAACTTTAAGATGTCCAATGTCTGGCCTGTAACCTGTGAGCCGCATCTCTGGCGTGCTTCCATGAATGGCTGCTGTAGGTGTTTTGTTCAATATATAAACTGCAGTAGCACATGCTTCTGCCCAATAGTAATCTGGCATGCTCTTTTCATTAAGCATTGCCCTTGCCACTTCACATATAACTCTATTCTTCCTCTCAGCCACACCATTCTGCTGAGGTGTATACCTGCATGTCAATTGTCTTCTTATACCATGCTTCCTCAGGAAATGCTCAAAAGCCTTTGAGGTGTATTCACCACCTCCATCTGTCCTTAGACATTTAATCCAACAGCCATACTGCTTTTCTGCAAAAGCTTTGAAGTCCATGAATTTTTCCAATACTTCACTCTTCTCTTTCAGAAAATATATCCATGTCATCCTGCTAAAGTCATCAATGAATGTAACATAGTATAGACTGCCTTTGATAGATGGATTTTGTGCAGGACCCCATACATCACTGTGTACTATCTCAAGTGGCCTGTTACTCATATTTCCTTCTCTAGGAAATCTCAATCTTGCCTGCTTCCCAAACTGACAGGCTTCACAAACATGCATATGTCCATCATATTTGAACCTAGGCAATCCATTGACAATGCCTCTTGTTTGCATGTTCTTTAATCTCTGTATATTTACATGGCCAATCCTCTTGTGCCACATATCAATATCCTGTACCACATTCCTGCTCTTTGAGAACATGGCTGATTTTAGCTCAGGAATTCCAGCATCCAGCTTAAACAGTCTTCCTTCTTTCTTGCCTTTAGCAATCACTCTACATCCATGTTTGAAGTCTTCAACAAAGCATCCATGCTCATTGAATCTAACCTATAATCCCTGTTCTACCATTTGACCAACTGAGGCCAAGCTTTTAGTGATCGAAGGCACATACAGCACATCTGACATAGACTTTGTCTGACCATTGTGCATGACCAATGGTACACTTCCAACATGTGTAATGACATGCTGGGTATCATCACCTGTTTCCACATAGCCTTTGACATCCATTGGCTTCATGTGCTCAAACCATTCTCCATGGCATGTCATATGATTTGATGCTCCTGAGTCCATGTACCATGTATCATCATTCTCAGCATTTGTCGTCATAGAACCCACAACATGCTTCATGGCAAACAAATGATTTGCAGTTCCATCATTGCTACTTGATGCATAGTTGCCACCATGTTGTGCATAGTTTCCACCATAATGACCACCACGTTGTGCTCTTCCCCCTCTCAAATCATTCTGTTTGCGAAAGCAATCTCTCGCCATATGACCATATTTGCCACAATAATGGCATTCCACATCTTGCATTGAATTTTATTGGCCTTGCCAACGTCCTCGACCACGGGGGGTACCTCTGCCTCGCTGAGGTGCATAACCACGACCACCTCGAGCACCATAAGAAGGCTGAAAATTCTGTTGTGGAGGTCTATCCTGCCATCCACGACCATTACCACCACGTCCACGTGATGCGAATCTCCCCCTGCCTCTAAAACCTCTCTGCGAGTAGAAAGCCTGATTCCTGCCATCATCATGGCTAGAAGATGCATCCAGAAATGAATCACTGAGCTTGATTTCCTCAACCAACAAGAGGGAAACCAACTCATCGAAGTCCGGTAAACCTGTACTCCTCACTGAGATAGATGTATCAAAAGATTTGTATTCCTTGCCAAGACCACGCAAGGTAATATCCACCAAATCATCATCAGGCATGGGGGCATTTATTGTGGCCAATGCATCTGCAAACTTCTTGATTTCTTGCACATAATCATGTATACTCCTTTTATTCCTTTTCACATTGTGTATCTGCTGTCGCAATTGAGACTTGCGAGCACTCGTATCTGTATCAAACATCTTGACCAAAGTATCCCATGCATCTTTGGGATTCTCAGCATCCTGAATGTGTATGAGCATAGCATCAGAAATGCATATAGACAAATAATGCAGCACTTTGAATGCTCTCTCTGACCATTGCTTATGAGCAATAAGCTGCTGCTGTGTAGGTTACCGAGGTAGCTCAGGCTCTGGCTCAGCACCTGTAATGAGATTCCAAAATCCTTTCCCTTTCAAGAAACTCTTTATCCTGTACTTCCATGCCTGGAAGTTCTTCCTATCCAGCTTTTCACCAACAATCTGAACTGGATTGTTAGACATGTTCGCTCAATGCATACACCTTCCGCACACTTCAAATCTGTAAGTGAGCCTTCCTCAGCTCAACCACACTCCAATTAATGTTCCAGATACTCCAAGATGGCCAACAAACTCCAAATTTGATATATAAAATCAACCTGTAATCATCCAAGATGAACTGACTCACGCAGTGCGGGATACCCTGAACTGACACGCCTTCCAAGGCTCCAAATCGCAATGTAATGGTGCAATCAAGTATAGGCAACTTGCATTGACACCTAATGAACCTCAATGTTGAGTATCAACTCCATTTGACATGTATAATTATCAATTTTTGAAAACCCCTTTCTCTGTTTTTGAAAAAACCAGAAAAACCAGAAAAACCAGTAATGATTTGGCTCTAATTCCTTCAATATTTCACCAAATTGAGCAACCAGGCATTCATTGGCTTAGCAATAGTGTCCATCAACTCCATGTAAGAGGAATTTGTCCAATTGTAAAACACCAAGGATTAATTGCTCGATTAAAATGCTCTGTTTCTCTGCAACTAGTGGACAGCCTGTTTTAATCAGCTCATTCCCTGCTCAATTAAGCATCATTGACCAAAAAAATCACATAGCCCTCTTCTCCAAAGTGTAAAGCATCCAATTGCTAAGAGAGTTGTGGAAGATATCAAGCAACCGAGTGATAATCGACCTCCTCGTGGTGAAAAAACCAGAAAAATGCTCTGTTTTGTCTGTATGGGCTGCGCCGCCTGCTGTAGAGGGGTTTAGAAGAGTTTTTGATGCTAATTGAAGATGCCTATAGGTGCCCAACACACCTAGGCATGTGTGTAACCCATCAATGCTTGGATTTTTGTCAAATACATGCTCCAAATTGATCAATTTTTGGCTTCTTTTTCACTGTTTTGTGAGAGGTCAAAAAACAGAGTTTTCCACTCAATTAAATGCATGTAAATTGCTCCAAAATCACAGTAGGGCTTGCATAGAAGTTGCCAATACATCTCTCATTGTCAGATACATGTTTGCTTTGCCAGAATCACACATATTTCCACCATACATCAATGTTCCCAAGCTTTAATGGAAAGCTTCAAAAACCAGAATTTTGCTTTGCTTTGATTTGCTCTAAAATGCTTTGCTTTTGCCTGTTTCACCTGCAATCCGCTCAAGGATGTTTAGAGGACCTTACCCGGTAGGCCTAGCTTTCAGATCTGATAAGATTCGGTGTGCTCCAAGCTTCACAGCTCCAATGGCAAGCTTCACAGCTTCTTTTCACAGCTTCTTCTTCTCCCTCTTCACTCACTCACTCATAAACCCTAATAAACAGCACAAGGCTCTGATACCATGTTGAAAGAACAGTAGAGGAGGAGGAGACACACACACAGGAGCAAACCCTAATGTATATTGCAAACCCTAACCATAGAGGGAAGCCATGTCCTCACTCACACAAAGCATAATGCACTACTCCATAATCCACACTACACACAATGAGTTGTGTCCACACTCTACTAACCCTAGCTAATGTCCACACACTATGACCAGCTAGACACGCGGTCATTTATGTCTCACACATGTTCCTACCTAATCTGCCAGCACATAGCATAGCTGGCTCACACTGACATCGAGCTTGAATCTCAACAATATTTGGACGGCTGAGATTTGAACTCAGTATCTCGATCGAGATATGGGGACGGTGGAGATTGTATCCCATTACCTCGAACAATGAATGGTCGCGATTGGATGTAAATTTCTCGTTCGAGATACGTGGACGATGGAGATGTGCTATTCAAATATGCCTACAGGGATATAGCGTGGCCCTGATGTGGATCGGAGTGGCATAGATATCTCGATCGAGATATTGTGGTGGCGGTGACATGTATTGGTGACATGGATGACGCCTGGAAACCCGGACCTGCTAGCGTGGCATTAGTTGGCATCTCGATCAAGATATGTCGATTTAGGCTCGGGAGGCACGTGTCGTCTTTTAATTCGCGGCACTATCACGATCGAGGTACTCCGCCCGAGATGCATGGATGTCCCAATTTTAGAGAGAGTGAACGAAAGTGAGTACCCTCATCTTGCCAGTGGTGCCATTATCAATGCCTTCCATCACCTTCATGGCGAGAATAAAACAATTGCCATTCTCAACGCCTCCCATCACGTTCATGGCAAGAATAAAACAATTTCCATTCTCCCTTACATTCAAGGAAGAATGGCCAGTGGTGCCATTCTCAACACCTCCCATCACCTTCATATGGCGAGAATAAAACAATTGCCATTCTCAACACCTCCCATCACGTTCATGGCAAGAATAAAACAATTTCCATTCTCCCTTACATTCAAGGAAGAATGGCCAGTGGTGCCATTCTCAACACCTCCCATCACCTTCATATGGCGAGAATAAAACAATTTCCATTCTCCCTTACATTCAAGGAAGAATGGTAGTGGTGCCTTCTCAAGGCCTCCCATCACCTTCATGGGAGAATTAAACAACTGCAATTCTCCCTTACATTCAAGGAAGAATGGTAGTGGTGTCATTCTGAAAGTCTCCCATCACCTTGAAGTGGAGAATGGCACCACTGCCTCCCATAAGCTTCATGTGGGAAGAATGAAACCACCATTTCCATTCTCCCTTACATTCAAGGAAGAATGAAAACAGTGCCACTCTCAAGGCCTCCCATCACTTTGAAGTGGAGAATGGCACCAGTATCATTATCCCTTACATACAAGAAAGAATGACAGTGGTGCCATATCAAGGCCTCTCCCATCACCTTGATTGAAGGGAGGAATGGCACCACTACCATTTTCAGGGCCTTCTTTCACCTTTATTCAAGGGAGGAATAGCATCACTACCATTCTCAGGGCCTCCAATCACCCACACATAGATTCCTATGCATAAAGCCTACTCATAGAGCCTACACATAAGCTCTATGCAAAGAGCTTACACCATTCTCAAGGTCTCACATCACCTTACATTAAAGCAAGAATGGTAGTGATGCCATTCTAAAGGCCTCCCATCACCTTGATTAAAGGGGAGAATGGCACCATTGCAATTCTCAGGGCCTTCCATTACCTAAAAGGGGATAATGGCAACACCACCATTCTCAAGGCCACCATCCCATCATCTTGAAGGGTAGAATGGCACCACTTCCATCCTTCCTTAGTACATTCAAGGAAGAATGGCAGTGGCTACCATTCTCAAGGCCTCTCATCACGTTGAAGGGGAGAACGACACCACTTCCATTCTCTACTTTCATTCAAGACTTTCATTCAAGGAAGAATGGTAGTGATGCCATTCTCAAGGCCTTTCATCACTTTGAAGCGGAGAATGGCACGACTACAATTCTCCCTTACATTCAAGGAAGTGGTGCCATTCCCAAGTCCTCCCATCACCTTGAAGAGGATAATTTCAGTGGTGGTTCCATTCTCCCTTATATTCAAGAAAGAATGGTGGTAGTGCCATTCTCCCTTATATTCTAGGAATAATAGCAGTCATACCATCCTCCTGTAAGATTCCTACCCAGCCCTCAAGATGTCCAGTATCTTCCCTTGTAATCAATCTTCTCTTGTAATCAATCTTCTCTTCAGAATAATAAAAGATCTTATTTCTACCTATTTTGGCTTAGAGAGAGAAAATATTATAGAGAGAGATTATTCAATTTTTAGATATTTTTGGATGGAAAAATATCTCTTCTTATTAAAATAAATTCCCCCGAAACAGAAGTTCAAAAAAAAATTCAGAAGGTGCATTAGAAATAAATTATAATCTGTTCAAAAGGCCTTATGCTAAGGGTCCAAATTTTTTAAAAATTTTAGATTAAGGTTATGTTGAGAAGTCAATTAGATTAATTAGAGGAAAGAGGACGAATTTATGCAGCAATTGAAAACCAAGGATCAAATCGTCAATTCTCCGTTATCCATACTCCAGCTGAGTATCAGGGTAAGCCTTTTGAACTTTTGATTGATTCAGGTAGTACTCATTCATTTATTTCCCTAGGATGCTTGCATAAGCTAGTCTTAGAACAAAAATCACGAAAACCTATGCAAGTTGAATTGGCCAATGGGAAGATTCTTTTCACTCACCACATGAGTATTCAATTCAATCTAGATGGTAATATAACTGACTTTCAGTTCAGATTCATACCCCCAGAATTGATAAGCTTTTGGACAGGCTAAATGGAGCCCAGATATTCACAAAGACAGATCTCAAATCAGGGTATTACTAGATCAAGATTAACGAAGATAGCCATCAATACTCACTATGGGAAGTATGAATTTATAGCCATGCCGTTTGGTTTGAAAAATTTCCCAGCTACATTCAATTGCCTAATGTAGGACATTCTCAGAGAATACTTGGATGATTTTGTTCTTATTTTCTTTGATGATATTCTGATTTACTCAAAGAATGCAGCTGACCATGAAGCTCATGTCCGAAAAGTTCTTGAGACTCTAAGGAAGCACCAACTCTTTGCAAAAAAGAGCAAATGCACTTTCTGTTCTTGAGACTCTAAGGAAGCACCAACTCTTTGCAAAAAAGAGCAAATGCACTTTCTCTGCCAACCATGTTGAATACTTGGGCTTTTTGGTATATCCAAAGATGGAATTTCTCCAGATTCCGTAAAACTCCAAGCAGATAGGCCGGAACGTCAGAGGATTCTTGGGACTAACTAGTTGGTATTAAATTTTTATACCTAAGTATGCTCTCATAGCTTCCCCCCTGACTAATCTTCTCAAGAAGAATATCCCATTTCAATGGTCTTCCAGGTGTCAGAGCGCTTTTGATAAGCTCAAGACCGCCTTGGTAACCAATCCCATTCTAAAATTACCAGATTTCTCTCTACCCTTTGAGGTAGAAACTGATGCCAGTGGTTTTGCCCTGGGAGGTGCACTCATGCAGGAAGGTCATGCAATGGCCTATGAATCCCGAAAACTCAGAACGCATATGAGAGGAATTATGTCGTCCACCACTTGAAACTACTTTCAGTAGTCTATGCCCTGAAGTTGTGGAGACATTACCTACGGGGCCAAAGATTCACTTTGATATAACTGATCATCAGAGCTTAAAGTGGATCTTCACCCAGAAGGATCTCAACATGCGCCAAAGAAGGTGGATGCAGACCCTACACAAATTTGATTTTGAAATCAAGTACCGCCCAGGCAAAGAAAATGTGGTAGCAAATGCCCTCAACAAAAAAGCCTCATTGCTTGCAATTACTCTAGTGTCAAATCCTTTTATTATTGAAGCAAGATAGAAGATCATGCAGGATAGATTCTTTGGCCCTATTGCTATCCTAATTATGCACGAAAGCAAAACTCCTCAGGAGTTGAGCCGAGCTCAAGGGTACAACCTAGATGATGGAATTATGTATTATAATCGCATGCTATGCATTCCTAATGATGAGGGGACTAAGGGTCAAATTTTGACTGAAGCCCATGACAGCCTTATTGCAGGACATTCAGGTTTCATCAAGACCTACATGTCTGTAAAGAAAAGCTTTTTTTGGCCTGGTCTAAAAAAGGATGTACTTAATCATGTACGTCAATGTCTAACATGTCAAAAAGTCAAAGCTGAGGGAGTAAAAATGCCTGGGAAGTTACATCCATTAGACATCCCCTAGGTGAAGTGGGAATGTATTAGTATGGATTTTATTACTGGATTACCTTCAATGCAATCAGGTTACAACTCCATCTTCGTGGTAGTTGATAGACTAACCAAGATTGCCCATCTGATTCCAGTAAAAGAAACCTACACTGCAGTGGATGTGGCCAGAGTGTTCCTCAAGGAAATCTTCAGATTGCATGGCCTACCCCCCCCAGGAGAATAGTAAGTGATCGAGATCCCAAGTTCACGTCAAGATTCTGGACTGCATTTTTCAAAGCAGTAGGAACTTTCTTGGATCTCAGCACAGCTTACCACCCCGAGACCGACGGTCAACTGAAAGGGTAAACCAAGTAATCGAAGATATACTTCGGTCATGTTGTGGCAGGGAACCCAAGAAGTGGCTGAGCTAGATAATTTGGGAAAAATCTCACAATTTGGGAATCAACTTCTCAATATAGTTTTGGTCATATCTTGAGCATACTAACTCCGAATTTGCATGAGATTTTGGATTTAGATTCTACTCTTAAAGTTCTTTCCAACAATATGCCAGGATGGTTTTGATAAAATCTTGGATTAAATTTTGTATAAGTAAGTTTTATCTTGATGTTATACAAAAAGAGTAATCCCCTCCGTTTGTGTATTCTAAAAGTGTTATTTTCAAAGATGCATATTGGAAATATTTTTATTATAAAAGCGTTATTTTCATTAGAATTAATTTCTATGCATAGAAAGATGCATATTGGATATTTTTTTAATTATAAAAGTGTTACTTTGATCAATATTGATTTTTATGCATAAAGTGATGCATAAAAGATTTTTTTAAATCATAAAAGTGTTACTTTTATCAATATTGATTTTTATGCATAAAGTGATGCATAAAAGAATTTTTGTAATTATAAAAGTGTTACTTTCATCAATATTGATTTTTATGCATAAAGTGATGCATAAAAGATTTTTTTTAATCATAAAAGTGTTACTTTCATCAATATTGATTTTTATGCATAAAGTGATGCATAAAAGATTTTTTTATTATTATAAAAGTGTTACTTTCATCAATACTAATTTTTATGCATAAAATGATGCATAATAAAAGTGTTACTTTCATCAAAATTGATTTTATGCATAAATTGATGCATAAATGATTTTTATATCAAAATTAGGGTTCTCTTTAATTCTATGTTTAATTTTGATAAATGAATAAGTAAATACACTGTGAGAGAAAATTCTATCGTTTCATATTCACTCGGACGGTAATGAGAAAATTCAGAAAATCTATCGAAGTCGAAAATTTAGATAAATTGATTAATTTATTCCTCATAGGAATTTGTGATTAGTTTAGAAATCGGGTAAGTGAATATTCAATCAATGAATGAAATTCAGTAAACTAGTGATTGAAATATCACCCCCTTTTTCGAGAAAGGTAGTTTAGGAAGAACCAGCAGCCAGAGAACGATGTCACTACCAACACCACGTCACTTCCCAATGATAAAAAAAACATCTCAAATTTAAGATTTGCCAAAGATATTCTCTGGCAGCACATCTCAAATATAAGATGTTATAAAAATATTCTTTGCTTTTCATTTTTTAATTTTGCATAGCTCTCAAAATTTCTATTCTTAAAGATTTTTGCCACCACCACTATGTATTGTGGAGGATGGTAAGGGAAGTTAGGCTCTTGGTCGAGGCGGGCGTGTGCTGGCAAGGCTGGGATGGAGAGAAGGCACACTGGGGTGCCAGCAGTGAAGCCCATGGGGGCTGGCACAAGGGGGAGGGTGGCGGCCCGTGGGTGGGTAGGCATGCAGAGCCAAAAGCGGGCCTTGGGTGGTTGTCCCACGAGACAAACTCTGTGGTTGACATGGAGGCGATGAAGGCGATTGCAAAGGCTGGTGTAGGTAGATTTGGCTTTAGGTAGATTTCGGGGTGAGTTTACATCAAGCATCTAATCCCATTGATTTCTCCATGATTCACTCCCAGAATATCTCCACCTTTTGCTTGATTCTCTCCACCTCTTCTCTTTTCCCTGAATATCTCCCAGAATAACTCCACACTCCTAAATTCCCTCATGCTACCCTTTATTCTCTCCCAGTAGATTCTTCTAACCTTTTCATAGGTTTTTTCACAATTACATCTCCTCTTTTACAGCCTCTATCCAAGAGCTTGTTCCCACACACACCCTATTCACTTGTATATTTCAACACACACACCCTATTCACTTGTATTTTCAACACCTCCCCTCAAGTGAATAATCCTAGCACACCTATACCCTATACCAAGTTTGCCTCCCCTTACTTGGTAGTCCGCGACCAGTGTCTACTCCTCCCCTCAAGTTATCTCAGCACACCTGGACCCTGTATCAAGTTTCTTTCTTACTTGACAGTCCGCGACCAGTGCCTCAAGTCCCTAAACTCCATAGTCCTTGACACTCTCTCTCTCTATGTGTCCAAGGCTACTATAAGTGCCCGCGACCTTGACTAAAGTGCTCACACATACATCTACCACGTGGCCTACATCATCGGTGGCTCAGAGGTGGTTTTACTTTATTGGGGCAGGTTACATTGGGTTGTGGGGTCTCTCTCTCTCTCTCTCTCTCTCAGAGATTTTCACATGGCTCCTCACTCTTTGGAGCCTCACATCTTCTCTTGTCTTCAGTCTTCTTCTCGTGGCAGCATCTCTCCACGCGTCCGTCTCTTCTTTCAGTCTTCTTGGGGCAGCTTCTCTTCTTCTGGCAGCTTCTCTTCTCGTGTCCATGTCTTCCTTTAGATCTTCTTGGTGTGGATCCTCTTCTTGGGAAGAGATATTCTTCTTCTTTCATGGCTGGGGCCATGAGCTCGTCCGTCAGGTCATTTTGCTCCATGTGAGCAACATATTTCAATGTTTTGCTGACAATTCCTTTGGGCTTTTTATGTTTATCTTGTATCATTATGCAATGCAAACCCAAAATTATGCGGGAGGTCTTACCTCTTGCCTTATTCTGGACAAGGGCAGTGTCTGATCCCATTTTTACACTGATGCAATGTGCCAAATACATAATGCATATAGCATCCATTCTCATGCACATTCCAAATGCAACTCTGGCTGTGAATAATCTTGTATTTGAGTGAGATTTACAGGCATTAACCAAGGGTTCAATGCAAAATGATGATTTTCACAAATTTATCAGCACAATTTTACCAGAAATTAAGGGTAACCTATTTGTACGGGATGGTTGGAGTATCAAACCAACTCCGATTTGCAATCTGAAGTTATAGGGATCTGTATCAGATACCTAATGGTTAATTTGAACCCTCAATTGCACCAAAATACAGTGATTAGCACTGATTAATCACTGATTAGCAAATTAATGCTCTGTTTTGTGTGCAGAAAACAGAGTATGCGGGGAGTCCAGATCTGGTGCTTTAGACTTCAAATGAGCTCAAATGCTTTCAAAGGCATCAATAGCAATGAGTCTAGTAGAGGATTAAGCTAAGAAACACAAGATTTGACCAAATATTGAAAGCTTAATCTCTGTTTTACCAAAGTCACCTGCAGATTTGATGAAGAGCCTGGATCTCACTGTAGACTTAATGAAACTGAATTCTGTCTTCACCAGCTTGTAGAGCATGCTTGATTACCCCTTGGGCTAAGAGGAATTAGAGACCTTTGATCTGTGGAAGTAGAAATCACCAAATCATCTCAGAAAAACGTAGCTTTTTAATGAGCAAAAATCGAGAGCTTCCGTGGGCGGTTTGCGCTTCTGATTCGATGGGCTGGAGCTCCTATGGGTTAGCTAGCTTGTGTTAGAAGCTTATGCCCTAATTCTATGTGTGCAAGGTGCTAGAGATCCTCCACTGGCTGGGGGTGAAGGGGAAGGTGAAAAACTCACTAAAAATTGATTTTTTTTGCTAATTATCTACTGATCCTAATTAATTAACTAATGGGCTCATAAACCTAATTGATTCTAGGCATGGCTCTGATACCATGTTGAAATTTGAGCAAAATGATGAGCTATGGTGGATCAAACACTAGAATCAACATAATTAACAAAATGATTAGCAAATGATTAAGACGTAATTAGTGAATAATTAGCACATAGATTAATGTAGGCATGGATACTCAAAAACCAGCAAATTCTCATTAGGGCTATGCCTCAATTTATAGAGTTTACATCAAGCATCTAATCCCATTGATTTCTCCATGATTCACTCCCATAATATCTCCACCTTTTGCCTGATTCTCTCCACCTCTTCTCTTTTCCCTGAATATCTCCCAGAATAACTCCACACTCCTAAATTCCCTCATGCTACCCTTTATTCTCTCCCAGTACATTCTTCTAACCTTTTCACAGGTTCTTTCACAATTACATCTCCTCTTTTACAGCCTCTATCCAAGAGCTTGTTCCCACACACACCCTATTCACTTGTATATTTCAACACACACACCCTATTCACTTGTATTTTCAACAGACGTGACGTGAGATGTGCTAATCTCCAAAAATTGACAAAATTGACATGACGTGAGATGTGCTAATCTCCTGAAAGAGAGGTCGTCGCAACTCCAAGTTTTGATCGCAAAAGTGTAAACCAAGCTTCATGGAATCCTTTGCTGAGCAAATTGAAGACAACCAACAAGATTAGCATAGGGTTGATTTAAAGCAAATGATTCAACCTCAATATTTGCAGAAGTACTCCTAGTAGAGCTTGCAAGACAAGGAGTGTTGCCAAATGTGCAGTAGCCAATCCAAACTTTTGAACAATATCTTGGATAAACTTTGTTTGACAAAGAAGCAAAATACCATTGTGACGATACCTTTGAACTTGAATACCAAGGCATGAATGGATGTTGCCAAGATCCACCATTTCAAAGGCTGAGGATAAAAACTTTTTTACTTGTTGCATGAAAGATAGATTATTAGACACAAGTATAGTGTCATCAACATAAAGGGCCAATATTATAAAATGGTTATCCACATTGCGCTTGATATAAAGATTTGGATCAGAGAAGCAAATCCTTGAGATGTAAGAAATTGATCAATCTTGATGTACCATGATCGTGAAGCTTGTTTTAGTCCATACAAAGCACGGTGGAGTTGGCATACAAGATGTTCCTTTCCGGGAATAGTAAATCCTTCAGGTTGCTCCATATATATTTCCTCCTTTAAGTCTCCATTAAGAAAATCCATCTTAATGTCCATTTGATGTATTTCCAAATCAAACTAAGCTGCAAAAGCTAGTAGTACTCGAATGCTTGTACTACAAACTATGGGTGAAAAAGTGTCATGATAGTCAATCCCTGCAATTTGTGAGTATCCCTTTGCAATTAACGAGCTTTGAATTTATCAAAGGATCCATCTGCCTTTGTTTTAGTCTTGTAAACCCACTTACATTTGATAGGAGTACGATCAGAAGGTAGATTGGTAAGAACCCATGTACCTTTCGATATCAAAGACTCAAATTCAGCTTCCATGGCTTCCTTCCATTGTTCCTTTTGTGGAGAGGACATAGCTTCTGCATAAGTTGAAGGATCTTCACAAATAGCCAATACGTGAGTAAAGGTTTCAAGATCATCATCATATACATGATTTGCACCGTGCTCAAGTTCAATAGGAAGATCAACATAGATATCAAGATCTGTAGAGCAGTCTCCTTTGAAACCGTAGGATGAACATCAATAGACTTGTCTCCACCAATATCCATCAAAAGAGTGCTGTCATCATGCAAATCATTATCCAAAAGTAGAAAAGGAAAAGAAGTGAGTAATGTTTTTGTATCATCAGCATCATCTGTGGACCACGATTCTCCCATCAATTGCTCATTGAATATAGCATCTCGACTAACAATTGCCTTTTGAGAACTTGGATCATAAAACTTGTAACCCTTAGAGTTGTCAGAATAACCAATAAAAATAACCTTCAAACCTGAAGGTTCTAGCTTGTGTCATGTCTCTTTTGGGACATGAATATAAGCAATAGAAGGAGTTTGGCCTATTCTAGCTGTGATTGGAATCTTACCAAAATGTGCAGTAGTTGGAAGATGATTTTAAACAAAAATGGCCGTCAATATACTGCTTCTGCCCAAAAAGAGCGAGATAATCCATAATGAATAACTGATTGTATTCAAAATTGTACGATTCTTTTGCTCTGCAACTCCATTCTGTTGTGGGGAGAATATGGAATGGTATACTCATGGTGGATGTCGTGGTTGATGCAATGATCATGAAATAAGTTGGAAATATATTCACCACCATTATCACTTCGAAGAAATTTGACTCTTCGACCAGTGTGATTCTCCACAGATATTTGGTACCTATTAAATGTGTCCAATGCTTCTCTCACAAGATCATGACAATGAATATCAAGAAGCTTTGAGAAATTTGAGTGAGCAAACCGATGATGCCATAGCTTACAATCCAGATCTCCCAGAGCTGTAACAACATTTGCAACATCCTCATTCAATGAAAGTTCAAAGAGATTACCATGTCAAGGAGCAACCGCAATAGTGGTGCCATCCTTTTCTATACAACACTTTGTATTATCAAATCCAACAAATAGACCAAGATCCACAAGCCGCGCAACAGAAAGTAAGTTTCTTTGTAAATCAGGAATATATTAAACTCCTCGCAGTATTTTGGTTGAGGAAGAAGTTCCCAAATACAAGTCGCCAATACCCATTACTTGGCAAGTCGTATTCCTTTTATGCATCTATTTATGCATAAATTCAAATTTAAGAAAAATAACACTTTTGAAATAAAATAAATCCTTTATGCATCTTTCTATGCATAAAATCAATTTTAATGAGAATAACACTTTTGAAATAAAAATAAATCCTTTATGCATCTTTCTATGCATAAAATCAATTTTAATGAGAATGACACTTTTGAAATAAAAATAAATCCTTTATGCATCTTTCTATGCATAAAATCAATTTTAATGATAATGACACTTTTGATAGAAAAAAAAATCCTTTATGCATCTTTCTCTGCAAAAAATCAATTTTAATGCGAATAACACTTTTGAAAGAAAAATAAATCCTTTATGCATCTTTCTATGCATAAAATCAATTTTAATGAGAATGACACTTTTGAAATAAAAATAAATTCTTTATGCATCTTTCTATGCATAAAATCCATTTCAATGACAATGACACTTTTGACAGAAAAAAAAATCCTTTATGCATCTTTCTATGCATAAAATCAATTTTAATGAGAATAACACTTTTGAAAGAAAAATAAATCCTTTATGCATCTTTCTATGCATAAAACCAATTTTAATGAGAATAACACTTTTGAAATAGAAATAAATCTTTTATGCATCTTTCTATGCATAAAATAATTTTAATGAAAACAACACTTTTATTATAAAAATTTCCATTATGCATCTTTCTATGCATAGAAATTAAATTCAATGAAAACAACACTTTTATAATAAATATTTCCATTATGCATCTTTCTATGCATAGAAATTAAATTCAATGAAAACAACACTTTTATAATAAAAATTTCCATTATGCATCTTTCTATACATAGAAATTAAACTCAATGAAAACAACACTTTTATAATAAAAATTTCCATTATGCATCTTTCTATGGATAGAAATTAATTTTTATAATTAATATCAGTGATATCCATGCATATTCATAGGTGAATATGTACATGGAGTAAATTAGAATATTTCTTTTAGAATGCACAAATAGTGGGAATTACTCTTTTAGAATAACATAAAAATAAACTTTCTTTTCCACAAAATTCAATAAAATTTTGCCATAACCTCCTTTGTATGGCTGACCATTTCTCAAATTTTACAATTCTATTTTCTATATATATTAACCCCAATAAGATATAAAGGACTCTAATCTACACAATTTTCAATTTCAAGAGAGTAAAAAATAAGAAAAGTTTAATCAATTTGTTTGTTAATCATTCTAGGATAAAGAAAGGCTAAATTGTAAGGAAAAGAAGGGGATGGCCTTTTCATCAAGGCATAGCATCAGAATTTAATTTAATCAACTAAAAAACAAGAAGATTAAGAAAACCATAGATTTAAAATTTAAAAGTAAGAAGAATTTAGCTTACATAGAGTTTGTAAGCTTTCCTTTGTCTTGAGGGATTGAGGGTTCTACTCTTGTTTGGATTAAGAGTGGCCACCAATTACTTTGGAGAAGATTAAGCAAAAAATAATTGAATTATCAAAGAAAATTCAATGCAATTGGCTCTGGGTGGTAGTAGTAGAGTAACAGTGCATAAACACTATTAACCTTTTACAAAGGGGGAGGCTTCTACGTATAGGAAAAAAAATGAGCCTCTAACCAAGAAAACTTATTCTAGATATTTCCAGATCAATTTGGTCAATTTTTGACCATTTTTGGGTCAAATTAGCTTACTTTTTGGATCTAGTTGAAACAAGAGAGAGGAGAGATGAAAATATCTCATTATTTATGAGTTTTAAACTCCTCCACACATGTGAAATAGGAACCTCCTTCATGAGGGGAGATCCCCACACTGAGGTGTCAAAAATGCATCATTTCCTCTAAATATGTCTTCTTTTTTAACTAATAAACCTTGTCCTTAGTCAACTCTTCATCTGAATGTGACTATTTACTTATTTTTGAGAGATTTTCTTCGTTGAAGATCAGCAAGATCAACAACCGGATCCATATAAAAGAGCCATGGACTCATCCGTTGAGGACCAGCAAGGTCAATTAACCAGATCCATGCCCAAATTCAGAAAACAACTCTTACTCCTTGTTCCAATATCTTGGTTGACGCACGCGTGGGTATCATCGTGGCGGCGACCCGTATGGTCAGCACCCTCTAGGATCCTTCATAGGTGACCTAGCACTTCACTCATAGGCTGCTTCCTTGGTCCCTCATCCACCGTACTAGAAGCTTACCATTTTAATCAAAACGAGGTTGGTCAAGACCTCAACCGACCTTGCTACGCCAGACGTCCTCCATTGATTGTCCGTCAGCTGTTGTAACTTTATCAGATTAGGTCTCCATATTCACAAGACGGTCAAAATGCTTCCCCAGCATTCTTGACATAAAACAGTCATTTAAAAACAGGTCATAAAAATAGTTTCTATAACAAACTCTTGTCTTTCCACATTGTTCCACATCAACTCTCATTTATTTTATATGTATTCCCATATTCATCACATCATTTTCCATTTCATCACATCTTTTCTCATTTATCCGCATCAGATCTCATTCACTCGCATCTACCCATATCCACATCTCGTCACATCACATTCATTCACATCTCATCCATTTAGACCACATCACATTCACTCACATCACATCTCATTCATTTTACCTCACATCTCATTCATTCACATCTAACTTGATTCACATCCCATCACATCACATTCATTCATATCCATCACATTCACATTCATTCATATCCATCACATTCACTTTCATTCATATCCATCACATTCACATTCACATTCATTCATATCCATCACCTCACATCCACATATATTTATAACACATCACATCATCAATTTTGATGAGAATAACACTTTTGAAATAAAAATAAATCCTTTATGCATCTTTCTATGCATAAAATTAATTTTAATGAGAATAACACTTTTGTAAGAGAAATAAATCCTTTATGCATCTTTCTATGCATAAAACCACTTTTAATGAGAATAACACTTTTGAAATAAAAATAAATCCTTTATGCATCTTTCTATGCATAAAATAAATTTTAATGAGAATAACACTTTTGAAAGAAAAATAAATCCTTTATGCATCTTTCTATGCATAAAATCAATTTAAATGAGAATAACACTTTTGAAAGAAAAATAAATCTTTTATGCATCTTTCTATGCATAAAATCAATTTAAATGAGAATAACACTTTGAAAGAAAAATCAATCCTTTATGCATGTTTCTATGCATAAAATCAATTTTAATAAAAATAACACTTGAAATAAAAATAAATCCTCTATGCATAAAATCATTTTTAATGAGAAAAACACTTTTGAAATAAAAATAAATCTTTTATGCATCTTTCTATGCATAAAATCAATTTTAATGAGAATAACACTTTTGAAAGAAAAATAAATCCTTTATGCATCTTTCTATGCATAAAATCAATTTTAATGAGAATAACACTTTTGAAATAGAAATAAATCTATTATGCATCTTTCTATGCATAAAATTAATTTTAATGAAAACAACACTTTTATAATAAAAAATCCCATTATGCATCTTTCTATGCATAGAAATTAAATTCAATGAAAAATTTACTTTTATAATAAACATTTCCATTATGTATCTTTATATGCATAGAAATTAAATTCAATGAAAACAACACTTTTATAATAAAAATTTTCATTATGCATCTTTCTATGCATAGAAATTAAACTCAATGAAAACAACACTTTTATAATAAAAATTTCCATTATGCATCATTATATGCATAAAAATAATTTTTATAATTCATATCAATGATATCCATATATATTCATAGGTGAATCTTTTAGAATGCACAAACAGTGGGAACTACTCTTTTAGAATAACATAAAAATAAACTTTATTTTGCACAAAATTCAAGAAAATTTTGCCATAACCTCCTTTGTATGGCTGATCATTTCTCAAATTTTAACATTCTATTTTCTATATATATTAACCCCAATAAGATATAAAGGACTCTAATCTACACAATTTTCAATTTCAAGAGAGTAAAAAATAAGAAAAGTTTAATCAATTTGTTTGTTAATCATTCTAGGATAAAGAAAGACAATTGTAAGGAAGAGAAGGGGATGGCCTTTTCATCAAGGCATAGCATCAGAATTTAATTTAATTAAATATAAAAAACAAGAAGATTAAGAAAACCATAGATTTAAAATTTAAAAGTAAGAAGAATTTAGCTTACATAGAGTTTGTAAGCTTTCCTTTGCCTTGAGGGATTGAGGGTTCTACTCTTGTTTGGATCAAGAGTGGCCACCAATTACTTTGGAGAGGATTAAGCCAAAAACAATTGAATTATCAAGAAAATTCAATGTAATTGACTCTGGGTAGGAGTAGAGTAACAGTGCATAAACACTATTAACCTTTTACAAAGGGGGAGGCTTCTATTTATAGGAAAAAATGAACCTCTAACCAAGCAAACCGATTCTAGAATTTTCCAAATCAGTTTGGTCAATTTTTTACCATTTTTGGGTCAGTTTAGCTTACTTTTTGGATCTAGTTGAAACAGAAGAGAGGAGAGATGAAAATATCTCATTTTTTATGAGTTTAAATTTCCTCCACACATGTGAAATAGGCACCTCTTTCATGAGGGGAGATCCTTACTGAGGTGTTAAAAATGCATCATTTTCTCTAAATATCTTTTCTTTTTTAACTACTAAACATTGTCCTTAGTCAACTCTTCATCTTATGTGAGTATTTACTCATTTTTGATGGATTTTCTTCGTTGAAGATCAGGAAGATCAACAACCAGATCCATATAAAAAGAGCCATGGACTCATCCGTTTGAGGACGAGCAAGGTCAATGAACCAGATCCATGCCCAAATTCAGAAAACAACTCTTACTCCTTGTTCCAATATCTATCTCGATGCACACGTGGGTATCGTCGCCGGCGGTGACCCGTATGGTCAGCACCCTCTAGGATCCTTCGTAGGTGACCTAGCGCTTCACTCATAGGCCGCTTCCTTGGTCCCTCATCATCCACCGTATCGAAAACTCACCATTTTAATCAAACGGAGGCTGGTCAAGACCTCGATTGACCTTGCTACGTGAGACGTCCTATATTGACTCTCCGTCAGCTGTTGTAACTTTATCAGATTAGGTATCCATGACCTTATTCACAAGACGGTCAAAATGCTTCCCAAGCATTCTTGACATAAAACAGTCATTTAAAAACAGGTCATAAAAATAGTTTCTATAATAAACTCTCGTCTTTCCACATCGATTCTCATTTATTTCATATGTATTCCCATATTCATCACATCATTTTTCATTTCATCACACCTTTTCTGATTTATCCGCATTAGATCTCATCCACTCGCATCTACCCATATCCACATCTCATCACATCACATTCATTCATTCACATCTCATCCATTCAGACCACATCACATTCACTCACATCACATCTCATTCATTTTACCTCGTATCTCTCATTCATTTACATCTATCCCGATTCACATCACATTCATTCATATCCATCACATTCCATTTCATTCATATCCATCACATTCACATTCACATTCATTCATATCCATCACCTCACATCTACATATATTTATAACACATCACATCTCTTTCCATCACATCACATTCTTTCACATACACATCTATATCCATTCTTTCACATACTCATGCACATCCATTCTTCACATACACATTCACATCACATTCTTTCACATACACATCCACATCCATTCTTTCACATACACATTCACATCCATTCTTCACTTATACATTTACATCCATTTTCATCACATATCATCCACTCATATCCCATATCATTCATTTAAATCTTGATTCACATGACATCACATCTCATCCATTCATTCACATCTACCTGATTCACATCACATCTACTCACCTCACATCTCATCACCTCTATTCACATCACAACAACCACCCATCCATTCATTCACACTTATCTGATTCTCATCACATCTCGTTACATCTATTCACCTCACATCTCATCACCTCTATTCACATCACATCCATCCATCCATTCACATCTATCTGATTCACATCACATCCATCCATCCATTCACATCTATCTGATTCACATCACATTTCATCACATTTGTTTGTTAATCATTCTAGGATAAAGAAAGGCTGAATTGTAAGGAAGAGAAGAGGATGGCCTTTTCATCAAGGCATAGCATCATAATTTCATTTAATCAAATATAAAAAACAAGAAGATTAAGAAAACCATAGATTTAAAATTTAAAAGTAAGAAGAATTTAGCTTACATAGAGTTTGTAAGCTTTCCTTTGGCTTGAGAGATTGAGGGTTCTACTCTTGTTTAGATCAAGACTGGCCACCAATTGCTTTGGAAAGGATTAAGCCAAAAACAATTGAATTATCAAAAAAACTCAATGTAATTGGCTCTGGGTAGGAGTAGAGTAACAGTGCATAAACACTATTAATCTTTTACAAAGGGGGAGACTTCTATTTATAGGAAAAAATGAGCCTCTAACCAAGCAAACTGATTCTAGAATTTTCCAGATCAGTTTGGTCAATTTTTGATCATTTTGGATCAATTTAGCTTACTTTTTGGATCTAGTTAAAATAGGAGAGAGGAGAGATGAAAATATCTCATTATTTATGAGTTTAAAACTCCTCCACACATGTGAAATAGGAACCTCCTTCATGAGGGGATATCCTCACACTGAGGTGTCAAACATGCATCATTTCCTCTAAATATCTCTTCTTTTTTAACTAATAAACCTTGTCCTTAGTCATCATCTTTTGTGAGTATTTACTCATTTTTGAGAGATTTTCTTCGTTTGTGAAGATTAGCAAGATCAACCAACTGATGCATATAAAAGAGCCTTGGATTTATCCGTGAGGACCAGCAAGGTCAATCAACCAGATCCATGTCCAAATTCAGAAAACAACTCTTACTCCTTGTTCGAATATCTTCCTCGATGCACGCGTGAGTATCCTCGGCAACCGAGAGCCCGAGTATCGTATGGTCAGCACCCTCTAGGATCCTTTGTAGGTAACCTAGCGCTTCACTCATAGGCCGCTTCCTTGGTTCCTCATCCACCGTACCAGATGCTCACCATTTTAATCGAGCCGAGGCTGGTCAAGACCTCGGCTAACCTTGCTAACGCGAGACGTCCTCCATTGACTCTCCATCAGCTGTTGTAACTTCATTAGATTAGGTCTCCACGATCTTATTCACAAGATGGTCAAAATGCTTCCCCAGCATTCTTGACATAAAACAGTCATTTAAAAACAGGTCGTAAAAATAGTTTCTATAACAAGCTCTCATCTTTCCACATTGTTCCACATCAATTCTCATTTATTTCATATGTATTCCCATTCTCATCACATCATTTTCCATTTCATCACATCTTTTCTCATCTATCCGCATCAGATCTCATCCACTCGCATCTACCCATATCCACATTTCATCACATCACATTCATTCACATCTCATCCATTCAGACCACATCACATTCACTCACATCACATATCATTCATTTTACCTCACATCTCATTCATTCATATCCATTCAGACCACATCACATTCACACATACACATCCACATCCATTCTTTCACATACACATTCACATCCATTCTTCACCTATACATTTACATCCATTTTCATTACATATCATCCACTCATATCCCATATCATTCATTTACATCCTGATTCACATGACATCACATCTCATCCATTCATTCACATCTATCTGATTCACATCACATCTTATCACATCTACTAACCTCACATCTCATCACCTCTATTCACATCACAACCACCCATCCATTCATTCACACTTATTAGATTCTCATCACATCTCGTTACATCTATTCACCTCACATCTCATCACCTCTATTCACATCACATCCATCCATCCATTCACATCTATTTGATTCACATCACATCTCATCACATCTATTCATTTAAGAGAATTCTAATTTTTGATATAAAGATTCTTTACGCATCTATTTATGCATAAAAATCAACTTCAGTGGAAACAACACTTTATTAAAAATCCTTTTATGCATTTATTTATGCATAAATTTAAATTTAAGGAGAATAACACTTTTGAAATAAAATAAATCCTTTATGCATCTTTCTAGGAATAAAATCAATTTTAATGAAAATAACGCTTTTGAAATAAAAATAAATCTTTATGAATCTTTCTATGCATAAAATCAATTTTAATGAGAATAACACTTTTGA
Organism: Cibotium barometz; assembly: GCF_041138505.1. NCBI lineage: Eukaryota > Viridiplantae > Streptophyta > Polypodiopsida > Cyatheales > Cibotiaceae > Cibotium > Cibotium barometz. Next base: position 25,823,490 of record NC_141062.1, on the reverse strand, counting down.
AATAAAAATAAATCTTTTATGCATCTTTCTATGCATAAAATTAATTTTAATGAGAGTAATACTTTTGAAAGAAAAATAAATCCTTTATGCATCTTTCTATGCATAAAATCAATTTTAATGAGAATAACACTTTTGAAATAAAAAAAATCTTTATGCATCTTTCTATGCATAAAATCAATTTTAATGAGAATAACACTTTTGAAATGAAAATAAATCCTTTATGCATCTTCTATGCATAAAATCAATTTTAATGAGAATAACACTTTTGAAAGAAAAATAAATCCTTTATGCATCTTTCTATGCATAAAATCAATTTGAATGAGAATAACACTTTTGAAAGAAAAATAAATCCTTTATGCATCTTTCTATGCAGAAAATCAATTTTAATGAGAATAACACTTTTGAAAGAAAAATAAATCCTTTATGCATCTTTCTATGCATAAAATTAATTTTAATGAGAATAACACTTTTGAAATAAAAATAAAGCTTTTATGCATCTTTCTATGCATAAAATCAATTTTAATGAAAACAACACTTTTATAATAAAAATTTCCAATATGCATCTTTCTATGCATAGACATTAAATTCAATGAAAACAACACTTTTATAATAAAAATTTCCATTATGCATCTTTCTATGCATAGAAAGTAAACTCAATGAAAACAACACTTTTATAATAAAACTTTCCATGCATCTTTCTATGCATAGAAATTGATTTTTATACTTAATATCCTTGATATCCATGAATATTCATAGGTGAATATGTACATGGAGTAAATTAGAATATTTCTTTTAGAAGTTTTATCAATTTGTTTGTTAATGATTCTAGGATAAAGAAAGGCTGAATTGTAAGGAAGAGAAGGGGGTGGCCTTTTCATCAAGGCATAGCATCAGAATTTAATTTAATCAACTATAAAAAACAAGAAGATTAAGAAAACCATAGATTTAAAATTCAAAAGTAAGAAGAATTTAGCTTACATAGAGTTTGTAAGCTTTCCTTTGGCTTGAGTGATTGATGGTTCTACTCTTGTTTGGATTAAGAGTGGCCACCAATTACTTTGGAGAAGATTAAGCCAAAAACAATTGAATTATCAAGAAAATTCAATGCAATTGGCTCTGGGTAGGAGTAGAGTAACAGTGCATAAACACTATTAACCTTTTACAAAGGGGAAGGCTTCTACGTATAGGAAAAAATGAGCCTCTAACCAAGAAAACTGATTCTAGATATTTCCAGATCAATTTGGTCAATTTTTGACCATTTTTGGGTCAAATTAGCTTACTTTTTGGATCTAGTTGAAACAGGAGAGAGGAGAGATAAAAATATCTCATTATTTATGAGTTTTAAACTCCTCCACACATGTGAAATAGGAACCTCCATCATGAGGGGAGATCCCCACAGTGAGGTGTCGAAAATGCATCATTTCCTCTAAATATCTCTTCTTTTTTAACTAATAAACCTTGTCCTTAGTCAACTCTTCATCTTATGTGAGTATTTACTCATTTTTGGGAGATTTTCTTCGTTGAAGATGAGAAAGATCAACAACCGGATCCATATAAAAGAGCCATGGACTCATCCGTTGAGGACTAGCAAGGTCAATCAACCAGATCCATGCCCAAATTCAGAAAACAACTCTTACTTCTTGTTTCAATATCTTTCGTGACACACGCATGGGTATCGTCGGCGACTGTACCCTCTAGGATCCTTCGTAGGTGACCTAGTGCTTCACTCATAGGCCGCTTCTTGGTCCCTCATCCACTGTACCAGAAGCTCACCATTTTAATCCAACCAAGGCTGGTAAAGACCTACGCGAGACGTCCTCCAGTGACTCTCTGTCAGTTGTTGTAACTTTATCAGATTAGGTCTCCATGACCTTATTCACAAGACGGTCAAAATGCTTCCCAAGCATTCTTGACATAAAATAGTCATTTAAAAACAAGTCATAAAAATAGTTTCTATAACAAACTCTCGTCTTTCCATATTGTTCCACATCAATTCTCATTTATTTCATATTTATTCCCATATTCATCACATCATTTTCCATTTCATCACATCATTTTCCATTTCATCACATCTTTTCTCATTTATCTGCCTCAGATCTCATCCACTCGCATCTACCCATATCCACATCTCATCACATCACATTCATTCACATCTCATCTCCATTCAAACCACATCACATTCATTCACATCTCATCTCCATTCAAACCACATCACATTCACTCACATCACATCTCATTCATGTTACCTCACATCTATCCTGATTCACATCCCATCACATTCACATTCATTCATATCCATCACATTCACATTCATTCATATCCATCACATTCACTTTCATTCATATCCATCACATTCACATTCATTCAGTACACCCCTAGGCTGCACTGATGAACACCCAGTACGAGACCATACTGCGAGTCCATACGGCCACTCTATGCGAGACTATGTAGTAGCTGCAAACCTAGCATTAGCTTGCATATTGTGTAGAAGCTATTGCTTGACTGTACTTGCTGTACATGTAACCATGCCCGACTGTACTTACTGTACTTGTAGCCATGCCTTAGAGCCCTCACCGCCTTCCTCACATAGCACCCCCTAAACAGCCATCTCTTAGACGTCCTTTTTTCAGTCACCCCACCGTTGTGAGGAGAGGGTGTCCTTAACTCTTCACCCCCTTGCCCCGTGTGAAGGGTCTTACAGCCCTCACCCCCTTCAAGTAAAGCGTTTTTGCCCTTAGGGACATCTCACAATCCCCCCCCATTTGCATAGACTTTAATAAGAGGTTTTTGAGCTTAGAGGAGGCTCACACGTTGCGATTTGTCACTCATAGAGTGAGAAAATGATCTCGAAATCGAGATCCACGAAGCATAGTGATCACAGCGTCAAGCACTACAAGGCGGTGATCAAGATGGCCCCATCCTGGAAACGCCAAAATGTCACCTCGGGAGACGCATGCAACAATCAGACTAGAGAAAATGCTCCTAATGCGACTCCAATCCTCTTGTTTGCAAGCTCCACAAGGGAATCGTGGCCAGGCTTGGTCATCATTTAAAAGGAGTTTTTAATTATTCTTTAATATTAATATCAATAAATCAAGAAAGAAGATGTGATTTTTTTCATTGAAAAATGTTAGAAATTCTAGGAATCTATTATTTGAAATGATGTTGTATTTTGTAATCAATAGTTAGTATTGAAATTGATATTTTTAAGAAAAAGAGTACAGGTATTTTCTCCTTGCTTGGACACTAACTCCGTTTCCATGCTTGTGTAGCCAAGCGGTGTCGTTAGCAAGGCCCGGAGTCAGCCCATGGTATCTCTCATACCATTAGGAGGATGAGGTTCGCCAATTGAGGTGAGTGATTGTGATGCCGCCTAGTTTTGAGGGCCCAAGTTAATGCGGTGAATAAGCACACCCTAGTACATAGACATCCCTCTGAGGGGCGGCAGGATCGAGCGATGGAGCCTCAGCAGCCAGCTTGAGTCCTCGTCGCTAGATACCGATGACGAGGTGTATAGTCCCGTAGGGTTTGCCCAGTATGTAGAGGCTCGAAGGCCGAATTCTAGATCATCGGCAGTATAAAGGAAACGAATAAGAGAGTCGGTTTGTTGGCTTGTATGGAATTGATTCTTGTAGAAAATTTTTTTTAATATATATCTTGTCTTTGGCATTATTATACTGTGAAAAGAGGCTGTTTTAACGAACCTTGTGAAAGGGCCGTAATTAAGAAACATGTTTATTTATGTGTCAAACAGTATGGTAGGATTAATTAGAAAACAAATTGACGCATGAGTAGAGTGGAAAGTGGGAGGATGGAATGCCTCGATGACGACGACGACACCATTCTACGGACAGGTGGACCCGATTCTTTCCAACAAATTAAAGGCCTATGCTAGATAAATAGGTTCTCGGGTAACTCTATTCTAGAAGACTAGGCCAACAGCTGTGCCTTGCATGGATGAGAAAAAATGCGTTTTCTCTAGGAATCAAGATTAGTAGTTTCCCGAATTATGATTTACATTGTGGAAGATATTGGAGCAAGGAGTAAGAGTCGTTTTCTAAATTCGGGCATGGATCTGGTTGATTGACCTTGCTGGTCCTCAACAGATGAGTCCATGGCTCTTTTATATGGATCTGTTGGTTGATCTTGCTGATCTTTGACGGAGATTCCATTTTGATTTTTATAAGTGAATATATTGCCGGGTACTGTGAGCTAGGAACTTTTGAAAAGGCCCCTGAGTGGACATGTGGTCAGCATTTTGGTTGCCAATGATGCCATAAGTACACCGATGAAGGAAAAATTAGAAATTAGGATTCAACCGGATATTTTGGAAGATTATGATCAATGATACTATAGTTTCATTAAAAGATTGTTTTAAAGACACCTCAATCTGTGAAAAAGGCAATTTCATATTCGGTGTATAAGTGGTGTGACTAGTTTTAAGTTTGCATGAATATTCGGCTAGGGGGCCTGGAAACTCTTTTCCATTGTACCCGGGACAAAACCTAACCAAATTCTTAAATGGATCCCATCACTATAGTGGTTGGGCGGTTGGCTAACCCACGGGAGGACTAGATGGGGTTAGGCTTTGGACTGATGGATCCCATCACTACAGTGGTTGGGCGGTTGGCTAACCCACGGGAGGACTGGATGGGGTTAGGCTTTGGACTGATGGATCCCTAATATGAGACTCAATTCTATTATGGTACGATAGATGAAGTAAATCGCGAATAAAAATTGTTCTATTGAAAAGAGTCAACGGCGGCTGTGTCTCTCAATGAGGAAAAAAGCGTTGGTCTCTATGATCCAAGTGCAAGTCTTCTCCTTGATCTGACTATGGGAACTTACGAGTTCGGTCAGGTTAGTTCAATAAGTTAAGACTCTTGACTACATTAGAGTAAAAATATCCTGGAGGAATCGCCTATGCTTTTCGGGGAAGAAAAGACTAATCCCTTGGTTTTGGAAGAACCGAGGGATTAGTCTCTTGTCCGAAAATACGTGGGGAGGCCTTGAGTGAAGGACCCTGCCCCGCGCAAGAAGTGCTACTTCCGCTACTAGCACTCCAGGATTCGTTGCGCGGAGGAGACATGGATCTTTTAGCTGGTATTATCAAAGCAAATTGGCTTAAGTGAATCAGCCGAGAAGCCAAAAATGTCAAAAATTTATGAAGTAATAACAGTAAAAAAATAAAAATGTGTGATGAAATACAAATTGATATTCAAACTGAATTTCATAATTTAGTAATTGGGTCTTCAGATGGAAGTACCACAATTGCATGGAATCCCTGACTTGCTTGAGGCCTATACATGATGGTATTTACCTTATAATTCCAAGGATCGTGACTACCCGTATATATCGATGGTATAACTGCAGCACTTTACTAGCAGTATATATGAGTAAATCTAAGACCTTGAAATTATAAGCAAAAAATGCTATTTAGATGATAAACTCGAATGTGGTTGTTATGATTTTAAAATTCTGGTTGAGAACTGATGAGAGTTGAATTGGATTCTGATTGAAAAAAAGATGATTCCTGAATTTTGGTTGAAAAGCGATAAGCTGAGCAAAACCACAATGAGGATGAATGGGATGAGTCCCTGTGATGATGTTCGTAACCGGAATGACGATAATGATTTCAGCAAATCACTATGAGATTAGTGGATTATGCTGACAGATTGCTACTTAACACTTGACCCAGTGGATCAAGTTAAGGGATGACAAATTAAAAACCTATATAATTGAAATTCCCATATGGAGGAATGTTCAGATGGAAATTTTGTCTAATGGACCATTATTGTGTTGAGGATATGAATGATATGATGTGAAAGAAGTTTTATCCTGATGATGAGTTCTATATAAGGGATCTTTATCCCAGTATTCTGTTTGGTTCACCAGACTGTAAGGAACCCTAGAATCAGTTGGATCTTAAGGGAAAGAGTTGTCCTCTAGTTTGCGAGATGAGGACATCTCGCATGTTTTAAGTGGGGTAGGATGTAAGATTCCTCCCTCCAGCTGTGAAGGTGTCCAGGTGTAAGAACCTCCCCTTTTGATCTTATAATTATTCCCCTCTTTGAAATAAAAGAAAGATCCTATTTTACCTTGTTTTGGCCTGGAGAGAGAAAATGTCTAGAGGGAGGTAATTTAAAATTAAGATATTTATGGATATAAAAATTATCCTAGTGTCTAAAATGATTTTCCCTGAAATAAATTGGAATTAATTGAAAATAGGTATAAAGGACCTTAGCCTAAGGGTTCAGATTTTTAGAAAATTTTGGGTTATGGTTCAATTAAGGTTCCTATGGACCAATAAGATTAATCCAAATGTAGGGACGAGATAAATTGAAGAATAAAAGAAAAACCCTCCCAAAAATGAGTAAATGCTCACATAAGATGAAGAGTGGACTAAGGACCAAAGAAAACAATAAAAAAACTAATTTTTGACACCTTAGTGTGGGGATCTCTCCTCATGAAGTAGGTACCTTTTTTCTCATCATTACCTTTAAATTTTAATTAATAAAATGAGATATTTTTATCTCTCCTCTCTCCTATTTCAAAACTAGATCCAAAAAGTAAGCTGAACTGACCCAAAAATGGTTTAAAATTGACCAAACTCATGTGGAAAATTCTAGAATCAGTTTGCTTGGTTAGAGGCTCAATTTTTTCTATAAATAGAAGCCTCCCCCTTTGTAAAAGCTTAATGGTGTTTATGCACTGTTACTCTGCTCCTATCCTGAGCCATCTGTCCTGAGCCATCTACATTGAATTTTTTAATAATTTAATTATTTTTGGCCTAATCCTCTCCAAAGTGAATTGGTGGCCACTCTTACTTCAAACAAGAGTAGAACCCTCAATCCTTGAAGCCAAAGAAGAGCTTACAAGATCCATGTAAGCTAATTTTCTTACTTGTTTAATAAAGAGTCTATGGTTTTCTTAATTTTTATGTTTTGCAGATGTTGAATTAAATTCAAATGCTATGCCTTTGATAAAAAGGCCACCCCCTTCTCCTCTTTACATTCCAACCTTTCTCAATTCTAGAAAGACTAACTAAAGGATTAATTAAACTCTTTTTATTGTTTATTGTCTTAAATTTTAAAAATTGAGTAGATTAGAGTTCTATAAATCTATTTTGGGTGAATTTAAGCTAAATAAATAATGATAAAAATGAGAAATGGTCAGCCATACAAAGGAGGTTATGGTAAAATTTTTCATAATTTTGTGGAAAAGAAAGTTTATTTTTATGTTATTCCAAAAGAGTAATTCCCACCATTTTTGCATCTAAAAGAAATATTCTAATTACTCCATGTACATATTCGCCTATGAATATGCTTGGATATCATTGATATTAATTATTAAAATAAAGAATGATAAAAATGAGAAATGATCAGCCATACAAAGGAGGTTATGGTAAAATTTTCTAGAATTTTGTGGAAAAGAAAGTTTGTTTTTATGTTATTCCAAAAGAGTAATTTCCACCATTTCTGCATCTAAAAGAAATATTCTAATTACTCCACATACATATTCACCTATGAATATGAATGGATATCACTGATATTAATTATTAAATTTGATTTTTATGCATAGAAAGATGCATAAAGGAATTTTTTAAATTACAAAAGTGTTATTCTCATTAAAATTGATTTTTACGCATAGAAAGATGCATAAAGGAATTTTTTTTATTACAAAAGTGTTATTCTCATTAAATTTGATTTTTATGCATGCAAAGATGCATAAAGAATTTTTTTTAATTACAAAAGTGTTATTCTCATTAAAATTTGAATTTTATGCATAGAAAGATGCATAAAGAAATTTTTTTAATTACAAAAGTGTTTTTCTCATTAAAATTGATTTTTATGCATAGAAAGATGCATGAAGGAATTTTTAAATTACAAAAGTGTTTTTCTCAATAAAGTTGATTTTTATGCATAGAAAGATGCATAAAGGAAATTTTTTTAATGATAAAAGTGTTATTCTCATTAAATTTAATTTCTATGCATAGAAAGATGCATAATGGAAAATTTTATTATAAAAGTGCTATTTTTATTAAATTTAATTTCTATGCATAGAAAGATGCATAATGGAATCTTTTTTATTATAAAAGTGTTATTTTCATTAAATGTGATTTTTATGCATATAAAGATGCATAAAGGATTTTTTTTATTACAAAAGTGTTATTCTCATTAAATTTGATTTTTATGCATAGAAAGATGCATAAAGGATATTTGTAATTACAAAAGTGTTATTCTCATTAATTTTGATTTTTATGCATAGAAAGATACATAAAGGAAATTTGTTTATTACAAAAGTGTTATTCTCATTAAATTTGATTTTTATGTAGAGAAAGATGCATAAAGGAGTTTTTTTTATTACAAAAGTGTTCTTCTCATTAAAATTGATTTTTATGCATAGAAAGATGCATAAAGGAATTTTTTAATTACAAAAGTGTTATTCTCATTAAGTTTGATTTTTATGCATAGAAAGATGCATAAAAAAGGAATTTGTTTTATTATCAAAGTGTTATTCTCATTAAATTTGATTTTTATGCATAGAAAGATGCATAAAAGAATGTTTTTTTTATAAAAGTGTTATTTTTATAAAAATTGATTTTTATACATAAATAGATGCATAAAGAAATTTCTTTTTATTTTAAAAGTGTTATTCCTATTAAAATTGATTTTATGCATAAATAGATACATAAAAAGATTTTTTTAATAAAAGAGTTATTCCCTTTAAAGTTGATTTTTATGCATAAATAGATGCATAAAGAATTTTTATATCAAAATTAGAATTCTCTTAAATTCTATGAGTATTTGATAAATGAATAATTAAATACTCTAAGAGAGAAATTTCTATCATTTTATATTCACACGGATTGTAAAAAGAGAATTCAAGAAATCTATCGAGATTGAAATGTTTAGATAAATGATTAATCTATTTCTCATTGGAATTTGTAACTAATTTAGAAATCAGTTAAGTGAATATTCAAAGAAATAAATTCAGTAAAATAGTAACTGAATGATCTAACCTTTTCGAGAAAGATAGATCAGGAAAAATCTTATCCGACTCGAACCCTAAATTAGACTATGACCAAGACCAAACTCTTTCGTCAGTTTTGAGGAAAGAAGATGTGACCAGTTTTGAGGAAAGAAGATGTGACCAGTTTAGAAAAATACACTCAAAACTCCCGCCTAATCTGAAACTAAGTTTAAGACCCTTCAAATTGATCTGTGGATCAAGGTTAAAGAATTCAAGGAATTCTGGTATGAAATTCAGAACTCCGATCGAGATGTTTTGGGGATACTGATTCCAGAAATACTCCTTGTATTCAAAAGAAAATCAAACTTAAACCTTGCATAGAAATGAGATGTGATGTGAATAGATGTGATGAGATGTGAATGAATGGATGGATATGGATGTGTATGTGAAGAATGGATGTGAATGTGTATGTGAAGAATGGATGTGGATGTGTATGTGAAGAATGAATGTGGATGAGTATGTGAAAGAATGGATGTGGATGTGTATGTGAAAGAATGTGATGTGACATGAATATGTGTAAATGTGAAGTGATAGATATGAATGTATGGATAGATGTGAGCAGTCGTACATGTGAACGATGAGATGAGATGTGTACGAATGAGATGAGATGTGTATGAATGAGATATGATGTGGATAGAAGTGATGTGATATAATGTGGATAGAATGCATGTGATGGGATGGTTATGAGAATGAATGTGGTGGATATGAATGAATAAATGTGATGGATATGAATGAATGTGATGTGATGGATGTAAATGGATGTGATTTAAATGAATGTGATGGACGTGAATAGATGTGATGTGATGTGAATCGAGATGTGAGTGAATGAAAGGTGATGTAAACTGGGATAGATGTGATATGTGATGTGAATGAATATGATGTGAAGAGATGTGGATATGGGTAGATGTGAAGAGATGTGGATATGGGTAGATGTGCGAGTGGATGAGATCTGATTACGGATAAATGAGAAAAGATGTGATGACTAGATGGAAAATGATGTGATGAGAATGGAAAATGATGTGATGAGAATGGAAATACTTATGAAATAAATGAGGATTAATGTGGAAAGACGATATTTGTTATAGAAATTGTATTTATGACCTGTTGTGAATGAGGTCGTGGAGACCTAGCTGATAAAGTTGCAACAGTTGACAGAGAGTCAGCGGAGGACGTCTCGCGTAGCAAGATCGTCGGCCGAGGTCTTGACCAACATCGGTTCGATTTAAATGGTGAGCTTCATTAGGACCTCAATGGAAGGCTCCTTGGGCCCTTTTATTTGGCAGTTTAAGGGAGTCAAACCTTTTCTCTTAAGAAGAAACATTTTCTAATTAGAAGCTTCAAAACGGCTACTTTATTCGAATTTGAATTTTGGGGGAAAATGGAATTTAAAATCTAGCGGATAAAACCATATCATGTAACATATCTATGGAAAGCTCTTGATGCGTAGATCACGGATCTATAATCTCCGCTCAGATCGGAGCTTGTATGTAGAAGTTATGGAGGTCCGAAAATTGTAAAATTGCCCCCCCCCCCCTTTGGAAAAAAAGTGCACCCTTTGACCACTCTTACACCTCTCTTAAAAACCCAACATTTCAGTCCACATGGCAACCCCCCATTTGGCTATTTCTTAATCACCTTGATTAGGCTTGGGCAAATTAAAGGGCCCAAGAAGACCCCATTCACTTCCTAATGCCGGTACGGTGGATGAGGGACCAAGGAAGCGGCCTATGAGTGAAGCGCTAGGTGACGTGCGAAGGATCCTAGATGGTGCTAACCATACAGTGCTCGGGCTCTCTGGGTTGCTGCCACACGTACATCGTGGAAGATAATGGAACAAGGAGCAAGAGTCGTTTTCTGAATTCGGGCATGGATCTGATTGACCTTAATGGTCCTCCTCAATGGATGAGTCCATGGCTCTTTTATATGGATCTATTGGTGATCTTGCTGATCTTCGACGGAGATTCCATTTTGATTTTTATAAGTGAATATATTGCCAGGTACTATGAGCTAGGAAATATTGAAAAGGCCCGTGGACGAGTGGTGAGCGTTCTAGTTGCCAATGATGCCATAAGTACACTGATGAAGGAAAAATTGAAAATTAGGATTCAACCGGATATTTTGGAAGATTATGATCAATGATACTATAGTTTCATTAAAAGATTATTTTAAAGATAGTTGGATCTGTGAAAAAGGCAATTTCATATTGGGTGAGTAAGTGGTGTGACTAGTTTTAAGTTTGCATGAATATCTGGCTAGGGGGCCTGGGAACTCTTTTCCCTAGTACCCGAGAAAAAACCTAACCAAATTCTTTAATGGATCCCATCACTACAGTGGTTGGGTGGCTCGCTAACCCATGGGACTATAGGCTGGACTGATGGATCCCTAATATGAGACTCAATTCTGTTATGGTACGATAGATGAAGTAAATCTCAGATAAAAATTGTTCTGTGGGAAAGAATCAATGGCTGTGCCTCTCAATGAGGAAAAAAGCGTTGGTCTCTATGATCCAAGTGCAAGTCTTTTCCTTGATCTGATTATGGAAACTTACGAGTTCAGTCAAATCAGTTCAGTTAGTTGACTCTTGACTACGTTACAGTAAATCCCAGATAAAAATTGTTCTGTGGGAAAGAATCAACGGGTGTGCCTCTCAATGAGGAAAAAAGCGTTGGTCTCTATGATCCAAGTGCAAGTATTTTCCTTGATCTGACTATGGAAACTTACCAGTTCGGTCAAATCAATTCAGTTAGCTAAGACTCTTGACTACGTTAGAGTAAAAATATCCTGGAGGAATCGCCCGTACTTTTCGAGCGAGGAAAGTTTTTTCGGGTTCGGTTTTGGAAGAACCGAGAGTAGTCTCTTGTCCGGATATATGTGGGCGAGGCCCCAAGTGTACCTACATGTAAACTGCCTCTTGATTCCCTACTTTCTTAGGAAATCGCTGAACTCATTGGAGAAATATTCTCCTCCACCATCTGATCTTAGCATTTTATTTGCATACCTTTTTCCTTCTCGACCAAGGCTTTAAATCTCTCAAAATGAGCAAACACCTCACTTTTATCCTTCATGAAATAAACCCACACTTTCCTACTGTGGTCATGAATGAATGTAACATAGTACCTCCAACCTGTAATTGTTGTAGTCTTGGTCCCCATACATCTGAATGTATGACATCCAATGGCCTTGCACTGACATGCTTTTCATGTGGGAAATCAGGAAAAATGCATTCAAATCACCCATCAAATCTGAAACTAAGTTGACTTTTGATTTTGATCTGAGGATCAAGTTAACAGAATTCGAGGAATTCTGTTTAGAATTCAGACTTGGATCTAGAAGTATTGGGATACGGATTTAAGATTTATTCATGGTATCAAAACAAAATCAAAACTGAAAACTTGCATATAGAAATCGTGTTTTCTTAAAGGATTGTCTTACGCCAGAATGCTGGAGGGAGCATTTGGCATACGTGTTTATCTAAGGGAAGTTCGGTTGCAATAGCTAGCGGGGAGTGTTCAAGGGACAGCTCACACGCGGTAAAAACCTGACCAGCCTAAGTATGGTGAAAAATGGTGTGCTTCCGGTACGATGGGCGAGGACCGATGAAGCGGTCTTTGAGTGAAGTGCCAGGACACCTAAGGAGGATCCTGGAGGGTTCTGACCAGGCGATGCATGGGCTCGCGGCGGCGGATACCCATGCGTATGTCGTGGAAGATATATATATGTATGTTGACGAAATGATTATTGTAATCTATTTACTGGATCTCATTGCTGACCAGCTGGTCCCAACACGGAGAGTCCAAAGTGGTACTGGTTTTGTGAAACAAGGGGTTGAATGGAAATTTTGAGTTATGAAATCTGTGACCATATCTATTTTGTCAATGGATTATTTTTATATTGAAGTTTTAAAGAGGAGTGTGTGTGTACCTATTTTCTAAAGCTAAAGTTAAGAAAGGCATTCAATTATGGGTGGGTGAGTACTTGTTTGGTTCTACCGATTCCAGTGGTAGGGTGGTGGCTAAGGGTGGTGGCTAACCCATGGGCCGCATAGGCTAGAATCAGTGGAGTTTTAATAATCAAATTGAAAAATCTTAGGATTATGCTAGGATTTGAGTAGTTAGTTAATTCCCTGATAAATTTCTCAATTGAGTGGAATCAACGGATGTGCCTGATCTTGATTAGGAAAAAAGCCTTGAATTGCTCAGATGATCAAATTATATCAGCAATAGTTTCCTTCTATCTGGTTTATTCAGGTGAAGGATAGTTTAGATTTTGATCTCGTTAGAAAAATTCGTTATGAAAATTCAAAAAGGGCATGGGAAATTTTCCCAGTTTCGGTTTTCGGAGTGACTAGCCTAGTCTCGTGCGCCCGGACATTCATGGGCGAGGCCCCGAGTGAGAAACCCTACCCCGCGCGCATGAGGGGGCTGCTTCCGCTGTCAACTACCGGGAGTCAGGTGCACTGTGAGGGGGCAGAGGGACCTCACAGCTGATATCAGAGCGCTCTTGTAAATTGAAGTAACATCAGCAAAAAATGCCTAAATTTTAATAGAAATCTGAGAAAGAAATGTTTTTCGCTTGTTAATACTATGTGAATGAACTTCAAAATTGAAAGACTCATAAATTGAATTGGAAATTTATAGATGGATACCCCGAACCTATCAGGAATTCCTGGACTCTCTCAGAGTCAAGATATGATAGCTTTTGCATTTGATCACCTCATCAACTCTGCTACGACCCGAATGAGCAGAGTGAGACTCGCTCGCCATTTTGAGAGTCTTTACTTTCCTGATCCTCTTGAGCGATGTCGGTATATGTGGTTCTGTGGAGGACGATGTATTAATGTCAGTACCAGTCAGCGTCAAAGGCTCAGGCAAAATATTTTCTTGGCCATGATTCTGATAAGGCTAGGGCTTGTTCAACATGTTCAACTCTTTGATCATTCACTAAGGAACTTAAGAACTTCATGCTGATTTTTTAGGCTTCTTAGCCGCTTTATCCCAAGAGATAGAATTACAGTCCCTCTTTGTGTAATGAATCGTGTGTACCATGGCATGTCTCCTTCGTAATTTTGCTTCTTTAATGCGAATACAATTGAGGCAGTGATTTTGGGAGCCGTGATGCTCTATGTATATATTAAAAACTTTTGATAATAAATGATATTTTGCAAAAATAATTCCATTTTGTTTTCATGATTGTGAAATTGGTTGATGAAATTATCAGGGTAAATCTTCTTGTAAGATGTATGATGAAATAACTATATGTTTAAATATAAAGTTCAAAAATTAAATAATCATAAAGCTATTATCAAAGTTAAGGTGACAAAAATTTCGTTTTGTCAGAGTCATGAGGCGCGCAGCCCGTAGCCCGTGCAAGGCAAACAGATCCTCTAATTGACGAGGAGTTAGATCTGGATGTTCGCAAAGCCCTGCACAGATCACAGCAGCCTGGTCCCTTCAAGGGTGAAGGGGAACAGTTAGGTGAAGTTGTAGAAAAGTGGATTGAGGCCATGGAGGAATATTTTGATGTAATTGGCTACAATGAGAGAAGCAAGATGGCTCTCGCCAAGTTAAAGATTGTGGAAATGGCCAGGGTTGTGTGGAGGAATCACTGCGAGACAAACCGTCTTGACCGAAATACCCAAACCTGGACCGATCTCAAGGCTTACCTCAGAAAGAGGTTTTGTCCCCCAGGCTTTCTTGAAACTAAGATGAATGAGTTCTTGAAAATAAAGCAGAAAAACCGGACAATTGAGTACCATCAGGCTTTTGCTCTTCTCCTTAAATATTCCCCTCAATTGGATGAAGAGCAACTGATGGCACGGTTCATTCGGGGAATAAACGAGCCATTGGATACTTTAGTCAAGAATGCCAAACCTATCTCAATGGTGGCCAAAGCAGTAAGAATGACAAAGGATTTTGCCAAAGCCTTTGTAGTAAAGGTCGCGCCGAAGCCTGCACCCTCTAGCTTTAAAAGATTCCAAACCCAGGGAAGTACTTCAAGCTTTCCACCCCCGAAGAGGCAGCAAGGCCCGAATCAGAATCAAGATGCAGGAAGATTCCGAAATGAAGGAAGACCCTTTCCCCAGAATACTTTCTCAGGAGCCCCACCTCTTTCAAGAAATCAGAGGGATGAGCTCAGAAGTGAAAACTGATGTTTTAGATGCCAAGGTTTTGGTCACCAGTTGAAAGACTGCCTGACTCCTGCCATGTCAAGGGGACGGGGAAGTCAAGGACCCCGAGTTCAGAGACCAACCCCTTCATACCAGGGTCCATCTCGCCCAAGCTAGGGAAACCCCAGAAGAACTCCAACTCTCTTATCCATCTGCCTCTGTCCCATAGTAACCTCAGGACTCCTTCCGAGAACTGGGGCAACCAAAGAGAAAGAGTTCCGCCTCAGACTGCAGCAGCCAGAGCAGTCACAAATTCAGATGTAGTAGAAGAAGAAAGAGGGGAGATCAGAATCAAGATGCAGGAAGATTCCAAAATGAAGGAAGACCCTTTCCCCTGAATACTTTCTCAGGAGCCCCACCTCTTTCAAGAAATCAGAGGGATGAGCTCAGAAGTGAAAACTGATGTTTTGGATGCCAAGGTTTTGGTCACCACTTGAAAGACTACTCGACTCCTGCCATGTCAAGGGGACAGGGAAGTCAAGGACCTTGAGTTCAGAGACTAACCCCTTCATACTCGCCCAAGCCAGGGAAACCCCAGAAGAACTCCAGCTCTCTTGGCCATCTGCCTCTATCCCAGAGTAACCTCATGACTCCTTCCGAGAACTGGGGCAACCAAAGAGAAAGAGTTCGGCCTCAGACTACTGCAGCAGCCAAAGCAGTCACAATTTCAGATGTAGTAGAAGAAGAAAGAGGGCAGATCTATTCTGCAATTGAAAACCAAGGGCCTAACCGTCAGTTCTCAGTCATCCATACTCCAGCAGAGTATCAAGGTAAGCCTTTTAAGCTTTTGATTGATTCAGGCAGTTCTCATTCATTCATTTCCCCTGGATGCTTGCGTAAGCTAGTCTTAGAACTGAAATCAGGGAAACCTATGCAAGTTGAATTGGCTAGTGGGAAGATTCTTTTCACTCACCATGAGACTGATCTTATCCAGTTCAATCTAGATGGTAATGTGACCGACTGTCAGTTCAAAGTCTTACCTCTGGGAGTTTTCAACGGGATCCTTGGAATGGATTGGCTCCACAAAAATCAAGCGAGATACACTGTCACAATGTCACAATAGGGAACCATTTCCTTCCATGACCTTCACGGGAACAAAGTTCAAGGAACTGGAGTTTCTAGATCCCCAGACCTTCAGTTAGTAAAAGCTTCTAAGTTGTTGAAAGGACTTAGAAAGAAGCAGCAAATTTATGTTGTCAAAATGAACCCAGTAGACTCAAAGCTTAAGGCTAAAGAACCAGAATGGTTAAATGAATTTGATGATCTATTCCCAGCAGAGCTAATTGAAATACCTCCAATTCGAGAAGTAGAGGGAGAATGGCAGTGGTTCCATTCAATTGTTCAAGATGATGGGATGGGAGGCCTTGAGAATGGCAATGCAAGCATGCTCCCATTTCAAGTGATGGAAGGCCCTCAGAATGGCAATTTTGCCATTCTCCCCTTCAATCAAGGTGATGGGTGGCTTTAAGAATGTCATCACTGCCACTCTTCCTTGAATGTGTAAGAGATATGTGTGGTGCCAAAGAGTGCAAGGAAGAGGTAGAGAGTGAGTCACATGAACAAGAGAAAAAGCATGCATAATAGAAAAAAAAGATAGACTAAGGGTCTAATATCAAAGATTGATTTGTATGGTCACTTATAAAAGGTGAAGTCAATGGTCAAAAGGTAACACATGGAAATCACAAGGTTGCACATGTAGTGTGAGCATTAATAAACACATCATTAGGAAATTTTTGAGCTCATTTTGGGGCCCTGTAAGGAAGTTTTGACCGGAATATTCCCTCCAAAAAGGGGCACTGGATAAAATTTTTGCAAACGAACTCCAAATTTGTCGGACCTCACATATTTAGATTCTACTTCTTCAAAAGATATCCATTGATATATAACACGATAGGGTTCGGAGAAGGGACAAGATAGATACCTCGAAGATTCCTTTTTGCCTAAGAAAGATTCACGTAACCTGTAAGGCGCGAAGCGCCTTTTCTACGTAACGTGAATCTTTCCTAGGCAAAAAGGAATCTTCTAGGTATCTACCTTGTCCCTTCTCCGAACCCTATCGTGTTATATATCAATGGATAGCTTTTGAAGAGTAGAATCTAAATATGTGAGGTTCGACAAATTTGGAGTTCGTTTGTAAAAATTTTATCCAGTGTCCCTTTTTGGAGGGAATATTCCGGTTAAACTTCCTTACAGGGCCCCAAAATGAGCTCAAAAATTTCCTAATGGGTTGGCACTAGGGTGCACAAAAGCATGGATTGGAGTCCTTCCCAAGACTATAAATATAGGTGTATGGAATTTGATTATTGTAATGAGATTATGGAGTTTGTGCCTTAATCATTGTGTCATTGATTAATTCTTATCTTAATCTCATATTAGGATTTTCTTAGTTTTACAATATGGACTTAATCACTTGCTATGAGCCGCCCTAGATTCATGTATTCTAACATGGTATTAGAGCCACCTAGGGCTAGCTATAGTAGGTAATTATATTAGTTAGGAAGCTTAGTATTTGGTTAAGGGTTTATCACATTATTAGGGATTGATTACCATTGTTTTACCTTTTTCAAATTAGGTTTAGAGTGTGTAGATCTACATTATCCTAGAAGAGGAGTAAGCTTCTTGTCGTTGCAGGAGCTTAGATACGGCCAGCCAATCAAAAAGTAAGGAAAGGACTCCACAATAGCATCAGCTTCAAAAAAGCCACGTTGAAGAGAAGAATCCCCCTTGGCACTGGCTGCGAGAAGAGTGGTTGTGATGTGTGTAAGCAACATCGCACTACGATAACCTCGACTCAAACAACAATTGCACAATGAATAGTAGACAGCTATGGTGCGCAGCTAGAGCAATAGCAGTAGACGTCCGTGACATACTAGAGCAACCACCCAAGGAGCCAAAGAGAAGGTGGCAACTAAGAGCAGGGAAGAAAGACTACAAGAAGTGGTGGGCGAGAAGGTGTGTGTGCAGGGCATGACCATCGATGCTGCACAGGAGATAAGAGATCTACCGCCGCTGTAGAGAAAATGGCCACATACCTTACTGAGCAATAGAGAAAATGCAAAGCAGTTGTGAGAGAGAGAGTAGCACTACAACAAGAAACCCCAATAGGTCCAACAGCACAATGAGAGTGATGATGTGGTTATGGAAGAAGGAAGAAGATGCGTCAGTAAAACAACTTCAACTTACAGATAAGCCATAACAAAGTCACCACCATCAACAAAGGCACCACCACCATCAACAAAGTCAACAAAGTCATGTTCATGGATGAAATGTTTTTATCAAAATATGTGACCTTTGTAAATGCGGCCAAATGAGCACTCAAAAAATTCCTCACTACCCAAGCCAATGTTGTAAAGGCCACCAAATGAGTAAGCCAAAAATCATTTTGAAATGTTGTAACACTCGACCACCTGCTGCTGCTGCTGAGAGTAGCCAAAGATGCACCCAGGGGGAGTGGAAAACAAACCACCTCTTGAGCTTGTAAGATTCCTCCCCAGCCCCTCAAGATATCCAGTTTCTTCCCCTGTAATCGATCCCCTTTTCAGAATAATAAAAGATCTTGTTTCTACCTGTTTTGGCCTAGAGAAAGAAAATATTCTAGAGACAGGTAATTCAGTTTTTAGATATCTTGGGATGGAAAAATATCCCTTCTTATTAAAATAAACTCCCCCGAAACAGAAGTTTAAAAAGAAATTCCTAAGGTGCATTAGAAATAAATTATAATGTGCAAAAAAGACCTTAGCCTAAGGGTCTAGATTTTTTGAAAATTTTGGATTAAGGTTCTTATGGACCAATAAGATTAATCCAAATGTAGGGAAGGGATAAATTGAAGAATAAAAGAAAAACCCCCCAAAAATGAGTAAATGCTCACATAAGATGAAGAGTAGAAAATAATTAAAAATTTGAATTTTGACACCTCGGAGTGGGGATCTCCCCTCATGAAGTAGGCACCTTTTTCTCATCATTACCCCCAATTCTTAATCAATAAAATAAGATATTTTCATCTCTCCTCTCTCCTATTTCAAAACTAGATCCAAAAAGTAAGCTGAACTGATCCAAAAATGGTCAAAAATTGACCAAACTAATCTGGAATTTAATTCTAGAATGAGTTTGCTTGGTTAGAGGCTCACTTTTTCCTATAAATAGAAGCCTCCCCTTTGTAAAAGCTTAATGGTATTTATGCATTGTTACTCTACTTCTGTCTTAAGCCATCTACATTGAATTTCTTAATAATTCAATTGTTTTTGGCCTAATCCTCTCCAAAGTGAATTGGTGGCCACTCTTGCTTCAAACAAGAGTAGAACCCTCAATCCCTCAAACCAAAGGAAAGCTTACAAGCTCCATGTAAGCTAATTCTCTTACTTTGTTTAATGAAAAATCTATGGTTTTCTTAATTTTTATGTTTTGTAAATGGTAATGGAGACATGCTTCCATTTCAAGTAATGGAAGGCCCTTAGAATTGTAGTTTTGCCATTCCCCCCTTCAATCAATGTGATGGGTGGCTTTTACAATGGCATCACGGCCATTCTTCCTTGAATATAAAGGATAATGAAATTAGTGCCATTCCCCCCTTCAAGGTGATGGGAGGCCTTGAGAATAGCACCAATTCCATTCTTCTTTTAATAAAAGGGAGAATGGTAGTGGTGCTATTTCCCCCTTCAAGGTGATGGGAGAATGGTGGTGGTGCTATTTCCCCCTTCAAGGTGATGGGAGGCCTTGACAATGGCACAAGCGCCACTCTTCTTGGAATAAAAGGGAGAATGATACCACTGCTATTCTTTCTTGAATATAAGGGAGAATGAAACCAGTACCATTTTGCCTTTCAAGGTGATGTGAGGACTTGAGAACCTCACCACTCCCATTATTCCTTCAATATAAGGAAACATTGTAGTGGTGTGATTCTCCCCTTCAAAGTGATCGGAGCCCTTGAGAATGGCACCACTGCCAATCTTCCTTGAATGAAAAGGGAGAATGGCATCAGTGCCATTCTCCCCTTCAAGGTGATGAGAGGCCTTGAGAATTGCAGCTACTACAATTATTCCTTGAATGTAAAGGAGAATGACAGTGGTGCCAATCTACCCTTCAAGGTGATGGGAGGCCTTGAGAATGGCATTACTCTACCATTCTTCCTTGAAAGTAAGGGTTACTGGAAGTGGTGCCATTCCCCCCTTAAATCAAGGTGATGGGAGGCCTTGGGAATAGCATCATTGCCATTCTTCCTTGTATGTAAGGAATAATGAAAGTGGTGTCATTCCCCCCTTCAAGGTGATGGCAAGCCTTGAGAATATCACCACTACCATTCTTCATTTAATTAAAGGGAGAATGATAGTGGTGATGGACCCATGTTAACGTGATGGAAGGCCTTGAGAATGGAGCCACTGCCATTCTTCCTTTAATGTAAATGGTAGAATGGCAGTGGTGCTGTTCTTCCGTTCTTTCAAGGTGATAGGATGGGGGATGTTAAGAATGGCACCACTCCCATTCTCTCCTTTAAGGTGATGTGAGGCCCTAAGAATAGGAGTGGTGACATTTCTCCATTCAATCAAGGTGATGGGATGCCTAGAGAATGGCACCACTACCATTCTTCCTTGTATGCAAGAGAGAATGATAGTAGTACCATTCTCCACTTCAAAGTGATGGGAGGTCTTGAGAATGGCACCACTGCCATTCTTCCTTGAATGTAAGGGAGAATGGCAGCAGTTTCATTCTCCCCATGAAGGTGTTGGGAGGCCTTGAGAATGGAGCAAGTGCCATTCTTCCTAGAATATAAGGGAGAATGGCACAACTTCCATTCTTTCTTGAATGTAAAGGAGAATGGAACCACTTTTATTCTCCCGTTCAACGTGATGGGAGGACTTGAGAATGGCACCAAACTACGATTGTTCCTTGAATGTAAGGGATAATGCCACTGGTGCCATTCTCCCCTTCAAAGTGATGGGAGGCCTTGAGAATGGCACCACACTGACATTCTTCCTTGAATGAAAAAAGAGATAATGGTAGTGGTGGTTCCATTCTCCCCTTCAAGGCGATGGGAGGTCTTGAGAATGGTAAAACCACTACCATTCTTCCTTGAATGTAAGGGAGAATGGCAGTGGTGCCAATCTACCCTTAAAGATGATGTTATGGGAGGCCTTGAAAATGGCAGTGGTGCCATTCTCCCCTTCAAATCAAGGTGATGGATAACTTTGAAAATGGCATCACTGCCATTCTTCCTTGAATGTAAGGGAGAATAGTAGTGGTGCCATACCCCCCCTAAGGTGATGGGAGGCCTTGAGAATGGCATCACTGCCATTCCCCCCCTAAGGTGATGGGAGGCCTTGAGAATGGCATCACTGCCATTCTTCCTTTACTGCTGTAAGGGAGAATGGCAGTGGTGCCATTCTCCCCGTCAAGGTTATGGGATGGGGGGACTTGAGAATGGCACCATTGTCATTCTCCCCTTTAGGTTGATGGGAGGCCTTGAGAATGGCACTAGTACCATTCCTCCCTTCAATCAAGGTGATGGGAGGCCCTAAATATGGCACCATTGCCATTCTTCCTTAATGTAAGGGAGAATGGAAGCGGTGCCATTATCCACTTTAAGGTGATGGGAGGCCTTAATAATGGCATCACTGCCATTCTTCCTTGAATGCAAGGGAGAATGGAAGTGGTTTCATTGTCCCTATGAGGTTGATGGGAGGCTTTGAGAGTGGCAAGGAAGAATGGCATTGATGTGAGGTGTTGAGAATGGCACCACTCCCATTCTTGCTTGAACGTAAGGGAGAATGGGAGTGGTTCTATTCTGTCCATGAAGGTGATGGAAGGCCTTGAGAATTACACCACTTCCATTCTTTCTTGAATGAAAGGGGCGAATGGGAGTGGTGTCATTCTCCCCTTCAAGAAGGTGATGGGAGGCCTTAAGAATGGCAGCCACTGCCATTCTTCCTTGAATGTAAGGGATAGTGGAAGTGGTTCCATTCTACCCTTTTAAGATGATGGGATGGGAGGCCTTGAGAATGGAAATGGAGACATGCTCCGATTTTAAGTGATGGAAGGCCCTCAAAATGGTAGTTTTTCCATTCTCCCCTTCAATCAAGGTGATGGGTGTCTTTGAGAATTTCAGCACTGCCATGCTTCCTTGGAATGTAAGGGATAATGAAAGTGGTGCCATTTTCCCCTTCAAGGTGATGGGAGGCCTTGAGAATAGCACCAATTAAAGGGAGAATTGAAGTTGTGTTACTCCCCCCTTCTCAAGGTGATGGGCCATTCTTTCTTGAATGCAAAGGAGAATGAAACCAGTACCACTCTTCCCTTCAAGGTGATAGGAGGACTTGAGAACCTCACCATTGTGCCATTATTCCTTGAATGTAAGGGAAAATGGCAATGTTGTCATTCTCCGCTTCAAAGTGATTGGAGCCCTTGAGAATGACACCACTACCAGTCTACCTTGAATAAACGGGGAGAATGGCACCAGGATCGGAACCCTTGAGAATGATACTACTGCCGGTCTTCCTTGAATAAAAGGGGAGAATGGCAGTGGTGTCATTCTTCCCTTCAAGGTGATGGGAGGCCTTGACAATGTTAGCAACTACCATTCTTCCTTGAATGTAAGGGAGAATGATAGTGGTTCCAATCAACCCTTCACGGTGATGGGAGGCCTTGAGAATGGCATCACTGCCATCATTCCTTGAAAGTAAGGGTTAATGGAAGTGATGCCATTCTCCCCTTAAATCGAGAGGATGGGAGGCCTTCAAAATGGCATCACTGCCATTCTTCTTTGAGAATATCACCACTGCCATTGTTCATTTAATTAAAGGGAGAATGGCAGTGGTGCCATTCCCCCCTTAAGGTGATGGGAGGCCTTATGAATGGAACCAGTGCCATTCTCCCTTTAATTAAAGGGAGAATGGCAGTGGTGCCATTCCCCCCTTAAGGTGATGGGAGGCCTTATGAATGGAACCAGTGCCATTCTTCCTTTAATGTAATGGAGAATGGAAATGGTGCCATTCTCCCCTTCAAGGTGATGGGATGGGGGGCATTAAGAATGCAACACTTCCATTCTCCTCTTTAGGGTGATGTGAGGCCATCAGAATGGGAGTGGTGCCATTTCTCCATTTAAGAGGCCTTGAGAATGGCACCATCGCCATTCTTCCTTGTATGTAAGGGAGAATGGCACCATTGCCATTCTTCCTTGTATGTAAGGGATAATGGTAGTGATACCATCTCCACTTCAAAGTGATGGGAGGTCTTTAGAATGGCACCATTGCCATTCTTCCTTGAATGTAAGGGAGAATGGTAGTGGTTTCATTCTCCCCATGCAAGTGATGGGAGGCCTTCAGAATGGCACAAGAGGCATTCTTCCTAGAATATAAGGGAGGATGGCACCACTGCCATTCTTTCTTGACTGTAGAATGTAATCACTTCTATTCTCCCCTTCAAGGTGATGGGAGGACTTGAGAATGGCACCACACTGCAATTGTTCCTTGAATGTAAGGAAGAATGTAACCACTTCTATTCTCCCCTTCAAGGTGATGGGAGGACTTGAGAATGGCACCACACTCTGCAATTGTTCCTTGAATGTAAGGGAGAATGCCAATGGTGCCATTCTCCTCTTTAAAGTGATGGGAGGAGTTGAGAATGGCACTACTGCCATTCTTCCTTGAATGAAAGGGGAGAATGGTAGTGGTGGTTCAATTCTCCCCTTCAAGGTGATGGGAGGCCTTGAGAATGGCAGCAACCACCATTCTTCCTTGAATGTAAGGGAGAATGGTAGTGGTACCAATATACCCTTATATATGATGGGATGGAAGGTGTTGAAAATGGTAGTGGTGTCATTCTTCCCTTTCAAGTGATGGAAGGCCCTGAGAATGGCAGTAGTACCATTCTCCCCTTCAATCAAGGTGATGGAAGCTTTTGAAAATGGCATCACTGTCATTTTTCCTATAATATAAGGGAGAATAGTACTGGTACCATTCCCCCCTTAAGGTGATGGGAGGCCTTGAGAATGGTACCACTGCCATTCTTCCTTTAATGTAAGGGAGAATGGCAATGGTGCCATTATCCCCTTTAAGGTTATGGAATGGGGGGCCTTGAGAGTGACACCACTTTAGGTTGATGGGATTGTTGAGATATCGAGCTCATCTAGTGAGGCGGTGGACACTAATGACCTGCCTGGGGGATAGGCCCCACACTTACACCACTGGCATGGTTGGTGAGATCATGGGTGATATGTGGCCAGTGGGATGATAGGCTGTGTAACAGCCATTCTAGAGACAAGCATAGTTATAGCGCCAGCTCATTAGTTGGGTTCACACTATAGAGAACCCTAGTATGTATTTGGTTGTGTACTCTTATCTTTGTATATGGTGTCTTGAGTGTTGTGTGAAGAAGAAGATTTTCAGCCTCTCACCTTGTGTGTTCTCTTTTAGGGTTTTGTGAGTGTGTGTGTGTGTTTGCAAGAGCTCAAGCTCTCTTCTCCCCTGCATCTTTTCAGAGATGCCTTGAGAATGGCACTAGTGCCATTCCTCCCTTCAATCAAGGTGATGGGAGGCTCGGAATATGGCACACTGCCATTCTTTCTTTGAATGTAAGGGAGAATGGAAGTGACACCATTATCCACTTCAAGGTGATGGGAGGCCTTGATAATGGCATCAGTGCAATTCTTGCTTGAATGTAAGGGAGAATGGCAATAGTTTCATTCCCCCTATGAAGTTGATGGGAGGCTCTGAGAATGGCACCGGTGCCATTGTTTCTAGAATGTAAAGAAGAATGGCATTGATGTGAGACCTTGAGATTGGAACCACTTTTATTCTTCCTTAAATATAAGTGAGAATGGGAGTGGTTCTGTAAGATTCCTCCCTAGCCTCTCAAAATGTCCAGCATCTTCCCCTGTAATCAATCCCTCTTCAGAAATATAAAAGACTTGTTTCTAACTGTTTTAACCTAGAGAGAGAAAATATTCTAGAGAGAGAATATTTAGATTTTTAATATTTTTGGATAGAAAATTATCTCATCTTATTAAAATAAGTTCCCCTGAAACAGAAATTCAAAAAGAACTTTCCAATGTGTAATTGGAATTAATTGAAAATGGGTATAAAGGACCTTAGCCTAAGGGTCTAGATTTTCAGAAATTTTTGGATTATGGTCCAATTAAGGTTCCTATGGGCCAATAGCATCAATCCATGTGTAAGGAGGAGATAAATCCAATTTGTAAAAGAAGATACCCAAAAATGAGTAAATACTCACATAAGATGAAGAGTTGAAAATGTACAAGGTTTATTAGTAAAAAACTATGAGCAATATTAAAAATATGAGATATTTTGGGTATCCAAAAATGAGTAAATGCTCACATAAGATGAAGAGTTGAAAATGTACAAGGTTTATTAGTAAAAAAACTATGAGCAATATTATAAATATGAGATATTTTAGGTATAATGATTCCATTTTGACACATATGTAAGGAAGGGGAGTTCTTTAAAGGAGGTGCATATTTCACATAAGATGAAGAGTTGAAAATGTATAAGGTTTATTAGTAAAAAACTATGAGCAATATTAAAAATATGAGATATTTTGGGTATAATGATTCCATTTTGACACATATGTAAGGAAGGGGAGTTTTTTAAAGGAGGTGCATATTTCACATGCTTGAATGAGTTTTAAACTCATAAAAATTGAGATATTTCATCTCTCCTCTCTCCTAATTCAAGTCTAGTTACAAAAAGTTAGCTCAACTGACCTAAAAATGGTCAAAAATTGACCAAACTGAGTTGGAAAATTCTAGAATCAATTTGTTTGGTTAGGAACTCACTTTTTCCTATAAATAGAGGCCTTCCCCTTTGTTGAAACTCAACAATGTTTAATGCATTGTTACTCTACTTCACCTAAGCCAAGAACCGTGAATTCATTAATAATTCACTAGTTTTTGACACTTCCCTCTTTCTTCAATCCCCATTGGTGGCTCCATCAACATACTTAACCAATTGATTGGTTAGGGGCCTCTACCGTGAATCAAGCAATTTATAAGGTAAATAGTGAATATTGATCTTTTCTATAATTTCTCAATGTTTCTCTCTTCTCAACCCCTCTCAAGCTTGAGAAGCTTAATTGGTATGGTTTTTAAATGCTATTGAAGTTAATTGATGATGAATAGTAGTGAAGAGTTACATAATTTGATGAATGCTATTGAAGTTAATTGATGGTTTTTATGTAATTTCTCTCTCTCACTCAAGAAATGGTAATACTCATGACCCATTCTCAATCCAAATGAAGCTTTTCATAAAGCTTTTCCTTAATCCAAGACTCTATGCTTGAGACCAAATTAATGGTTTTTTTCTATGCTTTTAGTTTATGTATTTCATGATTATTTTTTATTCAATCCATTATGGATTAATGATCCAATTAGGAATCATTCTAATCATTCCCTTAAAGATAAGCTTTATCTTTTAAAATAATTGAGATTTATCAGTCATAGCAGCGGAGCTATGGCAAAATTTTGTAAAAATTTACACATAAAATAATTTCATTCAAAGCATGAAAAGAGGACTTCCTACCATATTCTAGGAATTATCATCCTAGATTAATTAAAAGAATTTCATTGTAATCATGGAGAAATTGAATTTTTATATTATGCATAAAGGATAATTTTTTATATCAAAAGTGTTACTTTTATCATTTTTATTTTCATGCATAGAAGTATGCATAAAGGATAAATTTTTATATCAAAAGTGTTACTTTTATCAATTTTTATTTTCATGCATAGAAGTATGCATAAAGGATAAATTTTTATATCAAAAGTGTTATTTTTATCATTTTTATTTTCATGCATAGAAGTATGCATAAAGGATAAATTTTTATATCAAAAGTGTTACTTTTATCAAATTTTATTTTCATGCAGAGAAGTATGCATAAAGGATAAATTTTTATATCAAAAGTATTATTTTAATAATTTTTATTCTCATGCATAGAAGTATGCATAAAGGATAAATGTTTATATCAAAAGTGTTACTTTTATCAATTTTTATTTTCATGCATAGAAGTATGCGTAAAGGATAAGTTTTTATATCAAAAGTGTTATTTTTATCATTTTTATTTTCATGCATAGAAGTATGCATAAAGGATAAATTTTTATATCAAAAGTGTTACTTTTATCATTTTTATTTCATGCATAGAAGTATGCATAATGGAGAAATTTTTATATCAAAAGTGTTACTTTTATCATATTTGAATTTCATGCATAAAGGTATGCATAAAAGTTGATTATTTTATTATAAAAGTGTTACTTTTATTATAATTGAATTTCATGCATAAAGGTATGCATAAAAGTTGATTATTTTATTATAAAAGTGTGACTTTTATCATAATTGAATTTCATGCATAAAGGTATGCATAAAAGTTGATTATTTTATTATAAAAGTGTGTCTTTTATTATATTGAATTTCATACATAGAGGTATGCATAAAAGTTGATTATTTTATTATAAAAGTGTGACTTTTATCATAATTGAATTTCATGCATAAAGGTATGCATAAAAGTTGATTATTTTATTATAAAAGGGTGACTTTTATCATAATTGAATTTCATGCATAAAGGTATGCATAAAAGTTGATTATTTTATTATAAAAGGTTGAATTTCATGCATAGAGGTATGCATAAAAGTTGATTATTTTATTGTAAGAGTGTTACTTTTATCATATTGGATTTCATGCATAGAGGTATGCATAAAAGATATTCTTTTCATACTAAAAGTGTGATTTTCATCATAAATAGATTTTATGCATAACTTAGATGCATAAGAGAAATTCTTTTATTCTAAAAGTGTAATTTCTACCAAATTGAATTTATGCATAAGAAGATGCATCTTCTTATGCATAAGAAGATGCATAAAAGTTTGAATTTTATGCATAAGAAGATGCATAAAAGTTTGATTTCTAATTCAAAGTGTCATTCTCATCTAAATTGAATTTATGCATAGGAAGATGCATAAAAGAATAAGATTTCAATTCAAAAGCGTTATTCTCATCCAAATTGAATTTATGCATATAGGAAGATGCATAAAAGATGGATTTTAATTCAAAAATGTCAATTCTCATCCAAATTGAATTTATGCATAGGAAGATGCATAAAAGATTGAATTTTAATTCAAAAGTGTCATTTTTGTTTAAAATGAAATTATGCATAGGAAGATGCATAAAAGATTGATTTTTAATTCGAAAGTGTTAGTCTCCTTAAATGGAATTTATGCATAAATAAAAATGTAGATAAATCTTATATCAAATAAAAGAATTCTCTTGTATTCTATAAAAAGATATGAAATGTGATAAGACGTGATAAGAGGTGTATGAGATGTGATAATATGTGATAAGATGCGTATGGGAAGTGATAAGAGGTGTATGAGATGTGATAAGATGTGTATGAGATGTGATAGGATATGATAAGATGTATATGGAATGTGTAGGGCGAGAATGGATGTAATATGGATGTAGATATGGATATGTATGTATGAATGTGAATGTGAATGTAGATGTGGATGTGTATGTATGAATGTGAATGTGGATGTGGATGTGGATGTATGGATATGAATGTGGATGTGAATGTATGGATGTAGATACGGATGTGGATGTATGTATGTGGAAGTGGATGTATGAATGAGGATGTGAAAATGGATGTATGCATGGATGTGTATGTAGAATAATGAATGTGAATGTGTATGGAAAATAATGTGTCGTCGATATGAGTGAATGGATGATGATGAATACATATGAATGGGATGTGGAATAAGTAATGTGGACTAAGGAGGATAAAATGGAAAGACGAGAGTTCGATATAGAAACTGTATTTTGTGAACTGTTTGTAAATGAATGTTTTATGTCAAGAATGCTAGGGAAGCATTTTGACCGTCTTGTAGATTAAGGTCAAGGAGACCTAACTGATAAAGTTGCAACTGCTGACGGAGAGTCAATGGAGGACGTCTCACGTAGCAAGGTCGGCCGAGGTCTTGACCAGCCTCGGTTCGATTTAAATGGTGAGCTTCCGGTACGGTGGATTAGGGACCAAGGAAGCGGCCTATGAGTGAAGCGCTAGGTCACCTATGAAGGATCCTAAAGGGTGCTGACCATACGGTGCTCGGGCTCTGGGTCGTCGAAGATACCCACACGTGCATCGTGGAAGATATTGGAACAAGGAGTAAGAGTTGTTTTCTGAAACCGGGCATGGATCTGGTTGATTGACCTTGCTGGTCCTCAACGGATGAGTCCATGGCTCTTTTATATGGATCCGTGGGTTGATCTTGCTGATCTTCCATGAAGATTCCATTCTATTATATGAATATATTGCCGGTTATTATGAGCTAGGAACTATGGAAAAGGCCCCTGAGTGAAAAGAGCGTTCTGGTTGCCAATGATGCCATAAGTATACCGATGAATGAATGACTGGAGATAAGGATTCAAACAGAGACTTTGAGGATTATCATCAGTGACATAATGGTTTCATTAAAGGATTGTTTTAAAGTTAGCTGATGCTAAGAAAAAGGTAATTTCATATTGGGTGTGTAAGTGGTGTGACTAGTTTTATGTTTGCATGAACTTTCGGCTAGGGAACTCTTTTCCTTGGTACCCGGGAAAAAACCTAACCAAATTCTTAATTGGATCCCATCCCTACAGTGGTTGGGCAATTTTTAACCCATGGGACTGGATGGGGTTAGGCTGGACTGATGGATCCGTAAATCGAGACTCAATTTCTATTATTACGATAGATAAAGTAAATCTCGGTTAGTAATTGTTCTATGGATAGGAATCAACGCTGTGCCTCTTGATGGGAAAAAAAGCGTTGATCCCAATGATCCAAGTGCAAGTTTCTTCCTTGATCCGACTGAGTATCTTTATAGGTGCAGTCGGATCAGCGTGATCAGTAATGATCTTGACTACGTTAGAGTAAAAAGTTATCCTGGTGGAATCGCCGTGCTTTCCGGGTAAGGGAAGTTTTTCCGGGTTCCGACAGATTAGTCTCTTGTCCGGATATCCGTGGGGACGAGGCCCCGAGTGTGGGTCCCTGCCCCGCGTATGAAGTGCTACTTTCGCTGCTAGTACCCCGAATCCGTCGCATGGTGGGGACAGGGACCTCACAGTTGGTATCATTGAAAGCTAATAAGGATAATTAAATTCTTAGCTGAAATTGGTAATAAGAATTCAGAAACAGCATTTTCATAATGTATTTTCATTCCGTAAGCTTCTTTAATGAAGAAATTTTAATCAAAGAAATTGTTTTTATAGATGGAAGTTCCCCATTTATCTGGTATTCTCGACCTCACCCAGTCTCAAGATATGATTGCATTTGCCTTCGAGCATCTCATCTTTTCGGCTTCAACTCGAACAAGCCGAGCAAGACTCGCACACCATTTCGAGGAATTATATTTTCCTAACCTAGTGGAGAGACAACAGCATAAGTGGTTTGCAGGGCTATATATCCATGCCTCTTGCAACCGGCGTGCAATGCTGAGGCAGAACCTCTCATTGGGGCCATGATTTTGATAAAGCTGAAAATGACGCATGGTGTCATTCTATATCTTTCAACGCCTCAAAATTTCAGACTTGCTTGCCAAGTTTATAGACTCTTCAGTCGATTTATCCCTAAGGAGAAAATAATAGCTCCCTTCACAATTAGAGAAATTATGTAACAGGGCATCAGTACCGTCGTCTTATGCATCTCTCGAGGAGATTTTGAATTTTGGAGCCGAGCCACTCTATGTACTTATTGCAACTTGTATATAAATATACAAGTTGTTTTTTTATTTAAGTGATTGTTTACGGACGATCGGATAAAGAAAAATCTGTTTATCAGACTTATGTCATAGATCTCCAATAAGATCAACTGAGGAGCCAATTATGTCAAAAGTTATCAAGACGCACAAAAAGGTTGTAATTGTGTGATATAATTCATACAATTTGTTATTCAAACTGAAATTCGTAACTTAGTAATTAGAACTTCAATTGGAAGTACCGCAATTATATAGAGCCCTGACTTGCTTGAGACCTAGACATGATGGTATTTACCTTATAGTTTCGAGTATCATGACTATCCGTATATACCGAGGGTATAACTACAGCTCTTTACCGACAGTATATACGAGTAAATCTAAGACTTGAAATTATAAGCATTAATGCTATCCAATTGATGCATTCGAATGTGGTTGATATGATTTTTAATTCTGTTGAGAATTGATGAATTGATTTGGATTCTGATTGAAAAATGATGATTTTTGAAATTTAGTTGAAATATAATAACTTGAGCGAAACCACAATGAGGATGAATGGGATGAGTCCCTGTGATGATACTAATAACTAGAATGATGATAATGATTTCAGCAAATCACTATGAGATTAGTGGTTTGTGCTGTCAAATTGCTACTGTTAACACTTGTCGTCACGGTAGATCAAGTTAAGGGATGACAAATTGATAACTTAACTGAAATTCCCGTGGAGGAATGTTCAGAAGGAAATTTTTCGGTCTAATGGACCATTATCGTAGGAATATGATCTAAATGAATTATTATTTAATGATGAGTTCTATATAAAGAATATTTATCCCAGTATTCTGTTGGGTTGACCAGAATCTAAGGAACCCAGAATAAATTGGATCTTAAGAAAAAGAGTTGTCCTCTACTTTGCGAGATGAGGACATCTCGCACCTTTTTAAGTGGGATAGAAGTTTGTAAGATTCCTCCCCCCAACCTTCGAGGTATACAGGAGTAAGAATCTCCTTTTCTGATCTTATAATTATTCCCTCTCTAAATAAAAGAAAGATTCTGTTTAAAAAGGGAAGACACTTTACCCAGAATACCTTCTCAGGAGCCCACCTGTTTTAAAGATTCAGAACGATGAGTTCAGAAGTGAGAACCAGTGTTTTGGATGCCAAGGTTTTGACCATCAGTTAAAAGACTGCCTGACTCCTACCATAAAAAGGGCACAGGGAAGTCTAGAACCCAAATTCAGAGACCAACTCCTTCATACCAATCTAATCAGGGTCCGTCTCTCGGACAAGATTGCTTAACTCCATTAACTAGGTCCGACCGATTGATCAGGGTCCAGATGACTAGTCAAATGCTTGGCGACTTAGAGCAACAGATGCAGGCAATTCATAAAGATATAAACGCTGCCCAGGATCGACAGAGACAATATACAGATAAGAAGAGGATAGTCTGAGAATTCAAAGAAGCAGTTATAGTCTTCATTTGAATACGGACCAAAAGAATTTCTTTATCTCTAGGGGAGTATAAGTAGTTATCCCCCAGCTATTGTGGATCAAAGAAAGTAAGTGACTTAGCCTAAGAACTTCTTTTATCTCCTCATCTCAAAGTTCTTAATACCTTCTATAGAAATATGTACCAAACCCAAATCATGGAAAGACGGTAAAACTTCAGTGGCAAGATACCGTTGGCTTCTAGGTTACACTAACTCCTTCCTTTATATAAGTCGTAACTTTTACTTATCGCTCACAGTAATCTTACTTCCATCGATCTCCCTTCTTCTTAATCTCCTTCATGGCTTGGCAATAGGAATTAGTTTTATCCATGATGATTTCTCACCTTCAAGACGCAAGCGAGTCTGTGAAGAAGGATTTTTTAGAACAGTATGAGCGCTCACTTTTTCCTCACTTGGGAACTTCTGTAGCTCAGACCAAATGGCGGACCTATCAAGACATAACTAGGGTAAGACCCTAGGGCATTAGGAACTCAATGGAGTCTTTTTGGGCCCTTTAATTTGCCATGAGGTTATGGAAACGTTTAACTTTTTGACAAATAGGAGCCCGCCATGTAAGCAAAAACCAATGGTTTGTAAGAGAGGTGTAAGAGTGGTCAAAGGGTGCACTTTTTCCCCCAAAAAGGGGAGGGGGCAATTTTATAATTTTCGGACCTCCATAACTTCTATATACAAGCTCCGATTTGAGTGGAGATTACAGATCCGTGATCTACGCATCAAGAGCTTTCCATAGATATGTTACATGATATGGTTTTATTCGCTAGATTTTAAATTCCATTTTCCCCCCAAAATTCAAATTCGAATAAAGTAGCCGTTTTGATGCTTCTAATTAGAAAACGTTTCTTCTTAAGAGAAAAGGTTTGACTCCCTTAAACTGCCAAATAAAAGGGCCCAAGAAGACTCCATTGAGTTCCTAATGGTCAGCAACACTTTCATAACAACGTCCGCTTGGCCATGGTTATTGAAGCTTTGGGTTTGGGTCCCCGATACTACTGCGTCATGAGATCAAGACATCTTGGGTTTTCTGAGCGGGTCTTCTTACTGGCGTGTTTTCTTCCTCATCAGAAGATATGCCTTTATCCCGTTTTTGGCTTGCCTCTCAGAGGTCCTTTTGTTAGATCACCTCATACCACTGAGATAGGTGCGGCAATAACCAACATAATTATTCCTATAGATGAGTTACCTTATACGTGCGCAGCTTGTGAGTGCTGCTTTTGTGATCATATGATGGACGGGCTTATGGAAGTGTAAAGAGTTCTTCTATCTTTACTGTATAGTTCCAAGAATGAATAAAGTTTAAATCTTGTTCTTGTCTTGACCCTTACTCTCTTTGAGACTTTTCTTGGTGGTCAATCTTAATTAAAAATTTTCTCTCGATCTTATACTTGTGCATCTTGCGAAATTACCCCAGTTTGCGAGATGAGGGCATCTCGCATTTTTCAAGTGGGAGAGAATGTAAGATTCCTCCCCAGCCTCTCAAAATGTCCAGCATCTTCCCCTGTAATCAATCCCTCTTCAGAAATATAAAAGACTTGTTTCTAACTGTTTTAACCTAGAGAGAGAAAATATTCTAGAGAGAGAATATTCAGATTTTTAATATTTTTGGATAGAAAATTATCTCATCTTATTAAAATAAGTTCCCCTGAAACAGAAATTCAAAAAGAACTTTCCAATGTGCAATTGGAATTAATTGGAAATGGGTATAAAGGACCTTAGCTTAAGGGTCTAGATTTTCAGGAATTTTTGGATTATGATCCAATTAAGGTTCCTATGGGCCAATAGCATCAATCCATGTGTAGGGAGGAGATAAATCCAATTTGTAAAAGAAGATACCCAAAAATGAGTAAATGCTCACATAAGATGAAGAGTTAAAAATGTACAAGGTTTATTAGTAAAAAACTATGAGCAATATTAAAAATATGAGATATTTTGGGTATCCAAAAATGAGTAAATGCTCACATAAGATGAAGAGTTGAAAATATACAAGGTTTATTAGTAAAAAAACTATGAGCAATATTAAAAATATGAGATATTTTGGGTATAATGATTCCATTTTGACACATATGTAAGGAAGGGGAGTTCTTTAAAGGAGGTGCATATTTCACAAAAGATGAAGAGTTGAAAATGTACAAGGTTTATTAGTAAAAAACTATGAGCAATATTAAAAATATGAGATATTTTGGGTATAATGATTCCATTTTGACACATATGTAAGGAAGGGGAGTTTTTTAAAGGAGGTACATATTTCACATGCTTGAATGATTTTTAAACTCATAAAAATTGAGATATTTCATCTCTCCTCTCTCCTAATTCAAGTCTAGTTACAAAAAGTTAGCTCAACTGACCTAAAAATGGTCAAAAATTGACCAAACTGAGTTGGAAAATTCTAGAATCAGTTTGTTTGGTTAGGAACTCACTTTTTCCTATAAATAGAGGCCTTCCCCTTTGTTGAAACTCAACAATGTTTAATGCATTGTTACTCTACTTCACCTAAGCCTAGAACTGTGAATTCATTAATAATTCACTAGTTTTTGACACTTCCCTCTTTCTTCAATCCCCATTGGTGGCTCCATCAACATACTTAACCAATTGATTGGTTGGGGGCCTCTACCATGAACAAAGAATCAAGCAATTTGTAAGGTAAATAGTGAATATTGATCTTTTCTATAATTTCTCAATGTTTCTCTCTTCTCAACCCCTCTCAAGCTTGAGAAGCTTAATTGGTATGGTTTTTAAATGCTATTGAGGTTAATTGATGAATAGTAGTGAAGAGTTACATAATTTGATGAATGCTATTGAAGTTAATTAATTAATGATAGTAAAGAATTACATAAATTTTTATTTATGTTTAAATTCTAATGGTTTTTATGTAATTTCTCTCTCTCACTCAAGAAATGGTAATACTCATGACCCATTCTCAATCCAAATGAAGCTTTTCATAAAGCTTTTCCTTAATCCAGATTAATCTATGCTTGAGACCAAATTAATGATTTTTTTCTATGCTTTTAGTTTATGTATTTCATGATTATTTTTGATTCAATCCATTATGGGTTAATGATCCAATTAGGGATCATTCTAATCATTCCCTTAAAGCTAAGCTTTATCTTTTAAAATAATTGAGATTTATCAGTCATAGCAGCGGAGCTATGGCAAAATTTTATAAAAATTTACACATAAAATAATTTCATTCAAAGCATGAAAAGAGGACTTCCTACCATATTCTAGGAATTATCATCCTAGATTAATTAAAAGAATTTCATTATAATCATGGAGAAATTGAATTTTTATATTATGCATAAAGGATAAATTTTTATATCAAAAGTGTTACTTTTATCATTTTTATTTTCATGCATAGAAGTATGCATGAAGGATAAATTTTTATATCAAAAGTGTTACTTTTATCAATTTTTATTTTTATGCATAGAAGTATGCATAAAGGATAAATTTTTATATCAAAAGTGTTATTTTTATCATTTTTATTTTCATGCATAGAAGTATGCATAAAGGATAAATTTTTATATCAAAAGTGTTACTTTTATCAAATTTTATTTTCATGCATAGAAGTATGCATAAAGATAAATTTTTATATCAAAAGTGTTATTTTTATCATTTTTATTTTCATGCATAGAAGCATGCATAAAGGATAAATTTTTATATCAAAAGTGTTACTTTTATCAATTTTTATTTTCATGCATAGAAGTATGCGTAAAGGATAAGTTCTTATATCAAAAGTGTTATTTTTATCATTTTTATTTTCATGCATAGAAGTATGCATAAAGGATAAATTTTTATATCAAAAGTGTTACTTTTATCATTTTTATTTCATGCATAGAAGTATGCATAATGGATAAATTTTTATATCAAAAGTGTTACTTTTATCATATTTGAATTTCATGCATAAAGATATGCATAAAAGTTGATTATTTTATTATTAAAGTGTGACTTTTATTATAATTGAATTTCATGCATAAAGGTATGCATAAAAGTTGATTATTTTTTTATAAAAGTGTGACTTTTATCATAATTGAATTTCATGCATAAAGGTATGCATAAAAGTTGATTATTTTCTTATAAAAGTGTGTCTTTTATTATATTGAATTTCATACATAGAGGTATGCATAAAAATTGATTATTTTATTATAAAAGTGTGACTTTTATTATAATTGAATTTCATGCATAAAGGTATGCATAAAAGTTGATTATTTTATTATAAAAGTGTGACTTTTATCATAATTGAATTTCATGCATAAAGGTATGCATAAAAGTTGATTATTTTATTATAAAAGTGTGTCTTTTATTATATTGAATTTCATACATAGAGGTATGTATAAAAGTTGATTATTTTATTATAAAAGTGTGACTTTTATTATAATTGAATTTCATGCATAAAGGTATGCATAAAAGTTGATTATTTTATTATAAAAGTGTAACTTTTATCATAATTGAATTTCATGCATAAAGGTATGCATAAAAGTTGATTATTTTATTATAAAAGTGTGTCTTTTATTATATTGAATTTCATACATAGAGGTATGCATAAAAGTTGATTATTTTATTATAAAAGTGTGACTTTTATCATAATTGAATTTCATGCATAGAGGTATGCATAAAAGTTGATTATTTTATTGTAAGAGTGTTACTTTTATCATATTGGATTTCATGCATAGAGGTATGCATAAAAGATATTCTTTTCATACTAAAAGTGTGATTTTCATCATAAATGGATTTTATGCATAACTTAGATGCATGAGAAATTCTTTTATTCTAAAAGTGTAATTCCTACCAAATTGAATTTATGCATAAGAAGATGCATAAAAGTTTGATTTTTAATTGAAAGTGTCATTCTCATCTAAATTGAATTTATGCATAGGAAGATGCATAAAAGAATAAGATTTCAATTCAAAAGCGTTATTCTCATCCAAATTGAATTTATGCATAGGAAGATGCATAAAAGATGGATTTTAATTCAAAAATGTCAATTCTCATCCAAATTGAATTTATGCATAGGAAGATGCATAAAAGATTGAATTTTAATTCAAAAGTGTCATTTCTGTTTAAAATGAAATTATGCATAGGAAGATGCATAAAAGATTGATTTTTAATTCGAAAGTGCTAGTCTCCTTAAATAGAATTTATGCATAAATAAAAATATAGAGAAATCTTATATCAAATATAAGAATTCTCTTGTATTCTATAAAAAGATATGAAATGTGATAAGACGTGATAAGAGGTGTATGAGATGTGATAATATGTGATAAGATGCGTATGGGAAGTGATAAGATGTGATAAGAGGTGTATGAGATGTGATAAGATGTGTATGAGATGTGATAGAATATGATAAGATGTATATGGAATGTGTAGGGCGCGAATGGATGTAATATGAATGTATGGATGTAGATACAGATATGTATGTATGAATGTGAATGTGAATGTGGATGTGGATGTGTATGTATGAATGTGAATGTGGATGTGGATGTGGATGTATGGATATGAATGTGGATGTGGATGTGGATGTGGATGTATGGATGTAGATACGGATGTGGATGTATGTATGTGGAAGTGGATGTATGAATGAGGATGTGAAAATGGATGTATGCATGGATGTGTATGTAGAATAATGAATGTGAATGTGTATGGGAAATAATGTGTCGTCGATATGAGTGAATGGATGATGATGAATACATATGAATGGGATGTGGAATAAGTAATGTGGACTAAGGAGGATAAAATGGAAAGACGAGAGTTCGATATAGAAACTGTATTTTGTGAACAGTTTGTAAATCGGAATGTTTTATGTCAAGAATGCTGGGGAAGCATTTTGACCGTCTTGTAGATTAAGGTCAAGGAGACCTAACTGATAAAGTTGCAATTGCTGACGGAGAGTCAATGGAGGACGTCTCACGTAGCAAGGTCGGCCGAGGTCTTGACTAGCCTCGGTTCGATTTAAATGGTGAGCTTCCGGTACGGTGGATTAGGGACCAAGGAAGCGGCCTATGAGTGAAGCGCTAGGTCACCTGCGCGAAGGATCCTAGAGGGTGCTGACCATACGGTGCTCGGGCTCTGGGTCGCCGAAGATACCCACACGTGCGTCGTGGAAGATATTGGAACAAGGAGTAAGAGTTGTTTTCTGAAATCGGGCATGGATCTGGTTGATTGACCTTGCTGGTCCTCAACGGATGAGTCCATGGCTCTTTTATATGGATCTGTGGGTTGATCTTGCTGATCTTCCACGGAGATTCCATTCTATTATATGAATATATTGCCGGTTATTATGAGCTAGGAACTATGGAAAAGGCCCCTGAGTGAATAGGTGGTGAGCGTTCTGGTTTGCCAATGATGCCATAAGTATACCGATGACTGGAGATAAGGATTCAAACAGAGACTTTGAGGATTGTCATCAGTGACATAATGGTTTCATTAAAGGATTGTTTTAAAGTTAGCTGATGCTAAGAAAAAGGCAATTTCATATTGGGTGTGTAAGTGGTGTGACTAGTTTTATGTTTGCATGAACTTCCGGCTAGGGGGCCTTGGAACTCTTTTCCTTGGTACCCGGGAAAAAACCTAACCAAATTCTTAATTGGATCCCATCACTACAGTGGTTGGGCAGTTGGCTAACCCATGGGACTGGATGGGGTTAGGCTGGACTGATGGATCCGTAAATCGAGACTCAATTTCTATTATTACGATAGATAAAGTAAATCTCGGTTAGTAATTGTTCTATGGATAGGAATCAACGGCTGTGCCTCTTGATGGGGAAAAAAGCGTTGATCCCAATGATCCAAGTGCAAGTTTCTTCCTTGATCCGAGTGAGTATCTTTATAGGTGCAATCAGATGAGCGTGATCAGTAATGATCTTGACTACGTTAGAGTAAAAAGTTATCCTGGTGGAATCGCCGTGCTTTCCGGGTGAGGGAAGTTTTTCTGGGTTCAGTTTTGGGAAAACCGACGGATTAGTCTCTTGTCCGGATATCCGAGGACGAGGCCCCGAGTGTGGGTCCCTGCCCCGCGTATGAAGTGCTACTTCCGCTTCTAGTACCCCGAATCCATCGCATGGTGGGGACAAGGACCTCACAGGTTCTATTCTACCCATGAAGGTGATGGAAGGCCTTGAGAATAACAACACTTCCATTCTTCCTTGAATGAAAAGGGAGAATGAGAGTGGTGTCATTTTCCCCTTCAAGGTGATGGGAGGCCTTGAGAATGGTAGCCCCTTCAAGGTGATGGGAGGCCTTGAGAATGGTAGCCCCACTACCATTCTTCCTTGAATGCAAGGCACAATGGCAATTGGTTCCATTATTCTACCCTTCAAGATGAAGGGATGGGAGGCCTTGAGAATGGAAATTGAGGCTTGAGAATGGTAGCCCCACTACCATTCTTGCAAGGCACAATGGCAGTTGGTTCCATTATTCTACCCTTCAAGATGAAGGGATGGGAGGCCTTGAGAATGGCAGTTGGTTCCATTATTCTACCCTTCAAGATGAAGGGATGGGAGGCCTTGAGAATGGAAATTGAGGCATGCTCCCATTTCAAGTGATGGAAGGCCGCCCTTAGAATGGCAATTTTGCCATTCTCCCCTTCAAGGTGATGGGTGGCCTTGAGAATGGCATCACTGCCATTCTTCCTTGAATGTAAGGGATAATGAAAGTGGTTCCTTTCCCCCCTTTAAGGTGATGGGAGGCCTTAAGAATAGCACCAATGCCACTCTTCCTTTAGTAAAAGGGAGAACGGGAGTGGTGCCATTCTTCGCTTCAAGGTGATGGGAGGCCTTGAGAATGGTCACCAACTGCCATTCTCCCTTGAATGTAAGGGAGAATGGTAAAGGTGCCATTCTCCCCTTGAGAATGGCAAAGGTGCCATTCTCCCCTTGAGAATGGTCTCGCCACTGCCATTCTCCCTTACATTCAAGGGAGAATGGTAGTGGCGACCATTCTCAAGGTGCCATTCTCCCTTGAATGTGAGGGAGAATGGCAAAGGTGCCATTCTACCCTTCAAGGTGATGAGATGGGAGGCCTTGAGAATGGCAGTGGTTCCATTCTTCCCTTTTAGGTGATGGAAGGCCCCGAGAACGGCAGTGGTTCCATTTCCCCATTCAATCAATGTGATGGGAGGCTTTGAGAATGGCATCATTCCCATTCTTCCTTGAATGTAAGGGAGAATGGTAGTGGCGCCATTCCCTCCTTAAGCTGATGGGAGACCTTTGAGAAGGGCACCATTGCCATTATTCCTTTAATTGAAGCAAGAATAGCAGTGGTGCCATTCTCCCCTTCAAGGTATAGGAAGGGCACGACTGCTATTCTCCCCTTTAGGTTGATAGGAGGCCTTGAGAATGGCACTACTGCCATTCCTCCATTCAATTAAGGTGATGGGAGGCCCTGAATGTGGCACCACTGCCATTCTTCCTTGAATGTAATGGAGAATACGGAAGTGGTGCCATTATCCACTTCAAGGTGAAG
The DNA here is from genome assembly GCF_041138505.1 of Cibotium barometz. Classification (NCBI taxonomy): domain Eukaryota; kingdom Viridiplantae; phylum Streptophyta; class Polypodiopsida; order Cyatheales; family Cibotiaceae; genus Cibotium; species Cibotium barometz. Next base: position 25,782,610 of record NC_141062.1, on the reverse strand, counting down.
GAAGGCCTCGATAATGGCATCACTGCCATTCGTCCTTAAATGTAAGAGAGAATGGCAGTGTTTTAATTCTCCCTATGAAGTTGATGGGAGGCTCTGAGAATCGCACCGCTGCCATGGTTTCTAAAATGTAAGGAAGAATGGCATTGATGTGAGGCCTTGAGAATGACACCACTTCCATTCTTCTTGGAGAATGGGAGTGGTTCTATTTTGGGCATGAAGGTGGAGGCCTTGAGAATAACACCACTTCCATTGTTTCTAGAATGTAAGGAAGAATGGCATTGATGTGAGGCCTTGAGAATGACACCACTTCCATTCTTCTTGGAGAATGGGAGTGGTTCTATTTTGGGCATGAAGGTGGAGGCCTTGAGAATAACACCACTTCCATTCTTCCTTGAATGAAAGGGGAGAATGGGAGTGGTGTCATTCTCCCCTTCAAGGTGATGGGAGGCCTTGAGAATGGCCACCACACTACCATTCCTCCTTGAATGTAAGGGAGAACAGAAGTGGTTCCATTCTACCCTTTAAGATGATGGGATGGGAGGCCTTGGAATGACAATGGAGGAATGCTCCCATTTCAAGTGATGGAAGGTCCTCAAAATGGCAATTTTTCCATTCTCCCCTTTAATCAAGGTGATGGATGGCTTTGAGAATGGCAGCACTGTTATTCTTCCTTGAATGTAAGCGATAATGAAAGTGGTGCCGTTCCCCCCTTCAAGGTGATGGGAGGCCTTAAGAACAGCACCATTTCAATTCTTCCTTTAATAAAAGGGAGAATGGCTGTGGTGTCATTCCGGCCTTAAGGTGATAAGAGGCCTTGAGAATGGAACCACTGCCATTCTTCCTTTAATGTAAGGAAGAATGGCAGTGGTGCCATTCTCCCCTTCAAAGTGATGGGATGGGGGTCTTAAGAATGGCACCACTTTCACTCTCCCCTCTAGGGCGATGGGAGGCCCTGAATGGCAGTGGTGCCATTTCTCCATTCAATCAAGGTGATGGGAGGCCTTGAGATTGGCACCACTTTCACTCTCCCCTCTAGGGCGATGGGAGGCCTTGAGATTGGCACTACTTTCACTCTCCCCTCTAGGGTGATGGGAGGCCCTGAGAATGGCAGTGGTGCCATTTCTCCATTCAATCAAGGTGATGGGAGGCCTTGAGATTGGCACCACTGCCATTCATCCTTGTATGTAATGGAAATAACACCACTGCGATTTATCCTTGTATGTAATGGAAATAGCACCACTGCCATTATTCCTTGAATTAAAGGGGAGAATGGGAGTGGTGTGGTGTCATTCTCCCCTTCAAGGTGATGGGAGGCCTTGAAAATGGCAGCCCCGCTATCATTCTTCCTTGAATGTACAGGAGAATTGCAGTGGTGCCATTCTACCCTTCAAAACAATGGGATGGGAGGCCTTGATAATGGCAATGGAGGAATGCTTCCCTTCTTTCAAGTGATATAAGACCCTCATAATGGCAATTGTGCCAATCTCCCCTTCAATCCAGGTGATGGGAGACCTTAATAATGGCATCACTACCATTCTTCCTTGAATGTAAGGGAGATTGGAAGTGGTTCCATTCCCCCCTTCAAGGTGATGGTGGGAGGCCTTGAGAATGGTAGCCCCGCTATCATTCTTCCTTGAATGTAGGGGAGAATTGCAGTGGTGCCATTCTACCCTTCAAAACAATGGGATGGGAGGCCTTGATAATGGCAATGGAGGAATGCTCCCCTTTCAAGTGATATAAGACCCTCATAATGGCAATGGAGAAATGCTCCCCTTTCAAGTGATATAAGACCCTCATAATGGCAATTGTGCCAATCTCCCCTTCAATCCAGGTGATGGGAGGCCTTAATAGTGGCATCACTGCCATTCTTCCTTGAATGTAAGGGAGATTGGAAGTGGTTCCATTCCCCCTTTCAAGGTGATGGGAGGCCTTGAGAATGGCACAAGTGCTAATCTTCCTAGAATATAAATAAGAATGGCACCACTACCATTTTTGGCTTCAAGGTGATGGGAGGACATGAGAACCCCACCACTACCATTATTTCTTGAATGTAAGGGAAAATGAAAGTGGTGCCATTCTCCCCTTCAAAGTAATAAGAGCCCTTGAGAATGGCACCACTGCTAGTCTTCCTTGAATGAAAGGGGAGAATGGTAGTGGTGCCATTCTTCCCTTCAACGTGATGGGAGGCCTTGAGAATGGCAACCACTACCATTATTCCTTGAATGTAAAGGGAGAATAGCAGTGGTGCCAATCTACCCTTCAAGGTGATGGGATGCCCTAAGAATGGCATCACCGCCATTCTTCCTTGAATGTAAGGGTTAATGGAAGTGGTGCCATTCCCCCCTTCAATCAAGGTGATGGGAGGCCTTGATACTGGCATCACTCCATTCTTCCTTGAATGTAAGGGATAATGGAAGTGGTTCCATTCCCCCCTTCAAGGTGATGTGAGGCCTTGATAATGGCTTCACTCTACCGTTCTTCCTTGAATGTAAGGGAAAAAGCAATGGTTTAATTCTCCCTACTATGAAGTTGATGGGAGGCTCTGAGAATGCCACCATTGCCATTGTTTCTAGAATGTAAGGAAGAATGGCATTGATGTGAGGCCTTGAGAATGGCACCACTTCCATTCTTCCTTCAATGTAAGGTTCAATGAGAGTAGTTCTATTCTACCCATGAAGGTGATGGGAGGCCATGAGAATAACACCACTTCCATTCTTCCTTGAATGAAAGGGGTTGCGAATGGTAGCCACTGCTATTCTTCCTTGAATGTAAGGGAGAATGGTAGTGGTTCCACTCTATCCTTCAAGATGATGGGATGGGAGGCCTTGAGAATGGTAATGGAGGCATGCTCCCATTTCAAGTGATGGAAGGCCCTCAAAATGGTAGTTTGGCCATTCTCTTCTTCAATCAAGGTGATGAATGGCTTTGATAATGGCATCACTGCCATCCTTCCTTGAATGTAAGGGATAATAAAAGTGGTTCCATTCTCCCCTTCAAGGTGATGGGAGGCCTTGAAAACATGGCCTTTGAAAGCGCATGCTCTTCTATTTGCATGCATTAAGGGTGCTTCCATCATGTTTCTCCCACTAATGACATTCTTCCTTTAATAAAAGGGAGAATGGCAGTGGTGCTATTACCCCATTCAAGGTTATGGGATGGGGGGCGTTGAGAATGGCACGCCTGCTATTCTCCCCTTTAGGTTGATGGGAGGCCTTGAGAATGACAGTACTGCCATTCCTCCCTTCATTTAAGGTGATGGGAGGCCCTGAATGTGGCACCACTACCATTCTTCCTTGAATGTAACGGAGAATGGAAGTGGTGCCATTATCCACTTCAAGGTGATGGGAGGCCCTGAATGTGGCACCACTGCCATTCTTCCTTGAATGTAACGGAGAATGGAAGTGGTGCCATTATCCACTTCAAGGTGAAGGAAGGCCTTGATAATGGCATCACTGCAATTCGTCCTTGAATGTAAGAGAGAATGGCAGTGTTTTAATCCTCCCTATGAAGTTGATGGAAGGCTCTGAGGATCGCACCGCTGCCATGGTTTCTAGAATGTAAGGAAGAATGGCATTGATGTGAGGCCTTGAGAATGACACCACTTCCATTCTTCCTAGAGAATGGGAGTGGTTCTATTATGTGCATGAAGGTGGAGGCCTTGAGAATAACACCACTTCCATTCTTCCTTGAATGAAAGGGGAGAATGGGAGTGGTGTCATTCTCCCCTTCAAGGTGATGGGAGGCCTTGAGAATGGCCGCCGCCACACTACCATTCCTCCTTGAATGTAAGGGAGAATAGAAGTGGTTCCATTCTACCCTTTAAGATGATGGAATGGGAGGCCTTGAGAATGACAATAGAGGAATGCTCCCATTTCAAGTGATGGAAGGCCCTCAGAATGGCAATTTTTCCATTCTCTCCTTTAATCAAGGTGATGGATGGCTTTGAGAATGGTAGCACTGTCATTCTTCCTTGAATGTAAGCGATAATGAAAGTGGTGCCATTCCCCTATTCAAGGTGATGGGAGGCCTTAATAACAGTACCAATTCAATTCTTCCTTTAATAAAAGGGAGAATGGCTATGGTGCCATTCCCGCCTTAAGGTGATGAGAGGCCTTGAGAATGGAACCACTGCCATTCTTCCTTTAATGTAAGGAAGAATGGCAGTGGTGCCATTCTTCCCTTCAAAGTGATGGGATGGGGGTCTTCAGAATGGCACCACTTTCACTCTCCCCTGTAGGGTGATGGGAGGCCCTGAGAATGGCAGTGGTGCCATTCCTCCATTCAATCAAGGTGATGGGAGGCCTTAAGAATAGCACCACTGCCATTTATCCTTGTATGTAATGGAAATAGCACCACTGCCATTATTCCTTGAACGAAAGGGCAGAATGGGAGTGGTGTCTTTCTCCCCTTCAAGGTGATGGGAAGCCTTGAGAATGGCATCCCCGCTATCATTCTTCCTTGAATGTAAGGGAGAATTGCAGTGGTACCATTCTACCCTTCAAAACAATGGGATGGGAGGCCTTGATAATGGCAATGGAGGAATGCTCCCTTTTCAACTGATATAAGACCCTCATAATGGTAATTGTGCCAATCTCCCCTTCAATCCAGGTGATGGGAGGCCTTAATAATGGCATCACTGCCATTCTTCCTTGAATGTAAGGGAGATTGGAAGTGGTTCCATTCCCCCCTTCAAGGTGGTGATGGGAGGCCTTGAGAATGGCACAAGTGCTAATCTTCCTAGAATATAAATAAGAATGGCACCACTACCATTCTTCGCTTCAAGGTGATGGGAGGACATGAGAACCCAACCACTACCATTATTTCTTGAATGTAAGGGAAAATGAAAGTGGTGCCATTCACCCCTTCAAAGTAATGAGAGCCCTTGAGAATGGCACCACTGCTAGTCTTCCTTGAATGAAAGGGGAGAATGGTAGTGGTGCCATTGATTCCCCTTCAAGGTGATGGGAGGCCTTGAGAATGGCAACCACTACCATTATTCCTTGAATGTAAGGGAGAATGGCAGTGGTGCCAATCTACCCTTCAAGGTGATGGAAGGCCCTGAGAATGGCATCACTGCCATTCTTCCTTGAATGTAAGGGTTAATGGAAGTAGTGCCATTCCCCCCTTCAATCAAGGTGATGGGAGGCCTTGATAATGGAATCACTCCATTCTTCCTTGAATGTAAGGGATAATGGAAGTGGTGCCATTTCCCCCTTCAAGGTGATGGGAGGCCTTGATAATGGCTTCACTCTAACGTTCTTCCTTGAATGTAAGGGAGAATGCAGTGGTTTAATTCTCCCTATGAAGTTGATGGGAGGCTCTAAGAATGCCACCACTGCCATTGTTTCTAGAGTGTAAGGAAGAATGGCATTGATGTGAGGCCTTGAGAATGGCACCACTTCCATTCTTCCTTCAATGTAAGGTTCAATGGGAGTAGTTCTATTCTACCCCCATGAAGGTGATGGGAGGCCGTGAGAATAACACCACTTCCATTCTCCCTTAAATGAAAGGGGAGAATGGTAGTGGTTGTGTCATTCTCCCCCTTAAAGGTGATTGGAGGCCTTGCGAATGGCAGCCACCACTGCCATTCTTCCTTGAATGTAAGGGAGAATGGTAGTGGTTCCATTCTATCCTTCAAGATGATGGGATGGGAGGCCTTGAGAATGGCAATGGAGGCATGCTCCCATTTCAAGTGATGGAAGGCCCTCAAAATGGTAGTTTTGCCATTCTCTTCTTCAATCAAGGTGATGAATGGCTTTGATAATGGCATCACTGCCATCCTTCCTTGAATGTAAGGGATCATAAAAGTGGTTCCATTCTCCACTTCAAGGTGATGGGAGGCCTTGAAAACAGCACTAATGATATTCTTCCTTTAATAAAAGGGAGAATGGCAGTGGTGCTATTACCCCCTTCAAGGTTATGGGATGGGGGGCGTTGAGAATGGCACAACTGCTATTCTCCCCTTTAGGTTGATGGGAGGCCTTGAGAATGGCAGTACAGCCACTCCTCCCTTCATTTAAGGTGATGGGAGGCCCTGAATGTGGCACCATTGCCATTCTTCCTTGAATGTAATGGAGAATGGAAGTGGTGCCATTATCCACTTCAAGGTGAAGGAAGGCCTTGATAATGGCATCACTGCCATTCTCCTTGAATGTAAGAGAGAATGGCAGTGTTTTAATCCTCCCTATGAAGTTGATGGAAGGCTCTGAGGATCGCACCGCTGCCATGGTTTCTAGAATGTAATGAAGAATGGCATTGATGTGAGGCCTTGAGAATGACACCACTTCCATTCTTCCTAGAGAATGGGAGTGGTTCTATTATGTGCATGAAGGTGGAGGCCTTGAGAATAACACCACTTCCATTCTTCCTTGAATGAAAGGGGAGAATGGGAGTGGTGTCATTCTCCCCTTCAAGGTGATGGAAGGCCTTGAGAATGGCCGCCGCCACACTGCCATTCCTCCTTGAATGTAAGGGAGAACAAAAGTGGTTCCATTCTACCCTTTAAGATGATGGAATGGGAGGCCTTAAGAATGACAATGGAGGAATGCTCCCATTTCAAGTGATGGAAGGCCCTCAGAATGGCAATTTTTCCATTCTCCCCTTTAATCAAGGTGATGATGGCTTTGAGAATGGTAGCACCATCATTCTTCCTTGAATGTAAGCGATAATGAAAGTGGTGCCATTCCCGCCTTAAGGTGATGAGAGGCCTTGAGAATGGAACCACTGGCAGTGGTGCCATTCTCCCCTTCAAAGTGATGGGATGGGGGTCTTAAGAATGGCACCACTTTCTTTCACTCTCCCCTTTAGGGTGATGGGAGGCCCTGAGAATGGCAGTGGTGCCATTTCTCCATTCAATCAAGGTTATGGGAGGCCTTAAGAATAGCACCACTGCCATTTATCCTTGTATGTAATGGAAATAGCACCACTGCCATTATTCCTTGAATGAAAGGGCAGAATGGGAGTGGTGTCATTCTCCCCTTCAAGGTGATGGGAAGCCTTGAGAATGAAAGGGCAGAATGGGAGTGGTGTCATTCTCCCCTTCAAGGTGATGGGAAGCCTTGAGAATGGCATCCCCGCTATCATTCTTCCTTGATGTAAGGGAGAATTGCAGTGGTACCATTCTACCCTTCAAAACAATGGGATGGGAGGCCTTGATAATGGCAATGGAGGAATGCTCCCTTTTCAACTGATATAAGACCCTCATAATGGCAATTGTGCCAATCTCCCCTTCAATCCAGGTGATGGGAGGCCTTAATAATGGCATCACTGCCATTCTTCCTTGAATGTAAGGGAGATTGGAAGTGGTTCCATTCCCCCCTTCAAGGTGGTGATGGGAGGCCTTGAGAATGGCACAAGTGCTAATCTTCCTAGAATATAAATAAGAATGGCACCACTACCATTCTTCGCTTCAAGGTGATGGGAGGACATGAGAACCCCACCACTACCATTATTTCTTGAATGTAAGGGAAAATGAAAGTGGTGCCATTCACCCCTTCAAAGTAATAAGAGCCCTTGAGAATGGCACCACTGCTAGTCTTCCTTGAATGAAAGTCCTTGAATGAAAGGGGAGAATGGTAGTGGTGCCATTGAGTCCCCTCCAAGGTGATGGGAGGCCTTGAGAATGGCAACCACTACCACTATTCCTTGAATGTAAGGGAGAATGGCAGTGGTGCCAATCTACCCTTCAAGGTGATGGGAGGCCCTGAGAATGGCATCACTGCCATTCTTCCTTAAATGAAAAGGTTAATGGAAGTAGTGCCATTCCCCCCTTCAATCAAGGTGATGGGAGGCCTTGATAATGGCATCACTCCATTCTTCCTTGAATGTAAGGGATAATGGAAGTGGTGCCATTTCCCCCTTCAAGGTGATGGGAGGCCTTGATAATGGTTTCATTCTACCGTTCTTCCTTGAATGTAAGGGAGAATGCAGTGGCTTAATTCTCCCTATGAAGTTGATGGGAGGCTCTAAGAATGCCACCACTGCCATTGTTTCTAGAAAGTAAGGAAGAATGGCATTGATGTGAGGCCTTGAGAATGGTATTGATGTGAGGCCTTGAGAATGGCACCACTTCCATTCTTCCTTCAATGTAAGGTTCAATGGGAGTAGTTCTATTCTACCCCCATGAAGGTGATGGGAGGCCGTGAGAATAACACCACTTCCATTCTTTCTTAAATGAAAGGGGAGAATGGCAGTGGTTGTGTCATTCTCCCCCTTGAAGGTGATTGGAGTCTTCCTTGAATGTAAGGGAGAATGGTAGTGGTTCCATTCTATCCTTGAATGTAAGGGAGAATGGTAGTGGTTCCATTCTATCCTTGAAGATGATGGGATGGGAGGCCTTGAGAATGGCATCGGAGACATGCTCCCATTTCAAGTGATGGAAGGCCCTCAAAATGGTAGTTTTGCCATTCTCTGCTTCAATCAAGGTGATGGATGGCTTTGAGAATGGCATCACTGCATTACTTCTTGAATATAAGGGATAATAAAAGTGGTTCCATTCTCCCCTTCAAGGTGATGGGAGGCCTTGAGACTAGCACCAATGACATTCATCCTTTAATAAAAGGGAGAATGGAAGTGGTGCTATTACCCCCTTCAAGGTTATGGGAGGCCTTGAGAATGGCACAAGTGCCATTCTTCCTAGAATATAGGGAAGAATGGCACCACTGCCATTCTTTCTTGAATGTAAGGGAGAATGGAACCAGTACCATTCTCCCCTTCAAGGAGGTGATGGGGAGGACTTCAAAACTTTACCATTGCCATTATTTCTTGAATGTAAGGGAAAATGGCAGAAGTGGTGTCTTGTCCACTTCAAACTGATCAGAGCTCTTGAGAATGCCAGTCTTCCTCGAATGAAAGGGGAGAATGGCAGGGGTGCCATTCTCCCCTTAATAAGGTGATGGGAGGCCTTGAGAATGGAAGCACAACTACCATTCTTACTTGAATGTAAAGGAGAATGATAGTGGTACCAATCTACCCTTCAAGGTGATGGGAGGCCTTCAGAATGGCATCACTACCATTCTTCCTTGAAAGTAAGGGTTAATGGAAGTGGTGCCATTCTCCCCTTCAATAAGGTGATGGGAGGCCTTGGGAATGGCATCACTGGATCCTTGAATGTAAGGGATAATGGAACTGGTGCCATTCCCCCCTTAAGGTGATGATAGGCCTTGAGAATGGAACCACTGCCATTCTTCCTTATTATAAGGGAAAATGGCAGTGGTGTCGTTCTCCCCTTCAAGGTGATGGTATGGGGGGGGCCTTAAGAATGGCACCAGTTCCATTCTCCCCTTGAGGGTGATGTGAGGCCCTAAGAACGGGAGTGGTACCATTTCTCCATTCAATCAAGGTGATGTGAGGCCTTGAGAATGGCACCATTGCCATACTTCCTTGTATGTAAGGGAGAATGGAATCATTGCCATTATTCCTTCTATGTAAGGGTGAATGGTAGTGGTAGCATTCTCCACTTCAAAGTGATGGTCTTCAAAATGGAACCACTCCCATTCTTCCTTGAATGGGAGGACTTGAGTATGGCACCACTACCATTCTCCCTTACATTCAAGGAACAATCGCAGTGGTGCCATTCTCAAGTCCTCCCATTACCTTGAAGGGGAGAATAGAAGTGGTTTCTTTCTCCCCATGAAGGTGATGGAAGGCCTTGAGAATGGCAAAAGTGCCATTCTTCCTAGAATATAAGGGAGAATGGCACCACATTTATTCTTTTTGGAATGTAAGGGAGATTGGAACCACTTGTATTCTCCCCTCCAAGGTGATGGGAGGACTTGAGAATGACACCACTATGATTGTTCCTTGAATGTAAGGGAGAATGGAAGTGGTGCAATTCTCTCCATCAAAGTGATAGCAGGCCTTGAGAATGGCACTACTACCATTCCTCCTTGAATGAAATGGGATAATGATATGGTAGAGGTGCCATTCTCCCCTTCAAGGTAATGGGAGACCATGAGAATGGTAGCCACTACCATTATTCCTTGAATGTAAGGGAGAATGGAGGTGGTTCCAATCTACCCTTAACGATGATGGGATGGGAGGCCTTGAAAATGGGATGGGAGGCCTTGAAAATGGTAGTAGTGCCATTCTCCCCTTTCAGGTGATGGAAGGTCCCCCTGACAATGGCAGTGGTGCCATTCTCCCCTTCAATCAAGGTAATGGAAGCCTTTAAAAATGGTATCACTACCATTCTTCCTTTAATGTAAGGGAGAATAGTATTCATTCCATTCCCCCCTTAAGGTGATGGGAGGCCTTGTGAATGGCACCACTACCATTCTTCCTTTAATGTAAGGGAGAATGGAAGTGGAGAATGGCAGTGGTGCCATTCTCCTCTTCAAGGTGATGGGATGGGGGACCTTGAGAATAGCACCACTACCATTCTTTCCTTTAGGTTTATGGGAGAATGGAAGTGGAGAATGGCAGTGGTGCCATTCTCCTCTTCAAGGTGATGGGATGGGGGACCTTGAGAATAGCACCACTACCATTCTTTCCTTTAGGTTTATGGGAGGCCTTGAGAATGGCACTAGCTCAATTCCTCCCTTAAATCAAGGAGATGGGAGGCCTTGAATATGGCACCAATGCAATTTTTCCTTGAATGTAAGGGAGAATGGAAGTGGTGCCATTATGCACGTCAAGGTGATTGTGAGGTTCCTCCTTAGCCCCTAAAAGATGTATAAGTTCTCCTCTCGGTCCCTTGTAATCATCCCCTATTTCAGAATGCAAGAAAACATTGTTTTTCTTTTTTTTTGGTCTACAAAGAGAAAATATTCTAGAGAGAGGTAATACAATTTTGAGATATTTTTGGATATAAAGTTATCTCTTTTATTTAAAATGAATTTTCCCTAAAACAGAAGTTCAAAAAGAGTTTTCTAATATGCATTAGAAATTAATTGAATATGTGCATTAGACACCTTAGCCTATAAGGGTCCACATTTTCAAAAATTATGGATTAAGGTCCAAAGAGTGTTCTAAAGGGCCAATAGGGTTTATCCAAGTGTAGGAATAAGAAAAATGCAAGAATAAAAGAAAATCCACCAAAAATGAGTGAATTCTCACATAAGATGAAGAGTTGACTAGCACAAGCACTTAATAGTAAAAAAATGGAGATTTATTGATAAAAAATAGAATTTTGACACCTCAAGAGCTCATGAAGGAGGCACCTAGAATCTCATCATTACCCCCAATTTTTAATTCAAAAAAATGAGATATTTCATCTCTCCTCTTTCAAACTGAATAAAAAAAGTGGGCCTAACTGGTCCAAAACTTGTCCAGATTGGATCAAACTGAAGCTAGAAGCCTCTAGATCCCAGTTGGACTTGGTTGGTGGCCTCCCTCTCCTATAAATAGAACCCCATTTCTTTGTATTTTTATCTTAGTGTATTTACATGCTAGTGTAATTTTTAGTTTAGTGTATTTCTATTATCCCTCTACCTTGCCTCTCATCCTCTCCAAAGTGAATTAGTGGCCACTCTTGCTTCAAACAAGAGTAGAACCCTCAATCCCTCAAGCCAAAGGAAAGCTTACAAGCTCCATGTAAGCTAATTCTCTTACTTTTTTTAATGAAAAATCTATGGTTTTCTTAATTTTCATGTTTTGTAAATCTTTGAATTAAATTTAAATGCTATGCCTTTGAGGAAAAAGGCCACCCCCTTCTCTTCTTTGCATTCCAACCTTTCTTAATCCTAGAAAGATTAACTAAGAGATTAATTAAACTCTTCTTATTGTTCACTCTCTTGAGTTTAAAAAATTGTATATATTAGAGTTCTATGAATCTGATTTGGGATAATTTAAGTTAAATAAAGAATGATAAAAATGAGAAATGGTCAGTCATACAAAGGAGGTTATGGCAAAATTTTCTAAAATTTTGTGGAAAAGAAAGTTTATTTTTATGTTATTCCAAAAGAGTAATTTTCACCATTTCTGCATCTAAAAGAAATATTTTAATTACTCCATGTACATATTCACCTATGAATTTGCATGGATATCACTGATATTAATTATTAAAATTGATTTCTATTTATAAAAAGATGAATAATGGAAATTTTTTTATTATAAATGTGTTATTCTTATTAAATTTAATTTCTATACATAGAAAGATGCATAATGGAAAATGTTTTATTATAAAAATGTTATTCTCATTAAAATTGATTTCTATGCATAGAAAGATGTATAATGTAAAATTTTTTATTATAAAAGTGTTATTCTCATTAAATTTGATTTTGATGCATAGAAAGATGCATAAACAAATTTTTTTATTACAAAAGTGTTATTCTTATTAAATTGATTTTTATGCATAGAAAGATACATAAAAGATTTTTTTTAATTACAAAAGTGTTATTCTTATTAAATTTGATTTTTATGCTTAGAAAGATGCATAAAGGAATTTTTCTTATTACAAAAGTGTTATTCTTATCAAATTTGATTTTTATGCTTAGAAAGATGCATAAAGGAATTTTTTTATTACAAAAGTGTTATTTTGATTAAATTGATTTTTATGCATAGAAAGATGCATAAATGAATTTTTGTTTCTTTACAAAAGTGTTATTCTTAATAAATTTGATTTTTATGCTTAGAAAGATGCATAAAGGAATTTTTTAATTACAAAAGTGTTATTCTTATTAAATTTGATTTTTATGCATAGAAAGATGCATAAAGGATTTTTTTATTATAAAAGTGTTATTCTTATTAAATTTGATTTTTATACATAGAAAGATGCATAAAGGATTTTTTTATTACAAAAGTGTTATTCTTATTAAATTTGAATTTTATGCTTAGAAAGATGCATAAAGAATTTTTTTAAATTACACAAGTGTTATTCTTATTAAATTTGATTTTTATGCATAGAAAGATGCATAAAGGAATTTTTTAAATTACAAAAGTGTTATTCTTATTAAATTTGATTTTTATGCATAGAAAGATGCATAAAGGAATTTTTTTAATTATAAAAGTGTTATTCTCAAAAAATTGATTTTTACGCATAAAGAAATTCTTTTTATTTTAAAAGTGTTATTCCTATTAAATTTGATTTTATGCATAAATAGATGCATAAAAGGATTTTTTTAATATAAAAGTGTTATTCCCATTGAAGTTGATTTTTATGCATAAATAGATGAATAAAGAATTTTTATATCAAAATTAGAATTCTCTTAAATTCTATGTTTAAATTCTATGAGTATTTGATAAATGAAAAATTAAATACTCTAAGAGAGAAATTTTTATCGTTTTATATTCATACGGATTGTAAAAAGAAAATTCAAGAAATCTATCGAGATCGAAATATTCACATAAATGATTAATTTATTCCTCATTGGAATTCGTAACTAATTTAGAAATCAGTTAAGTGAATATTCAAAGAAAGAAATTCAGTAAAATAGTAACTGAATTATCAAATCTTTTCGAGAAAGATAGTTCAGGAAAATCTTATCCGACTCGAACCTTGAATCAGACTATGACCAAGACCAAACTCTTTCGTCAGTTTCGAGGAAAGAAGATGTGACCAGTTTAGAAAAATACACTCAAAACTCCCGTCAAATCTGAAACTAAGTTTGAGACCCTTCGAATTGATCTGTGGATCAAGACCCTTCGAATTGATCTGTGGATCAAGGTTACAGAATTCGAGAAATTCTAGGGATATTGATTCAAGAAATACTTCTTGTATGGGGATATTGATTCAAGAAATACTTCTTGTATTCAAAAGAAAATCAAACTAAAAACTTGCATAGAAACCCTGTTTTCTTACGCCAGAATGCTGGAGGAGAATAACTCTTTTGAAATAAATCTTTTATGAATCTTTGTATGCATAAATCATTTTTAATGAGAATAACTCTTTGGAGCATAATTCAAAAAAATTTGAAAATCTGGACCCTTAGGCTAAGGTCCTTTATACTTATTTTTTATTAATTTCAATTGCACATTGGAAAGTTCTTTTTGAATTTTTGTTTCAGGGGAAACCATTTTAGATACTAGGAGGATTTTTATATCCAAAAATATCTCAATTTTGAATTACCTCTCTCTAGATATTTTCTCTCTCTAGGCCAAAACAGGATCTCTTTTAGTTCAGAGAGGGGAATAATTTTTAAATTAGAAGGGGAGGTTCTTACACCTGCACACCTCAAAAGCTGGAGGGAGGAATCTTACATCCTACCCCACTTAAAAAATGCGAGATGTCCTCATGTCACAAAATTAGAGGATAACTCTTTTCCTTAAGACCTAAGTGATTCTAGGGTTCCTTATAGTCTGGTGAACCCAACAGAATCCAGCGATAAAGATCCCTTATATAGAACTCATCATTAGATAACAATTCACTCAGATCATAACATTCGAATCCTTATCACAATAATGGTCCATTAGACCGAACTTTCTATCTGAACAGTCCTCTATGGGAATTTTCAATTATACAGATTTTTAATTTGACATCCCTTAACTTGATCCAGGGTCAAGTGTTAACATTAGCAATCTGTCAGTACAATCCACTAATCTCATAGTGATTTGCTGAAGTCATTAACGTCATTCCAGTTATGAACATCATCACAGGGACTCGTGCTATTCATCCTCATTGTGGTTTTGCTCAGCTTATTACATTTCAACCAAAATTCAGGAATCGTCATTTTTCAATCAGAATCCAAATCAACTCATCAGTTCTCAACCAGAATTTAAAAATCATATCAACCACATTCGAATTCATCATCTGGATAGCATTTATGCTTATAATTTCAAGTCTTAGATTTACTCGTATATACTACCAGTAAAGAGCTGCAGTTATACCCTCGGTATATACGGGTAGTCACGGTCCTTGGAACTATAAGGTAAATGCCATCATCTCTAGGTCTCAAGCAAGTCAAAAATTCCATGCAATTGTGGTACTTCCATCTAAAGACCCAATTACTAATTTATGAATTTCAGTCTGAATAACAATTTGTATGAACTTTATCACACAATTACAACCTTTTACTGCTTCTTCATAAATGTTTGACATTTTTGGCTTCTTGGTTGATCCACATTAGCCAAATTCGCTCTGATACCAGGTGTAAGATTCCTGTCCCCACTGCACAACGAATTCAGGGGTGCTAGCAGTGGAAGTAGAACTACTTGCGCAGGGCAGGGTCCCACACTCGGGGCCTCACCCAACGGATATCCGGACAAGAGACTAATCAATCGGTTCTTCCAAAACCGACCCCAAAAAAACTTCCCTTACCCGAAAAGCACGGGTGATTCCTCGAGGATAACTTTCCTCTAACGTAGTCAAAAGCCTTAACTAACTGAACTAATGTAGTCAAAAGCCTTAACTAACTGAACTGATCTGTGTGACCGAACCCGTAAGTCCCATAGTCAAATCAAGGAAAAGATTGCACTTGGATCACAGAGACCAACACTTTTTTCCTCATTGAGAGAGGCACAGCTATTGATTCTTTTTCATAGAATAATTTTTGTCCGGGATTTACTTCATCTATCGTACTATAACAGAATTGAGTCTCAATTTAGGGATCCATTAGTCCCATCCAGTCCCATGGATTAGCCAACTGCCCAACCACTCTAGTGATGGGATCCAATTAAGAATTTGATTAGGTTTTGTCCCGGGTACCAGGGAAAAGAGTTCCAAGGTCCCCTAGCCGGATATTCATGTAAACTTAAAACTAGTCACACCACTTACACACCCAAAATGAAATGCAAACTTAAAACTAGTCACACCACTTACACACCCACCAATATGAAATTGCCTTTTTCACAGAATCAACTATCTTTAAAAATAATCATTTAATGAAACCATTGTGTCACTGATCATAATCCTCAAAATCATTTAATGAAACCATTGTGTCACTGATCATAATCCTCAAAATCTCCGGTTGAATACTTAATTCCAATCATTCCTTCATCGATGTACCTATGGCATCATTGGCAATAGAACGCTCACCACCTGTCCACTCAAGGGGCTTTTTTGATAGTTCCTAGCTCATAGTAACCGGCAATATATTTACGTAACAAAATGGAATCTCCATTGAAGATCAGGAAGATCAACCAACAGATCCATATAAAAGAGCCATGGGCTGAATCGTTGAGGACTAGCAAGTTCAATCAACTAGATCCATGCCCTAATTTAGAAAACACGACACAGTGCGGCGACCTCGAGCATCGTATGGTCAGCACCCTCTAGAATCCTTCGCAGGTGACCAAGGGCTTCACTCATAGGCTGCTCTGCCTTGGTCCCTCATCCACCGTACCGAAAATCGAACCGAGGCTGGTCAAGACCTCGACCGACCTTGCTACGCGCGAGACATCCTCCATTGACTCTCCGTCAGCTGTTGCAACTTTATCAGATTAGGTCTCCACCACGACCTCATTCACAAGATGGTCAAAATGCTTCTCCAAAATTCTTGATGTAAAACAGTCATTTGAAAACAGTTCAAAAATACAGTTTCTATAACGAACTCTCATCTTTCCACAAAGCTCCACATCAAACTATATTATTTAATTCCACAATCAATTCATAAGTATTCCTATTCTCATCCAATCACATCATTTTTATCTCATCACATCTTTCCTTAATTTATCCTCATCACTCACATCTTTCCTTAATTTATCCTCATCACATCTCATCCAGTCATATCTACCCATATTCACATTTCATCACATCACATTCATTCACATCACATCCATTCAGACCACATCACATTCATTCACATCTCATCCATTCAGACCACATCACATTCACTCAAATCACATCTCATTCATTTTACCTCACATCCCGATTCATTCACATCTATCCCGATTCACATCCCATCACATCACATTTATTCATATCCATCATATTCACATTCATTCATATATTCATGTCACATCTCTCCTCTTTACATCACATCACATTCTTTCACATACACATCTTTATTCATTCTTTCACATACATCCACATCCGTTCTTGCACATACTCATTCACATCCATTCTTCAAATACACATTCACATCCATTCTTCACATACACATCCTTATCCATTCTTTCACATACTCATTCACATCCATTCTTCACATACACATCCTTATCCATTCTTTCACATACTCATTCACATCCATTCTTCACATACACATTCACATCTATTCTTCACATACACATCCTTATCCATTCTTTCACATACTCATTCACATCCATTCTTCACATACACATTCACATCCATTCTTCACATACACATCCTTATCCATTCTTTCACATACTCATTCACATCCATTATCATCACATACATTTACTCACATCCCATATCATTCATTTACATTCTGATTCACATGACATCACATCTCATCCATTCATTCACATCTATCTGATTCACATGACATCACATCTCATCCATTCTATTCACATCACATCCTTCCATCCATTCACATCTATCTGCTTCACATCACATCTCATCACATCTATCTGCTTCACATCACATCTCATCACATCTATTCACCTCACATTCTCATCACCTCTATGCACATCACATCCATCCATCCATTCATTCTCATCTATCTGATTCACATCACATATATTCACCTCACATCTCATCACCTCTATTCACATCACATCCAACTATCCATTCACATCTATTTGATTCACATCACATCTATTCACCTCACATTCTCGTCTCTATTCACATCACATCCATCCATCCATTCATTCACATCTATCTGATTCACATCACATCCCATCACATCTATTCACCTCACATCTCATCACCTCTATTCACCTCACATCACATCTATTCACCTCACATCTCATCACCTCTATTCACATCACATCCATCCATCCATTCACATCTATCTGATTCACATCACATCTCATCACATCTATTCACCTCACATTCTCATCTCTATTCACATCTCTCTATTCACATCACATCCATCCATCCATCCATTCACATCTATCTGATTCACATCACATATCCCATCCCATCTATTCACCTCACATTCTCATCTCTATTCACATCACATTCATCCATCCATTCATTCTTATCTATCTGATTCACATCACATCCGATCACATCTATTCACCTCACATTCTCATCTCTATTCACATCACATCCATCCATCCATTCATTCACATCTATTTGATTCACATCACCTCTCATTACATCTATTCATAGAATTTAATCAAAGAATTTAAGAGAATTCTAATTTTTGATATAAAGCTTCTTTACGCATCTATTTATGCATAAAAATCAACTTCAGTGGGAATAACTTTTTTATAAAAATCCTTTTATGCATCTATTTATGCATAAATTCACTTTTAGGAAAAATAACACTTTTGAAAGAAAAATAAATCTTTTATGCATCTTTCTATGCATAAAATCAATTTTAATGAGAATAACACTTTTGAAATAAAAATAAATCTTTTATGCATCTTTCTATGCATAAATCAATTTTAATGAGAATAACACTTTTGAAATGAAAAAAAATATTTTATACATCCTTCTAAGCATAAATTCAATTTTAATGAGAATAACAATTTTGAAATGAAAATAAATCTTTTATGCATCCTTCTATGCATAAATTCAATTTTAATGAGAATAACACTTTTGAGATAAAAATAAATCTTTTATGCATAAATCAATTTTTATGAGAATAACTCTTTAAAAAAAATCTTTTATGCATCTTTGTATCCATAAATCAATTTTAATGAGAATAACTCTTTTAAAATAAATCTTATATGCATCTTTCTATGGATAAATCAATTTCAATGAGAATAACACTTTTGAGTTAAAAATAAATCTTTTATGCATCTTTCTATACATAAATCAATTTTAATGAGAATAACACTTTTGGTATTAAAAAAATCTTTAATGCATCTTTCTATGCATAAATCAATTTTAATGAGAATAACACTTTTGGGATAAAAATAAATCTTTTATGCATCTTTCTATGCATAAATCAATTTTAATGAGAATCACACTTTTGGGATTAAAAAAATATTTTATGCATCTTTCTATGCATAAATCAATTTTAATGAGAATAACACTTTTGGGATAAAAATAAATCTTTTATGCATCTTTCTATGCATAAATCAACTTTAATGAGAATGACACCTTTGACATGAAAATTTATTTTTTATGCATCCTTCTATGCATAAATTTAATTTTAATGAGAATGACACTTTTGAAATGAAAATAAATCTTTTATGCATTCTTCTATTATGCATAAATTCAATTTTAATGAGAATAACACTTTTGAGATAAAAATAAATCTTTTATGCATCCTTCTATGCATAAATTCAAATTTAATGAGAATAACACTTGAAATGAAACTAAATCTTTTATGCATCCTAGTTCTATGCATAAATTCAATTTTAATGAGAATGACACTTTTGAAATGAAAATAAATCTTTTATGCATCCTTCTATGCATAAATTCAATTTTAATGAGAATAACACTTTTGAAGTGAAAATAAATCTTTTAGAATGCACAAACGAAGGGGATTACTCTTTTAGAAGAACCTAATGATAAACTTTAGTTCGATGCCACTATTATATAGGCCCAAACCATCATCACAGGTTTATCAAAGTTCTAAGTGGATGGAATGCACAAAGTATGTGAAGCATGCCAATTGGGTAAAATAGTATAAGCATGCATTTCTCTAAATGATAGGAATGCCAACCATTGGATGTTGTGCATTCTAATGTTTGGGGACAAATAAAAGTGGCTATAGTTCTGTTGTTTTGGGGACCAATCAAAATGACTTAAATTAAAGAATATTACTATTATGTATCCTTCATTGATGCGGCCACACTAGGAAGGTGTGGGTTTCCTTCATGAAAGAGAAAAGTGAAGTGTTACGAACTTTTAAAGCTTCAAGGCAATGGTTAAGAGAAAGATAAATGCATGTACATAAAATTCCTGAGATGAGATAAGGGATAATATTTCTCCAATGATTTCAATAATTACCCAAGAGAGCATGGGATAAAGTGCTATGTGATGTAAGGTACACCCCATAGTAAATTGAAGTCACAGAAAGAAAGAACTAGCATATTACATAAATTGCTCATGCATTGATAAATGAGAAAGGGATTCCTTATTATTTTTAGGCTGAAGCAATGTAATTTATATTATGATCAGAACCCCCACTATAGCAGTTCATGGCATAAAGCTTCAATTATATTTTAATGGCAGAGAACCATATTTGGCACACTTGAAAGTTCTTAGCTGCATATCCTGTGTACATGTTTGAGATGAAGTGAAACAAAATGGATCACAAGGTAGAAAAATATGTCTTTATTAGATACGATGAGTGAGCTAGGATGTTGTTTTTGATGAGCTGGTATTCTTTAGTAAAAAACAATATGGTTATAGTGAGGACAAGCAATCGTATATGCTTATTAGTGGACCAAGGGAGTCCTCTAGCAATGGGTCCACTGTTATACCTTGTTTAGGAAATTTGAGGAAGAATGCCAAGAATATGGCTATAGTGAAGAGCCGTAATCATATATGCTTATTAGTGGACCAAAAGAGTCCTCTAGCAATGGTCTATTGCTATACCTTGTTCAAGAAATTTGTGGAAGAATGCCAAGAATTTTGACACATCATTTGGTGGTACTACAGGTGCTAAAAATTCAACAAATTCACATGAATCATGAAAGGGAAAAGATAAGGTAGATTAGTCTTTCATAATGCTTGAAGTTTTTTTAGTCCATTCATCCTATTGATTGAGATAGTGGCTTAGAACATAGCCTTGATGAGGAGTTTGGGATCCTATTACTACACTCCTGGCAATGATCTAAGTGTGTGCAGGTTTAAGAGGGGAAAATATATATGTGTGTGTGTGTGTATTGTATATGTAAATATATATGTGTATATATGTATATATATGGTGTATATGTATATGTATGCATATATGTGGTGTATATATATATGTATATGTATATATATGTACATATAGATATATATGTATATATATCTGTGTGTATACATGCACATGTATATATGTATGCATACATGTATATGTATATGTATATGTATATAAGTACTTAAAATTTATTCAGTATTATTCTCTCCATCTCTCTTGCATTAAGTCCTTTATGCTGATTTTGCTGTTTGTGTGAATGCATAGGTTGTATTTTCTTCACTATACAAGTGAAAATATACAAATATATAGATATTTATATTTATATAAATATAAATGTAAATTTTTATAGAGATGATATAAATATAATCTCACACACACACATGCACATGGGTGCACACATGAGCATGCATGCACGTACACACACGTGTGCATATATACACACATGCACACACACAAAAGGACACACACATATGCACACCACATACTCACACTACATGGAGATTTATAAAATAACATACCCATATTGGCCTTATTTGGTGGTAATTTATAATCTTATATTTTTAAAAACTAAGAAATTGAGCCAATAAAGCACTATGATGTTTGCATCATATTCTATAGAGAATATTGAGACTATCTAAAATATAAACTAACTTGAGCTGTACAATTAATTAACCATTGTTGGCTATGTTGGTTTTAGACCAATTATAAACATTTGATATATGACTATCATTGGATATATCTCTTTATTGTTTGCTATATTAGTTGTAGACCAATTATAAACGTTTGATATATATCTGACTATCATGGGTCATGGATATAACTCGTCCTCCTTTAAAAAGGTGTAAGAACAAGAAGATTGAAAAACCTAAGAGTAGTAAAAATGGATCAATTGTGCATGAACCTCATAATATTACTTTGTACAAATTTAAGAGATATAGGAAAAAAAACAAGGTAATTTTTCTATGCAAATTTAGGAAAATGGATTTGTAACTTTACTATTTTGGTTGGATACATCAACAACTTCAAAATATTGTAAAAGATTAAGATTTAGATGAAAGTATAAAAAGAAAGATTCATGCCTAAATGACATGATTGTTTATTGATTTCACATGCTAGACCCACCAACCCCCTGAGCACATGCTTCCTTAACCCTGGAATGTGTATTCTTTGGATGTATTGGGTTATGATCACAATCATGGTTATACTTGCACAAATGTGCAAACACATACATGCACACATGTTCAGAATGCAGGCTCACTGGGAAATGTTGGAGCTATATATAGCATGCCCAACCTAACCCCAGTGTGCTTTCCATGAAAAGATGCAGGGGGGAAGAGAGCTTGAGCTCTTGCAAGCACACACACACACTCACAAAACCCTAATAGAGAACACACAAGGTGAGAGGATGAAAATCTTCTTCTCTACTCAACACTCAACACACTATATACAAAGATAAGAGTACACAATAATATGAAAGGTACTCAACCAATACATACACGGGTTCTCTATAGTGTGAACCCGACTAAATGAGCTGGCGCTATAACTATGCCAGTCTCTAGAATGGCTGTCACACAGCCTGTCATCCCACTGGCCGCATATCACCCAAGATCTCACCAACCATGCCAGTGGTGTAAGTGTGGGGCCTATCCCCCAGGCGGGTCATCAGTGTCCACCGCCTCACTAGAGCTCGATATCTCAACACTCCCCCTCGAGCTCAACTCCATCTCATGTACACCAAACAAGTGAAGCCCTGAATCTGCGGAGCTTTTCTGTACCCAATGCTTTGGTGAAGATGTCAGCTACCTGATCCTCTTTGCTGACATAAACAAGGTCAAGGTCTCCTGCCAAGACCTTCTCTCTGACGAAGTGGTAGTGGACCTCTATGTGCTTCGTACGAGCATGAAAGACTGGGTTCCTGGCCAACTGTATACTGCTAATGTTGTCACAGAAAATGACAACTTGTCTATCCACTGATAGACCCAAATCTGCAAGTAGCTTTCTCAACCAAGCTACCTCACATGCTGCCATAGCAGCTCCTCTGTACTCGGCCTCTGTACTCGATAGAGCAACCGTAGGCTGCTTCTTGCTGCTCCAAGTCACAGCAGCACTTCCCAAAGAAAACATGAATCCACTGGTAGATCTTCTATCTGAGATACTACCAGCCCAATCAGCATCTGTGTACCCATGTACACATATCTCTGTCCCAGTCTCATAGAATAGTCCACAATGCAAAGTAGACCTCACATACCTCAGTATGCGTCTCACTACATCCAAATGCGGTTTCCGTGGAACCTGCATAAACTGACTCACCAACCCAACAGCATAGCTCAAATCTGGTCTGGTGATCGTCATGTAGATCAAACTTCCTACTATGCGTCTATACATAGTAGGATCCTCCAAGATCTCTCCTGAATCTGCACTCAACTTGCCATTCTGATCCAATGGCACAGAAATAGGCTTACAGCCTGTCATACCATACTTGGACAACATGTCCAAGCCATACTGTCTCTGCAGTAATCCAATACCATGTGGTGACCTAATCACCTCAATGCCCAAGAAATATCTGAGCTCCCCCAGATCCTTCATCTCAAACTTCTGTCTTAGCAGAATCTTTACATCAAAGATCTCTGCATCATGGTCCCCCGTAATGATCAAGTCATCTACATAGATGACAACAAGCACAACTCCTCTATCACCATGTCTCACATACAATAAGAAATCTGCGTTGGCTACATGAAAGCCAATAGTGACAAGATATTCAGAAATCTTGTCAGACCATGCTCTTGGTGCTTGCTTTAAGCCATACAAGGCTTTCTTCAACCTGCAAACATGCTCGGGGTGACCCACATCCTCATATCCTGGTGGCTGCAACATATACACCTCTTCTTGCAAATCCCCATGCAAGAATGCATTCTTTACATCCATCTGCTGATGTAAAGACCATTGCTTTGATGCAGCCACTGCTATCACAACTCTCACCGTTGCCATCTTGGCAACTGGGCTGAAAGTTTCCTCATAGTCAATCCCATATGTCTGCGCATATCCTTTGGCTACCAATCTAGCCTTGTACCTGTTTATGCTTCCATCACTGTTATGTTTAACTTTGTACACCCACTTGCATCCAATGGCTTTCTTGCCTTCAGGCAATTGCACTAAATCCCAAGTTTCATTTCCATATAGTGCATCCATCTCCTCATCCATAGCTTTCTCCCAATGCACATTTCCAACAGCCTCATCAATGCATGTGGGCTCAACAACCTGCACAACCTTTGCCATATATGCATAGTGATGTGTCACATAACCATCATATGTAAATCTCTGCACAGGGTTCTTCACTCTCCCTAATCTTCGCAGCTTTTCATTCATGGCTTCCATAGCCTTCTTTACACCAGGTGTTCTCATAGCTGGGATCCCAAGCTCCTCATCAAGACTCATATCTGAGCCACTAGACTCTCCATCAACATGAGAATGCCCTGCAGAAATGTCAGGCATACCAAGGGGCTCAACCACTTTCTCTTTTCCTTTTCGTGATGTAGTAATCACATTTGCAAGGCTGGTATTATGACGCAGCCTGCCACTCCATGGTCTATCAACAGACCCACTAGATAAGGACTCTCCTGGTCCACTCAGAGTGTGTGATTGCTGACCTGCATTCTGTGCAACCACACTTCCACTCACATCAGCCCCAACAGCTTCTTTTTCAGCAGCATACCAGCTGCTCATCTCATCAAACACAACATCCCTGCTTACCCTCAACTCACGTGTAGTAGCAGGGTTATAACACCTGTATCCCTTTTGCTCAAGGGAATATCCAATAAACACACATTTTTCAGCTTTCGGATCCAGCTTAGTTCTCAGCTCATCTGGCACATGCACATATGCAATGCATCCAAAAACTTTCAGATGAGACAAATCTGGTTTTCTGCCAGTAAACCTCTCCTCTGGAGTTACATCATGTATGGATGCAGTTGGAGTCCTGTTCATGATGTATACTGCTGTAGAAACAGCCTCAGCCCAATAGCAATGCGGCATATTCTTCTCTTCCATCAATGCTCGCGCAATCTCAGCAATGTGCCTGTTTTTCCGCTACAGCAACTCCATTTTGCTGCGGAGTATATCTGCATGTGAACTGTCTCCGAATACCATTCTTCTTCAAGAATTCAGAGAACTCATTGGAGAAGTACTCTCCCCCTCCATCTGACCTTAGGCACTTTACATATTTCCTTGTTTGCTTTTCAACCAAAACTCTGAAATTCTGAAAGTGAGTGAACACCTCACTCTTCTCTTTCATGAAATATACCCACACTTTCCTTGTGTGGTCATCAATGAAGGTCACATAATACCTGCAGCCTCCCATAGGTATGGTCTTCGTAGGACCCCATACATCTGAATGCACAACATCTAGTGCATTTCTGCTCACATATCTGTTACGTGGAAACACATGCTTTGTTTGCTTCCCAAATTGGCATGCTTCACATATTTTCTGCATACCTTCCACTTTAAATTTTGGCAGCCCTGTCACAATTCCTTTTGTCTGCATAGACTTCAATCTCTGCACATTTACATGTCCAATTCTTTTATGCCATATGTCTGTGTCTGCAACAACTCCTGAACCATTTGCAAACATTGCAGCACTCATTTCAGGCATGTCTACATTCAACGTAAACATTCTGCCCACTCTGTTGCCTTTTGCAACTAACATGCACTTGTCTTTGAAATCTTCAACATAACACCCATCAGGGTTAAACCGAACCTGCAAACCCTGCTCAATCATCTGGCCAACTGAAACCAGATTCTTTGTTATGTTCGGTACATGAAGTACATCTGCAAGGTACTTCACTTTGCCATCCTGCATAGATAATGGCACATCTCCAACGTGGGCAATTGGATGAGCAGTGTCATCCCCTGTTTCCACAAAACCTGGTCTTTCCGGGTTTTTCATCTCCTTGAACCACTCCCCATGACTCGTCATGTGGTTCGAAGCGCCTGAATCCACATACCATACATTATCTTTTTGTGTTGCATCAACATTTTGAGACATGGCATTCACGACATGCTGCATAACAAACAACCTTTCATTATCCTCATTATTTCTGCTTGAGGATGCATAGTTGTTTTGCTGCACTTTCCCATTTTGCATGTCAGCCTGCTTCTTATAACATTCTGATTGCACATGTCCAGGCTTACCACAATAATAGCATTCACGTGCATCATTATATTGCCTTTGCCAATTTCCACGGCCTCTTTGACTCCCCCTGCCTCTGAATTTGCCTCTTCCACCTGTGTGTTGTTGTTGTTGTTGTTGATTCTAGGACTGTTGTTGTTGCTGCTGCTGCTGGCCATAATTCTGATTACCTGTTCGGCCACCTCCTTGACCGCGTCCACGGCCTCCTCTACCTCGTCCTCTTCCTGAACTCGTGTAGAAGGCCTGTTGCTCTGAACTGTTTTTGCTTTGTGAAGTCTGTTGGTCTTCACCCAAGCTCTTCTCTTCGATAATCAGCATAGACACCAAATCTGTAAAGTTGGGAATGTTTTCCCGAGTCTGAATAGACGTCTTGAACGCCTTGTATTGTGGCCCGAGACCACGTAGACAGACCTCCACCTTATCATCATCATCTACTGACACACCAATAGATGCAAGGGATTCCACAATACCCTTTATCTTCAACGCATAGTCATTCACAGACATGCTCTTTTTCTCCACAGTATGAAGTTCATTCTTCAACTGTATCTTACGTGCCTTGGTATTTGTTTCATACAGCTTTACCAAGGTGTCCCACGCCTCCTTGGGGGACTTGGCATCCTGAATGTGCCCAATCATGGTGTCCTGTATACTAATGGAAAGCCAATACATAACCTTCCTGGCTCCTTGGTTCCAGTCTTTAAACTCTTTCACATCTGCAGCAGTCGGATTTATATCCGGTATCTCTGGTGCCTCTTCATGCTCGCCTTCTATGTAGTCCCAATAGCCTTTTCCCATCAGGAAATTCGTCAACCTGAACCTCCAAGCATGGAAGTTATTCTTATCCAGCTTCTCAGCCACAATCTGTGTTATGCCATCATTAGACATCTTGCCAAACACACAATTTTACCAGAAACTGCACTCTGGTTTTTCCTGCACAAATGTTGTACTTTCTGCAGCGGTACTGTTGTACTCTCAAATGTCACAACCAGTGACTTCAATGTGCATACATACACCCAATGGCAACTGTAGACCTCTTGCAGCACCCACAGTGTCTGCACAGTCAATCTGTCTTCCTGCAGTTCTTAAAACAGAGTTCTGCAGAGAATCGATGACTTACCCGCAGTGCTCGAAATCGCCTGCTTTCTGAAAAACGGAGGTCCAGACGCGCCCGAAACGCGTTTTTGGCCCGAAAAATTCAGTCCATAGGACTAAATAGTTGCCCTATAGCTTTACTCCCGCGAAGAAAGCTCCTCAATCAGAGATCGTTGCCGGTGCCTCCCGTAGAGCTCCCGACAAGGGTGTAGTCACCAACACAAATAGGGAAGAGTAGTTGAAGCTCTTACCCTCGTACCGCTTCCTGTGGTTCTCTTGCTTGCAGCTCAGCCCTTAGCACGAACCAGGCTCTGATACCATGAAAAGATACAGGGGGGAAGAGAGCTTGAGCTCTTGCAAGCACACACACACACTCACAAAACCCTAATAGAGAACACACAAGGTGAGAGGATGAAAATCTTCTTCTTCTCTACTCAACACTCAACACACCATATACAAAGATAAGAGTACACAATAATATGAAAGGTACTCAACCAATACATACACGGGTTCTCTATAGTGTGAACCCGACTAAATGAGCTGGCGCTATAACTATGCCAGTCTCTAGAATGGCTGTCACATAGCCTGTCATCCCACTGGCCGCATATCACCCAAGATCTCACCAACCATGCCAGTGGTGTAAGTGTGGGGCCTATCCCCCAGGCGGGTCATCAGTGTCCACCACCTCACTAGAGCTCGATATCTCAACATTCCACACACTTTGGGAGCTAGGCATTGTGCATCTCTCTCTCTTTCTCACTCCGTCAACATGTTGGAGCTATATATAGCCTGCCCAACCTAACCCTAGGTCTCACCTAACCTGAGTGTGGTTTTCACACATTTTGGGCTCTTGATGTATTGTGCGTCTCTCTCTTTATCACTCCGTCTCAACATGGAATCAGAGCTCTTGCAATGCTCCGTTCAATGTTATTCAGGAGATGGCTTCAGAAAATAGGTGCAACAACCACAACGCAAATCTCTAAAAAGAGCACCATATAGTGCGAATAATATCACATGAGTGGGTTAACCATAAAATTACCATAATTAATAGCTAATCTCATAGTTCAAAGCAAGGATAAGGTCAGTATGAGCTAGATTTATCCACAACAAAAATATCCAGATTTGGAGCTATTTTTAGTCTTTGCAAAATAGGATTGGTGATAATAACCTGAGGTTAATAAGAGATTAGTCAAAATTAGCATGTTTGTGTTGAGAAAACGTGGTGCTCATGCTAGATCAAGTGTGTGGAGAGGAGAGACTCACAAAATACAAGAACAATATCTTGCTTATTAAGTTGTTTATGAATACAACTAGGCCTTGCTCAATTACAAAATGCCTCATAGCTCCACGGGACCTTTAAATAGGTGAGCAATTGGACCTTAAGTCCATTCACACTCACACCCTTCTCTTCCCCTTCTACATAACCTTAGTCTCTTAATACCCCCCTTAATACCAACTATGAAAGGATGGAATAGGTGGTATTGGACATAGGATGCCTTTATAACATTAGGCGTACAAGGTTTGGAATATAGGTGTGATTACATTGAGCTTTAAAACAAATGCTCAGAGGAGTTAGAGGTTGATACAAAGTTAGCCTCTGACTCTTTGTTAGGACATTTTGAAGTGATATGTCCCGTTGATGTCCAAAGGCTTTTGGCCATTCATCTCCGGCACCAAGGTAATTGATCGAACTAAGACTGAAGATGTTGAAGATGAGGAGAGGGCACAAGCCATCAGCATGCTTCATCTTGATGAGGTACTCATCCACCATGTGGACCAGCTTCCAACTGCAAAGGAGAAATGGGATAAGCTTGATAAGCTCTATGGAGCTCGTGGTAAGAATTCCAAGATCTCACTCAAAATTGAATCTTTTAGCTTGGAACTCAAAGAGGGAGATGGCATTGGAGCCTTCATCTCTCACTTGAAGGGCCTTATGGCTCAACTTGCATTAGTGAATGCGAGAATGGATGAAGATGATGCAGTGGCTGTTTTGCTCAATGTAGTCAAGAAGGTGTACCCCACCTTGGTCACCACCCTAAAGAACATACCTAATCCCACCCTCGAAGGAGTCATCCAATCATGTCTTGATGAAGAAAAGAGGCCAAAGGGAGCAGCTGAATCTTCAAATGCAACCACTTCATCGACTATCGAACAAGCTTTGTCAAGTGGTCAAAGTAAAATGTGCCCATTGCAAAAAGGTGGGTCATTTGGCAAATAATTGTTGGATCAAATATCCCAACAAAATGAAATGTAGCAAAGTGCAAGTGGACATTGGAGCCTCCTAAATGTTAGGGAGCACCTTCAAATCATAGGAGGTGAGGATATTAGCAAGGCACAATGCAAGGTGAATAATAGGAAGATTCATAAGTGAATGGAGCCAATGGCCTTGGTGGATACCGACGACTGGGAAGATGAGGGTATATCGATGAGTTAATGAACTTCTCTAGAACAATAACTTCCAAGCTTCCTTTTCAAATCATTTTTGTAAAATCTTTTATGATTTACCAATCAAAAGTGCAATGTGTATTTTCATATATTTTCTTGGATTGTAGGGAAAGCTGTCCCATGGATGCGAAATCTTATAACACATGAATGGTCAATTCATTGTAGGCTGGGAAAATGGTTTTATGGCACACATGATTGGCGATAACAGTTGTTCAAAACTAGGGTGGTTTTATGGCACACATGATTGTAGAACATGGTTTTCACCAGTATATAAAGACATCCTACATATGAAAGTTGTGACATTATTTCTTACTCATAGCATAACAAAAGCCAGCCTCCCATGGATGCGAATTCTTCTGCGAGATAAGGATGCTCCTAGCAAGGTTGCTACGCCTCCTCCAGTCTCACAAGATGACTCAGTGTATTTCTCTGTTGGGGATACAGATAATAAATCTATCGTGTACTCTACAGAAAGACCTTGAAGATGTAGAAAAACTGATATGAAGCCAAAGCCGTGTATCAAACGATCCTTCAGAAGACCCAAAACAAGCCAACTGAAGAAAAGCCTACTCAGCAATATGATTATGAATTTTAGGAATGTTTTGTATTGAGGACTTGGGCTCAAAACAATTTGTATCTCAATGTTACTTTAATGGAAAATATCTTGCGACATTTCAATTTATCAATGTACTGGTATTATACTTCGCTCTCTCGCTCTCTCTCTCTCTCTCTCTCTCTCTCTCTCTGTCTCTCTCTCTCTCTCTCTCTCTCTCTCTCTCTCAATTTTTTTGTAAATTATTTTTAAAGCTATCTTAAATTGCTAAAATAATGAGAGGTTCAATAAGAATTCTGGATATTTAAAAAAACAAAGATATGAGAAAAAAGCTCGTATCGAGAAGAATCTTTACAAAATGAAATGTACTAATAAAGATCTATAGGCTAGGGCTACTAGGGCTCCATGCCCTTAGGATTCTCTGTCTCTGGCTCTGCATCCACATCCTTTGCCTGGGTCTCTTTTGTAGAAGCCTTCTTGCCTACGAATCGAAGCTTCTTCTTTGGAGTACCCTTATTGCCAACCTTCTCAGGGGTTCTTTGCTTAAAGATAAAATGCTTAAAAGGTGGGTGCATAGGCATTCTTTTCTTCTTTGATGTAGAGGCTTCACCTGTTGGATGTGGTGAGTCCAGATCTTTCGGTGTAATTGCATTGTAAAGTATAATATTAATCGCCTTCCCCCACACGCTCCACAACCAAAAATCAGGCATACCAAGAGACTGCATTAAAAATAAAAATGGCTCAAAATTGAATATTGTAAAAGAGCTGAAAGCAAAAAAAAATGGGAGAACGAGTAACGTAACTTACATTGCTATTAAGTTCAATGTACTTGGAAAGAATGAATTTCCATACATTGGCAATAACATGCCACCCACAGGAGTGTGAATCCTTTTGAAGAGGAACGGGTTGATTTAAAAACTTATACTATGTCTCCTTTTTTAACTGAGGATACAGAGCTTCAATGGTAGCAACAACTGCTCTCTTAGATGCTTCATAACAAAATTTCAATGTTCAAAATTAAAAGAACTTAAGTAGTATGGTACAAATCCTACTTGATGTTGCTAGTGTGAGATTAGTATTTTTTTCAAGATTATCTATTAAGTTAAATAAATGAACAAAAGTGGACTTGTTTACAAAACTAGTTGTTATTTAAAAGAATGTGTTGTTAATGGAAGTTACTAGTTTTTGTTAAAGTTAATTGAATGGGCTTCATAAATTTTCAAAAGTGAACTTTTTTATTTTCTTGGGCGATTTCACTAGTTGCTTCATTCTGAGGAAAAACAGTATTCAAGAAACAAATGTTATTCATAAAAAAACACCCTACAACATGTATTCTACCATACTTTCTTTCCTTCCACCCTCTTTGAAAATTAGAAGGATCATGTAAATGAGGATGATAAATCCAAAGAAAATTCAAATGTTATGTACTCAACTTTTGAGACTCTTTGCACATGTGTTTCATATATGTTATTTTAGAGAATAATACGTATTTGCATTTATTAGAACACCTTTAGGTCATTGTCCCCTTCAAATGAATGAAATTGAACCTTGAGAATCCCTTCCTTTTATAACATCCATGTTATAAATATATTTATTTACTCATTATTTTTATTAAGTAGAAAATGTTATTTGTATCTTAGGTAAATTCATAAGGCATTGTCATGGCTTATGTATCTCAAAACATGTCTATCAAAAAATTATAATGTAATATATACTCCCCTTTAAAAATTCAAAAATCAGAAATTTGATGTTACTAAGAAAAGGGATGTAGGAGGACTTTTTGTAAAGGGTAGTTGCCTTTGTTATATATTAATATTAATATATTAATATTAAAAGGCTGCCTTTTTGTAAATATTAATATATTAATATTAAAGGGCTGCCTTTGTTAATATATATATATATATATATATAAGTATTTTTCAAAAAAAATCAAAAATCAAAACATGTCTCTATCAAGACAGCCTGTTTCAATTTGGATTGGCAACTTTGGAAAATGAATGCTTTTAGATGGTTGGGAACTTGGCATACTAGAAGACAAGGTGGATGCATGTTGTAACTTTTTAATTGTTGGTACACATTGATGTTAGAATTAGAAGGAGAAGCGCTTTTTGAGCTACAAGGACGCACGCATATACACAGGTGGCAAGGACGCACGCATATACACAGGTGGCAGAACAGCTTGTGGCCGAGTGGTATAAGAAGGCGACATCACATGTCATTAAATAGACGTTCAATTTTGAACTAGAGACTTGAAATGTTATTGGGTAACGGAGTCATATGTGGGTGAGCGATTTTTTTCAGATCTTGGGAGAAAAATGGATATTTGGAAAAAGAAGAAAGAGGAGTTGAACTAGAATATTTGAAATGGTCGTGGGTTACGAGGTGGGCGGCGGTGAGCTATTTGTTTGCATGGGGTCAAGATGAAGAGGAAGAGAGAGGAAAGCGAGGAAACGACTCCACAAAGTCAATAACCAGCCACCAGCTTGTATAGTGAAAGGGCGCAGCTAGTCAGTAAGTTAGTTGAACCGCCCCGGCCTCCACCGCCAAAACCAAGCCTATATAATCTTCTCCCCTCCTCTCATCTCCTACCCTACCTTTGTCATTCATCACTGGTCCAATTCATCACTAGCTCCCTCTTCCCATTCATCAATTCACATCACTAGCTTCGTTTTCTCTCTCATTACCAGGCGCTTACCCACCATCTTCTTCATTAACATCATCACTACCTTCCTTCCAGCTTGCTTTCCTCCTACTAGCTAGGTTAAAAGCCTCACCCACCACCATCTTAATTCAATTCTAATTATATTTTACCCCTCATTCCATTTCTTCCTTCAAAAAATTGTTCGCCTCCATGGATCAATCTTTCTTGCGTACAATGGACCCTCCCATGCACTCCCAATTCAGAACTCAACGCCCAATACCCTCAAACATACACAATTCCTACCATACAGTCAATAAACCCTTCATTTGGACGCCGTCACGTCCCAGGCCAGCCAACCTCGGAAGTACTCTCAGCAAGACTAGAATTTATAGAAAATCGAAGGCTAATAATCTGTGGAAGCCTACATTATCTAAATCCGAAATTAATGACAGTACTCTGAGTGTGGAGGATGATGTTGTGCACACAAGGAGCACAAATTCTGATCCGTCCAAAACTGTGAATGGATATTTTATTAATGGGACAGCTGCGCCTTTAATGTCATCCAATAGACAGAACAGATCCATAGCTGTACCTTTGCTTATCAATGGTACAGTTCAGAAATCCATAGCTATGCCTTTTGTTACTGATCTAGAGCAACTTGAGCAAGCTTCATCTTATAAACGGGCAGCCGGAACGTCAAAGGAAGAAGGGCTTGGCATTGTCGAGTTCCTGAAGGGTAAAAATATATTCATAACAGGCGCCACTGGCTTCCTTGCGAAAGGTGAACTAATTAAATGTAACTCTTTACATATATTTTTGCAATCGATTCGTTCCCAGCTCGACTCAAATAATGTACAGTAATTATTAACTGTTTTGTTCTCTGGATTTGATCATGAGCGTTTTGGAATTGAGTGCAGTTCTGGTTGAGAAAATACTAAGGGTGCAACCAGATGTAGGCCATCTATTCCTTCTGATAAGAGCTAATGACATCCACTCTGCGAGAGGCAGATTGAAGAAGGAGATCACGGAAAACCATCTCTTCAGGTCTCTTCAAGGGCTCCATGGCGAGTCGTACGAAGAGTTCATGGGAGAGAAGGTCAGTCCTGTTGTGGGTGATATCAGCATGGACAATCTAGGCATTGATCGCCACACCATGGACGCACTGGGGCGCGAGGTTGATATTATCGTCAACTCAGCTGCCACTACAACTTTCGACGAAAGGTATACGCATCTAATCCTAACGGCAACATATGTATAACCTCGAATACACGCGTGTGCATGTGTATATGCAAATTATATGCTTCTGGATACGTGAGCGCAGCTTTACTTTTTTCACGTTTTTTTCCGGGTACAGGCTACCTATAGAAATATCTAGTTTATAAGTAACTGTGTGGGGGGTGTGCAGGATTGATTTTTGACGGGCACCTTTGCCCTTCAAAATTGACAAATTGACCGGTTTTGTAAAATATAGTAATTGTTTTTGCATTTTAGAATTTTTTTTGACAAATTGACCGGTTTAGTAAAATATAGTTTTTTTTTCATTTTAGTATAATTTTTTTTGGGCAGTTTAAATTTTTGTAAGTATTTTACTACCAAAATGCTCAAGAATAAGAGTGACGCCCATCAAAAGGCAACTATAGGAGTGGGGGTGGGGGTTAAGTAACTTCTTTTCTTATGGGGTGGGGGTTTAGGTGGGTTACAATATCTAGTCAAGTAAGATGATGGATCTTACGTCCTTCAAAAGTTAGCCTCTCCTACCTAACTTTTTGGAACTCATAACCTACTTTATGGCCCTTCTTAACCTAGTAGGACCCAAAACAAGCTGAATTTAAAAACATTTTACATATATATGATGAAACTACATTTTTACGAAAAAAGTGCTCTAAAGAATCCCTAAAATCAGAGGAGATCTTGCATGCCCATGCCCGGAATCCCTAATATCAAGGGAGATCTCACCCACCCATTCTCATCAATGCGGAGTCTTCCTTGTCAATCATTTTTTTCAACTGAAGGAGTTTCTAGATACACGGCATAGGTATGTAAACCTCATTAGATATTTGAATGAACTTAGCTCCCATGTGTATTTCCTTTATATTTTAAGCACTTGAATATTAAAAAAGGTTTGCTCTTGTATATAAATTTGGATTTCCTAATTAACTAAGCAAAACATTACCAATATGTGTAGGTATGACCATGCACTAAACCTAAACACTAAAGGACCACAAAGGATTGTGGAGTTTGCCAAAAGTTGCCCCAGTCTTCAACTTCTTATGCACGTATCTACAGGTGAAAGTCACATTTTTTATTAGAAGTTTATGCAATAATGTACATCCTTGATGATTCATAAAACTTTTGTATTTTTAGTAGATTATGCTCATAAGCCTTTTTTTGAATGGGCATCTAGCTTTTGTCAATGGGGAAAGGAAAGGACTTGTTCGCGAAAAAGCTTTCAAAATAGGGTGCAGCATTGCTAACGAAGCTCTCGAAAAAGATGAAAACATGACAACGGATATCAATGTGGAAAATGAGTTGAATCTTATCCAAAGAAAAATGAGCGATGTCTTGAATAAGACACAAACTGATGATATGCACTTGCCCTTGACACTAGAAAATGATCATCACAAGGAAAAGTTCCTTCTACAAACCATGAAGAAGCTAGGTATGGAGAGGTAAGAGTATCAACACTTTTTTTTACTTATGAGAAACTTGGTGTATGGTTGGCATACATTATGCAAATAAGACTTAGAAACACATGATTGAAGTTGTTTATAGGAGAGAATTCTAATGAACATTAAACATCTAGCACAACCTTTCCTTCTATCTATTTATCGAGTATACATAAATTTCAATATCTAAATTTGGTCCAAAAAAAGGTATGACCATTTAGAATTAAGTCATCCTTGAGTTATAGCAATATATTTAAGATTGAAATACAAAGTCTCGAAGGTTGAAATCTCAATTTGATGTGTGAGAAGTGCCTATTTTAAAAAAAAAACATAAATCAATTATCTACATGTGTATGTGTATGTGTATATGTACACGTGTGTGTGCGTGTGCATGTGCATGTGCATGTGTGTGTGTGTGTGTGTGTGTGTGTGTATGTGCACGCGCATGTGCATGTGTGTGTGTCCATGTGTGTACATGTGCATGTGTACATATGTGTGCACGTGTGTGTGTCCATGTGTGTGCATGTGTATGTGTGAATGTGCGTGTGCATGTGCTTGTGCTTGTGCGTGTACATGTGCATGTGCATGTGTGTGTGTGTGTGCATGCGTGCATGCGTGTGTGCATGTGCATGCATGTGTGTGTGTGTGTGTGTGTGTGTGTGTGTGAGAGAGAGAGAGAGAGAGAGAGAGAGAGTTCCATTTTCTCACTAGCATACATGTTCTAGGGCAAAGTTATTTGGTTGGCAAGACACTTATGTTTTCACTAAAGCTATGGGAGAAATGTTGATTGATAGCATGAGAGACCAA
Source organism: Cibotium barometz (assembly GCF_041138505.1). Taxonomy (NCBI): domain Eukaryota; kingdom Viridiplantae; phylum Streptophyta; class Polypodiopsida; order Cyatheales; family Cibotiaceae; genus Cibotium; species Cibotium barometz. Next base: position 25,746,420 of record NC_141062.1, on the reverse strand, counting down.
TTACCAGTGGTTATTGTTAGACCAAGTGTAGTGGAAAGCTCCTTCAAGGACCCCTTTCCAGGGTGGATGGAAGGCAATAGGTATATATGTTTCATCAACATTTTCTAATTATACTCAACAAGAGGATTTTGTACATTATATGATTGAAACTAGATATGGCTTATCAATCTAATTTTATTTTTGGCATGTCTACTTCGTGATACAAGGATGATGGATCCAATCATAATCTCCTATGGGAAAGGCCAACTTCCTGGATTTCTTGTTGATCCAAAGAGCGTTCTAGATGTGGTCAGTAAAAGTGAATGATCTATTTCAATTCAATCATAGTTAAGTCATATAATAGTTTATATTAACTTAACCCATGTAAATAATACATAATAAGGCTTATTATATAACTAGCCACACAGCCTCATATTGGGTTTCCCATTAAGAATGGATGGAAAATCATGTGTCCGACTGCTAAGGGGTCGGGATTGTGTTTCACTATTTTACAAAAGCATAGGTTAGATAAATGTTCAATCTATTATGGCTTGTATCACTATTATACAAAAGCGTAGCTCATATAAATGTTTAATCTATTCCATTTAACTTTCTCCTCACTCATAATAATGCATAGAAGTATGTTTAGTGCATGGCATGTATCACTATTATACATTTAAAGCATAGGTCACATAAATGTTTAATCTATTCCATTTAATTTTCTCCTCGCCCATAATAATGCAAAGTATGTTTATGTTAGACAATCTTTAAGTTTCTTTATGGAACAGGTACCAGTGGACATGGTAGCTAATGCAATGCTAGCCGCCATGGTAAAGCATGCATGTAAGCCTGGCTTAGAAGTGTATCAAGTGGCCTCATCTGTTGTGAAACCTCTTGTATTCTCTGAGCTTGCTAGGATGTCATTTGAGCATTTTAAAGAGAACCCTTTCATAGATACTGAGGGAAATCCTGTGAGAATTAAAAAAATCCATCTATTTCAAGACATCGGCAGATTCATGGATGCCGTCTCTAGCTTTTTAAATGTCAAGGTATGATTTTTCCATTGTTAAATATAAAGAAATTCATGACTAGGTACACATTTTTTCCCCATGATTTTTGACATTTCATTTTACAGGAAACACTTCAATCAAGCTCAAATGCAAAATGCCTGAAGCGATATAGTCAGTTGAGTCTTAAAGTGAAAGAGCAAGCAGCCTACCTTGCTAACCTTTACCAACCTTACACATTTTATGCTGGAAGGTGAGTGTGAAAAGGTTTTTGAACAACTTTAGTTAAAATATATTTTACCCTATCTTGAGTTCATAATACAGTCAGTTGAGTCTCAGAGTGAAAAAGCAAGCAGTCTACCTCGCTAACCTTTACCAACCTTACACATTTTATGATGGAAGGTGAGTGTGGAAAGTTTTTCCAAGAAATTTAGTTAAAATATACTTTACCCTATCTTGAGTTCATAATACTCCACACATACACACACATGCACACGCGCACATAAACACACACACACACACACTACAATGAACATCTTTCAAAACATCTATCTACATTCTAATATATGATTTAGAAGAATAACCTATAAAATATTGATAAACATAATAAATTTATTAATGATTTGTCTCTACAAATAGGAAATATAACTCTTAAAGGATAGGATAAACTTCTGGGAGGGTCAGTAATTATTAAGCTTTGCCTAGTTGGACATTTTGTGCATGTGTGTGTGTGTGTGTGTGCACATGCACATATATGTGTACATGCATGCGTGTACGTGTGTACATACATGCATGTATGTGCGTGTGCATTTGAGCAAGTATAACCATGCTTGTGATCACAAGTCCAATACATAAATTACAATGCTAGCATGTATGTGCAACACTGTGTGCATGTGCACACACATTTGTACATGTGTGCATCCATATATGTGTGCACACATTTGTGCAAGTATAACGTGCTTGTGTGATCACAAGACCAATACATAAATTACAATGCTAGCATCATGTACCTACAACACATACACATAGATGGTTGTATGTGTATATATTTGTTTAGCTATATTTTTTTCTCTTTCATGGTTTTGGTTACTTTCTTTTGAGATTTTGTTTCACCACTATGTTGTTCAAGGAGGCAAATTGATAAAGAGTGGCACATGGTGGGCCGTGAATCACTACTCAAAAGGGTACTTGGCATTTAACCCAAGGTCTAAATGTTTTCTACTTACTTGTATATTCTACATATTTTCTTTTCTACAGATTTGATACTTCAAAGACTCAACAACTATATAGAGATCTCTCATCCCAGGAAAAGCAACTCTTTGGATTTGATATAAAGGAAATTGATTGGGAGACATACATCAAAAGAATACACATTCCAGGCTTAAGGACGCATGTGCTCAAGGGTCGTGGCTCCAAAATGTGAAATCAATAAACAATCATGTCATTTAGGCATGAATCTTCTATATTGAAAAGTGTACATAAACCAAGTTCTATATTGAAAGTGTACGTGAATCAAGTGAAATCAATAAACAATCATGTCATTTAGGCATGAATCTTCTATATTGCAAAGTGTACATAAACCAAGTTCTATATTGAAAAGTGTACGTAAACCAAGTTCATTCCTTGTTCGAATCTAATTCTTAATCTTTTAGAATATTTTGAAGTTACTTATGTATCCAATAAAAATAGTTAAGAAATATATTTTCCTAAATTTTCATAAAATTTACCTCATTTCTTTTCCTATATCTCTTAATTTTGTACAAAGTCGTATTATGAGGTTCACACAGAATCAATCCATTTTTACTACTCTTAGGTCTTTTTAATCATGGTCTTGCACCTTTTCAAAGGAGGATGAGTTATATCCATGATAGTCATATATATCAATCGGTCCATTTTTACTACTCTTAGGTTATTATATCAATTGCTCCATTTTTACTACTCTAGATTTTTCAGTCTAATTGGTCTTGAACCTTTTTAAAGTAGGATGATGTATATCCATGATAGTCATATATATATCAAACCTTTACGATTGGCTAAAACCAATATATCCAACAATGGTTAATTATTAATTATGTAGTAGCTCATGTTAGGTTATATTTTAGATAGTCTCACTATTCTCAATAGAGTAGCCTCTGATGCAACCATCATAGTGCTTTATTGGCTCAATTTCTTAGTTTTAAAAAATATGATGATTGTAAATTACTACCCAAAAGATTCAATATGGCTATGTTATTTTATAAAGCACTATGTAGTGTGTGTATGTAGTGTGTGTGTGCGCACACGCGCATGCACGCATGTGAGCACATGTGTGTGCATGTGTGGGTGTCCTTGTGTGTATGTGTGTACGTTTGTACATGTGCATGCATGTGTGTTCTTGTGTGTGCATGTGTGTGTGTGCATGTGTACACACACAACATACACGACACGTGTACGTGTGTGCATGCTCACATGTGTGTGTACGTGTGTGTATGTGCATGCATGCTCGCATGTGTGCATATGTGTGTTTGTTTGTGTGTGTGATTATATCTATATAACATATATATATATAATATATTTTTACTTGTACAGTTAACATGTAAATTGTAAGAAAATATAACCTATGCATTCACATAAACAACAAAATTTTCCACAACACAAAGAACTTAATGCAAGAGAGATTGAGAATAATATTGAATAACTTTTGAATATTTATATACATATACATATATGTACATGACATACATATATACATATATATGTACATGTGTATGTATGTACATTTACATATATTACATATACATATATGTATATATATGTACATGTACATACATATACATATATGTACATGTGGAAAGGATTAGGGACTCTTGTCGATGATGAAGCTAAGCAATCTCCCAACGAGATCAAAGGGAAAATGTGAGAGACCACTCTAAAAGCCACTGTCAATGATGAAGCTAAGAAATCTCCCACCTAGATCAAAGGGAAGGTGTGAAAGACCATTGTCGACGATGTAGATAGCCGAGTATCCCCCCAGGGTGTCAAATGGAAAGTGCAAGAAGTCAATGTCGATAACGAGGCTAGGTATGAGTCCTCCTTGGTCAAGTGGATAAATGGAGTATACATCATGGATCCTCAAATCCAATGTAACAATAGCTCCTGGGTCAAAAGGAAAGCTTAATTCTGAGGGATAGCTCATGAGCCCATCCTCTTGGCCAACCATAACATGGAATTGATGGACATCCAGGGTATCGGCCAAATGGAAGCAAAACTCTAATAACTGAAATGTCAAATGGTCCATGTGGAACAAGACCAAGAGTTGTCCCAAGTGCATATGAATGCACTACAAGACAATGCTGCCATACACGCATTTCATACACGCGATAAATTACGAACGCGTGTATGGTCGCGCTTGTATTTGAATAGAATCGGGCGCGTGTATTTTAGCATTTAAGTTCGCGTGTATATTTGCATTTATAAACGCGTGTATAAACGCGTTTATATACACGCAGTAATACACGCATAAATACACGATAATATTCACGGGGTAATACTCGCTATTATACACGGATAAATACACGCTACTATACACGGATTAATACACGCATGGCAGAGAAAAACTAAAAAAAAACTGAATTCCTTTACAAAATTAAAAACTATTTTCCTTAAACCATCTCATAGTACATTACAGTATACATCATTATACAATCCCACTACATGCATTTACAACAATGAAATATATTCAAAAATAAATCATGCATATGAGATGATAGAAATGTCATCAATTTAGAACATACAGTGACGGATTGGTTAGGGTTCGATCTCATCTTCAATAAGATCCATCCTTGCCAAACGATCAACATCAATATCCATTTGATCAATTGGTAAGGCTACGATTAAATTTATTCCACTATCGATATTCTGTACTCCATTGATAATGGTATCGATGTCCTGATCATCCTCATCAACATCACCATCATCCTCAATGGTAGGGTCATTCTCATGATTATGAGAAATGGCATGCTCATCCTTATTATCATGATCATCTCTTATTTCTTGATCATCGATCACAACATCTTCAATGGCATGTTCGACGTCATCTTCATTGCGGCTTGTTACATCCTCCATATGCTCCATATCAGTGAATGTATTATACATCACTTTGGAACGTGGTGCAATAGGGATGACGTACCACCATTTGATGTCATGCACCATTGGTAGATAGATAACCTACTCAAATACACACAGTACAGTAATTAATTAGCATATCAAAAGTCAAGGGGTACGCGAGCTTAGATATATATGTACACGAAACACATTAGTAAAAAAATGCATACCTGCTCACATTGTTGTGGCAATACGAGCCTATCTTTCTTTGTTTGCCAGAACTTTGTAGAGTCAATAGTTACATATCCACTTGCATGGCGTTTTATCGTTGCATCAGGCCCTTTTTCCACCACATTCATTTGCCATTTGACATCCAAAACATACACAAAGAAGCGACGAAAGTCAAGCCTAAATATGTCTTGGATTATGCCACAATAATCATCCATTTTTCCATTAGCTCCCTCAAAGCTACTAATGACACCGCAATCTTGTGTATTTCTCTTTTCATCAATTCTTTGTGTTCGAAAATGCTTGCCTTCACACCATATAGCATTGAACATAGTGCACTGGACCAAAATAGAAGCAATATTTGTGTAAGCAATGTGAATAAATATTAAAAGCAAATCACTTACAACTAATGCAAAACATTAGTTCTATGTACCTTTGACATGCATCCTCGTGCATACTCCCATTCTTCCGCCGTGATATGCAGCCCCTCGTCGCTCTCTGCTCTCTCCATTTCCTCATGCAACCAATCAACATGGATATCATTCGGAAGTGTTGCTAGATGCTTGGGGTACGCCTTCCGAGAGCCATGTTGCCTCCAAAAGAGAGCTCTTTCTGCTTGCCTTTTTGTCTTTGCATCCTCATATCTTGTAACCCATCTGCTCATCACATCACTATTAAGGATACAAGTGAAATTGAGATCATCAATCAATGTTCTGTCAATTACTTTACTCTGTCCTTTTCCTTGACGCACAATAGAGGTCATCCTCAAGTCCTCTTCATTGCTCCATAGTCGTGGCAAAGAGCTGTCCACCTGACCAAGAAATTCTGAAATATATACAAGAGACTCTTGTATCAACCAACCCTCGGCCATGCTTCCTTCAGGCCTTGCACTTTGCCTCACAAAGTCTTTTAAGGTCTTCATGAAGCGCTCTAGGAAGAACATCCAATGTGCATGCACAGTACCACATAAAGCAATTTCGTGCACTAAATGCACAATGAGATGTAGTTGACTTGTGAGAATGGTTCGCGGAAAAGTCTCCTCTACCAAACAAACCACCTCCACTGCCATAACACGCGCATCATCCAACGTGGCTGGATCAATTGCTTTGGAACTAACATATCTGAAAAATAAATAAATAGTACGTTATACCTCATGCACGTTCATTTTGCAAGGTATAATGAAGGGTGATCTGAGCATGGGTTTTACATACCTCACAAGCTCGCCCGTCTTATAAATACATTTTTTCAAACTCTTATTCGCACAATGGTCGATGCTAGTAGGTAGTATGAACTGCGCACATAAGAGCACATTTATGGTTTATGGCATTACAAAATTTAATTTCAACGTACGTACAAGACTTGGAAAACACTTACTTGAAGCATCTTGTGCCAATCGTGGGACTTCAACCCATATAGTTGCTCAACGCCTCTTTTCTTAGTGGTTGTAAAGGCTCCCTTCAATGATCTCATGCATCCAGTGGGAGTACGCAAAGTGATGATGGCCTGCTTTACCTGCTTCTCCTCTTTCTTTGATATAATCCATGGTGCAGGCGGAAGACGAACGTGCCCACCCACCTCTCGTGGCCAAGCTTGACGCATACGTCCTGCGACCCGCAAGTCCTCACGTACGCTAACATTGTCTCGTTTACCAGTAATATGTTCCCAAATACCAGATCCCACATTCTTGAAGATGTGCATGGGATCAAGAAGATGGTTGATCTTAAGATGGGTCCAATATGGGAGCCGAAAAAAAATGGAGTACCTGCACAAGGGATTGCTCTATGTGACCTTTAATCCAATTAGAGACTACACAAAACAAGATTAAAAAAACATCACTATACCTGTTCATGCCATCTGGAGGAAGAACAGTTGTAGACTCCCAAATACGCTTCCAATCTTTTGCACGAAGTGTTTGTGGAGGAATGTTACTCTTACTAGCAACATATTTAGGATGATCTGAGGGGAGAAATCGATGATGATTATCGAATATAGTCTTACACAAACCATCAGCATACTCATGTACTAACGAAGGGCCACAAACAGGACATGCATGTTTACCCGATGTTTTCAAACCTGTTAAAATATAAATAAAAGTTAGAATAATAAAGTCAAACCGTCTAATTAATATATGTAGCCAATAGTAATAGAGTAGGGAGGTAATTAGAATTCTTACCAGAACAATCGCTGTATCTTGGAAAGTCATGCATTGTCCACATCAACACTGCTTTTAAGTCGAAGTGTCGAGAGGAGGGAGGCCTACTAATGTCCACCACCGCAACACCTCTCCATAGTTCCTCCAACTCATCAATCAGTGGTTCAAGATAAACATCCATATGCTTGACTTTATGTTTCCCTGGAATTAGAAGGGATAACATAAGATGTCCCTTCTTGATCGCCATTGATGGTGGAAGGTTGTAATTCACCAACGCAACTGGCCACACGCTGTATGCGGTGCTTTTGAAACCAAATGGATTCACTCCATCCATACCCAGGCCAAGTCTCAAGTTTCTGGGCTCTGTTTTAAAGCTAGGCCACTCATCTTCAATATGCTTCCAAGTAGGAGTGTCTGCGGGAATTCTCCACATGCCATCATCCGATCGATGTGAGGAATGCCATGACATGAGCTCTGCTATGGATTTGCACTTGAACATGTGTTTGATGCGAGGAATTATAGGAAAGTGTCGCAAGACTTTACGAGGTACATCAAAACTCTTCATATCTGTTCTGTACCTTGCCTCACCACAAGTGGGACAATGTAGAGCCTCCTTATGCGTCCCACGAAAGAGAATGCAATCATTGACACATGCATGTATTTTATCATAATCCAGTCCTCCAAGAGATGTCACATAGCGCCTCGCTATGTCTCTTGAGGTGGGTAGTCTATTTTCCTTTGGAAGCATGTTTGATAATAGCCTGCATCCAATATCATCAATTATAATTAGTCTTAAATCCTAAACCTTATTAAACCACTAATTCAAATTTGTAAGTTAGAATGCTTACTTCAACAATGCGTCAAGACTTGCATTGCTCCATCCATAAACTGTTTGTATATTAAGTAGTTCAAGTGAAGCACGTAAAACTGAGAATGTGCACCCTTCAAACACCGGTGTCGATGAAGCCTTATAAAGATGCTCTTGTTCCATATCATCGTCGTCCATACCTTTGGGATCATCCTTAAAAAGATTCCGCACCATATCATCAAGCACCTCCTCTTCCACAACTTCGTGGGGTGCAGGGCTATTGTCGTCCCTTTCCCACTCATCTCTGACAATAGATCCCGAAGCTCCAGCATCATCTCGTCGACGCTTTACGTGCTCTCGTCGCGCGTAGGGTACCATGTTAGGGTGTGGTACTGCATCCTGCTTCAATTTATCAAATTATATGTTACAACTCTATTAATTTAATTTGGATACCATGAGTCATTTGAATACCATCAATTTACATCTACTCACCTCTAAACCTGTTTGATTCCATTCTCCATACATGGAGATGTGATTCAATGTAATTCGACGTGCTCGTACAATGCATCCTTGACATCGATTACACATACATTTGATCCGTTGTCCCAACCACACATCGCGATTACGATGACGCATTGTCTCATCTTCCCCAGAACTGCTTGAAGAGGTTGATGACATCCTGTGTACAAATCAGAAAACACAAAATCATTATATGTTTTTAATGAAAGCACCAAATCGCGTGTATTGACGCGGCTATCTCCTAAAAATTCCGTGTATTAACGCGGGTACTTCCTAAAAATCGCGTGTATTCACGCGGCTAATTTCTGCAAAACGCGTGTATAAACGCAGCTAAAATAACATACACGCGAATATACCCGCGTTTATAAACGCGCATATAAACGCGGCGGTATGTTTAAACTAAAAATAGCCCGCCTTCCCCAAACATAGATTTTGAACTAAGAAATTAACAGTGCATGCGTTTTCGCCTGTTTTCGCCTCTTCCAACAGCAAGAAGGGAGCAGAGAAAGGAGCACACACACAGGAGAAGGAGGGAGCAGAGAAGGAGCAGAGAGGACTCACTTTTGCAGAGGTGAGTCACTTTGTCCTGTGCCTTGTCTCTTTTGTCAGATTTGTTTACTTTGCTCTTTGCTCTTTGGGTTTGTCTTTTTGCACACGATTGGGTTACTGCATCCTGACAGGGGCGACAATGGCTGGTCCTTTTATAAGGACATTCTGTCTTTGTCGGGGGGTCGGTCTTTTCGAGAAACTTTTTTCGCAGGTCGCGTGTAAGAACGCGTGTAGAAGCGCGTGTAACCTGTCTGCAGAGTTTGTTCACGCGCATATACACGCGTTTCTGGACGGGTGTATACACGCGTTTCTGCAGACAGAAAACTGCGACGTTTCAGATGTCATGATTTGCAGGCAACTGACTTGAATGATGATGTTTGTGTGAGTCAAGAGACAGCCCATGATGTACATGAAGATGTTTGTTGCAGGTTCTTTATGGATATTCCAGGTTCTTCATCCGATCCATTTGCGTACAGCAATTGGTTGATGGAGATGATGAATCACTTTGGGTGCCAACCTGGTCCGGTGGAGCTTACAGAGTATATGTATGCCCATCCCCCTCCTTCCCTGCCTGGTGTCTATACCCCTACCGCGAGTATCCAGGGCACTCCAGTGCCGTCTATTCCTCCGAGTCTGACGAGACGGCATGCAGCTTCTCCTCTTCCACGTCCACCGAGGAGACATACCTCGTCCCAGACACACTCACGTACACCCTCACAGCCACCATCACGTGCTCCCTCAGAGCCACCGTCACGTCAGGGCTCACAGCCACCGTCACGTAGACAATCCCCCAGTCGTGACTCCACCCGCAGCAGTAGGAAGAGTGGGAGTGGAGGATGCGGCGGGTGCTTTGGTGGGGGAGGTGGGGGAGGTGGGGGAGGTAGTAGGGCACGCGGTGAGAGAGGAGATAGAGGGAGAAGAGTTAGAGGAGACAGTTCGGAAGAGGAGGAGATGAGAGAGATGGAGAGAGTAGTTTGCTATGATGTGACGGATAGGGGCGGGATAGTGATGGATGCGAGAGGGAGGGAGGTAATGGAGTACATGCGTGGGGTAGTATCAAACTCATATAGAAATTGTTTTATTAAATTTAAAGATCAAAATAGCCGATTAGTTGGGGAAGTGATAGAGGCTGTACATAGTCGGTACCCCAATCCCCCACATGCTACATTCTCGGATGTATGGGGAAGGACGCGAATAAGGGAGATCTTAAGTAATAAAAGATCTCACCTTAAAAAACTCGCGTACGATGACCGGCTAAATGTAGCTGCGGGTGGCTATCCTGCCGAGAAACCTGCCACTGCGCACAAACGCGAGTGGAAGGAGGCAAAGAAACGAGCAGAGGGTGGCGTGAAGAGCAGGCAGCATGTGGAGGCACGACGGATCCAGATGGAGACCATTGGATCTTCGCATTTCGGATCTGGCGGCGTCGAGTCATGGGAGGCAGAGTTCGTAAGTATCCTGCCACTTTATTTGATTGTTTACTTAATTCATTGATTCTATGATTGTTTTAATCTTACAAATTGTGTTGATTATGATACAGCGACGGGTTACGGGGAGGAAGCCCACAACCCACGATACTGCGTATGCTCGTCGGCATAGCAGACGTGACACGTGGGCCATCTTCAGAGCCGAGGGACGTATTACGGACGCGCAGTTTGAGTTGGCCATGAGACCATACGGTCGACAGGTACTTGAAAATTCGTAACGAATGGTTTTGGTTTATTGAATTGCATATATATATACTTATATACTATATATTACTTGAACAGGCACAAGCTGCTGATGATCCACCGGCCGCCGCTGTCTACAGAGGGTGGACGTGAGCACTACTCCTCCGACATTCCGACCGATGTGAGCTCATCTGAGCATGGGGGGAGCACCGAGTCATCATCTGGGTCTGAGTAGTACTCAGTCTTGTAGTATCACATTCCATATTGAGGATGTGATTGTATATACTTTTTTGTAAACTCAAGCCATGGGCTACTTCGAGATATGGACTCCCTTGTATACATGTATGAAATTTTGATAGTAATATTGAATTGATTGATCGATAGTATTACATTCATGTTTGTCTTGAATCGTGTAATGACAATGTATGCATTCATGTTGTTCTTGTCTTAATCTCCCTCGTGCATATGTTCTTCGTGGATGGTCTAATGGGATGGTCTAATGCACCAAAAACCCTAAACCAGAGAGTGCTATTGGGTGCTGGAATGCTGGAACAGTATTCAGGCACCAAATAGCACTCTCTGGATTTTTTTTTTGCTCTCTGTTCGCGTGTATAAACGCGTCAGAACTGCTAAAATTAGCGTGTATCTGCGCGGATACCCTGGAAAATACGCGTGTATCAACGCGTATAAACTGGCAATTACGCGTGTATAAGCGCATCTAAATTAAAGAAACGCGTGTATAGATGCAGGTATAAACGCGTCTGAGACATTTGAACTGAATAGGACGCGGCTATAGACCCATGTATAATCGCGTCTAAAATAAAAAAAAGGGTGTATAGCCGCATGTATCAACGCGTCTGTAAAAAAAACGCGGCTATACACCCGTGTATACGCGCGTTTGAGAGGTGCTATACACGCGCTTTTACACGCATGTCTCTGGCCGCGATGATACACGCACTGATACACGGGCCCGCTACTTTTTTTCACAAGTCATTTTTAGCGGCTAGGAGCGCGGGTATGAGCCCAATCCCTTGTAGTGATGGTATGCCATATAGTCATCTACCTACATATCCCAAGTGGCATATGATGCACTTGAAGATGAATTTTCCCCTCCAAAGAAACTAGGGTCGTGCAAACAATCATGGAAACCACAGAAACACACCTCAAAGTTGGCATCGTGCACAGGACCTCATGTGAATCAATGCCATCATCCACTATAGCATAGCTTGAATCATCTAGGGTATGATCCACTACCTCAATGTGTATATAGGTACGATCCAAAATATGTAACATACCCTCATGTGTGAAAGCCTCTATATATGTGTCGTCCTCAAAATCAAAAGCATTTAATCAGTAGGATCACCACCATAAGCATCATCATCATTGAATACTAAATAATAGTGTCTCCACAAACGAGAAGAAAGTGGCATCATCCATCAAATCACTGACCATGTCATCCTCACAACCTCTAAAGTCATCAATCATGGTCTATGTCCATCAATGCAATCCATGTATAACCTATATCCCAAGATAGGTCAACCTCTCTAATCCTGGATCTAGGAAAATGTCCAAATCAAATACAAAGCTCTCTAGATCCATATGCACAATCCTACCTCTCCTACGAGATCTAACTTGGGAAAAATCATCACTAGTACTCTTATGCACTATCCCTAACAGTGACTACTCAAATAAATAAACTCTATCCACATGAACACTGCCATGAATGCTATGAATACTAGGACTAGTGGTCATATCAAATGATATGTCCATAAATAAAAATCCTAGAACAATAGTTTGATGCATCTAACACTAGGAACTCTGGTCTATGGTCATAAGTGTCTCTGACACTTGTATGTGGAGCATCACTATCCTCAACTGTGCTAAGAGATGCACTATCCTCGAGTGTGTTAATGGATGCATAACTACTCAAATGCACACTATCCTCTAGAATGTCACCACAATCAACTAGAGTGTCCATATGATCCATAGGAAATAAGATGGGCATAGAAGTGTCGATGCTCGGTAAACTCACTACCATCTGTGCCCTCAAGATCATGCCCACTTGATCTAACTCACACACATCATCATCACGTTGTGAGAGAAATCATGTGCCCAAACCAAACATGGTATAGAGGTAAAGATAATGTATATATGATGGTGTGTAGAGGGTCCAAGGTGATAAAAGCAATGCATGGAAACCAAGTGGCCAATAGGAGTGTCAACCCCAACCACAGGAACTGAATAAACCAAACGGATAAGTATGGAACCTTTGGGAAGAAGGGGTCATTGCATGGCCACCTGAAACTAGTGAGCTAGCTGTCACTATCTATAGTTAAGGCATGAGTTGCTAAATGAGTACAGTAGTTGAGGGGTAGTTGGTAAGGATGCACAATAGGTGCATGGGGGGAGTTGGAGTGGGGGCGAATGAGCAATTGTGCGAGAGGAGAGGAGAGGGAAGAGAGTCAAAGAGTTGGGGATACAGTTTGGATTGAAGATCATTGCATCGACAGTGGTTGTTTTTTGTGAAGAGGCATTTGTGAAGAGGCAGGAACTAGTGAGAGGTTTGGAATTGTCTAGAGAAGAGGGTGTAGGGGTGACATAGGGTCTTGCAAGAGGATGAAGTCCTAAGTGTTGATATTACAAGCTCGATGATAGCTAGAGCTAGGCACGATATGTGCTGGCATGGTAGATAGCAGCATGTGTGTGACAATAAATGGCCGTGTCCAGTTGGCCACAGTGTGTGGACATTAGATAAGGTTATTTGGTGTGTGAAAAGAGTACATTTAGTGTGTGGTGTGTAGTTCTCTTCTATTATTCATTGTGTGAGAGTGGATATGGCTTCCCTCTTTGGTTAGGGTTGCACTAATGGATTAGGGTTTTCTCTCGTGTGTTTTCTCTCTCTTTATCAGTCTTTTATCATGGTATCAAAGCCTGGAGCTCTCTATTAGGGTTTTGTGAGTGAGTAAAGAAGAGGGAAAATTTCTATTTTGGAGCTATCCATTGAAGCTTGGAGCTTGGAGCTTGGAGCTTGGAGCAAAGAGAAGCTGGGAGCACACTCCTACTCAACAGATCTAAAAGCTAAGGACCATGGGTAAGCAAAGCTAAACACGGGCTTGAGCGGATTGCAAGTGATTTGACACAAGCAAAGCAAAATTTGAGTTGCCCAAAGCAAGTGAAAATTTTGGTTTTTTGCAAGCTTTAATGGAAAGCTTGAGAGCTTGATTGGAAGAGGCAAATGCATGTATTAGTTGAAGGGAACATGTATCTAACATTGATGAATGGAATAACAATGCATATGCAATCCCTTGCTTAATTTTGGAGAAAATCTATGTGATATTAAAGAGATCAAATTTTGGTTTTTGAGCTACACAAGAATAGAGGATGTATGCAAGCCTATTGGAGCCATTGGAGGGTCAACCTATGCACATTGGTGTGATTAGGGTATAGCGAAAGGTCCCATATGTCACCCCACATGCTTGCCACACTCAACCATGCCATTGTGGAGTAATTAAACCATCAACAAAGGGGCCAGAAATCAGCGTAGAAATACACTATGGAGGAGAAAATTTGAAGCAAGCCCAAATGGATGCACATCATGCATAATGAGCTTAGCAATTGGACCCTACATATGTATGTATCTTTTGATAGAACCCACAAGAAATAATTTGGGTGCAATGATGCAAAACAAGCTGGATTAAATAGGTTTAGTAGAGCTGTTAATTGAGATTAGTGAATAGAGCTTCACTAAATTAGAAATTACTCTCTCTAAATTGGACTAATTCCTCGCATACGGAGTTAGAGCACATTGATAAAAAGCCAATGAATGCATGGGCCTAAGATTCAGATGCATATTGAGTGAATTGGAAGTGGATTAGTGCTAATAAATAACAGTTTATAGGTTCTCGACCAAAACATAGAGCTATTTTTGGCATGTACTTGGCACTTTGTGAGCTCAGATGATGTTTATATGCTACATGGAGGATGTATGGATGTTAATGTATATTTTCCACACTTGATTTAATCATTTCCCAGTGTTTTAGAAGATTTGAAGGCTCCAAAAAACCCATCACAACAAGGAAAAGTGGACTATTTGTACATAGTTGAGCTCAAATGCTATGTGGATGATCTTGTATGCATAATACGAGAAAATTACAGGTTTTTGCAAAAAGGAGGACTATTTTGGATGCATTTCTTAGAATTTGTGAGCGGCACCAGGTTGTTTTCAGCATTTGCAAACAGTGTTTTTGAGTCTAAGAAGTTATCGCCATAAAAGTTTTGGGTTGTGTGGACAGCATTGGTGCCGAGGTTTATGTGTGTATGTGCTTGTCTAAGTTGATTATTAGAAATCCTCAGTGAGCATTGTGGTAAATAAAATGAGTGAAAGTCCTGATAAAATTGTTGGTGTGAGAAGCTTGATAGGCACAACTTCCGCATTTGGAAGTATCGTATGACAAATTTTCTCACAGGCAAAGTCCTATGGAGCTTGGTGACAGGCGATGAGGCGGAGCCAAGGGTTTCCCAAAAATGAATGCAAAACCTGCCCAGCCTACAACACATCAAAATTGGATAGAGAGAGCCTTCAAAGTATTGCATTACTTCTCCATATGTGTTACAAACACCATGTTATGCCATATACATGACACACAAAATCCCAAGGATGCATGGGATACTTACGGTAAAGTTGTATGATACGACTACAGCACCAAAGAAGATGCAATCGAAGCAGAAGGTTCATGGTGTGACTCGAAGCAGTATAAGTGTAAATGATTATATGCAAGAGATCAAAGAACGTGCTATTGATGCACTAGCATCTATTGGTGCTCCTATGGATGATGATGACTTAGTAGCCATTACATTGAATGGCTTGGGTAAAGAGTACAAGGCATTTGAAACCTCTATCAGGGTTAGAGGTGGAGACCCCCCAGACTTTGATGAGCTGATTTCAATGCTTATTGTGGAAGAGATGAAACTTGGAATAAGTGCCTCATCTAGCACAAATGAAAATTCAAGAGATCAAGAATTTTTCACTCATCTTGGTGCTAGAGGCAAGGGCAGATTCAGCCCAAGAGGACGTGCAGGTGGCCATGGTTGGCAGGATCAATCACCACAGTCTCAACATAATTTTCAGCCATCATTTGGTGCTAGAGGTGGTCATGGTTTTCACCCTCATGCTAGAGGAAGATCTGTATCTAGAGAAGGAACACCGTAACAGAATGCTAGTAGCATTGAGTGTCACTATTGTGGTAAAATGGGACATATGGCTAGAGACTGCTATAAAAAGCAGAATGACTTCCATGCTGGAAGAGTGCAGCATGGCAATTATGCATCATCTAGTAATGTAGAACATGAGGAGCACTTGTTTGCCATGAAACATGTAATAGGTACTATTACATCACAAAGGGAGAGTGATGATATTTGGTATATGGATTCTAGAGCGTCAAACCACATGACACGCCATGGTGAGTGGTTTGACAGGATGACGCCTACACATGAGGGCTATGTTGCTACTGGGGATGATACTCAGCATCCTATTACACATGTTGGTACACATGTTGGTAGTGTGCCATTGCATATGCATGATGGCAGAGTAAAAACCATGTCAGATGTGTTGTATGTGCCAAAAATTACAAAGAGTCTTACATCGGTTGGTCAAATGGTGGATCAAGGAATGCAAGTCAGGTTCAATCAACATGCCTGTTTCGTTGAGGACTTCAAAAATGGTTTGCAAGTTAATTGCAAAGGGGGAAGAAGAAGGTGGATTGTTCAAATTGAGTGCAGGCATTCTAGAGTTGAAGTCTGCCATGTTTTCAAAAAGTCAAGGGGTTGTGTGCCAGACATTGATATTTGGCATAAGAGAGTTGGGCATGTGAATATTCAAAAGCTGAAATCTATGCAAGAAAAAGGTATAGTTGGTGGTTTGCCCAAGTTCAAATATGATGGTAGTAATCATATATGTGAAGCATGTAAATTTGGGAAGCACGCAAGGTTGCCATTTCCAAAAGATGATCAAATCAGCAGATTACCATTGGAAATCATTCACAGTGATATATGGGGTCCACCACAGACTCCAACTATCAATGGTTGCAGGTATTATGTCACATTTATTGATAATTACAGCAGGATGACTTGGAATTACTTCTTGAAAGAGAAGAGTGAAGCACTTGGGAAGTCACTGACTTCAAAGCATTGGTGGAAAAACAATATGCTCAATGGATCATGTTTGAGGACAGATGGTGGTGGTTAGTTCACATCACATGCATTTGATGCCTTCTTTGAAAGAGCATGGGATAAGAAGACAAATTACATGTAGGTACACACCTCAGCAAAATGGTGTTGCTGAGAGGAAAATAGGATCATTGGTGAGATTGCAAGAGCTATGCTTAATAAGAAGTCTATGCCAAATTATTTTTGGGCAGAAGCATGTGCTACTGTAGTGTACTTGTTGAACAGGACTCCTACTGCATCTATACATGAGAGTACACCTATTATGAGGATGACAGGATTTAGGTCGGATATTGGTCACTTGAAAGTCTTTGAATGTGTTGCATATACCAGATGAGAGAAGAAGGAAATTGGATCCAAAGCCTGAAAAATGTGTTTTCATTGGGTATGCGCAAGAGAGAAAAGCATACAAATGCTATAATCCAATGACAAAATAGGTTGTCATTAGCAGAGATGTGATCTTTGATGAGATGTGTTCTTTGATGAGATGGGAACTTGGTACAAAGAAAGTGAGCATGTCATAAGTTGATGACATAGATTCAAATGAGGATGTGAATCTTCCTATGCATGAATCTAGGAGTATGAGTGGACCACTTGAGTCATCCAGTGATAATGTGAGTCCATGGTCAGGAAGATTGAGATATCTAGGAGTATGAGTGGACCACTTGAGTCATCCAGTGATAATGTGAGTCCATGGTCAGGAAGATTGAGACATCTCATGGTATATGGCTGGTGCAAAGGTAGTATGCCTTAGACATGTTATAGCAAAGTATGGAATGACAGGTTGTAAGCCTATGATGACACCTTTGGAGCAGAATATGAAGCTTATGGCTGGTTTGGGTGATGAACTGGAAGATGTCACCATGTACAGGAAAATGGTTGGTAGTCTTATCTACTAGTGTGTCAGTTTATGCAGAGTCCCAGGAAGCCTGATTTGGATGCTGTCAGAAGGATTATGAGATATGTGAAGACCACTGCCTATTATAGTCTATTTTATGAGTCAAGGAAAGAGTTGAATGTGTATGGTTACACAGATGCAGATTGGGCAGGAAGTTCATATGACAGGAGATCTACTAGTGGGTATGCGTTGTTTAGCATTGGGAGTGCTGCAGTGAGTTGGAAACCACAGTTGCCTTGTCTAGTCGAAGCAACCCACAGTTGCCTTGTCTAGTCTAGTACCAAGAAGCAACCCACAGTTGCCTTGTCTAGTCTAGTACAGAGACAAAACAGAGACAAAGTATAGAGGTGTGGGTTGCTTCTTGGAGTACCAAGAAGCAACCCACAGTTGCCTTGTCTAGTCTAGTACAGAGACAGAGTATAGAGGTGCGGCTATGGCCGTATGTGAGGTGATGTGGCTGAAAAATCTACTTGGTGATTTGGGTCAGCATTGTGATGATGGAGTTGTCATACACTATGACAACATGAGCTAGTAACCATGTCTATCATGCGAGGACCAAACACATAGAGGTCATTATCATTTCATCGAGGAGAAAGTGTTGGATGGACAGATTGATTTGTCTTATGTGAAGACAGATGGCTGACATATTCACTAAGTCACTTGGGAAGGAAAATTTTGAGTACTTCCGAGAGATAGGCTTGGAGTACGAGAGATGGATATGATGAGCTTGAGGGGGAGTGTTGATATCCAAGCTCATCTTCTTCATCTATGGCTGTACATCATGAGCTTGAGAGGGGCTGTTGAGATTACAAGATCGACGACAGCTAGAGCTAGGCACGATATGTGCTAGCATGGTAGATAGCAGCATGTGTGTGACAATAAATGGCCACGTCCAGCTGGCCACAGTGTGTGGACATTAGATAGGATTATTTGGTCTATGAACACCTCACATTTAGTGTGTGGTGTGTAGTTCTCTTCTATTATGGATTGTGTGAGAGTGGATATGGCTTCCCTCTTTGGTTAGGGTTACACTAATGGATTAGGATTTTCTCTCTTATGTGTGTGCTCTCTCTTTATCAGTCTTTTATCACTGAGATCTCTGAATTGCAACTCTGTAAGAACTTGGAAACCTCCAAATCTTTGCCCAATCATTCCCCTCTGTGTTGAAGATTGAGACTTGTTGTAAGTGGTGATTAATTTGAGCTTGTTGTAAGTGGTGATTAATTTGAGCTTGTTGTAAGTGGTGATTAATTTGAGCTTGTTGTTTTTGAAGAACTGCTGGAATATAACTGTGGAGAGTCTTTCTAGTTTCTAGTGTTTCTTCTCTCTTTTTATTGGAACCCCACATCTCATGGGTGTTGTGATGGTCTTAGTTTCATATGTACACAGGAGGATTGATTGTGTTGGATTGATGAATGTCCATGTTTTGAGTTGTATCTATGTTGTTTTGATGGAGTTTATTGAGAAGAATCAGTTGTGAGTGAAGATCTGGGTTTGTTGAATCTGAACCGTGTCAGAGTGAAGATCTGGGTTTGTTGAATCTAAACCGTGTCAGAGGGAAGTGTTTGTGAATTAGAGATGACTGTTGTCAGAGTTCTGTCAGTAGTCAACAGTCCATAGAAGTTAAATGGGTTTGTGTTCTGAATGATGTTTCAGAGTCCGTTGTTTGTCAGATGTGTTATCAATTGAGTATCCATATAGTGTTGGATCTTTTCTAGGTTTCAGTATTATAAGGAGCTAGAAGTGTGAGCGGACATAGAGGAGAGAAAGTCTAATCCAGCTGAGTCAATATAGTCAGTTTGGAGTCAGTACAGTCAAATTGAAGTAGTCAGTTGAGTTAGATGCAATCGACATTGAAACCAGATAGCCTATAGTGTGATATCTCTTTGATCTTAGAGAAGCCTTAGAGTCAGGGAGATTCAAAGGACACATGGGAGAAGATTTTGATTCAATCAGCTGAAATCAGCTAGGCCTGTTTCAGATAATTGAATCAGTTTTTAATTAATTGAATCAAACTAGTGTCAGCACAAGGTCAATAGGAGACTGCTAACAGGTTTTGTGAGAATTAGGGAAATGTTTTTGAATATTGTTGAAGTTAGAGGAACTTTGAGGAAGCTTGGAAGACATTCTTTTAACTAGGGTTAGCACAACCAGAATCCACATCAGTATACAATCAGAATTAGTAAACTGAGTGTCAGCTGGGGGTGTTTTTGGTCAATATATGTGTCAGTGATGATGAGGTTTTGGATGCTGTAAGCAGACTGAGGAGTGAAGAAGCTAAGGATGTTGACCAGGAGATGCAGCAGGTTGTTGGTTTGGGTTGTCTGGAAGATAGTATTGAGGATGTTGCTAGGACGTTTTTTTCTAATGGGGTGAGAATGATGCAGCAACAATTAACACTAAGCTGCCTTTGGAGATAGGAGATCAAATGACTATGATGATGTAATAAAAATCTGTGACTTGTATGATGAAGAGAGTTTTAAAAAGACCTCAGACTTGGATGATGACTCAAATGCTATGAAGAGTGGAACATAACAGTGTTCATGGAGCATCTATTTCACAAAAATGGTTTGAGAGGGCTTATATGCTTGAAGAGAATCATGATTCTTACATAAATGTTTTAATTACTATGCATATGCCCAAAGTTCCTAGAGGAGGTATGGATGAACAAACCTCATATGATGGCAAAGTTGTGCTTGATAAAGGAGATGTATTTAATAATGGTACATATGTTTTAGAGGGATAAATGATAGGTGAGTATGAGGCCTGTGATCCAGGAGGTCTATGGGCTTATGAAATTTTGATGAGAGTGCATAAAGTTGAGAACAATTCTGAGTTGGATGAAGAGATCCGATTTGACAAGGATGGAGAGGCAAGAGGGAGACTGGAGTGTAAGTATACATGGATGATGCAGCCATCTGATAAGGGCAGGACTTTGATGAAGTTTGAAGACTATTTGCCGGTGTTTGATCTAGGTGGGTGGATCCATTAAGTCAAATGGCTTTGGAGAAGGGTGTTGTACCCTTTTGATCCAGGAGGGTGTTCATATGTTGGTTTTTGTGTTGATGCTATCAATGAATTTGTATAGAGTGGTTTGTGGAAGAGAGGAGTTTCAAGCACAAAGGAGATAGTGAAATACTTGAAAGTGCTTCACCTAGGGGGTGGGGTAATATGTTAGAGAAATATTGAGCCCAAACCAAACATGTTGTAGAGGTAAAGATAATGTACATATAATGGTGTGTAGAGGTAAAGATAATGTACATATAATGGTGTGTAGAGGGTCCAAGGTGATAAAAGCAATGCATGGAAAACCAAGTGGAAATACGCCATCATGAAGAAAAAAGGAAGGCTAATAGAAGTTCCAACCCCAACCACAGAAACTCAATAAATTGGATGAATAACTATGGAACCTTTGAGAAGAAGGGGTCATTGCATGGTCACCTGTAACTAGTGAGCCAATTGTTACAAACTCCAGTTAAGTGAGGAATGAACTTCTACATGAGTAGAATAGTTGACGGGGATGCGCAATAGGTGCATGGGGGGAATTGGAGTGGGGGCGGAAGGGAAATTGCAGGAGATGAGAGGAGAGGGAGGAGATCCAAAGAGTTGGGGAGATTTTTTGGATTGAAGGTCAAATGTTGTGTCGCCTGTGGTTATTTTTTGTGAAGAGGTGAGAACTGGTGAGAGGTTTGGAATTGTCTAGAGAAGAGGGTGAAGGGTTGACAGAGGGGCTTGTAGGAGGATGGAGTCATAAGATCTCTAAATTGCAACTCTGTAAGAACTTGGAAATCTCCAAAGCTTTGCCCAATCATTCCCATTTGTATTGAAGATTGAGACTTGTTGTAAGTGGTGATTGGTTTGAGATTGTTGTTTTTGCAAAATTTCTAGAATATAACTGCAGAGAGTCTTTCTAGTTTCTAACGTTTCTTTTCTCTTTTCATTGGAACCCCACATCTCACGGGTGTTATGATGGGATCAATTTCATATGTACACAGGGGGACTAATTGTGTTGGATTGATTAATTCCTCTGTTTTGAGTTGTATCTCTATTGTTTTAATGTAGTTAATTAATAAGAATCAATTGTGGGTGGAGAGCTGAGGTCTGTTGAATTCCTATGTTTTGAGTTGTATTTGTGTTGTTTTTATGGAGTTAATTGGAAGAATAAGTTGAGTGAAGAGCTAAGGTCTGTTGAATCAAAACCGTTGTCAAACAGTTAAGTCAGCAAGGCCTAATAGTGTCAGATAGGGTCAGTTGAGCATCGGATATGATCAGCTGAAGGTGTAGAGCGCTTGTTTTGGCTTGTCTGGGATTGTGGGAAGTGCTTGTCAGTTAGAGCTGGCTGTCAGAGGTCTAGCAGTCAGAAGTCAGACGGGTTTATGGTTTGAATGGTGTTTCAAAGTGAGTTGTGTGTCAACTGCTGTGCTATCAGTTGAGTGTCCATAGTGTTGAGTGTCCATAGTGTTGGGTGTCCATAGTGTTGGATCTTTGCTAGGTTTAAGTGTTCTGAGGAGCTAGAAGTGTCATTGGTGGACACAAAGGAGAGAAAGGTTAATCTAGCTAAGTCAGAATGAGTTGAGTCTGTACAGTCAGATTGGAGTTAGCTATGAGTCAGATGCAGTCACAACAACAGAGAACCTATAGTGTGATATCTCTTTAAGTTTAGAGTAGCCTATAGTGTTATAAGGAGCTAGAAGTGTCAGTAGAAACAGAGGGTACAAAGTTTAATCCAGCTTATTCGGAATGAGCTAAGTCAGTGTACAGCCAGATTTGAGTCAGCTATGACTTAGATGCAATCAATAGAGAGCCTATAGTGTGATATCTCTTTAGTTTAGAGCAACCTCTGGGTAGGAGAGAGTCAGAGGACATGTGGGAAAACGTTTCCAGTAGAGAGCCATAGTGTGATATTTCTTTGAGTTTAGAGCAACCTGAGGGTTGGAGCTCGTCAGAGGCTTGGGGGGTTCACCTAAAAATATGTAAGTATACCACGTGAGTTCAAATAAAGGGTTTTTTTAATTCAAAGTTTTAAGGTAAATTTATATAAATACATTTACGAAAGGGTTTTTTTTAATCGATTTTGGAAAAAACCCATAAGTGCATAAAGAAAAAGGAGTCACTTTATTAATGAGATATTCACAGGTAAGGGGTTTTTTTAATACCCCTTGAACCCTTGAACGCACGTGATACATAGGGTCTCTTAGTAGTGCACCCCCCAAGGTCAGAGGACACATGGGAGAAAGTTTTTGATTGAGTCAGCTAAATCAATCGGGTCTATTTCAAATAGCTGGATCAGTTAGTCAATTCAGCCAGACTGGTGTCAGCATAAGGTCAGCAAGGGATAGTTGACCTTGCGCACTGAATCAATTTTCAATCAATTCAGTGAGACTAGTGTCAACACAATGTCAGCAAGGGACTCTTGACAGGTTTTGTGAGATTCAAGGAAAAGTTCCTGAAGATTGTTGAAGTTGGAGGAACTTTGAGGAAGCTTGGAAGACATTCTTTGGACTGGGGTCTACATGTGGAATCTGAATCAATATACAATCAGAATTTGTCAAGTAAGTGTCAACTAGGGGTGCTTTTGGTTAGCAAGTTATCAGCTTCAGCTGAGGTCAGCTGAAGGTGTGTGAAAGAAGATTAAAGCTATGGGAGGTCAGTGCTGACCTAGGAGGACACCTTCAACTGAGGTCAGCTGAAGGTGTGTGAAAGAAGATTAAAGCTATGGGAGGTCAGTGCTGACCTAGGAGGACAGCTAGAAGATTCAGCTGAGTCAGTGTGGGGTGTGAATAGGTGTCTGGAGGTGAAAGTTGAACGGCAGAGGATAGGTGCAAAGTTGCTTGGTGGCCCTAGAGCTGGGATCTTAGTGTCCTCGAGGTATCTCCCAATTCTGATCCCTTTACATTTTCTTCTTGTGTGTCTGTTGGTGATGTTATAGAGGCCATCACCAAACTACCTCACAACGTGCATATGCGTTAGTGTCATCATGTGCATGTATATCACTATGATCATGCGCATGTGTGTGAGATACATCAATATCATCATGTGTGTGCGGGTACATTGCTCATCATCCTCATCATCCCCATCATAATACAATGAATGACATCATCTAAGTAAATGAGAAGCAACGAGATGATGTCTAGTTAATGCTAATCGTGAGTCATAAACGCTATTGAGGCCCATGTGAACACCATTGTGATAGCAACAAAAGTGTAAGAAAACTAGAAACATGTTATGGTAAGGCTCTATGAATGCTCCCCATGAATGATCATCATCACCCATTATGAACCTCATAATCATCCTCGACAGAATGATAAGGATCAAATCCATACTTTCACATGCACCACTCCCCCTAGAAGTGTTGGTATGTGCAAAGGGTCCCAAATCAACCAATGAAATCCAAGTAGGAACCATAGCTCCGCATCTGGTCTCATACAAAGGCATATAAGGATGCATGCATGTACATAGCCCTACGCTCATGAAAATAACATGATAATGTTTCCTTCTCATCTGTGCTAAATGTCTGATAATCATGATGTGCATATAGCTTTCCTGCATGACATACATACACAATATTGTACCTCAACACCATACAAACATCCAAAATGCACTTGTTCATAGACCCTTTGATGTCCCACCCCATTATTCTCACTTTAACAGGTCTTAAAGATCAGATCTCTTATATGCGAATTCCTTACTTGTCCTTTGGTGACCTTGTTTGCCTACTAACACTTCTGAGGGATTTTTATGCAATCTCTCCGGTGTGTCATGCTCTTTCACCATATTCACAGTTGGATCAGGCCCCTCTTGGAACTACATCTTTTTGCTCTCGTGTTTCTTGCAACTCTTATTTTGCTGGTGTCTTTTTTAGACCAAAAAGTTTGTTATCCATGTGTGACTAGGTGTGTTGCAATAGTAGGCCATTCTTGCTCCTCTTTGACTAAAACGTTTGTTGTCCATGTGGGTGTTTCATGCTCCTTCACCATATTCACAGTTTGATCGGGCCCTCTTGGAACTACATCTCTATGCTCTCGTCTTTCTTGTTGCAACTCTTATTGCTGGTGTCTTTTTCAGACCTAAAATTTTATTATCCATGTGTGACAAGGAGTGTTATAGTAGTAGTAGGTCATTCTTGCTCCTCTTTGACTAAAACGTTTGTTGTCTGTGTGACTAGGTGTGTTGCACTAGTAGTAGGTCATCCTTGCTCCTATTTGACCAAACCTTCTACCAACTCCTCTTCCATATGGAAAATTATTCTAAGGTACAATGTGCTTTACCACCCAATACTACTATAAAGAACTCTATCTTTTGAGCTTCTTAATGTAGATGAGTGTCCAATCTCCACCACTTCCTAAACTCCCAATGCTCAATCCCCAATACACTCACTCCTAGCACCCATACCTAGAACTTCCTCCCATACACAGTTTCTTAGGAGGACAAGAACTAGTGTTATAACAAGCCCATCTTCAATAATAAAAAATGTTATCCTTGCTCCTATTTGACCAAACCTTCTACCAACTCCTCTTCCATATGGAAAATTATTCTAAGGTACAATGTGCTTTACCACCCAATACTACTATAAAGAACTCTATCTTTTGAGCTTCTTAATCTAGATGAGTGTACAATCTCCACAACTTCCTAAACTCCCAATGCTCAATCCCCAATACACTCACTCCTAGCACCCATACCTAGAGCTTCCTCCCATACACAGTTTCTTAGGAGGACAAGAACTAGTGTTATAACAAGCCCATCTTCAATAATAAAAAATGTCCATTTAATAGATTAAATTATGGTCCTTTTTATATTGTAAAAATCATCATTTTAGTAACTAAGTTATTTCTATTTGGAATCTTAAAATTATGAGTCCAAATTATGAAATCTACATGCGATTTTACCGTGATATAGGACTTTATAGCACTCAAAATGGACTCTACAGCACACGATTTGGAAAAATCATCATTTTAGTAACTAAGTTATTTCTATTTGGAATCTTAAAATTATGAGTCCAAATTTTGAAATCTACATGCGATTTTACCGTGATATAGGACTTTATAGCACTCAAAATGGACTCTACAGCACACGATTTTACCCTAATATAAGACTTTATAGCACTCAACATGGACACCAGAATAAGCCTCTACATAAATTTTTAGTTAAATTAAGGTAAACTTCTGACCTTAATAAAAACCTATCCAGGCGTCCGATTGACGAACGGATTGCACCCTTGTGGTGACCAAGAAAACACCTCGAACAATTTCTCTGAAAAATATTTTGACAACCCACTGTCGGATGCGCTGGCACACATATGGAGGCCAGTGCCCCAAAAAAGTCGTACCGCCCAAAAAATGCCTCACTGGGAAGCGTTCATCAAAAGATCTTACCCTAGATTGTACACATACCAAGGCACCCATACAAAACGGTTGCACATAGACCAAAGACTTGTCGCCCTAACGTAAGGTCTTCCCTGGGACACCCATTTGTCCATAAAAACAAAACATGTATAAAACATACTCATGAAAAATACATTAGGATTCTATCCAACATACATTAAGAATCTTTGGCATACTCTTTGTATAAGGACTAATGAAACATACATACTTATAGTGATAATGTTTTCTCTACATTATGTTACAAAAAATAAAACATACTCATGCAACATACATTAGGAGTCTATGCAACATACATTAGGATTCTATGCAACATATATTAGGAGTCTTTGCAACTTACATTATGACCTTTGGCATATTCTTTGTATAAGGACTTATGAAACATATACATTAGGAGTCTATGCAACATACATTAGGATTCTATGCAACATATATTAGGAGTCTTTGCAACTTACATTATGACCTTTGGCATATTCTTTGTATAAGGACTTATGAAACATACATACTTATAACGCTAACATTTTCTCTACATGATGTTACAAGCATACAAGTTCTCATCATCATTGCTAAACATTCTCCACGTTTTGTTCTTCTTATCTTTCTTCTCCTTCTTATTGATGATGATAATCTGAATGCTTATATCATCATTTTAGAAAACATAATCTGCATACATAGAGCTTAGAGCTCTATCTATGTATGCATCGAGCTCTGTGCATACATAGAGATCTATGGATCAAAGACCATTTCAGTATATGCATAGATATCTATACTCTATGTATACAAAGAAATCCCTATGTATACATTAAGCTCTATGCATCCATATAGCTCTATTCTCTATGCATACATAGAGATTTATGCATGCATGCATAGAGCGTAGATCTCTTAAATGCATAGAGCTCATGCATGTAAAGAGATCAAAGAGCATTTCAATGTATGCATAGAGCATAGAGATCTGTGCTCTACATAGAGCAAAAAGACTTTATTAAGAACATTTAAATGAGAGTTTAACAAGCTCTAATAATCAAGGAAAGCAATAAAAATTGAAGGATAGAGCTCTGATACAACCAAAAAGAAATTTGTGAATTACAAAGACTTACTTGGGCTTATACGAAGCACTAACCTTAATAGTAGTATTAACATAGGTAGTAAAAGAAAATCTAGTCAACAGAATGGCAAGAGATATGTGCACAACGATTTCAATAATCATATATTATGACAGTTATGAAAAACCCAGGAGCTATTTAGATTCAAGCTCGATGTGAGCTTGTGCCAGTTGCACTATGTGCTGGCATGTTAGGTAGTAACATGTGTGTCATAAATGACCGCGTCCAGCTGGTCATAGTGTGTGGACATTAGCTAGGGTTAGCAGTGTGTAAGATTTCTCCCTCCAACTTTTGAGGTGTGCAGGTATAAGAATCTCCCCTTCTGATCTTATAATTATTCCCCTCTCTGAAATAAAAGAAAGATCCTATTTTGGCCTAGAGAGAGAGAATGTCTAGAGGGAAGTAATTCAAAATTGAGATATTTTTGGATATAAAAATCCTCCTAGTATCTAAAATAGTTTCCCCTCAAACAGAAATTCAAAAAGAACTTTCCAATGTGCAATTGGAATTAATTGAAAATAGGTAAAAAGGACCTTAGCCTAAGGGTCCAGATTTTCAGAAATTTTTGGATTATGGTCCAATTAAGGTTCCTATGGACTAATAAGATTAATCCAAATGTATGGAGGAGATAAATTGAAGAATAAAAGAAAAACCTCCAAAAATGAGTAAATGCTCACATAAGATGAAGAGTTGACTGAGTACAAGGTTTATTAGTTAAAAATTAAGAGGAAATGATGCATTTTTGACACCTTAGTGTGGGGATCTCCCCTCATGAATGAGGCACCTATTTCACATGTCTAGAGGAGTTTTAAACTCAAAAATAATGAGATATTTTCATCTCTCCTCTCTCATGTTTCAACTAGATCCAAAAGAAAAGCTAAACTGACCCAAAAATGGTCAAAAATTGACCAAACTCATCTGGAAAATTCTAGAATCAGTTTGCTTGGTTAGAGGCTCACTTTTTCCTATAAATAGAAGCCTCCCCTTTTGTGAAAGCTTAATGGTGTTTATGCACTGTTACTCTGCATCTGTCCTGAGCCATTTACATTGAATTTTTTAATAATTCAATTGTTTTTGGCCTAATCCTCTCCAAAGTGAATTGGTGGCCACTCTTGCTTCAAACAAGAGTAGAACCCTCAATCCCTCAAGCCAAAGGAGAGCTTACAAGCTCTATGTAAGTTAATTTTCTTACTTGTTTAATTTTAAAACTATGGTTTTCTTGATTTTCATGTTTTGCTGTAAATTGAATTAAATTCAAATGTTATGCCTTGATGAAAAGGCCACCCCCTTCTCTTCTTTACATTCCAGCCTTTCTTAATCCTAGAAAGATTAACTAAAGGATTAATTAAACTCTTCTTATTGTTTACTCTCTTGAATTTAGAAAATTGTGTAGATTAAAGTTATATGAATCTAATTTGGGTTAGTTTAAGTCAATTAAAGAATGATAAAAATGAGAAATGGTCAGCCATACAAAGAAGGTATGGCAAAATTTTCCAGAATTTTGTGGAAAAGAAATTTTATTTTTATATTATTCGAAAAGAGTAATTCCTACCATTTTTGCATGTAAAAGAAATATTCTCATTACTCCATGTACATATTCACCTATGAATATGCATGGATATCACTCATATTAATTATTAACATTGATTTTTATGCATAGAAAGATGCATAAAGGAATTATTTTTATTTCAAAAGAGTTATTCTCATTAAAATTCATTTTTATGCATAGAAAGATGCATAAAGGAATTATTTTTATTTCATGTAAGGTTCCCCCCTTCCAAAAAATAGGGAAAACACTTAAGATAGTCCACTAAGTCTTATCTTAGAGAAAATTTCCTACTCATCGACACCTTGACCATACAGAGATTCAAGGATACGATTCATAGGTAAGACCTAGTTCTATCCCATAGTAGGGGGAGCGTGGTCTTCTAAAAATCAAATCACCCATAGGGTAATTGATCATAATTTGGATAACTACTAGTCTTGATTCATAGAGACAACGCTTTTTTCCTCATCCATACAAGGCACAGCCGCTGGCCTAGTCTTCTAGAATAGAATTGCTCGAGAACCTATTTATCTAACGTAGGGCTTTCACTTAATATGTTGGAAAGCTACTCGACTAATCGGGTCCACCCATCCGTAGGATGGTGCCGTCGGGGCATTCCATCCTCCCACTTTCCACCCTACTCATGCGTCAATTTGTTTTCTAATTAATCCTACCACACTGTTTGACATAAATAAACATGTTCCTTAATTAAGGCCCTTTTCACAAGGTTTGTTAAAACAGCCTTTTTTTACAATACAGTAATGCCAAAGACAAGATTTATAAAAACAAAGTTTTAACATGAATCAATTTCATACAAGCCAAACTAGCTCTCTTATTCTTTTCCTTTATACCGCCAATGCTCTAGAATTCGGCCTTCCAGCCTCTACATGCTGGGCAAAACCCTACGCTGACGAGGACTCAAGTCGGCCTGTCGCCCTCTCAGGCTCCATCGCTCGATCCTCCCGCCCCTCAAAGGGATGTCTACGCACTAGGGTGGGCTAATTCACTGCACTAGCCTGGGCCCTCAGAACTAGGCAGTATCACAATCACTCGCCTCAATCGGCAAACCTCATTCTCCTAATGATATGAGGGATACCATGGGCCAACTCCGGGCCTTACTAACATCTCCGTCATCCGGCTACACAAGCACAAGAACGGGGTAGCGTCAAGGCAGGGAGAAGTTGTACCTGTACCTTAATTTAACCAAGATAACAATCCATTTACTCAACTAAACCATAGGACTAGAATCCATGTTACCTTCTTAAGAAAACAATCCTTTTCACAAAGATTTTTGCATTTCAACTTGAGATTGCGATAAAACATTCTTTATTAAGGCATATGCTGTTGTTTAAAAGAATACAAACTTTGAATAGTAAATCAATCAAATGGATCACTATTAACAATTAATAGAGAAGCCGGGGCCATACCTCAACCCCTAAGAATGATATATAATTGAAAAACAGAATATGTATATACCTTATAGAAATTTGTCGTTTATCATTGTCTTTGCTCGTTATAACAAGAGCTTTAGAACTTGTCATATGCGAATAGAGTCTTCTAATACCTTGTCTTACGATTGAGATCATCCAATCATCCCCAAGCTTTGTCTCCTCTTACTTGTACTGTGACTCTTCTCTCTTTCTAAGGTCTATGGCAAAATAGCCTTCTCTTATAGGGCTACGGCATACTATTCTTTCTCTAAAAGAAAAGCTATGGAGTTTTGGTCTCTTCATCCGAAAGACCATAGCAATCTAAGCTTCTTTTCTAAGATATTAGATAAGAATACATCTCAAACTCTAGGATTACCTTGAGGCTACTTGCTACCTTCTCACAGTTTTCTCTGTGGTGCAGAGACCCTGATAGAAACAACAAATTATTTTGGCCATAACTCTCTGATAAAAACTCCGAATATGGTCATATAACCAATCAAAAGAACGGGAAGGCATTTGGTCTATAGCCCTGCATAAGCAGAATAGGCAAAAACGTCTATATATAGCCACAAACGCGCCATCTTTAGAAACGCTTAGTTTTTCCACATTTTTAGCATGCATGGACTCTAAATGTGTAAAAGTACTCTAAATATGACCTCTTATCACCTAAATTCGAAATTCTGTTTTTGGAGATACTTATCTCTTTTAATAGAACTGTTCTTATGTTCTTATTTCTTTTAGGATTTTTGGAGCTAATATTTTTATTCTAACACTTTCCTAATGTTTCTAGCCTTGTTGTCTCACTCTTCTCTAATTACACTCTATTTTCTTATTGAAATCTATATTAAAAGAGACACATACATACATGGCTTGGGAGGGACCTTACATTTCAAAAGAGTTATTTTCACTAAAATTGATTTGTATGCATAGAAAGATGCATAAAGAAATTATTTTTATTTCAAAAGTGTTATTCTCATTAAAATTGATTTGTATGCATAGAAAGATGCATAAAGGAATTATTTTTATTTCAAAAGTGTTATTCTCATTAAAATTGATTTTTATGCATAAAAAGATGCATAAAAGAATTTTTTTTATTTTAAAAGTGTTATTCCCATTAAAATTGATTTTTATGCATAAATAGATGCATAAAGAATTTTTATATCAAAATTAGAATTCTCTTAAATTCTATGTTTAAATTCTATGAATAGATGTGATGAGATGTGATGTGAATCAGATGGATGTGAATGAATGGATGGATGGATGTGATGTGAATAGAGGTGATGAGATATGAGGTGAATAAATGTGATGAGATGTGATGTGAATGAATGGATGGATGGATGTGATGTGAATAGAGGTGATGAGATGTGAGGTGAATAGATGTGATGAGATATGATGTGAATCAGATAGATGTGAATGAATGGATGGATGGATGTGATGTGAATAGAGGTGAATAGATGTGATGAGATGTGATGTGATGTGATGAGATGAGATGCGTTGGTCTCTATGATCCAAGTGCAAGTCTTTTCCTTGATCTAACTATGGGACTTACGGGTTCGGTCAGATCAGTTCAGTTAGTTAAGACTCTTGACTATGTTAGAGTAAAAATATCCTGGAGGAATCGCCCGTGCTTTCCGGATGAGGGAAGTTTTTCCGGGTTCAGTTTTGGAAGAACCGAGGGATTAGTCTCTTGTCCGGATATCCATGGGCAAGGCCCCGAGTGAGGGACCCTACCCGGCGCGCAAGAAGTGCTACTTCCACTGTTAGCACCCCTGAACTCGTTACGCGGAGGGGACAGGGATCTTTCATTTACAAACATGGTTGAGTTTCTAAACGTGGCCGAGTTTACAAATGTGGCCTTTTCCAAGCCATGTAAATATTATGATCTATGCTTGGGTACATGATTTAACTACTGTAAATGCTTGGTTAGGTTGTGGTACATGCTAGAGATGCTCCTTTGAATGCCATGCTAAATGCTCACTTAATGCATGTGATAGGCAAAGCACCCAAGCATTCGGAATGCTACCATTGATTTGATTTGATTGAAGAAACAGAATTTGGAGGTTGGTGTAATCCCTTAATGATGGTGGCAAGCTATCAATGAGGTTATTGTTGTAAGCCAGGTCTAGAAAATGGAGGCTCTTGCAAGAGCCATGATCTAAAGGAATGGGATGACCTGAGAGGGAGTTGTTTGCATTAGGAGCATTTAGGTAAGCCTTGGGCCAGCATGGCATGGCTAGCCCATAAAGGACAACTTCCAGGCCATAAGAGCGCTTGGGTAGCTAGTGGGTACTTATTTGAATGTGTGTGTGTGTGTGTGTGTGTGTGAGAGAGAGAGAGAGAGAGAGAGAGATCAGAGTGTGAGCAATAAGGTGCAATGTGGAAAAATATATCAATGCTTAATCAAAGTAATTAATTTGCATAGTTTTATATTCAATGGTCAGACCCGAGACACTGATAAATATTGTTAATGATATCCTCCTTTTGAGATATCATTTGTTTAAAAATTGCTATAATACTTATATTTGGTCAATTGTTCTCAAGACACAGAGGGGAGCCTGGTTATGTCACCCAAGAGCCTCCATAGACGCATCGTGGACGCAGTTATGAAGTATGTTTTGTATGTTATACTAGTTATTTCAATGTCTAATAACTATTTGTTTCAATTTCAACATCTAATAACTATGTTGGCTCGGCATTTCTACAGCTATGTTCCAGGTGAATTTTATGGTTGCTTATTCAAAATCGACTTGGGACGACAGCCCTCTCTGCTCTTTACCACTCCTTAGGTATTTCAACACCCTCATCACCCCCCAGAGTCTACACCACTCGTCGGGATGTGTCACATGCACACCTAGTTGGTACCAGTACATGTGGCATGGCATTCATGAGCATTAAGCTAGCATGTTATCAAGGTTATAGCATGTATTGGTGGTACCAAAAAGGGGTGTCTTGGACATTCCTTTTCACACGTAGTGAATTTGGGGGGAAACAATGGAAATAAAGAAAAGAAGAAATTATTGTCTGCAAATAATTGCAACCACCATCTTTTCACTCTCCCTCCCTCCCCCCCCTCTCTCTCTCTCTCTCTCTCTCTCTCTCTCTCTCTCTCTCTCACACACACACACACACACACACACACACAGGCACGATAGCTTCCATCATTATGTGTATCTCTCTCTCTCTCTCTCTCTCTCTCTCTCTCTCTCTCTCTCTCTCTCTCTCTCTCTCTCTCTCTCTCTCACACACACACACACACACACACACACACACACAGGTAAGACAGCTTCCATCATTATGTGTATCTCTCTCTCTCTCTCTCTCTCTCTCTCTCTCTCTCTCTCTCTCTCTCTCTCCCCCTCCCCCTCCCTCTCTCCCGTGCAGAGTCAAGATAAATAGTCAGCTTCCTTCCTTATTCATATGTATCCCATGTAGAACAACTCGATGCCTACATGTCGTTCATTGTTGTCGGCCTGGCTCCTAAATGAGGCATCATCGTTTAACTGTAGCCCAAGCTCCAAATATTCAACTGGTTTCCTAGTACTGAGAGTCTTTGAGCTACGGCGGTTAGTGACATCCATTTGTTACACTGTACCAACAAGGACTTAGCCAAGTGCATGGAATCACAAAATGAAGAGGTTTCAACAGAATGGAGAGATGTCAGTTCTAGGATACTGAGGTGTAGAGACGTAAACACATTGGAGCTACAGACTGAGCTGGGTACTTAGCGGATGAGATGTCAATAGCCTTCAGTTTGCATTTGCGTCTCAATTTCTTCATGCCATTAATGGATGGTTGTTTTCTATAGGTCTCACCAATCCCACCGTGGTCCACGTGTGAGCATTACAACGCAAATTCCATAAGAACGCATACCAAGTATGAGAGATTACTAGGCTGCAAAGAAGAGAGAATAGAGAAGTAGGGCAAAGGATGTGGAAAGGATGAGAGAAAACGACCAGGTTGATGAGATCCAAAGAAAGAAGATTTGTAGAGATGTGGCCAAGTGCTAGCACAAGGAAACACAAGGACTGAGAAACAAAATTAAAATAGAGATTCTTGGACAACTCCTCCTACATCCAACATTTTGTGGGCTACAACCACCAACAATGGAACTGGACAGAGCAATTTTCTCCAACATTCACAAAACCTTGTCCGAAAGTGAAGGTGCCTAACTCGAGTAATGAGTTGTTTTTCAAAAGGGCAATTGTGATGGCCTGTATCAATGCTAATGATGTGCAGAAGATGCAAAGCTCTTGAGTAGCAGAACAGTTGCCAAGGCATTAGGTATACATAGGAGGAACATCATTTCTACCAATTCACGCTTGCATTGTGAGGATGACAATGGACTCTCCCCCATGTTTACATGCCAATGTCAGGAGCATCGTACTGCCACCCTCACACCAATATTTGACTTTTGGGCAATAGAGACTTGTGTCTCCCCAAACAAAAAAGATATATGTCGAAAGAGGATTGGTAGAAAAGATTTTGTGATGCATCCAGTGCATCTACTTGACTTGCCTCAAGTATGCAATCTATCCTTGAATGTTCTCTTAGTTACCTCTAAAATCCTCTCAAACACTGCTAAGGTGGCATTGTGTTTTACTTTGCACTTTGCAAAGCCCGTACAGCTTTCTTATCCACGTTTTTCTCCCATTTAAGTACTTAAGTACTTTTTGGAGTTCTTTTAAGTATGTGTTGGAGGTCTCAACAAGTACAAGTACTCTCATGCACTTCCAAGAACTTTCTAGTGTGCTCTTAGACTGAAGGACTTCTATGTACTTCCTAAAGTCCTACCTAGTACCCATAAGAACCCTCAATCAATGTCTAAAGTCCTTCTAAGTACTCTCAAGCACTCCCAACCACTATTTAGAGTACTCATATAGGCACTTTTTGGACTACTTGTCTCAACCACTCCCAAGCACTTTTTGGAGTGTTGTCAAGTGCATCCTAGAATTCTTTCTAGCAGTGTCAGGCACTCCCAAGCACTTTGTGAAGTACTCTTAGGTATTTTCTAAAGTACTCCCAACTACTCTCAAGTACTCACAAGTACTCTTAGATACTCTTACTCTTACGTACTTTCTAAACTTTATCCATGTACTCTCAAGAACTCCCAACAAGCACTTTTTGGAGTACTCTTAGGGACGTCCTAAAGTACTTTCAAGTACTGTTAGGTTCTTTTTAGAGTACTTACAAATACTCTTAGGTACTTTCTAAAGTACTTTCAAGTACTTTAGAAAGTACTTCCAAGTACTTTCTAAAGTACTTTCAACAAGTACTTTAGACACTCCCAAAAGCACTTTTTGGAGTACTTTAGAAAGTACTTCCAAGTACTCTCAGACACTCCCAAAAGCAATTTTTGGAGTACTTTAAAAAGGTCTTAACAAGCGCTTTCTGCAAGTGGGATCAGGCACTCCCAAGCACTTTCTGGAAGTACTCTTAGGTTCTTTCTAAATCGCTTCCAAGTACTCCCAAGCACACTCTGGGGTACTCTCAGGTAATATCTGGAGTTCTCTTAGATGTAAGTTGTAATTGCAATTGCAAAACAACTATTGTAGAGTGATCTCTTTGTTTTAAGTATAAATTTACATGGTGTATCGGCACACGTGGAATTCTATAGAAGATTTCAAGATAAACATCCTGACATGAAGATTTCCCTTAGATGCTTTGATGGTCTCAAGCCTTATTTTGTGCGCAAATTGAAGAACCAAAATAATTGCTGCTGCTCTGAGTATCATGTGCAAGTTGTGTATCTTAAAGATGCCTTCAATCAAATGCAGCAAGGGAGGTTTGGACAGCATAAATTGGCTTGCAACTGCAATTGAAAAATCTATGTTCCTCCCGAAATAGGTGGTATTACATGTGCAGCAACAAAATCCACATTTCATGGCATGACAACTCTTTGGGAGTCCCTACTGTGTACAAGACCAGAGAATTCAGCATTTCACTCAAAGAGATGCTTGTTAGGAATTTGTGGTCAATGTGGTACAGGAAGAATGGCATTGTGTGCTTCAGAGGAGCATGATGACAAATACTTGGTAACTGTCAAGCTTTTTGTGCTACTGTGGAGACACCAGAAGTGGATGAAGAGGGCTGCACAAAAAAAAAAAGAAAGGATCTTGTAGTTCGACAAAGTAGGGTGCAAAAGTTTCATTTCTTTATTCAAGGACAAGCTAACCACTTTTATCAAACATAACTATAGCTGACCAATTCAAAGATTGTTTACAAAAGTTCCTAGATTATGATGTGGTGGTCTCAGTGGTGGTGAACTTTGCAGAAAAATACTCTTTCAAAGTGCAGAATGAGATCCAATCAATGTATTGGTATTCAAACCACGTTCGGTGATATCAAAAAGACCACCCATTTCTATATCTCTGATGACAAGGTCCATGCCACCATTGATGATGCTTGGCGTCGAGGCATGGTGGCACGATGTAGATGTCCATGCGGTTGGTGAGGTGGGTGAGTGGCTCTTCCTGGAGTTGTCAACCGAGCAGGATGGCGATGGCCTACTTGAGCTCCATGCAGTCAAGGGGATCGCACCAATTGAGTGGTTTGAGCAGACGGTTGACCTCCTCACGTTCCAATGGTGGCGGCGGCGGGCAGGATCTCACCTTCTTTGAGGTTCTCAGTGGAGGGTTGTTGAGTTGGTGACAGGGAGGTGGAGGGGTTGTCGATGTTGAGGGTCATAATGCAAGGCTAGCATTGAGGATGGGTGGGGGTTTAGAGGAAGTGAAGGGGAGATCACGAAACGCATTGTGAATTCCTAATTGAGGGGATAAAAAAGGAGGTGATGGGGGTTTAGAGGAAGTGAAGGGGAGATCATGAAACGCAGTGTGAATTCCTAATTGAAGGGATAAAAAAGGAGGTGATGGGGGTGGAGTGGTAAAATGGATGGCGGGAGAAGAGGGTTGTGAATGGAAAAGTGAGAGTGTTGAGGTGCAGAGACGGGGCTGGTG
Source organism: Cibotium barometz (assembly GCF_041138505.1). Classification (NCBI taxonomy): domain Eukaryota; kingdom Viridiplantae; phylum Streptophyta; class Polypodiopsida; order Cyatheales; family Cibotiaceae; genus Cibotium; species Cibotium barometz. Next base: position 25,708,895 of record NC_141062.1, on the reverse strand, counting down.
ATGGTGGGGGTTGGCTATTGGTAGGTGCAGAAGATGAGTTGGGTGGTGGTGGGGGAGGTGGGGGAGAAGAGGTACTTGGGGGTGGTGGTGGCAGAGTACCCTGGCCTTCATCACCTCCATCGTTGTCGTCCGGGGCGAGGCTAGCTTCAGTGGCAACTACTACAGGGCCGTGGGCATGAAAGAAAACCACTACGGCAGCAGCAGCTTTGTCAGGGTGAAGTCGAGTGGGAAGGCAACATGTGTCTTGTCAAGCACTGTTCACGAGATGGGCCAGCTAATATCCTATAAATAATGTAGCACCCTTGTGGAGATCTGAGAGGGGTAGGGATAGCCGTGGGATGGATAAGCCAATGAACTCAGTTGGGTCATCAGAAGGAAAGCCAAAGCGTAAAAACTGGCACCAAGTAGTTAATGTAGCTTGGAGAGGATGTTGGGGGAGCTCAAAAAAGTCATGGGGGTGGTGGAAAGAGAGAAAGCCCTGGAAAAAGAAATGGGGGGATGAGGGTAATGCTCAAGATGGGGAATTTGGTGAGGAGGTAGGTAAAGCTGTGGTAGGAGAGGGGCTCATCGAGGTAAAGGTTATGTTGGAGAAGGTTCGAGTAGACACTCTAGAAATGGAGGTCGATGAGCTGGTAGGGTGTTTGTGGGGGGAGGGCTAAGAGTGGGAGGTCCAGCTCAGAGGACATAGGGTGCAGATCATACTCGGTATGCTTTTACTTCAGAGATGGATTCTGTCTACAAGGATGGGATTTATAGATGCCTATGTCCAGAGGAGCTAGGGAGACCTTTGGAGGAGCTGACCCATATACTGACAGAGACTTTACAGGATGCAGCGAGAGAGGCATATCCACATACTGAGCCTAGACAGAGATGGCATTCTCAGAGTATGCCCCATAACAGCTGGTATGATGAGGAGTGCAGAGAGATGAGAGCTTGACTACAGTGAGAGGTTTCTTTGGGAGTTACTACTCACCAACAGTCACTATTGCCTTCTGACACCTCGTGCGATGGAAAAAGCGGGCCTTCCTTGCTCACCTAGAGGTATCCATTAGGGCATCCACTTTGCGGTCAAGAGTGCTGGAAGAGGGAGCAGAGGGAGTGGAAGGAGGTTGTTCTGCTCGGCGGCGGCGGGCTTCAGCCTCGCCGAGGTGGTCCTCCAGAGTTCGGATAGTGGCCTCAAAAATCTCTCGGTGCCGCATAAAATCTCTTTGGGTGTGGGCAAGGGTGTCCTCCACTACCTGGGCTTGATTCTAAGCATCTTGGTGTAGGCTCTCAACTATGGTGAGCTCATGATGTGCCCTCTGAGTAGCTTCATGGGCATGAGTGAGCTGGTGCTAGAGCTTAGTTATGCGAGCAAGGGCATTCCCCATCTCCTAAGTCTGCTCCTCAAACTTTACATGCAGCTAGCTGCATGTACTGTAAGTTGGTCTGGTATAGATCCTCAAACACTTGGTGTTCATGGGCCTTGGCCAGAAGCATCTCTCTTTGGGAAACTTGGGCCACCTCCTACTGACGATAAATGCAATCCATCATTTGTGTTATGAGTTCCCTGGCCATGTGACAGAATCCAAGTGTGAAATTCGACACTTCTCCGTATATGCTTGACTAGAATAGAAACTTCTTGAGCATGCCCAATGGAGAGTGTTCATGGTATTCTATGCTACACTGGGGAAAAAGGGACTGCCTCAGTGTTGTTTGAAGGCATGTTGGTGAAGCGGTCAAGAGGTGGTGTCTCATATAAACTCCTATTGAAAAAATCTTGCTTTTGGCACTCTTCATCCTCTTTAGTGGCCTTCTTGGTTGCTTCTGTAGTAGCTATCGACTCTTCTTGTGCTGGGAGAGATGGTGATGGAGAGGGCAGCAAACTAACTATAGCATTAAGGCGGCTAATAAGCTGGATTGCCTGAGGCAACTCCTCCCATCCATCTGTGTAATAAAGTACTCGAGTCAACAATGCAGTGGACAACTTCCCTTGGGGGTTAGAATAGACTATGTGCAGCTCTCTGAAAAGATAATCTGCTCAGTTAACCATCTGACCTTGGTGCACCTGAGCCAAGGTAGTCAAGCTGCATCTACTGAAGCGGTCTATCCACTTGTGCTAGTGAGGAGAAACTACAATGCTCTGGCCGCCAATATAAGATCTTCCAGTGTAATATTAGCCCATTCAATGTCATCCTTGTCTCGGGGGGGGCTACCCCACAATAAACCTTTGGTCAGCTTTGGTGCATTGGTAAGCCTGGCATATAGCTGATCCATGTGGGGGAGTGACAAAGCATATCTAGTCAATTCCATATTGAGTTGTACCTGGTGCCTTTAGCCCTGGTTATCCAAGACCTCACCAGTATGCTGATTGGTGTCGTAGGTTTTTGTGAAGTATAGGGCGTTGTAAAGGTCTCGCCCCCATGGCTCTAAGGTTGGCAATCTGCCCAAGCCAAGTTGCTTCAGCTTCTACACCACAACGGGGTTTGAGGGTATGGCCATGTAACATGGCCCAATGTAATAAATGAGCTTGTGCTCCACCTTGTGATTGTTTTTCATCATCAGGGAATGCACCATGTGCCCATTAACCTGCCTCATGAGAGCTTCCCGTAAGTGAGAGAGCTGAGTGGGGTGCTTGGTGTGCTCCTCGAAGCGGCCACCTGCAGGTCGCTTTCTCGTGATAGAGGTGTGATGAAGAACCTCTCTAGAGGAGTCTGATGTGTGTGACATTGTGCTGGCTGGTGGATGAGTGTGAAAGCTCAAGAGAAAAATTGGCAATAGTTCGGCTAGGAAAAGAGCTAAAAGTGAGGAAATGAGGGGGTGGGTCCTTATTTATAGGTCTGGTGGTAGAAGCCTTGTGCTCATGGCAAATTGAGGGAACAGCCGTGGAACTTGCAAGGAACAGTCATGGTAGTTGAATAGTGGAAGCAAACGGCCAACAAGGCTAGCGAACGGCTGTGGCAACTCCCCAGCAAATGGCCACGGGCTTTAGAAAACAAAAAGAAACGGGCGTTCTCTTATGCCATCAGAAAGGAACGACCGCCGCGCGGCATTAATAAATCAAGAGAGAATGGGAGAGGGCTTCCAAATTGATGAAGGGGACATGCGTTCACTCATGAAATTAGAATGGAATGGCTGTGGAACACTTCAAATAGGCGGGGGATTGCGAGCAAGTTTTGGAATAGCCGGGGCAATTCTAGAACAATCGTAGCACTTCAGAACCTGCACAAAGGAACGGCCATGGAAAATGTGGAACGCCCGTGGCATTTAACTTACATTTTTTTTAAAGTATGGGCACTCTGAAATAGGTTTTGTACCCAGAGGCTATGCTGCCAACACCCCATTGTGGGTTTTGTACTGATCGCGTGCCCAATTCACCAAAATAAGGAGTTGATTCCAATTAGGCAATGGCAAGGTAGTGGGGATATCACTTCCTTGAGAGATTCTAAAGCAGTTGGTAAGGACGTACTTGAGATTGAAAGAACATGAACTAATCATGGTTGGAATTGTGTGCTAGACCACTTCAGGAGGTACACCTTTCATGTCTCTGTACTTTCAAGAGAAGAAATCCTAGAATTCTGTTAGTAGAGCGATAAGCTCGGCCTCTTCCTCTGTAGAGACGTCTTCACCAATATTCACCAGCCTCGGGTCTTCCCTCAGCCCTGCCAAATTTATCTCCTTAACCTTAGTTGGACCATCATAAGAGGTCCCTGGTTTCCCCCACTATCATACCTTTGAGCCGAGTCATATTGGACAAATCAGTCGGCCATCTGTAAGGTCTTTAAATGTTTAGGCACTTGTCTGGTCTCTTCAGCTTTAGCACTTTCTTCATCGACCCCTATTCCATAGATTCAGCTGTCTTTAAAACAATCTTTTAATGAAACCATAGTATCACTGATCATAATCCTCCAAAATATCTAGTTGAATTCTAATTTCTAATCATTACTTCATCGGTGTACCTATGGCATCATTGGCAAACCAGAACGCTCACCACCTGTTCACTCAGGGGCCTTTTCAATATTTCCTAGCTCATAGTACCTAGAAATATATTCACTTATAAAAATCCAAATGGACTCTTCGTTGAAGATCAGCAAGACCAACCAACATATCCATATAAAAGAGCCATGGACTCATCCGTTGAGGACATGCAAGGCCAATCAACCAAATCCATACCTGAGTTCAGAAAACAACCCTAACTCCTTGTACCATTTTCTTCCTCGATGCACGCGTGGGTATCTTCGATGACCCAGAGCCCGAGCACCGTATGGTCAGCACGCGTGGGTATCTTCGATGACCCAGAGCCCGAGCACCGTATGGTCAGCATGCGTGGGTATCTTCGATGACCCAGAGCCCGAGCACCGTATGGTCAGCACCTTCTAGGATCTTTCGCAGGTCACCTTAGCGCTTCACTCATAGGCGGCTTCCTTGGTCCCTCTCATCCACCGTACCGAAAGCTCACCATTTAAATCAAATCGAGGTTGGTCAAGACCTCGATCGACCTTGCTACGCGAGGCCTCCTCCATTGACTCTCTGTCAGATGTTGCAACTTTATCAATTAGGTCTCCATGACCTCATTCACAAGATGGTCAAAAATGCTTCCCCAGCATTCTTGACATAAAACAGCCATTTAAAAACAGGTCATAAATACAGTTTCTAACAAACTCTCGTCTTTCCACATTGTTCCACATCATTTCTTGTTATTCCACATTCTTCTACATCAATTCACATTGCTTAATCCACATCCAATCATATGTATTCCCATCGTCCATCATCCATTCTCATCCAATCACATCATATTACATCTCATCACACGTATCAACTTCTTCATCTGAAGAGAAAGATTTGCTATGCACTGCCACCCGAGCCAAAGAACCCATTGATATGCGTCAATTACCAAAAAATATCACCGAGTATCCTAACCCCATTGAGAAAAAGGAGAGAATTTTGGACATGCCAAGAACAATTGGAAGAGGTGCCTCCTACCGCCTACCTTGAGGCGTGCCCGTCGGTCTCAAACCTGCAACCCGCTGATAAAGCTCAAGAATATCCTGGTGGACAACTTCCAGACCAACCACCCCCACAAAGGTTAATAGAAGTAGGATCTTCCACTGCAACAGCTACCTCTTAGCAGGGAAACAGGGTGACCAAATATCTTAGAAACCTGGGGGATGACCATTTTAGGAAAACAAGCACAAAAATCCCAGTTCCTATCCCTTACTCTCAAAAGAGCTTAAGACTAAGCTAAACCAACCTTCTACGTATAAAACAACCCCTATCGACATTACAGAGGTCTCTCTTCCTTCCTCTCTTCTCATGTCCAAATCCCTATTGGCACTTTTCTCCAAAGTAGCCCAAGTCTATGGAATGATCTGAAGGATTGGATGGAAGGATGCCTCAAGGCAGGTATGCACAAAACTATGGAGCCTAATAGCTCTAATGAATCCGAGGAAGAAGAATTTCATATATGTAAGGTTCCTCCTCAGCCTTAAAAGATGTATAAGATCTCCTCTCAATCCCTTGTAACCATCCGCTATTTCAGAATACAAGAAAACATTGTTTTTCGCTATTTTTGGTCTAGAGAGAGAAAATATTCTAGAGAGAGGTAATTCAATTTTGAGATACAAAGTTTCTCCTTATATTTAAGATGAATTCCCCTGAAACAAAAGTTCAAAAAGAAATTTCAAATGTGCATTAGAAATTAATTGAATATGTGTATTAGAGACCTTAGCCTAAGGGTCCACATTTTCAGAAATTTTTAATTAAGGTCCAAAGTGTGTTCTAAAGGGCCAATAGGATTAATCCAAATGTTTCAATAAGAAAAATTCAAAGAATAAAAGAAAATCCCCCAAAAATGAGTAAATTCTCACATAAGATGAAGAGTTGACTAAGTACTAGGTTTATTAGTAAAACAAATGAGGTTTATTAGTAAAAAAATGAAATTTTGACACCTTAGTAAGGAGGGAGGGGGCTCATGAAGGAGGCACCTATTTCACATTATTACTTCACATTTTTAATTCAAAAAATGAGATATTTTCATCTCTCCTCTTTCAAACTAGATCAAAAAAGTGAGCTAAACTGGTCCAAAACTTGTCCAAAATGGATGAAACTGAAGCTAGATCCTAACTGGACTTGGTTGGTGGCCTCCCTCACCTTTAAATAGAGCCTCATTCCTTTGTATTTTCATCTTTTTGTATTTACATGCCAATATAATCTTCAAATTAGTGTAATTTTATTATCCCTCTATTTTGCCTCTTCTTGGGAAGCTTTGGAGCTTCACTAATCTTCATCCTCTCTTGAAGATTACCCTCTCCTCTTTTCGATTCTCTCTAAAGAATCAAGCCAAAAACCAAGGGTAAGCCTAAATCAATGGTGTTTTTCTATCTTTTTCAATGGTAATCTTCTTCCCAAAGTCTCTAATGCTGGGGAAGCATTTTAATCAATGGTTTTTTCTTAAAACCAAGCTTCTAGTGATTCATATTTTTTAAATGGCTTAATGCTAATCTTTTATGCTTAAATATAACGTTTTTGATTATTAAATCTCTCTTTTAGGAAGATTACTCATCTTTATGGTTGAATCCTTCTTGGAGGGATGGATCTTAGTATTAATCTCATTTTTTTTAATCAAAACTCTAGGCTGAACAAGCTAGAGATAGAGATTAAGTATTTTTATGATTTTTATTCTAATTAAAAGGAGGATTAATTCCTTTAAGCCTGTTTATGATTAAGAAAATTCATATTAATTCATTTTAAGTTGAAAGAGAGCTATGCTAACATTTTTGTAAGTATTTTGATATAGGAATGATAAATGGATATTTAAAAAAAAGAGGTTTAAATGTAATTATACTTATGTATGCATAATAATTTTTAGTTTAAAAAGAGGAAGTCTCCATAATTATGTATAAATATTTAGAAGTAGAATTTTTGAGAATTCTCAAAAAATGCAGCAAAGCTATGGCAAAAAGTTTAAAAAAATAAATTTAATTCTATGCATAACATTTAGATGCAAAAAGAGGAATTCTCGTCATATTCTATGCATAAGCATTTTAATGCTAAAAGAAGGATTTTGTTACATTTTTTGAAAATACTTTTATAGTATTTATGCATAAATGTTTAAATGGAGAAAAGATAAATTTTTGTTATAATTATTTTTATATGTGCATGCATAAAAATTTAGATGCAAAAAGAGGAATTCTCATCATATTCTATTCATAAGAATTTTAATGATAAAAGAAGTATTTTGTTACATTTTTTGAAAATACTTTTATAGTATTTATGCATAAATATTTAAATGGAGAAAAGAGGAATTTTTGTTATAATTATTTTTATATGTGCATGCATAAAAATTTAAATGCAAAAAGAGGAATTTTCACGATGTTCTATGTACAAACATTTTAAATATCAAAAGAGGAATAATTGTCATATTTCAAAATAAGTATATTCAAGGTATGTATATACATGGATATTTCTATTTATTTATCAAAAAGAGGAATTTTATCATACTTTTAATTAGGAAAATGCATAAATTAAAATTGGTAACAAACAAGAAGGTTTCATCATGTTTTACGTAGATAATTTAGGGCATGTGCCGAGGTTCAAATAGAGAAAAGAAAATTTAGTATAATTTTATGTGAACATTTTAAATAAATGATGTATACATATTCACAAAAAGGATCATTGGAAAAAGAAATATTCTTGTTAAATTCTATTATTTACAAATAGAATTATTTATAATTCTATTATGTCCAAGAAAGTATGAATTTTCATAATTTTGGATTTTTACCATTATGATTGGAAATCACAATTATTTTATCAGGTAAATAGGAGAAAAATCTTTAGGAAACAAATCTAGGATTAAATTTGAGTAATTCAAGGTTAGACCATGATTGCGTGAGAAAGGTGGGTCAGTAAGATGCCTGCCCATCTCTTGAATCAAGGCTTATGACCAATCCCAATTCTTCAGTACTACGAAGAATGGATAGCCGGTTGATCTAGAGAAGTTTTCCCTAAGACCCGAAATCGTCTAGAAAGAAGTTAGAAATTTGTTGTAATTGAGGGATGGATCACCGAGATACGTGATTCATGATTTTCATTGAGAAAGCCTATGGATTCCTATAACAAAATTCAATTAGGTTTAAGTTACGATAGTTAAAGTAAGTCCCAGGAAGATTCTTGTTCTATGGGAAAGAATCAACAGCTGTGCCTCGCTTAAGGGAAAAAAAGCAATAATTTCTATGAACCAAGTGCAAGTTCCTCCTTGATTCGGCCATGTGACCCATGGGTTCAGTCGGAATACAAAGGATAGATAAGGCCCTTGACTACGTTAGAATATTTTCGTGGAGGAATCGCCTATGCTTTCCGGGCAAGGGAAGTTTTTTTCGGGTTCGGTTTTGGAAGAACCGGGATTAGTCTCTTGTTCGGACATTCGTGGGGCGATGCCTCGAGTCGGCGGAAGCTCTACTCTATGCACAAGGTTGCTACTTCCACCTACCAGCACTCCAGAGCAGAGGGGGAAGGGGTCTCACAGCTGGTATCAGAACTTTGTTAAGAGCTTTGTTGAAAGCTCAAGAATCAAAGATGAATTTTGTCTGAATTTTATAATAAAATCCTAGAAAGATGCATTCACATGCTGTATTTTCATTGAGATTAAGCTTCATTGATGAAGACTTTTAATTGATGAATTGGATTTTTTAGATGGATGCCCCATATTTATCTGGTATCCCCGATCCTACTCAAACTTGGGATATGACTGTTTTCGCTTTTGAGCATATCCTCTCTTCCCGCATGACTCGAACGAGCAGGGCAAGGCTCGCTAATCATTTCGAGGAGCTATATTTTCCAGACCCAGCTGAGAGACGACATCATAAGTGGTTTACAGCACAATATATCCACGCCTCTTACAACCAGCGCCGCCAGATGCTGACGCAGAATGTCTCTTTAGCCATGGTCTTGTTAAGATTAAAGGTGGTTCATGGTGTTATCCTTTATCACCCCACACCTTGCAATTTTAGGGTTACTTGTCATCTTTTCAGACTTTTTAACCGTTTTATCTCGAGAAAAAAGATTGTAGCACCAATAGCGATAAGGGAACAATTGTATCGCGGCATGTCCATAGCCTAGTATCGCCATCTCATGCGTATACCATTGAGGCATTGATTTTTTGGAGCCATGTTGCTCTATGTATATATTGCAAACCTTATTTAAACAAAGAATGTTTTGTGAAAAAATTCCAGTTGTCTAAGTGATTTTGACTCAGATATCGAGTTTAAAGAAATAAAATCTATTTTCTCGGACGTATGTCATAGATCTTTAGTAAGAACTATTACCTTATTTAAAGTAATTATTTCTGAACTTCTTAAGTCTTAGGATCTCGAGACGAAGTCAAATAGAAATTTAACGATGTATCGTTTTGGCAGAATCATGAGACGTGCGAATCGTGGTAGACAGCCAGATCCTCTCATGGATGAGGAGGAAGAGCTTGACCCTGATGTTCACAAAGCTCTTCACAGATCTCAGCCAGGTCCCTTCAAAGGTAAAGGGGAACACCTAGGTGAGGCTGTGGAAAAGTGGATCGAAGCCACGGAAGAATACTTTGATGTCACTGGATACAATGAAAAAAGTAAAGTAGCTCTTACCAGGCTGAAGATAGTAGAAACAACCAGAGTAGCATGGAGAAATCACTGTGAGACAAACCATTTAGATCGAAACACCCAAATGCGGGACGATCTCAAAGCATACCTCAGTAAGAGATTCTGTCCTCCAGGCTTCCTAGAAACAAAGATGAATGAGTTCCTGGAACTAACCCAGGGAAGCCATGGAAGAATACTTTGATGTCACTGGATACAATGAAAAAAGTAAAGTAGCTCTTGCCAGGCTGAAGATAGTAGAAACAACTAGAGTAGCATGGAGAAATCACTGTGAGACAAACCGTTTAGATCGAAACACCCAAATGTGGGACGATCTCAAAGCATACCTTAGGAAGAGATTCTGTCCTCCTCCAGGCTTCCTGGAAACAAAGATGAATGAGTTCCTGGAACTAACCCAGGGAAGCCATACCACGAAGGAATATCACCAGCATTCGCTCTTCTCCTCAAATACTCGCCACCCCGCTGGATGAAGAATAGCTGACGGCCAAGTTTGCTTCCAGGCTTCCTGGAAACAAAGATGAATGAGTTCCTGGAACTAACCCAGGGAAGCTGTACCACGAAGGAATATCACCAAGCATTCGCTCTTCTCCTCAAATACTCGCCACCCCGCTGGATGAAGAATAGCTGACGGCCAAGTTCATTCAGGGAATGAACAAACCTTTGGATACCCTGTAAAGAATGCTAAACTAGTTTCAATGGCCGAAGCAGTGCGGATGGCAAAGGATTTCGCCAAGGCCTTTGTTGTCAAGGTCCCGCCAAAGCCAGCTCTGTCGTCCTTCAAAAGATTCCAAGCTCCAGGGAGGAGCACTTCCAACTTTACACCTCCTAAGAGACATCAAGGTCCCAATTAGAACCAGGAGACGAGAAGTTTCAGAATGGAAGAAAGGCCTTTTCCTCGGAGCACATTTTCTAGAACTCTGGCTCTTTCCAGGATGATGTAGAACGATGAGCTTCGAAGTGAGACTAGGTGTTTTGGATGTCAAGGTTTTTGGACACCAGCTCAAGGATTGCCCAATTCCTTCTATGACAATGGGCCAGGGAAGCCAAGGTCCTAAGATGCCGAGACCGACTCCTTTGTATCAACCTAGTCAAGGTCCCTCTCACCAAAATCAAGGCAACTGTAAGATTCCTCCCTTCGGCTTTTGAAGTGTGTAGGTGTAAAAACCTCCCCTTCTCATCTTATAATTATTCCCCTCTCTCAAATAAAAGAAAGATCCTGTTTTACCCTGTTTTGACCTAGAGAGAGAAAATGTCTAGAGGGAGGTAATTCAAAATTGAGATATTTTTGGATATAAAAATCCTCCTAGTGTCTAAAATGGTTTCCCCTAACATAGATATTCAAAATGAAATTTCCAATGTGCAATTGGAATAAATTGAAATCAGGTAAAAAGGACCTTAGCCTAAGGGTCCAAATTTTTTGAAATTTTTGAATTAAGGTTCGTATGGACCAATTAGATTAATCCAAATGTAGGGAGGAGATAAATTGAAGAATAAAAGGAAATCCCCCCAAAAATGAGTAAATACTCACATAAGATGAAGAGTTGACTAAGGACAAGGTTATTAGTTAAAAAAGAAGAGATATTTAGAAGAAATGATGCATTTTTGACACCTTCAGTGTGGGGGAATTCCTCTCATGAAGGAGGCGCCTATTTCACATGTGTGGTTGATTTTTAAACTCACAAATAATGAGATATTTTCATCTCTCCTCTCTCCTGCTTCAACTAGATCCAAAAAGTAAGCTAAACTGACCTAAAAATGGTCAAAAATTGACCAAATTGATCTGGAAAATTCTAGAATCAGTTTTCTTGGTTAGAGGCTCACTTTTTCCTATAAATGAAGCCTCCCCCTTTGTAAATGGTTAATAGTGTTTTATGCACTGTACTCTACTCCTCCTCCCCCAGAGCCAAAAACAGTGAATTTAATGATAATTCATTAGTTTTTGATCATTTCCTCTTCAAAAGAATTGGTGGCCACTCTTGTTACAAACAAGAGTAGATCCCTCAAACCATCAAGCCAAAGGAAAGCTCACAAACATTCATGTAGGCTAGAAATCCTACTTTTTTTAATTCCATTTAATGGTTTTCTAATTTTTATTTTCTTTAAAATGAAAAATGATGCTATGCCTTGTTGGAAAGGCTTTCCCCCTCTCTTCATTCTTGAATTCAGCCTTTCTTTATCCTAGATGTGTAATCAAATTGTTAGAATTAAACTTTTCATATTGTTTCTCTTTAAAAAGTGGACTTTGATTAGTTAAGAATGCTTTAAACCATTTGTAATAATTTCTAAGTAACTTAAGAATGAAAAAAATTAAAAAATGGTCAGCCATACAAAGGAGGTTATGGCAAAATTTTCTTAAATTTTGTGAAATAAGTTTTATCTTTTATTATTCAAAAAGAGTAATCCCCACCGCTTGTGTATTCTAAAAGTGTTATTTTTATTCTATGCATAGAAAAATGCATATTAGAAATATTTTTATAATAAAAGTGTTATTTTCATTAGAATTAATTTCTATGCATAGAAAGATGCATATTGGAAATATTTTGATTATAAAAGTGTTACTTTCATCAAAATTAATTTTTATGCATGAAAGGAATTTTTTATTATAAAAATGTTACTTTCATCAAAATTGATTTTTATGCATAAATAGATGCATAAAAGAATTTATTTATTATAAAAGTGTTACTTTCATCAAAATTGATTTTTATGCATAAATAGATGCAAAAAATAAATTTTTTATTATAAAAGTGTTACTTTCATTAAAATTGAATTAATGCATATATAGATGCATAAAAGATTTTTTTTTAATAAAAGCGTTACTTTCATCAAATTTTGATTTTATGCATAGAAAGAAATTTATTTTTATTTCAAAAGAGTTATCCTCATCAATTTTGATTTTATGCATAGAAAGAGGCATAAAGAAATTTATTTTTATTTCAAAAGAGTTATCCTCATCAATTTTGATTTTATGCATAGAAAGATGCATAAAGAAATTTATTTTTATTTCAAAAGAGTTATTCTAATCAATTTTGATTTTATGCATATAGAAAGATGCATAAAGAAATTTTTTTTTAATTTCAAAAGATGCATAAAGAATTTTTTTTATTTCAAAAGAGTTATTCTCATTAAAATTAAATTTATGCATAGAAAGATGCATAAAAGATTTATTTTTATTTTGAAAGTGTTATTTTTCTTTAAATTGAATTTATGCATAAATAGATGCATAAACGGATTTTTATAAAAGTGTTATTTCCCATTGAAGTTGTTCTTATGCATAAATAGATGCGTAAACAATCTTTATATCAAAAATAAGAATTCTCTTACATTCTATAAATAGATATGATAAGATGTGATATGAATCAGATAGATAGGAGTGAATGGATGGATGGATGTGATGAGAATAGAAGTGATGAGAATGAGAGGTAAATAGATGTGATGAGATGGGATGCGAATCAGATAGATGGGAATGAATGGATATATGGATGTAATGAGGATAGAAGTGATGAGAATGAGAGGTAAATAGATGTGATGAGATGGGATGCGAATCAGATAGATGGGAATGAATGGATGGATGGATGTGATGAGGATAGAAGTGATGAGAATGAGAGGTAAATAGATGTGATGAGATGGGATGCGAATCAGATGTAACGGTCTAATGGACCATTATTGTGATAAGGATTTGAATGATACGATCTGAGTGAATTATTATCTGATGATGATGAGTTTTATATAAGGGATCTTTATCCCAGGATTCTGTTGGGTTCACCACACTATAAGGGAAAAGAGTTCTCCTCTAATTTTGCGAGATGATCAGGACATCTCGCGTTTTTTAAGTGGGGTAGGATGTATGATTCCTCCCTCTGGCTTTTGAGGTGTGTAGGTGTAAAAACTTTCCCTTTTGATCTTATAATTATTCCCCTCTCTGAAATAAAAGAAAGATCCTGTTTTACCCTGTTTTGGCCTAGAGAGAGAAAATATCTAGAGGGAGGTAATTCAAAATTGAGATATTTTTGGATATAAAAATCCTCCTAGTGTCTAAAATGGTTTCCCCTGAAACAGATATTCAAAATGAAATTTCCAATGTGCAATTGGAATAAATTGAAATCAGGTAAAAAGGACCTTAGCCTAAGGGTCCAGATTTTCTGAAATTTTTGAATGAAGGTTCCTATGGACCAATTAGATTAATCCAAATGTAGGGAGGAGATAAATTGAATAATAAAAGGAAATCCTCCCAAAAATGAGTAAATACTCACATAAGATGAAGAGTTGACTAAGGACAAGGTTATTAGTTAAAAAAGAAGAGATATTTAAAAGAAATGATGCATTTTTGACACCTTGAGTGTGGGGGAATTCCCCTCATGAAGGAGGCACATATTTCACATGTGTGGTTGAGTTTTAAACTCACAAATAATGAGATATTTTCATCTGTCCTCTCTCCTGCTTTAACTAGATCCAAAAAGTAAGCTAAACTGACCTAAAAATAGTCAAAAATTGACCAAACTGATCTGGAAAATTCTAGAATTAGTTTGCTTGGTTAGAGGCTCACTTTTTCTTATAAATGAAGCCTCCCCCTTTGTAAATGGTTAATAGTGTTTTATGCACTGTTACTCTACTCCTCCTCCCCAAAGCCAAAAACAGTGAATTTAATGATAATTCATTAGTTTTTGATCATTTCCTCTTCAAAAGAATTGGTGGCCACTCTTGTTGCAAACAAAAGTAGATCCCTCAAACCATCAAGCCAAAGGAAAGCTCACAAAAATTCATGTAAGCTAGAAATCCTACTTTTTTTTTATTCCATTTAATGGGTTTCTAATTTTTATTTTCTTTAAAATGAAAAATGATGCTATGCCTTGTTGGAAAGGCTTTCCCCCTCTCTTCATTCTTGAATTTAGCCTTTCTTTATCCTAGATGTGTAATCAAATTGTTAGAATTAAACTTTTCATATTGTTTCTCTTTAAAAAGTGAAATTTGATTAGTTTAGAATGCTTTAAACCATTTGGGATAATTTCTAAGTAACTTGAGAATGAAAAAAATTAAAAAATGGTCAGCCATACAAAGGAGGTTATGGTAAAATTTTCTTAAATTTTGTGAAATAAGTTTTATCTTTTATTATTCAAAAAGAGTAATCCCCACCGCTTGTGTATTCTAAAAGTGTTATTTTTATTCTATGCATAGAAAAATGCATATTAGAAATATTTTTATAATAAAAGTGTTATTTTTATTAGAATTAATTTCTATGCATAGAAAGATGCATATTGGGAATATTTTGATTATAAAAGTGTTACTTTCATCAAAATTGATTTTTATGCATAAATAGATGCATAAAGGAATTTTTTATTATAAAAGTGTTACTTTCATCAAAATTGATTTTTATGCATAAATAGATGCATAAAAGAATTTATTTATTATAAAAGTGTTACTTTCATCAAAATTGATTTTTATGCATAAATAGATGCATAAAATAAAAATTTTAATATAAAAGTGTTACTTTCATTAAAATTGAATTTATGCATAAATAGATACATAAAAGATTTTTTTTTATAAAAGCGTTACTTTCATCAAATTTTGATTTTATGCATAAAAAGATGCATAAAGAAATTTATTTTTATTTCAAAAGAGTTATTCTCATCAATTTTGATTTTATGCATAGAAAGATGCATAAAGAAATTTATTTTTATTTCAAAAGAGTTATTCTGATCAATTTTGATTTTATGCATAGAAAGATGCATAAAGAAATTTAATTTTATTTCAAAAGAGTTATTCTCATTAAAATTGAATTTATGCATAGAAAGATGCATAAAAGATTTATTATTCTCCTTAAAATTGAATTTATGCATAAATTGATGCATAAACGGATTTTTATAAAAGTGTTATTTTCCACTGAAGTTGTTCTTATGCATAAATAGATGCGTAAACAATCTTTATATCAAAAATAAGAATTCTCTTACATTCTATAAATAGATGTGATAAGATGTGATATGAATCAGATAGATGGGAATGAATGGATGGATGGATGTGATGAGAATGAGAGGTAAATAGATGTGATGAGATGGGATGCGAATTAGATAGATGGGAATGTATGGATGGATGGATGTGATGGGAATAGAAGTGATGAGAATGAGAGGTAAATAGATGTGATGAGATGGGATGCGAATCAGATAGATGGGAATGAATGGATGGATGGATGTGATGAGAATGAGAGGTAAATAGATGTGATGAGATGGGATGCGAATCAGATAGATGGGAATGAATGGATGGATGGATGTGATGAGAATGAGAGGTAAATAGATGTGATGCGAATCACATAGATGGGAATGAATGGATGGATGGATGGATGCGATGAGAATAGGAGTGATGAGAATGTGAGCTGAATAGATGTGATGAGCTGAATAGATGTGATGAGATGTAATGCGAATCAGATAGATGGGAATGAATGACTGGATGGATGCGATGAGAATAATGTGATAAGAATAGAAGTGATGAGAATGAAAGGTAAATAGATGTGATGATATGTGATACGAATCAGATAATGTGAATGAATAGATGAGATGTGATGTCATGTGAATCAGGATGTAAATGAATGATATAGGATGTGAATCGGGTTGTGAATGAATGAGATGTGATGTGAAATGGATGTGGATAGATGTTAATGTATGTGAAGTGATGAGATGTATGGGTGGATGCAAGTAGATGTGATCTGATGAGGATAAATGAGGAAATAAGTGATGAGATAGAAAAAGATGTGATTAGATGAGAATGGGAATACTTATGAAATGAATGTGGATTGATGTGTGGGTAATGTGGATTGATGTGGATGGATGAGTGGATAATGTGGATGGATGTATGGATGATATGGATTGATGTGTGAGTAATGTGGATTGACGTGAATGAATGTATGTGATAAGATGCAATGTTGAAAGTGGATAGATGTTAATGTATGTGAAGTGATGAGATGTATGGGTAGATGCAAGTAGATGTGAAGTGATGAGATGTATGGGTAGATGCAAGTAGATGTGATCTGATGAGGATAAATGAGGAAATAAGTGATGAGATAGAAAAAGATGTGATTACATGAGAATGGGAATACTTATGAAATGAATGTGGATTGATGTGTGGGTAATGTGGACAACTATTTTTAAATGACTATTTTATGTCAAGAATGTTGGGGAAGCATTTTGATCGTCTTGTGAATGAGGTCATGGGTGGAGAGTCAACGGAGGACATCTCACGTAGCAAGGTCGCGCGGCCGAGGTCTTGACCAGCCCGGTTTGATTTAAATGGTGAGATTCTCGTACAGTGGTGGATGAGGGACCAAGGAAGAGGCCTATGAGTGAAGCGCTAGGTGACCTGCGAAGGATCCTAGAGGGTGCTGACCATACGGTGCTCGGGCTCTGGGTCACCGAAGATACCCACACGTATGTTAGGGAAGATATTAGAACCAAGAGTAAGAGTTGTTTTCTGAATTCGGGCATGGATCTGGTTGGTTGACCTTGCTGGTCCTCAACAGATGAGTCCATGGCTCTTTTTTATGGATCCGTTGGTTGATCTTGCTGATCTTCAACAGAGATTCCATTTTGATATGTGAATATATTACCAGTTACTATGAGCTAGGAACTATCAAAAAGGCCCCTGAGTGAACAGGTGGTGAGCGTTCTGGTTGCCAATGATGCCATAGTAGGTACACCCATGAAGGAATGATTGGAAATAAGGATTCAACCGGAGATTTTGAGGATTGTGATCAGTGACAATGGTTTTATTAAATGATTGTTTTAAAGATAGTTGATGCTGAGAAAAAGACAATTTCATATTGGGTCTGTAAGTGGTGCGACTAGTTTTAAGTTTGCATGAATATCCAGCTAGGGGACCTGGGAACTCTTTTCCCTAGTACCCGGGACAAAACCTAACCAAATTCTTAATTGGATCCCATCACTACAGTGGTTGGTTGGCTAACCCACGGGACTAGATGGGGTTAGGCTGGTCTGATGGATTCTTAAATTGAGACTCAATTCTGTTATGGTACGATAGATGAAGTAAATCTCATACGAAAATTGTTCTATGGAAAAGAATCAACGGCTATGCCTCTCAATGAGAAAAAAAGCGTTGGTCTCTATGATCCAAAAGCAATCTTTTCCCTGATCTGATTTGGGACTTACGGGTTTGGTCAGATCAGTTCAGTTAGTTAAGGCTTTTGGACTACGTTAGAGAAAAGTTATCCTGGAGGAATCGCCCGTGCTTTCTGGGGAAGGGAAGTTTTTCCGGGATCGGTTTTGGAAGAACCTATGGATGAGTCTCTTGTCTGGATACCCGTGGGCCCCGAGTGTGAGACCCTGCCCCGTGCAAGAACTGCTACTTCCGCTGTTAGAACCCTTGAATTTGTTGCGTGGTGGGGATAGCGACCTCACAGCAACCCTAGAAGAGTGCCAGCTCAGCCTGTAGCCTCAATACAAAGTAGTCTCAGAACTCCCTCCGAGAATTGGGGAAGCTAGAGAGAGAGAGTTCCGCCCCAGGACCACAGCAGCCAGAAAAGTCGCAATATCTGATGCAGTGGAGGAAGAAAGAGGACATATTTATGCCGCCATTGAACATCAAGGGCAGAATCGTCAGTTCTCAGTCCTTTAGACTCCAGCAGAATAAAAGGGTAAGCGCTTTAAGCTTTTGATTGATTCAGGCAGTACATGCTCTTTTATTTCCCCTGGATGCTTGCGTAAGTTAGTCCTAGATCAGAAAACAGGGAAACCTATGCAAGTAGAATTAGCCAGTGGGAAGATTCTTTTCACACACTATGTATTCAGTTTAATCTAGATGGGAATGCAACAGACTGCTAGTTTAGAGTCTTACCCTTGGGAATCTATGATGGAATCCTTGGAATGGATTGGCTCCACAAAAATTAGGCTGACATTCTCACTATCACAATGGAACCATCTCTTTCCTCGACCTTCACGGGAATCAAGTTCAAGGAACTGGAATTTTTGGATGCCGAATTCTGTAGAGCTGGTATGAATTCCTGAAGGGACTTAGAAAGAAGCAAACTGTCTATGTCGTTAAAATGAATCCACTAGACAGAAAATGCAAGGCTAATGAACCAGAATGCCTAAGTGAGTATGCTGATGTATTCCCAGAAGAGCTGACTAAGATGCCTCCAACTCGTGAAGTACATCATGAGATAGAGCTAACTCTCAGAGCTCAGAGCCAATAGCCCAGCGTGCATACAAGATGCCAGTTTAAGAAGCCATAGAACTAAAGGAGCGGTTAAGATAGCTGCTAGAGCAAGGATTCATAAGACCTAGTGTTTCACCTTGGGGTGTGCCCATTCTCTTTCAAAAAAAGAAAGATGGAACGTTAAGACTCTGTATTGATTACACAGGATTAAATTAGTTAACAGTCAAAAATAAATATCCTATTCCTAGGATTGATGAACTTTTGGATTGTTGGCTAAGTGGAACCCAAATGTTCACAAAGATAGATCTCAAATCTAGATATTACCAGATCAGAAATAAAGATCAAGATATCCCCAAGACAGCCATCAATACTCGATATGGACATTATGAACTTACAGTCATGCCATTCGGACTGAAAAATGCCTCAGGAACATTTCATCGCCTCATGCAAGACATCCTCAGAGAATACTTGGATGAATTTGTTCTATGACATCTTGGTATACTCCAAGAATGCAGCTGATCATGAAGATCATGTGCGCAAAGTCCTGGAGATCCTAAGGAAACACTAGCTCTTTGCAAAAAAGAGCAAGTGCACTTTCTCTGCTGACCATGTTGAATACTTGGGATTTATAGTATCTAAGGATGGGATTTGTCCTGACCGCGCTAAATCCAAGTAGTCGTGGATTTGGCCAGAGCCCAAGACAATGAAAGAAGTCAGAGGATTCCTAGGATTAACCAGGTGCTATAGAATCTTTATACCCAGGAATGCTCAAATAGCATCCCCTTTGACTAACCTTCTCAAGAAGAGCACCCTATTTCATTGGACCACTATGTGTCAGAGTACTTTTGATAAGCTGAAGATAGCTTTAGTAACCAACCTTGTCCTAAAATTGCTAGAATTTTCTTTACCCTTTGAGGTAGTGTGACAGATGCCAGTGGTTGTGCCCTAGGAGGTGCACTTATGCAGGAAGGTCATGCAATAGCCTATGAATCCAGAAAACTCAGAACGCATGAGAGAAATTATGTTGTCCATGACTAGGAGTTACTCTCAGCAGTAGTTTATGCTCTAAAGTTGTGGATACATTATCTCTTGGGATAGAGATTCACCTTGATGACAGATCATCAAAGTCTAAAGTGGATCTTCACCCCTAAAGGGATCTCAACATGCGTCAAAGAAGGTGGATGCAGACACTGCATGAATTTGACTTTGAGATAAAGTACCGACCCAAGGAATTTGACTTTGAGATAAAGTACCGACCAGGGAAAGAAAATGTGGTAGCCGATGTGCTCTCAGTAGGAAAGCCTCCTTGCTTGTAATAACATTGGTGTCAAATCCATTGATCAGTGAAGCAAGAGAGAAGATCATGTAGGATAAATTCTTTGCCCCTATTGCTACCCTACTAATGCAGGAAAGCAAGACTCCTCAAGAAATGAGTTGAGTTTTTGGGTACAAATTGGACGAAGGATGCGTGTATTACAATAATTGGCTATGCATTCCTATAATGATGAGGAAATAAAAGGAAAAATTCTAAGAGAAGCCCATGATAGCCCGATAGGAGGACATCCAGGGTTCATAAAGATCTATACGTCTATAAAGAAGAGCTTCTTCTGGCCAAGACTCAAAAGGGATGTACTCAATCATGTACGTCAGTTCTTAATATGTCAAAGAGTCAAGGTAGAAAGGGTTAAGATGCCAGGAAAGGTCCATCCCTTAGACATTCCACAAATGAAGTGGGAATGTATCAGTATGCATTTTGTTACTGGCAGTGAAATCCGGTTACAACTTCATTTTTGTGGTAGTTGTCAGATTAACCAAGGTTGCCCATCTGATTCCAGTAAAAGAAACCTACTCTGCGGTGGACGTTGCCAGAGTCTTCTTCAAGGAGATTTTCAGGCTGCATGGCTTACCCAGAAGAATAGTGAGCGACAGAGACTCTAAGTTTACATCAGGGTTCTGGATTGCATTCTTCCAAGCAATGGGAACTTCCTTAGATCTCAGTACAGCTTATCATCCCGAGATAGATGGCCAGACTGAAAGAGTAAACTAAGTAATTGAAGATATTCTTCGGTCATGCTATGGCAGAGAACCCAAGAAGTGGCTAATCTACTTACATCTATTGGAGTTTGCTTATAATGCCTCTTATCACCGAAGTATCGGGATGAGCCCATTCAAAGCTCTGTAGTACGGACAAGATTGCCTCACACCATTAACTTGGTCCGACCCATTGATCAAGGTTGAGATGTCCACAGATGCTTGATGATATGGAGCAACAAATGCGGGCAATCTGCAAAGATATTAAGGCTACCCAGGACATACAAAAGTAGTATGCAGACAAGAAAAGAACGGAGAGAGTGTTTGAAGAATCAGATATGGTCCTCATTCGTGTACGACCCAAGAGAAGCTCTTTATCTCTAGGGAAGTACAAAAAGCTGTCTCCAAGATACCGCGGGCCATATGCCATTACTAAGAAAGTAGGAGATCTAGTTTATGAACTTCTTCTGCCTCCCCATCTCAAGGTGCATAATGTGTTCCATGTCAGCTTACTTAAAAAGTATGTACCCAGCCCGAGTCATGTGCTAGATAATGAACAGTTGACTTCTCAGACTCAAGGCCAGATGGAACTCCAACCCAAAGAAATCCTTGATGTTCGGGAGAAGGATCTCACGAACATAGTCCTTAGAGTGTTTCTGGTCAAGTGGAAGTTCAATCCCTTAGATGACGCCATTTGGGAGAAAGAAGAAGAGCTGATAAAGGACTACCCCCACTTTGTGAGATGAGGACATCTCACGTTTTTCAAGTGGGAGAGGATGTAAGGTTCCTCCTCAGCCCTAAAAGATGTATAAGCTCTCCTCTCAGTCCCCTGTAATAACCATCCCTTATTTCAGAATACAAGAAAACATTGTTTTTCCTTGTTTTTGGTCTAGAGAGAGAAAATGTTCTAGAGAGAGAGATCATTCTATTTAAAGATATTTTTGGATACAAAGTTTCTCCTTATATTTAATATGAATTTCACTAAAACAAAAGTTCAGAAAGAATTTTCCAATGTGCATCAGAAATTAATTGTGAATAAGTGTATTAGAGACCTTAGCCTAAGGATCCACATTTTCAAATTTTTTTGATTAAGGTCCAAAGAGTGTTCTAAAGGGCCAATAGGATTAATCCAAGTGTTTCAATAAGAAAAATGCAAAGAATAAAAGAAAATCTCCCAAAAATGAGTAAATTCTCACATAAGATGAAGAGTTGACTAAGTACTGGGTTTATTAGTTAAAAAAATGAGGTTCAGTAGAAAAATGAATTTTTGACACCTCAGGAGGGAGGCGGCTCATGAAGGAGGCACCTATTTCACATCATTACTTCACAATTTTAATTCAAAAAATGAGATATTTTCATCTCTCCTCTTTCAAACTGGATCAAAAAAGTGAGCTAAACTGGTCCAAAACTTGTCCAAAACGGATCAAACTAAAGCTGGAAGCCTCTAGATCCCAATTAGACTTGGTTGGTGGCCTCCCTCACCTTTAAATAGACCCTCCTTCCTTTGTATTTTCAACGTTTTGTATTGACATGCCAATATAATCTTCAAATTAGTGTAATTTTATTATTCCTCTATTTTGCCTCTTCTTGGGAAGCTTTGGAGCTTCACTAATCTTCATCCTCTCTTGGAGATTACCCTCTCCATCTTGGTGGCCAAGCTTTCTCTTGGGGGCTTCACTTCTCTCTAAAGAATCAAGCCAAAAACCAAGGGTAAGCCTAAATCAATGGTGTTTTTCTATCTTTTTCAATGGTAATCTTCTTCCCAACCTCTCTAATGCTTGGGAAGCATTTTAATCAATGGTGTTTTCTTAAAACCAAGCTTCTAGTGATTCATATTGTTTAAATGGTTTAATGCTAATCTTTTTTGCTTAAATATAATATTTTTGATTAGTAAATCTATCTTTTAGAAAAATTACTCGTCTTTATGGTTGAATCCTTCTTAGAGGGATGGATCTTAGTATTAATCTCTTTTTTCTTAATCAAAACTCTAGGCTTAACAAGCTAGAGATAGAGATTAAGCATTTTTATGATTTTTATTCTAATTAAAAGGAGGATTAATTCCTTTAAGCTTGTTTATGATTAAGAAAATTCATATTAATTCATTTTATGTTGAAAGAGAGTTAAGTAACATTTTTGTAAGTATTTTCTTATAGGAATGATAAATGGATATTTAAAACAAGAAAAAAACAAAATAAACAAGAGGTTTCAATGTAATTATGCTTATAATTATGCTTATGTATGCATAATAAATTTTTAGTTTAAAAAGAGAAAGTCTCACCATATTTCATAATTATGTATAAATATTTAGAAGTAGAAATTTGAGAATTCTTAGAAAATGCAGCGAAGCTATGGCAACATTGTTTTTTAAAATGAACTTAATTCTATGCATAAAAAAATTAGATGCAAAAAGAGCAATTCTCATCATATTCTATGCATAAGCATTTTAATGGTAAAATAATGATTTTGTTACATTTTTTGAAAATACTTTTATAGTATTTATGCATAAATGTTTAAATGGAGAAAGGATGAATTTTTGTTATAATTATTTTTATATGTGCATGCATAAAAAATTAGATGCAAAAAGAGGAATTCTCATCATATTCTATGCATAAGCATTTTAATGCTAAAAGAAGGATTTTATTACATTTTTTGAAAATACCTTTATAGTATTTATGCATAAATGTTTAAATGGAGAAAAGAGGAAAAAAGGAATTTTCACGATATTCTATGTACAAACATTTTAAATATCAAAAGAGGAATAATTATCATATTTCAAAATAAGTATATTCATGGTATGTATATACATGGATATTTTTATTTATTTATCAAAAAGAGAAATTTTATCGTACTTTTAATTAGAAAAATGCACAAATTAAAATTGGTAACAAAAGAGAAGGTTTCACCATATTTTACGTAGATAATTTAGGGCATGTCAATGTCGAGGTTCAAATAGAGAAAAGAAAATTTTAGAATAATTCTATGTGAACATTTTAAATAAATGATGTATACATATTCACAAAAAGGATCATTGGAAGAAAAAGAAATATTCTTATTAAATTTCATTATTTATGAATAGAATTATTTACAATTCTATTATGTCCAAGAAAGAATGAATTTTTGTTATTTTGGATTTTTACCATTACGATTGAAAATCACAGTTATTTTATCAGGTAAATAGGAGAAAAACCTTTAGGAAACAAATCTAGGATTAAATCTGAGTAATTCAGGGTTAGACCATGATCACGTGAGAAAGGTGGGTCAGTAAGATGCCTTCCCATCTCTTGAATCAAGGCTTATGAGACCAATCCCGATTCTTCAGTATATGAAGAATGGATAATCAGCTGATCTAGAGAAGTTTTCCCTAAGACTTGAAATCGTCTAGAAACAAGTTATAAATTCGTTGTAATTGAGGGTTGGATCACCGAGATACGTGATTTGTGATTTTCATTGAGAAAGCCTGGGTTGAAAATAAGGGAGTCTCGTGAAACCAAACTCAATGGAAAATTCTTACTTGCATAGAAACTCTATTTTTGTAAAGGACTGTCTTACACTAGAATGCTAGAGGAAGCATTTGCCTTATTGTTAAACTAAGGAGAGTTAATGTTGCAACAGCTAGCGGGGAGTCATCGAAGGACGTCTCCCGCCCGCGGGCAAAGCATGCAAAGATCTTGACCTTGGTATGGTTGAAAATGGTACACTTTTGGTACGATGGGCGAGGGCCGATGAAGCGGTCGTTGAGTGAAGTACTAGGACACCTAAGGAGGATCCTAGAGGGTTTCTACCACGCAATGCATGGGCTGCTAGGACACCCATGCATATGTTGAGGAAGATATTCATGGACTGGCGAGAAATTATCTAAGTTTAGTGAAAACTTAAAAATGGACCTTGTTGGTTGACTAGCTGGTCTTCAACGGAGGGTCTGGATGACAATTTGATGGAACTGGAATTTTGAGGATTATGATGGAAACAACAACATGTGGTTTCATTTCAATTCTGTTTGAAGATAGTTGAATCTGAGAAAAGGCAATTTCATATTAGGTGCATAAGTGGTGTATCTATTTTGTATTTTGCATGAGTGCCGGCTAGGGGACCTGGGAACTCTTTTCCCTGGTACCCGGAACAAAACACAACCAAATTTTTATAAAAAGGAATCCCACCAATATAGTGGTTGGGTGGGCGGTTGGCTAACCCATGGGCTGATTGGGGTTAGTAGGCTAGATCGGTGGATTCCCATAACAAAATTCAGTTAGGTTTAAGTTACGATAGTTAAATTAAGTCCCAGGAAGATTCTTGTTCTATGGGAAAGAATCAACGGCTATGCCTTGCTTAAGGAAAAAAAAGCGATGATTTCTATGAACCAAGTGCAAGTTCCTCCTTGATTCGGCCATGTGACCCACGGGTTCGGTCGAAATACAAAGGATAGATAAGGCCCTTGACTACATTAGAAGATTTTCGTGGAGGAATCGCCTATGCTTTTTGGGCGAGGGAATTTTTTTTTGGGTTCGGGAAGAACCGCCGGATTAGTCTCTTGTTTGGACATTCGTGGGCGAGGCCCCGAGTGGGAAGCTCTGGCTTGCGTGCAAGGTTGCTACTTTTGCTGCCAGCACTCCAGAGTTCGATGCGTAGAGGGGGCAAGGGTCTCATAGTATACCCCATAAGGTAACTGGGGGGCCCCTAAGGTTTGAGTGAACAAGCTCGAATAGTACTTTGAAGGTGATGAACTCAATGCAGCCTTGCCAATAACCTTCAATGACCTCCAAGTTATAGCAATCTTGGATGGAGGAGTAGGAGTGAGCATTGTTACAAAACAATGCTGGGAAAAATGGGGAGCACCCACTTGGATGACACCGCTTTGTTGGTTAAACTTGTTGATGGAGCCACAACTAGACCCATTGGTCTACTAAGGGATCTTAAGATTAAGATCCTCGGGACTACTTACCGCCACACTTTCATGGTGATGAATTTTGGATGTTAGCCAATCTCTTACAATTGCATCCTTGGCAGACAATTCATGAGAGATTAAAAAATGATTTATGATTGGGATACCAACCACATATACATTCCGCAAAAAGACCTAACATTCAAGATCAATCTATAAACATGGAAGGTCCACCCCATGAGCGGGCATACCATTCATAGAGCACTCTGTCACCACACAACCACGCGATCCACTACAGTCCAATTGTGCCAAACATGCCATAAGACACTTGAAGATGGAGAGTGAGGGGTGTGCACCGCTTCCAGAGCGAGATGACTCTGAGAATTGGAAGCATATACTTGCTACCCTGGACATTTTGCCTAAACGCACATGTACAAGGTTTGCTACTATGGAAGACGAGCATGAAATTACATGTAAGATTCCTCCCTCCAACTTTTGAGGTGTAAAGGTGTAAAAACCTCCCCTTCTGTTCTTGTAATTATTCCCATCTCTGAAATAGAAGAGAGATCTTATTTTACCCTATTTTATCCTAGAGAGAGATAATCTTAAATTAAGATATATTTGGATATAAAAATTCTCCTAACATCTAAAATAGATTCCCCTAAAACAAAAACTCAAAAAGAACTTTCCAATGTACATTTTGAATTAATTGAAAATTTATATAAAAGACCTTAGTCTAAGGGTCTACATTTTCAGAAATTTTTGGATTATGGTCCAATTAAGGCTCCAATAATGGGCCAAATGGATTAATCCAAGTGTTGGGATGAGATAAATTCAAAGAATAAAAAAAATTCCAAAAATGAGTAAATGCTCACATAAGATGAAGAGTTGACTGAGTACAAGGTTTATTAGGTAAAAACTATGAGATATTACTAAAAAAATGAGATATTTTAGAATAATGATGCATTTTTGACACCTTGGTAAGGAGAGGGGGACTCTTGAGATAGGCGCCTAATTCACACATGTGGATGAGTTTTTAATTCAAAAAAATTGTGATATTTTTATCTCTCCTCTCTCCTGGATCAATCCAAATCAAAAAGAGAGCCAAACTGGTCCAAATCTTATCTAAATTGAGTCAAAGTGAACCTGGAAAATTCTAGAACCCAGTTGGACTTGGTTAGTGGCCTCCCTCACCTATAAATAGATCCTTAGTCTTTTGTAAAAAAAATTGTGAACTATACCATGCCATTTTTACATTAAAATAATGATATTTTCTATTATCCCTTAAAAATCCTCTACTTTTGGAGAGATTGGAGCTTCTCTCTCTCTCTTCAACAATCCTTGGAGCTTTCTTCTCAACACACAAACCAATTGATTGGTTGGGGGCTTCCTTCTAAGATAAAGAAGCAAGCCAAACCTAAAGGTAAGAAGAATTTCATAGTTTTTGATTATATTCTCAATGGTTTCACTTCTCAACCCCTCTCAAGCTTGAGAAGTTTCAAATTAATTTTTTTCAATGCAAATCAAGCTTTCTATAAGAATTCTAATGATTAATCATAAAAAAGTTAATCTTTATGTATAATTAGGATGCTTTTTATGTATATCTCTCTCTCCCAAAAGAATAGGATGCTTTTTAATCTTTATGTATAATTAGGATGCTTTTTATGTATATCTCTCTCTCCCAAAAGAATTAGTCATTCCTATGACTAATTCTTTAGCAAATGAATGCTTCTCATTGATAAATTCTTAGTTCAAATCCAATCTCTAAGCTTGTTAAGCTAGAGGTTAAGAAAAATGGCTTATGCTTTTATGTTAATAAAATTATGGTAAATTTATACTTTAATTCCATAATTTAGAATTAAGATTAAGGATAGTTCTTCTATCCTAATTGTATTACAAAGTCTTAATCTTTTTAGAAAAAGTAAAAATTATCAGTAATAGCAAGCGAAGCTATGGCAAAATGTTTAGAAAATAATACATATCTTATTTTTATGCATAATGCTAAAAGAGGACTTCCTACCATATTCTAGGATTGGTCATCCTATGCTAAAAGAATGATTTTCATCACATTCATGGAAAACTAATTTTTAGTGTTTATGCATAAATAATTAATTAAAGAAAAGAGGAATTTTGGTATTTTTTATTTTTATGTAAAAAGAGGAATTCCCATGATAATGAAAATCCATGTAATTAAATGAAAAAAGAGAAATTTTGGTATATTAAAATAATAAATATTTTTTATTTAAAGAAAAATTTTAGATAAATTTATTTTATGCATGAGAAAAATTTAAATGATAAAAGAGGAATTCCCATGACATTTGGAATTCAATCATTTAAATGGTAAAAGTGGAATTCTTGGCATATTTGAATTAATGGATATTTTTATTTAACTTTAAAGAGAAATTTTAGATAAATTTATTTCATGCATGAGAAAATTTAAATGATAAAAGAGGAATTTCCATGACATTTGAAATTCAATCGATTAAATAGTAAAAGTGGAATTCTTGGCATATTTGAAATAAGGAATATTTTTATTAAAGAAAAGAAGAATTCCCATGACATTTGGAATTCAATCATTTAAATGCAAAAAGAGGAATTCCCATGATAATTGAGATCCAAGAAATTAAATGGAAAAAGAGAAATTTTTAGCATAATTCAAATTATGAGTATTTATAAAAAGTGAAATTTTGAGCATTATTGAGAAATATGGGTAGAATTGATTTTTGTAAATCCCATGAATCTTTTACTCAAAAGAAGAATATTGAATATATTTCACTTGAGAAATTTGAGAAAGAATATGAAAATATGAAATCAAGGACCAAGATTCCAGGCTCTAGCTCCTTCCTTCCAGAGTAATCAGGTTCCTTTCCGCTAAAATCAGGAAAATCCCAGAGGTAGACCCTCTAACCAACCCTAAGTTTTAATCCAAAGTAATGCAAGAGCTCCGCCTTAGAGTGTAGAGGATTTTTAGAGAGAGAGAGAAGCTCCAATCTCTTCAATTTTGTAGAGGATTTTTAGAGGATAATAGAAAATATCATTATTTCAGTATAATACTGGCATGGTATAGTTCTCATATTTTTTTACAAAGGGCTAAGGACCTATTTATAGGTGAGGGAGGCCTCTAACCAAGTCCAACTAGTTTCTAGAATTTTCCAGGTTCAGTTGGCTGAATTTGGATAAGATTTGGACCTAGTTTGGCTCCCTTTTGATTTGGTTTGATCCAGGAGAGAGGAGAGATAAAAATATCACAATATTTTTGAGTTTAAAACTCCACCACACATGTGAAATAGGTGCCTCCTTGAAGAGCCCCCTTCTCCTTACCAAGGTGTCAACATTGAATCATTATACCCAAAATATCTCATTTTTTTAGTAATATTCATAGTTTTTTACTAATAAACCTTGTACTTAGCTAACCCTTCATCTTATGTGGGCATTTACTCAATTTTGGGTATTTTTCTTTTAAAAATTAGATTTATCTCCTCCCCACACTTGGATTGATCCTTTGGCACCATATTTCCCATTCAGATAGACACTCACCAAATCATCATCCTCCACCACTGATACTGGAATGAAGGGATGTAATGCATGAAAAATATGAGTAATCACCATGTAAACATGATGCCTAAGTGTGTTTAATCTCTCACCAAGAGAATGGAAATAGCCTTCCACAAGCCAAGAGAGAAGCCATGAGCTCCAAGAAACATAAGTTTCCATTTCTAAAAATGATCATCAAAAGTTACAACCATGGTCCAAGTCCCCTCTTTTATACATGGACTTGTCCCATTATTAACCCTATTGAATAAAGTTCCTACTTTATTACAAACCATCCCTTCCCAAAGATTTTGTCCTCAAAATCAATAACATGTACAATCTCAAAGTATGAGACTCTAATGTAATCAATGGGAAGTGGTTAAGAGTTCTCAAGTACATCCAAAGCACATATACAATGAAAATCCGGATGTATACAAGTCCACCAAGCTTCAAGCCCAAAGTGTATGAGTGGGACTGTTATGACAGCCCTTCTAGTCGATGAAGACCCTTGAAAATCCTTCATTTAGACTCCATATATTGGGCTGAAAATGATATGTACACTCAGCCATATGTAGCCCACATCATAATCTTTCATTAGGATACGCCATGAAGCTTGTTGGAGTAGAAAAATATGCCCAATAGTAGACCTTCCCAAAGCTATCCAGAAATTACAGCATGTATACTTCTTTGTGTTGAGTTTGAGAGAGTTGATGGATTTAGAGTTGATGAAGCTATGAGTGCTCCCGGAATCCACAAGAATATGTGCAACCCTCCCATTGATGGTCCCCACCAACCTTAGTGTGCTTGGGTTCTTGCAACCCGCCAACAACTCTTGTGAGATAGAGCATATGCAAGCTGAAATTTCTGCATTGGTAGGCATGTCTCCGTCTCCACAAGGCTTTCCTTAACTCCACCTCCCGGAGATCAAACGGAAACTCACCATCCTCCGTGTGATGAAAGAATGGTCTTCAAGTGACTCCTGATGTGCTTCTTCATTGCAATCCTCCCATTCCTCAATGTCATGAGAGTCATCCTTGTTCTCTTCCTCATCCATGAGGATCATAGTGGCCACAATCTTCTTTGATTTGCACACATGCCCGGGTGACCACCTCTCTTTGCACTTGAAACATAGCCCTTTGCTTCTCAACTCCTCAATCTTTGGATCATCCATTCTTTGAGTCTTCTTGAAGGGTTGAAAGGGCTTCTTCTTCATGAAGTCACTACTCTTTTTGGCATCAAATTGATGTATCCCATTCTTTGGCTGTCCACCCCTAAATGATGTAGGAGTTCTTGGATTAGAGGATGGTAATGTAGAGGTAGGACCTTTCCCAAAATTGTAAGAAGTAGTGGTTGGTTTGAGTGTGTCTTTGGTGAAGGTCATGGGCTGAGACCTCTTGTACTTTGGCTCATAGAGTTCGGCTAACCTCATAGCTTCTTTGAGAGAGCTAGGCCTTTGAGCCGACACATCCGCCTTGATGAAGTGTTCAAGCCCATGCACAAACTTTTTCATCTTCATGTCTTCACTCAAGCCTTCCACGTACATTGAAAGCTTCAAAAATCTCTTGATGTAACCTCTCACCATCATCCCCTTTTGAGAAAGCTCATACCATTCTTCATGGTATCGGTCGAGCACTAAAGGTGAAATGAAGGCCAAGTTCATCTCCCGCTTCAATCCTTCCCAAGTTGATGGCGTGTTCCCTTGTTTGACCAAGTGCCTCCACCATTGATGAGCATAATCTTCAAGATGTAAGGAGGAAAATTGTACCATATCAATTTGGCTCTAAAACGCAAAATATATGTCAGAATTAGGATTTTGACGGCTCTATAGAAAGCTAACGGAAGATAGAACCTACCCCTAAAAGCATTTTGATTCAGTCAAAGTGGAAGTATATTCTGTTTGACTTTAACCAGAAAGTCAACATGACTACTTTGACCGAGATTGTGATATCCGATTAAGGGGTTCTATGGCTCATTTGAAAACTCTCAAGGAGTAGAATAGAGTCATGTAATCACTCGGACCTAATCCCAAAAACCCTAGGACTGAATTAGGGTTTTGTAAAATCCCAGAAATTTCCAAAATTCGGTCCCAAAGCTCAATCCGGCTACAAATGATTGGTGTTTCTCCCCTTGGTAGTTGTGAATAACTCTTCAAGTGTATCCATGGGGTAAATCTCCAATCAATAAGCTTGTTTGGCTCCCTTGTTGGAAAAATTCCGCCATAGTCTCCTTTGTAATTGGAACCAAATCTCAAATGGAAATGCAACTTCTCAAATCACAATGCAATACTCTTTGTATCCCACAATGTCATGAAAGATCATATGCACTCTTTGTCCATCAAAGCATTTGCAATATCCATACAATATGACGGAAAAAGGGGCCCCATTGCCCAAATGCATCCACAAAGTCGATGGTGAGGATTGTTGAGGACGCGCGTTGAAGCTTGCCAATCTCCCGGCCAAGCTCTTCTCACCCCTTCACCGAGTTTTCCTCCAAGGTGAAGGTTGAGGCCATTTCTTCACACCGGTGTACCTAATCCCCCTTTGTACCACTTTTCCAAGGCAATCACGGCACAAAGAGTTCAAGCCATTCTCCCCTTGGCCTCTCCAACCAATGCCAAGGTACCCTCACACATTGCTAGATTCTATAGAAACTTGAAGTGGTAGCAATGGTGAGTGTAGGTACAAAATGATGTGGATAATATCAAATGATAGAACAAGTTTGTTGGCTTACAAGTATTGAGCATGACTCATGCCCTTTTACAATTTAGAACTCATCAATAAAGCATGGACTCATGCCTCAATCCATCATCCAAAAGCTCCAACACAAACCAACAATTCACAATGCCCTCACCATGGCATTTGCATAAACAATTGTTAACCACAATCAAGGCATTTGCAATTGCATTCCAACAATCCCTTTCACATCATATTGACAAATGCATGCTTCCAAAACTTATGCTCTCTTATGCCCATGTGTAAAACATAGCATTGGCATGGCTATGTAGAGCATCCATAGTGTCCATATGGCATCAAGATGAGCATGAGAGACTCCAAAAACATTGCATAAGCTTGCTATTCCATCAATGGCATGCCAATTGAGACATAATGAAGAAAATCCCCCAAAATGTGATCTATGAATTGGCCAAGCTCATGTGGAATCAATTCCTTTCACCATTGCCAACAATAATGCATGGAGAAGCAATATTGGCATGTGAATGGTCAAGCTTTAATGGTTAATTTCTGAAAATTAGGGGAGTTTGAATGTGTCCAACCCTAATCCATTCCCAAGCTCCACCAAATGCTTCAAACTTGCAAGAAATTGATCAAACCACTCACCAATGTCATCCGGAAAGCTTCAATGGTAGAAAATGTTGAAGAAGCCTCTTGTTGAAGAAAAACGTAGCCCTTCTTTGCTCTGAAATTTGCAGCTAAATAACACCTCCCATGTGCTTGAACAAGGCTTGAAAATATGCTCCAAACAAGGGCTAAGAACCCTATTGAAAGGCTTCCATCTCTTGAGGTAGTAGAGCTAGGCTTCACCTAGCTCTCCCTCACGAATTTCAGCGCCGTTTTGAGGCGGCAGCCTGCTGCAGCCCGCCATTTTCGCATCTTTGCCTCCTCCATAAAGTGATTAGACCACCAATGATGTCCATGAAGAGTGTACAAGCTTAGCAATGAAAGATATGGTCAATGTGGCAAGGTATACTAGGGTTTCTCACAGCCATGGAAGAATGAACAAAAGCTCTCCAATCTTGAGAAAAAAATTAGCAAGAAGAGGCTCAAATGAAAGATCTCAGTGAGCTCTACAAAAACCCTAAGGTTTGGCATCAAAACGGGTAAAGGAAGAGCATCCTATGGCTATGGAAAGCTTGAGGAAGAAGAAGATGATTACTAAACGTGATTACCAGAAAAGTTAATTGCAATTAGTCACTTGCCCTAAGTTTTGGCCCGACTGCCCCAAATTTTTGGTCCAGAGGCCCAAAATTTGGTCCAAAAATGGCAAAATTGGCCAAAATCACTCAAAATTCAAGCAATTTCCATGAAATGCTCACCATCTCCATGAGATTAAGCAAGATTAGAGAAGATTTGTCAAGAATCACTCAAGGATTACAAGAAAATGAAAAAAAATTAAAAGAAACTCAAATTTTCAAGCAAATTTTCCCAACAACCCATGCATGCCCATGATCAAAATCAAGAGCTCTGATACCAATTGGAATGAAGGGATGTAATGCATGAAAAATATGAGTAATCACCATGTAAACATGATGCCTAAGTGTGTTTAATCTCTCACCAAGAGAATGGAAATAGCCTTCCACAAGCCAAGAGAGAAGCCATGAGCTCCAAGAAACATAAGTTTCCATTTCTAAAAATGATCATCAAAAGTTACAACCATGGTCCAAGTCCCCTCTTTTATACATGGACTTGTCCCATTATTAACCCTATTGAATAAAGTTCCTACTTTATTACAGATACATTGATAGACCCAAGGGATTCAACAATGCCCTTGATCTTTAAGGCATGTTCATTGATGGACATGCTTTTCTTTTCCATAGTATGCAACTCTTGCTTTAATTGCAACTTCCTTGCCTTTGTGTTAGTCCGAAACATCTAAACCAGATTCTGCCATACAACTGCTGGAGTGTTTGCATCCTGTATGTGTCTTATCATAGTGTTTGTGACACTAGTTGAAAGCCAGTACACGACTTTTCTTGCACCCTGATTCCAATCCTTGAATGCCTTTATATCTGCAGGAGTGGCATTATCCTCAGATAATTCTGGAAGCTCCTCATTGTCTCCTTCTACATAATCCCAAAATCCTTTACCCATTAGGAAATTGGTCATTCTAAACTTTCAAGCATGGAAGTTATTCTTATATCCAGCTTCTCACTAACAATCTGATTAATTTCGTCAGATATGTTTTTCTGCAACAATCAAATAACTTACAAATAGACAGCTTCTATATGCAACCTGTAATACAACAGTATCTCTTGTAACTGTTACAACAAGTAGCGGTACTTCAGCACAACAGCTTGTGTGTCACCAAATGTGACCAAAGTACATGTACATACACCTAGTATCAACAATACATGTGCAAACCCTGTCTGCACTTCCAAAATGCACTGTTGCACTGCAATAACTAGATTTTGAGTAGAAACAGTTCTCTACCAGAACTTTCAAAAAATTGCTAAAAATACCTCCTCAGTGGCAAAACGGAGCCTGTAACGTGCCCAAAGCGCGAATCTGGCTGAAAAAAGATTGTCCAATAAGACTATATACCTACCCTCTAGCTCTGCTCCCGCGAAGACATGTTCCCAATCAAAGATGTGTACCTCCCAGAGCTACTGAGGGGGTGTTGTACCTAAACCAAGAAGAGGAAAGAAATGATGGTGCTCTTACCCATGTATACCACTTCTTCCTTGCTTGTTCTTGCCTCTTGCTTGTCTCCTTAGCTCTCACATGAACCAGGCTCTGATACCATAAAGACAATGTGGGGGAGAGGGAGAGCCTCAAACCTTAGCAAGCAAACACACACACACACACACACACGAGAGAGCAAGACACAAGAAAGAGAGATGGATAGCTAAATTTTCTTCTATCTTCTTCTTCTCTACTCAACCAACATAACATAAAGATAAGAGTACACACTATATGGGTTAGTACTCAACTACTACAACATATAGGGGTCAGTCCATAATGTGAACCCAACTAAATGAGCTGGCACTATAACTATGCCAGTCTCTAGTAATCCAAAATGGCTGTCACACATCCTGTCATCCCATTGGCCGTATATCAGCCATAATCTCACCAACCATGCCAGTGGTGTAGATGCGGAAGCTGTCACCCAGGCGGGTCATCAATGTCTGTCGTAGTACTACTTGAGCTCAATATCTCAACATTAAAGCAGTGGCCAATTGGTCTAAATTGTGTCTTGACATAGACTCCTTGCTTTTCTCATCATGCTTTGTGCTGGTAGTCTTGAAGGAAGCTTCTAATGTGCCTTCATGGAGTTCTCGGGAACATGTTCCCTTGAAATTGTCCTCAAAATCTATAGCACTCCTGCATCAATGTCTGCCGTAGTACTACTTGAGCTCAATATCTCAACATTAAAGCAGTGCCAATTGGTCTACATTGTGTCTTGACATAGATTCCTTGCTTTTCTCATCATGCTTTGTGCTGGTAGTCTTGAAGGAAGCTTCTAATGTGCCTTCATGGAGTTCTCGGGAACATGTTCCCTTGAAATTGTCCTCAAAATCTATAGCACTCCTGCAACATTGCTCAAAGTAGGTATGGCCCAAGGCATACAATGAGTTATGTAAGGGCACACGATCAAGAGCCTCTAGAAATCTCCCTATTAACCTTTTGTCAGAGAACTTGTCTCTAGCACTACAGCGCGAGTGGAGATATCTAACTCTATTGTAGTCTCTCAATTGGGCTCCATCTGGTACCTTGGTAAGAATATCCAACCTTGAAAGCCTCCTTCAAAGCTTCAAAGGTATCTTTATCCTCAGTCTTCAAGGACCTAAACTATTGGCCTGTTTTACCATCAACGGTGAGGCCAAAGGTGCTCAACTTGACTTGATCTTCTACATGACCGAAGGCATCACATATTTGATTAAACATCTCTAAATGTGAGTGTGAGATTGGATCTCTAGTCCCATCAAATTTCATGATAAGTTTCGAGATGTTAGCGGGTTTTTTCCACTCTATTCTCGGTGCAGGTGCTGGTTGCACTGGTGTTGGAGGTGTGATACTTGCAGCCACCCCCTCCCTATTTCCATGGCCAATCTCAACATTTCTGGTGTTAGCCCTGCCATGGCTAGAACAAGAGTAGTTTGAGGAAGGGTAGATGGAGGAGCGGGGGCCGGGAGGATAATAAACCATAGGACGCTCCTATCTGATAGGTGGGTTTAAATGTACCCCTCGTGGTCTCATGTGGTACCCAAGATAGACTCCTTGGTACTACTGATATACAGGTGGACCGGGCTGATGTGAAGGGTCTGGTAGACCCTTTCCCTTTGGTGCAATGTTTCTGGTCCTTGAGATGAGCCCTGGTTTTTGCACTCATCCTTGGGCCCTATACTGATTAGCTATACTTGAAATTAGCATAGCTCTCCAGACTGATGGCTCTGTCTGGGTCTATTGGCTTCCACTTTTCCCTACTTCCACTCTACGATCTAGAGACGGAGTGGGCTCACTTTCTTGTGGTTGGTCCATGCCTCTTGTCCTGGGTTGTGGTTCTTCTAACTGTGTATTTCCCAATATAAATCACAGAGCCTCGAAGAAAGGCTTCTCTGTGAATTTGTGGGAAAGGTAGGTTCTTGCTCTTGGAAAGATGGTATGTCCATGCATTGAAGTTTTGGCTCTCCTATTTCAAGGTCTAGAGGCCCTCGTCTCGTCCTTGGGTGGTCTTTGCTTTCACTAGTACTGTCAAAGATGAGCACCTTTTGACTCCACTCAGTATTGACCGATGGGTCCAATCTTATAAACAAAGAAGCGTACTAAGAGTTTGCTTCTTCAAAAAGAGGGTTATTTCGCACCAATTTACCCGATCCTAGGTGCATGGGAATATGGAACTGCTGTGCAAAACCCCTCTGTGGAAAAAGGTTTATTTTTTGTTTTTTTTTGGGGGGAATGAAATGCCCGTATGCTTTGGAAAAAATGGGCATACGCTTTCAAAATGTGAAATGAATGGGCATACGCTTCTCAGGGGGAGAAGGAACGGGGACGTTTGCTTGCAAAATGAAAAGTGAACGGGCGTACTCTTCTCAAGGAGAGACAAAACGGATGTTCGCTTGCGGAATGGCATGGCATGCACTTTGAAGATGAAAGAAGTGTTGAAATTTGAGCATAATGATGAGCTATGGTGGATCAAACACTAGAATCAACATCATTAACAAAGTGATTAGCAAATGATTAAGACGTAATTAGTGAATAATTAGCAAAAAGATTAATGTAGGCATGGATACTCAAAAACCAGCAAATTCTCATTAGGGCTATGCCTCAATTTATAGAGTTTACATCAAGCATCAAATCCCATTGATTTCTCCATGATTCACTCCCAGAATATCTCCACCTTTTGCCTGATTCTCTCCACCTCTTCTCTTTTCCCTGAATAACTCCACACTCCTAAATTCTCTCATGCTACCCTTTATTCTCTCCCAGTAGATTCTTCTCACCTTTTCACAGGTTCTTTCACAATTACATCTCCTCTTTTACAGCCTCTATCCAAGAGCTTGTTCCCACACACACTCTATTCACTTGTATATTTCAACACCTCCCCTCAAGTGAATACTCCTAGAACACCTAGACCCTATACCAAATTTGCCTCCCCTTACTTGGTAGTCCGCGACCAGTGTCTACTCCTCCCCTCAAGTTATCTCAGCACACCTGGACCCTGTATCAAGTTTCTTTCTTACTTGACAGTCCGCGACCAGTGCCTCAAGTCCCTAAACCCATAGTCCTGACACTCTCTCTCTCTATGTGTCCAAGGCTTACTATAGTTGCCCGCGACCTTGACTAAAGTGCTCACACATACATCTACCACATGGCCTACATCATCGGTGGCTCAGAGGTGGTTTTACTTTGTTGGGGCAGGTTACATTGGGTTGTGGGGTCTCTCTCTCTCTCTCTCTCTTAGAGATTTTCACATGGCTCCTCACTCTTTGGAGCCTCACATCTTCTCTTGTTTTCAGTCTTCTTGTCGTGGCAGCATCTCTCCATGCGTCTGTCTCTTCTTTCAGTCTTCTCGGGGCAGCTTCTCTTCTTGTGGCAGCTTCTCTTCTCGTGTCCATGTCTTCCTTCAGATCTTCATGGTGTGGATCCTCTTCTTGGAAAGAGATATTCTTCTTCTTCCATGGCTGGGGCCATGAGCTCGTCCGTCAGGTCATTTTGCTCCATGTGAGCAACATGTTTCAATGTTTTGCTGACAGTTCCTTTGGGATTTTTATGTTTATCTTGTATCATTATGCAATGCAAACCCAAATTTATGCGGGAGGTCTTACCTCTTGGCTTATTCTGGACAAGGGCAGTGTCTGTTCCCATTTTACACTGATGCAATGTGCCCAATGCATAATGCGTATAGCATTCATTCTCATGCACATTCCAAATGCAATGTGCATTCATTCTCATGCACATTCCAAATGCAACTCTGGCTGTGAATAATCTTGAATTTGAGTGAGATTTACAGGCATTAACCAAGGGTTAAATGCAAAATGATGATTTTCACAAATTTATCAGCACAATTTTACCAGAAAGGGTAACCAATTTGTACGGGATGGTTGGAGTATCAAACCAACTCCGATTTGCAATCTGAAGTTATAGGGATCTGTATCAGATACCTAATGGTTAATTTGAACCCTCAATTGCACCAAAATACAGTGATTAGCACTGATTAATCACTGATTAGTAAATTAATGCTCTGTTTTGTGTGCAAAAAATAGAGTATGCGGGGAGTCCAGATCTGGTGCCTTCCACTTCAAATGAGCTCAAATGCTTTCAAAGGCATCAATAGCAATGATCTAGTAGAGGATTAAGCCAAGAAACACAAGATTTGACCAAATATTGAAAGCTTAATCTCTGTTTTACCAAAGTCACCTGCAGATTTGATGAAGAGCTTGGATCTCACTGTAGACTTGATGAAACTCAATTCTGTCTTCACCAGCTTGTAGAGCATGCTTGATTACACCTTGGGCTAAGAGGAATTAGAAGCATTTGATTTGAGCAAGGAGAAATCTTCAATTCCCTTCAGAAAAAACGCGCCAGCCAAATCGTTGATTTTTGCTTCGTTTCTTCGCGGTTTGCTGCGCCGTCTTGCTGAGCTTGTAGCCAAGGATGTTGGCTAGCTTGTGTTAGAAGCTTGTGCCCTAATTTTATGTGTGCAAGGTGCTAGAGATCCTCCACTGGCTGGGGGTGAAGGGGAGAAGTGAAAACTCACTAAAAATTTAATTTTTTTGCTAATTATCTAACTAATCCTAATTAATTAACTAATGGGCTCATAAACCTAATTGATTCTAGGCATGGCTCTGATACCATGTTAAAATTTGAGCATAATGATGAGCTATGGTAGATCAAAAACTAGAATCAACATCATTAACAAAGTGATTAGCAAATGATTAAGACGTAATTAGTGAATAATTAGCAAATAGATTAATGTAGGCATGGATACTCAAAAACCAACAAATTCTCATTAGGGCTATGCCTCAATTTATAGAGTTTACATCAAGCATCAAATCCCATTGATTTCTCCATGATTCACTCCCAGAATATCTCTACCTTTTGCCTGATTCTCTCCACCTCTTCTCTTTTCCTTGAATATCTCCCTGAATAACTCCACACTCCTAAATTCTCTCATGCTACCCTTTATTCTCTCCCAGTAGATTCTTCTCACCTTTTCATAGGTTCTTTCACAATTACATCTCCTCTTTTACAGCCTCTATCCAAGAGCTTGTTCCCACACACACCCTATTCACTTGTATATTTCAACAAGAAGGAATGGACATTTTCTCAAGAGAAGAAGGGAATGGGAGTTCCAATTGGGTCCAGAGTGGAATGGGCATGGCGTAGGGGATCATGCAGTCGATGACTCTCATGTGGCCTTCCGCATGGAGTTCACCCCCCAAGAAGCCATCGAAGCACGAAAACACCATATTATAGATAATTTGGGAAAAATCCCATTCCCATTTGAAAAATGGGATCATGGTGAACTTGTCCAAAATTTTGTCAAAACCCCCCATGTGACATATCATGATCTTGAAGAGTAGAATCTAGATCTACAATCTTCAACAAATTTAGAGTTGGCATGTTTAAGGTACATCCAAAATTAAATGGAGTGATTAATTTCCCAAATTATCTAATATTGACTTCGAACCTTCTTCCTCTCCAAAAGCCCTGACAACACCTCCTCCGACAAAGATGACAAACGACAATGATGATAGTGCAACAGAGGAGCCCCAGGAAACCACCCCCATCACCAACACCCACCCCCATCTCCCCCACATCAACCCCCTCCTCCCAGTCCATCTCACCCCAGCACAAGCACCCAACCCCCCCACCCCCACCCAGCACCACCACACTTCCTCTCTTCCCCTCACAATCCTCTATACTCCCTCACCTCCCCACTCTGCCTCCATCACTAACTCCTACCTCACCTACCACTCTGAACCCCCTCACGTCCCCACTCAGCCTCCATCACCAACTCCTCCCTCATCTACCACTCTGAACCCCCTCAACTAGCGCAATCCATCATATCACACGGAGTTCGATTAGGAAATAAACATCCTGCTCGATTGACAACACCAGGAGGCCCCCATTGCCAGGGTGACCGACCGCATGGACATCCATGTCCTACGGCCCTACCTCGATGCCAAATGTCAGGCGTAAATCTGCGAGGTGTTTTGGGCTTGTGTACATACGTGTGCATGGCATGTGTGAAGAGTTTGGCTTTGAATGCCTTGGCAAGTATTCAGGGTGGATGGTTTTGATTTGAGCTTGTTGGCCTGTCCGGAGCGTAGTCTACTGGTCCGCTGGAGGTGGTTTCAGCCGTTCGATGGCTCGTATGTGTATGCGTCCAAAAAAATGAGTGGGCATTGGAAGCTGTATTAAGGTGTGTGGAGACATGGGCAATAAAAGATTGAAAGGGGACAGTGTTGCCTTGGACATTGGTGTGAAAACATTGAGGATGGCCATCATTGAAGCTCTAATAAAATAATAATAATATCCACATGGCCAACTTATAGAAAGGCCACATGGCTGTTTACGATGATACCAGCGTTGGCCAGCACGTGAAGAGAAGGTTGGCGAAGGTGAAAGCTGGCGAGTACAGGTGGTAGCCGCTTTTAAAAGCTAGAGCGAAAGACGAAGGAGGTGCCTTTTGTTGTGTGGCTAGCTGCAGCCCCACAGGCTCAACTGCTGAGAGCGCAGCTTGGAAGCAGGGGCTACGAGTGCTTGGGCTAGGTGCCTTTTGTTGTGTGGCTAGCTGCAGCCCCACAGGCTCAACTGCTGAGAGCGCAGCTTGGAAGCAGGGGCTACGAGTGCTTGGGCTAGGTGAAGACGACGGTGGATGGGTTTTGAAGCGCTAGTTGGTGTGAAGCATAGCCCGCAGACACAAGTCCTCTCTGACCAGTGGGAGAAGGCAACGACTGGAGTGTGGCGGGCTGCTGAGAGAAGCCGCCTTGGTGAAGGGCACCGATTGGCTGGCGACAGAGAAGCTGGGGAGCAAAGGAGCAAGTGATGTACTAGCTGCTGGCTGCAGGCTCTCAGACGTGGCTGAAGGCGCAAAGGGTCCGCCAGGGTTCGTGTTTGGCAGCTGTCTAGCGTCAAAGCTGTCGGGTTGGCGACAGTGGTGGAGGGGACGCGTAGAAGTGATAGGCTGACGAGCAGGTGACTGGAGCAGCTAGACAGGCTGGCACAGTGGAGGGGCCCGTAAGAGGAGCTGAAGCCGACGGGCTGGTGATAGCAGGAGAGCAGAGGCCACTGATGGTCGTGTGGCTGGTGGACGTGAGAGAGGCTGGATGCCCAGGAGGGCTCGCGACCAGTGGAGGCTGGTGGACGTGAGAGAGGCTGGTGGATGCCCAGGAGGGCTCGCGACCAGTGGAGGCTGGTGGACGTGAGAGAGGCTGGATGCCCAGGAGGGCTCGCGACCAGTGGAGGTTCGCCGTGAAGAGTTGGGTCTAGGAGACAGGGGTGTGGACAAGCAAAGAGCAGGGGCTGGATGTGAGAGGAGCTTGACTTGGAAGCTGTATAGAGATAGGTGTTGCTGCTTGGCTGGTGGGGCCGGTAGCACTGTAGAGAAGTGGTAGAGGAAGTGGGTTTGTTGTGAGCTGGCAGAGGATCAGCACAGAGTGAGAGAGAGAGAGAGATGTTTGGGTAGCTGCTGCTGACGACACACACAGAAGTGATGGGCTACAGAGAGAGTTGAGGGTTAGCTGGTGGGGCGCCTTCTGAAGAGAGTGGCCAGGTTCTTTCTGGTGTGATTGGTACAGCAAGCAGGCGAGAGGTTCGCGGCGGTGATTGAGGATGTGGTGTATCCTCGGCAGTGACAGGTCAAAGTGTTGATGTGTTCGTGGGGAGGCTTGGTCGTCAGACGCAAGGTTGAATTCCAGAGGTGGTGTGGCCGTGGTCGAATTCCCTTGGCAGTAAATCCAGGCCGCCTGAGTGTTTTTATGGTTGTGTGAGTAAGGCTTCTGTGTCGTCGAGAGAAGCTTGTATGAAATGTTTTGACTAGGAATATATTGCTGGGTGTTTATCTTGGTCTATGGTGCCCCTGTTTTGGGCTGTTTGTCTGGCATGGGTGGGTGGTGAAGTGTGAGAAGTGTTCCAGCCGGTGGGGCTGGTGGTGCCCCCGTTCGTTTGTATTTCCAAGTTTGGGAGGTGAAGGGCTATAGAGGCAGTGGTTCTTTTTTCTTTTTTTCACCTCACATTCTTCTGGTGCCCCCACTGAGGAGAGCTCTAGTGTTGTTCTTTGCCTAGAAGGGTGTATGTTCCACTGAGGAGAGCTCAGGGATTGTTATTACAGGTAAACATGATGTGGTCTTATCCAGAGTTTCATGGCAGGAAGGGTGAAGATGTGTGTGACTTTTTGGAGCAAATGGAGTTGGCATGCATTAGCAACCATGTCACAGATGAAGAGCAGGTTCTAAGGCTAATAAAGATTTTCTTGAAGGGAGATGCCCGAAGCTGGCTTAAGGATTTTGAAGCACAGGATGCTGGTGTTTTGACCTTAGACAGGTAAGAAGGCCTTTTGGAGCGTTTTCAGCAAGTGGAGGATTCTAGTGTGCTTTGGCAGGAGTTGAGCGTCTTGAAGCAGGTCCATGGGGGCAATCACTGGATGATTTTGTGAAGGTATTTACATGTTTGTGGAGTAAGTGGTGTATGACATTGAAGCAGGAAGTTCCTCCAATGTTTTTGAAGAAGAGCTTGTTTATTGATGTTTGTTACCCCATTTAAAGGTCAGGGTTGTGTTGAAGAATCCCAAGTCATTTGATGATGCAGTTAGGGTTGCTAGGGAAAAGGAAGGCAAGATTTTGAAGCAGATAGAGATGGGTATTTATCCTCATGAAGGTGTTGTGTCTGCGAGGGATTGTCTGCGAGGGATATGAATGCAAATTTGGTTGAGGTGGATAAGAGTTCTATGCAAAGTTTGATTAGACAGGAGCCTCAAAGGCCTATACAGGTGCCAGAGAAAAAGCAGGATGAGGAATCTAGGTCAAGGTTTGAGACAAGTGAAGATGAGGAGTTGCCAGTGGATTCTTCTTTGGATGGGGATATCATGGCTGTACATGACAGTGATTTGGATGACATGCATGCACATGGAAGCAAAGAGGATGATGCCTTGGGATTGGCTAATGATAAGAAGGAAGAGGAGCTGGATATAGAATGTTTTGAGGATGATTCTTTGCCAGATTCTACACAAGGGAGGAGGAGGATGGGGTAGAGACTTGTGATGAAGTGAAGACGGTTTGTAATGCGGATGTGGAGAGTGTGGAGGAAGATCCTATTATCATGGATTTTCTTGGATAGCTTGATGGTGGTTTGGTACCTGTAATGAATGATGTGGATGTTTTTCCATTTGATGCATTATGTGCTGGGGAGTCTTTGGACGATGATACTAGGGGGGTTGGCAACACTCAAGAAGGTATGCATGTAGACTTGGCTGATGAAGAGCGTTGTGATGAGAGTATTGTGCTTGAGGATGATATGTGGGAAGTTGCTAGCCTTGATGAACAGGAGCCAGAGATGGACATGGATGCTGATATGGTTGAGAATGTAACAAAGGCTTCTGTGCGTGTTGCTGAAATGCTAAAGACAAAGTCCATGGATGACAAGGATTCTGAACCAGTTGAGTTATATGGTTGTGAAGAGATGCCTGAATTACAAAAGCTGGAAGTGCTTGTAGACACTGCTGATGGAAAGGATCTGGATTTTTCTGTGCAGAAAGGTCAGAATGCTAGAACCTGGCCTTCACTGGTGTTGATGAATGGGATGCTAAATGCTGCAATGCCACAGGTTTTGAAGACGAGGAGGTTTGTTGTGGGTAAAGTGGATGGAAATGATTTAGTAGCCTATATGGTTGATGTTTGGTATGCAGTGATGCAGCCATTGTGTTTCAGAGATATTGGGGAATGGGATGGTGAGTTACAGCTGTTTCCTTTTGATCCTGGTGGATAGCTATTGGACTTTATCTTTTGCTGCTGAGCATGAATGCTCTAGCAGATGGGGGGGTTGGCAAAGTATGTCAGGCGTAAATCTGAGAGGTGTTTTGGGCTTGTGTACATACGTGTGCATGGCATGTGTGAAGAGTTTGGCTTTGAATGCCTTGGCAGGTATTCAGGA
Organism: Cibotium barometz; assembly: GCF_041138505.1. Taxonomy (NCBI): domain Eukaryota; kingdom Viridiplantae; phylum Streptophyta; class Polypodiopsida; order Cyatheales; family Cibotiaceae; genus Cibotium; species Cibotium barometz. The sequence goes on along the minus strand of NC_141062.1, from coordinate 25,664,346 downwards.
TGGATGGTTTTGATTTGAGCTTGTTGCAGGCCTGAGCGTGGTCTACTGGAGGTCCGCTGGAGGTGGTTTCAGCCGTTCGATGGCTCGTATGTGTATGCGTCCAAAAAAATGAGTGGGCATTGGAAGCTGTATTAAGGTGTGTGGAGGCATGGGCAATAAAAGATTGAAAGGGGACAGTGTTGCCTTGGACATTGGTGTGAAAGCATTGAGGGTGGCCATCATTGAAGCTCTAATAAAATAATAATAATATCCACATGGCCAACTTATAGAAAGGCCACATGGCTATTTACGATGATACCAGCGTTGGCCAGCACGTGAAGAGAAGGTTGGCGAAGGTGAAAGCTGGCGAGTACATGTGGTAGCCGCTTTTAAAAGCTGGAGCGGAAGACGAAGGAGGTGCCTTTTGTTGTGTGGCTAGCTGCTGCAGCCACCACAGGCTCAACTGAGAGTGCAGCTTGGAAGCGTAGGGGCTATGAGTGCTTGGGCTAGGTGAAGACGGCGGTGGCTGGGTTTTGAAGCGCTAGTTGGTGTGAAGCACAGCCGCAGACACAAGGCCTCTAGCAAAGGAGCAAGTGATGTACTAGCTGTAGGCTCTCGAACGTGGCTGAAAAGGCGCAAAGGGTCCGCCAGGGTTCGTGTTTAGAGAGCTGTCTGCTGGTGTCAAAGCTGTCGGGTTGGCGACAGTGGAGGGGACGCGTAGAAGTGACGAGCAGGTGACTGGAGCAGCTAGACAGGCTGGAGGGGTCCGTAAGAGGAACTGAAGCCGACGGGCTGGTGATAGCAGGAGAGCAGAGGCCACTGATGGTCGTGTGGCTGGTGGACATGAGAGAGGCTGGATGCCCAGGAGGGCTCGCGACCAGTGGAGGTTCGCTACCGTGAAGAGTTGGGTCTAGGAGACAGGGGTGTGGACAAGCAAAGAGCAGGGGCTGGATGTGAGAGGAGCTTGACTTGGAAGCTGTACAGAGATAGGTGTTGCTGCTTGGCTGGTGGGGCCGGTAGCACTGTAGAGAAGTGGTAGAGGAAGTGGGTTTGTTGTGAGCTGGAAGAGGATCAGCACAGAGTGAGAGAGAGAGAGAGATGTTTGGGTAGCTGCTACTGACGACACACACATAAGTGATGGGCTGCAGAGAGAGTTGAGGGTTAGCTGGTGGGGCGCCTTCTGAAGAGAGTGGCCGGGTTCTTTCTGGTGTGATTGGTACAACAGGCAGGCAAGAGGTTCGCGGTGATTGAGGATGTGGTGTATCCTCGCGGCGCAGTGATGATGACAGGTCAAAGTGTTGATGTGTTCGTGGCTGGGAGGCTTGGTCGTCAGACGCAAGGTTGAATTCCAGAGGCGGTGTGGCCGTGGTCGAATTCCCTTGGCAGTAAATCCAGGCCTGAGTGTTTTTATGGTTGTGTGAGTAAGGCTTCTGTGTCGGGAGAAGCTTGTATGAAATGTTTTGACTAGGAATATATTGCTGGGTGTTTATCTTGGTCTATGGTGCCCCTGTTTGGCGTGGGTGGGTGGTGAAGTGTGAGAAGTGTTCCAGCCGGTGGCTGGTGGTGCCCCCGTTCGTTTGTATTTCCAAGTTTGGGAGGTGAAGGGCTATAGAGGCAGTGGTTCTTTTTTCTTTTTTTCACCTCACACACCAAACATCGCCGATGGAAGCGCAAGCAACCCTAGTTTACTCCTCTGATGCCCCAGAACCCTTGCAGTATGCTCAAATGCATACACACGCCTTCATCGATAGATATGAGCAGGTGTCGGATCCCAGAGTGGTGGCCACCATCCGGTTTTTTAACCTCATCATCATCACTCTCTAGGAAACCTTCCCAATTGGTGCCACTAGCGCAAGGGCAGTCAAGGCCTAGCCTTTGACCTCAACAAATGCCCCACTCTGAAGCAACTTTTTGGCTACTACGAGCCCATCTAGTGGATGTATGCCTAGCACCTACATACGTTTGAAGATACAATGAAGACCGCCTTCTGCATAAGTTACAAAGTCTTCCATCAATCCCCCCACATCCCACGTCGTGTGGCAAGACTTCATCCGCACTTACTCGATCTACTACAGCTAGATCCCTTGCCAGCTTTGAGGACGAACTTGAATTAGGGAGGGGTTTATGTTAACGACATGGGTTAACATCATTTTTCAAGCATGGTTAGGCTGGGCCCCCAATTGTAAATGGGTGACTAGCCATTGTAAAAAGTGAGCTTGTGTATATAAATGATTTATGAAATATGAAAAGGGACAATCCCATTTGTCACAGTTGAGTCTTTCCTTCTCTCTCCCTCTCACTCTCTTGTCTTTATGGTTGTAAGCTTGTGTTTGTGAATGCTTGCTTGCTTGATTGTGGTGTATGCATGGAGTGGATGGTGTTAGTCTAATCTTCTCTTGTCTTCTCCCTTCTCTTTTCTCCCTCTCAAGATCCCTCTTGCATGCACAATGGCATTGAGTGGAGGTAGAGCTTTCCATAGCTCCCTTCTTCCTTGCTCACAATACCTAGCTTGTGGATCTCCATTTGAGTGACACAAGTGGAGGTGGAGTGATTCCCTATTAGCCTCACATAGGGGAGATAATCCTCATTAGGGTTGGCTAAATGTAAGTCTCCAAATCAACCCTTGCATGGCATAATTCTCTTCTTCTCTCCCTCTCTTGTAGAAGGTGCAGTATGTTTTGGTTAACAATGGGCATCCCCATAGAGGTTGTGACTAACATTATTTGTCTTCTTTATATTTTTATCTTTTGTTTCCTTCTTCATCGCTTTCTCTTTCCCTTTCTGTGATTTGGCATTGCTTTCTCTTTGCTCATCTTCTTGGTCTTCCTCTCTTCTATATTGCTTTACCCAATTCCTTGCTTCTTCTTTCCACCTTCTGCTTAAATCAAGTCCCTACTCTTTTTTTTCCCCTTCCACTTCAATCGATTCCCTGCTCCTTCTTTTCACCTTCCATTTTGCCTTCTTTTCACCTTCCACTTTAACCAATTCCTTGGTCCTTTTCACCTTCCACTTTAACCAACTCCTTGCTCCTTCTTTTCACCTTATGTTTCTCCTTCTTTTCTTTTTGGGTGTTATGTTTTCTTTTTTTCTCTCACCTTATGCCTCTCTCTCTTACTAAAAGGAGTTTGGTGATAATTTGTCGGCAGTGGTGCCCCATCCCTCTCCTTGGAAGTGCCTACAAAATCCTCACAAAGTCATCACCACATCCAACCTCACCTTCCCACCTTGATCCATGGCACCTGGAAACCAGGTCTATTCAAGATGGAAGCATCCTGGGGATAACATCTTCACCTTCTCAGGGATGACATCTCATTCTTTGTTGAGAGGTTAATTATAATTTTTGGTTGTTTTTTTTAGTAAATGTTAATATTTATTAATAAAAATGTTATTTTGTTGATTTTTATTGATGATTTACACGTGGATCGTCGATATGGCGATTGGAACGCATGTTACTACAATTCAATGGACGAATTGACATTGCGGGGGAATTCCGTGAGTTTAAATGCTATTTTTCTTTTTTTTTGTAGTTTAAAATAAGTATTAATAGAAATTTTTACCAAAATATCGCATATTTTATTGCGAATATTTTTGGTAGAATGGATTCCCTGAATTTTTATGATTTTTAGGAATTTTTCTTATTTTTTTAGAAATTTTTTGAGCATTTTTATGATTAAATATATTTTTTTATACATTCTTGCGGGTTTTTCTGAGTACTTGGTGATCTCATTTGTTGATGAGGATCCGGATGCGGAAGCACATGGTGGTGATTTTTGATAAACTCACGTGGATAGGCTAATTATGGTTGAAAAACACCTTTAGTGTGAACACGCCCTTAAGAGAGGATAAGAATTTTTGACCATACAAAAAAGATATATATATATATATATACTCTTACTACTCCTCGGCTTAGATTGTCGATGGTGCCGACTGAAGTTGTTCTATTTGCACTCGTCTTTGCTTCTTCTTCTCTGTGCGTGCTGGCAACAAAGCTGCACTCTCTCTTCCTCCATGAATGGCACTCATGTTGTTGTGTGATGTGCTTTGCCTTGTTGTTGCTATGTCGCAAAACTTTCTCCTCTTAACTTGGTCTCACACTCGTGCTGATGTGTTCTCGGACTCTTCAGCTACTAATGTTGCACTCGGCTACTGTTGGTGTAGTGTGTGGCTCCTTTACTACTCTACTCACCGCACTGCTACAATGTTCTTGCTTGTCGCCATGTTGTTTACAGCCTGCTACTTGCCTTGCATTTTTTGCTCAAGCAATGCTTCTTGCTTCTGCTGTTACATCGATGGTGCTTTGTCTCCGTCTGTTGCTTCTGTTGTGCTACACGTTGGTGGAGACAAACCACCTTGCTGCTTATAAATCAATTTTTGCGCAGCATGCGTCCTCACCATTCGCTTATGCTGGCCGCCTTCTGATCTGTTGAATGTTGCTAAGCTTTAGAGTCAGTTTCTTGCTTCTGCAACACTTTATAGTTGGCTGTTTGCTCAGTTTCATGAGCTTGTGCAAGCCCCTTTTTACTTTGACTTCTTTCTCTACCTTCTTCACCGCCCATGCTATACTTCTATGAAAATTGATATGCCAAGGATGGGCTGGGGTGAAGAAGTTTCTACAGAGTTTTTGCAGGTTGCCTTCAGGGTTGTCACTATAGATAGAGAATCTCTCTTCTTCTACTACAATGTAGAATCACTTTCTTTGTTTGCGAAACAACCCTCTCTATTCTAATCTTTACACAAGTTTTTCTCTCTCACTAATGCTCTATTAAAGACAAGTGAAATGAGCAAATCCTAAATCTAATCATTCCCTAAGCACAATATCTAATGGAAAGAAGCCTAAACACTTGCTATAATGATCCAAGCCCTAATGTAAGTTAGGAGAGCTAGACCTAAGCTCTGATACCATGTTAAGAATCATGGATCAAGCTCTCCTAATGATAAAACATCTACCTAATCAGAACTTAATCTTACACTAATGAGACAACACTAATCTAAGGTAGATAAAAATGAAGAAAACTCATCAAAGAGTGTGTGCTAATTAAGATGCACTCAAGTACAATTAAACACCAAGATAAATTAACTTAGAAACATAAAGAGATTTGAGATAAGTGTAAGTGATATGTTCATTTCTTGCAATGGCTCCCTTTTATATGAGGAGGTACACCCTTAGGCTTGTACATTAATGTGGGATAATTCTCTTTTCTCATGTGGCTTCATGATAGACTTTGCTCTTGCTTGGCTACTCATTCTCACTCCCTACCTCTTCCTTGTGCTCACTACATTTCTCAACACAAAAGACTGCCAACAAGCCTATGACACGTTGAACCAAGCTTTGGCTAGTGCTCCCATACTACGAGTGCCAAACTGGGGTGTTATCTCTTCCATGTACATATAGATGTTTCTAACTTTGCAATTGGACTACCCCATAAGATTTTCCAATCTCGACAGTTGTGCAAGGCTGAGATGAATTTTACCATGAAGTGTGAAGGCTCAGGAATGGTATATGCCATGAAGAAATTTCGACATTACCTTCTAGCTAATAAATTTGTTTTCTATGTTGATCATCAAGCCTTGCTATACCTCTGGTCAACAAACCTAGCTCCACAAGGAGAATCACTAGGTGGTTGTGTTGATTCTTCTTGAATTTGACTTTATAGTGGTGGTTGTGTTGATTCTTGTCGAATTTGATTTCACAGTGGTGATAAGGCTTGGCAAAAAACATGTCATGGATGATAATCTATCTCGTGTACCTAATGGTAAAGTACAAATTGGGATAGATGATGATCTACCTAATGCTACACTATTTAAAGTTGTGGCTATACTAGAGTGGAGTGAGAAAATCGTTAACTTTTTAGCTTATGGGTTTCGCAAAGGAAGTTGCTTAAAGAAGAAAAACCTTACCAATTAATTTGTAGAATTATTTATAGAAGATGTAAGGATGACATATTAAGACGCTGCCTTAGAGAGGATGAATACTTATACATCATCGAACAAGCACACCAAGGGGTAGCTAGTGGGCACTTTTCAATAGATATTACTGTAAGAAAAATACTCCAATTTGGGTATTGGTGGCCCACACTCTTCATAGATTGTGATAGATTGTGCACTATTTATCAGAGGATGTGACGAGTACCAAAATGATGTGTTAAACCATAAAAGAAGGATACGATGCCCTTGCACCCTATGTGATTTCTAGAACCCTTTATGAAATGGGGCATTGATTTTATGGGACCCATCAGTCTAGTTGTATGTAGCTCCCAAGCAAGGTACATTTTATTAGCTATGTATTATGTCAAAAAATGGGCTGAAGTAAGAGCTTCAAGAAAAGGGAACGCTATGGCAACGGCTAAATTTCTTTATGAGAATATCATTACCTGCTTTGGTTGTCCTTTCGAGTTGGTTACCAAGGGAAAGTTTTTATAAATGATGTAATCTAACATCTCACCACAATGTTCATGATCTCACATTGTGCAAGTCCACTCCATACTACCCAAACAAGCAAATGGTCAAGCTAAGAGCACCAACAAAGTCCTCATTTCCATATTAACAAAAATTGTTTAAGCTCGATGCAATGATTGGGAATTCAAGCTCACAACAGCTCTATGGGCTTATCGAACCTCTTACAAAGTTGCAATTGGTTGCACATCATTTAAGATGTTATATGGAGTCGAGGTGGTAATTCCCTTGGGAATTGATGATACCCATCTTAAGGGTAGCAGTGACTAAGAGATATCATGTTAGTCGACCGGTTGTTCATTCTTGAACAACTAGAGGAAGAAAGACAAATTACTATGCAGAATATGTTAACAAAAAGGGATCGAAGAAAAAAGTGGAACTTGATAATAATCTCAAGAATAAGGAAATCAATGAGGGAGACCTTGTACTTATGTATGGAGTTCGTAACAAAAAAAAGAAACTAAAGAATACTAGAAAGGACCATTTCGAGTTTGCGAAACAAGGTACCATGCGTGTTGAAACCTTGATGGGATTGAAATTGTAGGCTTCCTTAATGGCAGTAAATTCAAAAAGTATTATGGTCCTCTTATTGAGGAAGCCTTGTGGGGCGCACTTGATAAGAAAGCTGCCAAGGAAAAATTGGAACTAAAGAAAGCTCAGGCTTGATAAGAGCTAAAGAAAGGCAAATATGATTGTAGACGATGAGAAGCTATCCTTGGATCCGCATAAGTCTTTAAGGATAAGGAAATCAATGAGGGAGGCCTTGTACTTATGTACGGAGTCCGCAACAACAAAAAAAAGAAACTAAAGTATACAAGAAAAGGACCATTTTGAGTTTGCAAAATAACACCTCAAGGTACCATGCGTGTTGAAACCCTTGACGGGGTTGAAATCGTAGGCTTCTTTAATGGAAATAAATTCAAAAAGTATGATGGTACTTTTACTGAGAAAGCCTTGTGGATCGCACATGATAAGAAGGCAGCTAAGGAAAAAGAGGAACTAAAGAAAGTTCAAGCTCAACAAGAGCTAAAGAAAGGAAAATATGACAGTAGGTGATGAGAAACTATCCTTGGATCCACACAAGCCTTTGTGGGAGATGTTGAAGAAGACACAGAGGAGCACATAGCACCTCTACGAGCGTCCATTCCTTAGTAAAGTACTCTACAATGCATTGCTTGAAACGGGGACTAGTCACAATTTAGTTTCCTTCAATGCATGGAACCAGTTGGGAAAACCTCAACTCATAGACACATCTTTAAAGGTGAAAGGTATTCAGGGTAGGAATACCAAGGTTCTTGGGCTCCTACAAATAAATACATATTGTGATAGCAACAAGCACCTGATGGGAGTCTTCTTGATTATTCCTACAAAAGAACATTACCTGATCCGGTAATACTTGGGTGCACATGGATGAAGGCTTCTAGATGTATGATTGATTGATTGGTCAACGGGGCGTGTCTCTATGGGTGAAGCCATGTCTAAACATTATACTAGCCCCTGCCACCTCTCACTCTTGTCGAGAGTCGCAAAGAGAAGGAAGCTTCAACATCCACAAAATCTAAGAAACCTCCTCACTTTATCATCCACCATTGTTCAAGGAACTCTCGATTCTCTTATCTCCACACGGTAAACACCTCCATGTCAAAAGGACAAACAAATACGATGGGCTAAAAAGTGGCAAACTAAATCTACCTTGAAATGGGTTTCCAAGATTTCTCCATCTGTACCACCTCAAAAAACCAAGCAAAGAAGGCCTCAAGAAAATATTTGACATAGGAAATCCAAACTACAAGTTATCCCAAATTGGATACCTAAATGCTTATTGTTGACAGCTCAAGGCTACTATGAGGGTAACCATTGTATTTGGATCCCAAAACATAAATGTATACCACTAGCCTCACTACTGTCACTTACAAATCCAAGCCTCCTCAATGATGGAAAAAGGCTCAAATTCACAACAAGGGCAGACTATTGTAGGAGACCCTTCACCACTAACACCCGATCTTCATGGGATGGGACCTTCTAGCTAAAAACGTACTAATAAAAAGCAAAAAAAAAACCCATCATTGTCGAGGTACCTAACAGTTCTTAGATACTCTTGTATGGGGTATCATGGCCATTTTCTTGGGTCTTTGCAGGGTGGTGTCCTACTTTTACTTTTTTATCTTAGAATTAAAAGTTATAATTTCTTATTTAAAAAAAAGAATCAAAGGTGAAAGCTTACAATAAGTCACTTTTAGCAATTTCCTTTAATGAGGCTAGATAATAGCTAGAGTTAGTTTTCCAAAAGTTATAGTGTTGTAAAGACTAGGGTCATAACCCAAGGCATGTTCTTTGCTCTGTTTTAGTTTAGATCGAATTTGGACCAACCTTAATATTACCCTTTTCCTTCCATTTTCTTAACCAGAAAAATTTGACCAGTCATAACAATATTTCCTCATTGCTTGATTAGGTGTTTGCATTGTGCTTAATTTTAATTATTTTCCACATGAACACCTTACTGGTTATACCATGTTGCCTTGCAGACGTTTCGAATGCCAACATGTATCCAACATACAATCTCGATGTATCTTCATCGACATACTCCGAGGATGGAATTTGCATTAGGAAGGGGGGTATGTTTACCCTTGCACAGCAGGAGAACTCTATGGTGACGATGTTGGCTACCGTATCATTTTCACTACCTTTGGGCCCACAAGCGCGCTGGAATGGCTAGAATTCACTCGAAAGCCATGTATTATATATTTTACATGTGTGCTCACCGCTTTTCTTTTAAAGGTGCACCACGAAATCCTAGGTTGACAGTGATAGCTTTAGAATAGCTGTTTACATATAAGATAGAGAGGCCAAATGAGCCCGAGGACCATACTTTTAACTTTGGCCGTCCAAGACTGTGAACAGTAGAGGTCGCCTACAAAACCTAAAATGTAACTCCCACCACTAATTCTTTGATGCATAACCTGTAGAGTGCTCTTGTTATCTACTCTCCTATAATATTACTTGCTTGCCTATTTCTTGTTTGAGCTCTTATGTGTGCTTTCTTGCATGTTTGTGGAGAGAGTGAATGTGCGAGATTGAGTGGTGAGGAGGATTGAGCTTCCATTGGAGTGCGGTGGTGGTGGTGGGGTGGAAGTGGAGTGGAGCTTTTGGGTGTGGATGTGTGGCAACATCGTCTCCTATGAAAATCCCAGGCAACCAACTTTCACACGAGGTGAGTGTGACACACCCCGACTATGTCTTTGTGCGCTATGGCACGGTAAACTGGTTTCTCAATTAAGCTGTTTGTGATCCCAAATGTGGTTGGGAAAAGCCCCACAACATTCGATTGTTCCCTGCATTCTTTCTATGATGCCAAGGCTTCCCATCTTTCAAGCTCATGCAAAAATCATGGCAAAAGCACATGTGTGTGCAAGCAAAACAAGACAAAAAACAAGCCCCATAGGCCTATGAAGCAAACAAGATGTCGTGTTTGCCACCTCACAGACCTACTGGGGTTTGTATTTTGCCTTCTTTTGACTATTAACACATGTGCTTTGGGTATTGTAAGCCTCCTTTGAAGGGAAAATTAGGTTAATGGCTCCAGGAGAGCATTTTGCATGACTGTGTTGTGTCTAAGATCTTCTACTTGGGGAAAGGCTTTTTTAATGTGCTATTCATTAAACGCCAGTCAGTCTCTAAATTATTTGCTAAGGGGCCTTTGTTTTTTAGGCAACGTCTAGTGCATGTCTTTCCTTTTGATCTTCTACTTGGGGAAAGGCTTTTTCAATGTGCTATTCATTAAAGGCCAGTCAGTCTCTAAATTATTTACTATTCATTAAAGGCCAATCAGTGTGCTATTCATTAAAGGCCAGTCAGTCTCTAAATTATTTACTAAGGGGCCTTTGTTTTTTAGGCAACGTCTGGTGCATGTCTTTCCTTTTGATCCGCTATTTGATGTCAATAAAAGTCTTTAGAATGCATGCCATGTTTGGGTACAAGTTGTAGGGCTTCCCCCTTGGCTTAGGCCTGCACTATGTGACATAGCCCAATCCCTAGGTTCTATGTTAGGTAGGAGGGAGGCAGGGTAATAGTGTGTGCATCACTTGGAATTCAGCCATTGAAACCCCAAAATCAATGGAGGTGGACCTAGGTCAACTGGGCACTCTAGAATTAGGACTTAATTTTGGAGCTTTCCCTAGTGCATGTTTCCAATGTGGGGTCGTTGGGCATATTGCCAAAGACTATCCTAAATTGGATTCTACGAGGGACGAGGCAAAAGAGGATAAGCGAGGATGAAGGGACAAAGAGAAAATCCTCCCTGAAACTCAGAAGAAGGAGGAAAAAGGGAAAGAAGTAGAAACTGGGAAAAACACAATGGAAGGGGGTTGGGTTAAAGCTAAAGGTAAACCTAGTGTCAGACAGGCTAAGGCTGAGGCCAGGAAGGCTCAACTTAATTGGGGACCCGAGAGCAGAAGACCTGGGAATGGTGAGAATCTAAGTTCTATTGTTTTTTTGAACCCTTTCAACCCATTGATTGAAAGAGATAACCCTCTGTTGACAGAGCAAAATCTTGAGATATTAATGAGTGAAACTAGAAAAGGATCTTGTTTTGTTTAGAATTGTCAGAGGGATGAGAAGGAAGTTGAGATGGTCCCGGAAACTACCCTATCACTCATGAAGAATGTTTTAGAATTTACGAGATGCACATGGAACGTGAAAGGTATTAAAGATAAAAAGAAGAATGCTTTGTTTTGGGAATTAGTGAAATCTTGAGGATTGTTAGTTTTTGTTGTACATGAGCATAATCTCTTTGGGAAAATTTCTAGACTAAATAGTTTCGGTGATTGGGAAATCTTTTATGGTGGCGTGAACTTGATATAGTGGGGTCATGACTTTAGTTATGAGAGACCTTAGTCCTAGTGTTATAGCTAATCACCCTGAGGGAATAATTTTGGTGGTTGTTTGAGATTTTAGTAGATGGGGAGAGAATATGGATTATCAATGTATATGGGGCACACAATCATAAGGTTAGGAGCAATATGTGGAATTGGATCACCAGTTTAAATGCACAAGTTCCTTGTATTGTTTTCTTGGGGATTTCAACATGGTGGAAAAAGTGGTTAATAGATGTGGTGGTAGTTCTGTCCTTATAGGAAACGAAAAAGGGAAATGGGAAGAGCTAAGAAGGGGGCTAGGGCTCAAGGATAGTTGGTATCTGGGTGACTAGAGAGACAAACTGGGGCATACTTACTTTAGCCTCCAATACATGTCTTTCTCCTCAAGAATTGATAGAATCTTCTTTAGCCAACATGCCTCGTGGGTGGCTCATACCTTGAGAGTTTTAGTTGATTGTTGTTCTACACTCTCTGATCACCTTCCTTTGAAGTGGAGCTAGTCTATTAATGATGGGGCTGACATAGATTTCTCTCACTTCCCAACAAGGAAATTGAGAGTGAATAACTTTCTTCTGAAGGATCCTCTCTTTGTGGAGTACACAGAAGAAGCAATTAAAAAACTTAAAAGGAAAAAAGGGGCTGATGGCTATTGGAGGCAGTTTGCTAATGAAATGCAAGGAATCATTAGAGCTGTGGGTAAATTGAGGGCTGATGAAAGGAGAGGAGAGAGAAGAAAGTGGACTGCTTTGTTAGATGATCTTCTGTTAAAGAGGCAAACCATAGGATTGGATGCTGTTGATACTGCATTGTACTTTAAGTGTCAGGCTAGTATTAAAGAAGAGGAGGATAGATGTTATAGAGAACATGAAAATTGGGCTAGAAGGAATCTATTCAGTAACAATAGAAAACCATACAATAGGCTATTCAAACTCCCAAGGAAAAAGAGTGGTATTGAGTTTGTGGGAAGCATTCTAGATGAGGATGGCACCCCCGTGAATGATATTAATATACTGGCTTTGAAATGGGTGAAATTCTTAGGTTCAACCCTTAGTCTAAAGGAGGACTACTCTTTGAGGAGGTTTCAAGCTAAAGATAAGCTGTTGGATCTCCTAAAACAAATGGTGGACCCTAATAAAGCTAAATGGCTAGAAAGAAATATTGAGGTAGATGAATGTTGGTGTGCCTTGCTAAATTTGGGGAGGGAGAAAGCCCTGGGTTGGGATGGCCTATCAACTGAGCTCTTTATAGCCTTTTGGCCTTCCTTGAAAGAGGTGGTGAGTGACATCTATAAGAAAGCCTTCAATTCAAGGTTGTGGGACAAGGTTTTTAAAAGAAGGGCTTGAAAGAGGTGGTGAGTGACATCTATAAGAAAGCCTTCAATTCAAGGTTGTGGGACAAGGTTTTTAAAAGAAGGGCTTGTAAAGCTCATCCCAAAAGAAACTGCTTGCAATAGGTTTGGTCATTAGAGGCCTATGTAAAGCTCATCCCAAAAGAAACTGCTTGCAATAGGTTTGGTCATTAGAGGCCTATCACACTGCTAACAGTGATGTACAAAATTCTGGCCAAAGTGATTGCACTCAGAATCACCTCTAAGCTGCAAAATGTTATCTCCAAAAAACAACATGGTTTTATTAAAGGTAGGTCAATCTATGATAACATCTTTGCAGCTGGGAAGGGATGTGGCTATTAAAACTCAGCAGATATGCATCATGTTTCAGTTGGACTTAGAGAAAGCTTATGACAGGATTCAATGGTCATTCATAGCTAGAGTGATGGAAAAATTGGGTTTTGGAACTAAAATGGCAACATGCATTTACACCTTATCATGGGGTGGATATTCTAAAGTGATGCTTAATGGAAGAGTGGTAGGGGGATTTGAGATTAACAGATCAATCAAACAAGGTTGTACATTAGCCCCCCTGCTATTTGCTATTGCCTCCCACCCTCTAATAATGTCTTTAGAATCAGCATGTATTGAAGGGAAGATTATTGGGTTAAAACTCAAGTACAGTGTGAACAATTAGTTATACAATGCTTTGTTGATGACTCCTTATTGTTTCTAAGGGCTGAGAACAATAATGTGAGAATGGCCTTAGAGTTAGCGTGTAGGAGTTTGCCAATGCCTCTAGCTCTAAATGTAACATTCTGAAATCCAGAATTATAAGCCTGACTGAGGATAATGATTTTGATCGTCAAAGGTGGGACTGTGAGGTGGTGCAGAAGGGCCAAATTGTCAAACTGCTTGGTGTACCTTTTGGTGTTGGACTTACTAATAAATAATTGGTAATGTGGGCCATTAATAGGTTTTTGGAGAAATTGAAAAAGTGGGAAGGCATCAAAGTCCCCTTTCATAGCAAGATTGATATTTTCAATACAGTGTTAAATGCCTATGTTATGTTTTTATGCCCTGTGCTAAATTTTGGAAATTGCCACGGGAAGAAAATCATTGACCCAGTTAGAGATTTTATGTGGAGAAATGGTAATGGGAAAAAAGTTTGGAAAAAATCCAAAGCAAGGGGTTGATCTATGGTCTAAAGTTCCACTCAACTTGCAGGGCTATTCCCAGAGTGTGAAAAAGACTCTGAAAGTTGCAGAAAGAAGGGGTCGTGTTTATGCAGACTACAAGAAGGACAAGGCCCATAATTCAATCTCTAAAAATGATCGTAAAGTAACATGTCAATGGTTTGATATCATTGATAGTTTCAGATTCGGTGGGTGATTTGAGTGTAGATTACTGAACTGGTCACATTGTCTATTCTTGAAACTAACGAAGGGGTTATGTCTTGGTCATAGTCTGATTCAGGTTTTTAGACTGGAAAGGTTCTCTCTGAACTATCTTTATCGAAGGGTAATATTTTAATTACTACTTTATTGAATTCAAAACTAAACACGAATTCCTATGAAGAATAAATTAATCATTTATCTAAAATTTCGACTTCGATAGTTTTTCTAAATTTCCTCATTATCATCCTAGAGAATATGAAACGATATAATTTTCTCATTATCATCCTAGAGAATATGAAACGATATAATTTTCCTTCACTGAGTATTTACTTATTCATTTTTCCAATATTCATGGGATTTAAACATAGGATTAAAGAGAACTCTTGTTTTGATATAAAAATTCTTTTATGTATCTATTTATGCATAAAAATCCATGAAAGTAACACTTTTATAATAAAAAATATTCTTTTATGCATCTATTTATGCAAAAAAATCCATTTTGATGATAGTAACACTTTTATAAAAAAAAATATTCTTTTATGCATCTATTTATGCATAAAAATCCATTTTGATGAAAGTAACACTTTTATAATAAAAATTATTCTTTTATGCATCGTTTTATGCATAAAAATCCATTTTGATGAAAGTAATACTTTTATAATTAAAAAATTTCTTTTATGCATCATTTTATGCATAAAAATCAATATTAAAAGTAACACTTTTATAATAAAAAAAATCTTTTATGCATCAAAATCAATATTGATGAAAGTAACACTTTTATAAAATTAAAAAAAAAATCTTTTATGCATCATTTTATGCATAAAAATCAATATTGATGAAAGTAATACTTTTATAATAATTTTTTTAATGCATCTATTTATTCATAAAAATTAATATTAGTGAAAGTACAACTTATATATTTAAAAAAATAATCAATATGCATCTTTCTATGCATAGAATTCAAATCTAATGAAAATCACTCTTTTATATAAAAAAATAATCAATATGCATCTTTCTATGCATAGAATTTAAATCTAATAAAAATCACTCTTTTATAAAAAACAATAATCAATATACATCTTTCTATGCATAGAATTCAAATCTAATGAAAATCACTCTTTTATAAAAAAAATAATAATCAATATGCATCTTTCTATGCATAGAATTTAAATCTAATGGAAATCACTCTTTTATATAAAAAAAATTACCATATGCATCTTTCTATGCATAGAATTTATATCTAATGGAAATAACACTTTTAGAATAAATATATTTCTACTATTCATTTTTCTATGCATAGAATGAAAATGACACTTTTAGAATACACAAACGATAGGGATTATTCTTTTAGAATAATAAAAGATAAAACTTATTTCACTAAATTTTAAAAAATTTTGCCATAACCTCCTTTGTATGGCTGACCATTTTTCAATTTTTCCTATCTTAAAATTACTTAAAAATTATCCCCAAATGGTTTTAAGCACTCTAAACTAATCAAATTTCACTTTTAAAAAAAGAAACAATATGAAAAGTTTAATTCCAACTATTAGATGACTTAACTAGGATAAAGAAGGGCTGATTTTAAGAATGAGAGAGGGGGAAAGCCTTTCCAACAAGGCATAGAATTAGATTATCATTTCAAACAAAATAAAAATTAAAAAACCATTAAAAGAGTAAAGAAAAATATAAGATTTCTAGCTTACATGAATTTTGGGAGCTTTCCTTTGGCTTGATGGTTTGAGGGATCTACTCTTGTTTGCAACAAGAGTGGCCACCAAATCTTTAGAAGAGGGATGGTCGAAAACTAGTGAATTATTAAGAAATTCACAGTTCTTGGCTCTTGGGAGGAGTAGAGTAATAGTGCATAAAACACTATTAAGCTTCAACAAAGGGGGAGGCTTCTATTTATAGGAAAAAGTGAGCTTCTAACCAAGCAAACTGATTCTAGAATTTTCCAAATCAGTTTGGTCAATTTTTTACCATTTTTAGGTCAGTTTAGCTTACTTTTTGGAACTAGACTTGATTAGGAGAGAGGAGAGATGAAATATCTCAATTTTTGATAATTTAAAACTTCACCACATGTGTGAAATAGGCACATCCTTCATGAGGGGGGAATTCCCATTGTGAGGTGTCAAAAATCCTTTTTTTTAGTATTTCCTTTGGTCCTTAGTCCACTCTTCATCTTATGTGAGCATTTACTCATTTTTGGGGGGATTTTCTTTATTTCTTCTATTTATCTTCTCCACACATTTGGATGAATCTGATTGGACCCTCAAAACCTTAATTTAAAATTTTCAAAAAATTTGGACTACTAGGATAAGGCCTCTTGAGATTATACTTGATTTCTAATGCACCTTCTGAAAATCTTTTTGAACTTTTGTTTCAGGGAAACTTATTTTAATAAGAAGATATATTTTTCCATCCAAAAATATTCAAAATCTGAATGACCTCTCTCTAGAATATTTTCTCTCTCTAGGCCAAAACAGGTAGAAACAAGATCTTTTATATTTCTGAAGAGGGATTTGATTATAGGGGAAGATGCTGGACATCTTCAGAGGCTGGGGAGGAATCTTACACTCTCCCACTTGAGAAATGCGAGATATCCTCGTCTTGCAAACTGGGGGTAATCTCGTAACAGTTCGGCTTCTTTCTCCCAGGTGGCATCTTCAAAAGGATAGATCTTTCATTTGACTAATAATCCTCTCAGAATTCTGTTCTTGAGAATCTTTTCTCGAACATCAAGTATTTCTTCAGGTTGGAGTTCCATTTGCCCTTGGGTTGTTGAAGAAGTTAAGATTTCATCAAACACATGATTCGGGCTTGGTACATACTTTTTAAGAAGGCTGACATAAAATACATTATGTACTTTGAGATGAGGAGGCAGAAGAAGCTTGTAGGCTAAGTCACCTACTTTTTTTGTAATCAAATATGGCCCACAATATCTGGGGGATAACTTCTTGTACTTCCCAAGAGATAGAGAACGTCTTTTGGGGCGTACTCGAATGAAGACCATATCTGCTTCTTCGAATTCTCTGTCTGTCCTCTTCTTATCTGCATATTGCTTCTGTCTATCCTGGGCAACTTTTATATCTTTGCGAATTGACTGCATCTGCTGTGCTGCTCCATGTCGTCAAGCATCTGTCTGGACATCTCGACCCTAATCAATGGGTCGGACCAAGTTAATGGAGTTAAGCAATCTTGTCCATACAGAGCTTTGAAAGGGCTCATCCCAATACTTCGGTGATAAGAAGCATTGTAGGCAAACTCGACTAGGTGCAGATAGCTTAGCCACTTCTTGGGTTCCCTGCTCTACAGCATGACCGAAGTATATCTTCGATTACTTGGTTCACCCTTTCTGTTTGACCATCGGTCCCAAGGTGGTAAGCTATGCTGAGATCCAAGAAAGTTCCTACTGCTTTGAAAAATGCAGTCTAGAATCTTGACGTGAATTTGGGATCTCGATCACTTACTATTCTTCTAGGTAGGCCATGCAATTGGAGGATTTCCTTGACGAACACTCTGGCCAAATCCACTGCAGTGTAGGTTTCTTTTACTGGAATCAGATGGGCAACTTTGGTTAGTCTATCAACTACCACGAAGATGGAGTTGTAACCTGATTGCACTGAAGGTAATCCAGTAATAAAATCCATACTGATGCATTCCCACTTCATCTGGGGGATGTCTAATGGATGTAACTTCCCAGGCATTTTTACTCTCTCGGCCTTGACTTTCTTGACAGGTCAGACATTGACATACATGATTAAGCACATCCCTTTTTAGACCAGACCAAAAGAAGCTTTTCTTCACAGACATATAGGTTTTGATGAAACCTGGATGTCCTGCAATAAGGCTGTCATGGTCTTCATTCAGAATTTGACCCTTAGTTCCCTCATCATTGGGAATGCATACATAATTCCATCATCCAGGCTGTACCCTTGAACTCGGTTCAACTCCTGTGGAGTTTTGCTTTCCTGCATAAGTAGGGTAGCATTAGGGCCAAAGAATCTATCTTGCATGATCTTCTCTCTTGCTTCAATAATCAAAGGATTTGACACTATAGTAATTGCAAGCAAGGAGGCTTTTCTGTTGAGGGCATCTGCTACCACATTTTCTTTGCCTGGGCGGTACTTGATTTCAAAATCAAATTCCTGCAGGGTTTGCATCCACCTTCTTTGGTGCAAGTTGAGATCCATTTGAGTGAAGATTCACTTTACGCTCTGATGATCTATCAGAGCGTAAAGTTGAGATCCATTTGAGTGAAGATTCACTTTACGCTCTGATGATCTGTCACATCAAAGTTAATCTTTGACCCAGTAGGTAATGTCTCCACAACTTCAGGGCATAAGCTACTGAAAGTAGTTCCAAGTCATGGGATAGCATAATTCCTTTCATGCGTTCTCAGTTTTTGGGATTTATAGGCCACTGCATGACCTTCCTGCATGAGTGCACCTCCTAGGGCAAAACCACTGGCATCAGTTTACTACCTCAAAGGGTAGAGAGAAATCTGGCAGCTTTAGAACGGGATTGGTTACCAAGGTGGTCTTCAGCTTATCAAAAGCACTCTGACACTTGGCAGACCATTGAAACGGGATATTCTTCTTGAGAAGATTAGTCAGGGGGAAGCTATGAGAGCATACTTTGGTATAAAAATTCTATACCAACCAGTCAATCCCAAGAATCCTCTGACTTCTTTCACTGTCTTTGGTTCAGGCCAATCTATGACTGCTTGGACTTTAGCGAAATCTAGAGAAATTCCATCTTTGGATACCAGAAAGCCCAAGTATTCAACATGGTTGGCAGAGAAAGTGCATTTGCTCTTTTTTGCAAAGAGTTGGTGCTTCCTTAGGATCTTTAGAACTTTTTGACATGAGCTTCATGGTCAGCTGCATTCTTTGAGTAAATCAGAATATCATCAAAGAAAACAAGAACAGAATCATCCAAGTATTCTCTGAGAATGTCCTGCATTAATCGATTGAATGTAGCTAGGGCATTTGTCAATCCAAATGGCATGACAGTGAATTCATAATGCCCATATCGAGTATTGATGGCTATCTTTAGGATATCTTGCTCATTAATCCTGATCTGATAATACCCTGATTTGAGATCTATCTTTGTGAAGATCTGGGCTCCACTTAGCCTATCCAGAAGCTCATCAATTCTGGGGATAGGATACTTGTTCTTAACTGTCAGCTGATTGAGACCTCTGTAGTCCACACAGAGTCTTAGCGTTCCATCTTTCTTTTTCTGAAAGAGAACTGGCGTACCCCAAGGTGAAACACTGCGTCTTACAAACCCTTGTTTCCAACAGCTATCTAAGTTGTTCCTTGAGTTCGATGGCTTTAGGAACTGGCATTTTGTACATGCGCAAGGCTATAGGAGCTCCGGGGGTCGATTCTATCACATGATCTACTTCCCGAATTGGGGGCATTTCTGTTAGCTCTGCTGGGAATAAATCATCATAATCACTTAACCTTTCAGGTTCTTTAGCTTTTAACTTTGAGCATATCGGATTCATTTTGACAAGATAAATGCGCTGCTTCTTGTCCTTTTAGTAACTTAGAAGCCTTTACTAACTGCAGATTTGGGGATCCTGAAATTCCGGTTCCTTGAACCTTGTTTCCGTGAAGGTCACGGAAGGAAATGGTTCCATTATGACAGTGAATGTCAGCTTGATTTTTGTGGAGCCAATCCATTCCAAGGATCCCGTTAAAAACTCCCAAATGTATAACTTTGAATTGGCAGCCAGTTAAATTTCCATCTAGATTGAACTGAATACGATCTGTCTCAAGGTGAGTGAAAAGAATCTTCCCACTTGCCAATTCAGCTTACATAGGTTTCCCTGATTTCTGATCTAAGACTAGCTTACACACAAGCATCCACGGGAAATGAAAGAATGAGTACTGCCTGAATCAATCAAAAGCTTAAAAGGCTTACTCTGATACTCAGCTGGAGTATGAATGACGGAGAATTGGCGATTTGGCCCTTGGTTTTCAATTGCAGCATAAATCTGTCCTCTTTCCTCTTCCACTACTTTTGCAATTGTGGCTGCTGCAGTCTGAGGCGGAACTCTTTCTCTTTGGTTGCCCCAGTTTTGGGAAGGCGTTCTGAGGCTACTCTGGACAGAGGCATACGATTAAGTCAGCTAGAGTTCTCCTGGGATTTCCCTGATTTGGGCGAGATGGACCTTGATTTGATTGATAGGAAGGGGTTGGTCTTTGCACTCGCGGTCCTTGACTTCCCTGTCCCCTTGTTGACATGGCAGGAGTCGGGCAGTCTTTCAGCTGGTGACCAAAACCCTGGCATCCAAAACACCGGTTCTCACTTCTGAGTTCATCCCTCTGGATCCTTGAAATAGGTGGGGCTCCTGAGAGAGTGCTCTGGGGGGGGGGAAGGGTCTTCCTTCACTTTTGAATCTTCACGCATCCTGATTCTGAATTGGGCCTTGCTGCCTCTTTGGGGGAGGAAAGTTTGAAGTACTTCCTGGGGTTTGGAATCTTTTAAAGTTAGAGGGTGCAGGCTTTGGCGAGACCTTAACAACAAAGGCTTTGGCAAAGTCTTTCGCCATTCTTACTGCTTCGGCCATTGAGACAGGTTTGGCATTCTTCACTAAGGTGTCCAATGGCTCGTTCATTCCTCGAATGAACCTGGCCATCAACTGCTCTTCATCCAATTGAGGAGAAGGGCAAAAGCTTGATGGTACTCTTCAATTGTCTGCCGGCTATCCTGCTTTAGCTCCAAGAACTCATTCATTTTAGTTTCAAGGAAGCCCGGAGGACAAAACCTCTTTTTGAGGTAAGCTTTAAGATCGGTCCAGGTCTGGGTATTCCGGTTGAGATGGTTAGTCTCGTAGTGATTCCTCCAAGATGCGACCCTAGCCGTTTCCACAATCTTTAACTTGGCGAGCCATCTTGCTTCTCTCATTGTAGCCAGTTACATCAAAGTATTTCTCCATTGCCTCAATCCACTTTTCCACTACTTCACCTAACTGCTCCCCTTTACCCTTGAAGGGACCAGGTTGAGATCTGTGCAAGGCTTTTCGAACATCCGGATCTAACTCTTTGTCATTGGTTAGAGGATCCGGCTGCCTTGCACGGGCCGCGCGCCTCATGACTCTGACAAAACGAGATTTTCATCAACTTAACTTTGATAATAGATTTTCGTCAACTTAACTTTGATAATAGATTTATGATTATTTAATCTTTGCAATTTAATTTTTTTAACAGATGATTATTTCATCATACTTCATGAAACAAGATTTACTTTGATAATTTTATTAACCATATTCACAATCATGAAAACAATTTGGATTTTTTTTTTTACAAAACATCGTTTATTATCAAAAGTTTTTAATATATACATAGAGCATCACGGCTCCCAAAAATCACTGTCTCAATCGTATACGTATAAAGAAGCGAAATTGCGAAGGAGACATGCCATGGTACACATGATTCATTACAGAAAGAGGTGCTGTAATTCTATCTCTAGGGATAAAGCGCCTAAGAAGCCTAAAAACTCGGCATGAAGTTCTGAAGTTCCTGGTGTGGTGGGTGAATGATTAAAGAGTTGTACATGATGCTGAACAAATCCTAGCCTTATCAGAATCATGGCTAAGGAAATATTTTGCTTGAGCCTCTGACGCTGACTGGTACTGACATTAATACATCTTCCTCCACAAAACCACATATACCGACGTCGCTCAAGAGGATCAAGAAAGTAAAGACTCTCAAAATGACGCGCGAGTCTCACTCTGCTCACTCGGATCGTGGCAGAGTTGATGAGGTGCTCAAATGCAAAGGCTATCATATCCCGACTCTGGGAGAGTTCAGGATATGATAGATTCGGGGTATCCATCTATCTGGGAGAGTTCAGGAATGCCAGATAGATTCGGGGTATCCATCTATAAATGCCAGATAGATTCGGGGTATCCATCTATAATTCCAATTCAATTTATGAGTTTTCAATTTTTGAAGTTCCTTCAACATAATATTAACAAGCGAAAACATTATTTCCCAGATTTACTTTAAAATTTTTAAGCAATTTCTGATGCTGTTACGTAAATTTACAATATTAGTACTCTGATACCAACTGTGAGATCCCACTGCCCCCTCTGTGCATTGGATTCCCGGATGGTAGCAACAGCGGAAGCAGCTTTCTCTTGCGCGGGGCAAGGTTTCGGGGCCTCGCCCTCGAATGTCCGGGCATGAGACTAGGCTGGTGGTCATTTCGAAAACCGAAATTGGGAAAATTTCCCATGCCTGAAAAACGAGGACGATTCCACCATTTATATTTTCTTAACGAATTTTTAACGAGGTCAAGATACTGAACCAACCTTCATCTGAATAAACCAGATAGAAGGGAAACTATTACAGACTTAACTTGGGGGTACCTGGTCCAAAATGTTTAAATGGATAGAGAAGAGTTTGGGTATGCAAACATTTTGGGGGGATTGGATCTTTGGTAAGTGGTCAGTTAATGATGAACACTTTGGGCTGGTATTCAATACTATTAGAGCCTACATCCTATGGGAAATCTGGTCTAGCAGGAATGCGATTGTATTTTTGAGGGCAGCATGCACAGGCTTTACAAGATTCAGAGTTGATGCATAAATGTGCGTGCATGTGCTGGTCTGTATGTAATGTGAATGAAATTAGATGTCCTTGAGATGGATTTGTTGATTCAAAATCTGCAAAGGAATATGCTCTGAATGTTGCCCTGATTCTTGGTAAGCTTCAAACATACTAGGATATACCCCTAATGCTGGATTGTTTGTTGCAAGTGAGATGTTGGGATGGTAACAAAAGGCCTCCTAAAATTGGTCCAAAAACTTTGAGGTGGTACCGCAAAGAAAAGAAAACTAAGGCTCTTTACACATTGCCTAAAGGCCTCCTAAACACGTGGCACTGGACCAATGGGGTGCGGCGCCATGCATTGGTGCCTTACACACCGCCATGTCTCTTGGGTGCTCGTCTGCCCCACCATGGCCTCCACCTCTTGCCCCTGTTTCGCTAGAGCCTAGGCAACCGAGCTTGGTTGCCTAGGCAACCGAGCTTGGTTGCCCAAACATGGGCACACCTACCTCCATCCAATCACGTTGCAGTTGGTGGACCATGTCGTCGATCCTTCCTGCCATTCTGCAATAAATCGAGGTTCTTGGTTCTGTGTTTTTTCTAGCCCTCCACAATCGATTTGCAGAGCGAAAATCATCCAGGTATGCTATGCATTTTTCTCACTTTCTTGCTCCTCAAACTCTGCGTATATATCTGCATGTTATTACTTTTTTGATGTATGTTGTACACTCGTTTTTGTATACTCTACACGTATATCTGCATGTATATATATCTGTGTGTACTCTGCGTATATATACACTGTTGCTTCTCTGCATGTATATACTTCTCTAGAATCAATTTGCAGAGTGAAAAGCATCCAGATATGCTCTGCGTATTTTTCACTTTCTTGCTTCTCAATCTCTGCGTGTATGTATGTATCTGCATGTTTTTTTATTTTGATGCATGTTGTGTACTCGTCACTTCATGTTGTGAGCATGTTGTGTATACTCTGCGCATATAGTTATTGCATGTATATACTCTGTTGTGATGCAGATTTTGATGCATGTTGTGTATACTCTGCATGTATATATCTGCATGTATATATATCTACGTGTACTCTGCGTGTATATACTTTGCGTATACTCTGCATGTACTATGTGTGTACTCTGTGCTTGTATACTCTGTTGCATGAATGCATGGCCCCAAAACAGTGTGTAAGGCATGAATGCATGCCACATGTTACAAATGCAGATTGATTTTAATGTGAAGGGTTGTATTTGCTTGTATATATCTGCATTTGAATCAATTTAAAATCATGGGTTATTAGGAGTTTAAATTACTTGACATTTGGTGTATATCACCACCTTGGCTGCATCTTGTTTTAAATCCCAATGGAATGACAAGATGTCTGATTTTTTGGTTTTTTGTCTTTATGGATAGTGGTAGGTAATAGCCTTTCCTTAAGCACTTCATAGGAACTATGCATGTTATGTATAACCCCGTATATTCTGTATTTTTTGCATGTTATGTGTTCCTCCCTTGGTGTAGATTGGACCAATGAATGCGGTATTCTGTATCTCTTTGTTCTGCATGTTCTGTATCATTTTTGTTCTTTGTAGCACCATGCGTTTAGGTGGATAGCTCGCGGTGTGTAAAGCGCCTGTATCATCTACATGTTTTGATTTGCATCTTCTTTGATTATTGTTAATCATCATTGAGTGCTTTGATTAGTATCTAATTGATCCCTTTATTGTTCCAGTAATCTCCCAATGGATTCCCAGAACTCGCAAGACAATGAGTACATGCCCTTATACTCTCGATATTCTCAAGCATCCTACTTTCTAGACATGCATGTGCCAGTCACTCCAACCAATAGTTTGACACTGCCCGCATCCGCATCCTCATCCTCGGCATTTGCATGTACCCCACTTGTTCCAGCAGGGACTTTTCCTTTGTCCGCTTTCAGTGGTTCACTGTTTGCGTTTACGCCATACAAACGGCCCAACCCAATCGGCTACCAGTCTGCAACCCTCACAAGCAAAGACGGAGATCTTATCTTTGCCTCCAGAAGGGAGAAGTGATGTGGATGGGGTTTCTGCCGCCCCAAAAAAGGTAAAAAAGCTACCAGTAAAACGTAGAGTCCAACAATCAGATGATGCAGAGGTGCAGGAGGTTGAAGTTTCCAACAAAGCCCCCATGACCAAGAGAGGTAGGAAGGCCCCATGACCAAGAGAGGTAGGAAGGCCTCAACACCAAAGACCAATGTAGATGAACAAACACGGAAGAGGGAGGTTTGGAAGGATGCATGGGTTGTTCAACTCATTCACATTCGGGACTCAATGCACGATGACTTGCAGGGCTATTCCCAGAGTGTGACAAAGACTCTGAAAGTTGCAGAAAGAAATGGGGTCGTGTTTATATGCAGACTACAAGAAGGACAAGGCCCATAATTCGATCTATAAAAATGATCGTAAAGTAACGTGTCAATGGTTTGATATCATTGATGAGTACATGCACAATCGGGCAAACGTGGTTAGCTACACCCATGCTTCAGCTATGGGTGGTAACACCGATGGCCCAATTGCGGAAGTAGATGAAGGAGAGGGTACACAATCTGTGAGATCCCACTGCCCCCTCTGTGCACCGGATTCCTGGATGGTAGCAGCGGAAGCAGCTTCCTCTTGCGCGGGGCAGGGTTTCCCACTTGGGGCCTCGCCCTCGAATGTCCGAGCACATGAGACTAGGCTGGTGGTCATTCCGAAAACCAAAACCGGGAAAATTTTCCATGCCCGAAAAATGGGGACGATTCCACCATTTATATTTTCTTAATGAAACCTTCATCTAAATAAACCACATAGAAGGGAAACTATTATAGACTTAACTTGAAGGGATCAACGCTTTTTTCCTAATTGAATCAGGCACAGCCGTTGATCTATTCATTTGAGAAGTCTTCAGGCTTTTAATTAACTACTCGAGTTCTAAGCGTAATCCTATTAATCAATTTTATTATTAAAACTCTACTGATTCCAACCTAACCCCATCCGGCCCATGGGTTAGCCACCGCCCAACTACACTGGAATAGTAGAACCAGACAAGTACTCACCCACCCATAATTGAAAGCCTTTCTTAACTTTTACTTTAGAATACAGATACTCACACACTCCTCTTTAAACTTTAATTTATAAAACAATCCATTGACAAACAATTACTGGGTACAGATGTCACAACTCAAAATTTCCATTCAATCCTTGTTTCTCACAAAATAGTATCACTTTGGACTCTCCGTTGAGACTAGCGGGTCAGCAACAAAACGAGATCCAGTAAACAGATTACAATAATTTTCTCGTCTCATCATTCATATATACATCTTTCACAATATATGCATGGGTGTCCTAAGCACCGCGAGCCCGTGTATCGCCTGGTCAGAACCCTCCAGGATCCTCCTTAGGTGTCCTGGCACTTCACTCAGGGACCGCTTCGTCATCCCTCGCCCATCGTACCAGAAGCACACCATTTTATACCATACCCAGGAGGCTGGTCAAGACCTGGGCAGGTTTTTGTCGCGTGAGCCGTCCTTTGAACACTCCCCACCAACTGTTGCAACCGAACTTCCCTTAGAAAAACACATATACCAAATGCTCCCTCCAGCATTTTGGCGTAAGGCAATCCTTTAAGAAAACAGGGTTTCTATGCAAGTTTTCAGTTTTGATTTTCTTTTGAATACAATGAGTATATCTTAATTCCGTATCCCAAGACTTCTAGATCACAGGTCTAGATTCCCAAGCAGAATTCCTCGAATTCTGTAATCTTGATCCTCTGATCAAAAATCAAAGATCTCAACTTAGTTTCAGATTCGGTGGGTGATTTGAGTGTAGATTACTGAACTGGTCACATCGTCTATTCTTGAAACTGACGAAGGAGTTATGTCTTGGTCATAGTCTGATTCAGGTTTTTAGACTAGAAGGGTCTCTCTGAACTATCTTTATCGAAGGGTAATATTTTAATTACTACTTTACTGAATTCAAAACTAAACACGAATTCCTATGAAAAATAAATTAATAATTTATCTCAAATTTCGACTTCGATAGTTTTTTTGAATTTTTTCATTATCATCCTGAAACGATATAATTTTCCTTCACTAAGTATTTACTTATTCATTTTTCCAATATTCATGGGATTTAAACATAGGATTAAAAAGAACTCCTGTTTTGATATAAAAATTCTTTTATGTATCTATTTATGCATAAAAATCCATTTTGATGAAAAAATAGTTTTTCAATTAAAAAAAATTCTTTTGTGCATCTATTTATGCATAAAAATCCATTTTGGATGAAAGTAACACTTTTATAATAAAAAATATTCTTTTATGCATCTATTTATGCATAAAAATCCATTTTGATAAAAGTAACACTTTTATAAAAGTAACACTTTTATAATAAAAATTATTCTTTTATGCATCATTTTATGTATAAAAATCCATTTTGATGAAAGTAACACTTTTATAATAAAAAAATTTCTTTTATGCATAAAATTCAATATTGATGAAAGTAACACTTTTATAATTAAAAAAAAGTCTTTTATGCATCATTTTATGCATAAAAATCAATATTGATGAAAGTAACACTTTTATAATTAAAAAAATTCGTTTATGCATCTATTTAAGCATAAAAATCAATATTGATGAAAGTAACACTTTTATAATTAAAAAAAATCTTTTATGCATCTATTTATGCATAAAAATCAATATTAGTGAGAGTAACACTTTTATATTTAACAAAATAATCAATATGCATCTTTCTATGCATAGAATTTAAATCTAATGAAAATCACTCTTTTATTTAAAAAAAAACCAATATGCATCTTTCTATGCATAGAATTCAAATCTAATGAAAATCACTCTTTTATATAAAAAAATCAATATGCATCTTTCTATGCATAGAATTCAAATCTAATGAAAAATACTCTTTTATAAAAAAAATCAATATGCATCTTTCTATGCATAGAATTCAAATCTAATGAAAATTACTCTTTTATGAAAAAAATAATAATCAATATACATCTTTCTATGCCTAGAATTCAAATCTAATGAAAATTACTCTTTTATGAAAAAAATAATAATCAATATACATCTTTCTATGCCTAGAATTTAAATCTAATGAAAATCA
The DNA here is from genome assembly GCF_041138505.1 of Cibotium barometz. NCBI lineage: Eukaryota > Viridiplantae > Streptophyta > Polypodiopsida > Cyatheales > Cibotiaceae > Cibotium > Cibotium barometz. The sequence continues at coordinate 25,636,605 of NC_141062.1, read as the reverse complement.
CTCTTTTATAAAAAAAAATAATAACCAATATGCATCTTTCTATGCATAGAATTTATATCTAATGGAAATAACACTTTTAGAATAAATATATTTCTACTATGCATTTTTCTATGCATAGAATGAAAATGACACTTTTAGAATACACAAACGATAGGGATTATTCTTTTAGAATAATAAAAGATAAAACTTATTTCACCAAATTTTAAAAAATTTTACCATAACCTCCTTTGTATGGCTGACCATTTTTCAATTTTTTCTATCTTAAAATTACTTAAAAATTATCCCCAAATGGTTTTAAGCACTCTAAACTAGTCAAATTTCACTTTTAAAAAAAGAAACAATATGAAAAGTTTAATTCGAACTATTAGATCACTTAACTAGGATAAAGAAGGGCTGATTTCAAGAATGAGAGAGGGGGAAAGCCTTTCCAACAAGGCATAGCATTAGATTATCATTTCAAACAAAACAAAAATTAAAAAACCACTAAAAGAGTAAAGAAAAATATAATATTTCTAACTTACATGAATTCTGGGAGCTTTCCTTTGGCTTGATGGTTTGAGGGATCTACTCTTATTTGCAACAAGAGTGGCCACCAAATCTTTAGAAGACAGAATGATCAAAAACTAGTGAATTATTAAGAAATTCACAGTTCTTGGCTCTTGGGAGGAGTAGAGTAACAGCGCATAAAACACTATTAAGCTTCAACAAAGGGGGGAGGCTTCTATTTATAGGAAAAAGTGAGCTTCTAACCAAGCAAACTGATTCTAGAATTTTTCAGATCAGTTTGGTCAATTTTTGACCACTTTTAAGTCAATTTAGCTTACTTTTTGAAACTAGACTTGAATTAGGAGAGAGGAAAGATGAAATATCTCAATTTTTGATAATTTAAAACTCCACCACATGTGTGAAATAGGCGCCTCCTTCATGAGGGGGGAATTCCCATTGTGAGGTGTCGAAAATCCATTTTTAAGTATTTTCTTTGGTCCTTAGTCCACTCTTCATCTTATGTGAGTATTTACTAATTTTTGGGGGGATTTTCTTTATTTCTTCTATTTATCTTCTCCACACATTTGGATGAATCTGATTGGACCCTCAAAACCTTAATTTAAAATTTTCAAAAAATCTGGACCCCTAGAATAAGGTCTCTTGAACAGATTATATACTTGATTTCTAATGCACCTTCTAAAAATCTTTTTGAACTTTTGTTTCGGGGGAACTTATTTTAATAAGAAGAGATATTTTTCCATCCAAAAATATTCAAAATCTGAATAACCTCTCTTCAGAACATTTTCTCTCTCTAGGCCAAAACAGGTAGAAACAAGATCTTTTATATTTCTGAAGAGGGATTTGATTACAGGGAAAGATGCTGGACATCTTGAGAGGCTGGGGAGGAATCTTACACAATCTTCTATCAAAACAGAAGCGCCAAAGAGCAATGTGCCCAATGTACGACCACGAAACACATCATTGGCTTGCTTTGGGGAAGTGGATTTAATGTGTTAGGAATGTGCAACCATTTTGCTACGTTGTTTTACAGGACATGATTACTGCAGGGATGGATACAACAGCTATTTCTGTCGCTATGGCCAAGCTGGTTCGCAACCCTCGTGTGCAGCAGAAAGCCCAAGAGGACCTCGACCAAGTTATCGGCATGAAAAACGTCGCCAAAGAAATAGATTTCTCAAAGCTACCATACCTTCAATGTGTGCATGTATATGTAGGTTTTTATGGATGGTGGAGATGCACGAGGTCATGTTGGGCGGTGTGTAAAGGGGGCGGCCATGCATGGGCAGTCAGTTTTTTAATAAACACAGGCATGGGCAATTGGTGTGTAATGGGGTACGCCCATTCAAGAGTGCACAAGGCACTTTTTGGCTACCCACATGTTGGGCAGTATTGTTCCACCTCAAGGCGGTCTGTATCCAACTTGATTATACATTTGTAGCTTTTATTGAGAACCCCGTTGGAACCAGGCCACTGTTAAAGCCTGGTCCAAGAAAGAGAGAATGCTGAAAAAACAGTCCCCCCGTGGTTGCACTACAGAAGCTATGATGGAGGCTTGCCTACTTTTGGGGTATCAGATTTCTGGGAACAATCTTGCTTCTTGTTAGAGGATGAAAGATGGGAGTTTTTAAAATTTTGAATGAGGTGGAGAAAGAGTAGTAAGTGGTAATATGGTCTTGCTTGTATGACAGCTTTTGAACAGTTAATATAAATAATAATTATTGATAATAATAATAAAAAAGAACAAGTTGTCCTTTTGATCTTCTCATCTTCATGAAGAGCTTATCTTTTTAAGAGTTAATATAAATAATAATTATTGATAATAATAATAAAAACAACAAGTTGTCCTTTTGATCTTCTCTCTTCTCTGTGGGCCTGAACACTTCCGCCTTCCAACAATCATGTCTTGTGCTGCTGAGAAACCTAATGTGGAGTTTGCCTTTTTCAATTTTACCTTCTTCAGCGATGGCTCCATCCATCGAGCTCCGTACGACCCCCCACTCTTGCCCCCTTCCCCTTCCTCCGTTGACAACGTTGCCACAAAAGATCTCACCCTCAACCGTGGCTATGGCACTTGGGTTCGCCTCTTCCTGCCCCCGCGCGGCAGCAGCAACAACAACAATCAAAAGCTCCCCATTCTCGTCTACTATCATGGCGGGGGCTTTGTCAACGGCAGCCCTGCCGTCCCCCGCGACCATGGCTTCCTTAGCAAGCTCGCTGCCCGCGCTGAAGTTCTGATTGTATCAGTGGACTACCGGCTGGCCCCCGAGAATCCTCTGCCTGCAGCTTATGAAGATTGCTTCGAAGCCCTTGTGTGGCTCAACGAGCAGGCGAAGCTTGGAGCTTCGTCGGCCGATTCATGGCTTGCTAGCCATGCCGATTTCTCGAGGTGCTTTCTGGGCGGGGACAGCTCAGGGTCGAACATTGTTCACCATGTGGCCATGAAATCGGTAGGGCTAGGGTGGGGGGACGAGAAGCTAGGGTTAGGGCAAAATTTGGAGGACATATCCCTGGAGGGCATAATTCACATCCATCCTTTCTTCTCGTCCGGGGCTTCAACAATATCTAGTCAAGAGGCTTACTTCTGGAAGCTCAGCGGGGTAAGCAAAGACCACCCTTTTGCAAACCCTTTGGACTCTGCTGCTCCCTCCCTCGCACGTGCGCCGTTACCTCGCACGCTGGTTGCCCTTGCTGGCAAGGATCACCTGAGAGGTCCAGGAATGGTCTACTACCAGGCTAGAAGCCGGCCAAAGGGTCGAGCTCTTCGACTCGGAGGGTGAAAGCCACGTGTTCCATCTGCTCACCCCGGATTCTGAAAACGTCCCTCCCTTTCTGGATGAGCTCGCCCGTTTCATCAACACGTGTGACATCGCTAAACAGTAGTAGTACAGGACCCGCACGATGAACTTCATTTTTGGAAATTTCAAAACTCTACTACTACTACTACTACTCGTGTTAGCTTCTCGGTCACTTACAACCTTCAGTTAATAGACAGAATAGATAGACTTAGTACTGCTACTTTCTGTATTAAGAGGATACACACTATGATGCAAGAAGTTTCATTTGAGTTTTGCATTTTCTATTCGCTTGTGTCTTAACTTCCTTACTTTCTCTTAATTCTCAACTAATGCCCCATTCTTTATTGCATTTCTCATGCAACACAAGTGTGCCAATGCTACAAATTATGCTTCTTTTGCTTTTGGGCTTCTCCTTTGCAATTAGAGTGAATAGTAGTGTGGCCCATGGTTAGTTAAACACAAATAAGACCTTACAACAAGAGGGTAGGTTTTTCTGGTAGGGGAGACAAAACACAAAAATCAGTAGATTTGTGAGTGTATGTCCTTGCTACTTTTTTTCCCTCGGGAGTAGGAGAGTTAGCTCTCCATGGAATATCTTTTGCTTCTTACATTTTGTTCATGGAAGAAGACTAGGAATAGGGAATGGAAGAAGACTAGGAAGAGGGCAGGGAGGGTGATTACAAGATGAAAACTTTCGACAAAAGACTAGGACTAGGTTGACTACAAGATTCATGAGGGTCATACAAGATTATGAAAACTTTTGATAAAAGACTAGGACTAGGTTGATTACAAGATTCATGGGGGTCATGAAAATTTGGACAAGAAAGAGAACATGAATATGGTTGATTAACGATAGGAGAGGACCGTGTGAAGAAAGGGGAAGAGGGTAATAGAGGAAGAGAAGGAAGATTTAACAAGTTCAGCCTTGCATCCTAAGGCCTCTCTTAATTAGTTTACAAGATTGTTGGGAGGAGCCACTCAGTACATGATCAGATTTGGGATTGGCTATATGTAGCCCTCATTGGCGAGCCTCAAAAAATCCATTTTCTTGGGCACTAGCAGGTGGAGTTTGATTCACCCGCATAGTGACTATGATTAAGTGATGCATCAGAGCCCCATCATGATATACGCAGCGTACTCGTGCGTTTACTTTTGCTCTTGATGAGCGAGGATAGATTCCAATCCATTTTAGTATGCATAATCCGATTCTGTGCGATTCATCAGTTCTTTGACCCCTTATATTAGAGATCACGATCACAACATGATATGCTCATCACATCCATGGTGGCTACCTTGCCTCCAGAATCAGCCCCGTGTCATAGGGGAGCTTGTGGACTACATCAATAAGTTCTCAAAGACATTGGCCCTTCTTTGAGTTTATGTGATCTTTCACCACTCTCGTATTCACCACCCTTGATAGTGGCATAAGGGTCTTCTCCCACCTTGACAGTGTATGGGCTTGCGAGTCGGCATCCAAATCTATTCACTATCTTGAAGTCTCTCGCTCACCATATAGGAGATGTGTGTTGATATTGTCACCAATTAGAAGCAAATGTGTATAGCTCATGTGCTAAAGTATCCCTAAGACTTGGAGCTAATACTTCCATCCGAGACTAGGAACAAAAATGTGCTACTTTCTTGGCATGGCTCGTGTGCTAGAAGAGTATCCCTAAGACTTGGAGCTAATACTTCCATCCAAGATCCCCTCAAAAAGGGACTAGGAAGAAAAATGTCAAAGAAACCACAAAGCGAATCAAAGAAAGTGGCATAAGGAGGAAGCTAAAGGTGTTGAGGTGGAGACAGAGTCAAAAAGTAGGAGGAGTTTACCTTTTCACGGCAACCCACTCCCATTTCCCAGCCTCTCTTTTCACTGGGTCATTGCATTTATATACTCACACACGACCATCACACGCCCTTGCCTTTACTATGATGGATGGAGCGCTCCAAGTATGCGCCTTGATGGAAGGCAGGGTCAAGGCTCTCACCTACCTCCTCACAAAGCGAATACTTCCCCAAATCCCTCCAAGCAGAGAATGCACCGAGTAGGATGCCAAGTAGTATCCCTTGGAATGTTCGTGAGTCGTGTGATGGCTCCTTTGTGAGGAGCTTCAGAGAGCCATAGTTGGAGGCTGCTGGCCCCAGCCACAAAGAGGGCTCCTTTGTGAGGAGCTTCAGAGAGCCATAGTTGGAAGCTCATGGACATTCTTTTCCTTAAAGAACACCACCTTTTACCTGCCAAATGGCTTGCAAAACAGAGGGCTCCATCATGGGGAGCTTCCAAGAGCCATAGGTTGGAAGCTTAATGGACAATCATACCTCATTGACAAACACTTGTCCCTACCATATCTGATAACAATTGATGAAGGCATGCAAGGAAAAATACGAACAAACGACAAAGATATGCTGGTGATTGAGCACAAACTAATAGCAGTAATCGTTTTTAAAGTATGCGGACAGTTTACAGTAAATCACATACTATTAAAAATTGATTAGTATGTAAGCTAACGCACCACATACCATAATTTATTGACATTTTTAGTTATTTATTGCCAATATACAGTAAATGTGTGAAAAGAAAAGACACAAGGCTTGCCTTTATGTAAACAAAAATAAATATCCAAAGTTAATTTGAGGAAATTATTGATTCAAAATATATAGTTGTGCAAAATTGAATAGTAGCGTTGTTATGATGTCCTTCATTTTTATTCTCTTTAAATACTCAATAACCTTGTTCTAAAGACATACTTGAATCAAATCCTAATCATGGTCTAGCATAAATTATGTTTAGCCGCATAAGGATTCTCTTTTAAGTGTAAACCATTAATTTCAATAAAAGCACTTTAAAACTAATTATGCCATCATATTCTAAATTTAAATTTTATTTCATTTGATTTGATTTGAGTGAAGAGTGATTAGGAAGTGAGCCGTCTTTTGCACTTGTTATTCATGTGAGTTCTGCACTTGTTTATTCATGTAAGCATGTGAGCATGTGAGTAGGCCGACTTAATGGCCTTGTTCGGCGCTTAACAAGGAATTTTCCATCTCTCTCATGTGCTTTGGCCATTGGTTCAAAGCTCCCATGGCTCGCATTTGCCTCAAATCCCTCATGGCTTTTTGGCCCTCTTGACACTCAAAGTAGTCAAAGCTCTAAGATTCACTAAACCATACATGCACATTTATAGATTTTGGGATTTTTATAATTGTTCATGTGAAATGCTTAGCACTAGTCGTCCCCAATAGTTACAAAGTGTCTTTACACACCAAGTGTTAATAATACATGTATTCACACCACACATCCCCTTGCCTACGTGTGCCTAACCATTACATGTTGTTTGGTTTAGGGTTTTGGTTGGGAGGCACAAACTCCAACTCTTGCTACATCTAAATTACTTTGATTTGCGTCACTAGCAGTGCTTATAGCACCAGGAAGGGGTAACTAGATGTGCTAATAGTAACCCTTCTAATAGTCAGTGTGCTAGTAACCCTTCTAATAGCATTAGAAGAGTTACTAGTTGTGCTAAAAAGACCATTAAAATCTTTGGTTGCTTCATCTTCCTAAGATTTTCTTCATCTTCATCTTTTTTATTTGCTTCATCTTCCCAATATTTGCTTTATCTTTAAAAGTCTAAATAACCTAAGGTGCCTTCTGGTTGGCCACAAATAGGCGAGGCACGTGCACATGAGGTAAGGGTTTAGGGTTAAGACATACTTCATTTGACGTTGGCAAAGCGAGGAAAAAACACCCCTAGTAGCCCATGAAGAAAATGTGATGTCACGTTTGCTGGCCTGCTGGGGGCATTTTTTTCTTACTTTGCTTTTTTTTCCTTGCAAAAAGACTGGTTTCCACACTATGTTGGCCTCTTTTGTCTTTTTGTCTCATTTGATGTGTAACTGGTTGGCGCAATTGGAAACCGGCATTAGGCATTGGACATTAACACTGCACCCTTGTTGGGGTGAGAATCCTGAGGACACCGCAACTGCATGCATTAGTGATGATGATGGTGATGGTAAAGCTCATGCAGCCGTAGTGAAGAGCTGCGTATGAAACCTTATGAGATGAAAATGTAATGCATGATACCTTGAAAGATGCCGTTTTTTTTTTGCTTTTTATTAGTACGTTTTTAGCTAGAAGGTCCCATCCCATGAAGATCGGGTGTTAGTGGGTGAAGGTTCTCCTACAATAGTCTTCCCTTGTTGTGAATTTGATACTTTTTCCATCATTGAGGAGGCTTGGAAATTTGTAAGTGACAGTAGTGAGGCTAGTGGTATACATTTATGTTTTGGGATCCAAATACAATGGTTACCCTAGCTGTCAATAAGCATTTAGGTATCCAATTTGGGATAACTTGTAGTTTGGATGTCCTATGTCAAATATTTTCTTGAGGCCTTCTTTGCTTGGTTGGTTGAGGTGGTACAGATGGAGAAATCTTTGAAACCCATTTCAAGGTAGATTTAGTTTGCCACTTTTTAGCCCATCGTATTTGTTTTTCCTTTTGACATGGAGGTGTTTGCCATGTGGAGATAAGAGAATCGAGAGTTCCTTGAACAATGGTGGATGATAAAGTGGAGGAGGTTTCTTAGATTTTGTGGATGTTGAAGCTTCCTTCTCTTTGCGACTCTCGACAAGAGTGAGAGGTGGCAGGGGACTAGTATAATGTTTAGACATGGCTTCACCCGTAGAGACACGCCCCATTGACCAATCAATCATACGTCTAGAAGCCTTCATCCATGTGCACCCAAGTATTACCGGATCAGGTAATGTTCTTTTGTAGGAATAATCAAGAAGTCTCTCATCAGGTGCTTGTTGCTATCACAATATGTTTTTATTTGTAGGAGCCCAAGAACCTTGGTATTCCTACCATGAATACCTTTCACCTTTAAAGATGTGTCTACGAGTTGAGGTTTTCCCAACTGGTTCCATGCATTGAAGGAAACTAAATTGTGACTAGTCTCCGTTTTCAAGCAATGCATTGTAGAGTACTTTACTAAGGAAGGAATGGACGTTTGTAGAGGTGCTATGTGCTCCTCTGTGTCTTCTTCAACATCTCCCACAAAGGCTTGTGTGGATCCAAGGATAGTTTCTCATCACCTACTGTCATATTTTCCTTTCTTTAGCTCTTGTTGAGCTTGAACTTTCTTTAGTTCCTCTTTTTCCTTAGTTGCCTTCTTATCCATGTGCGATCCACAAGGCTTCCTCGGTAAAAGGACCATAATACTTTTTGAATTTATTTCCATTAAAGAAGCCTACGGTTTCAACCCCGTCAAGGGTTTCAACACGCATGGTACCTTGAGGTGTTATTTTGCAAACTCAAAATGGTCCTTTTCTTGTATACTTTAGTTTCTTTTTGTTGTTGTTGCAAACTCCATACATAAGTACAAGGCCTCCCTCATTGATTTCCTTATCCTTAAAGACTTGTGCGGATCCAAGGATAGCTTCTCATCGTCTACAATCATATTTGCCTTTCTTTAGCTCTTATTGAGCCTGAGCTTTCTTTAGTTCCAGTTTTTTCTTGGCAGCTTTCTTATCAAGTGCGGCCCACAAGGCTTCCTCGATAAGAGGACCATAATACTTTTTGAATTTACTGCCATTAAGGAAGCCTACAATTTCAACCCCATCAAGGGTTTCAACACGCATGGTACCTTGAGGTGTTATTTCACAAACTCGAAATGGTCCTTTTCTAGTATTTTTTAGTTTCTTTTTTTTTGTTACGAACTTCGTACATAAGTACAAGGTCTCCCTCATTGATTTCCTTATCCTTGAGATTATTATCAAACCACTTTTTTCTTCGATCCTTTTTTGTTAACATATTCTACATAGTAATTTGTCTTTCTTCCTCTAGTTGTTCAAGAATGAACAACCGGTCGACTAACATGCTACCCTCAAATCTCTTAGTGTCACTGCTACCCTTAAGATGGGTATCATCAATTCCCAAGGGAATTACCACCTCAACTCCATATAACATCTTAAATGATGTGCAACCAATTGCAACTTTGTAAGAGGTTCGGTAAGCCCATAGAGCTGTTGTGAGCTTGAATTCCCAATCATTGCATCGAGCTTAAACAATTTTTGTTAATATGGAAATGAGGACTTTGTTGGTGCTCTTAGCTTGACCATTTGCTTGTTTGTGGTGGGTAGTATGGAGTGGACTTGCACAATGTGAGATCATGAACATTGTGGTGAGATGTTAGATTACATCATTTATAAAAACTTTCCCTTGGTAACCAACTCGAAAGGACAACCAAAGCAGGTAATGATATTCTCATAAAGAAATTTAGCCGTTGCCATAACGTTCCCTTTTCTTGAAGCTCTTACTTCGGCCCATTTTTTGACATAATACACTGAGCTATTAAAATGTACCTTGCTTGGGAGCTACATACAACTAGACTGATGGGTCCCACAAAATCAATGTCCCATTTCATAAAGGGTTCTAGAAATCGCATAGGGTGCAAGGGCATCGTGTCCTTCTTTTATGGTTTAACACATCATTTTGGTACTCGTCACATCCTCTGATAAATAGTGCACAATCTATGAAGAGTGTGTGCCACCAATACCCGAATTGGAGTATTTTTCTTACAGTAATATCTATTGAAAAGTGCCCACCAGCTACCCCTTCTAGCTACCCCTTGGTGTGCTTGTTCGATGATGTATAAGTATTTATCCTCTCTAAGGGAGTGTCTTAATATGTCATCCTTACATCTTCTATAAATAATTCTACCAATTAATTGGTAAGGTTTTGCTTCTTTAAGCAACTTCCTTGCTAAACCCATAAGCTAAAAAGTTAACGATTTTCTCACTCCACTCTAGTATAGCCCCAACTTTAAATAGTGTAGCATTAGGTAGATCATCATCTATCCCAATTTGTACTTTACCATTAGGTACACGAGATAGATTATCATCCATGACATGTTTTTTGCCAAGCCTTATCACCACTGTGAAATCAAATTCGACAAGAATCAACACAACCACCACTGTAAAATCAAATTCAAGAAGAATCAACACAACCACCTAGTGATTCTCCTTGTGGGATATATACACGCAAAGTATACACAACATGCATCAAATCCAATCCCCCCAAAATGTTTGCATACCCAGACTCTTCTCTATCCATTTAGACATTTTGGACCAGGTACCCCTAATTGCTAGACATTTTGGACCAGGTACCCCTAATTGCTAGACATTCCCAGAACACATGTATGCCATCTTCAATTGATGACCTACACCTGGGAGACAGATGCCACTAGAGATATTTCTCTTTTGAAGTTTAGAGCCAGTAGCCCACATGCAAACCTTTCACAAGAAGACTTGGAACTTCCTAGGGATCTGGCAATCCCATATCAAATTCCATCTCTTTTTCCAACTGGAGGAGCTCCACTTTACATTCCACATTTTATTGCAATACAACACATTAGCATCCCCATTGTTGAGATTCAAGCTCGATGTCAGTGTGAGCCAGCTATGCTATGTGCTGGCATGTTAGGTAGGAACATGTGTGAGACATAAATGACCACGTGTCCAGCTGGTCATAGTGTGTGGACATTAGCTAGGGTTAGTAGAGTGTGGACACAACTCATAGTGTGTTGTGTGTATTATGGATTATGGCATTATGCTTTTGTGCGCTTTTGTCGCACAGGTCGTAGCTGGGGACTTGCCTAACACCGTATGCGAGCCACGAATGGCTGCAAGCATACAACCAGGAAAAGCAAGCTCAAACAGAATGCAAAAGGTGTGTCACTCACCGCTCAACCGCCGCCTTGAAGGATTCCCGCGTCACAGTGAAGAAGGAGCCGTCGTCGCCGCTCTACCGCCTCTCCGCCGTCGTGCCGCTACACAGTGCTCGATCGCTCTCTCACTCTCTCTCTCTCTCTCTCTCTCTCACACGCAGGAGAAGGAAACCAAGGAGATAAGGCAAGAGCACTCTTGTATTCACAACACATGAGAATGAGGATTTTAGGGTTACATTTGACTCTTATAGGTGACTTGGCCGTTTACACTTGGGCGTCCATACATGGCCGGCCGATCCTAACCCTTACCCTGCTGATATTCAAGGTGCGCCTCTCATAGGCGATCACCCAATCCCTTTATCCTTAACATATGGTGCCGACAAGCCCGGCCCATAACTCAGAATATCTAAATTAATGACGTAAAACATAGTACGTCTCAATGTCTCTCATGGGTTAACATACCCCCTTTCCTGATGTAGATTCCGTCCTCGGAAGCTATGGTATGGTAAGCTCGATAGGGTTGTTGTGGTGGTGGACCGTCTGCAAAACAGGGAAGTAGAGTGAAAGTATGCTGGAATTCAAAAGATATAAAGTGTATAAATTCAAGCATGTTAGACCACAATGGATGTTGCTATGAGAACTTAGTTTAAGGGTCACATGAATGAGCTAGTGTAGCAAATTAACAGGAGTTTAAAATTATTGAAAGTAAATCAAGAGTTATCAAGGTGTCAAAGGTTAATCAAGGTTTATAACTGGCCTAAGTCAAGAGAAATAACCAAGCTTAATAAATAAACAGATGACCACACTGTGTCTACTCTAAGAACAAGTTAATACCATGAGCCTAGGGACACAAGAAACATCAGAGTTACAGGAGCCTTTTGCCTTTATTTTTTTATGCACGTGATAATTTTTACACTCAATGGAGACCTTCCTAAGGCAAAACTAACATCGATCCTGGTACCATGTTTAACACAGGGCATTATCCAGGAATCTATTAGCTCACTTTAGGCAAGGCTACCCCCTATTAACCAAGGCATCGGTGTGGAGTAGAATACTCCTCGCCTACCAAGTATCAATAAGGCGATAGGCCAACATTAAAGCACATCATAGACTTGTATTGCCATTTATTGTAGGCTCTTTTTTTTTATAAATAATTTCTTTTGATCTTCGCTCCTGAACTATAATTTGTCTTGCATCCTTTCGACAAAGGGGTAAAAGCTATGTCCTAGAGGTCAACACACACATGGCCAGGTGTCAAACATTAAGATGGTTTGATCCTAGACCTAGACCTTAGACAATTGTATTCCAAGGTTAACTAAAGACGTCATGCATTCTCAGGAATATATCCAATAAGGTTAAGCTCATTAATGATTTACACTAGCACGTCAAGCAACTTCACAAACTAAGTATTACATTGACAATTTCCATGTGGTCATGCATTATAGTTCATGCATTAATTGAATAGAAAAAAACGAAAAAGAGTGGGTATGGAAGAATTACACCTGTATTTTGGAGATCTCCTTGATGCGATGAGAGAAATGCCCGCAATTTGATGAGATATTTATGTATGAGTGTTGCGGCTATCTCAGGACTTGAAAGCGAACCCACCTCAAACTTTTCAACCTGTACAATCAACTAACAAGCACTATCCCTCGAGAGGCACATCAGTGTGAAAAATTAAAGACTCATTTAAGGAATCCAAACTAGAAAAAAACTTGAAAACACTAACCTACCTACCAGTCACCACACTACTACTGAGGATACGGTAATAGGATGTTGTAGAGTCCTGGCTCTAGCCCTAAGGCTAAGCCTCTATCCGCATCATCCAAATAAATAAAGTCAACCTCAGTAGTGCCATGAGTTTCATCCGTCCATTCATCATTGTCAGATATTTCCTTTTCATTTTCCCATCCACATAAACTCATCAAGAATGTAACCATGCGAGGATAGTCATCTTGTGGAAAAGGAAAGCATTGGGCTATCGGGGATATTTCCTCTACGGAGTAGGGGTCAGTCATGGTCAATAGGCGAATTAGCCATTCTAATTCCTCAACATTTTCCTCTCTGGCTAGTACATCTATATGATCCCATTCAGTTTCAATTACAGGATAGCTCATGTGAAATATCTGAGAAAGGTACAGATGATACCTCTCACCAAAGGTGGGAGTGGATGAAGTGTTTGATGATCGTGCATCTGCCATATCTGCAAACACAGATATAGCATCAGTAGGTTTGTGAGACAGGTCAATCTAGTTCTTGATTGTATACGGATATTTCTCCTCTTTTTGTGCTCTTGCTCTTTTTACTATTTTTTGTTTTTCTTTTCTTTGTTTTTTTTTTTTAAAAAAAATGTATGAAGCTATATATATACATCCCCTTGAATTTGGAAATTACATGGTCGGGGGAGAAGGTTAAGGAGGAAGCATTAGAATGTCGAGCGTGAGTACATGCTCCCCCTTTCCTTGGGTAGATCATATTATTTGCAATGATGTTGCAGCCTCTTGGAACCAATTTGTCCAGCGGGTCATAGGTTGTGATGTGGGCAGATAGCTTTTTATGACCCTTGTGGCCACATCCAATTGTAGAGATGGTAGTGTACGCTCCCATTGATGAATGGAGGAAATGGTTTCCGACGATACTATTACAAGGGGAGACGTAGACTCATCGGTTTTTTGTTGGGTGTTGACAAGAGTAGGTGTAGAGCATGTAGAAACTTCTATATGAGTGTGTGCCTGGCATGAGGAGCTAGAAGCTTCATGTGGCTCCCCCCTTCCTGAGCTAGGTGGTAATGATCTATATCGTTTGGGAATCCAAACTAACTCTGGAAGAAGTGGTGCGGAGCACTCTGTTACCTTTCCCTTACCACGGTCTTGAATTGTCATTGGGGTGGCAAAACAATTGGTTTGCAAGGTTTTACAGGTGATATAGAGGGATTCAGCTTATGTTTAGGGACCCAAATCCGGTCATTCCCCTCGTAGTACCCTTGGGCTACTAATATTTTTTTAGGGATCCATCGTGATGGTAATTACATTGCCCTTTCTCGGGTGGTTAGCTGCTTTCCTTTTACGAGGCTTCTTGGTGGGCTGAACGAGATTGAGCAGGGGAAGTAGCTGTTAACGAAGCTTTTGGGACCCATTTGTATATACTCTTTGGCATAGTAAGCGGAACCTTAGAGACCACCTTGCCTATTTCCACTCTTGGCGTTGAAGCGTTAGAGGGGTGGCAAACAATCAAAGATGGTTTTGCCACTGGACTTTGTGATTTTTCATTATCTAGCATTTGAGTGGATGAGTTAGGTGCGGGATTTTGAGCGGTCAGACCTAGTGTTGGTTCTTGCGTTGTGACTCGTCTAGTTGCCCAATCGATATTGCACTTGGTGGCCATCATCCATTTGCGCCCTAAGTTTACAGTCCCTTCCATGGTACCCGCAGGCATAACCAAAAAACTTTGAATTACGGTCCCCTTGTCATAGGGAACCGGAGTGTGCAGAACTCCTGAGACAGGGGTTTTTTTCTTGTTGATTCCTTGAACTTGGATAGCACTCTTGGATAAAGGTGGTTTTCCAAGTTGACACCACATGCCATATGATAGCAAATTGTGTTGAGCTCCTCCTGTATCCAATAATGCATTATATAGCACCTCCCCGTAAGGACTCTGTAACTCAATTGGGTATCTTAGAGGCGGGTCAGATTCCAGTGCATCCTCCTCTGCTTCCTCGAAAAATACTTGCGTAATTCCCAAGTTGGCTTCTCGTTGCATCCTAGCATGCTGTTGACGTTCTTTGGCTTCAACTCTTGCTTGTATCTTTTTAAGCTCAGCTTGTTCTTTAGCTGCCTTCTTTTGATGGATTGCATGTAACTCCTCTTGGCTCAGGGGGTCATAGTATCTTTTGAATTTACTCCCATTAAGGAATCCAATGGTTTCAACTCCGTCGAGAGTCTCCACTCTAATGGTACCTTGCGGGGTAATTTCACATACTCTATACGGTCCCTTACCAGCATATTTGAGCTTCTTCTTTTCGTTTCGCACTCCATACATCAGGACTTTATCCCCAACCTTGATGTCCTTGTCCTTGAGGTGGCAATCAAACCATTTTTTCCTTCTATCCTTCTCCACAAGGGCATTGTATACAGCCAATTGTCTTTCTTCGTTTAGCCGCTCAAGGATATATAGACGCAATGGTGTGCAATTAATAGCCACTTTGTACGCAGTACGATAGGCCCATAAAGCTGTCGTAAGCTTTAGATCCCAATCCGTGCGATGAGCTTCAACTGTCTTTGTCAAAATAGAGATTAATGTCTTGTTTGTACTCTCGGCTTGGCCATTCGCTTGCAGATAATAAGGAGTAGATTTATGATGGGATATCATGAAATACATTAGGGTTTGCTCTTGTGTGTGTGTCTCCTCCCCCTCTACCATTCTTTCAACACCCATTTCTCATTAATGCATAAATGTCCCTGGTTTTGCCATCCTTAAGTTTGACACCATTAAGCCAAGTCCAATCCTTGATCCAAACTGAGGTGTTAGTAGTTGTGGAGCATAATTCCCTATGAAGCACCTCCAAGACCTGAGCCATCAGATCTCTTTCCCTCCTAACTAGCTGATATTCCACAAATAACAAGTTCACATCTTTCCACCCGGCCAAATCCCTATCCCAGCACTCATCCAGATGCCTAATGCCTTTATTGTTAAGAGGGGGATTAAACTTGTGAGTCCACTATGTACCCAAAGTGAGCATGGAATTGCTTGTTACCCTTGCACCTCCATCCTAGACCATGAGACCCAAGCTGTCCTTCCAACATTTGCATAGCACTTTGCAAAGATCTGAGCATGTGATCTTAAGAGGGGCATATGAGAAAAGTTTATCCTTCCAGTTTAGGTTCCCCCATCTGCCATTAGCCAAAACATCAGCAAGCTCCACCAGTTCCCTCATCATTAGAGCCCAAGTGACATTTTGAGATAAAAATCTAGGAAGCTTAAGAGTCTTTCTGGCAGCACAATGAGTGGGCAAGTGAATAATGCCAATGCCCCCTTCCTTTCTAGGAACTGAAATTTTATCCCAAGCAAGCGAAGCAGAGACTCTTTTTTCCCATTACCATTTCTCCACAGAAAATCTCTAATCGGGTCAATGATTTTCTTCCCGTGGCAATTTCCAAAATTTAGCACAGGGCATGAAAACATAACATAGGCATTTAATAATGTATTGAAAATATCAATCTTGCTATGAAAGGGGACTTTGATGCCTTCCCACTTTTTCAATTTGTCCAAAAACCTATTAATGGCCCACATTACCAATTATTTATTAGTAAGTCCAACACCAAAAGGTACATCAAGCAGTTTGACAAATTGGCCCTTCTGCACCAACTCACAGCCCCACCTTTGACGATCAAAATCATTATCCTCAGTCAGGCTTATAATTTTGGATTTCAGAATGTTACATTTAGATCTAGAGGCATTGGCAAACTCCTACACACTAACTCTAAGGCCATTCTCACATTATTGTTCTCAGCCCTTAGAAACAATAAGGAGTCATCAACAAAGCATTGTATAACTAATTGTTCACTGTACTTGAGTTTTAACCCAAAAATCTTCCCTTCAATGCATGCTGATTCTAAAGACATTATTAGAGGGTGGGAGGCAATAGCAAACAGCAGGGGGGGCTAATGTATAACCTTGTTTGATTGATCTGTTAATCTCAAATCCCCCTACCACTCTTCCATTAAGCATCACTTTAGAATATCCACCCCATATAACACAGAACCTAGGGATTGGGCTATGTCACATAGCGCAGGCCTAAGCCAAGGGGGAAGCCCTACAACTTGTACCCAAACATGGCATGCATTCTAAAGACTTTTATTGACATCAAATAGCGGATCAAAAGGAAAGACATGCACCAGAGACATGCACCAGATGTTGCCTAAAAAACTAAGGCCCCTTAGCAAATAATTCAGAGACTGACTGGCCTCTAATGAATAGCACATTGAAAAAGCCTTTCCCCAAGTAGAAGATCTTAGACACAACACAGTCATGCAAAATGCTCTCCTAGAGCCATTAACCTAATTTTCCCTTCAAAGGAGGCTTACCTGGATAGAAGAGAAATACACTACACATCCAAAAACAAATCTATTTGGCTCCTGATGAAATCTTGACTAAGCTTCAGACATACCTTGTTCTTCACTTGATTATAGAGTCTCTCATTCAACTAGTCCGGCACACATTTTCTCTTGGAGCACTCTGCCTTGATGTCCTCCCCTCTGCGCTTCATCTGTTCCTCTAGCTCCGGATCCCAGTCCCCCCATCCATTCACCCCCTTTTCCTCATGTTGAAGCCATCCACTAGAGGACACCCCCCATCCATTCACCCCCTTTTCCTCACGTTGAAGCCATCCACTAGAGGACACCGCCATGCAAGGCTCGAGTAGTCGACCACCCGTCGACATACTAAGGGCATGCACTCACACTAGCGGATTAAGAACACCACTAACCCACTCCTCACCCACATGTGCGACACGTCGCACTCAGATCGATTCGCTAGCATCACCTCCCTCCTCTCTAATAGCAGAAACAATCATATCCAATTTAAGAAAAGCAAATAAATATGTCACATGTTCGTCTAAGTGGTTTTGGTCAAACTTTCATTGGTTGAAAGCTTCAAAAGTGCATAGAGACTCAAGTGCATAGACTCTAATGAACAACTTTTGTTGAAGTGTTTTGTTGTGGTTGAAGGCATTGCCAATGCCTTCAACCACTAAGAAAATGTTGTTCTTTTTAAGAGTCTCGAAACTTTTTCTTAAGTGGTTAAAATCATTAGTTGGAAGCTTCAATAGTGCATATAGACAAAGACCCTGTGGTTGAAGTCATTGGTTGTAAGCTTTAAAGAGAGAAACTCTCTAAGCACAACAAAACACTTGAGAAAAAGTTATCTTAAGAGAACAATTTTTCTTAAGTGGATTCATTGTGTGAGAACTACACAATGAAAGTGAGTCTTGAGGGCCTTTTCAAGTGGGTTTAGTACCCTAAAATACGAACCTTGGTCTCTCCATCCTCTTATTTCAGATTGTAAATTTGAGCTATGAGGCTTCATTTGGCTCTAGTGGGTGAGAATCCCACAATGAAAGTGTATCTATGAAGACCTTGTAATTGGCCTTTTCAAGTGGGTTAGTGTCATAAAACATTCCATTGCTTTTCTTTCAAGCAAAGTTCAAATGAATAGATTTTGGTGCGATCATCAATCCTTCCCACCATGGCTTTGCAGACTTGATCAAACTTTTGTAGGTTTTGAATCTCTGGTTCGATAAAATTTGGTGATCATCCTTGAGATATGGAGTAGCTTGTCTTATCCAAATCTGGGCCACTGGGTGCTATATCTATTGCAAGCCCCCTTTTTATTTCAAATGCCATCCTTAGCATGTTTTTTGCATATTCATGTGCCCATGGAATGTACGGGGATGGATGCACAAAACCCTTTGTCTTTGGGATTAGAGTTTCAAGCCCCATGGGATTGGGCTCATGGGGTTGTGTTGTTTGATTTTCCAATGGCACTCGTCCTGCACTCGCATGGCTCTCTGAAAGTGGGCCTAGAGCGCTTAATCCAATAGGTAGTTGCCCATGTGAAACACGGAGATTAGGAGTGTGAGCAAGCTCTTTCCCTCTTCCTACACTCCTTGTTCCTCCACCTTTAAGAGTGGAGAGGAATTGGAACTTGGTTGTGTAGAAAAGACATGTTCATAGTGAGCTCCTTGGAGCGGCTATGCTCATAAATGCACTGTGTGCTTGTGGGTTGGTTTTAGGATTAGGTTGTTGGTTTCCCCTTGGGTTGCCGTGGCGTGTGTTATCTCGTGTTAGGTCAGGGGAATTGTTGAAATTTGAAGCCTTCAAAGGGCATCAATTCTAGAGAAGGCCTCTTAGAAAATAGGGTTGCAAAATAAGGTCACTATTTTTAAACATATATATTTTGAAAACTTCTCTATATTTTACACATAAAACATACATACTTAGTTGATTTTTGAAGGTCAACCTAGTTTATGGCCTTAAAAATTGAAGGTCAGCACGCTCATAAATTCCAAAGCAATTGTGCTTTGTTTTTGGAATGATCTTTTTGGAAAGCAAGTGCTTTTTGTAATACATAAAAATATGGGTGACTGGTGCAAGGGCCACATATTAAGAGACTAAGGTTAAGTAGAAGGGTGAGATAAGTGTGTGGAGAGGAGAGACTCACAAAATTCCTAATCCCACCCTCGAAGGAGTCATTCAATCATGTCTTGACAAAGAAAAGAGGCCAAAGGGACCAGGTGAATCTTCAAGTGCAACCACTTCATCGAATATTGAACATGCCTTGTCACATCAAGTGGTCAAAGTAAGATGTGTCCATTGCAAAAAGGTGGGCCATTTGGCCAATAATTGTTGGATCAAATATCCCAACAAAATGAAATGTAACAAGTGTAAACAAACGGGGCATATCACTTCTAAATGTCCTACCAAAGAGTCAGAGGCTAACTTTGTATCAGCCTCTACCTCTTCTGAGCATTTGTTTTAAAGCTCAATGTAATCACACCTATATTCCAAACCTTGTACGCCTAATGTTATAAAGGCATCCTATGTCCAATACCACCTATTCCATCCTTCCATAGTTGGTATTGAGGGGGGGTATTAAGAGACTAAGGTTAAGTATGCCAGTGCTACAAATTATGGTTCTTTTGCATTTAAGCTTCTCCTTTGTAATTAGAGTGAATAATAGTGTGGCCCATGTTCAGTTCAACACAACGAAGACCTTACACCAAGAGGGTTGGTGTTTCTAGTAGGGGAGACAAAAAACAAAAATAAATAGAGTTGTGAGTGTAATAGAGGAAGAGAAGGAAGATTTAACAAGTTTAGCCTTGGATGGTGAGACAAACATCACTTAAGTCATTATGAATTACTTTTCTTCTCTCTATCTACCCTTCCCACCATGGAGCAATCTCCCTAACCCCCCTCACATTTTCTGACCACTACCCCTTTAACACTAGCACCACCACCATTGCATCCCTTCCACCCAGCTCCCAAGCCCACCCACACACGACCAAAGAAAATAAGCCAAAGCATGGTTCAAAGAGCTATGATACGAAGGGAAAAATGTGAAACGCCACTTCAAATCAATAAACTTGCATGATGGTGTTTACAAGAGTCGTCAACCTTTGGGGGTTGCCCATGGGCTATGTTTTAACAAATCACAATAAGGTGGTCCCACATTATTAATGAGGCAAAGGCTACACCTGAAGGACAAAGGGTTAACTGATGCCACATTGTCATACGCTTCACACATGTTGGTGTACCATGTGTTATCTCATGTTAGGTGAGGGTCATTGCTGAAATTTGAAGCCTTCAAAGCAAATCAAAGCCCTTCAAACCTTCTAGAGAAGCCCTCTTAGAAAATAGGGTTGCAAAACTTCTTTATATTCTACACATAAACATACATATTTTGAAAACTAATCTATATTTTACACATAAACATACACATTTAGTTGATTTTTGAAGGTCAATCTAGTTTATGGCCTTAAAAATTGAAGGTTAGGGTAGGTATTCAAATTTTAGCCCTAGTTAGGGGCAATATAAATGCTACCACAAACAACCTTGATGGTGATATAACACAAATTCATGTAGGTAAGGCATGGTGCAAGGGGCTCGAACTATAGGTAGAACAAGTCTCTACAAAGGTGGTTCCACAACATCTCTCCCCTAGTGGTGTATAAAAATAGCATGAGTGGGTCGTCTGGAGAGGAGGAATACTTAGCTGAGGCCTCGATAGTACCATTTTTGGCAATCCGAGTCTAGGATAGGGTCACTCGCATTGGTCCACGAAAAGTACACTCTTAATCTGTAGTCATAGTAGAGTCGTACTTCATTCTTTTATTTTACATGTGCTCTTTCTCTTCATATTTTTTTTAAAAAATTAATTATTTGTATAGTTAGTCAGATTTTTAGTATATGTATAGTTCTATATTGTTGTACACTATTGGTTCAAGCTATATTATCATGGGTTAGCTTTTTTCCAACAAGCTCCCTCTTGATATGGAAATGATCTTGTCGGGGAGAAAAACATGAAGGGTAAACATAATGATATTAGCATAAGTCTCCCCTTCTTGTGCTTTCTATCATACCTTGACCGCCGTGGAATGTATTATTGTAGGTTTCCAACTTTTCTCCATCAGTGTTTGTTGGCCAAGAGTACCTTTTTTCCTTATTGTGGGCAGGTCAACTTCTAGCTTTATAAAGAGAATGTGGGAGAGAGAGAGAGAGAGAGAGAGAGGAGAGAGAGAGAGAGAGAGAGAGAGAGAGAAAGAGAGATTGAGTTCCTTGCAAGCAAACACACACACACACACACACAAGAGAGTGCAAGACACAAGAGAGAGATGGATGGCTGAATTTTCTTCTATCTTCTTCTCTTCTCTACTACCATATAACAAAAAGATAAGAGTCCATACATAAAGGGAAAGTACTCTCCTACAACAACATACAAAGTAGTCGGTCTATAGTGTGAACCTGACTATATGAGCTGGAGCTATAACTATGCCATAACTCTAGTACTCCAAAGTGGTCGGTCTATAGTGTGAACCTGACTATATGAGCTGGAGCTATAACTATGCCATAACTCTAGTACTCCAAAGTGGCTATCACATAGCATGTCATCCACCACCAGGAGGCATATCAACCATAATCTCATCAACCATGCCAGTGGCATAAGTGTGGAAGTTGTCACCTAGGCGGGTCATCAATGTTTGTCGTATCACTAGTTGAGCTCGATATATCTCAACACTACACCTGAGCTCAACTGCACACATTGCGGTTCAAGTAAGCTCCTAAACCTGTGGAATTTCTCTGTGCCCCCCAATGCCCTTGTAAGGATGTCAACCACCTGATCCTCTGTGCTAACATATACCAAATCTACATCACCTGTGCTAGAACCTTTTCCCTCACAAAGTGATAGTGCACCTCAATGTGCTTCGTTCCAACATGGTATACTTGGTTACTAGCCAATTGTATGCTACTCATGTTGTCACAATAAATGACAAAATAGGGTACCTAACCTTCGTAGACCTGCATACACCTAGATCATTTCCAGGTGTCATCAATAGGGTACCTAGCCTGTCATCAATAGGGTACCTAACCTTCATAGACCTGCATACACCTGGATCATTTCCAGGTGTCATCAAAATAGCCCTCGTTTTCCTTACACAAGGAGTAACCACCACAGATGGAATGTCAAGCTTCTCATCAAAAAAGTTAAAAGAGCCCGTAGACCCCGAGCAACAAGAGGCAACACCTTGCCCATGTGTAGTGGCCCTACCTATCCTTATTTCCATGGAACAAGACCTACCCCCATGGTGCCGACGAACCCCAAAAAGAACTATGCACACACTTCTATGGCACCGCCCGAGCAACCCCCCCCCCCAAGGCTCAAAAATATCACCACAACCCCACAACACCTATGTGCACTACACCGCAACATCAACTCACCAACTAGAAGGCCAAAGTTTACACAAGTACACTAGCCAAGCCAACCATAGTGACGTTCAATCTTTTGTCATGGATGGGCAACCTCCTCACCTCAATGAGCCATGCATAGTATCGAACCCTAACTCATGTATACATATGTAGCCTCCCCACACAATTGTATAGTCACTGCCTTCACTAAGAATATTAAGAAACACAAAAACCTAGAAACATATCATGAATCCATTTTAAAAAAACATATCATGGGGAAGAGAGATTCAAATTGGTGTGATCTCAAAAGTTTGGTTGCCCTCGTTGATCAAAAGTCGAATTGACATATGGGTCGGATCACAAACGATTTGAGGGGCGGCAATATGTAAATTTGAATCGTAATTTGAGAAGTACAAATCAAAGATTCAAGATGTGATGTTGGATTGCCACAACCCAAGGATCAATGATTCAATATATGAGATCAAGAGAGTCTGAAAGTAGAGAGTGAATCACCATGGATCGGATGGCCACCACAATCCAAGAATTGGCTATCAAAGAAATTGAATCATCTAGAAAGTGAGATCGTCTAGGAGTCGGGGATCACCATAATCTAAGAACTAATGATTAAGGGTGTGAGATCGGTGAGGTCAAACCACAATTGTAGAAGTGAATTGGCTAAAGGAGAGTGAACTAGCCGGGTGTCAAATTGCTAAGATGCAAGAATCAATGATCAAGGAAGTTGAATCGTCTGTTGTGAGAAGTGGGATTGTCCGGGAGTCTATTCACCCACGACCCAATAATCTACTATTAAGAAATTAAATCTTTTTGAAAGTGAATCGCCCACCCACACCACAATCCAAGGTTTGAAAATTTAAAATGAGAGATTGGTGATGTCAAATTGCAATTTGAGAATTGAAATTGGTGATATTTAATCATTTGGAATGTTAAATCATCCTAGGGGATGAATTGTCACACTCCAAGAATCAACAATCAAAGGTGTGAGATCTATGAGATCAAACCGTGATTGTAGAGCAGTGAGATCCATGATCGAAGATTTTGAGTCATCAAGGAACTACAATTGCATTGGATCGTGATTTTTGATGATATGGCACTATGTGTTGCATGGAT
Source organism: Cibotium barometz (assembly GCF_041138505.1). Classification (NCBI taxonomy): domain Eukaryota; kingdom Viridiplantae; phylum Streptophyta; class Polypodiopsida; order Cyatheales; family Cibotiaceae; genus Cibotium; species Cibotium barometz. The sequence continues at coordinate 25,612,994 of NC_141062.1, read as the reverse complement.
CATCTATGTGTAGAGAGAGAGGATCACCTGTGTATTGAGAGAGAGAGAGAGAGAGAGAGAAATATATAAATAAATAAATAATAATAATAAGAAATTATCCACTGCTTGTGCCGTGTAGGCCTAGCCTCCCCCTACATGACTACCCCCATCTCATGGATGCAGAAGGTTCCCCCTCCCCCTATGTGATGCAGGAAGTGCCCCCTCTCCCTATGTGATCCAAGAGGTATCCACTGCTTGTGCCGTGTAGGCCTAGCCTCCCCCTACATGACTACCCCCATCTCATGGATGCAGAAGGTTCCCCCTCCCCCTATGTGATGCAGGAAGTGCCCCCTCTCCCTATGTGATCCAAGAGGTGCCCCCTCTCCCTATGTGATGCAGGAAGTGCCCCCTCTCCCTATGTGATGCATGAAGTGCCCCCTCTCCCTATGTGATCCAAGAGGTGCCCCCTCCCCCTAGTGATGCAAACCCCACCCTGCTCCATAATTTCCTCCACTGATAGAGGCAAGGTTGGTCTTAAAGGAAACTACAAAGGAAGCTGAGAAGCCTACAAAGGCTCAAAATTATAAAAGGTTCATTAATGTAGCAGAGAAGCAACTCGACAAGAAGGGATTTGTGTTCTTCCCTAAGCTCCTTGAAGACAATAGGATCTTCGTAAAGCAATATGTTAACAAATGTAATGCTGGACTTTTGAGTGCCTAGTTTGCCACATCGCATTGATGCTGAAACATGCAATAAGTGTGGGAATCTTATGAGTCTTGTAGTTCAACCAACATGAGAACACACAAATGGCTAGAGCATCAATATTATGGGCAAGCTATGTGTTTTGTGCTCAATTTGAACCCCTTGAGAACCCCTAAACTACCCCAAGTGAATAAGGACACTCCTACTTTTGATGGATCAACCAATGAGGAGAAATCGGGAGGAAATCCTACACACCAATGTGAGTGAGGGTCTAAAAGAAAGAGGGAGAGACCCTTTTGTGTCAGACTGCCGTTACTTCACCCATGGTTGGATTACTTCAGCCATGGTGGGATTCCGAATCATCGCAAAAAAGGTGACTTATCTAGCTCTTTAGCCTCTTCAACATAGCAAAATGGCCTTTGTTTGCCATTGAGATCTAGGTAGATGTTGGCCTTCTCCAACCAAGAGACACACCTTCATAATTGGTAGGTGAAGCTATGATATTACTACACATCATTAGCATTTTCTTTGAGAGTGCGGCACACACTTTGCCATCATAGCTCAGATGGAACCCTCTTTACATCATCTTCTATTTTGGTCTAACCATAGGGAGAAATATGGATTCTCTTAGCAGTCAGATGTGAGTACTTGATGTTGACTATCGTGGCCTTGTTGGGGTCATCTTCTTCAACCTCTCAAATCAATGTTTTGCCATCTAGGTAGGTGACCCTATGATGGACCTCATCTTGGAGAGGATCATGACACCAGATGTCTTAGAGGAGGTGGAAGACCTGGAGGCAAATGTGAGAGGAGCAGGTGGGTTTGACTCTATATCTGTGGTTCTTCTAACCTCATAAATGCCATCACCTAGCATGGCTGCGGGTTTTCATGGGGATTTTGTTCCTTTTACTTACATACCCATTGCCACTATATCTTAGTATACCCTTGCAAGAAAATTTTTACTTGTAGCTTCCCTCATGTGTGTGTAAAAAGGTCATCCAACAAATGACATAGACTCTTATGCATGATTATCAAGGTTGCTTATTATTCCTTTTTTATGTCATTCCACTCCAAGTTTGTGAGCAAATGAACAATGGATTGCCTTATTGATGCCCTTCTATTGGTCGAGTTCCCCTTAGTCAAAGCCCTAGTCTTGGCTTGGGAGCCTGTTACATATTCCCAATGGATTTTGGAAGGCTCTTGAGAGTCACGACCTTTGCTACCACCATATTCCCAATGGATTTTGGAAGGCTCTTGAGAGTCACGACCTTTGCTACCACCATTTTCCCAATGGATTTTGGAAGGCTCTTGAGAGTCACGACCTTTGCTACCACCATTTTCCCTTGTGTGTGTGCTTGGTGTGCACAAGCTAGGATCCGTAGCCATAGATGTATTCTACCCCCTTTGTGAGTGACACCATCATGATCCGTAGCCATAGATGTATTCTACCCCCTTTGTGAGTGACATTATCATGATCCAAGATTTTTAAAGTCAAGCAAAGGGAATTAAACCAAACAAAGGTGGGTTCTTGAGTGTCTTGAGAGCTTGTGCTAGCATCAGAGCAATAGAAAAGGGCAAGCGGATGGATACACGGTCACCTTTTTAAGATGAAGCTTTAATCAGAGAAGGACATAACCAACACACTTATTGACATGTATGAAAACTATGGGAACATTGACAAGGAAATACCAGCACTTAATGTGGTGTCATGGAGTGCAATGATTGGAGGTTATGCTAATCATGGGTTTTGCTCTTTTTTGCTCTTTTATTTTTCTTGAAAATTCTAAAAGAGGACATCAAGCCAGATAAAGTGATTTATATGTGTGTTCTGAAAGCATGTGGCTTATCTTATTTTATGTACATGTGTGTGTGTGTGTGTGTGTGTGTGTGTGTGTGTGTGTGTGTGTGTGTGTGAACAAGATAGCTTGAGAGAAAGTGGTATCGTGTGTGCATGCATACGAGCATGAAAAGCCACTGGCACATTGACCTTGACGCAACAGCACAGCAAGGCAAAACTGTTCTCATCACAAAGCTATCAGCAGTGAGATGATGCACTCATTCAATCGCTACTATCAAGACCTAGTAGTAAGTAATGAGCAATGTATTGCCAACATCGGCACACTCTCAACAACCTAATAAGTCTAGGTAACCACCTCACCCTCCTTTTACTAGTTATATTGGCTCCCTATTGAGTGGGTAGGGTGCTCCCCATGGAGGGTAGAGCTAGTACATTTGGGATTGTTTGTGGGTGCATCACTCTAATAGCCAAATAATCCAAACCACTCATAAAACCCAAATAAAATCCTACTATTACAACCAAACCCAAACCCTTGCAAGTTTACGGTTTGCAGTCAATCCTTGTGTAGCCAAACTAAACCCCATGGTATGACCCATCACCTGGACCTTTCTACAATCATCATGGACCTTCTATGCCTCGTCTTTATCCACCCCACCATTCAAGAAGGTAAGATTCCTCCCCAGCCCCTCAAGATGTCCAGTTTCTTCCCCTCCTGTAATCAATCCCCTTTTGAGAATAATAAAAGATCTCGTTTCTACCTGTTTTGGCCTCTAGAGAGAAAATGTTCTAGAGAGAGGTAATTCAGTTTTTAGATATCTTTGGATGGAAAAATATCCCTTCTTATTAAAATAAATTTTCCCGAAACAGAAGTTTAAAAAGAAATTCCTAAGGTGCATTAGAAATAAAGTATAATCTGCACAAAAGACCTTAGCCTAAGGGTCAAGATTTTCTGAAAGTTTTGGATTAAGGTTCTTAGGAACCAATAAGATTCATCCAAATGTAGGGAGGAGATAAATTGAAGAATAAAAGAAAAACACCCCAAAAATGAGTAAATACTCACATAAGATGAAGAGTGGACTAAGGACCAAAGAAAACAATTAAAAAATTAAATTTTGACACCTCAGAGTGGGGATCTCCTCTCATGAAGTAGGCACCTTTTTCTCATCATTACCCCCAATTTTTAATCAAATAAATGAGATATTTTCATCTCTCCTCTCTCCTATTTCAAAACTAGATCCAAAAAGTAAGCTGAACTGACCCAAAAATGGTCAAAAATTGACCAAACTGATCTGAAAAGTTCTAGAATCAGTTTGCTTGGTTAGAGGCTCACTTTTTCCTATAAATAGAAGCCTCCCTCTTTGTAAAAGCTTAATGGTGTTTATGCACTATTACTCTACTCCTGCCCCCTGAGCCATCTACATTGAATTTTTTAATAATTCAATTGTTTTTGGCCTAATCCTCTCCAAAGTGAATTGGTGGCCACTCTTGCTTCAAACAAGAGTAGAAACCTCAATCCCTCAAGCCAAAGGAAAGCTTACAAGCTCCATGTAAGCTGATTCTCTTACTTTGTTTAATGAAAAATCTATGGTTTTCTTAATTTTTATGTTTTGTAAATGTTTGAATTAAATTCAAACGCTATGCCTTTGATAAAAAGGCCACCCCCTTCTCTTCTTTACATTCCAACCTTTCTCAATCCTAGAAAGATTAACTAAGGGATTAATTAAACTCTTCTTATTGTTTACTCTCTTGAATTTAGAAAATTATGTAGATTAGAGTTCTGTAAATGTAATTTGGGCTAATTTAAGTTAAATAAAGGATGATAAAAATGAGAAATGGTCAGCCATACAAAGGAGGTTATGCAAAATTTTTCAGAATTTTATGGAAAAGAAAGTTTATTTTTATGTTATTCCAAAAGAGTAATTCCCACCATTTTTACATCTAAAAGAAATATTCTAATTACTACATGTACATATTCACCTATGAATATGCATGGATATCACTGACATTAATTATTAAAATTGATTTCTATGCATAGAAAGATGCATAATGTTGGAATGACCACCAAATTAGTCTCGTGTTCGGACATTCGAGGGCGAGGCCCCAAGTGGGAAACCCTGCCCCACGCAAGAGGAATCTACTTCCACTGCCAGCAACCGGGAAACCGGTGTGCGGAGGGGGTAGAGGGGTCTCACAGTTGGTATTAGAGCGCTGTTGTAAACTTACGAAACAGCAACAGAAATTGCCTAAAATTTTAAAGTAAATTTGGGAAATAATGTTTTCACTTATTAAGATTATGTTGAAATAAACTTCATAAATTGAAAACTCATAAATTGAACTGGATTTTTAGATGGATACCCTAAATATATCTAGCATTCCTGGACTCTCACAGAGTCAGGGGATGATCGCCTTTGCCTTCGAAAATCTCATCAACTCCGCTACAATCCGAGAAAGTAGAGTGAGACTCGCTCGTCACTTTGAGGATCTATACTTTTCTGATCCAGTAGAGCGACGTCAGCATATGTGGTTCTCTGGAGGAGGGAAAAGTATTAACGTCAATACCAATCAACGAAAGAAACTCAGAAAGAATATCTCGCTAACCATGATCTTGTTAAGGCTAGGAGTTGTTCATTATGTACAACTCTATAATCACTCACCCCGGAATTTTAGAATTTCTTGCCATATTTTTAGACTTCTTAGCCGCTTTATTCCTAGGAGAAGAATTACAGCACCATTATCAGTGATGAATCATGTATATCATAGCATGTCTCCATCGTAGTATCGCCTTTTTATGCGTACGTGATTGAGGCAGTGACTTTTGGAGCCGAGACACTCTATGTGTATATCAAAAACTTTTGATAAATGATGTTTTGCAAAAGATTCCAAATTGTTTTCGTGGTTGTGAATATTGGTTACAAAATTATCAGAGTGAATCTTGTTTTCAAGAATTATGATGGAATATTTATTTGTTTAAGAAATAAATCTCAAAAATTAAATAGTCATTAATTTGATGACAAGGTTAAGTTGACAAATATATCATTTTGTCAGAATCATGAGGCATGCGGCCCGTGGTAGGTAGCCGGATCCTCTTACCGATGATGAAGAGTTAGATCCGGATGTTCGTAAAGCCCTGCACTGATCCCAACCTAGTCCCTTCACTCAAGGGTGAAGGGGAATAGTTAGGAGAAGCAGTGGAAAAATGGATTGAGGTAATGGAAGAGTATTTTGATTGCGAGACAAATCGCCTCGATTGAAATACCCAAACCTAGTCTGATCTTAAATCTTACCTCAGGAAGAGGTTCTGTCCTCCGGGCTTTCTGGAAACCAAAATGAATGAGTTCTTGGAATTGAAGCAGGATAGCCGGACGATTGAAGAATACCATAAGACATTTGCCCTTCTCCTCAAATATTCTCCACTTTTGGATGAAGAGAAGCTGACGGCCAGATTCATTCGAGGGATGAACGAGCCATTTGACACTTTAGTGAAAAATGCCAAACCAGTCTCAATGGCAAAGGCTGTCAAAATGGCAAAGGACTTTGCCAAAGCATTTGTTGTTAAGGTCCCGCCGAAGCGTGCACCCTCAAACTTTAAAAGGTTCCAAACCCCAGGAAGTGCTTCAAACTTTCCACCCCCAAAGAGGCAGCAAGGCCCTAATCAAAATTAAGATGCTAGGAGATTCAGAAGTGAAGGAAGACCCTTCCCTCAGAACACTTTCTCAGGAGCCCCACCTTTTTCAAGGATTCAGAGGGATAAGCTTAGAAGTGAGAACAGGTGTTTTGGGTGTCAGGGTTTCGGTCACCAGCTTAAAGACTGCCCAACTTCTACCATGTCAAGAGGACAGGGAAGTCAAGGACCCAGAGTGCAGAGACCAGCCCCTTTATATCAGTCAACCGTCTTGCCAAAATCAAGGCAATCCTAGGAGGACTCCAGTTCTCAACCATCTGCCTCTGTTCAGAGTAATCTAAGAACTCCCTTCCAGAACTGGGGTAACCAAAGAGAAAGAGTTCCGCCCCAATCTGCAGCAGCCAGAGCAGTTACGATAGCAGAAGTAGTGGAAGAGGAAAGAGGTCAAATTTATGCCGCGATTGAAAACCAAGGGCTAATTCGTCAATTCTCTGTCATCCATGCTCGAGATGAGTATAAGGACAAGCCATTTAAGCTTTTGATTGATTCAGGCAGTACCCATTCATTTATTTCCCCAGGATGCTTGGGTAAGCTAGTCTTAGAACAGAAATCAGGGAAACCTATGCAAGTTGAATTGGCCACAGTGGGAAGATTCTTTTCACTCACCATGAGACAGATCGTATTCAGTTTAATCTAGATGGGAATGTAACTAACTGCCAGTTCAGAGTCTTACCTTTGGGAGTTTTTGAGACGGAATCCTCGGAATGGAATGGCTCCACAAAAATCAAGCTGACATTCACTGTCACAATGGAACCATTTCCTTCCGTGACCTTCACGGGAGCAAAGTTCAAGGAACTGGAATTTTCGGATCCCCAGATCTACAATTAGTAAAAGCTTCTAGGTTACTGAAAGGACTTAGAAAGAAGCAGCTCATTTATGTTGTCAAAATGAATCCAGTAGACACAAAGTTAAAGGCTAAAGAACCAGAATGGTTAAGTGAGTATGATGATTTATTCCCAGCAGAGCTAACTGAGATGCCTCCGATTCGAGAAGTAGATCATGAGATAGAATTGACCCCCGGAGCTCAGCCCCAGTAGCCCAGTGCACGTACAAAATGCCAATCCCTGACCATTGAACTCAAGGAACAGCTTAGGCAGCTGTTAGAACAAGGGTTTGTAAGACCCAATGTTTCACCTTGGGGAGTGCCAGTTCTCTTTCTAAAAAAGAAGGAAGGAACGTTAAGACTCTATGTGGATTACAGAGGTCTCAATCAGGCTGACAGTTAAGAATAAGTTTACAGAGGTCTCAATCAGCTGACAGTTAAGAATAAGTATCCTGTCCTCAAAATTGATGAGCTTCTGGACAGGCTAAATGGAGCCCAGATCGTCCTCACAAAGATAGATCTCAAATCAAGGTATTACCAGATTAGGATTAATGATCAAGATATCCCAAAGACAGCCATCAATACTCGCTATGGGCATTATGAATTTACAGCCATGCCATTTGGATTGACAAATTCCCCACCTACATCCAATCGCCTAATGCAGGACATTCACAGAGAATACTTGGATGATTTTGTTCTTGTTTTCTTTGATGATATTCTGATTTACTCAAAGAATGCAGCTGACCATGAAGCTCACGTCCGTAAAGTTCTTGAGATACTAAGGAAGCACCAACTCTTTGCAAAAAGAGCAAATGCACTTTCTCTGTGTCGACCATGTTGAATACTTGGGCTTTCTGGTATATCCAAAGACGGAATTTTGCAAAAGTTCAAGCAGTCAGAGATTGGCCTGAACCAAAGACTATGAAAGAAGTCAGGGGATTCTTGGGATTAACTGATTGGTATAGAATTTTTATACCTAAGTATACTCTCATAGCTTCCCCCTGACTAATCTTCTCAAGAAGAATACCCCATTTCAATGGTCTGCCACAGGTGTCAGAGCACTTTTGATAAGCTGAAGAGACCACCTTGGTAACCAATCCCGTTCTGAAGTTGCCAAATTTCTCTCTACCCTTTGAGGTAGTAACTGATGCCAGTGGGTTTTGCCCTGGGAGGTGCGCTCATGCAGGAAGGTCATGCAGTGGCCTATGAATCCCGAAAACTCAAAACGCATGAGAGAAATTATGTTGTCCATGACCTGGAGCTACTTTCAGTAGTCTATGCCCTGAAGTTGTGAGACATTACCTCTATTGGGTCAAAGATTCACTTTGATGACAGATCATCAGAGCTTAAAGTGGATCTTCACTCAAAAGGATCTCAACATGCCCTAAAGAAGGTGGATGCAGACCCCAGGAATTTGATTTTGAAATCAAGTACCGCCCAGGCAAAGAAAATGGGATAGTAGATGCCCTAAGCAGAAAAGCCTCCTTGCTTGCAATCACAGTGGTGTCAAATCCTTTGATTAATGAAGCAAGAGAGAAGATCATGCAACAGGATAGATTCTTTGGCCCTATTGCTACCCTACTTATGTAGGAAAGCAAAACTCCTCAGGAGTTGAACCGAGTTCAAGGGTACAGCCTGGATGAAGGAATTATGTATTATAATAGCAGGCTATGCATTCCCAATGATGAGAGAACTAAGGATCAAATTCTGAATGAAGCCCATGATAGCCTTATAGTAGCACGACATCCAGGTTTCATCAAGACCTTCATGTCTGTAAAGAAAAGCCTCTTTTGGCCTGGACTAAAAAAGAATGTGCTTAATCATGTACGTCGATGCCTGATATGTCAAAAAGTCAAAGCCGAGAGAGTAAAAATGCCTAGGAAGTTACATCCATTAGACATCCCCCAGATGAAGTGGGAATGTATCAGTATGGATTTTATTACTAGACTACCTTCAGTGCAATCAAGTTACAACTCCATCTTCGTGGTAGTTGACAGACTAACCAAAGTTGCCCATATGATTCCAGTAAAAGAAACCTACACTACAGTGGATGTGGCCAGAGTAGTGTTCCTCAAGGAAATCTTCAGATTGCATGGCCTACCCAGGAGAATAGTAAGTGATCGAGATCCCAAATTCACGTCAAGATTCTGGACTGCATTCTTCAAAGCAGTAGGAACTTTCTTGGATCTCAACATAGCTTACCACCCCGAGACCGATGGTCAAACAGAAAGGGTGAACCAAGTAATCAAAGATATACTTCGGTCATGCTATGGCAGGGAACCCAAGAAGTGGCTAAGCTATCTGCACCTAGTCGATTTCGCCTACAATGCTTCTTATCACCGAAGTATCGGGATGAGCCCTTTCAAAGCTCTGTATGGACAAGACTGCCTAACACCATTAACTTGGTCCGACCCATTGATTAGGGTCGAGATGTTCAGATAGATGCTTAACGACATGGAGCATCAGATGCAGTCAATCCACAAGGATATGAAAGCTGCCCAGGATAGACAGAAGTAGTATGCAGATAAGAAGAGGTCAGACAGAAAATTCGAAGAAGCAGATATGGTCTTCATTCGAGTACGCCCCAAAAGAAGTTCTTTATCTCTTGGGAAGTACAAGAAGTTATCCCCTAGATACTGTGGGCCATATCTGATTACAAAGAAAGTAGGTGACTTAGCCTATGAACTTCTTCTACCTCCTAATGATGAACTCTTAACTTCTTCAACCCAAGGGCAGATGGAACTCCAACCTGAAGAAATCCTTGATGTTCGAGAGAAGGTTCTCAGGAACAGAATTTTGAGAGAATTATTAGTCAAATGGAAATTCTATCCTTTTGAAGATGCCACGGAGGAGAAAGAAGCCGAACTGATGTGGGATTACCCCCAGTTTTACGAGATGAGGACATCTTGCGTTTTTCAAGTGGGAGAGAATGTAAGATTCTACCCAGCCCCTCAAGATGTCCAATTTCTTCCCCTGTATCAATCCCCTTTTCAGAATAATAAAAGATCTTGTTTCTACCTGTTCTGGAAACTGAATTTTGACACCTCAGAGTGGGGATCTCCCCTCATGAAGTAGGCACCTTTTTCTCATCATTACCCCCAATTTTTAATCAATTAAATGAGATATTTTCATCTCTCCTCTGTCCGATATTTCAGAACTAGATCCAAAAAGTAAACTAAACTGACCCAAAAATGGTCAAAAATTGACCAAACTGATCTGGAAAATTCGAGAATCAGTTTGCTTGGTTAGAGGCTCACTTTTTCCTATAAATAGAAGCCTCCCCCTTTGTAAAAGCTTAATGGTCTTTATGCATTGTTACTCTACTCCTGCCCTGAGCCATCTACATTGAATTTTTTATTAATTCAATTGTTTTTGGCCTAGTCCTCTCTAAAGTGAATTGGTGGCCACTCTTGCTTCAAACAAGACTAGAAACCTCAATCCCTCAAGCCAAAGGAAAGCTTACAAGCTCCATGTAAGCTAACTCTCTTACTTTGTTTAATGAAAAATCTATGGTTTTCTTAATTTTTATGTTTTGTAATTCAAATGCTATGCCTTTGATAAAAAGGCCACCCCCTTCTCTTCTTTACATTCCGACCTTTCTCAATCCTAGAAAGATTAACTAAGGGATTAATTAAACTCTTCTTATTGTTCACTCTCTTGAATTTAGAAAATTGTGTAGATTAGAGTTCTATAAATCTAATTTGGGTTAATTTAAGGTAAATAAAGGATGATAAAAATGAGAAATGGTCAGCCATACAAAGGAGGTTATGGCAAAATTTTTGAGAATTTTATGGAAAAGAAAGTTTGTTTTTATGTTATTCCAAAAGAGTAATTCCCACCATTTTTACATCTAAAAGAAATATTCTAATTACTCCATGTACATATTCACCTATGAATATGCATGGATATCACTGACATTAATTATTAAAATTGATTTCTATGCATAGAAAGATGCATAATGAAAATTTTATTATAAAAGTGTTATTCTCATTAAATTTAATTTCTATGCATAGAAAGATGCATAATGGAAAAAAAAAATTATTATAAAAGTGTTATTCTGATTAAATTTAATTTCTATGCATAGAAAGATGCATAATGGAAATTAAAAGTGTTATTCTTATTAAATTTAATTTCTCTGCATAGAAAGATGCATAATGGAAATTTTTTTTATTATAAAAGTGTTATTCTTATTAAATTTAATTTCTATGCATAGAAAGATGCATAATGGAAATTTTTTATTATAAAAGTGTTATTCTTATTAAATTCAATTTCTATGTATAGAAAGATGCATAATGAAAATTTTTATTATTATAAAAAAGTGTTATTCTTATTAAATTTAATTTCTATGCATAGAAAGATGCATAATGGAAATTTTTTTATTACAAAAGTGTTATTCTTATTAAATTTGATTTTTATGCATAGAAATATACATAAAGAAATTTTTTTATTATAAAAGCGTTATTCTTATAAAAATTGATTTTTATGCATAAAGAAATTCTTTTTATTTTAAAAGTGTTATTCCTATTAAATTTAATTTTATGCATAAATAGATGCATAAAATGATTTTTTTTATAAAAGTGTTACTCCCATTGAAGTTGATTTTTATGCATAAATAGATGCATAAAGAATTTTATATCAAAATTAGAACTCTCTTAAATTCTATATTTAAATTCTATGAGTATTTGATAAATGAATAATAAATACTCTAAGAGATAAATTTCTATCATTTTATATTCACACAGATTGTAAAAAGAAAATTCAGGAAATCTATCAAGATTGAAATATTCAGATAAATGATTATTTTATTCCTCATTGGAATTCGTAACTAATTTAGAAATCAGTTAAGTGAATATTCAAAGAAAGAAATTTAGTAAAATAGTAACTGAATTATCAAACCTTTTCGAGAAAGATACTTCAGGAAAAGTCTTATCAGATTCGAACCTTGAATCAGACTATGACCAAGACCAAACTCTTTCGTCAATTTCGAGAAAAGAAGGTGTAACCAGTTTAGAAAAATACACTCAAAACTCCTGCCAAATCTGAGACTAAGTTTGAGACTCTTCAAATTGATCTGTGGATCAAGGTTATAGAATTCGAGGAATTCTAGTATGAAATTCAGAATTGCGATTAAGAAGTTTTGGGGATACTGATTCAAGAAATACTCCTTGTATTCAAAAGAAAATCAAACTGAAAACTTGCATAGAAACCTTGTTTTCTTAAAGGACTGTCTTACGCCAGAATGCTGGAGGGAGCATTTGGTATATGTTTTTCTGAGGGAAGTTCGGTTACAACAGTTGGTGGGGAGTGTTCAAAGGACAGCTCACGCGGCAAAGCCCACCTAGGTCTTGTTGACCAGCCTCGGTATGGTTGAAAAATGGTGCACTTCCGGTACGATGGATGAGGGCCGACAAAGCGGTCCCTGAGTGAAGTGCCAGGACACCTAAAGGAAGATCCTGGAGAGTTCTCACCAGGCAATGCATGGGCTCGCGGTGCCTAGGACACCCATGCGTATGTCATGGAGGAAGATATGTATGATGGACGAAATGATTATTGTAATCTGTTTCTGGATTATCTCATTGTTGCTGACCAGTTGGCCTCAACGGAGAGTCCAGAGTGATGTATTTTTTTTTTAGAAACAAGGGATTGGATGGAATTTTTAAGCTATGACATCTATAACCAATAACTGTTTTGTCGCTGGATTGTTTTATATGTTAAAGTTTTAAAGAGGAGTGTGTGCGTATCTGTATTCGTCGAAAGCAAAAGTTAAGAAAGGCATTCAATGGGTGGGTGAGTAATTGTCTGGTTCTACCGATTCCAATGGTTGGGTGGTGGCTAATCCATGGGCCAGATGGAGTTAGGCTGGAATCAGTGGAGTTTTAATAATTAAATTGAAATAATAGGAATACGCTTAGAATTCGAGTAGTTAAATAAAAACTTGAAGAATTTCTCAAATGAGTAGATCAACGTCTATGCTGCTGCCTGATTTCGGTTAGGAAAAAAGCGTTGATTTCTTCAAGTTAAGTCAGTAATAGTTTTCCTTCTATCTAGTTTAATTAGGTGAAGGATAGTTTAGTCTCTTGACCTCGTTAGAAAATTCGTTAAGAAAATCAAAAAGGTGGAATCGTCCCCGTTTTCCGAGCAAGAGAATTTTTCCCGGTTTCAGTTTCGGAATGACCACCAGATTAGTCTCGTGTCCGGACATTCGAGGGCGAGGCCCCGAGTGGGAAACCCTACCGCCCCACGCAAGAGGAAGCTACTTCCTGCCAACAACCGGGAAACCGGTGCACGGAGGGGGCAGAGGGGTCTCACAAATCCTACAAGAGAACACACAAAGGGTAGAGGAGAATGTCTTGAAACAAGAACCAAAAAATATTCGCCCAAGAAAGCCAAAGCTATACAAACTAGAAAGGTTAAGTCTAACCTCAAGACAAGGGAAAGATGCTTGAAGAAAGCATAGACCCAAGGGAGGTAAAAGAAACATAATGCATAAGCATTGACACCAAGGACTTAATGTATGCGACACTTGCTCTACAAGTTCTCAAAAGAAAATTCTTTCTCGTCGTTACATGGAAAAGAACAATGAGAACCTGCTACTAGTGATCCAAGAAATATATGATGATGAAACGAGTTCTAGAACCTCAACTAGTGCAATTGATATCAAACCACTAAGACCCAACCCACATCCCCCCGAGATGATAACAAGACTCTTTAAAACAGCCTTAGTAAGCAATAATCTGAAGAGACCATGCTCAAACTAGTCAAAGTGTGACTGGGTGATCAATTAACATTGAACCACATCTTGTTAAACCCAAGAGGATTCCCCAAAACCAACCAAAAGAGGAGTACCACTTTCCTTTTCAAGAGGAAGAGGCATTACCTACCAAAACTGATCCATTAAACCATGATGCCAAATGAAAACCTCCAAGGTCTTCACAAGCTTCTAAATAAGTCTCAGTAAACACAGTAATAAGGGGTTCTTCAATGCCATTCTTCACACTGAGCACCACATTGAGTACTCTTCAGAATGATGAAAATAAAAATGAGGAAAACTATGCCTTAGACCAACCCTTTGGGAATAAATCTGGGAATGGAGGTTCAATGCCTCCATCTCAAGGTGAATGGGAAATTGAAACTAAAACTAAAAGTGAAATGAGACATCTATGATCCCATTTAAGGAGCCTATCAAAGTTTGGCTAGATTTTCCTATGGGAAAGAATGTTGTTGAGAATGGAATAGAGAAGTGGTTAGTCCTAACGCCAATCACAACATTATATAAAGGGAAACTTGGATATCCTTGTGAAAAGTTGCACTCACCCCTAGAAACAATAATATAAAGGGAAACTTGGATATCCTTGGGAAAAGTTGCACTCACCCCTAGAAACAATAATGTGATAGATGCTAAAATGGGAAATACATGGAAATATCGGGTAATTTCATTTTGTGGTTGAGTTTGTGTTGGATGGATACTTTGGGAATGGATTATTGCTACCAGTGTGAAACCATGCTTCATTGGCTATGAAGATCCACAACATGGAGATGGTGATACCATTTTGTGATAGAGAGGATCCAATACTAAAGGATCTATATGAAGGATCCAATACTGAAGGATCTATATGACGCTAATCACAGAAAGGCTACAAGGCTCCTTTTATAGAAAGCTCCTCAATGTGTGAAAACTTGTCTTCTCCATCAAAAGCCCTTTCCAACAAAACCTCTATCCCTCCAACTCCAACCTCACCATCTAAACAATCGGTTTCTACCTAATATTTCACAACCTCACAGTCGACAGTAGCAGCCACTCTAACAAGGGTAGCCCTTTACAACCTTAAACCTCAATAACATAGCTTAAATCTTACTCTAAGAGAAGGGTAGCCCTTAAACCTCAATAACATAGCTTGAATCTTACTCTAAGAAGGGTAGCCCTTAAACCTCAATAACATAGCTTGAATCTTACTCTAACAAGGGTATCCCTTTACAACCTTGAACCTTAATAGACCCTTTGTCCCTAATAGACCATCTTCGACCAACCTTGCTAAAGGATTCAAAGGCTTCTATCATGAAAATCTCATCATTGATAGCCCCTCCTCTTGAAAAAAAGCCTCAATGACAACCCCTCTTGAAAACAAGTCTAAGTCTAACCCATAACCGATGGGTTCCCAAAAAACTATTGCATACATAGGGATTCTATCAAGGTAATGAAAATGTGTGGATCCCAGCAGAGACATCCACAAAATCCCCTCCACTTGCATAATGGAAGCAACCTTGATAATGAAGGCACCAAAATCTTACAATTATCTCAAAAAGGTGAAGAACTTTTCAATTAACCTCATAAGTCAAAAGAATTCTTTCATATGCCTCTTCAACACTTCATTGTATATTTGCTTGTAAGAGCACAAAATATATTTATACATAAAAAAATAAAACGAGAATGGGATAAAGAATGTAGGGACAAGTCCAATTCAAGATCACTTCAAGATAATTTAACAAAGTCCTGCAAAACATAGAAAGCAACATCTAAGAAGCTACATTTGCATCACTTTATTATATCAAATGAAGAACTAAGATTCACTCTCTCGTTCTAATTGTGTCAACGCTCTGAAACCCCCCCTCCCTCCCATCTCTAACAAGCCTTCAAATCACTACTAACTTCAAATAAAAAATGTAAACCTACTTGGGATTACTCAAGGAAAAGAACAAAGGGAAAAAATAAATTATAATCACTCATAGAAATCCCCACCCTGTTTAATAACTTCATCATTCATACTAAATAGCCTTCATCATTCATACTAAATAGCCTTCCCCATTCCTTCCAAAGGAATAATGAAACATTGGACTTTCATGCAACATCATAAGCATCAACAACTTCTCAAATGTCCCCAACAAAGTCCACTCAATTACAAGGATGCAATCATCGAGAAAAAAATTCCCATCACTATATATATATATATATATATATATATAAAAGATAATAAGTAATAAAATTATATCCTAGTTTATTCACTAATAAAATTTCCATCGCAATATATATATGTATATAAAGAAATAAGTTAATAAGTAATAAGGTTATACACAATTTTATTCACTAATAAAATGTATAATTGACAACAAATAAATTCCCTAACGTCTTTAAATGAGTAAGATATACTTTAGAAGTATTTAACAATTACCAATGTTATTGAGATGTCAGGCTCAACATGAGCTGACACTCACGAGGTGCTTGCATGACCGTTTGACATTTACATCACTGTTGGATTTGGTAGCTACCACCGACATATCTTCGCCAGAGATTCTACAATTGGACTACACCAACTAGTCCTCCACAACACCTACCCAGTCCACTTTTAGTGTGTTCACATTAATACTCTATTATGCGTGTTCGTCACTTTATCTTCTTAACTCCGATTGAGGAGCTTTCTTCATGGGAATAGAGCGACAAAGCAACTATCTTATCCATTGGACTATGTTTTTCGGGTCAAAAATGTGTTTCGGGCGCGTCTGGACCTCCGTTTTTTAGTTCGCAAGCATTCACAGGGCATTGCGGGTAAGTTTCAATTCTCTACAAAACTCTATTTTTGGAATTGCAGGAAGGGCGATTAGTTGTGCAAACATTGTGTGTACTGCAAAGAGGTCTTAAATTTTTCATTAGGCGTATGTATGCAAATTGAGGTAACTGGTTGTGATAGTTTGGGTGCAGTACAGTACCACTACAGAGAATACATCAGTTTGTGCAGGTCAAATAAGAGTGCTATTTCTAGTAAATTTGTGTTGCAGACAAGATGTCGAATGATGGAATAAACCAGATTGTTGTAGAGAAGCTTGATAAGAATAACTTCCATGCTTGGAGGTTTAGATTGACAAATTTCATGATGGGAAAAGGTTACTAGGACTACACTAAAGGTGAACATGAGGAGGCACCAGAGATACCAAAGATTAATCCAACTGCTCTCAGATGTAAAAGAATTCAAGGATTAGAATCAAGGAGAAAGGAAAGTCATGTATTAGCTTTCTATCAGCATACAAGATACTATGATTGGGCATATACAGGATGCCAAGTCACCTAAGGAGGCATGGGACACCTTGGTAAAGTTGTATGAAACTAACACCAAGGCACGAAAGATTGAATTGAAGAATGAGCTTCATACTATGGAGAAGAAAAATATATCTATGAATGATTATGCCTTGAAGATCAAGGGAATTGTGGAATCCCTTGCATCAATTGGTGTTTCTATTGATGAAGATGATAAGGTGGAAGTGTGTCTATGTGGTCTGAGGCCAGAATACAAGGTGTTCAAGACATCTATTCAGACTCAGGAGAACATTCCCAACTTCACAAATTTGGTGTCAATGCTGATCATTGAAGAGAAGAATTTGGGTGAAGATCAATAGTCTTCACAAAACAAAAACAGTTCAAAGGCAGCAAGCCTTCTACACAAGTGCAAGTAGAGGGTGAGGTATAGAGGTTGTGGATGTGGCCAAGGTGGTGATCGAACAGGTAATCATAATTATGGTCATTAGGAGCAACAGTCCCAGGATTCGCAAACAACAACACACAGGTGGAAGAGGCCAGTTTAGAGGCAGGGGGAGTCAACGAGGTCGTGGTAATTGGCAAAGGCAACATAATGATACATGAGGCTGTTTTTATTGTGATAATGAGAATAATGAGAGGTTGTTTGTTATGAAACATGTAGTTAATGCTATGTCTGGAAATGATGTAGCAGCATGTAAGGATGATGTATAGTATGTTGATTCAGGTGCTTCAAACCACATGACAAGTCATGGTGAGTGGTTCAAGGAAATGAAGAGTCTTGAAAGACCAGGTTTTCTTGAAACAAGAGATGACACTGCTCATCCGATTGCCTATGTTGGAGATGTGACATTTTCTATGCAGGATGGTAAGGTGAAAGTACCTTGCAGATGTACTTCATGTTTCGAACATTACAAAGAATCTGTTTCAATTGGCTAGATGATTGAGCAAGGTTTGCAAGTCTAGTTTAACCCTGATGGTTGTTTTGTAGAAGACTTTAAAGATAAGTGCAGGTTGATTGCAAAAGGCAACAGAGTGGGCAAAATGTTCACATTGAATGTAAATATGCCTGAAGTGAGTGCTGCAATGTTTGCAAATGGTTCAGGAGTTGTTGCAGATACAAACATTTGGCATAAGAGAATTGGGCATGTAAATGTGCAAAGAATAAAGTCTATGCAGACGAAAGAAATTGTGACATGGTTGCCTAAGTTTAAGGTTGAAGGTATGCAGAAAGTATGTGAAGCATGTCAATTTGGAAAGCAAAAAAAGCATGTATTTCCAGATAGATGGGAATGAATGGATGGATGGATGTGATGAGAATAGAAGTGATGAGAATGAGAGGTAAATAGATGTGATGAGATGGGATGCGAATCAAATAGATGGGAAAGAATGGATGGATGGATGTGATGAGAATAGAAGTGATGAGAATTAAATAGATGGGAATGAATGAATGGATGGATGGATGTGATGAGATTAGAAGTGATGAGAATGAGAGGTAAATGGATGTGATGAGAATAGAAGCGATGGGAATGAGAGGTAAGTAGATGTGATGAGATGGGATGCGAATCAGATAGATGGAAATGAATGGATGTGATGAGAATGAGAGGTAAATAGATGTGATGAGATGGGATGCGAATCAGATAGATGGGAAAGAATGGATGGATGGATATGTGATGAGAATAGAAGTGATGAGGATTAGAGATAAATAGATGTGATGATACGAATCAGATAGATGGGAATGAATGGATGGATGGATGCGACGAGAATAGGAGTGATGAGAATGTGAGGTGAATAGATGTGATGAGATGTAATGCAAAGCAGATAGATGGGAATGAATGGATGGATGGATGTGATGAGAATAGGAGTGACGAGAATGTGAGGTGATGAGATATAATGCGAATCAAATAGATGGGAAAGAATGGATGGATGGATGGATGTGATGAGAATAGAAGTGATGAGAATGAAAGGTAAATAGATGTGATGATATGTGATGTGAATCAGATAAATGTGAATGAATAGATAAGATGTGATGTCATGTGAATTAGGATGTGAATGAATGATATAGGATGTGAATGAATGTGATAACATGCGAATGAATGTGATAACATGCAAATCGGGATGTGAATGAACGATAAGGGACGTGAATGAATGTGTTAGCATGTGAATCGGGATGTGAATGAATGAGATATGATGTGAAATGGATGTGATAAGATGCGATGTAAACTGGATAGATGTTAATATATGTGAAGTGATGAGATGTATGGATAGATGCAAGTAGATGTGATCTGATGAGGATAAATGAGGAAATAAGTGATGAGATAAAAAAAGATGTGATTAGATGAGAATGGGAATACTTATGAAATGAATGTGGATTGATGTGTGGGTAATGTGGATTGATGTGGATGGATGAGTGGATAATGTGGATTGATGTGGATGATGTGGATGGGATGTATGGATGATATGGATTGATGTGTGAGTAATGTGGATTGATGTGAATGGATGTATGGATGATGTGGATTGATGTGGAGATGGATGTATGGATGATGTGGATTGACGTGTGGATTGATGTGGATGGATGTATGGAAGATGTGGATGGATGTATGGATGATGTGGATTGATGTGGATGGATGTATGGATGATGTGGATTGGTGTGGATGATGTGGATGGATGTATGGATGATGTGGATTGATGTGTGGATGATGCGATTAGATGTGATTTGATGTGGGAAGATGGGGACTAATGTGAAAGGATGTGGAGTGATGAGAAAAAATGGAAATATTGTTGAAACTGTATTTGTATGTGAAACCTATTTTTCAATGACTATTTTATGTCAAGAATGTTGGGGAAGCATTTTGACCCTCTTGTGGTGAATCGTGGAGACCTATCTATTAAAGTTGCAAGTTCTGACGGAGAGTCAACGGAGGACGTCTCACGTAAATCAAGGTCGGCCAGCCTCGATTTGATTTAAATGGTGACCTTCTGGTACAGTGGATGAGGGACCAAGGAAGCGGCCTATGAGTGAAGTGCTAGGTGACCTGCGAAGGATCCTAGAGGGTTCTGACCATACGGTGCTCGGGCTTTGGGTCATCGAAGATACCCACACGTATGTCAGGGAAGATATTGGAACAAGGAGTAAGAGTTGTTTTCTGAATTCGGGCATGGATCTGGTTGGTTGACCTTGCTGGTCCTCAACGGATGAGTCCATGGCTCTTTTATATGGATCTGTTGGTTGATCTTGCTGATCTTCAACAGAGATTCCATTTTGATATGTGAATATATTGCCAGTTACTATGAGCTAGGAACTATCGAAAAGGCCCCTGAGTGAACAGGTGGTGAGCGTTCTGGTTGCCAATGATGCCATAGGTACATTGATAAAGGAATGATTGAAAATAAGGATTCAATCGGAGATTTGAGGATTGTGATCAGTGACAATGGTTTCATTAAATGATTGTTTTAAAGATAGCTGATGCTGAGAAAAAGGAAATTTCATATTGGGTGTGTAAGTGGTGTGACTAGTTTTAAGTTTGCATGAATATCCGGCTAGGGGGCCTGGGAACTCTTTTCCCTGGTACCCGGGAAAAGAGTTTTGTCCCTGGTACCCGGGACAAAACCTAAGGTACTATGTAACATTCATTGATGACCACACGAGGAAAGTGTGGGTGTATTTCATGAAGGAGAAGAGTGAAGTGTTCACTCATTTTTAGAATTTCAGAGTGATTGGCTGAAAACAGACAGGAAAGCATGTGAAGTGCCTAAGGTCAAATGGAGGGGGAGAATATTTCTCCAATGAGTTCTCTGAATTCTTGTGAAAGAATGGCATTCAGAGACAATTTACATGTGGATACACTCCGCAGCAAAATGGAGTTGCTGAGCAGAAAAACAGGCACATTGCAGAGATAGCACGAGCATTGATGGCAAAGAAGAATATGCCGCATAGCTATTGGGTTGAGGCTGTGTCTACAGCAATTTATATCATAATCAGGACTCCTACTACAACCATACATGATGTAACGCCAGCGGAGAAGTTTACTGGTAAGAAACCTCATTTGTTTCACTTGAAAGTTTTTGGATGTATTGCATATGTGTATGTGCCATATGAGTTGCATACTAATCTAGATCCAAAGGCAGAAAATGGTGTGTTTATTAGGTATTCCCTTGACAAAAAGGGATATAAATGCTATGATCCTACTACACGTGAATTGAGGGTAAGTAGGGATGTTGTATTTGATGAGATGAGTAGCTGGTATGCCACTGAAAAAGATGTTGTTGGGGCTGATGTAAGTGGAAATGTGGTTGCACAGAATGCAAGTCAGTAATCACTATCATTGAGTGGACCAAGAGAGTCCTCATCCAGTGGTTTTGTTGATAGACCATCATGGAGTGGCATGCTGCGTCATAATACCAGTCCTAGAAATGTAGTTGATACATCACATAAAGGCAAAGAGAAAGTGGTTGAGCCCCTTGGTATGCCTGATATTTCTACAAGGCATTCTCTTGTTGATGGAGAGTCTAGTGGCTCGGAGATGAGCCTTAATAAGGAGCTTGGGATTCCAGGAATGAGGACACCCCAAGTATAGGATGGCTAATTGTAAGCCAATCTTGGTGCCATTAGATCAAAATGGCAAGCTTAGTGCGGATACAAGTTATGTGTTGGAGAAACCCACTATGTACAGGAAGATTGTGGGGAGTTTGATCTATATCACAATCAGCAGGCCAGATTTGAGTTACACTGTTAGTTTAGAGAGCGAGTTTATATAGGTTCCGCGCAAACCATGGCCACTATTAATTATGCATCGTTTTATGCAGTAGGTGTACCATTGGAGCTATATGGGTACACGAATGCAAATTGGGCAGGTAGTATCTCAGACAGGAGATCTACCAATGGATTTATGTTTTCATTGGGGAGTGTTGTTGTGACATGGAGCAGCAAGAAGCAGCCCACAGTTGCCTTGTCCACTACAGAGGCAGAGTATAGAGGACTTGGGGTGGCAGTGTGTGAGGTAGATTGGTTACGCAAGCTACTTGCTGATTTGGGGTTGCATGTGGAGAGAAAGGTTGTCGTATATTGTGACAATCTTAGCAATATACAATTGGCCAGGAACCCAGTTTTCCATGTGCAGACAAAAAACATTGAGGTACATTACCACTTCATCAGGGAGAGATTCTTGGCAAACAAGCGACATCGGCTTGGCCTATGTCAGCACACAGGATCCGGTCATTGACATCTTCACGAAGGCCTTGGGAGCTGAGAATGTTGAGATATCGAGCCCAACTAGTGCTATGGTGGATATTGATGACCCGCCTAGGTGATAGCTTCTGCATCTACACCGCTGGCATGGTTGGTGAGATCATGAGTGATATGCAGCCAGTGTGACAGCCATTTTGGATTACTAGAGAGTGGCATAGTTATAGCGCCAGCTCATTTCATCATATTCACATTATGGACCGACCCTTGTATGTTGTAGTAGTTGAGTACTAACCCATATAGTGTGTACTCTTATCTTTATGTTATGTTGGTTGAGTAGAGAAGAAGAAGATAGAAGAAAACTCAGCTATCCATCTCTCTTGTGTCTTGCTCTCTCTTGTGTGTGTGTGTTTGCTTGCTAGGGTTTGAAGCTCTCCCTCTCCCCCACATTCTCTTTATGGTATCAGAGCCTGGTTTGTGTGGTGAGAGATAAGGAGGCAAGCAAGAGGCAAGAACAAGCAAGGAAGGAAGCGGTACTACATGGGTAAGAGCACCATCATCTCCTTCCTCTTCTTGGTTTAGGTACAACAACCCCTTAGTAGCTCTGGGAGCTACACATCTCTGATTGAGGAGCTGTCTTCATCACAGGAGCAGAGCTATAGGGGCAGGTATATTGTCCTATTGGATGAAGTTTTTCCAGCTAGATTCGCGTTTCGGACGCGTTACGGGCCTCGTTTCATCACTGCAGGAGGGTATTTTCGGACAGTTTTTTGGAAGTTCTGGTAGAGAATTATTTCTGCTCGAAATCTGGTTATTGTAGTGCAGCAGTGCATTTTGGAAGTGCAAACAGGGTTTACACATGTATTGTTGATATTGGGTGTATGTACATGTACTCTGGTCACATTTGGTGACACATAGCCTATGCTAAAGTACCGCTGCTGCATGTCTAACGGAATTAATCAGATTGTTAGTGAGAAGTTGGATAAGAATAACTTCTATGCCTAGAAGTTCAAAATTACCGATTTCCTAATGGGTAAAGGATTTTGGGATTATGTAGAAGGAGACAATGAGGAGTCTCCAGAGTTATCTGAGGAGAATGCCACTCCTGCAGATATAAAGGCATTCAAGGATTGGAATCAGGGTGCAAGAAAAGTCATGTACTAGTTTTCAATTAGTGTCACAGACACTATGATAGGACACATACAGGATGCAAACACTCCAGCAGTTGCATGGCAGCATCTGGTTCAGATGTTCCAGACTAACACAAAGACAAGGAAGTTGCAGTTAAAGCAAGAGTTGCATAATGTAGAAAATAAAAGCATGTCCATCAATGAATGTGCCTTAAAGATCAAGGGCATTGTTGAATCCCTTGGGTCTATCAATGTATCAGTGGGAGGATGATGATTTGGTGAGTGTCTGTACTGAATGGCTTGCCAAAGAGTACAAGCCATTCAAGACCTCCATTGCAGTTAGGGAGAATATTCCCAACTTTCAGGACTTGATATCTATAGAAGAAAAGGCTTTAGGTGAGGATTCTTCTTCACAAAGCAAGAACACATCGGAACATGCCCTCTACTCTAATCATTAGAGTAGAGGTAGAGGCCGTGGTCAAGCCCAAGGTGGTGGGGCCGACAAGGAAATCAGAATTTTGGACAACAACAGCTCAATGATTCACAGCAGCAATCATACACAGGTGGAAGAGGCCAGTCTAAAGGCAGGGGGAGCCAAAGAGGCCGAAGTGGTTGGCAAAGAAATCAAAATGCAAACAGCATAGAGTGCTATTACTATGGCAAACCAGGACACATGGCAAAGGACTGCTACAAAAAGCAGAATGTCATTAAAAGTGGGAAGTTACAGAAAGGCAACTATGCATCATCTAGCAAACATGGAGGTGATGACAAAAGTGAGCAGCTGTTTGTGATGCAGCACATGCTTAGTTCCATAACAGGGGATGTTTGTGATGTAGCACATGCTTAGTTCCATAACAGGGGATGTGTGCGGATCTCAAGATATATGGTATGTGGGTTCTAGTGCCTCTAACCACATGACCAGTCATGCTGAGTGGTTTAGAGATATGCAAAAAATGAAAAAACGAGGTTATGTAGAAACAGGTGATGATACTGCGCATCCCATAATGCATGTTGGTAAAGTGCCATTGTCTATGTAGGATGGTAAAATGAAGTACTTGGCTAATGTACTTCATGTTTCGAATATTATAAAGAACCTAGTTTCTGTTGGATAGATTGTTGAGCACGGTCTGCAAGTGAGGTTTAATCCTCAAGGATGTTTTGTGGAAGATTCAAAAATAAGTGTCACTTGGTTGCAAAGGGTAACATAAATGGCAGGATGTTTACTTTGGATGTGAACATGCTTGAGATAAAGGTAGCCATGTTTGCGTATGAAATAGGTGTCATTGTTGCAGATATTGACATATGGCACAAGCGAATTGGTCATATGGCACAAGCGCATTGGTCATGTGAATGTACAGCGAGACTGAAGTCTATGCAAGCCCAAAATATTATTGCAAGTTTGCCAAAGTTTAAGGTTGACGGTATGCATAAGGTATGTGAAGCATGCCAACTTGGTAAGCAGGCCAAGCATGCCAACTTGGTAAGCATTAATGAGGAGCTTGGCATTTCGCCTGTGGTTACTTCTGGTGTAAGGAGAACCAAGGCTGTTTTGAGGACACCTGGCAGTGATCCAGGTGTACATAGGTCTACGAGGTAGATACCCTGTTTTGACAGGTTAAGATTTGATGGATATACATCCCATCATTATGCTTACATGGTAAAAGCAATACAGGAGGTTGAGCCCACTTTCTTTGAGCAGGTAATTGAAAATAAGAAATGGGAAGATTCCATGGATGAGGAGATGGCAGCATTGGATGCAAATGCAACATGGGAGTTAGTGCATTTGCCTAAGGAAAAGAAGGCAATTGGATGTAAGTGGGTGTATAAAGTCAAGCACAATGTTGATGGTTCAGTGAGCAGGTATAAGGCAAGATTGGTTGCCAAGGGCTATGCGTATACTTATGGCATAGACTATGAGGAGACCTTTAGCCCGGTTGCAAGAATGGCAACCGTGAGAGCTGTCATTGCTATGGCTACAGTGAAGGGTTGGTCTTTAGTGAAGGGTTGGTCTTTACATCAAATGGATGTAAAGAATGCTTTCTTGCATGGTGATTGCAAGAAGAAGTGTACATGATGCAGCCACCAGGTTATGAGAGTGATGCACATCTAGATTTTATGTGCAAGTTACGCAAAGCCTTATATGGCTTGAAGCAAGCACCCAGAGCATGGTCAAACAAGATCTGGGAGTATCTTGTTACCATTTGATTTCAGATATCCAATGTAAATTTTTTAGTATACGTGAAAAAGATAGATAGAGGGATCATGCTATTAGTCATCTATGTGGATGACTATCACTGGTGATAGTGATGCAGACATACTGCAAACATACAGGATGCTTTTGAAGCAGAAGTTTGAGATGAAGGATTTGGGTGAGCTACGGTATTTCTTGGCCATAGAGGTGGTGAGATCACCTCATGGTATTTTGCCATTGCAGAGGTAGTATGGCTTGGACATGTTGTTTAAATTTTAAAAATTTGAAGGTAAATTAAAGAAGGTTAATGAAAATTAGGGAGATGCAAACTTCTAGAGGTTCAATCATAAGCAACTAATATAATATGAAGTCCCACAGGCACTAGTATGGAAAATCCTTCACTTGTTCTCTACATGCATAGTAAATTTTTACAAGAACAAGATGTATAATCTCACATTCAAGTTGACATGGCATAAAAACTAGACAAAAAATGCCAATGACAATTAGTAAGGGTTAATATCCTTGATGGTTTAGATATCGCTATTAGGGTGGTTGAAGATTAGATATCGCTATTAGGGTGGTTGAAGATTATTTAAAGACATAGTGAATCTTTGTCGAATATGAGATACACAATATGAATAAGACAAGGTAAGGGCAGAGACACACATATATTTCTTCAAAAAGATGAGGAAAGAGACACACATATATTTCTTCAAAAAGATGAGGGAAGAGACACATGTGTATATATTTCTTCAATTAACATGAGAGATGTACATCGCATCACTGTGCAACGTACATCAATGTGCAAGTAAAAGATTTTGTGGCTTGAAAAGTTTGGAAGAAGAATATAAACTGAGAAGGTCAATGTAGGGCAAAAGGTTTACTTAAAAAAATAAAAGGTATGCAAAATCTCTACTTGCACCATACCCATATCTTTTATATCTATGGAGAGATATTAAGATTTGAACGTGTGTTTGAAGAACACGTACATGTAACAGAGATTAATCCCTTGTAGTGTTTGATTGTTACATCGTCATCTATCTTCTAGCTTTAACTAGCTTCAAGAGTAATTCTTATTTGTAGAGATAAATGGTGTTATTGTAGAGATCAAGTAAATAAATGGTGTTATTGTAGAGGTCAAGTTAAGGTCCATGTTAAACTTAAGTAAATAAGAAGTGTGGGTCACACCTATTTGAAGCGTGGAGACTTTATACTTGCTTTATAGGTAAAGTGTGACTTTCCCTATAAAGATTACTCATTTCTGGCCTTTGCATGTGACTCAAGCGCATCTCAAAATGTTATGAAAAGCCCTATGAGGTGACCTAAGTGAAAAATAAGAAGGCATCAATAGTGTGACCAACAATGTAGCATCCATTGTCTATTTCGCAATATTGAAAGGAGATAATAAGATAATAAGAAGTTAATAAGTTCCATAGTCCACAAGATTTTAAAGTGATATACACACTTGTGAAGAGAAATGCCATGTAGAAGGCAAAATGTGCACTTTTTATCTTCAACCATGAAACTCTATATGCTACATATAAACAATATCTAGTGCCTATAGAGAAGGATATCACATGTAGAGTAACAATGGATATACACACATGGGCATGCCTTTTGTGTGCAACAAACCTAAAGGCCCTTAGAAGGAGTATCATCATTTACAACCTACCACATGAGATGTAATGTAGGGGGTCAAACATGCACTCTTAGAGTGACACAAAACCTAGATCCCAACCCTAGGAGGGTTGAAAGTGTGTCTTTGGAGTAATTATATGAAAAACTCTCTATGCATTCAACTAGTTATATCGACATTGTTAGCCAAGTTCATAACACATCGATTCGGCCTCCCATTCTAGGAATGATGCTTTATTACGTGGTGAAATTACGGGGATGATGTGTAAGCTGTATGAAACACCATACTATTAGTCCCTTTTCTCCATTTGAGCGGTTGGAAAGGGTGGTTTTTTTTAGGACTCCGCCAAATCTTATTGGGCATTTCTAGATTCTCGTGTGTTGAGAAGGTGGATTACTCCATCGGCTCACACAAACTACCCCCATCGTGTAGCTCATTGGCATCGAACCCAGGCCTCCATAATGAGACCCGACCGTTCTACTATTTCTAGATTCTCCTCATTATAAGGCATTATTCTAAGCTGAATGGGCGTTTGGTAAAGGTGAGTTGGGTTTTCTATGGTGTGACTACCTGTTTGGGGTAGGGTGGTTGGGACCATGCATTTTCACACGGCGTTATTCCTTTGCATTATTAGGGGGTATATATGTATATCACAATTGGAGATTTTCAGATGCGGACGGCAAGGAGACTTTTCACTCTCTGCCCTTTTGTTGGAAGACGTAGCTTCTGGTTCACAAAATGCGTTCCAACCCTCACATTCTAGTTTATTTGGCAATCGCCCACATCAAATTTCCGCAGATTTTTGGTCGTTTTTGATCCCTCCAAACATCAAGGTGAGCCTCCGAATTCGCTTGTTTTTCAAGCATTTTTTTTTGTATTTCGAGGACGAATTTCTGAGACAAAGTAGTGAATTGAATGAAATTTTTGGGTGAATAATTGCAAATGGGCTTCAAAACTTGATGTTTTTTCGGGCACAAACAAGTGAATTGGACAGAGAATGGGGCTTGTATTTAATCCTACAATATTTGCTTGACTTAATATTATATTTGGGGTTTATGGCGATCAATGATATTTACTGCACAAATTTGTGAATGGGGAGCGCAATTAATCACATTGTGTTAATTGCACAAATTAGTGAACTATACCAAAGGGTTTCATAGATTATACAGAGAAATATGTCGCAATAGTGGAATTATAAAGGTGAAGGTTTGCAATTTTAAACTGAACTCAATTTTAATTTGTTCATACAGGCCTTTTGTCTGCATCAGAGTGGGCTAATTAAGGGTTTGTTTTCTAATGATGGGTTAGTTCGCCCGTTGGTGGGTCCCATTTGAGCGTGGGATAAATCTGGGTTTTTCGGGCACACGAACCCTCATTTGCCAAAATACCCTACGTGTGCTCAACATAGAGGGTTTTCAGCTGTCCGAAATTTGTCCAACCACATACAGCCCCATGCATCAAAGCACAATGGATGGCAGAGACCTTTTGAATTGTGTTTTCTGTGATGAGCTCTTAGCAGAGATACTATGCAGGGTCCACGACCCTGTCGGCAGTGAGAGCATCTCTCTCGTGTGCAAGCGATGGCGAAAAGTCCAAAGGATTGCCAAGTCTACATTGGGTTTCTGCATGCCAAGTGATGCCATGTGTGCGGCCACCTTTTGTACATCGATACCCTCACTCCTGGCTCAGCACCCATACATCACTTCTCTATCAATCAAGTCAAATTCACATGTTGCAGCAGAGCTCTTGGCGGCACGTGTCATGATGGCTGTCGCCTTCTCTTGTAAATCCCTTAAGCACTTCCACTTCACAGCAGGCCCTGTCACAGTTTCCGGGCTTCAAGAGCTCTCAAAGGGCTGCCCCGGACTCGTTTCTCTAGAGCTTTTGCAGCCACCGGCAACAAGCTGTTTGCCAATTCTCTCCGAATTCAAAGCTTTGCAAGAATTATGCCTATGGGGGTACCCTGAGGATGTGGTGTGTGCAGATGATGATGTCGATGTGCAGGAATTATCAGTCTATGGGTGTTTGCAACTAAAAAAGTTGTGTTTAATCAACATGAGGTCATGTTCTGCATGTGATTTGGGATGGCTCTGGCGTAGCTGCTGCCGCCTCCAAAAACTTGAGCTCTCACATTGTGAGGGTCTTGGCGACACTGCGGCCACCATCGCGTCTGCCTTTGTGTATTGCATGCCGTCCCTTCATGAAGTAAAACTGCATCGATGCCGAGCTATCGCAGGAGAGGTGCTAGCATTGATCTCTGAGCATAGCCCGGAGCTTAGAGCGCTCACAGTACATGACGGTGCTGACACACAGGGGATACGGCAAGTTCTCCAAAGATGCAGTGTATTGGAGCTTCTTGATTTGAGGCTTCCACTCGATCTGAGCAATGAAGATCTCATGGAAATAGCACAAAGTGGGCGGTCGTTGAGATGCCTGCGCTTGCATAGCTGCTGGTTGGCCACAGGGGCAGATATACGCTCCCTAGCTTCCAACATCACTTCTGACCTGGAGGAGTTAGTTCTTGTAAGATGCAGAGCCATTGTCCAAGATCCGGGAACGCTGTCGGCATTAGGACAAAGTCTTCCAAACCTCAAGAACATTGATCTGTCGGAGAACGAGTATCTGGCTGACAAGGAGCTTGCTGCAATGCTCGCGTCATGTGAAAGTGTCCGTCATCTGAAACTGCGGAAGTGCCGCAGATTGACAGACATGGTGGTCAATTTTATTAGTCAGAGATGCCGCATGTTAGAGAGCATTGATATCAGAAGCTGTGAGGAGATTAGTACAAAAGCAGTAAGTAGTTTGCTTATGGGTTGTGGGTGCCTAAAGGCAGTCGCAGTTGAGCTGAACAAACTCTCAAAGACAGCTAGAACATTGGCCTTCACGAAGGGCATTGCATTTGTGGGAGCAAGCTGCTTGACAACCGATGGCAGCGACAGGGTTAAACTTGCATGTCAAAATATATAACTGCAACTTGGAAGCATGAGCTGGGTTATACTTGATAGTTAAAATAAGCAGTATGTTGTTATGTATATAACTTGTCAATAATCTTGTACACTACATATTTCACAGGATTATATTAAGAAATGTTGCCCTCTCCTGGTACAGGGACACTCTGCTTTCATCACACGAGAATGGCAACACTTGGCTAATACTTGCTATAGTTACTATGTTTTTTGTTTATGTGCATTGGCACAGTAAAGTTTGTTTTCCGGGATGGGGGGGGGGGTGTGTCGGTGGTGGGTGGGTGTGTGTGTGTGTGTGTGTGTGTGTGAGAGAGAGAGAGAGAGAGAGAGAGAGAGATTAGACTACTGTCTGCACTATATTCTATACATACATACATACATACATACATATATATATATATATATATATATATATATATATATATGTATGTATAACCACAATTTCATGTGGTTGCAGAGTTGGCACTCTCTCTATTTACAACACCAAGGAACGTGCCCTTCCTTGGGAAAACAAGTTCTAAGCTTCTTGATTTCGAGTGTATAGCATCATAAAAGTGTAACATGTTAAAGCTCTAAGCATTTTGATATTGAATGTATAGCGCTTTCATATTGTACATAACATCATGCACTTTCGTATCGAGTACATAGCATCTTGCACTTTCATATCGAGTACATAGCATCTTGCACTTTCATATAGAGTACGAGGAGCTTGATTTTGAGTATATAGCAACATGAAAGTCATTTTTGACACTAAGCAATACACAATCATTCCCTTGCAATGGAATACTTCTGACCTCTTCTCTTCTCTATTCTTGCTTGCTTGTATGCTATTGAATCTTGCTTACTTATTCTAGATAGGATTGTTTGTAGGTTTTCCTCTTGTATTAGCAGCTTCTTCTTTCCCCGCCTTTTGCGAGACAGAACCATCGCAAAGGCTATCTCTTTTTGCTTTCATGTAGGGTACTTAGCCTCAAGTATCTGCACGTAACGCAAAACAGTCTCGTCCCGTGCGGGGGCACTTGGATCGTGCTCTCCCACAAAGAAACTAATAGATGAGACGAGTGCTTTCTCCAATAAGCGTAGGTGTTCTACCATTCGTGGGTTCTGGTTATCAGGACGATCGAACTATTCATAAGCGTCCGCCACCCCGCGCATACAAAACGTCTTGGTACATTTAGCCTTGTTGCTGGGTATCAGGCTAACCTCAAAGAGCCTATCAGACACCTGCGTCCCTTCATGGTGGCCGTATTTTCCTACCAACGAGACTTGGTGATATTGTGCATTGGAGGAGCTAGACATGGTGGCCTGCCACACGGGCATTTACGTGGGCCTCACAAGGGAGTGGGAGGCGTACCGTTCTCGCGCCTTCTGGGCCCACATCTTTTCTAAATGGGGAGATGATAGACATCCGTTTGTCAAAGAACTCCTGAAGAAGATTAGGGTACTGCTGCATGTCTTCATTTGTTTGCCAAGTGGAATCAGACTCATCCAAATCCATCCACATCACAAGAAATTTTGTAATCAACTTTCTTCTTGTTTCCTTCTGACGTACGTCAAGAATTACTTCTGGAACAAGGATAATATGGTCATCTTCAATTTCTGGTACATATGAAGATAAGTCTGGAAGAGGTGAATCTCCTTGAGCATACTGCTTGAGCCAAGAAATGTGAAAAGTCGGATGAACCTCCCCCATGAAGGTGGAAGTTCCAACTTGTAACTGACAACTGAATTTTTCTGAAGAATCTTGAAAGGTCCATAGAAGCGAGGTCGCAACTTTGGAAAAATTGACTTCACTGTTTTGTAGTGGCGGTGAGGTGCCACATACAACAAGACCAAATCTCCTTATTGAAAATCTGCATGTCGACGATGCTTGTTGGCTTGTTTTTGATATTTTTGTTGCAGGATTAGAAGATTTGAGAGCACGAAACGCATCTCCAAAATCTCTATCAATCAAATACTCATTCTTGAAACAAGCAGGGATTTCCATTTGCACATCTGTGATGGCAAAATTAGTGGCTCGAGGCATGCGGCTCAAAGCATCTGCAACCACATTCTGAAGACCCGGAACATACTGGATAGGCATGTAGAAATTAGCCAAGAATTCAACCCATCGGCCTTGTCGAGAGTTCATTATTTACAGGCTGAGTGAAAATGTACGTCAGAGATTGATGATCTGTACATCTGAATCTTCTCCAAGAAGATAATGTCTCCAAGTTTGATAAGCATGCACGATTGCCAAAAACTCCTTATCATACACAGGATACCTGCTTTGAATGGCTGAAAACTTCCTGCTATCAAAAGTAATGACACGATCATTCTGCATCAAAACTCCACTAGAAGCACGATCTGAGGCATCTGTCATTACATCAAAGGGCTGGGTTGGATCTGCAAACGGCCAAGACCGGGGTTGTCGTCAAGGTATGCTTGAGATCATTGAAGGATTGATCAGCTTCTGAAGACCACTTAAGTTTGTCCAGCTTTGTCAATTCTGTCAAAGGGGCAACAATCTCTGAAAACTTGTGCACCTTGTTTATGATAAAAGTTAGCAAGTCCCAAGAAAGATTGAACATCTGAAATGGTGAGAGGCAAAGGCCAATCCACAATCGCCTGAATCTTCTTAGGATCTACTGCAATCCCATTAGCAGAAATGATGTGACCAAGATATTCCACATGGTTCTTGAAAAATTCACTCTTCTTCTTGTTGATGTATAGCACATTGGTGCGTAGTACTCTAAAGAAAATCTGTAAATGCTCTTTGTGATCGACCAAAGATCGGCTAAAAACCAGAATATCATCGAGATAAACGATCACAAACTTGTCCAGGTACGGCCCAAAAATTTCATTCATCAGGGTCATGAAAGTGGCCGGGGCATTGGTTAACCCAAAAAGTATGACCAAGAACTCATAATGGCCATATTTTGTCCGAAAGGCTGTCTTGTATTCATCACCATTACGGATACGAATTTGATGATAGCCGGACTTCAAATCAATCTTGGAAAACACCTTTGCACCAAGCAGCTGGTCGAACAACTCATCGATGCGAGGCAAAGGGAATTTGTTTTTGATTGTCAGCTTGTTGAGAGCAGGGTAATCAATGCAAAGCCGCATTGATCCATCCTTCTTTTTTACAAGCAAAACCAGGGCTCCGAAGGGACTTTTGTTGGGACGGATGTGACCTTTGTCCAACAACTCCTGTAATTGCCTTTGTATCTCCTGAGATTCAAAGTAAGAAACACGGTATGGAGCTCGGGTTGGAGGAGGTTGACCTGGGACAAGATCAATCGGGTGATCCACAAGGCGACGAGGAGGTAATGTCGTCGGAAGATCATTCGAAAACAGATCCTGAAAAGGCCTGCTCCAAGTAAGCAGTTGTTGATGATGACGAGGCTTGAGATTGCTCACTAGTTTCTGCTTCAATCTCCCGTAACATGACCAAGGCTGTTGTACAGTCACGTATGCAGACGAGCCGCTTGACTTGCAGAGAGCAGAAACAACAGTGATGGGTTTGGCACTAAAAATGCCACGAAGTTCCATCTCTCGACCATCATGGTATAACCGGATCGAATGAGAACGAAAACTGATCAGTGGATCATATCAATATAGCCAAGATTGTCCCAATATCATGTCATAATGTGACAACGGCATCACTGAAAAATTAAGGTGATCTTGGTAATCTTGAATCTGGAACTGAAGCTGTTGCACCTTTTTGTTACAATTAAGGAAGGAACCATCAGCAAGCTCTACTTGAAAAGCATGCACAAAATGTCGGGTCTGCGGGCGAAGCTTGCGAACCAAAGAAGTGCCCACAAAATTAGTGGAACAGCCACTGTCCACCAACACATTGATGGGATGGTCACCAATGAAACCGAGAAGACTAAGGACCTGCTTGGAAAGATTCACTAGAACAGGGTTGGTACTCTGGCCATTAAGCATCAGGGTACTAACAACTTCAGAAACTCGAATAGAGCAAGCTGTTTGTTTGCCTTTGTCTTTCACAGAGGAGGCGGGTCATGATCAGCATGGGGGCAACTGTCCACCTGAGAATTGCATCGAGTGTTGGAGGGTTTTGGGGCGCTAAGGACATTCATACCACCGGTGATCGCCAGAACAAATTGTACAGAGGCCTGGACGACTAGGTTGGGATGAAGTGGCAGTCGATGAAGAGGTTTGCTGTCCTGAAGAAGTTTCTCGCTTGAAGTTGCGCCGATCATTGCTGCGACGGTCCTGTCGGGACCGATCTCGATTTCTGTTACCAGAGAATTCGGCCTGAGAGGATCCTGCGTTTGACGCGGGAGCTTGCCCGGAGAAGCGCGACCGAAAGGACTGTTGTCCAGAATATGGTCGCCTAGAGTTTGGTCGTCCAACATTGGGACGCTGGGGTTGGCTAGTCCCATTGGGTCAATTCCGCTGGTAAGAACGGGCGCCGGAGGAAAAATTCATGGGAGGACGCTAGTAATCACTAATGCGCTCGACATACGAGATTGCTTCATCCATGGTGGCAGGATTGTACTTATGGACTTCGTCTTGGATCGTGGGTTCAAGCCCGTCAATGAAGCTGTGAAGCTGGTCAGAGGGGCTAAGTGTCTCTATCTCGAGAGCCAGTTTTTGAAACTCTGAGATGTACGCGGCCACGGAGCCAGTTTGACTCATGCGGCGGAGAGAAGACCTGGCATGAAAGTTTGCATTTGCAAGCTCAAAAGCCTTGCGAAGAGCACGCCGAAATTTATCCCACGTCGACTTGCCATGTGAAATCCTGCGTCGCCCACCAAAGGAAGGCGGTATCTTTCAAGAGGGTGCTGGCCACTGCCACCTTTTTATTCTTGGGCAACTCAGTATTTGAGAAATAAACCTCCATCTTGTAGAGCCAGTGATCGATTAATCACTTATCGCGGTGGCCATTGTAGGGCTCAGGCAACTTGATATCCATCTTTCTTGTCTTTGCTGTGGTCATTAATTTATACAAAAGTTTGAGTTCAACATTGTCTACCTTGGCGGTCGGATCAGGAGGAGAAATAAACCTCCATCTTGTAGAGCCAGTGATCGATTAACCACTTATCGCGGTGGTCATTGTAGGGCTCAGGCAACTTGATATTCATCTTTCTTGTCTATGCTGTGGTCATTAATTTATACAAAAGTTTGAGTTCAACATTGTCTACCTCGGTGGTCAGATCGGGAGGAGTTGAGGGATCGTCCTGTTGGCCCACCGAGGATGATGACGATGTTGGTGAAAGCGATCGACGTGCCCGTTGTGACTTCCTGGATCCCTCGCACTGGTGTTGGTTGCGTTGTTGCATGTCTTCCATTTGTGATCGCATGGATGCCATTCCTTCGAAAAGGGCCCTTTGCAAGTTCTCCATCTGTTGTTGAAGAGTGGTCATCTACAAGGCCTCCATCTGTGGATCCGGATCGGCGAGTGACACGTTGTCGTGCAAAGTCGACATCCGGAGAACTTAGAGAGAGTACTGAGGTGAAGCAGAAAAGGTCCACCTGGGATGTAGGATGGGAGGAACAGCTGCTGGAGAGGCAGTGATGAGACGGGATCCTCGTACTCGAAGTCGGGGTCCTCCACTTCCTCGGGATCGTTCTTAGAGGCTACTTCATCTGCTTCCACTTCCTCGTTTGGTTCTGCCAAAGAGCTGGGCACCGGAGATAATGGAGTATAATCGGGGACAAAGATCTCACAGTAGAATGTCACAGGAGGGCGCGTGGGAGAGGATATTGCGGAGGCCATCCACACTGCACTCGGGAAGAAAGTGTGCCAACTGAGGGTACCATGACAGGAAGTACTCGAAATGAGCAAGGTGCAGTGGCTCGCAGGTGAGGAAAATAGTCCAGATCGCCCAAGTGTGGGGTTCGGTTGTTGCGTGCGGGCTTCTGACATGTATGCGATACACCTGTGAGGCCGGGGCTGCTAAGAGAGGGGAGTCCGAGAGACTTGGAATCCACCTAGAATCGGCGGGAAGTGGCACCAGTTCCGGAGTGGGGGCACGAAGAGGGCTGTGTTCGGGAAGGAGAGCCTCGGGGATCTCGTCGATGTAACTCAGGTAGTGGATGTTCATGTAGGGCTCCTCCAGAAAATTGTCCATGAAGCATGCATGTGAATGGCAAGAGCGCGGCACACACAGAGGGTGTGCCCCTCTTCAAAGGGGCGCAACCTGCAGCGAAGCGAGGAGGGGGTGCTCGATACTCAGCAGAGAGGGAGGGCTCATGGCCTGCAGCGAAGGGATACCACTACCGGCAGAAGGGAGGGGGTCATCCATGTATGCAGAAAGGGCTCCGCTCTCTGGAGACAGTGTGGGTGTGGAAAAAAAAATATTTCACATCACCATGGGCAAAGCTTTACGCCAGGTCCATACAACACCGAGAAAAGGGGTGGAAGGGGAAGTGCCGCGGAGAGAGTGAGGGCTTCACAACCCACGGGTAGGAAAAGTTTTTGCTCTGATACCACTGTGAGGATTATGTTGTTAATCCCTCATATTGTGTACTAATTACTACTTAAGTACTTAACTTAGAGAACAAGAGACTTCAGGAGAACACTTGAGAGAAGATTGAATTGAATTGATTAAACTGAGTACAATAGGTCTCTTATATAGGAGATGAAGAGACACATTTGAAGAGGCATGTCCTTTAATGAAAGGACATGACCATAGACGAAAGGGTACAACTTTAGGCTAAGGGATGTTCTATTCGATGTAGAGGCACAACCATTCATAAAGGGATACAACCATTCGTCGAAGGGATGTGGCTATTCGATGAAGAGGTACATCCTTTGGCGAAGAGTCACAACCAGTCGAGGGCAGGGGTTCCCTTGGCTGGTTACTCTTTACATCCAACAGGAATCAGCAATGAAGAGAGAATCTGATACATACATACGTTATAATCGTGACAACGTGCATGATTTTTTTTCCAGAAAAGAGACTTCTATTATTATGTATGAAAAAAATTCACAAAAAGGGAGATTTCAGACCAAGCAAGGAGGAAATCTCAACCAATTGTGTGCCTTGTGCTGCCGTCAAGGCCCCATATGACATCAAGGGAGATTTCAAACCAAGCAAGGGAGAAATCTCAACCAATTGAGGGAGATTTGAGACCAATTTAGAGGGAAATCTCAACCAATCAGGTGCCTTGTGCTACCAACAAGGCCCCATATGAGATCAAGGGAGATTTTAGACCAAGCAAGGGGGAAATCTCAACCAATTGAGTGCCTTGTGCTGCTAGCAAGGGCCCATATGAGATCAAGTGAAAAAAATGCCATGATCCCATTCTCTCATAAATTTACCACGTTTTCTCTCTGCGGCCTTCAAAAATCCATGAATCTTGGCGCAAGTGGCCATGAGGGTGTGGATAATATCACACATGACCGTGCTTGGTTTGTCACATTGTGCTTGGTTTGTCATAAGGGATGCATTGGTTAGCTTTGGCAACTTATTCGCTTAATTTGGTTAGGATTAGATGGCATTGTACACACCAAGGCGAGAGTAGCTTGGGATACCATTATTATGCCTAAGCAAGAGGGAGGATTGAACACCATTGAACTGAACGTGCAATGTAAGGCTTTACTTTCTAAGCAAGTAGTCAGATGATTCCTTCCTGGCACTGAGCCTTGGAATGACTTTCTTATGCAGCAGATTACGAGGTGCATTTCGATTAGGGGAGGTGATTGGATTTATAGCCCATGTTTTCTCTCTTGGATGCAGAGCACCGACCACCTTCTTTGCCGTTGGTGAGATCTCTTCTATGAGCTTAGGATTGCATGAGGAGCTTCTTGGTTCACATTCCTCCACAATAAGTTGAGGAGGCTAAAAGACAACCCATTGTCTGGAATGACTTGATCTTGGATGAATTTGGTAGACCTCTTGGAGCAGTCATGCATATCCAGTGGGTTGCCTGGGCGACTCTTCTCCCCTCAGTGTTGGATTGGAAAAGGCTCATGAGTCTCACGGAAGATGAAAGAATGCTTTGCACTTGAGAGGCACTAGTCAAAGGATTATGCAAGTGAATGCAACCATACCTAAACATTGGATCACAAGGAACTTCATGGAAGGGCCTCATCACTTATAGTTTGGGGTATTCTTAGGAACAGGGGTACCTATTCAGATCATGTGCCTCCCCACTTTGGGTGAGGATGATGTACCGGTCTGCTACTCCATTCAGGATAGAGGGTTGTTGGAGAGAAGTCTTGAGCAGGATATCATTAAGGGTCTGGTGTTCCGGCCAGTCAGAGTAGTGGTGAGCAGGGCAGGAAAGCAACTAAAGCCATGGAGGGCACTTTGGTTTATGATACCGAGTGCATTTGCAAGATCTAATGTGCATGATCATGTCATATTTGGAAAGCTTGAAAATTATTAAGAAGCTTTCTTACCTTTAAAAACCAACCCTTCATCTCATCTTTGTTGACCTTCCAAGTGCCCTATACTTTCCTTTTACGATGAGCATTGCCTTTTGACCTCTCTTCTTTTGCACTCTTCAAGACCCAAACATAGGCTGAAATATTCAGCCTCATTGTTGCTCTTTACCTCTATCTCTTGACAGCCATACCATAGCTCTTTCCCTTGCTCATCAAAAAAAAAAAATCTCACTCCTCTGTCGACACTTCTCTTAAAAGCTCCATCAGAAAACAATATACCATCGATGTCCCGCAACTCTTCATGCAGGGTTAGGACTAGGTACAACTTGCTTTTCAACATCCTTGATATACTTGGGCTTTACTTGAACTTCCCTATAGGTGAGCATATCAGATAATGAGATCTCACGCTATCCTCTTTGATGAAACTCATATCAAGCTCTTGAAGAGCCATAATCCACCTTTGCACCTTCGGGTTATCACCTAGGCATCTCATGACATGTAGTTTGTTGCCTCATGACATGAGGCAACAAACTACAAGAGGTAAGTACCACAAAAGATCTATTAATCAAAGAAGATTTTAGCCTTTTAGTAGCATAAACAAGAGTCCAAATCAGCAATTTGACTTCATGCCATGACCTCTCTATCTCACCCATTGTCCTAATAATGTAGTAGACAGGCCTCATGTATGACTTCTTTGTGCCTTTTTGCATAAGCACTACCCCTACCACATGCTTTATAACACTAAGGCTCAAATAGAATACCTGGCTCCAATATGGGGGCATCATGATAGGAAGAGTGGAAAGCATATCCTTGATGTTCTCAAAGGCATTCTCATCTACTTTACTCCACATAAAAGGATCCTATTGACTAGCTTTGTGTAAAGGGTAAATATGTTCTCCAAGCATACAAAAGACCTGGACAAATACCTGAGTTTTTGGACAATACTTATAAGCTCTCTAGTTGATTTTGAGCTATCCATCTGCAACAAACTTTCCACTTTTGTAGTATCTTGAGATATGCCATTCTCACTCACTTCATGACCCAAGAGTACTGCCCTAGCCCTTGCTAGTTTGCACTTATCCAGATTCAGTTGGGCTCCATCTTCATCAAGCCTTTTAAACACTATATCCAGACTCTCCACATGTATCCATCTATCACTATAAACAAAAAAATCATCCATAAAAAATCTATCAAAGGATCCAAGATATGGGCCAAGAACCCTATCCACCTAGCTTTGAAATTTGGCATATACATTAAGAATCCCAAAGGGCATAACCTTGTAACAAAACACCCCCCAAGGAGTGATAAAATTGGTCTTTTTCTGGTCTTATGGAGTTATTCTTATCTAAAAATAGCCACTAAATCCATCACAGACTGAATACCTCTCATGCCTTGCAACCTAGTCTAATATCTCATCCTGGATGGGAGAGGATAGTGATGCCTCTTCCTGGACTACATTAAAAGGTTTGTAATCCACACAAACCCTCCATTGATTACCCTTATTAGTTACAAATGACTAATGGGTAAACCCTTTCTGCATCATCAATCGGGTATATAAAAATGTTGGAAGGTTGGCGATTTCGAGCGTGTGATCTATGGCTAGAAGGTGCCTTGGATTATCCCATAAGTGGAAGCATGGGAAGTTGAAGAGCCATATATAGGCTAGAGTGGCACCTTGTCATAATCATCTCCTCCAGTCGGTGTTTTGGGAGGCAGCTCACCGGGAGATGGGAGCCCGCCGGTGGAGGGATGCTGTAGTGCCCGTTGGGGGTGTTCGTGGAGCTCGATGGTGATGTGTCCTACGTGCGTTAGTCTTCCACTGCACATTTTGACATGGTATCAGAGCCCGGGCGGTGTGGTTCTGGGCGGCTCAGGCGTGTGTGGTCCTAGGCGACCCCTTCGCGCCTCGGTGGCTTGTGGAGCTCGAATCGAGGGAGGGTGTTGGAAGGTTGGCGATTTCGAGCGTGTGATCTATGGCTAGAAGGTGCCTTGGATTATCCCATAAGTGGAAGCATGGGAAGTTGAAGAGCCATATATAGGCTAGAGTGGCACCTTGTCATAATCATCTCCTCCGGTCGGTGTTTTGGGAGGCAGCTCACCGAGAGATGGGAGCCCGGTGGAGGGATGCTGCAGTGCCCGTTGGGGGTGTTTGTGGAGCTCGATGTGGTGATGCGTCTCCTACGTGCATTAGTCTTCCGCTGCGCATTCTGACAAAAACCAGCTTGTATCTATCTCCAAAACCAGTTTCTGAATAATACCTAGCCTCCTTAGCTTCTAAGCCATATATTTTGCACCTTCTTTCAGCTTTATTGTTACGATAATTAATTTATTAATTTTTGGGTGACCCAACAAGTGAAAATAATATCTTGGGTGTCAAGCTAAGTTGATTGTGGAGTGAATCCGATCAATGGTAACACGTGTGAGACGTGCCCAAGCTAAGTTGACTGTGAGTGAATCTGATCCAACGGTAACATGTGTGAGACGTGTGGTGTTAATGTGCAAGTTTGATTGTGAGTGAATCCGATCAACTTTGTGACACGTGCAACGCGTTGCCGTGACATGGGCGATGTCGCTGGGAAAGCGCGGGACTTCTGGCTGTGAGAGTAGCTTCCAAAATCCCAGCAAGGAAACAGAACAAAACATATAATTCTTCAAGGAGCATAAGACATCACCATTTTTGTTGACATGTACATGTCCCAATTCACTTCAAAACATTTCCAAATTCAGCTTGATGATTGCACACAAGTCACGAACCAAGAGCTTGAATAACTCAAATCATAGATCACCTGTCCCTTTATCCAAGTGCCTCATACATAACACATGTAGGCATAGCACAATCTTCATTCACAACACAAGCTCCACCGGCTATGAATGAGCAAGCCAAATTAGCACCATAAATTTTTCAGCGGTAGTAACCTAATGAAGCATACACACACTCCCTGCTGATGCAGCAACCCATGAACAATGCACATAAAATGGAGTCCTCAGGCTCTGAGAGCCGGCAGTAGCAAAGAAAAACACACACTCACTCTGGCATCGCCAGCCCAGAAGAACGGCGGCAAAACAACTAAAATGAAACACACGAACTTTGCCAGTTCTACAAGCAGCTAACAAAGCAACTCACCACTTTATGTCAAAGGCGGTAACCACCACAATATACACACAGTCACACTGGCTCAGAAGCGGCATCCTCAACCAAGGAAAAAAAAACCATCACACTTCCTCTGGCATCACCAACCTCTGTGAAATAGCCGCCACAAATACAAAGAATTCACATAAAAAAAAACTCCCAGCAGCGACTTCTGTGCTTGTCACCTTAGTTGAAGCCGCCAGCGGTAGCTCGACTTACTTCACACAAACCCACGACAGCCAGCCTCTGCTTTGCGATTGTAGACGACCACTACTGCTCCACTCACAAGGACCATATCACTAGAGAGTCCAGCCAGACGACCTTCGCATGAATTCTGCAGCAGTTCTCTTCATTTTTCAAAAGTTTTTGGAAGCGTATCATTAGACGCAGCTTAATTTCCTCTATAATTTGAACTCCTACAAGGCTTGAACAGAAGTTGTTCTCACAAAACAAGGTATTCTGCAATATTCCAAACACTGGTTTTTCTTCCC
Source organism: Cibotium barometz (assembly GCF_041138505.1). Classification (NCBI taxonomy): domain Eukaryota; kingdom Viridiplantae; phylum Streptophyta; class Polypodiopsida; order Cyatheales; family Cibotiaceae; genus Cibotium; species Cibotium barometz. The sequence continues at coordinate 25,570,910 of NC_141062.1, read as the reverse complement.
CTTCGTTTCTGCATATTCCCCACTCTCCTCTGCGCTGATTTCTGGTTATTTCTTCTTTTTTCCCGCTAGGAAATCGGGCGCACCCACCTTTTGCAACTGAATTCTCGTGTTTCCCGATGTTTCCAAAGACACTTGCGCCACCCTTTTTTTTAACATTAATTTCGGATTTCTCTTTTTGTTACTGCCACGCAAGCTGCCCCTTCATATACCTTCTATACACATAATATATCTACTCCTCTTATGCAAATACATGGACCAAGGCGGCATCAAATATCATGTTCAAATCAATCTACTAAAACCTTCACATGCATGACTTGTGGGACCTTCGACATCATGTATGTGCTTCAAGGCACTACATCACCCATTGTTTTGCAACTTTGGGAGCTTCTTCATGATGATCATGGGCTTCATCTATAGTACCTTTCTTGAAAAATATGCATGAGTTCCATGTCATATTGGTTTGGAAATGATGATGGAAAAGGATCTTCATCCACATTGAGGGGAGTCCATATCATGCACATGGGTAGCCATTTACATCATTCACATAGCCCTTTTACGAGCCACCCATACCATCATTTACATAGCCACACAGGCCAAATATGTAACTGAGTGTTTCCTACTGCAAGGTCTACCATAAGCATAAGGCTCCATAATTCACACCACTCATATACAAAGCTTCAAGACCAAACTCAGCCTCGGCTCGTCTTATTGAACCTCATTTACAATATGAACATATGTACATGGGCATCGTATAATGTCTCGTCATAGCACTTATTCCCATGCATCTAGATTTGCATTTGATAGTCTCATATGCATGGTTTCACACCATAGACGTGCCATGGCACGACATCCACCCCCTCTAAACCTGCACATCCTCTGGTATGTGCCAAATCATCATCAAGATCCACATATATCTGGATGTCGTCCTCATCTTCAACATTATTAGGAAAATCATCCTCTTCCTCTTCAGCCATATCCATGTTATCACTATCAAGCCTCTCATCCTGAGGTCCCTGTGAATCAAAAGGATCACTGTCAAGCCTTCTTTTAAACATCTTGATCCTTTTGCCTGCTACAAGATTTTTTATCTCTGTTCCATCAAGCTCACACAGGGTATACGTGGCATTTCCATGCACATGCTTGATAATGTAAGGGCCAAACCATCTTTTTGCAAATTTTCTTTGAACAGTGAACTGGTTGTCAAGACTACTATCATACATTAGGACCCAATCACCTTCTTCAATAGGTTTTGGCCGGAGTCTGTGTCTTTTATCAAATCTTTCTTTATTTTTCAACCTTGCATCTTTCAAGCGTGCTTTAGCAAGCTCTACATCTTCAGGCCTCCTCTCCAGCTACCTTATTCGTAATGCAAGGAGGTCTTCCCTGTTCAATCCTTCCACCCAGGGTAATACATTCCAAGTTGGAACTACTTCTTCAACTGGCATTACTGGCTTCTGACCATACATTAATTCTGCAGGCATATATCCGGTCACTGAGCTATGAGTTGTACGGTCAGCCCACAAAGCATATGGTAGTAGCCTTGGCCACTCTCGCATTCTTTCTCTGCATGCCTTAGCCAAAGCTTTAATGATTGGAGGATGTCCTCGCTCACTTTTACCATTGCCCTCAGGATTGTAAGCACATGTTAGGGACAGTTTGATGCCAATTCTAGAGAAGAATTCCCTTGCTTCTTCAACATCTAGCTCACCCCTATCAGCTGTTATTTTCCCAACACAACCATACCGGCAAATCACATCTTCCAAGAGAAATTTGCATACTGTTTCCGTACTCTTTGTTCTAAGAGCACGCCCCTCTACCTGATTTGTCAAATCTTCTCTTGCAAGTGCTATGTACCGCATCTGCCAAATTCCCAAAGGCATGGTAACTAGATCTACTACCCATTTGTAGTGCATGGCAGGTGGGTAGGTTGGTTGCAAGCCATCACGATGCCGCACATTTGAGTACATTTGACATACCATACATGTTTCCACATATTGGGAAATATCCTTGTACATTCCTTTCCACCAATATCTTTCCTTTATTTTGGTAAAGGTGGACCACACACTTCGATGTCCAGCCCAGAGACTCTCATGGAATTCTTTCACAAGCTTCCCTTGAGTCTTTTTATCACATATGACTCTCTGTGGCATAGCATTCCTCTGCTTAGGATGCTTCCAGAGGTACCCATCCTTTAGAAAATAACCATATGCTTTTCTGCGGATCCTCTTAAATTCTGAGTCAGACCAATTCTCCTGTCTTGTCAGAGTACTCAAGTATTTACCAATAAGCAACCAATCTCCTTCATACATTTCCTCAGCAAAAGACTCAAGTGCATTTGATAGGCAAGTATGGTCCCCTTTTGCATATGCAGTAGTGTAGAACTTTGTACCCACATCATCAATGTCACTAATCATCTCTTTTTCATCTTCATACCTGGCTCTTGATAGCATATCTGCAAAACTGGATTATCTTTTCCTGCAATATGCTCAAACTCAGGATTTAGTGACTTGATATAGGCAATCCACCTAAGCATAGCAATATCTGGAGTGGTACAGCTTGCTATCATCCCAAGGAGTGGCAAGCAATCAGTTTCCACAAGTACAGATGCCCCAATAAGATATTCTTTTTCACATTTTAGAGCAGTGACTATTCCCCATAACTCTCTCTTGATCTGCGGATATTTTCGTTGTCGAATGCTTAATACCTTTGCTCCAAATCTGATTACATACCTGTGATCATCCTCATCATCTTGCCCTACTGCCCATCCTATCCCAGTAGAACTAGTATCAACTGTAACAATCACAGGCCTGCCACACTCATAATCTGCCTTCCTTAGAGTAGGTGATGATTGAAGCAGATATTTCAGCTTCCGCATAGCTTTAGTATGTGCTGCACTCCACAAAAATTTTTGATTTTTCCTCAAAAGTTGATAAAGAGGATCTGCTACATGTGCATAATGTGGGATCCATATAACATAAAAGACACATGCACCAAGAAATCTCCTCAGCTCTGTAACATTAATGCATATCTCTTTCATTCTTTGTATTGCATCTATCTTGGCTGGACAAGGTCGGCGTCCACTAGTACTACAAAGATGTCCCACTATTAGCACTTCACCAACCCCAAACACTGATTTCGGTCCAGACAAAGTAAGATTCACCTCTTCAAGCCTGGATAGAATCATATCACAGTCCTTTATATGATTTGCCACAAACTTGCGGCACCCTTTTGAATCCAAATCCCCATCTTTATCTTTCTCATCACAGCCTTTTATTGGCACATCATCCAGAAAAGGCATAGTTATTTGTGGTATGAAGTCTCGCAAGACTTTATTCATTCCATTCATCATATGTGCCACTGAGTTGGTGGCTCCCTGTGGTAGGGTACACATCCTTACTAATCCCAAAGGAGTTTTCATTGTGGTCAAGTCCCTGCTTTGTATATCCAGCTGGAACTGATCATATCCCGAATAGAGATCACCCATTGAGTATATAGCTTTCCCTGCAAATACTTCTGCAAACTCATCCACAATCGGACCTGCTCCCACATTCCTGATTGTGACTTTGTTTACAGGTTGCATCTCTTGAATGAAGCGCAATGTTCCATTTTTCTTTGGTACAGTAAACCATCTGTTGGAATATGGAGCGCATGATGGCTCCAAAATTCCCATCCTGATCTTTTCTTTTAGTAATTCCATCAGCTTTGGCAAGAGAGCCTTTGGTACTGGAATCGGCCGCCGCAGGTTCCAGGGCACATGTGGTACAGTGAAGATCACCATTGGCGCTGTTACACTTGGATCAACACAGCCTATCTCACGCGGCTGAAAAGCAAAGGCTTTCCCATGTTTTACAAGCATCTCCTCAAAGCATTCCCTTTCAACTGGCAACAGAAAATCTTTTTCACCAATCTTCAGCTCTTTTAGGGTTTCCTGTGTAAACTTATGCCCAATTCTCTTTGGATCTCTGAGATTCGGTTGCATAGAGGCTTCATCTAATTTTTCCTTGCTTCCTGGTGGCAAGGGCAAGGCAACTGGTTTCACCTTCTTTGCAACTGTTTTATACTTTGTATCAACATGAGCATCCATCTCGCAATTCATGTTTTTACATTCCACCCCCTCAAATTCCCGAATTATATCATACATCTCCACAGATGACACCTCTATCATCTCATTTCCACCCTGTAAGCATGCTCTTCCCATATCAAAAAGCACATCCATAGTATCTACAAATGACACCTCATCAAGCACCCTTGAAATAAACTCATTCTTCTCCAAAAGACCACACTGCTCAAGACTTTTTTGTTCATTTTGTACATGTCTGCGCATGCCACGCTTCAAATCCTTGCTTTTTACAAAGACCAGTGACCCATAACTAGAAAATCCCTGAAAATTTGCTGAAAAGTTATTTACATTGATTGAGTCCTGCGAGAACTCATTTTCCCTTGTACCATTGGAATCCCGCTTTACAATGGCACCTGGCCAAAATCCCTCATCTCCCTGTAGTTCATGAATTCTCTATTTATCTTTGGGAGTGACTGTGCTCGAAGAGATTCACGGTTCCTTTCATGGTTAATGCAAACTGTCAAGAACTGAACAGTTTTCTTGCCATCTTTACTCCTTATTCTTGCATATGCCGAGCCATCATCCAAAACTTTTGTTTCCATCCTCACACAGCTGTAATGTAGGGTTGCCCAAGGATGAGGGGATACGATGACATCTCCTGAACAAAGAAGTTCTGATCATCTTTCACATCCTCTATAGTTACCCTTACATTTGGACATGCTGCATAGAGCTCTCCAGATGAGTTATTAGCTGCTTTAATCATCCACCCATGATCTACATCCATTGGCCACTTACATTTGTTGTAGAGATTTTTAGCCATAAGATTTATTTCAGACCCATGATCAATTAGAGCAACATATGGCTCTTCCAAGTCACCTATCTTGACAAGGGTTTCAGTGGGGTTGCTCTTGCCCAATGGCTCCTGGAGTAATGACTCTTTGTAAGAACTTCTTTTTCATCATCCTCTTCCACAAAGCGCACTTGTCGTGCCCCTTCAGCAGAGTGATTACATTCCACCACATTTTCTCTCTCTTCCTTTTGCTGTACCTGTACTCCATGAGTCTTGGAAGTGCTTGCCTCCCCTTGTGATGGAATAGATTCAATTACGGACTGCCTTTTCCTTCGTATAATATCAATTATCTCATCATGGAATTCTTTCTTTGCAATCCCCTAGTGTAAATTCCACCCTGCTGTTTAGAATCCTCTCTTCAAGCACCTTTTTGAGATCTGTTGCGGCTTCAATATCAGATTGAAGCTTGTAGAGTGGACTTTTCCCTTTACCCTTCTCCTTCTCATGCTTCATTTTTGCTGGCACTTCTTCCATTGATACTTCCTGTGGAGGTCTGCTATGCGGTGGAGACATATGTGATGGCCCAGGATCCTTCTTTTCACTACCACGAGTGACCCTTTTTGATGGCCCTCCTTCCTCATTTTCCCTTTTACGCTTCTCCTCTACCTGTGCCTCATTATTCTGGCATTTAGCAATGTAGGCATGAACAGATAAAGAATCCACAGGCTCCTCCCAGCCAGTCTCAAGACGTATACAGTCACCTGCCTCATGCAAAGCTTGCTTAGACACCTTCTTTGACGCAATTAATTCCATTGTTGATGGCCAAAAATCTTCATTCTCATAATCTTCATCATTCTCAGATCCCTGCTTTGATTGACCAGCCTTTAACCCATAAGTTGCTGCCTCAACCATAGAGATAGCATGGCTAGCAGCCATATCCTCGACCAGCTTTTTCATCCCTCCTTTCCCAAAGTTTGTGCTTAATGGAAGGCCAGTCTCTGTAAGGTGGATTTTCCCATCTTTGAAAAACACAAGTTGATTTCTGAGGGCTTCTTTATAGCTAACACAGTCTTTCTTTGCATGTTCTGGGTCATCACACCATATGCATCTGTATGTAAACCCTTCTTTGCTTTGAGGTCTTTGCATAGAAGCCTGCCCTAATGGTAGCCCTTTTTCCTCAATCCTGGACATCTTCAATTTTAGGTCTCGCATACCCTTAATATGCTCATCCATCGGCCCTTCTACCTTTGGGATTGTAGCAGCTGGTTTTGGTAGATTCTCAGGGGTAACAGTAGTTATAGGAGTTGCCGAGCTCATCACCATTTTATCCCTCCTTCGTTGCCGCTTTGCTAGCATGGTGACCGCATCCTCAACATCATTCCAATCACTCTTTAGTCCCTGCTCTGTATCCTTATCCTCAAGGAGAATTTCCAGTTTTTCTTGGAGATCTTTCCCAGCTGCTTGTAAAAAGAGCTCTGTTTTTTCTCTGTCCAAAGTTGTGCGCTCTATCCTTGATAGTTGGGCATAGCGCTTCTCAAACTCTCTTAGCAACTCTGTGGTGGCAGAAATTCCCATTTTAGGTTTTGTGACCCATTCCAAGAAAGTTCGTTTGGTCACTCGCTCAGAATCCTCCATGAAATATTCGTCCTTTAAAGCAAGCTTGAACTCCTCCCAATTTCTGCCACCATGTGCTATCTGCAATCCTCTTATGCGCTCTCTTATTTCAGGAACACATACCAGCTCAAAGCTTCGAACCATATCCTCCTCAGTCACCCTGTTCAGCTCCATTTCCTTTATGTAATTGCGCAGGTACTTTGTGATATCCTTTCCATCAAATTGATCCACCTTTTTCACAATTGATTGCAGTGCTTTGGTCGTGGAAATTTGTCCCCTCTCAGCAGCTTGCTGCTGTTGCATATACATAGTAAACATCTGAAACATCTGCATAACCCCGGGGTCAAAATGAACCCCCTGACCCTCAGGATTCTCAGCCATAGCTTCCCTGTATATTTCACCACACTCTCACCCCAGCAGTTTCACGTCGGGTTCACCAAAGCTGTCGTGACATGGGCGGTGTCGCTGGGAAAGCGCGGGACTTCTGGCTGTGAGAGTAGCTTCCAAAATCCCAGCAAGGAAACAGAACAAAACATATAATTCTTCAAGGAGCATAAGACATCACCATTTTTGTTGACATGTACATGTCCCAATTCACTTCAAAACATTTCCAAATTCAGCTTGATGATTGCACACAAGTCACGAACCAAGAGCTTGAATAACTCAAATCATAGATCACCTGTCCCTTTATCCAAGTGCCTCATACATAACACATGTAGGCATAGCACAATCTTCATTCACAACACAAGCTCCACCGGCTATGAATGAGCAAGCCAAATTAGCACCATAAATTTTCCAGCGGTAGTAACCTAATGAAGCATACACACACTCCCTGCTGATGCAGCAACCCATGAACAATGCACATAAAATGGAGTCCTCAGGCTCTGAGAGCTGGTAGCAGCAAAGAAAAACACACACTCACTCTGGCATCGCCAGCCCAGAAGAACGGCGGCAAAACAACTAAAATGAAACACACGAGCTTTGCCAGTTCTGCAAGCAGCTAACAAAGCAACTCACCACTCTATGTCAAAGGCGGTAACCACCACAATATACACACAGTCACACAGGCTTAGAAGCGGCATCCTCAACCAAGGAAAAAAAAACCATCACACTTCCTCTGGCATCACCAACCTCTGTGAAATAGCCGCCACAAATACAAAGAATTCACATTAAAAAAAAACTCCCAGCAGCGACTTCTGTGCTTGTCACCTTAGTTGAAGCCGCCAGCAGCAGTAGCTCGACTTACTTCACACAAACCCACGACAGCCAACCTCTGCTTTGCGCTTGTAGACAACCACTACTGCTCCACTCACAAGGACCATATCACTAGAGAGTCCAGCCAGACGACCTTCGCATGAATTCTGCAGCAGTTCTCTTCATTTTTCAAAAGTTTCTGGAAGCGTATCATTAGACGCAGCTTAATTTCCTCTATAATTTGAACTCCTACAAGGCTTGAACAGAAGTGTTCTCACAAAACAAGGTATTCTGCAATATTCCAAACACTGGTTTTTCTTCCCCTTCGTTTCTGCATATTCCCCACTCTCCTCTGCGCTGATTTCTGGTTATTTCTTCTTTTTTCCCGCTAGGAAATCGGGCGCACCCACCTTTTGCAATTCTCGTGTTTCCCGATGTTTCCAAAGACACTTGCGCCACCCTTTTTTTTAACATTAATTTCGGATTTCTCTTTTTGTTACTGCCACGCAAGCTGCCCCTTCATATACCTTCTATACACATAATATATCTACTCCTCTTATGCAAATACATGGACCAAGGCGGCATCAAATATCATGTTCAAATCAGTCTACTAAAACCTGTTGGAATTAGGGTTGCAGGAATGCACACACAACTTCAAGAAGATGAGGAAGCTTGAGCACAACACAGTAGTGTATTATGAGTGCCAAAAATGAAAGATTCCAAGCCCTAGAAGATAATGGGCGTATATACAATGCACGGGGGAAAAAACCTCCTAGTGAGGGAAAAAGTGCCCCGGCGGTCCTAAGTGTGTTCACACACATCACTACTATAATATGGTAACAAATCCCCCCTGGAGTGATGCGGTGAACAAGAGCTAGCACTCATGTATAGGGAAGTGTCTAGCTATGTGGACGAATCCACAAAAGGGAGTAAGCCCAAAGCTTTGCGAAAAGCTTCGAACTTCTCACGAGGCAGAGCCTTTGTGAAAAGGTCTGCAAGGTTATCCTGTGTTGGCACATAAGCCAAACTGATCTCTCCTGCAGAGAGTCTCTCCCTGACATAATGGTAGTGCACCTCAATGTGCTTCGTACGAGCATGGAACACTGGGTTCCGCGCAACTGCCAATGCGCTCTGACTGTCAGTGAAGATGGTGGTGGCAGATGGCTGCCCAACACCCAAATCAGCCATAAGGCATCTGAGCCACACACACTCAACCGTAGCTGTGAAAGCTGCCCTGTACTCAGCTTCACAACTAGAAGTGGCCACAGTAGGCTGCTTCTTGCTCAACCATGATATGCATGAGCTTCCAAGCATGAAGCAAAAACCACTCGTGGACACGCGTGTGTCATAACAACCAGCCCAGTCAGAATCTGAAAAAGCATGTAAATCTGGCGGCAATGATCCCCCCTTGGGATAAAACAACCCAAGATGCCGAGTACCACTCAAATAGCGAAAGATACGCTTCACTGCCTGCCAATGCTTAATGCCTGGGCTATGCATAAATCTGCTCACCTGTGAGACTGCAAACTGAATGTCTGGCCTCGTAATGCATACATAAATGAGGCAACCAACAGCTGTCTGATAGAGTGTGACATCAAAGTGATCTCCAGCATCATGAAGACTCAACTTCAAACCTGTCTCCATTGGAGTAGCAATAGGCTTGCAGTCTTCAAGGCCAAATCTCCGCAACAATGTTTCAATATACTTTGTCTGACACAAAGCAATACCTCCATCACACTGCTTAAATTGTATCCCCAAATAATGATGCAAATGCCCCAAATCTGACATCTCAAAAGAGGCATTCAGATCAGCCTTAAAATCAGCAATATGACTCTCATTTGGTCCTGTGAGCAGCATGTCATCGACATAGAGAGCAATGATTAGATGTACACCATCCACACGTTTAACATACAAAGTGCTTTCTGTTGGACTATTCTGAAACCCATGTGCAGTCAAATATGCATGTATTTTTTCATACCAAGCTCGTGGAGCTTGCTTTAAACCATATAAAGCCTTGTTTAACCTGCACACTTTGTTTTCCTGCCCTCTTTGAACAAAACCACGAGGCTGCGATACATACACCTCCTCATGCAAATCTCCATTTAAGAACGCAGTCTTTATGTCCAGCTGATGTACATTCCAACCATTATGAGCTGCTAATGCACAGATGCTACGAACAGTGGTCATACGACATGTGGGAGCAAAAGTCTCATCAAAATCAATGCCCTTCTCTTGAGCATAACCTTTTGCAACAAGCCTAGCCTTATGGCGATCCACTGTGCCATCAGGCTTACGCTTCAATTTGTATACCCACTTAGTGCCAATGGCCTTCTTGCCAGGGGGCAAGTCACATAAAGACCATGTACTATTCTTCATAATAGCATCGTATTCTGCTTGCATAGCAGCCATCCAATTTTCTGAACTTTGTGCCTCATCAAATGAAACAGGCTCACTTTCATCGCACATACTAGAAACAGCCAATGCATAACAATCTGACGCATAAGAGGCACCATGAGAGCCAGAACGAGTGCGACTAGACAAAGGGGCATCCAACTTGCTGTCACGCAAAGTCTGCACCAGCCATCTAGGCATGTTCCTAGAGCCCTCAATCTCTTGTCTCTCATTCTCAAGTGCATCATGCACATCTGCATCAGATATAGGCTGATCTGTGCCATCATTTAAAACCTGCATAGGCTGAAAAACTGCCTCATGAGGTATTGCACTTGACTGTGCACCACTGAAAAGAGGCAACAATGTATCATAGACATCACGTGAGCTGATATCTGTCTCCTTAGTACATGAAACCAAGGGCTGAACTGCATCTTCCACAAATACAACATCACGGCTAACCAAAATGCGCTTTGTCTGTGGATGATACAAACGATAGCCTTTGCTCTCAGCACTATATCCAACAAAAATACATTTGACAGCTTTGTCATCCAATTTTTTGCGATGTTGCACAGGCACTAATGCATATGCCAGGCAACCAAAAACACGTAAATGGCCAACAGATGGCTTGCGGCTATGCCAAGCCTCATATGGAGTGACAACCTGTAATGCTTTGGTGGGACACCTGTTTAGTACATAAGTGGCACACATGACAGCCTCAAGCCAAAAACCATGTGGTAGACTTTGACTCTTAACCATACATCTTGCCATTTCCATGAGAGACCTGTTTTTTCTCTCAGCCACACCATTTTGCTGTGGTGTATACGGCACTGTACATTGGTGTTTTATCCCACGCTCAGCCAGAAATGCATTAAATTCTGAAGACATATACTCCCCCCCTCGATCTGAACGGAGGGTGCCCATCTTACTTTCTGACACATTTTCAGCCATAACCAAAAACTGTTTGAAGCACAAAAACACTTCGGACTTTGCCTTCAAAGGATATACCCATGCATGCCTGGTAAAATCATCAATGAAAGTCACGAAGTAAAGGTAGTTTCCAAATGATGGAGTTTGCATGGGACCACAAACATCACTGTGAACAAGCTGCAATCTGCGTTCAGCTCTCACTGATCCATCTTTGGGAAAGGAAGCACGCTGCATTTTACCCAATATGCAGCCCTCACAAACATGCTTGACAGGTGCCTCAAGCTTAGGCAAAGAAGACACCATTTCAGATTTCTGCAGGCGCAGCAAACTTGCAAAATTCAGATGACCAAAACGTGCATGCCACAGTTTTGCATTTGAAATAGCCTGCGTATCCATAATAGCACATGCTGAATCCTCTACACATTTGCCATCCATATTGAGCTTATACAGCCCTCGACATAGTGAACCAGATGCTACAATGATGTCACCACAAGAGAGATCATGAACAGTACATCTGTCATCCACAAATTTTACAACCAAACCTGTTTTGGCAAATGCGGAGACTGACAGCAGATTCTTTTTGATCCCTGGCACATACAATGCATCAAAAAGTGTAAAGGTGTTGCAATTTGCAACATTCAGCACAATCTGTCCAACTCCTTTAACGGGATAAGAGGAGTTATTGGCACAAGTGACAGTATTCCCTGTGGGAGCAGACTCAAGGAAAGTGAATAAACTGCGCTGCGAGGTGATATGCTTAGTGGCACCACTGTCAAAGTACCATACATCTGAATCTACTGCAGACATACATGTGTCATGCAAAGATGGGTCATAACTGCACTGCGCATTGAATGCCCATTCTGTATCTTGAACAACATTAGCAGATTCATTGTTAGAAGGAGAGGCATCTGCAACAACAGCCATACCAGCCTCTTTCTTCTTAGCCTCTTTCGCAGCCAGCTTAGGACACGCTTTGATGACATGATCATTTCCCTTACAGTACTTGCAAAATGTCTTCTGTTTGTCACCCTTCTTCTCATCTTTGTCTTCCTTCTTTGGTTGCGCAGCATTTGCAGATTTCTGCTTACTAGAAGAAAAGCCAGCTTTACCTTTCCCGCTTCTCTGACTAGCAACGAAAGCTTGATCTGCGACACGCATAATATTCCTGTTTTGCCTTGACTGGTCTTCTTGCAGCAAAACAGAAACTAACTCCTCAAATGATAAGGCATTGGGATTGCCTTTCATCATCAAGCGAAGAGTGGAAGCAAAACCCTGATAAGAATCTGGTAGACCATTCAAAACAGTCTGCACAAGTGAACTGTCTGACAGGATTTCATCTGCAGAAATGAGCTGCTCTTTGAAATCCTTGATCTTTGTCAAAAAGCTATCCATAGAATCACCTTCGTTCATATGCTCACTCTCCAACTGTTTTCGGAGGTAAGCAACACGAGCCTCATTTCTTGCCTTATACAATGTGGCAAGTACATCCCAAGCATCCTTAGAAGTCCTGCAGGAGCGAATATGTGGGATAATGGTACGTTTGACAGACAGCGCAATCAAGGCATGAGCCTGCGCATCTCTACCATCCCAACGAATCTGCTCTGCTGAAAGTGGTGGTTCTCGAACAGCTGCTACAGCACTTGTGCCTGCACCATCATCAACAGTACCTATTTCTGATGTGTTTGCAGCATTCCCAGCCACAATAGGACGTGCATCAATACCCTGCACAATGTTCCATAACCCCTTTGCTACCAATACATGTCGCATCATATATGCCCACAATGGATAGTTGGTGCCATCCAACTTATCCTCAGCAGCCAACATGCGGAATACATCATTGTTGTCAGCCATGGCCAATGACTGTACTACTAGATGTAAATGCTGTCTGTAAGAGGTAAACCTGTATAAAATCGACCTGTGCTATGTAGCACAGCCCAAAACCGACGAATGGGCACCTGTCCTGCAGATTTTAATCTTGACAGAAAATCTGCACAGTAGGACGATTTTGCCTGCGCAGTACTTGGAATGCAAAAACGGAGGGCGAAATGACTTCAGATCAAAATTCTAAAACGAACAAGCCCTACGGGCTGTCCCACGGCATATACTAACCTGCAGACGCTCGTGAAACCTCGTCGCAATCGGAGGAGATGAAGCGGCAGGTGCCGGTGATGCTGCCCGGGAGGAGGAAGCCTGCTCTGATACCAATTGTTGGAATTAGGGTTGCAGGAATGCACACACAACTTCAAGAAGATGAGGAAGCTTGAGCACAACACAGTAGTGTATTATGAGTGCCAAAAATGAAAGATTCCAAGCCCTAGAAGATAATGGGCGTATATACAATGCACGGGGGAAAAAACCTCCTAGTGAGGGAAAAAGTGCCCCGGCGGTCCTAAGTGTGTTCACACACATCACTACTATAATATGGTAACAAAACCTTCACATGCATGACTTGTGGGACCTTCGACATCATGTATGTGCTTCAAGACACTACATCACCCATTGTTTTGCAACTTTGGGAGCTTCTTCATGATGATCATGGGCTTCATCTATAGTACCTTTCTTGAAAAATATGCATGAGTTCCATGTCACATTGGTTTGGAAATGATGATGGAAAAGGATCTTCATCCACATTGAGGGGAGTCCATATCATGCACATGGGTAGCCATTTACATCATTCACATAGCCCTTTTACGAGCCACCCATACCATCATTTACATAGCCACACAGGCCAAATATGTAATTGAGTGTTTCCTACTGCAAGGTCTACCATAAGCATAAGGCTCCATAATTCACACCACACTCATATACAAAGCTTCAAGACCAAACTCAGCCTCGGCTCGTCTTATTGAACCTCATTTACAATATGAACATATGTACATGGGCATCATATAATGTCTCGTCATAGCACTTATTCCCATGCATCTAGATTTGCATTTGATAATCTCCTATGCATGGTTTCACACCATAGACGTGCCATGGCACGACAGCGTGTGAAGACATTGTGAGTGAATCCAATTAATCATGTTTCACATAGTAGTAAATAATTGAGAGTGAATCTAGATAATGTTTACTATGCATAAAACCAATTTTCTCAAAGTGAAACCACCTTTCTTCTCCTAAAAACACCTTCATCAATTCTAATCCTCTCCATAATCCATCTATATAAATGAAATCAGCTCTTTGAGGAGGTTATTGATCTTATTTTAGAATTGCTAAGCTTACCTTCTGCTCAATTTTTTTATATAACGGAAGGCTCTTATTTTTCTTGCAAATCCACGCTACTAATTTTTAGCCTTACGGGCATTTTTACGCCACTTTATGCTTAAGTTTAAGCTTAGATTAAGATTAACTAAGTCTAGCCTAAAGCTTGGCTACCTACCCAAGCTATAAGCTATATTAAATAGCTTCTTTTTAAAGCTTTACCATTAAGCTTTCAACCTTTCAACTCTTCATAAATCAAGCTTAGATTAAGATTAACTAAGTCTAGCCTAAAGCTTGGCTACCTACCCAAGCTATAAGCTATATTAAATAGCTTCTTTTTAAAGCTTTACCATTAAGCTTTCAACCTTTCAACTCTTCATAAATCAAGCTTCAAAACCTATGCTTTCTCAGGTCAATTAAAGCCTACAAATACTCCTTTTTGCTGAAGTTTGAGATTCTGCACCAATTAGTAGAGAGCTTCAAAAATGCAAAAACTTCTTTGGTCAAAGATGGAGATAGAGGGAGTTTCCATGCCATAAATTTGTGTTTATCCCCAACTCTCCAATTTTTGAATTTTGGTACAAAAACAAGTGTTCCGGACTTCTTTCCAAATTGTCGACATCAAGGCGTTATTGGATTACTATTCTTCTTGTTCATTGGATGCCATCGGCTTCGAGTGCTTCAACAAGTCTTCTTTCGAATATACATGCGTTAGATAAGCTTGTTACTTTTTCTATATTATTTCTGCACTTCCATATTATTTTTGTTGATTCTTCTACAATGGCAACCTATCCTCTACCACCAACTATTCAAGATCAATTAAATGCACTTCAAGCTCAACTCGCCACAGTGAGCGTAATCAAAGAGAAGAACTTGAGAGAAGAATTTCATGCAAGAAAAGAAGAAGGTCACCTCCTAGATCTAATTCTTTATATTCTGATGGGCATCGCATACACAAGACAATACAAGCTACTCTTCAAGCACAGGAAACGAAGAAGGGAAGCAAGATCAATAGAAAGGGTTTTACCTTTCAGGATTATAATGGCAAAAAGGATGCACACGCCATACCCGCATGGTTGAGCTAACTTGATGACTACTTTTCTGAAAATAAATTTTTTGAGAAGGATAAGGTTAATGTGCTACGAATCATTTGGTAGGTAGTGCAGCTCTTTGGTGGAATGTTATTAGACAGGGCAAACGCAAACCAAAGTCATGGAAAGAATTCCAGAAGCTGATCAAGAAGGATTTCTTAACTCCGCAATACAAGAGTAAAGCTAGAGAGCAATGGGATATTTTCAAACGTTTGAAAAAAGAGAACATGTCATCTTATGTTGATAGATTTTTGCAAACTTTATTACGACTTCAAGCTATATAGAAAGTGCGTGAAAAAGAGCAAAGGAGAAAGTTTATAGATGGATTGAAGCTAGTCATTAGAGTGGAAGTGAACATGTTCCATCCTCATTCTCTTAGCAACGCCATTTCTATAGCAACAAACTGTGAGAAGAAGAATGGATTTTCAAGGGACACTACGATGGCATATTCTCACATTCCTCAGTTTCCCCCTCTTTCCAAACCTTTAGAGAATTTTCAACATAAAAGTGAAGCAACAAAGGACAATGGTTCACAAGAAAATGGGAAGAAGAGACAGAATCAACAAAGAAGAATAACAATGGAGATCAAAACCCTCGTGTGATTATCTATTTACAGATGTGACAAAGAAGGACATTATGTATACGAGTACCCAGAGAAGACAAAGAATCGAGTTGCAACGACTGTGAACGTGATTAAAGACGAAGACAACGACGGCGACCAACCAAATCAAGGGGGTACTCCAAATCATGACTTCTACAACTACCAAGGTAAGCCTAAAACTTATTCTTATACATTGTTCAATGTGAAAAGAAATTAGAGTCCATAGGTGACCTTTTTGCCAAGTAAGAGGAAAAAAAATCTTCTAGGATATGTTTAATTGATTTCCTAAATAGTGAAAGAATAGTACTTAGTTAAATTAAAATAATTCGTTATAATAGTTTCAATGACTAATATGTACTTTCTAAATGACGCGAAAGAAAATACATATTAGACCATTTGCTATTAAGACTTCAATGAATTAACAATGATGCACATATGTTTTTTTATTGATCACCGAAGGATATATGTCACTTATTGTCATTTCACATTGAACCCTTTATTATATATAAAATCACTTCAATTTATTACAATTATCTTCATCTCAATACCAAGAAAAATTAATGGGTTGTCTGTGAAGGATACTCGTGTTGGTTTCCCTGCTGAAGGATACTCGTGTTGGTTTCCGTGAAGGATACTCTTTCTGATGTGCATGATGGAAAATTTTAGTGATATTTATCTATGATGGATAACTTATCACAACTAAGTGTTGAGAGGGATTATATCTATGACAGATACTTTATCCTCAATCTTTTCACTTACTAAAATTAAATATGCAACTGAGTAAGAGGGATTATATCTATGACGGATACTTTATCCTCAATCTTTTCACTTACTAAAATTAAATATGCAACTGAGGATAGTTGTAACCCAAGTAAGAGGGATGTTATGGTAATTAATTTATTAATTATTTGGTGACCCAATAGGTGAAAGTAAAATCTTGGGTGTCTAAGCTAAGTTGATTGTGAGTGAATCCGATCAATGGTAACACGTGTGAGACATGCCCAATCTAAGTTGATTATGAGTGAATCCGATCAACAATAACACGTGTGAGACATGTGGTGTGGTAATGTGTGAGTTTGATTGTGAGAATCTGATCAACTCTGTGACACGTGTGACGCATGTGAAGACATTGTGAATGAATCCAATGTGGGAGTGAATCCAATTAATTATGTTTCACATAGCAGTGAATAATCAAGAGTGAATCTAGATAAAGTTTACCACTTATCGTTATTATTTTTTGAGTGAATCCAAAGTAATTGTGATCTAACACTGTGGATTAGCTTTGAGTATAGATCATAAGTTCAGGACAACGAAGGTGGACATTGGATGAAATTATCTAGCCATGCACATGTATGCAAAATAATTAATTTTGTATAGTTTGGCCCATTGTACATATGTTGGGCAAGGTTTATTTTCAATAAGATACTTTAAAAGCATAAGACTATGGTTCAATTTTGTAAAAGCCCAATTTTGTAAAAGCCCAATTTTGGAAAAGCTATGCTATTTATGGCTCAAAGGGCTAATTTATAAAATATGATTTAAATACCATGTGTGGGAGAGGATCCACACACGTCCGCCGGGGGGGGTTCACCCAATCTTGTGTTCTTTGATTTTTATGCTCTTGAGTTATGCTATGGTGTCTATGGTTTATTTTCTTTATTAATCAATTTTTAGAATATTCAAATCTCCATATACCTTGGTCCTATAACATTTATCTCATGAACCACACCTGAATTTCCCCTCATTTGATTGTAATCTTTGGCAAATAGCTTTGGATACTTGTCAAATAAATTCCCATACTACTCTTTTTTCTCACTAGTCAGGTTGATAACAAGCATCCCCATCAGCTAACCTTTCTATACATTGGGCTCTATATCTTGAACACGATCTTGCTCAGCCATATGACCAACCATACTAGCCCCTTTAACCTCACCTATATGCACCCCACACATGTCCACCTCTAGCTCCAACAACTTCTGATCCAATTCTATGTCATCATCAGCTTCGTCATAGGATTCTGTAGAATAAGCATCATAGCTATCAAAAGAGGTTGAATCAGCCCCTGAATCCATTTCCAACTTCTCTCCAAGCTCCCAAAATCTTTCCCGTCTTCAAATCATACCTTATCCTCTTCTTTTTAGGCCTATCAACAAACAAGTCAATACAACCCCTATACCAGTCATGTCTTCACTTTATAGCAAGCTTATCCTCTTCTCTTTAGGCCTATCAACAAACAGGTCAATACAACCCCTATACCAGTCATGTCTTCACTTTATAGCAAGCTAGGGTCTTCCCAAAATGATGGGATATGTCCCAACCCCTAATGGCATCACATGCATATATCAATCACTACTTTTTGCCCAAGAACATTCAGCTCCATATCTTTGACCACACCAAGACACTTGACCTTTGAACTATTAGCCATCTTCACACTAAAACTAGACTTCCCTATTACCTCTAATCCAAGATCATACATAGCCTCTTTGATTATGACACATACTTGGGCTCCCCAATCAATGTATACCTTGTTCACCTTCCTACCATGAACCCAAACATCCACAATAGGTAATATATCAAAAACCCTGCTCAATTGAACTACACTAGCCATGCGTATTTTAAAACTAGAATTCAGCAAAAGCTTACCATAAGTGATATATCATCCTTCCTATGTTTAACATCATCTAGGAGACTATAAGGGGGTTTTCCCTCTCCCAAATGGGAGTTATCCATGCCAATTTTCCTTCTTCTAACCCTGGCTTTTCCTTACTTGCTAGATTCTTCTTGTTCCATGGTTGCCTTTCCCGTCTCTTGTGTACTCCTAGCTCTCGTTTCCTTACCTGCATCCTCAAACTCCGATCTTTGTATCCTCATCCTCTTATTGGCCAACACATCAACCTCATCTTCCTCTTCCACATAATTGCTTCAAGAATACTTAGATTACCTAATGGACCTTGAGGTTGCACTTGTCCTTGTTCGGGAATTTGATTCCCATTAACTCCATCCCTATTGCCAACATCCCTATCGCCCTCCGGTCTTTGAATAATAGGATATATACCTCCTGGCTCTCTTCTTGGTTGAGGACATTAAGGTTCTATATGACCCCTCTCTCCACAATTTTAGCACTAGACATGCTCCGTTCTATTTCTTTGTTATCTCTCCCCTTGTGGTCTTCTTACTTGGTTTTGAATAACCTGCATGGCAAGATTCAAGTTTCCAATCTATTTGTTCAATCTTTGGATTTCTTAATGAAGACCATCCTGCCCTCTATTTGTCTCTACAACCCTTGGAGCCTCTACACGGGATTCCCTTTCCACATGCATGTTCATAGGGAAAGGCTCCACCACATGCCCACATGACGCATCGTCATGTCTAACATGCATGCTTGCTTTCCTTTCCTTTCTTGCCAACTCTTGTTTCCTCACCTTCTTCCTCCATTGGCTATTCTTAGTGCCTCTATATAAGTATCTGGATCCTTAAGCTCCACTTTCTCTTTAATTCTCCCATGCAACAATCCTATGAATTTGTCTTTCTTTAGGAAGTCTGGTAGCACCTGATTCTCTTCCAAAGCCCTCAAAAATCTTCTCCAAACTGCTTCAAATCTCACTCTAGAATCAGCTGTGACCCACCAAAATGTTCGCCTTAGTTAGACCTGACTCTCAACAACCTTGATCCTCATTCCTAATGCCTCTCATTACTTGACTCTCAACAACCTTGATCCTCGGTCCTAACACCTCTGATGAGCTCCTCTGATCTACTCTGCTGACCTTATCTAACCCTAGCCTACTATAGTGACCTCGGCTAACTCCTACCTGATTCAGCCAACCTTATCAAACTTTCTAAAAGCTTCTTGTCCTCTAGAATTCTAGATTTTTCTACAAAACCAACAAACCTCAAATCCCTAGAATCTTGTTGATGTCAAAACCCATCTGGTGACTATCTGTTGACTCTTGCCTCAGCCCTAACTCAGCTAACTTCACACCTTCCCACTTATGTGTCCTCTAACACTTATAAACCCTCAAACACCTTAGATCCCACAATGATTCAACACTACAACTCCTTATCTTACATCAGCTGACCCTGTTTGGCATCCTCCAGCTCATAAAAACTATGTATGATTTTGATAGACTTTTGGCTTCTTCTTAGCCCAAAAAGATTATTTCTACCCTTCTACACCTTGAGATGACTTATCTTAATCCTCAGCTGACTTCAACACTAACCACTACTAGTGATTGCTACTACCTGACCACCACCACTCTGCTACCTGTGACAACTGTTGAACTGCTACCTCACCACTGCTGACCCTATGCCTAGTAAGCTGACTAACTTAGACATCACTCATAATTGATCTTCTCAGCACTCTCGATGAAAACATTATAACCACCACAACCAAAATAAAGACCATATTAGGGAGTTTGGGAAAATCCCAATTCCCATTTTGCAAGATTAAAAAAGGGGGGGCACGGTGAATCCTTTTAAGATTTTGTCAAAACCCCCTTATGTAACATATCATTGAAAAGCTATTGAGTAGGTTCTAAATCTACATTCTCCAACAACTTTAGAATTGGTATGCTCAAGAAACACCAAAAAGTAGAATAAGAAGCAAATTCCCAAAGTAATGGGATTTTCCTTAACTCCCTAATATGGTCTTAATACCATAACACAAAGCGTGGCCATTGTTATGAGACTGACAGGAAACACTATAAGGTAAGACTAGAAAAGATTATTTATATGTAAAAGGTTTGCATATAAACAAGGTTTAGGGGATTTTAAATTGGAAATACCTAAAGCAATGGTTAATAGGCATTAAGGTTCAAGTAAAAGGGATGTAATACCCAAAGGCCACAGAAGTAGGCGCCCGTTCTAGGGGGGAGTTAAGGAGACAATTCATATTTACTCAACCAAGTAAGGTCATTGTGTTGCATCTTTTTTGCTTTGTAAGATTTTTCCATTTTGCTTATTGTTAGAGTAAATGGCTTCTTAAGGTGGGAAGGATGAAAACAAGGAGAAGGGAAAAAACCCAATGTCCTCTTTCCACATGGAAGAAGATATTACAAAAATAAATGAAAAGATATGCAAGATTTAGATCTTAATGAGTATGAGGATATAGAAATGAAGGAAATGAAAGAAAAAATCATATACAAAATAAACTTGAGAAAATGATGAGTCTTCTTAGCTTCTTGATGGGAGGGGAAGGATTGGGAGTAAAAGAAATCTCTAAAAATAACATTGATGAGGGAAGGGAAAAAACTCTAGAAAAAGGATTAAATGAAACCATAGTTGAAGAGGGTCCCAAAACTAGAGACCAGGGTATGGTATTCAAAGATTTAAAGGCACCCACTTTTAGTGGAGAAGAGAAGGAGAGAAATAAAGATGTGGTCTATATTTTTCTACAAAAATGGCAAGGTTTGCATCTTTTAAAGAAATGTGCCTGATCATAACCGCCTCATTGAAGCTAGCCTATCCTTACAAGGCAAAGCTTATAAGTGGTAGATGAGTTTAACGGAAGCTACGCAAGTACCCAATTCTTTTTGAAAATTAAGAAGATCAGAATTGGTAGAAGTGCAATAATTATGTTATGGAACAAAAGAATTTAAATCTCACTCAATATATAGCTTTCTAAAGAGAAATTGTCTTAAAACTTAAGTTAATAGACAATTTTCAAAAAGCAAGAGGCTTCATCAGAGGCCTAAAAAGGGAGTATAAGAAGGAATTTTTCTCCAAAGAACTAAAAAAACTTAGATGAGGCTGTAAAATTTGTTTAAAAAATTGACGATACCATGGGTAATGGTAATCGTAAAGAAATTGATTTAAAAAATTTATATAAACCTCATGAAGAAAATTTTAGCTCTTAGAAAAGAAAGTTTTTTTCTTTAAAAAGGAAGAACCTCCAAAAAAGAAAAAATCCAATCCTAGTAAGTTTCTAAAAAAGAAATATTTTGAGAGACCGGTTAAAGAAAAACTTTATTTCTCTTGTCTTGAGCCGAGACATGATAAAAGGAATTATCCTAAGTCCCAAGAACAAGAACTTACTGGGAATGGTAATGATAAACCTAAAGGAAAAATAGTGCATACTTGAAATATTTTCATTGGAAAAAACACTTTTGAAAAGTTATTTGCATAATACACTAACATTTGAGCATAAAGAAAAATTTATTACATTGCAAGGACAGCACAATGTACCATCTTCTTCTTTGATATGTAATATTGAGCTCCAAAAGCTTCATCACTCAAGATAATGGAATAGAACAAATGTTTTTCTGTTATGAAATGCCTCAATTTAAAAACCATTGTGAAGATTTTGATTCAAGTATTTGTGAAGTAGTTAATTCTTCTTTAAACAATTTATTAGAAGAATTTAAAGATGTTTCTCTGAAAACATTGCCAAAAGGTTTACCTCAGAATAGAGGGATAGATCATCCCATAAAAGTTTTAAACGATTCAAAGTCAATTAGTAAGCAATCTTATAGAGTAAGCTTAACTGAAAGACAAGAAGTTGAAAAGCATTTGGCCGAATATTTAGAAAAAGGTTTTATTAGGCCAAGTAAGTCCCCCTGGGCTTCACCAATATT
The DNA here is from genome assembly GCF_041138505.1 of Cibotium barometz. Classification (NCBI taxonomy): domain Eukaryota; kingdom Viridiplantae; phylum Streptophyta; class Polypodiopsida; order Cyatheales; family Cibotiaceae; genus Cibotium; species Cibotium barometz. Next base: position 25,548,472 of record NC_141062.1, on the reverse strand, counting down.
TTTGGTGAATATTATTAGGCCAAGTAAGTCCCCCGGGCTTCACCAATATTTTTGGTGAATAAAAAAGATGGATCTATGTGCTTGTGCATAGATTATCATGAACTGAAATCAATCACAATAAAAAATAAATTTTCTAGGCTTCACCAATATTTTTGGTGAAGAAAAAAGATGGATCTATGTGCTTGTGTTGCATAGATTATCGTGGATTGAATTCAATCACAATAAAAAATAAATTTCATATTCCCACGACATATGAGTTGTTTGATCAACTCAAAGGTGCTAAATATTTTAGTAAGATAGAGTTAAGGTCTATATATCATCAAGTAATAATTAGAATTGAACATGTGCCAAAAATAGGGCACTATGAGTTTTTAGTTATGCCTTTTTGTCTAACTAATGCTCCTGCTACTTTTATGAAGATGATGAACACTATACTTTATCCTTATTTAGGAAAGTTTGTGGTGGTTTTTATTGATGATATACTACTCTTCAATCAAAATGAACAAGAACATATTAAGCACCTTAGAAACATTTAGAAACATATGTCAATCATTGAGAAAAAATATTATTTGTTAAAAAATATAAATTATTTGAAAGCAAAAAGTTGGACAAAGCTCAAAGTAACTATTCAACTTATCACAGAAAGAACTGTTTACAATTGTGTATGCTCTTAAAAAGCAGCGTCATTATTCGTATCGTGCCAATTTTAAAGTATTATCTGACCATGAAAGTCTTAAATGGATAAGTACTCAAAAGATGTTAAAAGGTAGGAAGGCTAGATTGGTTGAAATCCTACAAAAGTTTGATTTTCAAATCAGATATAGAAAAGAAAATTTAATGTCGTGGGGGCAGATGCTCTAAGTCGAGCACCCATGATAAATGAGTTAAGTTTTACTAAACTAGAAAGTGAATTGCTGGCTCACTTAAAAGGAAAATGTGCTAATAACTCTAGCTATCAAGTAGTTTGGAATTACTTGATTAAATAAGATAACTCTCAAATAGAGAGTAAAGAAAATGTAGCTTCTAGTGAGATAAAAGGATGTCACTTAAAAAAGTTAGTGGTTCAAAGGAATCACTAAAACAAGGGTCAATAAGTGGAAAAGATCATTGGAAAATTTTTTCCATCGATAATGGGTACTTATTAAAGGCTGCATTTGTGTACCCAAAGAAGAAAATATTCATGAGAATATTTTACTACAATGTCATGATAATTCAAGTGCGGGGCGCTCGGGAATTTTTGAGACCTATCCACTTGGCAGGTTTAAAGAAGGACGTCTAGAATTATGTTATAAAATTCCCTAAATGCCAAGTCAATAAAGTTGAGCACCTAAAAGTAGGTGGAATATGACAACCACTACAAATACATGAGGGTAAGTGGGAAAGTATTTCTATGGATATCATAGTAGGATTACCCCAAACAAGTAAAGGGCATGATTCAATGTGGGCAATAGCGAATAGGTTAACCAAGTTGGTACAATATTTACCAACTAAAAAAGAAGTAAAAACACCATAATTAGCTAGAATGTTTATCCATCATCTATATAGATTTTATGGATTGCCAGCAGATATAGTAAGCGACCGAGATACAAAGTTTACAAGCCATTTTGGAAAGAAGCGTTCAAAAAGTTGGACACAAAAATTAGTATGAGTACGTTTGAACATCCACAAAGTGATGGACAGACAAAAAGGGTTAATCAATTCCTAGAAGATATGCTTCGAGCATATATTTATCATAAGCAAAACAATTGACGAGTATCTTTGATTATTAGAATTTGCTTATAATAGTGTGTTAAACATTCTGCTCTACCGGTTTTAGTCCATTCATGCTAGTGTATGGATATCAACCTGAAGCACCCATAGCAGTTGGGTTACAAAAACAAAAATTGCAAAATGTAAAAGACTTTCTCAAAGACATGCAAGATATGTAAAACGTTGCAACGTTAAAAAGCGTAGGATTATTCTATTAGTTATGAGAAAGGTAAAAGAAGATCAATTAATTTTTAGGAAGGTGATTTAGTTTATGTAAAGGTTTCTGAAAATCTAGAAACTTTAAAAAGTGGAAAAGTTCCAAAGTTAAGTCCAAGGTATTGTGGTCCTTATACAATACTTTAAAAAATTGGAAGTATAGCGTACATGGTAGCTTTACCTGAAGGATCCAAAGTTAAGTCCAAGGTATTGTGGTCCTTATACAATACTTTAAAAAATTGGAAGTATAGCGTACATGGTAGCTTTACCTGAAGGATCCAGAGTGCATCATGTGTTTCATGTTAGTAGACTAAAATGCAAGATGGGAAACAATGACAACACCATTGGAAAAGAAGCAATAGTTGATTTCATAGAACCACCTATTCTTCTACATGAGCCTGAAAAGATTCTCGAATATTGAGAAAAGAAAACTAGGCATTCTGTGTTTAAAGAATGTTTAGTAAAGTGGAAAGATAGACCAAAAGAAGGATCAACTTGGGAAAGAGTGGCTACACTAAGGAAAAGGTTTCCTGAGTTTGTTTTCGAGGATGAAACTTTTCTTTCAAGGGTGAGGAAATGTTATAAGATTGACATGAAACACTATAAGGTAAGACTAGAAAAGATTATTTATATGTAAAAAAGGCTTGTATATAAATGAGGTTCAGGGGATTATTTATATGTAAAAGGTTTGCATATAAATAAGGTCCAGGGGATTTCAAATTGAAAATACATAAAGCAATGTGGTTAATAGGCATTAAGGTTAAAGTAAAAGGCCACAAAAGTAGGCGTCCCCTTCTAAGGGGAGTTGAGGAGGCATTGGAGAGAGAAAAGGCCATGCCCAGCCAATGAAAGGTCAAGGGGTTGAAGTTGGAAGGTCATGTAACACTTATGCCTATATAACCATATGTTTTGGGTCCATTTGGGATATGGTTGGGTGCAGAATCAAAGTTCTAGTCTTACAAGTCCTCAAGCTTATAACGCAAGGAGCATTACAACCATCCACTCACAAAACAGGTTCAAACCCAAGCACTCTGTTTTCTTCAATATTTGCACTAGTCTCAATAGCCCAAAGACTCTAGGCTCAAACAAGAAAACAAAACATTTAAAAAAAAAAAGAGGGAACCTATATAGGCAAGTCCCTTCAGGCAAATCTCTGAGTTTTCATCTTCATCTCCACACCTTCAAATCTCTCTGATGGATTTTGCAGCCATCTTCTATAGATTTCTCTCTCTCTCTTACTGTCTTTATCTTCTTATTCAAACACAAATTACAGTTGAGCATGTCCTAGGTAGCTCCAAGTTCTAACAAAGATTCAATCAGAGATCCTACGCTTGAATCCTGTAACCTCCAGATGATCCTCTAACTCACACTCACTCTCTCTCCTGTGGCTCAGCCCTAACTTACTCGCACTACTTTCCCTTCCCTCAGGGTCTGTTAGTCAGTCTGTGTATATGACCCCGCGTGACCCTCATCCAAAGCCCCTTTTATACAAAAAACCAAAGACACTTCTTCCTACATTGCTTCGCTTAAAAAAAGACTTACGCCCGATATCTTAGAACTCCCCGCCTTCTTTTTCCTTTTTTGATGACTTCATTGTTTTGGATCTCTCCCCGTCGCGCATCTTCACAAACAGTGTACCCTTTTTTAGTAGGCATATGGCCTTTACACATGGGCGTAAAAAACCTATCACACCGTGAACCTGCATATGTGAGCCTAAGACATGAGCTTGCACACATGAACCTACAGGTTCAACGTGAACCTGCATCTTTGCAGATGTGACTTGAAATCAAATCTTTGGAGGCTCACACTAGGGCAAGATGAAGGCTATGGTGGGGTAGAAGGTGATGTGAGCCATGGATTAGGGTGGAGGAATGTTGCTAATGACCAAGACAATGAAGGATTAGTGCAAAGCAAGATGACCATGACTTGGATAGGATAGAGTGCCCTCTCTTCTCATTACTTGTTGAGGCTCTTAATATAGCCAAATGGTTACATATCATGTAGACTCCATTGATGCCACCATCCAAGCAATATCTCAAATATCACCTCTCTACTAGAGGCTATTCACACACCCCCCCTTGATACATACCCCTTGTGCATCTAGGCACCACTTTTTCAACGCCCCCCCTTGGTGCCATCTAGGACACATCTAGGTGTGAGGTACGCATCATAGGCATCTTGACCTAACATATAACTAGGCACCTTGGCCTTACACATGAACTAGGCATCTTGGCCTTTACATCATTCTACCATGGCTACATCATCGGTGCCAGCAGGTAGAAACAATACAAAAAGATACAAGGGGTAGGTGAAAACTCCATAGCTTCAAAAAAGTGCTTCCATATCCTCCTTTGGAAAGGGGGCCTCCATCACATTCGCTTGTTGAGGTTGATTCTTTGACCAGCAGTTGCTTTCCGTGTGTCCAAGTTTCCCACACACTGTACATTTAAGCTTTGGTTTATCTTTGAATTTGTATGTGTTGAATGTTGTGTAGCCTAACTTGCCACAATGATTACATCTTGGCTTAACTGTACATTCAAGCTTTGGTTTATCTTTGAATTTGTATGTGTTGAATGTTGTGTAGCCTAACTTGCCACAATGATTACATCTTGGCTTCAATTCCCTTTTACCTGCATAGAATCAATTCCTTTGACGAAGATGCTCCATTTTCATACTTGCTCTTCATCTTTTGCTCATGTTCAAGCAATGAAGCTTGTACATCATTCAAGGTTAGAGAAGAGTTGTTAGAAGGTTGGCTTCTTATGGTAATGAGTTGAGCATAGAGGCCTTGAGTTTTGTGTGAATGGAAAATGACATCCAAAACTCTTTTACAAACCACTTAGAGTGACTCAAAACTTGTGCTCATTAAGAGTTTTAATTAAGCACTTCATAATACCTTCAAGAATGGTTGTAGCAGCTGAGCATGCCTCTGCTTTTTCACATAATGCGAGCAGCTCCTTGCGTATTTTGGGGAACCCTTTCGTCTCGTGAGCTTGTAGAACACCCCTAGGCACAGCTCTTCCTCAGTTGAATGGTCGCAAAATGCCTGTGCCCGCCGTGCTAGAGATTTCCCCCAAATCGACTGTGTTTGAATTGTTCTGCTAATGGCGTCGTTTACAGCCCGCCATCGCCTAATTCCTCCAAGATGGAGGGTCGCCTTGAAGTCCCGTAGCTCCATCTAAGAGGGTTTGGAGAGTTATGCTTCGTGAAAGGAGAACAGAGAAGAAAACCAGTGGGTGGTCAAGCTGCCATAAGAGCTTGAAAGGGATAAGCTGAAGATTAAGGCTAGATTAATGAGGAGATTATTTTGGGGAAATGATGGAGTCGATTCAAGGATCAATATTTCTCTGATACCAACTTGAAATCCAAGCTTTGGAGGCTCACACTAGGGCAAGATGAAGGCTATGGTGGGTAGAAGCTAATGACCAAGACAGTGAAGGATTAGTGCAAAGCAAGATGACCACGACTTGGATAGGATAGAGTGCCCTCTCTTCTCATTACTTAAGGCTCTTAATATAGCCAAATGTTTACATATCATGTGGACTCGATTGATGCCACCTCATCCAAGAAATATCTCAAATAACTCCTCTCTACTAGAGGTTGTTCACACACCCCCCCTCTCTACTAGAGGTTGTTCACACACCCCCCCTTGATACATACTCCTTGTGCATCTAGGCACCACTTTTTCAACAATGTGAACATGCATACATGAGTCTAGAGACTTGATCTTGCAGATGTGAACTTACATACATGAGCTCGAATACATGAGTCTAGAGGTGTGAACCTAGAGATGTGAGCCTGGCAAAAAAAAGATTCAAACAATCCAAAAAACTCAAAACACAAAACAAAATGCTAGTTTTATATTTTTTTTTAAACCTTTCTTTTGTATCTTGATCAAAATAGATGTCTCTAAAAGTGGTTATAGTCGACTATAGTGCATCAAACCACCTAGTCTTTGGTCCCAATAGTAGAAACTACCAACACTTAACATAGCGCTTTCTTATGAAGGCAAAACTCCTTCAAATCCATCTCTAGCAAGGAACTTTGAAACAAAATGAGCTAACTAAACACTCAACAAAAACTACCAACACTCAACATAGCACTTTCTTGTGAAGGCAAAACTCCTTCAGATCCATCTCAAAATGAGCTAACTAAACACATCAATGGAACACCTAGAAGCAGGAGCTTTCACGATCCTCAGAGCCCTAGATTTACCAACTGGCTCTATAAACATCACCACCCATAACTTTATTAAAAGGTCACTAAACCACCCTATCTTTTGGGCGAAGCTCCAATGAAGGAGCAGGAGTATGACCATAAACTTTATAAAAAGGTCACTAAACCACCCTATCTTTGGGCGAAGCTCCAGTGAAGGAGTAGGAGTAAGACGAGGACGTGGTCAAACCATAATGTCACAATATTTTAAACATTTGGTGTCAATTTTAAGCCCATGGACAAATAGCCCAACAAACAAAGTTATGTCAATCAAGACATGACAGTGCTGCAAGGGAGGAGTCGCACCTTCTCAAGGAACCCACCTATAGAAGCTCTAGTTCTTCTTCTTTTGGACGAGGAATAGGGAACACAAGGAAGGGTAAAGAGCCAATGTCTAGGACTACTTCAAACCAAAGGAATCCACAAGGGAATTCACACAACGAGCCTACAGCCTCAAACTAGGTTAACGTAGGACAAGTGCCATTGGAGCCCAACAAGCCCACAACCCCATCTAGAAAGAAATCACAAATCCTAAAAACAATGTAAGAGACATGCTTAGGACAACATTTGAAATGGAAAGGGGACTTGCCATAAACATAGCACATAGAGGCTCATAGTTGGGAAAAATAAAACCAATCCACATCTCAAGGATGATGACAAAATTTAATGAAACTGGAGATCCCATTCATTATCTAGAGAATTTTGATCAAATTTGCAAGTTCATGGGAAGAATTAATGATCCCACACCAAGGTCTATTCATTTGGAATTTTCCTTGAAGGTTAAATCATTCATGTGGTTTAGGTCTCTAAACCCACATGAAAAGGCCAGCTCTACAAGGTCTTGAGACACACATTTCATTGTGGGATTCTCACACCCAACAGAGCCAAATGGTGTTAGCATTATTCATCTCTTGGTAGTGTGCCCAAGTTGTGTATCAGGGGTGCCCAGATTTATCCTGGGCAGCACCTTATTTTTTCCTCATGTTTAAGACCCTTGGTTGTAGGGTTGGCCACCCATTATCACATGTTTATTTTTGTCCAGTCGTGAGACTTTTAGAGCAAGTCGGCCAGCTTATCTTGGGGCTATATAAGGCTTGCCTCCTCCTCATTTGTACTCACTCTGACAGGGGCTTCCAGGCCCGGGTCCTCCCTTAGGGGAGTAGTTCATCATGCTTACACATACGGGGACCACCCCTTGCACAGGGCTGATTGTATCATTGCTTCTTCATCATTATGCAGATTTGTTTTCCTTCTCTCTGTGTATGTCTCACGCTTTTCGCTGCGCACTTTTGACATGGTATCAGAGCACCGGGTTGAGGCTCTTCTACAGAAGGTGTTCTGGCGTTTTTTTTAGAGAGAAGGATTTTTGCGTTTTTCTATACTGCTGGTTGTTGCAGAGGAGGAGGGAGCCTTTTGGCCTTGTCTAGGCGACTGAAGGAGGTACATGGCAGTCCCTACTATTGGCTGTGTTTTGCAGAGTTGGGGCCTTTTGGCCTTGTCTAGGCGACTGAAGGAGGTACATGGCAGTCCCTACTATTGGCTGTGTTTTGCAGAGTTGGGGCAGCAAGCAGGGGAGACACCCTGGCTGCATTTTTTGTAGATATGGGGGCAGCAAGCAGGGGAGACACCATGGCTGCGTTTTCTGTAGATATGGAGCAGCAAGCAAGGGAGACAGCCTGGCTACATTTTCTACAGATATGGGGCAGCAAGCGGGGAGACACCATGGTTACGTTTTCTGTACATATGGGGCAGCAAGCAGGGGAGACACCCTGGCTACGTTTTCTACAGATCTGGGGCAGCCAAAGGAGGTGCTGAAGTTGCTGTGTTTTTCTCTTCTCTTTCTTCTTCTTGGTACACGTGCTGTCGGCTCTTTACAGCAGCGTTTTTTTGCATTAACTCATCTGCATTCTTGGAGACAGTGGAGGCAGGTGTTCTTTTTTTAGGAATGGTGCCTTCCCACATGGCCTTGAGCCCTTGCTCGGCCAATCTTTGTTTTGTCAGAGTTTTCAGACTCATGGGTGCACACTTGGATTCTCATCCTCGAGGTGTGTGTGGAAGACAGTTAGCCTTTCTTGATAGCGGAGGGGGTCTATGAGTTTGTGCCAGTTCAGCATAGTTTTGTTGGTGTACATGTGTTTCCTTTAGGTTCTTAGGGTGTTCACCCTTGAGAGGGGGATGTGGTTACTTGGCAGTGAGCCACTCCTATTCCCTAGGCAGATGGCCTTCTAGATTACAGGGTACAGGCACAGGAGTCTTCATCCCTAGGATAAGCATTGATTTGGGAGCTTGGTGTACAGGGTGATATCGGCATTCATGCAGAGAGACAGGCTAGGTCACTTGGTGATGAGAGCTGTTGTCGAGGTTCACAAGTTGTTGCAGGATGGGTACATGATGCATGGCAGGTGTATAGGTTCATTGGGTACAAGTAGGTACCAGTGGAGCAGCAGTTTGGAGCAGATGATTGACATCAGATTGTGCTTTGGGATGATGAGTTGTGGATGGTTGGTTCCACATGGACACGTGACTAGTTGGTTGGGAGCTTGCAAGCTGGGGGTGTCAGGTTTTGGCAGGAGAGCTTTCTTGAGCTCAGTGCCATAGTTAAAACACCAAAGAGCTCAAGGGGTGTTGCCATGTGATTGGGTGACTCATAGGGGTGTGTGAGTAGTAGTCCCATCACGTGACGGCGAGTTATGGATACAGGTTTTAAAGGTCAGGTGCCAGCAGGATTATCAGCTACTACAGTATTGGAGGAATGTTTCTTTCACTTGGAGTGTTAGCAGGATAGAGAGGCATTCTTGGACCGAGGGATATGTGGAGATCTGGAAACCTTGTATTTGGAGATCGGTGCTCAACAAGCTCAGAGTTGGAGGCTTGAGTACCAGGGTTGACGTAGACATTGTGGGCCTCTAGGGTGTCTAGAGGGGGTGCAAACAGGGAGACAGTTTGGCGGTGTTCTCTAAGGAGCAGATTTTTTTTCTTGGAGGTAGAGTCAGACGACATCCTTTCTTGGGCTGAAGAGGGAGCACATTGTGTGACAGGTGTGATATAGATTGGGTTGGAGATATGGACATCTAGTGGTTCATTCTTTGGATTTTGTTGGCCTTCTGGATCGGGAGCAGTTTCTTGGAGCAAGTGGCAGAGGCGGGAGCAGATCGACTTTTCGACTTGCTTTGGAGGTTTCCTTTTCCAGCTCCTTGGATCAGTTTCACTCCCAGGATCTGAGAGGGGGTGTTAGCATTATTCATGTTAGCATTATTCATCTCCTAGTAGTGTGCCCAAGTTGTGTATCAAGGGTGCCCAAATTTATCCCGGGCAGCACCTTATTTTTTCCTCATGTTTAGGCCCTTGGTTGTAGGGTTGGCCACCCATTATCACATGTTTATTTTTGTCCAGTCGTGAGACTTTTCTAGAGCAAGTCGTGAGACTTTTCTGGAGCAAGTCGGCCAGCTTATCTTGGGGCTATATAAGCCTTGCCTCCTCCTCATTTGTACTCACTCTGACAGGGGCTTCCAGGCCTGGGTCCTCCCTTAGGGGAGTAGTTCATCATGCCCACACATACGGGGACCACCCCTTGCATAGGGCTGATTCTATCATTGCTTCTTCATCATTATGAAGATTTGTTTTCCTTCTCTCTGTGTATGTCTCACGCTTTTCGCTGTGCACTTTTGACAAATGGATCCCCATCACATAAATCTATAACCTCAAATAAGAGGAGGGAGAGAAAATGCATGACTATATTCCTAGAACCAAGTATCTCCACATGAGATGCAACCCTCGCACAAAAGACTAGAAGACTTATCACTAATTTATAATCAATTTAAGATCAGTCTCAAGAGCAATCAGCATCATGAACATCTCTGTAGATCTAGACACTACATCTTTGATGAGTGTTACTGCCCGTGAGACAGTATACCTGTTAAGAATAGGTTGATCTACATCCATCACTTAGTGTGTGTTACCACCCATGAGACAATATACCTATTGAGAATAGGTTGATCTACATCCATCACTTAGTGTGTGTCAATTGGATTTAATACATTTAAGCTAAGGGTATAGGCAAAGGTGTAACCCATAGTTATTAACTAGCTTTAAATTCACCTGTTCTAGGTGTCTAGAGAGGGGCAAGTGGGCAAGTGGATGAGAGCTAGGTGCCTCCCTTCCTTGAGCCTATAAAAGCAAGGTCTCAATACCATCTCATGTGTGTGAGAGCTCTATCATCTTTGTAAGTACTTTGTGCTTAATCCAAGCTTTGTGTTACTTTGTGAAACACTTGCTCTTATCACCATTTGGCTCTTCTTTGAGTACTCTAACCATTCTATGTGTTAAATAGCTCTAATGATATGTGTGAGATCTTTATCATTGTTACTTTAATGAGTATTCGTTAGCATAATTATTGGTTGAAGTATTGCTTTTGTGTTGTTATAAGCTGTCACATAATCCATTGGTGATTAGCTCTATAACTTAGTGGTTTTAACATTTGGTATCAGAGCTCCTTTCCATGGGATCCCTCTCCTTTCATATGTTGGGATAGGGTATTGTGAGTTTGTGAGTTTCTTTGTGAGTGATTGATTTAGTATTGTCCTTGTATTGCTAAGTGTGTGTTAATCTTTGATTAGCATAATTGCCCCTCATTTCCATTTCACTTGAGTGACACATTCAAAGTTAAGGGTAAGGAACTACGATTGCCTAAACTCATCTTGGCAATGTTCTTTGAAAGAACTTCTTGAGAGACTGTGAGCTAAAACCTTTTTGTGGGGGAAAGAGAGAGTTGAGAGAGATGAGAGAGTTCTATGAGAACCTTCTTTTGTGTGTAAACTTTGTGTGTAAACTGTGTGTGCATGGAGGGCCCACATATTTTGATCTCTGAGTTAATACATTCGGCATTTCTATGTTTTGATGAGCCTTGCAAATCACTCTATACATCCTAGTGGTATGAAAACCTTTGTAAAAGTCCTATGTGTATAAAGGACATAACCTCAACCTATGTGTAAAAGGTAAATACGCATGGCACCATTAAAACTCAAGAAAAAAACATCATCCAAACCCCACTAATATCACTTAGCTAAGAGCCTCGGATTTTCAAAATTCTTTAGTAGAAATATGCATTTGTATGGTGAGGGAACTTGGTGAAGCTGAGTGAGTCAGATTTTTGTAAACCCTCCAACTATAAAGGGTTATGCATACACAAGAGAGGGACTTTTAATAATTCCTAGTAGACAAATTGTAAGGTAAGGATGTAGAAGTTATCCATATGAACCAAGAGATAGGGTGGACATATCATCCTCAATGTCCAAGGGTGCCTAACGAGCACCAACTAAAGTCCTACTCAAGGATATGTTAAAAATCCTAATATGGGATTGATCATGGTGTTGTGAAACATAGATTAAGCATAAACTATGGCACGGGTTAAACCACACCAAGAACTCCATGACTAGAGAGAGAGAGAGAGAGAGAGAGAGAGAGAGAGAGAGAGAGAGAGAGAGCGAGTAGCAAACTCACCAATCAATCTCTATTTATATATGTTGTGAACCATACAATGAAAGGCTTCTAATATAGATAGCCATTGACCCAATCTTCTTTACACATCATCATGCCATGTGGCAACTCTTTTTCCACATTCTTTTATGTGGCTCTCACCATTCACACAATATCTTATGTGGCATTCTCATCTCCATGTAAGTTGCCACCACCACACACACATCACATAATATCATGCACCTTTGATGCGCATTCCCACACACACATACACCGAGCTTACATCTCTCAACACCCCCTCTTAAGAGAGGTGTTCTCACTCACCCATCATCTATATAATTTAGCATTATACTCACACAATGCACCTCTCAACACTGCCCCTCAATGGTATAGGAGTATTTCACTAAAAATGTGTGCACATGTGTCTACACATCCTAGACACAAAGTCTACTTTGAGCCCACTTGCTCAAAACCACTGAGTCCGATTTGAACATGAATATTCGGGTGGGAACCATGGCATGCACCTTGCACATGCATTGCCTATGCACATGCCTATGCACACTACTACAAAACCATTTTGAGCTTCTTGGTGAGCTTGGGCATGGAACCCTCATACCATGTGGGTGAATCAAAATCTGTGTTTTAAGCTTGAATTCTCGGGGACGGTTACCCTCATAAGCTTGGTGAAAAAATACAAAACCTTTTTACTAAAGTTGGGCAGTGAACCCAATGTGAGAAAAATCCATCCACGGCTTAGTATTCATGAAACCGATCTTTGCTCGATTTTTCAGGGTGATACAAGCTTGTGTGTGTGAACAAGTCCTTTATGGATACATAAAGCAAATATTCTTGTAAACAAGTCCTTGTGTGAGAGAGATCCAAAAATTACAACTATTCTTTAAAAAGCATATGATCAAGTTCTTAATATGAAGTGGGTGTGGAATTACAAATTTGCGTTTAAACCATATAAACAAGCTTCAAGTTCAAACCTAAAGTCAGGCGTGTGTTAATTAAGGTGTCTAATGATAAGTGCACGAGCTACTTTGTACACTCTTTTACCTTTAGAATTTTGCAAGTAGGTTGTTATCTACACTACATGAAATCCGCTGTGCACTTTCTCTTTGTCCATGGTTCTTGAAGAACCCAATTTGCTTATAAAGCTACCTTCTACTGTAGAGACAGATTGCCTTGTATCTATCACTTAAGCTTCTTGCTCACTCTCTGAATTGTTCCCTACATGTTCTTTCATCAGTGCAAACCTTTGATGTTCTCAAGTAGACGCTCCTACTATTTTGTGGCATCTTCTTTGCTGCAAATTTTTGCCTTGATGAACCTTCTTCTCCATCACTGTAAGCTTTATTACTTCAATGTCTCATCACTCCTTTGTGCCTCCCATTTGAGATTCTATAAAGTATATTAGTATGGCCACTATGGGCTCCCATAGCGCTCCTTTGACAAAAACTTGGATGTGGTGGCTCTTTGCCAGTTTACGCCCGTCCTCTATACGTGCAACACATTGTAGCTTCAATTCATTGCCTCAAAAACTCCTCCATGACATTCAACCGTGACCACCAACTAGGCCACTATGAGCTCCCACGTGAGCTCCTCACAAGCATGCATCCATTATTGCATGCCCCAAAGGGTGCTTTCAACAAGATTTCTCGCAAGAAACCTCTAGGTGCCAAACACATGAAAGCTATTGCATATGCTTCCACCCCATTATTATTTCCCATCTTCCGTGAGCAACTTCGTGAGCCATGCCTTTTCAACATGCTCCAACTTGAGCTGCAATTAGCAGCCCATCACCGCTTAATGTGCGCCATTGCCGCCGTGACACGCATGCACCTTTCGCCATCCTTACGCACAACTAAGCAAAGAATCATGTCCTTCACTCCAAGTTGAGCTGCAATCAGCAGCCCATCGCCGCTTAATGTGCGCCATTGCTGTGACACGCATGCACCTTTTGCCATCCTTACTCGCAACTAAGCAAAGAATCATGTCCTTCACTAGATTGCAAGGACCGTAGGATTCCCACGATATAGCAACCCTTCCATAGAGAATTTTCCCATGCTCAAACACCAAATTAGAGGCAAAATCACACAATACCTTACTTGGTAATACTTTGGCACTTCCTTTGATGATGACGCACTTCATGACACAAGACCTTTGTTTGCATCCTTCATTGGCAGCTGCATTGCAACCTCCATGTTGCAAAACTTCACTCTAACTCACCATTGTTAGCTTAATCTCTCTCAAATGCAATGGTTAATAATAAAACATGCAAAATTTCATACAATATGCTTAATCAAATGAAATTTCACAAAGGCTACTATACATAGATATCCACCATAATCAAATGAACTTTCACAAAGGTTACTATACATAGATATCTACCATAATCAAGAGCCCATCCTAGCTCTGATACCATGTTGAAAACCCTAATATGGGATTGATCATGGTGTTGTGCAACATAGATTAAGCATAGACTATGGTGGGTTATACCACACCAAGAACTCCATGACTAGAGAGAAAGAGAGTAGCACACTGAAAAATCAATCTCTAATGCATATGTTGTGAACCATACAATGAAAGGCTTCTAATATAGATAGCCATTGACCAAATCTTCTTTGCACGTCATCATGCCATGTGGTAACTCCTTTTTCACTTTTTTTTATGTGGCTCTCACCATTCATATGATATCTTGTGGCATTCTTTTCTCCATGTGAGTTGCCACCACATACACCACATAATATCATGCACCTTTGATGTGAACTCCCACACACACATACACCGGGCTTACATCTCTCAATAGAATATGAGCATGGACAAGTCAGCATAAAAAATCTGCTCAACCATTTAGGCTAATAGTGGTAGGGGGCCAACAACCCCAAGGCTAGCCCCAGCCACTTCCTCAAGTGGGAGACCCATATTTATTTTCATGAAAATCTATGGTTTAGGTTGAAATTTACCACCGAAACCATACACGCACACAGAGTAACCACTGCTAAGTCCTATAAAATGATAGTTTTTTGTTTATTGCTGCCATGGAAAATCATGATACAACCCATTGTTTGGGTACCAAAGAAACCTGACACTACAACCTATGCTTGTGAACAACAAAGCGACCACTACCCCTACCGCCCATACTAAATGCTTCTTAACCACTACATAATCCAATGCCCATTTATTAGAGCCCTATAGTAGCGAGAGCACCACACATTCCATACCCACCTCCGGTATTACCAACCTAACGAGTTCCTCCTCTGGAACCACACCGATACACAATAGTACTCGACACCACTGAGAGTCTAGAACACAATCATTACGAGAGTCACATGAGTAGTATGATTCATATGGATATCTAGAATATCCCCCGTCCATTAGCTTTAGCTTCTTGTTTGAACCTATGATGCAACAAAGAGCAAGATAAACTTCAATAACATGTCACGCATGCCACCTTTCCCAATGTTTTCAGTGCAAGGGTCCACACCATGAGTATTCTCATAGAGCCATCTCACCAAGAATCCCAACTCCATCTCCAAATCCACTGTCAAACCCTAATGTCATTCCATGTGGAGGCATAAGTGTTTACTATGGATGCGAACATGCTTTCAAGGATTGCCCCAACAGAGTGACAATCACCCAAGTGGGGAAGGAGCATCAACCATTTTATCAAACCGCGACTTGTTAAAATCATACAAGGAGGACTTATTCATACATTCCTCCTTAATGAAATCACAAGGCTCTAGACCAAGATGAAGGGAGTTGCCAAGAAAACATCCAAGGTAGCTAAGAGAGGCAGAAAGTTTAGGCTTCAACCTCAAAGCTAACAACCAAAGAGCTTGAGGTGCAAGCCCAAACAAAAGTGATAGTAGCCTCTAAAAAGGTTAATGGATCATAACTAGAGGTCCAAAAGAAGAAAACCTTGGACGGCATGCAGAAATGCAATGCATGAGTAGTTGCCAAATAGAATGACGATACCATTGATAGAAATTTGTATAATATCTCTGAAGATGCCTTTCTTATAGAGAGAATAAGCAATCTCATCCTCAAACCAGCTCTTCCCAAAAAGAAGAAATCCAATGACTATGTAAACTTTCCAAAGAAACTCAAAGAGTACCCCAACCTCGTGTTGGAGAAAGAGTAAACAAAACAATCCCAAGAGCTTGTAAGGAAGGTGTAGGTTGAAGTAGAGTTAGTACTCGAGCAAGTGGTTAAGTATGAACCATTGACCTACCTAAGTATATCCCAGACCCTATAATCAATGTCAATCATAGAACAAGTAAGGGAACCTAAGAGCATGTCAAAGGCCATAGCCAACATGTGACCATTCTTACAAAGTCACAATAAAAAGAGCTAGTTCTAGAGCCTCTTCCTCTAGAACCAATCCAACCAAATTTTGCACTGCTAGATATAAAGAAGGAGGACTCAGGGGGAGGTCAAATTTGACCTTCCATGGGTCATCACAGTCACCATAATGTGATAGGTGGTGACTTCATTTTAACCCCATCAGAGGCACCACTTCCTAGGGAAGAACGAGTGCATAACCCCTACACATTAGCAAGCCCAAGCTAACTCCAAGTGAGCATGAATATCAAACAAGAGACATAGCATGTCTCACAACCTTCTTATCCTTGGAAGTCCAAGTCTCAATAAATTCTCTTTTACAAGGAAATTCTCAACTTTTGGAGAGACTTATCTGACTAGATGATACCTGAATCTGAAGAGTAGGAGGATGACTCGTGCCATATTGAGCACCCTCTCTCCATAGTCAAGACAAAAGGACAGTTAAAAGTACCCATGAACAATATGGGACACTATTTTAAAAGGGATGACATGATTTCCATGTTACCTATTGTTTATAAAGGCACAATGGTCTTTGCAATCTTGGACGATGGTGCTGGTGTAAGCATAATCACCAAGGATTATTGGGAGGCATGGGGAGACTCACCACTTGTAGGGAACACAACTAAAACTTTGGGTATCCTTCAAGATGCAAAGAAACTTCACGCTAAGCTTCCATCACAAATTTATGGTGATGGATTTTCAGAGAAGAGGGTCATACAAAATGATCCTTGGAAGGCCTTACATGAGAGATGCAAGGTTGGATTTATGATTGGGATACCAATCACATTTGCATACGTAAACATAATCAATTCTCATCCCATCCATGGGTCGAGGCTTTCTCACCAACAATGAGTTTAACATAACTATTTGGACCACTTTAGTTGATATCTACATAGCATACAATGCAATAGCTCACACCACATCAATTGACATCTATATAGCTTGTAACACGATGCTTGTGACATCTATATAGCTTGTAACAAGATGTTGGATGGTGAAGATGAGGATTAAGAATATGAGTGCCTTCTAGAGCCTGCTGATTTCAAGGATTAGATTATGTTTTTGGCAACCATGGACACTCTTCCACAGAAGCTTGGGACAAGGTTTACATGATTGGATGGTGCCAGAATTGCATCTTTGTTCGTACTTGACACATTGGAAATAGAACCAGTTGGCAGGTAGAACTTGCTCACCTTGAGCTAAAGTTTCCCCTAAAAGACCACCTAGCCACATGGCATTCCTTGGTTGACAACATGGGGGTGGTTAACATGGGGGCTAGCCACAACACGTTGTCTTAAGAGATGTGGAACTCAGTAGGCTGCTAACCCCTCGCACCATCTACAACAACAACCATTATCACGATAAACAATTCCCAATCCATGATCGTTTGGTGGTTTTGAAGCTCAATTTTATATTGGAACTAAACTTGCATCTTGCAAGTTTTAATGCGACCCCCAATACCAGGTGTAATGAGAGAGTATCATCGTTAGGAGGGGATGGATTGTCGTTTGAACACTGACTCTATAGTCACTTGACAGAAAGGAACCACAACGATACCATTCCCTTAGTGGATGAGGGCACTCCAAACTTATCAACATCCCAAGCCTTGTGAGACTCATCCTTCACATCCATGCTCATGCTAGCGTTCCCCTTGAAAGACAACCAAGCTTCATGGCACACTTGGTTGACATGGGGGCTAGCCATAATGTGTTGTCTTGGGAGACGTGGACTTCAGTAAGGGGACCTACCATTTTTCAAGCTAAAACCGAGCTAAGGTATCACAAAAGAGGAAACTTTTTGGGAAAAATCACATGATCCCACTAGCATGTTTATCCATGAAATATGGATATATTATTAAATTATGTATTTTCTACATTCCAAATTGATATTACATGATGTCTAAAAAACAAGCACAACTAAATATTAGGAGTTACCAGGTTGTAGAGCCCACATGCATTGATGAGGCTATTGGAAATGTGTGTTGGGAAAAAGCTATGGATGAGGAGATGGATGCACTATATGGAAATGAGACTTGGGATTTAGTGCAATTGCCTGAAGGCAAGAAAGCCATTGGATGCAAGTGGGTGTACAAAGTAAAATATAACAGCGAGACGATGGAAGCATAAGCGGGTACAAGGCTAGATTGGTAGCCAAAGGATATGCGCAGACATATGGCATTGATTATGAGGAAACTTTCAACCCAGTTGCCAAGATGGCAACAGTGAGAGTTATGATAGCAGTGGCTGCGTCAAAGTAATGGTCTTTATATCAGATGGTGTAAAGAATGCATTCTTGCATGGGGATTTGCAGGAAGAGGTGTATATGTTGCAGCCACATGGTTATGAGGATGTGAGTCACCCCGAGCATGTTTGCAGGTTGAAGAAAGCCTTGTATGGCTTAAAACAAGCACCAAGAGCATGGTCTGACAAGATTTCTGAATATCCTGTCACTATTGGCTTTCATGTAGCCAATGTAGATTTCTCACTGTATGTGAGACACAGTGATAGAGGGGTTGTGCTTGTTGTCATCTATGTAGATGACTTGATCATCACGGGGGACCATGATGTAGAGATCTTTGATGTAAAAATCTTGCTTAGACAGAAGTTTGAGATGAAGGATCTGGGGGAGCTCAGATATTTCTTGGGCATTGAGGTGATTAGGTCATCACATGGTATTGGATTACTCCAGAGATAGTATGGCTTAGACATGTTGTCCAAGTATGGTATGACAGGCTGTAAGCCTATCTCAGTGTGCCATTGGATCAAAATGGCAAGTTGAGTGCAAATTCAAGAGAGATTTTGGAGGATCCTACTATGTATAGGTGCATAGTAGGAAGCTTGATCTACATGACGATCACCAGGCTAGATTTGAGCTATGCTGTTGGGTTGGTGAGTCAATTTATGCAGGTTCCTCGGAAGCCGTATTTGGATGCATTGAAACGCATACTGAGGTATGTGAGCTCTACTTTGCATTGTGGACTATTTTATGAAACTGGGACAGAGATATGTGTACATGGGTACACAGATGCTGATTGGGCTGGTAGTATCTCATATAGAAGATCTACTAGTGGCTTCATGCTTTATTTGGGGAGTGCTGCTGTGACTTAGAGCAGCAAGAAGTAGCCTCCTATGGTTGCTCTATCTAGTACAGAGGTGTTGCTATGGCAGCATGTGATGTCATCAATGCATGTGGGCTCGACAACTTGCACAACTTTTGCCATGTATGCATAGTGATGTGCCACATAACCATCATAGGTAAACCTCTGCACAGGATTCTTCACTCTCCCAGCTCTTCGCAGCTTTGTATTCATGGCTTCCATAGCCTTCTTTACACCAGGTGTTCTCATAGCTGGTATCCCAAGCTCTCATCAAGGCTCATCTCTGAGCCACTAGATCAACATGAGAATGCCCTGCAGAAATGTCAGGCATATAGGGGCTCAACCACTTTTTCTTTGCCTTTATGTGATGTACTAATCACATTTGCAGGACTGGCATTATGACGCAGCCTGCCACTCCATGGTCTATCAACTGAACCACTAGAGGAGGTGCCTCCTGTAGAGCTCCTGAGACAAGGGTGTAGTCGCCCACAGAAATAGGGAAGAGTAGTTGAATCTCTTACCCTCGTATCGCTTCTTGTGCTTCCCTTGCTTGCAGCTCAGCCCTTAGCATGAACCAGGCTCTGATACCATGAAAAGATGTAGGGGAGAAGAGAGCTTGAGCTCTTGCAAGCACACACACTCACAAAACCCTAAAAGAGCACACACAAGGTGAGAGGCTCAAAATCTTCAACACTCAACACACCCACACACAATATGAAAAGGTACTCAACCAAATACATACTAGGGCTCTCTATAGTGTGAACCCAACTAAATGAGCTGGCACTATAACTATGCCAGTCTCTAGAATGGCTGTCACAAAGCCTGTCATCCCACTGGCCGTATATCACCCATGATCTCACCAACCATGCCAGTGGTGTAAGTGTGAGGCCTATCCCCTAGGCGGGTCATCACTGTCCACCATCGCCTCACTAGATGAGCTTGATATCTCAACACTCCCCCTCAAGCTCAACTCCATCTCATGTACACCAAATGAAGCCCTGAATCTGTGGAGCTTCTCTGTCACCAATGCTTTGGTAAAGATGTCAGCTACCTAATCCTGTGTGGTGCTAACATAAACAAGGTCAACGTCTCCTGCCAAAACCTTCTCTCTGACAAAATGGTAGTGGACCTCTATATGCTTCGTGCGAGCATGAAAAACCAGGTTCCTGGCCAACTGTATACTGCTAATGTTGTCACAGAAAATGACAACTTTTCTATCCACCACTGATAGACCCAAATCTGCAAGTAGCTTTCTCAACCAAGCTACCTCACATGCTGCCATAGCAGCACCTCTGTACTCGGCCTCTGTACTGGGTAGAGCAACCGTAGGCTTCTTCTTGCTGCTCCAAGTCACAGCAGCACTCTCCCCAAAGAAAACACGAAGCCACTAGTAGATCTTCTATCTGAGATACTACCCCAATTAGCATCTGTGTATCCATGTACACATATTTCTGTCCTAATTTCATAAAATAGTCCACAATGCAAAGTAGACCTCACATACCTAATTATGCGTCTCAATGCATTCAAATGCGGCTTCCGAGGAACCTACATAAACTGACTCACCAACCCAATAGCATAGCTCAAATCTGGCCTGGTGATCGTCATGTAGATCAAGCTTCCTACTATGTGCCTATACATAGTAGGATCCTCCAAATCTCTCCTGAATCTGCACTCAACTTGCCATTCTAATCCAATGGCACTGAAATAGGCTTACAGCTCGTCATACCATACATGGACAACATGTCCAAGCCATACTATCTCTACACAGTAATCTAATACCATGTGGTGACCTAATCACCTCAATGCCCAAGAAATATCTGAGCTCCCTGAGATCTTTCATTTCAAACTTCTATCTAAGCAAGATCTTTACATCAAAGATCTTTGCATCATGGGCCCCCGTAATGATGAGGTCATCTACATAGATGACAACAAGCACAACCCCTCTATCACTGTGTCTCACATATAGTGAGAAATCTACATTGGCTACATGAAATCCAATAGTGACAAGATATTCAGAAATCTTTTCACACCATGCTCTTGGTGCTTGTTTTAAGCCATTCAAGGCTTTCTTCAACCTGCAAACATGCTCGGGGCGACTCACATCCTCATAACCAGGTGGCTGCTGCAACATATACACCTCTTCCTGCAAATCCCCATGCAAGAATGCATTCTTTACATCCATCTGATGTAAAGACCATTTCTTTGATGTAGCCACTGCTATCACAACTCTCACTGTTGCCATCTTGGCAACTGGGCTGAAAGTTTCCTCATAATCAATGCCATATGTCTGCGCATATCCTGTGGCTACCGATCTAGCCTTGTACCTGCTTATGCTTCCATCACTGTTATGTTTTACTTTGTACACCCACTTGCATCCAATGGCTTTCTTTCCTTTAGGCAATTGCACTAAATCCTAAGTCTCATTTCCATATAGTGCATCCATCTCCTCATCCATAGCTTTCTCCCAACACACATTCCAACAACCTCATCAATGCATGTGGGCTCTACAACTTGCACAACTTTTGCCATGTATGCATAGTGATGTGCCACATAACCATCATAGGTAAACCTCTGCACAGGATTCTTCACTCTCCCAGCTCTTCGCAGCTTTGCATTCATGGCTTCCATAGCCTTCTTTACACCAGGTGTTCTCATAGCTGGTATCCCAAGCTCCTCATCAAGGCTCATCTCTAAGCCACTAGACTCTCCACCATCAACATGAGAATGCCCTGCAGAAATGTCAGGCATATAGGGGCTCAACCACTTTCTCTTTGCCTTTATGTGATGTACTAATCACATTTGCAGGACTGGTATTATGACGCAGCCTCTGCCACTCCATGGTCTATCAACTGAACCACTAGAGGAGGTGCCTCCTGTAGAGCTCCTGAGACAAGGGTGTAGTCGCCCCACCGAAATAGAGAAGAGTAGTTGAATCTCTTACCCTCGTATCGCTTCCTGTGCTTCCCTTGCTTGCAGCTCAGCCCTTAGCATGAACCAGGCTCTGATACCATGAAAAGATGTAGGGGAGAAGAGAGCTTGAGCTCTTTCAAGCACACACACACACAAAACCCTAAAAGAGCACACACAAGGTGAGAGACTCAAAATCTTCAACACTCAACACACCATATACAAAGATAAGAGTACACAATATGAAGAGAGCTTGAGCACTTTCAAGCACACACACACTCACAAAACCCTAAAAGAGCACACACAAGGTGAGAGGCTCAAAATCTTCAACACTCAACACACCATATACAAAGATAAGAGTACACAATATGAAAAGGTACTCAACTAAATACATACTAGGGCTTTCTATAGTGTGAACCCAACTAAATGAGCTGGCACTATAACTATGCCAGTCTCTAGAATGGCTGTCACAAAGCCTGTCATCCCACTGGCCGTATATCACCCATGATCTCACCAACCATGCGAGTGGTGTAAGTGTGAGGCCTATCCCCTAGGCGGGTCATCACTGTCCACCATCGCCTCACTAGATGAGCTTGATATCTCAACACTCCCCCTCAAGCTCAACTCCATCTCATGTACACCAAACGAAGCCCTGAATCTGTGGAGCTTCTCTGTACCCAATGCTTTGGTAAAGATGATATCTCAACACTCCCCCTCAAGCTCAACTCCATCTCATGTACACCAAACGAAGCCCTGAATCTGTGGAGCTTCTCTGTACCCAATGCTTTGGTAAAGATGTCAGCTACCTAATCCTGTGTGGTGCTGACATAAACAAGGTCAACGTCTCCTGTGCCAAAACCTTCTCTCTGACAAAATGGTAGTGGACCTCTATATGCTTCGTGCGAGCATGAAAAACTGGGTTCCTGGCCAACTGTATACTGCTAATGTTGTCACAGAAAATGACAACTTTCCTATCCACCACCACTGATAGACCCAAATCAGCAAGTAGCTTTCTCAACCAAGCTATCTCACATGCTGCCATAGCAGCACCTCTGTACTTGGCCTCTGTACTGGATAGAGCAACCGTAGGCTTCTTCTTGCTGCTCCAAGTCACAGCAGCACTCTCCCCAAAGAAAACACGAAGCCACTAGTAGATCTTCTATCTGAGATACTACCAGCCCAATTAGCATCTGTGTATCCATGTACACATATTTCTGTCCTAATTTCATAAAATAGTCCACAATGCAAAGTAGACCTCACATACCTCAGTATGCGTCTCAATGCATTCAAATGCGGCTTCGGAGGAACCTGCATAAACTGACTCACCAACCCAATAGCATAGCTCAAATCTGGCCTGGTGATCGTCATGTAGATCAAGCTTCCTACTATGTGCCTATACATAGTAGGATCCTCCAAATCTCTCTTGAATCGGCACTCAACTTGCCATTCTAATCCAATGGCACTGAAATAGGCTTACAACCTGTCATACCATACGTGGACAACATGTCCAAGCCATACTGTCTCTACACAGTAATCTAATACCATGTGGTGACCTAATCACCTTAATGCCCAAGAAATATCTGAGCTCCCTGAGACCTTTCATCTCAAACTTCTATCTAAGCAAGATCTTTACATCAAAGATCTTTGCATCATGGGCCCCCGTAATGATGAGGTCATCTACATAGATGACAACAAGCACAACCCCTCTATCACTGTGTCTCACATACAGCGAGAAATCTGCATTGGCTACATGAAATCCAATAGTGACAAGATATTCAGAAATCTTGTCACACCATGCTCTTGGTGCTTGTTTTAAGCCATACAAGGCTTTCTTCAACCTGCAAACATGCTCGGGGCGACTCACATCCTCATAACCAGGTGGCTGCAACATATACACCTCTTCCTGCAAATCCCCATGCAAGAATGCATTCTTTACATCCATCATGTAAAGACCATTTCTTTGATGCAGCCACTGCTATCACAACTCTCATTGTTGCCATCTTGGCAACTGGGCTGAAAATTTCCTCATAATCAATGCCATATGTCTGCGCATATCCTGTGGCTACCGATCTAGCCTTGTACCTGCTTATGCTTCCATCACTGTTATGTTTTACTTTGTACACCCACTTGCATCCAATGGCTTTCTTTCCTTCAGGCAATTGCACTAAATCCCAAGTCTCATTTCCATATAGTGCATCCATCTCCTCATCCATAGCTTTCTCCCAACACACATTCCAACAGCCTCATCAATGCATGTGGGCTCTACAACTTGCACAACTTTTGCCATGTATGTATAGTGATGTGCCACATAACCATTATAGGTAAACCTCTGCATAGGATTCTTCACTCTCCCAGCTCTTCGCAGCTTTGCATTCATGGCTTCCATAGCCTTCTTTACACCAGGTGTTCTCATAGCTGGTATCCCAAGCTCCTCATCAATGCTCATCTCTGAGCCACTAGACTCTCCACCATCAACATGAGAATGCCCTGCAGAAATGTCATGCATACTAAGGGGCTCAACCACTTTCTCTTTGCCTTTATGTGATGTACTAATCACATTTGCAGGACTGGTATTATGACGCAGCCTGCCACTCCATGGTCTATCAACTGAACCACTAGAGGAGGACTCTTCTAGTCCACTCTATCCAATAGGACAGTATAGTTGCCCTATAGCTTTACTCCCGCGAAAAAAGCTCCTCAATCAGAGATCGTTTGCCGATGCCTCCTGTAGAGCTCCTGACAAGGGTGTAGTCGCCCACAGAAATAGGGAAGAGTAGTTGAATCTCTTACCCTCGTATAGCTTCCTGTGCTTCTCTTACTTGCAGCTCAGCCCTTAGCATGAACCAGGCTCTGATACCATGAAAAGATGCAGGGGAGAAGAGAGCTTGAGCTCTTACAAGCACACACACACTCACAAAACCCTAAAAGAGAACACACAAGGTGAG
Organism: Cibotium barometz; assembly: GCF_041138505.1. Taxonomy (NCBI): domain Eukaryota; kingdom Viridiplantae; phylum Streptophyta; class Polypodiopsida; order Cyatheales; family Cibotiaceae; genus Cibotium; species Cibotium barometz. The sequence goes on along the minus strand of NC_141062.1, from coordinate 25,523,521 downwards.
AGGCTGAAAATCTTCTTCTTCTTCACTCAACACTCAACACACCATATACAAAGATAAGAGTACACACAATATGAAAAGGTACTCAACCAAATACATAATAGGGTTCTCTATAGTGTGAACCCAACTAAATGAGCTGGCACTATAACTATGCCAGTCTCTAAAATGGCTGTCACACAGCCTGTCATCCCACTGGCTGCATATCACCCATGATCTCATCAAGTATTCCAGTGGTAAAAGTGTGGGGACTATCCCCCATGCGGGTCATCAGTGTCCACCGCCTTGATATCTCAACAATTTTCACTCACATCAGCCCCAACAGCTTCTTTTTTAGCAGCATACCAGCAGCTGATCATCTCATCAAAAACAACATCCCTACTTACCCTCAACTCACATGTAGCAGGATTATAACACCTGTATCCCTTTTGCTCAAGGGAATACCCAATAAACACACATTTTTCAGCTTTTGGATCCAGCTTAGTTCTCAGCTCATCTGGCACATGCACATATGCAATGCATCCAAAGACTTTCAGATGAGACAAATCAGGCTTTCTACCAGTAAACCTCTTCTCTGGAGTTACATCATGTATGGCTGCAATTGGAGTCTTGTTCATGATGTAAACTACTGTAAAAACAACCTCAGTCCAATAGCTATGCAGCATACTCTTCTCTCCCATCAATGCTCGTGCAATCTCAGCAATGTGCCTGTTTTTTCACTCAGCAACTCCATTTTGCTGCGCAGTGTATCTGCATGTAAACTATCTCTGAATACCATTCTTCTTCAAAAATTCAGAGAGCTCATTTGAGAAGTACTCTCCCCCTCCATCTGACCTTAGGCACTTTACATGTTTCCCTCTTTGCTTTTCAACCATAACTCTGAAATTCTGAAAATGAGTGAACACCTCACTCTTCTCCTTCATGAAGTATACCCACACTTTCCTTGTGTGGTCATCAATAAATGTCACATAATACCTGCAGTCTCCCATAGACATGGTCTTCGTAGGACCCCATACATCTGAATGCACAACATCTAGTGCATTTTTGCTCACATTTCTATCACGTGGAAATACATGCTTTGTTTGCTTTCTAAATTTGCATGCTTCACATATTTTCTGCATACCTTCAACTTTAAAAATTGGCAGCCCTGTCACAATTCCTTTAGTCTACATAGACTTCATTCTCTGCACATTCACATGTCCAATTCTTTTATGCCAAATGTCTGTGTCTGCAACAATTCCTGAACCATTTGCAAACATCTCATCACTCACTTCAGGCATATTTACATTCAATGTAAACATTCTGCCCACTTTGTTGCCTTTTGCAACCAACCTGCACTTGTCTTTAAAGTCTTCAACATAACAACCATTAGGGTTAAACCAAACCTACAAACCCTGCTCAATCATCTGGCCAACTAAAACCAAATTCTTTGTTATGTTCGGAACATGAAGTACATCTGCAAGGTACTTCACTTTGCCATCTTGCATAGACAATCGCACATCTCCAACATGGGCAATTGGATGAGCAGTGTCATCCCCTGTTTCCACAAAACTTAGTCTTTCAAGGTTTTTCATCTCCTTGAACCACTCCCCATGACTTTTCGAAGCACCTGAATCAACGTACCATACATCATCTTTATGTGCTACTTCAACATTTTCAGACATGGCATCAACGACATGCTGCATAACAAACAACCTTTCATTATCCTCATTGTTTCTGCTCGAGGATGCATAGTTGTTTGCTCTGCAATTTCCCATTTTGCATGTCAGCTTGCTTCTTATAACAATCTGCCATGTCCAGGCTTACCACAAATAAAAGCATCCACGTGTATCATTATACTGTCTTTGCCAATTTCCAGGACCTCTTTGACTCCCCCTACCTCTGAATTGGCCTCTTCCGCCTGCATGTTGTTGTTGTGAATTTTGGGACTGTTGTTGTTGCTGCTGTTGGCCATAATTCTGATTACGTGTTCGGCCACCTCCTTGGCCGCGTCCACGGCCTCCTCTACCTCGTCCTCTTCCTGAACTTGTGTAGAAGGCCTGTTGCTCTGAATTGTTTTTGTTTTGTGAAGATTGTTGGTCTTCACCCAAGCTCTTCTCTTCTATAATCAACAAAGACACCAAATCTATGAAATTGGGAATGTTTTCCCGAGTCTGAATAGACGTCTTGAACGCCTTGTATTGTGGCCCGAGACCACATAGACAGACTTCCACCTTATCATCATCATCATCTACTGAAATGCCAATAGATGCAAGGGATTCCACAATATCCTTGATCTTCAATGCAGACATACTCTTTTTCTCCATAGTATGAAGTTCATTCTTCAACTGTATCTTTCGTGCCTTGGTATTCGTTTCATAGAGTTTTACCAAGGTGTCCCATGCCTCCTTGGGGAGACTTGGCATCCTGTATGTGCCCAATCATGGTGTCCTCTATACTGATAGAGAGACAATACAAAACTTTTCTGGCTCCTTGGTTCCAATCCTTGAACTCTTTCACATCTGTAGCAGTCGGATTGATCTCCGGTATCTCCAGTGCCTCTTCATGCTCACCTTCTATGTAGTCCCAGTAACCCTTTCCCATCAGGAAATTTATCAACCTGAACCTCCAAGCATGGAAGTTGTTCTTGTCAAGCTTCTCAGCAACAATTTGGTTTATGCCATCATTTGACATCTTCCCAGACACACAAATTTACCAGAAACAGCACTCTGGTTCGTCTTGCACAAACTGTTGTATTTTCTGCAACGGTTTCTGCAACGGTACTGTACTACACTCAAATGTAACCAGTGACCTCAATGTACATACCTACACCCAATGACAACTGTTGACCTCCTTCTTGCAGCACACACAATGTCTGCACAACCAATCTGTCTTCCTGCAGTTCTTGAAACAGAGTTCTGCATAGAATCGATGACTTATCTGCAGTGCTCGAAATCGCCTGCTTTCTGAAAAACGGAGGTCATAACGCGCCCGAAACGCGTTTTCGGCCGGTAAAAATTTCGTTCGATAGAAGAGTATAGTTGCCCTATAGCTTTACTCCCGCGAAGAAAGCTTCTTAATCAGAGATCGTTTGCCGGTGCATCCCTCCCGACAAGGGTGTAGTTGCTAACACAAATAGGGAAGAGTAGATGAAGCTCTTACCCTCGTACCGCTTCCTGTGCTTCTCTTGCTTACAGCTCAGCCCTTAGCATGAACCAAGCTCTGATACCATGAAAAGATGCAGGGGAGAAGAGAGCTTGAGCTCTTGCAAGCACACACACACTCACAAAACCCTAAAAGAGAACACACAAGGTAAGAGGCTGAAAATCTTCTTCACTCTACACTCAACACACTATATACAAAGATAAGAGTACACACGATATGAAAAGGTACTTAACCAATACATACTAGGGTTCTCTATAGTGTGAACCCAGCTAAATGAGCTGGCGCTATAACTATGCCAGTCTCTAGAATGGCTGTCACACAACCTGTCATCCCACTTGGCCACATATCACCCATGATCTCACCAACCATGCCAGTGGTGTAAGTGTGGGGCCTATCCCCCAGGCGGGTCATCAGTGTCCACCGCCTCACTAGTTGAGCTCGATATCTCAACATTAGCTATATCAGTCTCCACTTTCTTACTGGCCATGCCTAAGAAACTGCTCTTTGCCTTAAACCTTCTTTGCGAGCTATCCTCCTTTAGGCTCAATGTGGCCCCAAGAAACTCCACCCATTTTAGAGCAATCTGATTAATATCACCAATCTCTTGGCCTCTCTCATCCCTAATGTGCCGTATTACTTCCATGTTCCCTTTCTCTTTAGCGAACCCAAATAGGTATTTGGCTGGCTTCCTTCTGTTATTAAAAGCTCTCCACTTGTCTCCCTTTTCTCTTTCCCTGGCCAACTTATCATCTTATCTCTTCACTTGAGCTTGGCACTCAATGTATTGATTAACCTCTTTCTTAGAGAGACCTCCAACCTGTCCCTTCCCTTGTAAATGCTCCGATAGCTCACTCCAAACCCTTCTATCCTATCTCTTCTCCCCAACCCTTAGTTTACCTACTCTCCTGATAATTCCATGCATCTCATTAGTTAACCTTCTCCAAGATCCATCCATGCCCCCTTTACGTCTCAATCTTCTAATAGCCTCTTTAGTGAGGGAAACAAACAGCTCATCCTTTAGTACAAGATTATTCACCCTCAGCTTCCTTGTAGGAAATTGTCTGAGCTTATCTTCTCCCCATTTAGTCACATGCCACCCCCATTTTAAGGGCATATGGTCAGATAAGGCTGAACAAGAATCCATTTTTGAAAAGAAGGTATGAGGTACGCATATGGCTTGGTGACTAAAGAAAACTCTATCAATTCTTGATGATGACCCAAAGTATTGGAGGCTAAAGTACGTATGTCCATGTGCAGATTCCCAAGCCGCCAGCTCCCTTCCATCAATAAGACCCATCTTTCCTCTAAGACTTTCCCACTTCCTCTTCTCTTAACCCATCAGAACTGTACTCCCCCCACACCTATCAACATGTTTCTCTACCATATTAAAATCCCCCATAATGATGCAAGGGCATTAAATGCCCAGCTTAGCAATCCATTCCCACATCTCACCTCTTATCTTATGGTGAGCTCCATATACATTGACTATCCACACCTTCTCCTTATCCACCTGAATTTCAACCACCCGAATTTTACCATTGGAATGATTAGCTATAATGCTAGGCTTTAATTCCTTCTTGACAATTGTCAAAACCCCACTGCAACCTGATTTCACTCCCCCATACAAAACCATCCAATCCAAAAACCTATCCTTTCTCAAGCACTTCAAACCGAACAAATTATGTTCCTGAACTGCCATCACTAACATCCCCCAAGCTTTCACTAGCCGCCCAAAGGCTGGATTCTTCTTCTTGTCCCTTAATCCTTTCACGTTCCACATACACCCCCTCACTTCATAGCTCCTATTCAATCAAGAGCAGTAGTGGGTATCATATCCACTTTTGTCTCATCTTCCATAGCTGGCCCCCTCCCCCTCTGTTTTGTTTTGACTTTTCCTTGCCTTCCCTTTAATTTGTCTAAGACTACATCCCCCTTTTCCCCTACCATAGTCCAACAACCTTGCTTGTTAAAAACCCCCTTCCTCCGATACCATCTTCTCCATCCCTTCTTGAAAGGTTTATCACTCGTCCCAACCTTACTTCCCCCACTCGATTCCTCCTTCGTCCTCTCCTCCCCACCCATCTTCACATTTCTAACCATGCCACAGTTTCTCGCAATATGACCAAAGCCACCACATCTAAAGTAGGCCCCAAGAAAGGCGCCAAATTTCAACTTCAACTCCCATCTTTCCCATCTCCCCCAACTCCACTTTAGGCATCTCTGGCAAAGTATTCCAAGTAATGTAGATTTTGTTCGAATGTCACCCATTGTCCAACACTTTAGGCATCTCTGGCAAAGTATTCCAAGTAATGTAGATTTTGTTCGAATGTCACCCATTGTCCTCATCCCTCAAGACAAACAGCACCGGTCCGATTACTCTAGGCAAGTCCCCCAAGTCGACCTTAGCCAGGGTGGAAGCCCCCACACCGGGCACGTCTCACGAACTTGTTCACATCAAATGTGGGGTCGAATGGCATAACATGCACCAGCTTTTGATCCATAAACAATGGGGCTCTGACAAAGAGATCAACAATAGTCTATCCTTTCACAAACATAACATTAAAGAACCCTCTCCCTAAACAGAACACGTGGATACCACCTTCTTATGGAATACTTCCTCATGTAACCACCTCCCTAGCTCCGCCTTACTTGGCGGCCTCCCCGGCATAGCAAGATCGCGTTACACATAGAAAACAGACCTATTTGCCTCCTCACAAGATCAAGGGAGATGTTAGCACATACCTTCCCTCTAGTGAGGTTTCCTTGATGCGCTTGTGCGTTTAGTCTCAAAGAAATCCAATTTGACTACACCTTCTTCACCTTTCTATTGCCCTCTTCATCCTCTTGGCTTCTCTTCATTTCATCATTTGCCTCCCAATCCCCCCATCCACCATCTCCAAAATCATCAAACTATTCCGAAGCATCGGCCATCCCTCGGTTCTCTCTACCTCACACACTTACATGCGCGAAACGTGTGTCAGACACCTAACCTTGTATTGGTGCATGCACCACGTGGTTATTAACTCACCTAGGACACCCACTTGCCTGCCACCACCTAGTGAAATACATTTGAAACACATAGCTTGACAAAGAACCGCACATCACATGTCTTTTTCTTAACACTTGTAACCCTAGTTATTCAACCTTTGTTTAAGCTCGGCTACAATGACTTTTTATTTTGGATTGTGCTAGTGTAAATGAATTGAAGAGTATTGACACATTTCAAGATGTGGTTCATTATGAACTCACCTCGTTCTCATATATAGTAAAGGAAAACAGCAAGGAATAAGATTTATCTCAACAAGTATAGAGACATGTAGTGGTTCATTATTAATTCATGAAGTGCTAAAACTAGAAGAATTAAGACTTTTAAACAAACATATAACTTATGCTCTGTTGCATACATCTGGGCAATATAGTATGACATGTGTCACACAGAGAATGGAAAACTAAAAGAAATGTTATTCAATCGATCCTAAAGGTTGATGAAATGGCACAGCTCGTGGAGAAAGGGGGGGACGTTTTTGGAAAGCGGGGTCAAGAGATGGAACACGTGGTTTTCATCCTCCGAGACGAAGAGCTTGGCCTCTTTGCCCGCTTCCACCAAAGCCTCGTAATAGACGATCCCTCGGTCTCTCAGCCCATCGTTGTTAGCAACCGCAACAAGCGTGCGCGGGAAGGCCGCACGTGCCAGGGAGTGGGCCTCAGAGGCTAACGGGTCTGCAAACGGGTGCTCTTTGCTTACCCCGCTATACTTCCAGACGTTATCCTCTAATGCAGATGCTGCTGCTGTTGAAGCCCCGCACGAGAAAAAAGGATGGATCAAGATGATACCCTGCACCGAAATCTCCTCCAAACTCTGCCCTAACCCTACCCCTCCATCACTTCCAAACCCTAGCCCTGCCGCTTTCATGGCCACATGGTGAGCAATGTTCGCCCCTGCGCTGTCCCCGCCCAGAAAGCACCTCGAGAAATCAGCATGGCTAGCAAGCCATGGATCGGCCGATGACGCCTCCATCTTCGCCTGCTCGTTGAGCCACACAAGGGCTTCGAAGCAATCTTCATAAGCTGCGGGCAATGGATTCTCCGGGGCCAAACGATAGTCCACAGAGACAATCAGGACGCTAGCCTCCACGGCGAGCTTGCAGAGAAACGCATGGTTGAAAGGGAGGGCAGTGCTTCCAATGAGGAAGCCTCCGCCATGGAAGTAGAGGAGAACGGGGAGCTTCTGATTGTTGTTGTTATGGCAGACGGGGGGCAGGAAGAGGCGAGCCCAGGTGCCGTGGCCAGGGTTGAGGGTAAGGTCTTTTGTGGCAACCTCATGGGGGGAGGAAGAGGAGGGGGGCAATGGTGCGGGGTCGTATGGAGCTCGATGGATGGAGCCATCGGTGTAGACGGTGAGCTCATGAAAGGTAAACAATACATCAGAGTGCTCCACAACAGTAGACATTGTAGGGGAAGGAAGGATGAGGATGCTGTGTATGATAATGCGTATCTACGTTCTGGGAAGAGGTGGGGGGAGGGTAGGTTGTTAGACGTTTCTTCACCAAAAGATAAAAGTACAAAGAAATAAAGGAGAGAGAGAGAGAGAGATGGACAATGTCCACTTTTACTTAAACTATGGGCAACACGTGCTTAGCATGTCTTTTGAGACTCCAAATTCAAATTCTACTCAAAACTTGTCAAACGTCCTCTTCCCTTTCCAGAACCTCCACATTCTTGCCATGTGGAGCTTTGTGAAATTCTTCTCCCCTAGGATAATATAGAGAAGAGAAGAGGAGGGATGTACGTGATGTGAGGTGGGATTTCTATCCGAAGGGACATGGTGCCTTGAGGGTATGCTAGTCCGCCCCGAATAGTTTGCCTCTATATGGGGAGGAGGTACAAGGAGAGGCAAAGCACGGATCCATGGTAGGTACCTTAGGAACGCACTCACGCACCGGGTAGGAACGTTACGTGCCTTCCCGGGTGCGGGAGAGGTTATTCCGTGGGGTGCCTACCATGGGTCCGTGCTCTGCCTCTCCTTGCACCTCCTCCCCATATAGAGGCAAACTATTCGGGGCGGGCTAGCATACCCTCAAGGCACCATGTCCCTTCGGATAGAAATTCCACCTCACATGTAAGACTTGAGAGACAAGGACAAATGACAAATAAAAGAAAAGGGAAACTTGAGAGAGATGGATAAATAATACAAAATGATAGGTCACTCCTTGAAAGACCAACTCACTTTGATGCGACATTGCTACTTTAGAGACTAGAAAGAGCACTTTGAGTAACCTTGAAAGACCAACTCACTTTGATGCACATTGAGAGACTACAAAGAGCACTTGATAACTACTACTCACTTTGATGCACCTTGGGAGACAAAACCTACTCACTTTGATACACCTTAAGAGATTAAGGGGAGCACCTACTCACTTTGATACACCTTAAGAGATTAAGGGGAGCACCTCTTTTAAACAAAACTTACTTCGAATTTTTGTTAAAAGGCCATTCTTTTGATACACCTTAAGAGATTAAGGGGAGCACCTCTTTTAAACAAAACTTACTTCGAATTTTTGTTAAAAGGCCATTCTTTTGCAAAGGTAGGCCAAACTAGTTATACAAAAGTACAAAAGTAGGAATAAGATATGAGATCTCTTTAAGTAGGCATGCCTTTTTAAATATGTTATTACTTACAATTTAGACTACATGGGGATATATATATATATATAGAGAGAGAGAGAGAGAGAGAGATGGTCAAGATAAGATATAAAGTCTCCCATACCCTACTCTCATCTCCTCCTCTCTCTCTCTCTCTCTCTCTCTCTCTTGATAAGATATAAAGTCTCCCATACCCTACCCTACCCTACCCTCATCTCATCTCATCTCTCTCTCTCTCTCTCTCTCTCTCTCTCTCTCTCTCTCTCTCTCCACATGCCCACATACATGTGGGTGTGCATGCATGTGTGTGCATTGACAAAAATGAATTAAACCTCCATATGCATGCATTTGTAGGTAGCATACAGGGGTGAAGGTGAAGTGGAATGGGTAGCAAAGGTAGAATGCGATGTGCTCTCTATTATGTGTGTGGGTGTGTTTTTTTTTTAGTGACTTGAAAAATTGTTGTTTTTTTTAGCAAGTGACTTAAAAATTATGTTAGAATATAGGCATGTGTGATCAAGCAATTTGTGTAAAGGCTTGTAATGATATGAACAAAAGCCTAAGGTTGAAAGCCTTCTATAAACGGGTAAAAGATTGTCCTTTTTTTGTGGGAATCCCGTTGATTTAGGGACATGGGAACTTCCTTAGTCTTAAAAGGAATCCATGGAGGTAATTTAGGATCTAAGATGCTCTCGTGTGTGAGCCCTCTATAAATGTAACGCTTCCACCTTTGTTTAGTGGGATAACTAATACTTTCACTTTTAAGTAGTGAGATAACTAATACGATCTTAGTTTTTAGGGCTAGAAGCATGTTAACGTGCTACGCTTTTTTAATAGTTCACATGTGTGAACACGCATTCCTAGTTAGCATAAGTTTAGGCATGTAAGTCACTATATTAGTAATCATATTTAAAACTTCTGGCTGATACAAAAAGCTCAAATGAGCACTTCAAAAAAAAGAATAATCAATGAAAGTTGTGGTATATTGAATTACGAGCTAGTCTTTGAAGCTAGTTAGCGCGGGCGTTACAGCGGAGTGGTGGGGTGATGAAGTGCAAAGGCCAGAGCACCATGGAGCCCGCAAGCAAGGTGGCGCATTCACGTTCTCCTATACACAGAAAACGCAGAGCCCCTTCTGCTTCTCCATCTCCCTGCAAAAGCACAAAGCGATCTCAAGGTTCCCCAATGTCCCTCTAGGGTACTCTCTCTCTCTCTCTCTCTCTCTCTCTCTCTCTCTCTCTCTCTCTCTCTCTCTCTCTCTCTCTCTCTCTCTCTCTTGTGTGGGTTCTGTGTGTTTTCTCTTCTACTTTCGGCTTCAGTACCACAAGAAGCTCCATGCAATACAGTTGAGCACATTTCCATGCAATATAGTTGAGCACATTTCCCTTTACAGTTGAGCACATTTCCCTTTGATGTGTGCAGGCCGATGGAAAGCTCCGAAGGTCGTGATCCCCATGCAGGAAAAATTCTGTACAACTTTAGTAGAGTTCAATGCTGCTTATGGCCTTTCCATGGAGGGTTTAGATCCCAAAATGGTTAGGTGGGAGCAGGTCACTGATGCTGAATGGTTCAGTGTGTTCAAACAAACAAAGGATCCCAGCCAGTACTACCGCATCAAATGCAGTACCATCCACACCGAAATGTATGAGTCGATGATGAAACTGCACTACAATGTATACCAGAAGTCCCCAACCAACATGGAAATTTCCTCTGCATTTGCAAAGGGTTTCGTGAAAGAATTCAGTCCTGCCGTGAGATTGCAAGCGGGACAGCCATTAGGTTCAATTGGGCCGAGTTTGCAGTGCAGTACTTGCAGGATATTCGAGAGAAGGGCTATTATGAGGGCCATGTTAACAAGTGGAGACTACGCAATCTTCAGCTTCCAGCTTCAAAAATTGAGGATGAGTTTGCTGACATCTGCGAGGAAAAGATGGCATTGGCAGGAAAGAGTACTGCCAAATCTACCAAGGCCACACTTCAGCCTCATCAAGATAGTCGACAGGAGATGGAAGCTTCTTCATTTTGTGGGTTGGAGGAATGGCAGTGCATGAAGGCAGCTGTCCTTCAAATGAAAACACAGCTACATTATGAGAAACAGAATCTAAACAATGTGCAAGAGGGCCTGGAACTTGATAGGGCTTTGAATGCAAAAAATGCGAAGGTCACTCCTATTGTCACGTCCATGAGACAGAGGTTGCAAGCAGCTGAGATGGAGTTGCAGGCTCTATTGCAAAGCAATGATGTGGATGCCCGGCGAAAGATGGAGCTTGAAGTCAGAATAGAGACAACCAAAGACACCATAGAGGCTATGGGGTTTCCTCTTCGTGAAGATGACCCCATAGATAGTGACATAGACATAACCTGTAAACTGGTAAGTGTCCGTAAGTTTCATCTCTGCACTTTATGTTTGGTACATGTGCTCAGGTAACTCATGTACTTACCATTCTCTTTTTGTCTTGGTTTTGTAAGTTGAGGTGGAAATTGCAAAATCCAAGGTGCAAAACTCTGAAAGCCAACTTGAACTTCTGATGCACATGCAGTCCAAGCTGCAGGGCTCGTTTCTCCAAACTGCCCTAACTAATCTAGCCCTTGCTAGTTTTATGAAGGATAGAGAGGTGCAAGACAACATCGGAACAAACCTGTGTAGTACTGGCTGTGGTCTTCCCCTTGAGGTCCAACAATTCCTTGCAATGGTCAAGCTCCCTTGTGAGCATAATTATCACCTTCTGTGCTTTGCTGCTACATGCTCCCTTGGGACCGTATGTAGGGCTCCCTTCTGCAAAAAAAGCATACCTACCGCATGGTTGTGCAACCTTGCAACACAACGACATCCAACCACACCAGAGATTCAACCACACCAGAGATTGGTAAGAAACCATACTTGAATGTATGCTTGCTAGCTAGCATACAGGACATATAGTCTGCAAGCTTGATCATATTGGGAATAAAAGGTGTGCTAGTTAGCATAATGAATATGCTAATTAGCATGCCAGGTATGCTAGTTATCATACTAGATATGCTAGTTAGCATATACAGTATGATAGTTAGCATATTGCATATGCTAATTAACATATCCAGTATACTAGTTAGCATACTAGATATGCTAGTAGGATGCTAACTAGCATATACCGTATATGCTAGTTAGCATACCCTGCATGCTAACTAGCATCCTCGTTAGCATACTCTGTATGCTAACTAGCATCCTAGTAAGCATACCCTGTATACTAACTAGCATAGCATATATGCTAGTTAGCATACCCAATATGCTAACAAGCATACCGGATATGCTAATTAGCATATCAAGTAGGCCTACTAGCATATCCAGTATGCTAACTAGCATACGGGATAACTAGCATACGGGATATGTTAACTAGCATGCTAACTAGCATACCGGATATGCTAAAAAGCGTATCTAGAATGCTTATAAACACAACGGATATGCTAGTTAGGATACTGGATACACTAACTAGCATACAAGATACGCTAATTAGCGTAACCAGTATGCTAACTAGCACACTGGATATGCTAGTTGGATGAGTGGATGCTAATTAGCATATCCAATATGCTAGTAAGCATATTGGGTATGCTTATTAGCATACCGGAGTTAGCATACTGAATGCTAATTTAGCATATCCAGTATGCTAGTTAGCATATTGGATTGCTATCTGAAATGCTAATTAGCATATAGGATATGCTAATTAGCATATCTTGTATGCTAACTAGCATACTGGTTATACTAATTAGCATACTGAATATGCTAGTTAGCATATTCAGTATGCTACTGAATATGCTAGTTAGCATACTTGATATGCTACTGAATATGCTAGTTAGCATACTTGATATGCTATTAAGCATGTTGGATATGCTAATTACCAGTTTTTATATGCTAGTAAGCATTTTGGAGCATATTGGATTAGCTTAGAGGTTATAAGGTCTACTAGTTAGCATACTAGGTATGCTAGTTAGCATATTGGATATGCTTATTAGCATATCGGATATGCTAGCTGGAATGATAGTTAGCATACAGGATATACTAATTAGCATATCCAGTATGCTGGTTAGTATACTGGATATGCTAATTAGCATATCCTATATGCTAACTAGCATACTGGATATGCTAATTAGCATACTTGATATGCTATTAAGCATGTTGGATATGCTAATTAGCATATACTGTGCTCTAGTAAGCACCGCTTTTGGGTACACTTGAATTGCTTAGAGATTATAAGGTTTACTAGTTAGCATACCTGGTATGCTTGTTAGCATACTTGATATTCTAGTTAGCATATATGATTATGCTAGCTAGCATACACAGGAATGCTAATTAGCATACTGGCCTAGCTGCACACATAGTTAGCATATGAAACATACTATGTAGCATACATGACATGCTTATAAAGGGTGTAATCAAAGATTTTTTTGTTGCAGGCCTCTCAAAGCCAGTATGCATGACACCAAAGGTAAGGGAAAGGCTGCAACAACTGAGAACCCTTCGACTGAGAAGGGTGGTGAGCTAGATACAATGAATGAAGGAGTAGGTGCGGGATCCCAGCAAATGCAAAGTGCAAGCATGAAAACAACAGAGGAAGGCGGTGACGTGAGCAGTAAATCAGAAGAAGATGATTTTTTTGTCATGGTTCCTCATGCGCGTGCCATGCCTGCTGCAACTGACACAGTAAAAACTTCTCAGCAGACAATGGCTAGTGCCAGTGCATCAGGGGAAACATTGAAGACTAACAGCATAGAGGACCCGCAGGAAGTTGGTGATAACAGCCCTCTCAAGGGTTTTTTGCAAAAGGCTAAGGCAAAGAGAAAAGTGGGCCCGGAAGAGGTACCTGAAGAAACTGCAAGCAACGGTTATGGTTCCCCAAAGAAGATGGAGGACAAAGCTGAAAGCACCAAAGGTGAAAAGAAAGCCACCCGCTCTCAAGAGCTTGCAAAAAACTATGTTAAGACCTTTCCTTTTTTGCCCAGATTCTGTACTGTAAGCAGGCATCTGTCACTGTTCAGTTGTTTAGCCTTTACTTAGTGTTCCCATACCTATGCCCTTCACTCTTATGTCTATGCCATTTTGAAAACCTAATGCCTCTTGTGGCTATCATGTAATTTTTTTTATTTTCTCGGTGAAAATGTCTTTGTGTAATATAATGTTGAGCAGCAGTCCATTATAATTTTCTGCCAATCTATGAACTTCTTCACTTCGTATCGATGTTTCTTTGCAGAGGAAGAGAAACTGGCATTAATTGCCTTGCATGATGTAAATGCGGCCATGCAATGGCAAAAATTATGGAAATGGCGAGTCCGCAAAGCCAAGCAGATAAGGAGACAAAAATTGGAGATTGAAAAGCGGCTCGAACGATATTCACAGCGTGCCCATAGAATTTTTGAGCGCCTAAATTATGTTCACCCATCAGGGGAGGTTATATATGCTGAATGGTATCCTCTTCTAGACCCAATATGGGTGCCTAAGCGACTGTGTGATGAAAAAAGGGCTCTTTTACTAGATCTCAACGGTCTTTTGCTGAGGGTGGTAGAGACTCGCTTCGGTGAAAAGCCCCTTGCATATGCAGATGAAATGTTAAAATACAATGTAGAGGATAAGCAAGTGTTCTGTCGCCAACAAGGACAGCCACATGTTTTTGGACTGGTGTCTTCAGTTCTTCAGTGTGTATATTTGCAGCACAAGCATGCATCGTAAAGTCATAAATATTTGCAGGGCTATTTTTAAATTGCAGGTGCCAAGGATTGCCGGTAGTCCGCAACCCTGGCAGATCTTGAATAAACCTGTGTTTATGAAAGATTTAGCCTTGTTTTGGAAATACAATCCGGCGTACAACGCCCAAAACACGCTTCTGATTGATGATAGCCTCTACAAAGTGTTTCAGAACCCAGCACAAGCTTGGCTCGTTACTCCGAAGCTAGAGGACCAGAGTGCTGAGGAGAGACAACAGTTTCTTATAGAAACTTTGAAAGACTGGCTTTTTCTTTGGCTGCAGTCGGGCGGATGATCGGGCAGTGTATGTGGCTGACAATTTCTTTGATATAGGCTCTAATAACTTCTCTGATGCAGTCATCAAACAGTTGCTAGAGACTGAGAGACAAGCAGAACTTCGTCAGAACCAAAAGGAAGATGACCTAGAAGCAGAGAGAGAGGAGAAAGCTAGGCTGGAGAGGGAAAGAAAAGAAAAGGAACAGCAGAGAGGCGACCTAGAAGCAGAGAGAAAGGAAAAAGGAGAGGAAAAGGAGAAAGTAGAGAAAAAGGAGGGAGCAAAAAAGCCCGGTTTCACTACAAACGCCCTCTGAGGAGGCCTAAAGATTTTTGGCGGGTGTGACTCATTGTAAAATTAAACCCTATGTAATGTTATTTGATGCTGGAAGTTAATGATAATGAGATAATCTTTTCAACAGTTGCCTCCTACTATTCCATTTTTATGTGTTACAGAATTATGTATTGGGGTTTTTTGTTAGGTAGCACACACTATAAAGTAGCAAGTATACAGTTAGCATATACTGTGGTAGTTAGCATACACTATATGCTAGTTAGCATAATCCTGTATGCTAGTTAGCACACTATATAGCAGCTAGTTAGTATACAGTTAGCATATACTGTGCTTGTTAGCATACACTATATGCTAGTTAGCATATACTGTATATGCTAGTCAGCATATGCTGTTTGCTAGTTAGCATACAGTATATGCTAACTAGCATATACTGTATGCTAGTTAGCACACACTATATAGAAGCTTGTTAGTAAACAATTATCATATACTGTGGTAGTTAGCATACAATATATGCTAGTTAGCATATACTGTATGCTAGTAAGCACACGCTATATAGTAGCTAGTGAGTATACAGTTAGCATATATTGTGCTAGTTAGCATACCCTATATGCTAGTTAGCATACACTATATGCTAGTTGGCATATACTGTATGCCATAGCACACGCTATATGCTAGTAAGCACACAATATAAATTAGGTAGTTAGTATACAGTTAACATGTACTGTGCGAGTTAGCATATAGTATATGCTAGTTAGCCTATACTATATACTAGTTAGCATACTATATATGCTAGTTAGCATACGCTTTATGCTAGCTAGCACACACTTTGTAGAAGCTTGTTAGTCAGCATATACTGTATATGCTAGTCAGCATATACTGTTTGCTAGTTAGCATATAGTATATGCTAACTAGCATATACTGTATGCTAGTTAGCATATGCTTTATGCTAGTTAGCACACACTATGTAGAAGCTTGTTAGTAAACAATTATCATATACTACGGTAGTTAGCATACACTATATGCTAGTTAGCATATACCGTATGCGCACACGCTATATAGTAGCTAGTGTGCATACAGTTAGCATATACTGTGCTAGATAGCATACACTATATGCTAGTTAGCATACACTATATGCTAGTTGGCATATATTGTATGCTAGTTGGCATACGCTATATACTAGTAAGCACACAATATAAATTAGGTAGTTAGCATATACTGTGCTAGTTAGCATACACTATATGCTAGTTAGCATACACTATATGCTAGTGTATGCTAGTTGGCATTTACTGTATGCTAGTTGGCATACGCTATATACTAGTAAGCACACAATATAAATTAGGTAGTTACTAGTTAGCATACTTTATATGCTAGTTAGGATACACTGTATGCTAGTTAGCATACGCTTTATGCTAGCTAGCACACACTTTGTAGAAGCTTGTTAGTACACAATTAGCATTTACTGTGGTAGTAGTAAGCATACACAAAATACAAAATAGAATAAAAGACCATGACGCTCATGTCAAAAATCGAATGGCATGCTGTTATAGATTGCTTCATAATCTTCGGGGGTGATTGTGTACATTTACCTTCTCTTTTGCATGTGTTTCATGGGTATCTTGATACAACGTACAAGATTTGAAAGTATGTGAACAATAGGTTGATTGTAATACAGTATGTGAACAACAGGTTGATTGAAAGTATGTGAACAACAGGTTGATTGTAGTCTAGTTTGAAGGTGTATGCATCCACTTGCTTGTAATACAGTCCTTGCACGACATAAGAGCCTTTGTCAATTACATTGTTCCACTCATCAATGTAACCCTGTTTTGCCTTTTCTTTTACTACAATGCACTTTACCAAGTAAAAGTCTACATTCTCATCATTGGTTGTAGCATCCGGATTCACTGCAAAAGTGTCACCAACACACAAAGCACTACTTAATGCATCATGGTGGCCTTCATACACGAATTTTTCATATCCAATGATCTGTCCTTCAAGCGCATCATCAGTCGGAGTGTCTTCTTCATCCTCAACTTCATCAGACAATGGCATCAGAATGTGATAATCCCAAGGCTGCACATGAGATTTGTTAGTGCAGTGATTCCAACTATGGTTCATGCATGCATCACAAAAGCATGCCAATGGTCTTGTGGCAATGGCAGTTGCATCCTGCCGGTTGTGACCGCGAAAAGCATGCAAGGTGCGAGACTTCTCAACCGTGGCACAATTCCATTTAACCTCCATGTTTACATCACCTACTTTGATCTCCCAAAACACACGGGCACATTCCCTTTCTTTTAGAGGATATGATGCAGCTGCTTCCTTTGATAGGTTGGCTTGGCAATAGGCAACCACATCTGCAGCACACTTTAAAGTGGCCCCATTAGGCTTCAGCTCTTCATGTGTCAACGATCTTTTAACAACTACGCCTGCACCGTCATGCTCTCCCTTGCCATGTCCTGATCCAAAGAAGAACCAGCTCATCTCCATTCCTATCAGTCCAGCATACCTTGCAACAAAATAGAAAGGCCTAGCAGCCTTAAACTGTGAGGCAGCACCATCTAACCAGACCCAGTGACGTTTTGGAGTGACACCTTCTCTCTGTAACCAGCCACAATGCAGCATAAAACAATGTTGGACAAACAATGTGTCATGCACTTTGTCATCTGATATGAAGAAGTGGATTTTCTTGACTACTTCCCCTTCCCTGTGGTAGTATGTTATGTGCACAAAAATAGTTACTTGACTTGAGTGCCAATGCATGGATTGAATCTCATTTTGCTCCTTGAATGCATAGTTTTCTGCAAAGTCTACAACCGACACAACCACATCGTCACAGGAAATCTAAGAATACAATCCTTGAACTGTTGTGCTTGCCATCGAGAGATATAGTTATGTTTGATAAAAACTTTCAGCTTGGTCTGTAAGAGTTGAAGAAACTCCCAGCACTGCATTTCTTTAGTCACAAGATCTTTTCTCTTTTTTTTGGTCTCCGTGCTTATCTGTTGCCTCCACATATGCAAACAATTTTACAAAGATATTCTTACATGGGCTTTGTGTCTCTAAGCAGCATGTTTCTAGCTTTTTCACACCACATTTCTTACATTCGCCCATCAAACACTCACTATTGTGGTAACCAGCATCTATCTGCTTCGGGCAGAGAACTGACTCCCATATATGTGTGACACCTTTGTAAGTTTGACATAAAGCCATGCAACCCCTGCTAGTTTCATCACCTCTGACGCAAATGCTGCATGTACATCTGCATTGGGCTCCATGCAGCCCGAATGACTGAGACCGCATATGGTTAAGTGTGTCCTTTAAAAAGGACATCTGCACATGATATTCGCAGCAGCATGTGTATCTATCTTTCAGCCGCCGTACAAAAAATGGCTTCATCATCTCAAACATTCTCATACCTATTTTGCAATCTGGATGCTTTTCTTTGAATCTGTAGAAGAGCTCAACCTGCAATTATGAGAGTTAGAAGGCGATTATTATGCTAGTTATGCTAATTAGTATATAGGCCATGCACGGAAGCATACTGTATGTAACCAGCACTTACAGTATGCTTCCATGCATGTGCAGTATGTTAACTAGCACTCACAGTATGCTAACTAGCACTTGCAGAATGCTAACTAGCACTGACAGTATGCTAACTAACACATTCAATAGGCTAATTGGTACATTCAGTATGCTAAGTAGCACATTCAGTTAGCTAATTGGTACATTCAGTGTGCTAACTAGCACAAACAATGCTAACTAGCACAAACAGTGCTAAACTAGCACAAATAGTATGCTAACAAGCACATTCATTATGCTAACTAGCACATTCAGTATGCTAAGTAGCACTTACAGTATGCTAACCAGCACATTCAGTATGCTAAGTAGCACTCACAGTATACTAATAAGCACATACAGAGTGCTAACTATCACTAATCATATGCTAACTAGCACTTACAGTATGCTAAGATGCACCTACATTATGCTAACTAGCACCTTGAGTATGCTAACTAGCACTTAGAGTATGCTAACTAGCACTTACAGTATGCTAATCAGCACCTACCATATGCGAACTAGCACTCACAGCATGCTTACTAGCATTTACATGCTAACTAGCATGTAGAGTGTGCTAATCAGCACATAGAGTATGCTAATTAGCATACACAGTCTGCTAACTAGCATTTACAGTGTGCCTCCAGGTATGGCTTGTATACTAACTAGCATATAGAGTGTGCTAATTAGCACATAGAGTATGCTAACTAGCATACACAGTCTGCTAACTAGCATTTACAGTGTGCCTCCAGGTATGGCTTGTATACTAATTAGCATTACTAATATGATAAATAACGCACTCTGTAAGATGATCAACATATTAAAGATTTGAACTAGCATATATAGTATAGCATGTTCTAGCATGTAGAGTGTGCTAATTAGCACATAGAGTATGCTAACTAGCATACACAGTCTACTAACTAGCATTTACAGTGTGCCTACAAGTATGGCTTGTATACTAATTAGCATTACTAATATGATAAATAACACACTCTGTAAGGTGATCAACATATTGAAGATTTGAACTAGCATATATAGTATAGCATGTTCTAGCTAGAATAAACCATAAACAACCACAGTGTAAATAACAACCAGTATGCTAACTGTAAAGTTTCACATGCTTTTTAGTGTACTCGAATAATGGTGCTTTGGTTAGATCAATTACCTGAGGTTCATCAAGGAGGTGTACGTACAGGGTGCTTTATGTAATTTTTTCTCCCCATCCTCTTTCGACAAACATCTTTTGTCTCATCCCTCCAAAATGTGTAAACCAGCTCTTTCATATCATCTGTGATTGTGCTACGACGGGCATGTTTTTGACATGCAGCCAATGAAAACATTCCACCGTCAACATTCGATGTCACCCGCAATTTAGCCTTGTACAAGGATCGACGCGAATCTTTAAGGAGTCTCGAGACTTTTGACATTTGCATGTTCTCCTTTGAATTCAACATCATGGACAATGCTGTATGCTTCAAATACAACTCCTCATTACAGCTTGGCTGCTTTACAAGCGCCAAGGTATTACGAACATTGCACATGATTGCACTTTGAATAGTAGACTCCTCTGGACACACTGCTTGCACGACAGGATGATGAGATACTAGATTCCAAATTTCTTGCTTGTCTTCTATACCAATTCCTTCAGTCCTCCTCTTGAACAGTGCCACAATCTCAGACGAGATTTTCTTCTTCTTTTCCTCCTCAAAGGCAAGCTCTCGAACCTGAACCTGCTTAAGTTTTTTCTTCTCTCGTTGTTTCCTCTTTCTTTGTCTCTCATAATCCCTAATGGCAGTACAAGTTGGGTCCTCCAAGTTCGGATTCATTGTCTGTAAAGGATCCCTTCTGCTACCTTCATCTGCTGCCCTTGAACGCGCAAGTAAACCTACCAGATCAGATTGCAAGGTATGGTTCGCCGTAACTCTATGAGATGGGGAGGAAGTGGGCTACACGGAGAGAATGCGAGGCAAAGGGAGAGGGTGAGACTATTTGAGCACCATCACAAAGAGAGAGAGAGAGAGAGAGAGCGCTCATCCACTACACCATGACTTTAGTAACTGAAAAGATGCTACATTTGAATTTGGCGCCGAGTAAATTTAACATTAATTATGGAAAGTTTATTTCAAAATGGACATATTCTTGGCTCTCGAATGTATGCTAACAAGCACTACTAACTAGCATTGTCTGGGACAGCATTTTTTGTGCACGTTAACATGCTTCTACCCTTAGGTATAGATATGCTTAGCATCACTTCTTGTGTGCTTATTGAGTTAAAGGAACTGATGGGGCTGGAGGTTTGGATACAACACTGTTGCAAGGGGTTCCCCCTTGACAAATCTTTGCTCGTCATTGGGACTCCGGCCAAAAGGTGGTTGCCACATCCTTGCATGTGCATCATACTTTCCTTGGCTAGCTAGGGTACTTTACTCCTTCTTGGTGACCTCCCTCCAGGGTTGCTGATGAAGTCAAGGTTTGGGGGGTGGTCTTCGTCTTCATGGGGTGAGTTTTTAGATCTGCATAATGGTTTGAGGGGTTGGCCAATGGTGGCGGTGAGGCGAGTGTGTTGTTTAGTGTTAGAGGTTACCTGAGGTGGTGGTTTCTGTAAGTGGAGGACGAGGCTTCGAATGTTGAAAGATTTGGGGTGTCCTCATCCACTAGTGGTACGATAACCATTTTGAAGGGGAGCTCAAGTTTGCGGTACTTTTTTGCCAGATTGACGTGATGCAATCTTTAGCCGCAACCCATCTCCTCCCGAGGATGATGCTCTCTTTCAATGTACCTGTGAGTCAATCAAAACTATCACGATGAAGGTTTTATCCAATTAGAAAGTCCGTGGTAATGGTTACTGTTTTGCAGATGGTGAGAGGGGTAGGTGGCCTAATGAGGTCCACATCTCCCAATATAAAATTTTATAGGTAGAGTGTCAAACCAGGGCAGGCCATGTAGCTAGGTGGTTTGTTTGGAGGAACTCTAACTCAAGACAAGCTGGTTCCACTCATTCTATCTCGAACATGTCAAGCACGAACATGGATATGATTTCAACACCATCCAATTGTGTAAACCTTGTCCCAAGCTTCTGGGGAAGAGTGTCCATGGTAGCAAGAACATGAATCCAGTCCTCGGAGTCAGCAAGCTCCAGGAGGGACTCATATTTTTGGTCCTCATCTTCACCATCCAACATCTTGTTTTAACAATGCTTATGGATGTCAATCGACGTGGTGTGAGCTTCTACGTTCAAGCACGCTTATGGATGTCAATCGACGTGGTGTGAGCTTCTGCGTTCAAGCATGCTTTGTAAATATTGAATGAAGTAGTCATTGGTGAGAATGCCTCACCCCATGGGATGAGTCTTTCCTATTTTCAAGTTTATTTTTAAGGAATGGTTATGCTTGCGTATGTAAATGTGATTGGTTTCTCCCAATCTCGTGAACCAGCCTTGTGTCTCTTATGGGTAAGGCCTTTCGAGGATCATGGTGTATAATCCTCTTTTGTGAAAATCCATAACCATGAATGTGTGGTGGAAGCTTAACCCTAAGGTCCTAATTTGTATCTTACAAGATGCCTAAGGGTTTGGCTATGTTAGGCTTGACCATGAGGCTTGTGCCTATCAGTGGGCTTCCCTAGGTGGGATTTCCCAGGGTTCAATAATCCTTGGTGATTATGCTGACACTAGGACCACCATCCAAGATTGCAGAGACTGTCATGCCTTTATAAACAATCGATAACATGCCATTCATTTCATTGCCTTTTCAAAGTAGTATCCCAGCTTGTACATGGGCACTTTTGGTCATCATTTTGTTTTAGGTATGGAAGGAGAGTGCTTACTATAGCATGGCTCATCCTCCTCCTCCTCCTCCTCTTCAGGTTCAAGTTCAGCTGTGTGGGCTCTTAAGTTCCCATTCATCCAGTCAAATAAGTCTCTCAAAAGTTGAGAATTCCCTTGTAAAAGAGAACTTATTAGGACTTGAACTTCCAAGGATAAGAAGGCTGCAAGGCATGCTATGCAATATTCAAAGCTCGTCTTGTCAAAGATACCCCTGCCACAACTGGGTGATTATCACTCACCTGGGACAATCCTAGATAGCAATGGTGGCTGATGCCCCTACCAACTAGGGTGATTATCACTTGGTTGGGAGAATCCTAGTTATTAGTGGTTGATTGATGCCCCTACAAACTAGGGTGATTATCACTTGGTTGGGAGAATCCTAGTTAGTAGTGGTTGATTGATGCCCCTACAAACTAGGGTGATTATCACTTGGTTGGGAGAATCCTAGTTAGTAGTGGTTGATTGATGCCCCTACAAACTAGGGTGATTATCACTTGGTTGGGAGAATCCTAGTTAGTAGTGGTTGATGCCCCTACAAACTAGGGTGATTATTACTCGTTTGGGATAATTCTTGAAAGCATGTTCAAATCCCCACTTGTAACATGTTCCTCTATATGGAATGACGTTGGCGTTTGGCATTGGATTCAAAGATGTAGTTGGGGCATTAGATGTGATGGTTCTAGGACTCTCAACAATTCCCTCCAACAATCGAGGTGGAGTTAGATAGAGAAGAGGAGAAGATGTTGAAGAAAGACGAGCAGTCCTCAGGAACTGTCCTCAGGAAGTAGGTTTCTAACTCATAGAATGTGTTCTCTTTCTTTCTTCTCATTTATATAATTCTGATATTGATGTTTCTTGCATGTCATTTCTACAGCAAGATGGAAGGCCCCTAAGGTATATTATCCACTTCAAACCACTTTCTGCTTAACAAAAGAGGATTTCCACACACAGTATAGCCTCGACATAGAAGGCAAGGACCCAAGGCTCTTAAGGGTTTCAAATGTCTCCGAAGATGATTAGTTGTCAGTATTCAAGCACACGAGGGAGACAGGTGCATATCGGATTAAGTGCAATAGTATTCGAGCAGAGCAGTAGTATCAGATTAAGTGCAGTAGTATTTGAGCAGAGCAGTTCCAGGACGTTTTGATATTTTACAAGGTATACCAGAAACATCCTACGAACATGGAGTTTAATGCCTCATTTGCTAGAGCATACGTGTTGCAGTTCAGTCCAAGTGTTGTCAGAGCAAGAAAGGCAATATCTTTTACTTGGGTTGTTGTTGCCGAGATCACAATAATGATCTTCGAAAAGGCGGCTACTTTGACAACCATTTCCTCCGTTGTTTGGAAGGTAAACAATGGTGGCGTGGACAGTGCCGTGGAGGACAACAAAGGGACACAACTCCAAATTGAAGAAACTCCTAACTCAAGAGCAGCAGCAAGCCAAAGCTTAAGTTTCTTGCATGCAGATTATATGTCTGAGAGGCCTTGAAGATGAAAGCATTAATTGAAGGTGTAGAAATAAGAATGAGAGAGGCCAAGGATGCATATGCAATTTGTGAGAAGAAATTGGAGGCTGCAAAAGTTCAGAAATTGAGTGAGGAGAAATTTGCCAAAGCCCTCAAGCTGTTAAAAGAACAAATGGAAACAACACAATCCAAGTTGGCTTCCTTGCCTGATGAAGACTCCATCACAAGAACCACTTAGTGAGCAGCTAGCAACACAGAAGTCGATGTTGCAGGTTCTTGGAGGAGGATCAACAGATTTTGTGGACCTATCTGTGATTGAGGTGAATTTATTAGTTTTTTTGTTTTTTATATTTATTATATGTGTGTACATTTTGATTGACTGCCTTATGTGTATTTTCTATATGGATATTGATTGACTGCAAGTTGATATGGAGCTATAGGCTGATGTACTTAAGGAGCTAGAAATGCAGCATGCTTTTGCTTATAGAGATGCCTAGTAGAGTCGAAGCAGGCCAACAAGTGTGCCTCTTCCCATCTCCACCTTCTCTAGTCTCCCACACCATAGACAACCTTACTGTAGACAGCAGGAAAGTGTGCTGGGTGTGGGCAGGGTTTTAACGTCAACGAAACCCTGATGTTGGTAGTACTTCCATGCAAGCAGACATATCACTCAATGTGCTTTGCATCATTATGCACTCTTAGGGATCGATGTATATTTCCCTATTGTACTATGGTGATTCCACGTAGTGCTCATTTGAGTGTGGTTTGGAGAGCAGGTAAAGACCTTTGTTTCATTTTTACATGTATATAGTTTGTCACCAATATGCTAGTTATCACTCACATGTATGGTAGTTGATAGGATCCAGTATGCTAGTTAACAGTCACTAACATGTTAGTCAACAGTCACCTATGTTAATTAGCACTCAACATGTTCTAGTTAGTAGTCACCTATTCAATAGTATGCTAGTCATCAACAGTCACCTATATGCTAATTTATAGTCCCCAGTATGCTAGTTAACACTTACCAGCATGCTAGTTAATAGTGCCAAGTATGCTTATTTTGCTTGTTAACAGTCACCTGTTAACAAGCATGATAGTTAATAATGCCTAGTATGCTTGTTAATAGTCACCTATTAACAACCATAATAGTTAACAGTGCCCAATATGCTAGTTTATAGTCCCCACTATGCTATTTTATAGTCCCTAGTATGCTAGTTAACAATGCCCACTATGCCCACTATGCTATTTTATAGTCCCTTATATTATGGTTGTTAATAGTCACCTATTAACAACCATAATAGTTAACAGTGCCCAATATGCTAGTTTATAGTCCCCACTATGCTATTTTATAGTCCCTAGTATGCTAGTTAACAATGCCCACTATGCCCACTATGCTATTTTATAGTCCCTAGTATGCTAGTTTAACAATGCCCACTATGCTTGTTAACAGTCACCTGTTAACAAGCATGATAGTTAACAGTACCCAGTATGCTAGTTAACACTCCCTAGTATGCTTGTTAACAATTTCCAACATATTATTTAACAATCACCTATTCACTAGCATGCTAGCCAACAACCACCCATGTTAGCTAGCACTTAAATATGTTTAGTTAACAGTCACCTGTTCATTAGCATGTTAGTCTCAATAGTCAGCTATGTGTTAGTTAGCACTCAAGTATGTTTTGTTAACAATCACATGCTCACTAGTATTTGACTAGGTCTGTTAGTTAGCAGCACTCATATGTAGATAGCACCCATACGCTAGTGCAATCAACTACTCCCTAGACTCATATGTAGATAGCACCCATACGCTAGTGCAATCAACTACTCCCTAGACTCATATGTAGATAGCACCCATACGCTAGTGCAATCAACTACTCCCTAGACTCATATGTTAGATAGCAAATGCTTTCCAGTTTGTACTTATGTTTTCTAGTTGGTTTGTCTATTTTTGTAGCTCCGTTGACATGCAGCTCATCAAGATGAACAAATGCCCAAAATATGTTTTCACGTGGGAAAATGGAGAGCAGCGTAACAGCGGGTCATATGCACATACATGATAAGGGTGGTGAAGACAACGGCTCTTCTGTAGATTTAGCCAATTTGAAGAATACTACTGATAGTGTCAGTGTTGACATACACCCTATTTACGACATGTCAAATTTGGAGCAGAAAGGTGACATACATGACCTGAATTATAGTGAGACACAAGAGTTGGAGGAGGAAAAGGTACAGGATGAATCAAACCACTTGCAAGAGGACACACTACCGTCTGCCCCATATGAAGAAATTGCAGATGTCCTGGAGTTGAAAAGTCACGGATATGATCTAAAGATTGTGAATGTAGGAGATAACTCTCCCTTGGGACACCTTGTAGGTCAGATTGCAAGGAAGAAGGGTCATGAGCACATGGTGAGCCGAGCATCTCCTGCAAAGAAATGGAAGGTCACGGTAGGTAGTACAACAAAATCCCAGAAACCAAAATCACCTAGTGTAAAAGTTGGCAAAACTCGTGCATGCAAGAAACTATGAGGTCACAAGGCTAGGTCTTTCTTTTGTTCATCCTAGTAGCTGCTCACCTCATGGAGGTGGTGTATTTTGTAGTTCTCAATTATATTGGAACTATGTTTTGTAAACCAACGATATAATAAAAAATGTCATTTTTTAATCCATAAGTTCCAATTTTGTGTGAGTGCCTAAGTAGTGCAACTTTGTTTGCATGATACTTTGTTCTAGTTATGTGGATGCCCCCATGTTTATGTATTGCAGTTGACTGGTCAGTAGGGGGTTTAATGCATGTTCTTTGGGTGCCTCAAGTTTTGTGTTTGGATGCAAGTTTTCAAGACTATAATCAATTTAGTGAGGTGTTTACACATCTAAACATACCAATCATAGTTGATGTGACGAACCGTTAAAGCAATTGTTGGCCCCTGGGTGTCACAGCCGATAAAGAAACGAAAACAAAAGAAAAGAAAACAAGTAGTCAGGCAAGTGGAAGAAATAGTGATTGATCGAGTGCTACCTGCGGTAACATGTGAAGAGCTACCCCAGAAACCAGCTTCAGAGGAGAATGATTGTAGAGCATTGATACTCGATCTTAATGGTGTGCTGTTGTGCCATTTTAAAGAAGGTGAATACATTCCAAGGTATACAACATGGATGAAAGAGGTGACATATGCCCATAGAGAGCGAGTATTTGTCCATGAGGGAGCCTCTACATTTTTGCTATGGTGCATGGAGAACTTCACTGTGTTTATATGGAGTTGTGCGAGGTCAAAGAATGTAAGCAGGCTGCTAAGGGCAGCATTTCCAAAGTCTGCAACCAAATTAGCAGGCCATATTTTGTCCCAGCAGCATTGTCAAAGACAAAAAGACAACGCAAAAGTTCCTGGAACAGAAAAACTGATTTTTTATAAGTGCCTGTCTGATTTCTAAAGCCACTACAAGCATTTTAACGATTCGAACACTTTGATAGTTGATGATTCAGCTTACAAGTGTTTCAAAAACCCACGTCACTATTGTTAAATCATTCCAAAGCTTGTAGATGTGGAAATGTCAGAAATCGCAGGGTTTCTTAATGACAAGATTCTTAATTGGATTTGGCATTGGTTGCTTGCAGAGAACCGTCCAGAGTATGCAATCACCAATCTTATGTGTACACCCTTGGATAAAGAGAGCCTGGAAGTGTTTTACATGGCAACTAAAAGTAGCTTTAGAGGGATTTTGTAAATTTGTGGCCCAATATGTAATCAATACTTCTTTTCACCTCTTGCGGCCTTTTCGAGGGGCTTTTGTAAAATTTTGTAAATTTTTGGCCCAATATGTAATCATTACAATGAATATACATTCAAAGAATGTGCAGTCTATTAAAGTGTGTATAAACTAACATGTACAATTTATGAAAGAGTGTTGTTTGTTCAAATGAGTCACCTGTTGATTAGTTACAACATTGACCTATTCTCTCTAGTTAGTCAATATGTTTAGTTAATAATCACTTGTATGCTAGTTAATAGTTACCAGTGCTAGTTAATAGTCCCTGGTATGCTAGTTTACAGTCACCTGTATGCTAGCTAACAGTTACTATTGCTAGTTAACAATCCCTGGTAAGGCTAGTTAACAGTTAGGAGTATGCTAGTTAATAATCCCCAATATGGTAGTAGTTAATAGTATACTAGTCTTCTTTTCACTGGGAAAACAAAGAGGCACCTATTCTGTTCTCTCTAGTTAGTTAGTTAGCAGTCTCCTGTATGCTGGCTAGCAGTTACCTGTATGCTAGTTAACAGTCATATGTATGCTAGTTAACAGTTACTAATATGTGTGTTAATAGTCACCTTTCCACTAGCATGCTGTCAACAGTACCTATGTTAGTTAACAGTATACCAGCCTTTCGTTCTCTGTCAAAACAAAGAGGCACCTATTCTGTTCTCTCTAGTCAGTTAATAGTCACATGTATGCTAGTTAATAGTTTACCAGTATGCTAGTTAACAATCCCTAGTATGCTAGTTAACAGTTACCAATATGTTTAACAATCACCTTTTCACTAGCATGCTATCAACACAAGTCACCTATGTTAGTTAACAGTATACCAATCTTCTGTTCTCTGGGAAAACAAAGAGGCTAGTTAGTTAACAGTATACATGTATGCTAGTTAGTTCTCTAGCTAGGTAGTTATTAGTCATGTGTATGCTAGTTAACAGTTACCAGTATGCTAGTTAACTGTTACCTATATGGTAGTTAGCAGTCACTTGTATGCTAGTTAACAGTCACCTGTATGCTAGTTAACAGTCACCTCTATGATGCTAGTTAACAGTCACCTGTCTTTTTTCTAGGAAAACAAAGAATGTGCAATCTATTGAACTGTTTAGGTTTATGTAACGTTTCAACAACTACCTTTCAAAATAAAAATCGTATTAAAATATTTATTATTACCTTAACACTTTATAAACCTCACCCATAGAAAGAAACATGGTTTATAGGCTTATTCTCACTATGCCTTTATGCTTCACTTCCAAATTTTGGAAATGAAGAGACAAAGTAACCACTAAGTACAAATCTTGTCAAGTCTTAAGGCTTCCTAATGTTACTTATTCTACCTTTCCAAAAATTATGCTTCCTCATGTTTTGCCTAGGGAGGAATCATGCATTAACTCATACAGGAAACACTTGTATTTCTAGGAGCAAGGTACGTGATTCTTAAAAATCATAAGTATTTCTTATGCTTACCCAATCTTGGAGGGAGTAACCACCTTAAAGAGGAATAAAGTAATTTGGATGAATTGACACACCAAGTGCTATTAGGAAAAAACTATCAAAAATAACTCTAGAGCTAGGAGCAAATAAGAAAGGTTAAGCAAATGCTTGATGGTATTCTTCTAGGGTCTTACTGATCCTGGTTCTAGTTGATTCCCTAGTGATTTTCTAACTAACCTGGGCATTTCTTCTGATTTTTATATGGCCAAGGGCTTACTTCCTTCTTTCATTATATCGTGCTATATCAAAATACTCGTTCATGGACTCAAAAAAACCTATGCTTGATAACCTTATGCATCGGGTGTTAAAACCTAATTTAATAGGTTTTTGACTTGGTCCCCTAATTTTTTACATATTTTTGGTTATGATGTAAAAAGAAAAACAACCCTTATGTTTTAGAAGAAGCTACTCCATCTAATTATTTATACACAAAGATTAAGTATTTGATTAAGCTTATTTTAGTGTAAAAAGTCTTGAAAAACAAATAATGAACAAAAGCTTCAAATATCAATGGAAAAGATGAGTATGGCACTTACTTGTAGCTTGATTTTCGATGCTCCAAGGGTACTCCTCCATGCCGCTAATGCTCCAAATGAGATCAAAATCAATAAAAAAACAAAAAAGTTAGCCTAAACAAATTGGTGGATTTGTATTCCAACCAAGCAATGATAAACACTAAATGCAATAGTATAGCAAGGCAATCCTAAGCTAGGGTGCCTCCTAGATAGCAGTGCCAAAGTTGTTTATTACCAAAATGGGAAGTCTTATGCCTTTCACAAATTAGAATGAATGTAAGCCTACATATCTTCTTTCCTTTTCCCCCATTCTCTTCTGCATCCTCTCCCTTGAAAAAGCAGGTAAGGGTTTCCTATATGTTAGGATTAGTTTTTTTAAAGTTTTGCAAAAAAATTTCCCATGTTTTGCAAGTCTTTTTAAGGTTCTCTCCTCATTCTTGCCCTTTTCTACAAGTAAGTAGACTTGTTCTTTCCTTCTTCTTGTACTTTTACTACGTATACACTATTTTTCCATTTTTATTTATTTACTATATGTTTTTTTTTGTGGGTTTTCCAATTTCTCTTAGGTTTGGCACCGCACTACAATAATTTAAGTAACCAAGTTATCCACGGGTAAGAGACTTGTCTTTTGCATCATCTTTTCTTATAATGATTATGGTTTTGTTGCACCCTCAAGTGCTTGGGAGTTTGTTTTTAGGCTTGGGAGCATGCATGCTCTCATGGGCTCTTATGAAAGAGAACATAAGGGTATGCATAAGCTCTCTTTCTATTCTTTGTTATATTTCTAATGTTTTCTTATATATTTTGGTTCTTTATTTATAGGTTGTCTTTATTGAAGCCTAGAAGCAAGAAAGCTCCGCACAAGCAAGCAAGCTCTCCATGGGTAAGCCTTAAACATACCATGTTTTCTTATAATTCACCCTTGGGTTCTATGGGAGCATTTTCACTATTGGTTTCCAAGTCTATGCATAGTCTTATGCATGGACTCTGTGCATAGGGTCTGCAATTTTAAGACTATGTAGCATAAGAGATAAGACTATGCATAGTGTCTTGCATAAGACTCTATGCTCTGTGTCTTATACATGTGACTCTATGCTCCGATTCTATGCAAAGAATCTATGTGAAGACTCTAGGCATAAGATTGTATGCATAGAGTCTATTTCATAGTCTTATGTACAAGAGTCTATTGCATAGTATTATGAAAAATAATAGAGTCTATACATAAGACTCTATGTATAGTATTATGGATAGAGTCTTTTGCAAGTCTTATGTATAAGAGTCTTTTGCATAGTATTATGCATAGAGTCTTATGCATAGACTCTATGCTTACACTCTATGCATAGAGTCTATTACATAGTTAGTCTTATATGCATAGAGTCTATCACATAGAATCTATTATATTGTCTTATGCATGGACTCTATTACGTAGTCTTATGCATAGATTCTATGCAGATTCCATAGTAAAGTATGTGCATGAGGCCTTGCTCTATGTGATTTGGACATTACTGTTGTGTGTTCTTTTTTAAATCTATGGACTCACCTCCTAGACCATGGTCTAGTAATCCACAAGATTACACGTAGGATGAGATATAGAACATCTTCGTGATGCTCTCCCTTGAGCATCTTGTGAGGACTCTACATAGAGACTATGCATAGTCTTATGCATAAGACTCTATACATATAGTCTATTGCATAGTCAGTCTTGTACATAGACTTTATGCTTAGAATCTTATGTATAGAGTCTGTTACATAGTCCTATGCATGGGCTCTCTTGTGTAGTCCTATGTATGGACTCTGTTGTGTAGTCTTGAGCATGGATTCTCTACATAGAGCCAATAGTTAAGTCTATGCATGAGGTGATTTGGACATAGGTTATGTGTGTGATTTTCATATCTATGCACTTACCTCCTAGACTATGATCTACTAATTTATGTGTGTGTGCTTTTCATATCTATGCACTTACCTCCTAGACTTGCCAATAGTTAAGTCTATGCATGAGGTGATTTGGACATAGGTTATGTGTGTGATTTTCATATCTATGCACTTGCCTCCTAGACTATGATCTACTAATTTATGTGTGTGTGCTTTTCATATCTATGCACTTGCCTCCTAGACCGTG
The DNA here is from genome assembly GCF_041138505.1 of Cibotium barometz. NCBI lineage: Eukaryota > Viridiplantae > Streptophyta > Polypodiopsida > Cyatheales > Cibotiaceae > Cibotium > Cibotium barometz. Next base: position 25,491,726 of record NC_141062.1, on the reverse strand, counting down.
ATCTACTAATCCATAGGATTACACATAGGATGAGATCAGAAACTTCTTCAAGATGCTCTCCGCTATCAGCGAGACGAGAAGTATCAAGGATTCTCTCCCTTGAGCAATAAGAGGCAACCAAGCTAGAGCTTCACACAACCATTCCATCATTCCACATTATAGACTAGATCGATGATAGAGGATTACATGCAAGATGAGATCCAAAACTTCTTTAGGATGCTCAGCCCTTAGCAGTAGGAGGCAGCCAAGATGCTCTCCCCTAAGCAATGGTAGGTATCTAGGATGCTCTCTCTGAGCAACAGGAGGCAGTTAGGCTAGAGCTTGGCACACCCAGCTCGTTTCGCAGCCCATTGTCGAGCATTGTAAACACGACAGAGAGAGTTCATGTCGTAGGTCTCACCAAAGTGGAAGCAGCCACCATGGTGATTGTACGAGTGGTGGTGGTAGGGGTGGTGGTAGGGGTGGTGGTGGGTCCGATGCTCATACTCTACCACATCATTTCACAAGAGAGCTAGCAATATGTTAGTTAAGGCCACTATGGGCCCTACTCCAGACATTTGTAGTCTTATTACTCCTCCTCGCTCTCCATATACCCCCACTCCCTTAACTACTGAGGAACCTTTTGGCTACTCTTATCGATGCTACAATGATGGATCCATCATCGACGTCCTATTGTCTTCACGTGTATATTGTCAACTATTATCAATACAGTCTAGCCATAATATCCTCACAAAGTGGAAGGACCAACCTAATAAGAAGAAGAGCTACATCCTTGACCAACTTTATCAAGAGTTACAGCCCAACAAAGACATCAACTTTAGTAGAAACTGGATGCTCGTGATGAGGATGATGGCCATAATAATGAGCCATTGAAGATTGGAAGTACAAGATGAGATTAAAGAGGAGGTAAAAATAAGCCCCATGTATCTCGATGTAGATGATTGGAAACTGAGATACTTGACACCTCGGACAAGTATAAGCAACAACGAGAAGCAGTTAGAGTGTATCTCGAATCAAGGGCTTCTCTTCTTGGTGCCCTCAGAAAAGGCTTTGCCTTTTCTGAGGGCAAGTATAAGCAACAACGAGAAGCAGTTAGAGTGTATCTCGAATCAAGGGCTTCTCTTCTTGGTGCCCTCAGAAAAGGCTTTGCCTTTACCTTTTGTACTGGTAGTAAATGCATGATCTCTCACATGCATTTTGTTGAGATTGCTTCTCTTTTGCAAGAGTACTATAACCAACTCATCAAACGTAAGTACATTAGGATTACCCTTCATCATAAGCAAAGTATGGATGCAAAACCCTAATATGAATCTGATAAAGCTGTAAGACCATTCGACACCACTGAACTATTCAAATAGGCCTCATTAATACATGCAAGTTGCTCCTTGAGATATTTAATCCTTGTGAGGTACTCGTCCATTAAATCTTCCTCATTCATAGCTTGAATTCTAACTATTTGTGTAAGTAGGCCACTCGTGTGTCATAACGCACTTGGTAAAGCACAACAAGCTCATCCAAGCCTCCTTGGCAATTTTACATAAGCGAATATGATAACTAATGCTCCTTTTGCCACTAATGCATGTGCATGTGTATCCTTGCCATTTAACCCAGCTTGTTCTCCCCATTGTGGGAGGTATAGATGGAGATGCCACTGTTATATCTGAACTAGTGTCACTATCCAAATTACCTATACTATCCTGTGATAGTGAGAGAGGGCATGTCCCAATGCCAATAACAACATTCCAAAGCCCTATGGAAACCAATACCTCAATGGGTGATTGGTCCCATCAATCTTATCCTCAACGAAAAGCATCCCAAATACATCACGGCTTGCCATTTTAGCCTGTAAGTAATGAATCTCTAACACAAAATATAAATATCCTAGCTATGTGTAGTAGTATTAACAATGCCCCATTAAATGCAACTGAGATAGTGTATGAAAAATGGCAAAATGTAGAAAAGTTACTAGCAAGAATGCAAAGTGTATGAAATATGGTAGAGTGTAGAGTGTAGAAATGTTACTAGGAAGAACGAGGACAAAGATGATGATGATGTTGAAGCTGCTGATGTGATGAGCTCGAAGATGCAGCGTCAAAGACAATGATAGCCTTGTCTGCACACCAAATGCTACTATATATAGAAAACCCAAAATCAAATAAATGAAGTTCGAATTGACACTATCCTGATGTTGAGATATCAAGCTCAACTAGTGCTATGGACATTGATGACCTGCCTAGGTGATAGCTTTCACACTTATAGCATTGGAAGAGTATGGTTGATATACCGCCATAGTGGATGAGAGGTTTCCCTTATAGTATGTACTCTTATCTTTTTAGTTTTATGGTTGTAGAGAAGAGAAGAAGATAGAAGAACATCTCTCTCTTGTATGTGTGTGTCTATTTTCTTGCAAGAAACTCAACCTCTCCCTCTTCCCCACATTCTCTTTACCCGAGATGTTTGCAAAAAACTTACAGCATCAAATGAGTCCCGAAACATGTCTGAAATGTCGTGAAATGCATAAAATTTTTGTTAGTGTTGTTACATAGTCAACAACATAGTCAACAACATACTATACCTTCTCCACCTAAGAGGATAACTTAATTTGAGACAATCAAAAGAGCAGCTCGAAGAGAGGATGACGGGTGAGGGCTAAGAGAACTTGCTTTGATACTAATTGTTGAAGATGAAGGTAGCAACATATAACAAGCAAGGAGAGATAGATGTTACCATATTATAGTAGTGATGTGTGTGAACACACTTAGGACCGCCGGGGCACTTTTTCCCTCACTAGGAGGTTTTTTCCCCCGTGCATTGTATATACGCCCATTATCTTCTAGGGCTGGTTATCTTTCATTTTTGGCACTCATAATACACTACTGTGTTGTGCTCAAACTTCCTCATCTTCTTGAAGTTGTGTGTGCATTCCTGCAACCCTAATTCCAACAATTGGTATCAGAGCAGGCTTCCTCCTCCCGGGCAGCATCACCGGCACTTGCCGCTTCATCTCCTCCGATTGCGACGAGGTTTCACGAGCGTCTGCAGGTTAGTATATGCCGTGGGATAGCCCGTAGGGCTAGTTCGTTTCAGAATTTTGATCTGAAGTCATTTCGCCCTCCGTTTTTGCATTCCAAGTACTGCGCAGGCAAAATCGTCCTACTGTGCAGATTTTCTGTCAAGATTAAAATCTGCAGGACAGGTGCCCATTCGTCTGTTTTGGGCTGTGCTACATAGCACAGGTCGATTTTATACAGGTTTACCTCTTACAGACAGCATTTACATCTAGTAGTACAGTCATTGGCCATGGCTGACAACAATGATGTATTCCGCATGTTGGCTGCTGAGGATAAGTTGGATGGCACCAACTATCCATTGTGGGCATATATGATGCGACATGTATTGGTAGCAAAGGGGTTATGGAACATTGTGCAGGGTATTGATGCACGTCCTATTGTGGCTGGGAATGCTGCAAATACATCAGAAACAGGTACTGTTGATGATGGTGCAGGCACAAGTGCTGTAGCAGCTGTTCGAGAACCACCACTTTCAGCAGAGCAGATTCGTTGGGATGGTAGAGATGCGCAGGCTCATGCCTTGATTGCGCTGTCTGTCAAACGTACCATTATCCCACATATTCGCTCCTGCAGGACTTCTAAGGATGCTTGGGATGTACTTGCCACATTGTATCAGGCAAGAAATGAGGCTCGTGTTGCTTATCTCCGAAAACAGTTGGAGAGTGAGCATATGAACGAAGGTGATTCTATGGATAGCTTTTTGACAAAGATCAAGGATTTCAAAGAGCAGCTCATTTCTGCAGATGAAATCCTGTCAGACAGTTTACTTGTGCAGACTGTTTTGAATGGTCTACCAGATTCTTATCAGGGTTTTGCTTCCACTCTTCGCTTGATGATGAAAGGCAATCCCAATGCCTTATCATTTGAGGAGTTAGTTTCTGTTTTGCTGCAAGAAGACCAGTCAAGGCAAAACAGGAATATTATGCGTGTCGCAGATCAAGCTTTCGTTGCTAGTCAGAGAAGCGGGAAAGGTAAAGCTGGCTTTTCTTCTAGTAAGCAGAAATCTGCAAATGCTGCGCAACCAAAGAAGGAAGACAAAGATGAGAAGAAGGGTGACAAACAGAAGACATTTTGCAAGTACTGTAAGGGAAATGATCATGTCATCAAAGCGTGTCCTAAGCTGGCTGCGAAAGAGGCTAAGAAGAAAGAGGCTGGTATGGCTGTTGTTGCAGATGCCTCTCCTTCTAACAATGAATCTGCTAATGTTGTGCTAGATACAGAATGGGCATTCAATGCGCAGTGCAGTTATGACCCATCTTTGCATGACACATGTATGTCTGCAGTAGATTCAGATGTATGGTACTTTGACAGTGGTGCCACTAAGCATATCACCTCGCAGCGCAGTTTATTCACTTTCCTTGAGTCTGCTTCCACAGGGAATACTGTCACTTGTGCCAATAACTCCTCTTATCCCGTTGAAGGAGTTGGACAGATTGTGCTGAATGTTGCAAATGGCAACACCTTTACACTTTTTGATGCATTGTATGTGCCAGGGATCAAAAAGAATCTGCTGTCAGTCTCCGCATTTGCCAAAACAGGTTTGGTTGTAAAATTTGTGGATGACAGATGTACTGTTCATGATCTCTCTTGTGGTGACATCATTGTAGCATCTGGTTCACTATGTCGAGGGCTGTATAAGCTCAATATGGATGGCAAATGTGTAGAGGATTCAGCATGTGCTATTATGGATACGCAGGCTATTTCAGATGCAAAACTGTGGCATGCACGTTTTGGTCATCTGAATTTTGCAAGTTTGCTGCGCCTGCAGAAATCTGAAATGGTGTCTTCTTTGCCTAAGCTTGAGGCACCTGTCAAGCATGTTTGTGAGGGCTGCATATTGGGTAAAATGCAGCGTGCTACCTTTCCCAAAGATGGATCAGTGAGAGCTGAACGCAGATTGCAGCTTGTTCACAGTGATGTTTGTGGTCCCATGCAAACTCCATCATTTGGAAACTACCTTTACTTCGTGACTTTCATTGATGATTTTACCAGGCATGCATGGGTATATCCTTTGAAGGCAAAGTCCGAAGTGTTTTTGTGCTTCAAACAGTTTTTGGTTATGGCTGAAAATGTGTCAGAAAGTAAGATGGGCACCCTCCGTTCAGATCGAGGGGGGGAGTATATGTCTTCAGAATTCAATGCATTTCTGGCTGAGCGTGGGATAAAACACCAATGTACAGTGCCGTATACACCACAGCAAAATGGTGTGGCTGAGAGAAAAAACAGGTCTCTCATGGAAATGGCAAGATGTATGGTTAAGAGTCAAAGTCTACCACATGGTTTTTGGCTTGAGGCTGTCATGTGTGCCACTTATGTACTAAACAGGTGTCCCACCAAAGCATTACAGGTTGTCACTCCATATGAGGCTTGGCATAGCCGCAAGCCATCTGTTGGCCATTTACGTGTTTTTGGTTGCCTGGCATATGCATTAGTGCCTGTGCAACATCGCAGAAAATTGGATGACAAAGCTGTCAAATGTATTTTTGTTGGATATAGTGCTGAGAGCAAAGGCTATCGTTTGTATCATCCACAGACAAAGCGCATTTTGGTTAGCCGTGATGTTGTATTTGTGGAAGATGCAGTTCAGCCCTTGGTTTCATGTACTAAGGAGACAGATATCAACTCACGTGATGTCTATGATACATTGTTGCCTCTTTTCAGTGGTGCACAGTCAAGTGCAATACCTCATGAGGCAGTTTTTCAGCCTATGCAGGTTTTAAATGATAGCACAGATCAGCCTATATCTGATGCAGATGTGCATGATGCACTTGAGGATGAGAGACAAGAGATTGAGGGCTCTAGGAATATGCCTAGATGGCTGGTGCAGACTTTGCGTGACAGCAAGTTGGATGCCCCTTTGTCTAGTCGCACTCGTTCTGGCTCTCATGGTGCCTCTTATGCGTCAGATTGTTATGCATTGGCTGTTTCTAGTATGTGCGATGAAAGTGAGCCTGTTTCATTTGATGAGGCACAAAGTTCAGAAAATTGGATGACTGCTATGCAAGCAGAATACGATGCTATTATGAAGAATGGTACATGGTCTTTATGTGACTTGCCCCCTGGCAAGAAGGCCATTGGCACTAAGTGGGTTTACAAATTGAAGCGTAAGCCTGATGGCACAGTGGATCGCCATAAGGCTAGGCTTGTTGCAAAAGGTTATGCTCAAGAGAAGGGCATTGATTTTGATGAGACTTTTGCTCCCACATGTCGTATGACCACTGTTCGTAGCATCTGTGCATTAGCAGCTCATAATGGTTGGAATGTACATCAGCTGGACATAAAGACTGCGTTCTTAAATGGAGATTTGCATGAGGAGGTGTATGTATCGCAGCCTCGTGGTTTTGTTCAAAGAGGGCAGGAAAACAAAGTGTGCAGGTTAAAAAGGGCTTTATATGGTTTAAAGCAAGCTCCACGAGCTTGGTATGAAAAAATACATGCATATTTGACTGCACATGGGTTTCAGAATAGTCCAACAGAAAGCACTTTGTATGTTAAACGTGTGGATGGTGTACATCTAATCATTGCTCTCTATGTCGATGACATGCTACTCACAGGACCAAATGAGAGTCATATTGCTGATTTTAAGGCTGATTTGAATGCCTCTTTTGAGATGTCAGATTTGGGGCATTTGCATCATTATTTGGGGATACAATTTAAGCAGTGTGATGGAGGTATTGCTTTGTGTCAGACAAAGTATATTGAAACATTGTTGCGGAGATTTGGCCTTGAAGACTGCAAGCCTATTGCTACTCCAATGGAGACAGGTTTGAAGTTGAGTCTTCATGATGCTGGAGATCACTTTGATGTCACACTCTATCAGACAGCTGTTGGTTGCCTCATTTATGTATGCATTACGAGGCCAGACATTCAGTTTGCAGTCTCACAGGTGAGCAGATTTATGCATAGCCCAGGCATTAAGCATTGGCAGGCAGTGAAGCGTATCTTTCGCTATTTGAGTGGTACTCGGCATCTTGGGTTGTTTTATCCCAAGGGGGGATCATTGCCGCCAGATTTACATGCTTTTTCAGATTCTGACTGGGCTGGTTGTTATGACACACGCGTGTCCACGAGTGGTTTTTGCTTCATGCTTGGAAGCTCATGCATATCATGGTTGAGCAAGAAGCAGCCTACTGTGGCCACTTCTAGTTGTGAAGCTGAGTACAGGGCAGCTTTCACAGCTACGGTTGAGTGTGTGTGGCTCAGACGCCTTATGGCTGATTTGGGTGTTGGGCAGCCATCTGCCACCACCATCTTCACTGACAGTCAGAGCGCATTGGCAGTTGCGCGGAACCTAGTGTTCCATGCTCGTACGAAGCACATTGAGGTGCACTACCATTATGTCAGGGAGAGACTCTCTGCAGGAGAGATCAGTTTGGCTTATGTGCCAACACAGGATAACCTTGCAGACCTTTTCACAAAGGCTCTGCCTCGTGAGAAGTTCGAAGCTTTTCGCAAAGCTTTGGGCTTACTCCCTTTTGTGGATTCGTCCACATAGCTAGACACTTCCCTATACATGAGTGCTAGCTCTTGTTCACCGCATCACTCCAGGGGGGATTTGTTACCATATTATAGTAGTGATGTGTGTGAACACACTTAGGACCGCCGGGGCACTTTTTCCCTCACTAGGAGGTTTTTTCCCCCGTGCATTGTATATACGCCCATTATCTTCTAGGGCTGGTTATCTTTCATTTTTGGCACTCATAATACACTACTGTGTTGTGCTCAAACTTCCTCATCTTCTTGAAGTTGTGTGTGCATTCCTGCAACCCTAATTCCAACAATAGAGAGTAGCACAACACTCAAAGTAGATTGATGAGAATGAGTGAAGTACAAGTGAAGTGACATGATAAGGTTACTTACACAAACTAGATTGATGAGAATAAGTGAACTACAAGTGCCATAATACACACACTCATAAGAGTGTGTACATATGCTCAGGGAAAAAAACCTCCTAAAGAGGGAAAAAGTTTCCCATCCCATTATTAGTATACGTCCACAAATCACTACCATATAAATGGTGACATGAAGTGTCTTCATGTCACCATTTAGGGTGTATACTGCTTTAATGTCGAACATAGTTTGATGTTTTGGAATTTTAATATTGAGGAATTGAAAATTGGCTATCATTTCTCCACATCGAAAATTGAATCCTCTATTTTGCCAATTTCTAAATCTAGATTATAGTTGTTTTGACTAGCTTCTTTCAAAACCATAGAGAAGATATTAAATTATTAGCACTCAAAAAAGCACCAAGCTATATTACTAAGTTCTAAATTATAAAACATTTCAAATTCTCCATCTTAAATGCTTGTTGACTCCATAAATGTTTTCATTTTCTTCCTTTCATGTACCATGATATTCCTTTCTCAGTATGGCCTTTTAACCCCCCAAATCAGTATTCATTAAAAAAGAACCTAAAATAATAGCATGGTACTTTCTCAAATTGAACTCAAATGTATATTTACACCTTATTTATTGTATTACTAGAAAGAGTTCTTCTTGAATCTTTGTGGTCTTGGAAATGCATAGAAACACAAAGATATTTCTTTACTTCGAAATAAAATTATAATTTATTCCTTAGAATTTCTCATGGATGTGATAAATGAAGCTCCATAAATGTTTATTTTGAAGGACAAGATCAAGGATCATAAAAGATATTGTCATGTAAAGAGATAAATGACACACATGACAAAGGAAGGGGATAAAATATATTTCTAACATCCTATACAATGCGAAAGAACAAGAAGTACATTTGATGGGGCCAATTTTGATGTGAAACACAAGACATTGATAAGCAAAAAGCTTAATGACTTGTCCATCCACATAGAAGAAACTATTATGTACACATCCATGAGAGACTTTCTTTTAAAGTAAGTAAAAGGTAAAAAGCTTAATGACTTGTCCATCCACATAGAAGAAACTATTATGTACACATCCATGAGAGACTTTCTTTTAAAGTAAGTAAAAGGTAAGAAGGCATGGTTGGTAAGTAATAATTTTCCAAAGTGTGCCTTGTCATGTCACAAGGGGTGCATTTTACTTACTACCTATCGTGAGGGTATTATATACGGCAACATGTTAGTTGGAACATGTTCTAGCTAGAAAGTAGTAGGCAGCAAGATAGACTAGACTAAAAAAGAAACATGCGTGTAAGGTGACATGTTAGGTGCAACTTTCAGGTGATTTTGATAACATTGCATTGCATTGGACAAAACTCATGTGAGGCTTTCAATTGAGGTTGCAAGGTGCTATGGGGTGTTGAGACATCAAATCAAAATAGAATTGAAATTGGTCATTGAGTGTAAGAAAAAGACCGGTAGAGTGGAAATATATACAACATTTGAAGAAACATTTTCAGATCATTTAAGTGTTTTAAATCCTTGTGATAGACCCCACAACTATAAAGACTTCTTGAGTGCAAAATCATAAGATTGATATTACCTTTAAGGAGAGCTTTTATAAACTTCTACAACCACCAAAGGGCCATTGGGTCCAAGAAACCAACTTGAACAAGAGATTGAACACATGAGAAGTAAAATTGATTGATTTCCTAGATGTGTTTATATAGTTTGTATAAACTTTCAAATAAAACGGGACATGGGGTCTAGGAATAGAAGTTGTACAATAAAAAACATGAGAAATGGCATTGTTGAACCTCTAATTATATCTCAATAAAGCTTTTACAAGTTTAAAAGGGCTATCAGGCCTGGAGAAGTTGCTAAGGCTGCCCTAATTATTTAGGATATATCTTGGGCTTTAGTCAATGAAATTCTTGAGGCATCATAAAAAAGAATGCATGATATCACCCAATACTTTCAACTATCTTTTTTACAATGAAAATTCTTGAGGCATCATAAAAAGAATGCATGATATCACCCAATACTTTCAACTATCTTTATATTTACAATAGATGTTTTGTTTATTAGCTTCTAATAGTTGTCAAATAGCATTCATCTCAATCGCATATGTATTGGTTGTCCAATAGTATTCATCTCATACTCACATAAAGATACATGTAAAGTAAATCTAGTTTTCATTACCCTCATCAATAAGGTGAAGGTAAGGCACATCGATCCAATTTGTCCAAAGCCCATTAATTGGGAAAATAATCCTACATTAATAGACTCTTTGAAAACTAGGAAACCATGTCCATAGTTCATCTTCTTCTTCATAAGTGAGGGAATCATGTTAGCTTACGTTAGCTTTGCTCTTTGATGGTGAGATGAACTTACTAACCAACATAAGTCTTTATAAGAGGATGAGTAAAAGAAGGTGAATATATATTTCCCAGCCACACGGGAACTGCTGCACTCAAATGCTTAGGGGGGCTAATGATTGAAGTACTCTCATTTCTTAAGAAGCACGCCCCACACTCACGTCTTGTGTCTCAACCATGTCCCATTCTCCTCCTCCACACAGAGAAAGAGCATCCCCTACCTCCTCCATCTATCTGCCCTCAAGCATGCCCCACCCTTCATCCTCACATCCTCCTCCTCCTCTTGCACATCAACCATGCCTCCCTCTTCCTCTTCCTCCTCCTCCTCCTCCTCCTCCTCCTCCTCCTCCTCCTCCTGTGCCTCAATGACACCCCACCCTTCTCTCCTCTGCACATAAATAGAGAGTGTCATGTTGTCCTACAAATAGGTAGGTAGGTAGGTAGGTAGAGAGAGAGAGAGAGAGAGAGAGAGAGAGAGAGAGAGAGAGAGAGAGAGAGAGAGAGAGAGAGAGAGAGAGACTCCTCTTGCAGGCTATGTCAAACCTAGCCGAGAGAGAGAAAATGTGCATGGCCTATTCAGAGTTCAAGATATGGAAAGTGAGTAGGGAATGAGGGAGATATAGAGAGGAGGGTTATGTGAGGGGGAAGACATTTAATTCTCCCAATTGCGAGAGATTTTTCAATTTCCTCCTCACTCTCTCCCCCCTCTCCACTTACTCCACCCTACACTTCCCTCGCTCATGCCCTCTTCCCCTACCCTTATTTTGCAGGCATGTAGGCGAATCCTTCATTTTAGTCAATGTAGGCATCAAGATTGCTTCTCATCACAACAAGTGGGCCCTTTTTTGGAGGGGGGTGTGTGATAATCCCTCTACGCTAAGAGGAGTTGCCTGAAAGCAAAGCTCTCATTTAGTCGATGTAGGCATCAAGATTGCTTCTCATCACAACAAGTGGGCCCTTTTTTGGAGGGGGGTGTGTGATAATCCCTCTACGCTAAGAGGAGTTGCCTGAAAGCAAAGCTCGAAATTGATGCTTCACATATACCTTCACGATGAGAGAGAGAGAGAGAGAGAGAGAGAGAGAGAGAGAGAGAGAGAGAGAGAGAGGTTGTGTACGAGGAAGGATGGCCTCAACTCTTCCATTCTTACTAAATGAAGAAGCTTCTTTGTGCTTTCTTTTTATTTTTGACACACACAAATTATTAATGCTAATCATAGCTTTTCATAAGGTTCAAGTGGCACCAAACAAGGATATACTTTAGAAATTAATTTGAAGAAGAACAAGGGGGACCTAATAATAATTACTAGTACTCAACTCGCACGTTGCTGCGATATGTAAAAAAACAAGGATATACTTTAGAAATTAATTTGAAGAAGAACAAGGTGGACCTAATAATAATTACTAGTACTCAACTCGCACGTTGCTGCAGTATGTAAAAAAACATTAAGAAGCGAAATGCAGGAATGGAAACGGGAATACAAAGGGTCAATCAGTATACAAAGGGTCAATTCCAATACAAAGGATCAATCAAAGGGATTTTTTCCTCTTATTTTTTAGAAATCCAAGATTTCTTTTTTCTGTTCTCTCCTCTCCTTGGTTAATATGTAATATAAAGATAGATTAGCAATAATTGGTTTAGTGAGAAGGTAAAGGTCAAGCATATTTAATGGCACGTTTTCAGAGATTCACCATGTCACAGCAGCGTCAAAAGTCTCTGAAGATTTGTAGTGCATTTTGAAAGCTTGCCTCAGCGTTTTTGAAATCGTCGGGGAAAGCTAAATTTGGCGGGCGCCTTGCTAAATGTAGAGGCGAAAAACGCATCGTTTGTTTTGAAAAGGCGCCGCTACCTGGCTTTAACTCTTGCTAAAATACAAAGCTTTTGGCCTGCTTTTTACTGGCCCATTCTTTTTGTTGTTGCTGCGTTCCTTCACCTTGCTTTTCTAGCAGCTTTTCGCCTGCTTCTTTCTCCCTGCTTTCGTCCCCCTGCAATCGTCCAGATCAGCTCATTTTCTTATGCTAGAAATCCAGCGTCTCGAACCCATTTCATCTTTTTGGTTCTCGAGGAAGCGTGAAGCTGGGTTTATGCACAGGAGCTAGAAAAAAAAGCTGATTTGGGTGCTTTAAAAAAGCAGTAAATCAGAACTGGTAAAGCAGAGGGGGATGTACTGGGTCCTTTGAAAAGCAGAAACAATTGAATTGGCTCTTCCTCTGCAGCTGAGCTGTTTTTACAAAATTTGGGAATAATCCAAAAGCTTGAGTTGTCTTCTTTTACTATTTTCTTTCCCAATCTTTTTTTGGTCGAAGAAGCAAGGGCAGGACCACTTCAGCGACATTAGTCTCCTTCAGCTTCTATTTTCTTTTGGCTTTGTTTTTTGTTTTTGTTAAAAAAAACAAAAAATAAAAACACCCATTTCTTCTCTTTCCTTTGCTTTCATATCGTGATGGCAAGCAGCCCATCAAGCATACCTAGAAGGAGAAACAGGCCTGGCTGCATGGGGGGCGTTGCTCACCTGTTTGATTTCAACCAAGCTCTGGCTGGAAGGAAGCTGCTCACTGAAAAGAAGTATGACAAGAAGTATGGAGCAGGTAAGTGCACAACCCCTACGCATAAAGATAAATAGTGCTTAATTCTGTGCTTCTTCCTCTCATTTTTATTGAGGGCAAGACATGGGCTTCTCAACATACAAAACATGCATAATTCTATGGTTTCCTTTGCTCCCTCCCTCCACACACTATGCTCCCAACCCCTGGCAATTGCAAAATGCCTCTTGTGTGCACGCCATCTGTTGTCCCTTGCTTGTCCAGTACACAATTTCTCTGCAACTATGGGGACGTGTGGGCAATGGGCGTTGAGTCTTAGCTTCAAGCAATGCTTATGAATTGCTCGTATCAAGCCCATGCCTACATGTATGCAATGGTTTATTCCTGCCACAAACCCGGCTGCTCCATGACATAGCTGATCTTCCATCTTGGTTGCACACCTATGGCTCATCATCTGGATCGGGCTGTATGTATGTACTGGGTCTTCAGGCATTATATTGCCTGTATATGAAGTGTAAGTAAGATGTACCTAACATGGATGCTATAGTCGTTTCAATTGTACATCCAGCTGGGTAGTGTGTATCTGCCATGTTTTTCTTCTTGTTGTGTAGCTGGAAGGGCAAAACATTTGCTGTATTTTGCCAGGTCTCGAGCCTTCCAGAAACACTCCTATTGATGGCCTGGAAGAACCCAAATCCAAAATCAGCAGTAATGGAGAGTCTCAGGTAAAAAAATTATATTTCTATAAGGTTTGCTTGTTTCATTGGTTTGATTGCATCATTTGAAGCGTGCTTTTGAATGGTGTGGGTGCAGTTTGGAAAGAGTGCATCAGTTTCCAGAAGATTAAGTGAAGTTCCCATTAAAGCTCTGATAGCCGAAGAGATCTCAGGGGAACTTGCAAGGGAGCCGGAACCAAAGAACCGAGCTCCTAGTGTTGTTGCACGGTTGATGGGACTCGACGCATTACCTAGTGATTTAAAGAGTGAACAAAATGCACACAGAGGCAGTGGGATGGAGAATCTTGTACAAAACCCACCAGAAAGGCGTCAGCATGGAAAAATGCCATCGCATGGCCCCCTGGCAAGTGTGAAAAAGGCCAAACCTCTGCCTACTCGCAGCATGGCCAACCACACTGCTTCAAAAGTGTCAGACCAGGAAGAATGTATACTGGGCTTTGAATCTCTTTCATTGCAAAGCCATTCACATGAGCAAGATTTCAAAAAAGAATTTGAGGCATGGCAGAACTGGAAGTCAGAGAGTCATGTACAGACACAGGTGCTGGATGATCTGGATTCACAGTTGGCTGCTAAGCAGATGCTCATTAAGAAGAAGCTGAGCGAAGCTAAGCTAGGGCTTTTGTCGAAGCATAGTGGCCCACAAGGGAAACTCTATGAATCAAAGGAATTCATGGACGCCATAGATTTCTTGCAGGCTAATAAAGATTTCTTTGTAAGGTTTCTGGAAGAGCCAGACTCTCTGTTTGCAGGGCATCTGCAAAACAATGAAGAGCCAGGCAAGGTGACACAATTTGCAAAACACACACGACCTCATGCAGATGGGTCACTGGAAAACGGTATCAGGCCTCAACCTTGGGGGAAAGAGCCTCTGGAGTCAGTGAAAAGCCATCAAAAAAGCTCAGGAATAGATTTTCCAGTCGAAGAAAGGCTCTCGGACAGCTGCTTTGTGCCACCATTTCTGACTGAAGCTCAATGGAAGCAGATGCTTATTAAGAATAAGCTCAGTGCTGCTAAGCAGATACTAAAAGAGAAGAAGCTGAGTGAAGCTAAGCTAGGGATTTTGTTAAAGCATCGTGGCCCACAGGAGCTCTATGAATCAAAGGAGTTCATGGATGCCATAGATTTCTTGCAGGCTAATAAAGATTTCTTTGTAAGGTTTTTTGAAGAGCCGGACTCTCTATTTGCAAGGCATCTGCGAAACAAGGAAGAGAATCCAGTGCCAGAAAAGGTCTCAGAATTTGCAACACACATGCAACCTCATGCAGATGGGTCACCGGAAGATGTCATCAGGCCTCAACTTTGGGACAAAGGGCCTCCAAATTCAGTGAAAAGCCATCAGAAAAGCTCAGGAACAGATTTTCTGGTCAAGAATAAGCTTTCGGGCAGCTTCTTTGCACCACCATTTTTTACTGAAGCTCAAGGTAAGCATGAGGCTTCTCTGCGGAGCATTGAAAATAATGTAAGCAGCAGTGCCAAGCACCAGCAAGCGCTCACCAGGATAGTAGTGCTGAAGCCGGGTCCTGGAAAGGTCCGGAACTTGATGTCTATATCCCAGAACAGCTCCAGGTCTCCTAAGGACTTTTCTAATGCAATGGAGGTCATCAAAAAGAACAATATGGATGTTCTCCATGAACTCAGAGAAAGGCTTCAGCAAGAAGAAGACAGGGAAAGTTTGAGGAAAACCCGATCTAATGTCAATGTGCATTACAAACCTTCAAAGGATCCCAGAGAGATAGCTCGAGAGATAGCGAGGCAGGTGAGGGAGAATGTTACCAGAGACCTGATGGTTAACTCAAGGAGTACAGTGCCATCGATGAGTGGGGTCAGCCCAGGCGGGAAAATACAGTTTGATGAAATAGCCAATGAAGCTGGGGGTATGCCAGGTAGCAGCAATGGGGAGAGTTGTATGCGAAAAACCCTTGATCGATTCAAACCACTGAATGCTGAAAGGTCCAATGTGTGCCTACCAGAGCTCGAGAATGCTGTGTTAGAAAGGAGGAGTCATCTTGATGACCATGGCTGGCCTCCTCATTACCGGAGAAATCCAGGCAGGCATAGTGTAGATGCTACTAATGCAAGCCAAAACCATTGGATTATACCGACCCATGTGGAGGTTGATGGTGATTCAATCATTCATTCCCTCTGTAAGTCAGAAGCTGATGCTTATGCAAGAAATGAAGAGACGGTCAAAGATGATATGTGTAGAACATTACTGAGATCAAGATCTGTTCCCATGGGCTCATCCTCTCTTCATAGAAGCCAAGGGGAGTTCCAAGGGGAGGATCCAGGAATGCAAGTAAGTGATCTTTTTGTAGCAGGTGCAGCGAAGGGTGCAGCGAAGGCGGTGGTTGCAAACAGGTCATCTGATGCAACCACATGTCAGGTTGAGCCCTCAAGGCGATCCATCTTCAGCAGAAAGTGTTCAGGATCGAAGGGTAGCTTTTCCAAAAGCAGGAAACAAACTAGCAGCAACAAACAGGTGGATGAAATACCTTTTGCATGCAAAGAGCCTCCTACCCAGCAGTCAAGTAGAGATGCTTTAGCTGAAAGTGAAAAAAATCAATGCCAGATAGATGATACAGGACCAACCCTTGACATTGATTCGTCTGCATCCTCGTTTGAAAACTTTCTATCCTTGGAGGCCGCTCTTATGGAAGTAGACTTGGTTGGGGCCAAGGTTATTGTTCACCAGCCTTCCGGTATGGGATTGCCTGCCACTGGCAGTATTATCTTAGGAAGGCCTATGATATCAGAAGGTGAAGAGAGAAAAGATCAATATGAGCGTGAATGTATAGGGATTGTGGAAGACTCTGAAGTAAGCGATCTTATTTCTTATTATTTGCTATACATTGCAAAGGCAATGCTTTGCAACAGTAGTAATTTGTCACTGTTTTTTGTGAGTAGCTCTAGGGATGTGCAAATTGTTTTATTTTACTTTCTAACTTTGGCAGACTTCAACACATAGCCCATCACCAAGCCCAAAGAGACTAGCAAGCTTGGCAAGTGATGGAACTATGAGCATCAACTCCGAAGTTAGCAAAGGTCCGTCTGAACAGCCCAGTCCAGTGTCCGTCTTGGACGTACCTTTTCATGAGGAGTCAGCAAGCTCCGTGGAATTTGCAGAGATTAGCGCTGGGTTACAAGGTAATAACTGGTTATGATAAACCTAAGCAAGCATATTAGTCCTCTTTTAGTCAATACTGATTTGGTCTCGTTCTCATGTGCAAAATATCTGTGGTAATGCGGAAGAGTAGGTGGCTCTAATTAATGGTTTGCATATCTGCTCATCACTGAGTCGTTCTCTCTGAAGCCGCTTACATGAAAAGTTGAAAGACAGTGTCTGCTCAACCTACACCTTGGAGCGTTTTGGATGCTCCACATAGGCCTCAAGTGTTGTTCTTAATGATGGAATTGTACTTTATGATGGCTGCCATCCAGCGTAGGTTGGCTTGCACATAGGCAAACATCGTTGGCTCTTGAATTTGCAATCTCTTTGTCACAAAAGCATGATTCACAAGGTTGGTGCAAGTCTGGTTTTGCTCATGTATTCTCCTAGATCTTCAGATCTCTTCGGAGGGCATGCAATTGATCAATGTGTTTGCATCATCCAAAAGCTGCATTTACCAGTGGCAATGGCTCAGCCTGAGGTGGTGTAGCACACTTTTTTTCTTCATCTTCAAAGTCCACCACGTGTGGACCAAGTACCTCTTGCTTCAGAGCATCAACTCTAAGCAACCTCGGCTTTCTTTTTGAGCATTGTCATTGGATCAGATGACACATCTTAATGCTTTGTATGTTGATCACTTTAAAGGTTCACAAGTTGTAATACTACTATCATAGTCACAAGGGACGGGGGACGGGGACGGGGACGGGACGGGGGACGGCCATAAGTAGGGAACGGGGACGGGGGAGGGAACAGCACTCAAAAAATACTTTTTTTTTAAAGTTTTTCTACTCTACAGTTATTCTACTTTGGAAGTACATCAAAATGAGCACAAATTTACATAAAATGGTAAGCTTTTGAGTCATATTAACACCGGATGGTGGCCGATTGTGGCCAGATAGCATGAGACGATTCTGGAGAAGGTTGGCACACTGCCAACCAGGCTACATGCATATGCGGTGAGTTATTATACACCTACTGCATATGGGCTGTAAATTTTGGATCCGTTGCGGCGCGCAGTTTCACACCAGCCTACTTGGGGGAAGGTGCGGAGGGGGGCGTGAGCCCCTCTCTGCAGGGGGTCCGGGGGGGAGATGACTCCCCCCCGGCCCAAAGGGCCGTTTACGCTAAAGCCTAAACTCCATGCTTGTAGCCTTGTAGCCTTATATAGATATTAGATAGGCAAGAGAGAGGCAAGGGCAAGTGAGAGAGAGAGAGGCAAGGCCCAAGGCCCCAACGCTCAAGCCTAAAGGCCAAACCTCAAGGCAAGAGAGAGGCAAGGGCCAAGGCCCAAGCCTCAAGGCCCAAGCCTCAAAAGCTCAAGGCCTCCCCAAACGGCCAAGCCAAACAGCTAGAAACAGCCCCGCAAACGGCTAGAAACGGGCACAAGAAACAATAGAATGTCTCCCTGCCGTCCCCCCACAGGGCCGTCCCCCACAGCCGTCCCCGTTCCTACTGCCGTCCCCTTCACCGTCCCTTGTGAGGGACGCCTCCAGGGGGACGTCCGTCCGTCCCCTGCCGTCCCCGTCCCTGCGCCGTCCCGGCGTTCCAAGCCTCCGTCCCCTCCGTCCCTTGTGACTATGACTACTATAGTCTTTGGCAAACCACATCATGGAGGAGAGCTTTTTCAGCTGAGTTACAGAGGCTTGAGGGGGAGTATGGTTTCCGGCAAAAGCAAGTTTCGAAGAAAGAGAACCCTCAAGTCCAGTGGGGCAGTAGTTAGCCAGCATCTCCAAGGCAATAGCACGTACGATGATGGCTTATATGACATTGGCAAAGGTTATGATCTGGGAGACTTCATCCTAGATGGTGTGGTTCCAGTAGAGATATTATTTCCCGGGATAGAGCTCTTAGAGCAAGATCCCGATATCGAGCAGATTCCCAAGGAGGTTTCTCTCTCTGAATCCTGTCGGGAGAAGGATGAGGTCAGCATGTCAGTTTGGGAGGAACTTCAAGCATGAGCCTAAGCTTTAATACCATGATACTACATGAATACTCAAAGAGTACTTGCTTGCATACTTAAAAAAAAAAAGGTTACATATATGTAGCATGCGCCGAGCTAGGACCGTGTGAAACAACGAAGCCTTTCTTTAGACTTGAGTTTAGTGAGTCTAACAGCATACATGAATCTGAAAGAGATGTAGTAGAGATGACACCAGATGGGGTCCCGAATTACCCACTGAAGGCCCCCTCCATGCAAGCACGAGTATTTGCTTTATTTCTTCTTCTGGAGAATTGTAAACAAGCTGAACTATGTTCACAAGATTGAGCGGACACATTGACTAACTGACCGCCAAACGCAAGGACAAAGTGACCAAACGTTGGGCCGACTGTACATAAGCTTAGGCGATTGTGAAGCTATCTTCGAGAGTAATACAACGAAGCCTTTCTTTAGACCTGAGTTTAGTGAGTCTTTAACAATCCTTTAAAACAGTATACATGAATCTGAAAGAGATGTAGTAGAGATGACACCAGATGGGGTGCCGAATTACCCACTGAAGGCCCCCCCCATGCAAGCAAGAGTATTTGGTTTATTTCTTCTGCAGAACTGTAAACAAGCTGAACTATGTCCACAAGATTGAGCGGACACACTGACTGACTGACTGCCAAACGCAAGGACAAAGTGACCAAACGTTGGGCAGAACTGTACATAAGCTTTAGGCGACTGTGAAGCTATCTTCGAGAGTAATACACCGGCCCGAGACTGAGGGAGGGTGTGCTGAAAACTCCTGAAGAGACTGAGCTTCTTTGCCTTGGGCTGAGAGCACAAGTATGGCTGTAAGTATGCACAGGCACAAGCCTAAGCATACATGCTTGAGTACTGATGTTGATCTTTGATTTTCTGACTGATGTTCTTGGGACTGAATTGCTCTTGCCTCTTTTTATATGACCTATGGGGGCTGGTCAGCTGCCTGAAGAGGCTGTCGGCCTGCAATAGATACTCACGACTGGCTGCAAATGGCATTAAATGCCTTATGTGCATAGTCGGCTGGTGCAAGACTTGGTCGGGCTGTTGGGGCTGGTTAGGCTGCTGGCCGACACAGTCTGGCTTGGCCGACAAGCTGTCTGGCTTGGCCGACTGGTTCCCCAAGCCCATAAAGGGCTGCCGACTGGTCTTATGTGCATGACAAGGGGCTTGACTACCCCTTGCAAGGCTAGCCACCACTTGGGCTGCCTTGGGGCTGGCCTTAGGGCTGGGCCTTAGGGCTGGCCCCTTCTACATGTAATGCAACTATATGCCTAACATGCAACTACTGCTACGGTTGACCTTTACATGCTCTTGAATGATGAACACTTACTGAATTCTCCACACTGGCAAATTCTAGACAATCTACATACTGGCTAAATCTTTTCCCTGTATCTCTAACACAGTGGACTCTTGGACTGCCTGAATACTACCTTTACGAGAGAGATGCTGGAAATTCAGTATATTTCATATGGTACAAAAAGGTACCTACATCCACAGCCATAGGCTGCCTTTCTTAAAAGGTGAAACACACCAAAATAGTCCTAGTCTAGGGACCCTAAGGACCCACTCCATAAGGGAGTGAATGGTCTAACTCAATGAGCATCTGCGCCTATTTATAGGCCTTTGGACACTTGGACTGCAGCCGACTGGGCCTTTTTCTCCATAAATGCTGGTCCGCCACCATAAACGCTGAAGCGCATGCAGCCCCTTCTTCTGGTACAGCCGACTCCCATGTCATGCAGCTGACAGCAACTGTCTTTCAGCCGACAGCCCGACAGGTCATCCTTATCCTCTTCATGTCCTTCTCCTAGTCCACTACTGCCATATCTGCAGTTTGTGCTCGAAGTCCTGGTTTTAATGCTCTTTTTCTGGTTGCCCCTTCTGGACTAGCTACTGAGAATGTTCATGGCAATGCTTGCACATGACATCATCGCACACTCAGCTGCCTTTCTGACAGCTCTACTGGCCTGAAGATGGGAAATAAGTGGGATACCTTGAATACTCCAATCCCCACGAATACTAGTAGGCTCAGGCAAACCTTCAACGATTGTAAAGGTGTCCTGCCTCCAATCAGGAATGGGCGCATATTAGCGGAACCACTGAATCCCAAGGATCATGTCGCACCCGAGAAGGGGTGCGACAATGAAGTCCCTTTGAAACTGGGCCTTTTGAAATGTGAAGGCAAATTGTTGAGCTTTCTGAGAAATATGAGTACGTAGGCCGAGAGTGAACCCGTCCACGTCCAAATGATACGACAAGGGCACATTTCATCTTGGTCGCCAACTGCGGAGAGATGGCATCTTCTAAACTGCCCATGTCAAAGAGAGAACAACAAACTGTTGCCTCTTTGTTGTGCCATAAGCTTTGATAAGACCTTTTTGACGCTCCTCAACTCCGCTATCTTGCTTATCATCAAATACCACTGCGGGTACTGCATTCAAAGTGGGCAAAAGTGGGCAAAAGTTGAACAACATTGTGTCAGAATACGCAGCAGAGATGAAGACTAGATTTGGGAACACGAGCAAAACGCAGTGCAGAAAATCACAGCACAAGAGAGAGAGAGAGAGATAGAGGCGTGTAACTCTGCTCTATATACACAAGAAGATCCCGAGAATGATACAAAATGGAATGGGGGCCATGGGGCCATTTTATATGGCCCCAAATACCCAGTCGGCTTGTGCTAAAGGCAGCCGACTGACCCTGAACCTCCACGACCAGCAAATACAGCCAGTCGGCCAGCTGTCAGCAGTCGGCCATCATAGATATGGAGTTGTGGACCAGTACCATCAGTCGGCCAGCACAGATGTGGAGTCGTGGACCAGTACCATCAGTCGGCCAGCTCATAGGCCCTCCTGCCAACCCTGGGAAGCCATCCAAGCCATAGAAATAATAGGGAAAAATATGGGAAAAATACGGAGAGTAGGGAAAAATGAGAAAACACCTCATAAGGGTGGGCACACCCACAACAAAGGCCCTGGTGTATAAAAATAGACAGGAGATGACTTCTAACACCCCCTCTGAGCTCCTGGCTGTGAAACCAACCACAAGGAGCTGGGATGCCGCCTGAGCAAATCCTGAGATAGCGACTTTGTGAAGAGGTCCACCGTTCTCTCCTCTGTCGAACAGAACTCTAGCAAAGCAACGATCTGTTCACGAACAAAGTGCCTCTGGATGACCATGGTTTCCTCCAGTGGAAGCCCAATCCTGCAATGCAACCTCTGCATCCTCACCACCTCACAAGCAGCATCACAAGCAGCCCGGTACTCTGCCTCTGTCCTCGACAAGGCAAAAGATGACCGCCTCGTACTGCTCCGTAAAACTGCTCCTGGGCCTGATGTAGATCTCCTCGTGTCCGGATCTCCTCCCCAAACTGAGTCACTCCAACCGTGGAGTCAGACTCCATCAATCAATCCCCCTCCTGTGTAAAAGAGTCCATGATCCTTTGCATGCCGCAGAAACCACAGGAAACGCAATCCTGCCTCCCAAAGAGTCATCTGCAACCATGAGCTCAACTGCCTCATCAGGAAGCTCCCGTCCAATCTGGTGTCTATCAACCAGATCAATGAACCATTCTGCTTTTGAGTCAAAGAGGCATCACACTGCTCACAAGGATCAACACCTGTTACGGTGCAAAAACAAGTCCTCGAAACCTGATGAAGACCACGCAAGGCCTTTTGAAACTTGTCAACCACCCCCTCTGAATCCGCAACCACAAAGCCTGGAGTATGCACCTCCTTCTGCAAGTAATCAACTGCCACTTGCTTGGCTTTCCGAAAGGTCCCCGTGGAAAGAACATCCTCATCTACAGGAGGTTCTTTGTCCCGAATACTACGAGACATCAGAGCATAAGTTAGCTGTTCAGTTTCCTCTGACTGGCAAACACAAGAACTACCAACATCAGTACTGGAGAGTTTTTGCCAACTGCTGCCATCTACTGGCAAGCTATCCACCATCTGGTCCCGGAAAGTCTGCACCTGCAGGTGTCCACCACCTCCAGGTGCACAAAAGTCGGAGTCTTCATGATTGCTGCTGAGGAATCGTCACCCTTCTCGGTCTTCTACTTGGGACATTGCCTCCAATAGTGGCCTTTCTCGCCACAATCATTACAGGTCCTCTCTGCCTTTAGTTTCTCGCGGTCAGTAACGGACTTCTTCTCAGAAGACTTCTCCGACGAAGCCTTCCCTTTGCCCGTGTTACGGCCTTTCGACCGTTGGCCAGTTAAGGCCTCCGAACCTCCACCCTGAGGAGGGTTCGTGAATCGTTCCTCCTGGTCCAGGACCATGGGCACAAGCTCCTCCCACGTGATGGTGCTGAGCCTGCTAGCGGTAATCAAAGACGAGTAAAATGCTGAGTACTGAGAGGGCAAGCGTGACGGCAACGTTATGGCCATGTCCTCTGACGATATCTCCTTCCCAGTTTGAAGAACTTCTTGCTGAAGAGCTTGCAGCTTGTTAATATGCTCCCGCATCGTCGACGACTTTGCAGGGCTCATAACCCGCATCTGTACTTCCAAGGAAATCCTCTTCATGGGCGATACCCTGTTGTAAAGAGAGGCCAAATGCTGCAATATACCTCTGGCCAGTGTCATATGCTTTACATGATTGATTACCTGCGGTGTGCAGTTGAGAAAGATAAACGAACGGATCCTGGCGTTGACATGACCCCACATCTGTGTCTGAGCCTCCCAGTCCTTTCGGATCGACGGTAACTCCCCTTCCTCTACCTCCGGCCGTGGAACCCCAACAACGACGAAATCAAATGGGCGATACCCTGTTGTAAAGAGAGGCCAAATGCTGCCATATACCTCTGGCCAGCATCATATGCTTTACATGATTGATTACCTGCGGTGTGCAGTTGAGAAAGATAAACGAACGGACCCTGGCGTTGACACGATCCCACATCTGTGTCTGAGCCTCCCGGTCCTTTCGGATCGACGGTAACTCCCCTTCCTCTACCTCCGGCCGTGGAACCCCAACGACGACGAAATCAGCGAGGTCGTAAGACTCCAGAACAGATTCCATCATAACCTTCCATATGCCGTAGTTGTTCCCGTCCAACTGACGGTCCACCGGGAACGTGGGGAGTGTCGGGATCTTCACATGCCTCTCGGCCATCTCAAACAGATCTGCCATTGCGGGGATGTACTTTGAAAAGGGTGGGTGGGTGTTAACAAAGAAGAACTAACACTTGCAAGTGGCTGTCCAGCAAATCAGCCCGCCGTCCTCTTGCTTCTCCTCTTCTCGAACAGTTCCGAACAGTCCACCAATCAGCAACACAACAGTCCCCCTCTTGCTCACACAAATCCCAAGAACTATCTAGAGCCTAGGCTCTGATACCATGTCAGAATACGCATCGGAGATGAAGACCAGATCTGGGAACACGAGCAAAACGCAGTGCAGAAAATCACAGCACAAGAGAGAGAGAGAGAGATAGAGGCGTGTAACTCTGCTCTATATACACAAGAAGATCCCGAGAATGATACAAAATGGAATGGGGGCCATGGGGCCATTTTATATGGCCCCAAATACCCAGTCGGCTTGTGCTAAAGGCAGCCGACTGGCCCTGAACCTCCACGACCAGCAAATACAGCCAGTCGGCTCGGCCAGCTGTCAGCAGTCGGCCATCACAGATATGGAGTCGTGGACCAGTACCATCAGTCGGCCAGCACAGATGTGGAGTCGTGGACCAGTACCATCAGTCGGCCAGCTCATAGGCCCTCCTGCCAACCTGGGAAGCCATCCAAGCCATAGAAAAAATAGGGAAAAATGGGGGAAAAATACGGAGAGTGGGAAAAAATGAGAAAACACCTCATAACGGCGGGCACACCCACAACAAAGGCCCTGGTGTATAAAAATAGACAGGAGATGACTTCTAACACATTGGTGGTTGAGGGTGGGGGTGGAGGAGGTGGTACAGTTGTGGCGGAAGCCACGATAGAGGCTGGTTGTTTGCTCTTTTCCGCTTGCCATTTGGTACAATCCTTCTTGGCATGTCCCGTGTGGTGGTAGAAAAAACAACGGTTCTCTTTGAAGTACCGGTCCTTCTCATCTGACTGCAGGAATCCTCTGATAAGGCCCTCCTTGATCTTTTCTTCAGGGTTCTTCTTATCCATCTTGTCGCTCCTTCCTGGAGCTATTCTGGCCCTTCTTCTTTTGATCCTTGTTGTTGTTGTTGTTGGGAGCCCCCTTACTTGACTATTGGTTAGACGCCTAGTTTTGTTGGTTGGTCTGCATCTGTTGCTGAGGTTTGGGGGTGATTGGAGCGGTCTTGGACTTGCCTCCATTGAGCATCATCTCATGATTCTGTGCAAGAGCCATGTTATATGTTTGAGGTTCAGAATTTCGAAGGTTTTGCTTGATTCAGATTTGGGAGATGGACAAGTATCTTACTGGGCCACCATACTCATGGTCGTGGTCTAACCATAAATTACTCGGTTTAATCCTAACTTTTATTCCTAAGGATTTTTCTTCTAATTAACTAAAAAATTAACCGTGACTTCCAACCATAAGGGAAAATTCCAACTTTATGAAAATTAATTCCTTCCTGGCCACAATAGAATTAAAAAAATAGTTCTATACGAGAATAATGAGATTTTAAAAAATAACTCTTCTTCCAATTCACCAGTTTGTTCCTCTTTGCAAGATCATAGAAACCCAAGACAAAGTCCATTTGGCGGCTCCACACCTCACAGGTGATGCAGTCACTTGTGGTGGCAACATTGGTCCTGTTTGCACATAGATCCCTACACTGACTTACCGGACTATGATTGGGACACTTTTGTGTCAAATTTGAAGACCAGGTTTCTACCTCCACAGTACATGACAAATCTAGAAGATGAGTTTTACAAACTCACCCAGAATGGTTCCCCTATGCTCACTTACTCCAACAAGGTAATCACATCAGCTCAACAGTTGGGGAAGTCCGTGGAGGAGAAGCTCAGGCAGTTCATTCGGGGATTGGATCCAAACATTCGGTTCCTGCAACCAATCAATCAATTAACATGTTTCTGCAGGCACCCATGTTACAGTATGCATGTCTAGGTGTCGTAGATGTTGGATTTCCCAGGTATTTCTCTCATTGTTTTCCCTTTTTATTAAATCGATTGCTCTACAGAAGTTGTACAAGGTTTTTTGTTGGCATTATGGTTTGCATATGAAGTCATGTATCAGAGGGGATGAGTGTCGCGTGCACGCTCGTGCCATGGCTAATCTTTGGCATGAACAGCATTAATCCGTGATTAAGTCAGCATTTAGCATCATTAGCAGCATCAAAGCAAAACCATCAGCAGTAGCACCATCAGTTCAGTAGCATCATTAGCATCAACATAAGCATTAGCAGTAGTAGGACATCATCATCATCAGCCACATCATCATCATCAGCAGCCTCATCATCATCATCATCATCATCATCATCATCAGCATCAGCATCATCGTTATCATCAAAGGGAGGTGGAACCTTGTCGGCTGCCATCAGACTACTGTAGCCAGCAGAAGGTCCCAACTAGCCGACAGCCAAGCGTCAGAAGGAAAGGGCAACATGGCTGTATAGCAAGATAGTTAAGCGTAGCATTATGGGGATTTTCCTCAGTACCATGTCTAGCAGCAGCAGGCCGACTGCCTTCAAGACTGGTTGACCAGCTCCTCTAGGCATATATAAATACATCGTCATAAATTAATCATTCTCATAAGTCAAGCGTCAGAAGGAAAGGGCAACATGGCTGTATAGCAAGATAGTTAAGCGTAGCATTATGGGGATTTTCCTCAGTACCATGTCTAGCAGCAGCAGGCCGACTGCCTTCAAGACTGGTTGACCAGCTCCTCTAGGCATATATAAATACATCGTCATAAATTAATCATTCTCATAAGTCAGTAGACATTATGTAGGGCCAGAGGTCAACCCCTTTGGGGCTGACCAAGGGCCTAATCATGTACATCCATTTAGCAACCTTTTTGTACCATGATTTTGAGACGGAAAAGTTGTATGCTAAGTATACGAAGTGTGAGTTCTTCAAAGGAGAATTCATCTATCTAGGACATTGGATTTCTTGAAATGGGATGCTAGAGATCTTGAGCGGATACAGAAGGTTTTGGATTGGCCAGTTTCTCAGACTGTAAGGAAACTTAGGGCTTTTATTTACCGTCTTTCTTAAGAAGTTGGTGGTGAGGGATTATTCACAGTTAATCGTACCTTTCATGGACCTCCTTACGGTTAGAGGACGTAAGTCCAATAGCTTGATCTCTTGAAAGGAGAAGCTTGACGAGGCTTTTCGAGCTCTCAAGTTTAAGGTGAAGGATGCACTTGTATTGGCCTTATTGGATCCTAGCAGATCATTCGTGGTTTAGACGGATGCTAGTGATTTCATGATAGGCGTGGTGTTGTTCCAAGATGGCGGACCCGTGGCATTTGAAAGTAAGAATCTTGACTATACTGAGGTCAGATGGCACACTCACGAGAAAGATTTGTATGCGCTCCCAAAACTTGGCGACGTTATCTGTATGGAAGCAAGTTTGTTGTATAGAGCGGCCATGAGTCGATTAAGTACATATGTGATAGACCTGAGTTGAGGGGGAGGAAGGCACAATGGACTGAGTTGATGCAAGAGGTTTCTTATATAAGAATATGGCACAGCGGAAAGAGATAGCAAGACAAAGCACAATAGACAATGCAATAGATACACAATGGAGAGAATTTGAAATTCTGATTATACCAAAGAGGTACAAGTGATGGTGCTGTCCACCCGTGCGCTCTCAAGTAGAGCTTCGATGGCGATCTAGACAGACTCTGGATGGAGTATGTACGAGGTATAGAAGGGGGTGGATACTCACAAGCATTGGATACCTTAGCTCATGGAAACCATGTCCATATATAGTACTGTAGGCGGTGTGGTAGACGCGTATACAACGAGGGCGGTTACACTGCATAGACACGGTCACCACCTACGTATCAAGAACGCGGCCCACCGACCACCGCCCACTAATGATGAACCTAGTATCCGAGGGAATATTATAGGAAATATTCCTCATACTGTTGCCTCGGGGGCTTCAGCCCTCGAACCCCCACCAGCGGGGGCTGTTAGCCCCCTTGGGACCTCCCAGTTGGGGCGATGCCCTAGACCCCAGTTAATGCTCGTATCCCTGACCATCTCCTAACCATGATCAATGGTCACAATAATGATCCCATCGGCGTCTAAGCCGGGGTTCCCACTAAAGACATGCACCATTGCTACTCCTCATAATGGGGGCCTAACAAATGTGCATTATACATCAAAGTGAGATACATGCTGAGAGGCAGGCATTGAGTGTATACTAACACCCCCCCTCAATGTCCACTCGAAGATGAACTAGGTTTTTGGCCCAACGCCAAGTCGATAAAGATGCCGAGTGAGTTGGTCCTTCCCAAGAGCCTTGGTGAAGATGCCGGCGCAGTTTTGCTCTGTAGAGCAATACTCCAGCTCCACTATCTCATCCTCTATCAGCTCCTGTACGTAATGATACTGAATCTCAATGCGCTTCGTGCGAGCATGAAACACAGGGTTCTTAGACATAGCCATGCAACTCTGATTGTCGCACCTCAAGATTGTAGCCTCCTTGATCTGAACTCCCATGTCAACCAAGATTCTCCTCAGCCATACTACCTCACATGCAGCAAAGCAAGCTGCCTTATACTCAGCCTCTGTGGAAGAAAGTGCCACTGTAGGTTGCTTTTTTTGCTGGTCCAAGAGAAAGCACCAGAACCAAGCGAAAAACAATATCCAAAAACTGATTTCCTAGAATCACAATTTCTTGCCCAATCTGAGTCACAATAACCTGTCAGAGTGTCACCCATGCTGTAAGTGATGCCATACTCAAGAGTACCTCTGGTGTACCTAAGTACCCTCATCACTTCCTTCTAATGACTGTTGGAAAACCTGCTCAACACACCAATTGTGAAGCTGATATCAAGTCTAGTGTTAGTGAGAAAAATCAAACTCCCCACCAACTTCCTGTACTTCCTGATGTCAACAAGTGATGAAGAATCCTCTACAGAAAGCTTCATGTTCACTTCCATTGGCGTAGACATAGGCTTGCAGTTTGTCATCCCAAATGCTTTGAGAATCTCCCAAGCATACTTTTGCTGCAAAATGAAGATTTTACCTGACTCTTGCCAGACCTCAATCCCCAAACAGAAATGCATAAGACCCAAGTCTGTCATCTCAAACTCATGGCTCAGCATATCCATTGTCTTCTGGATCATCTCTTCATTGTCACCTGAAATGTTTAAGTCATCTACATACAAGACAACCAAAACAATCTTGCCATGACTTTTTAGAACATATAAGTTAGCATCAGAAGCACTTCTTATAAACCCAATCTTTTTGAAAAATTGGTCTATCCTGTGATACCATGCCCTTACATAGTTGTCAGGTACGATACCATAAGGTTCGTAAGATACGATACCGTGCGGGAAAATAAGGTACGATATAATTTTTTTTCTTATCGTACGATAAAATACAGTGTTTTAAAAAAATACTTATAAACTTAGGTATTTCCAAGTCCAGATATGGAGTATTTTAGAAAGGAGGGAAGCATCATAGTACGGAGCAAGCTCAAACAGCCATAGATAAGCAAAAAAAAGTACCATTACCTCACAAAAAATTTAAATTTTTTTGGGGAAAAAAATTTAATTTTTTTTAAAAAAATTATTTTTATAAATGAAAAAATCCGTATGAATCCGTACGAGTACGTACGATATTCCGTACGATAACTAGTCGTACGCCGTACGGAAACAACCCTGAGCCCTTACAATGCCTTCTTCAACCTGCAAACTTTGTTTTCTGATTTGGGCATCTCCAAACTTGATGGTTGAGCTACATATACCTCCTCCTAGAGATGGCCGTTCAGAAATGTTGATTTCACATCCATGTGAAAGACTGGCCACTTTTTGTGAGCAGCCAAGGTAAGTACCGCCGTGATAGTTGTCATACGAGCTGTGGGAGCAAAGGTTTCATCAAAGTCGAAACCCTCTACCTGTGCAAATCCCTGTGCAACCAACCTAGCTTTGTATTTTTCAAGTGAGCCATCAGCCTTATACTTAGCTTTCCAAACCCATTTGGTACCAATTACCTTTCTGTTTGGTTGGTCAACTAGCTCCTAGGTGTTGTTCTTTATGATGCTGTCATACTCAGACTGCATCGCAGCTTTCTGCTTTGGATTTGCTAAGGCTTCATTCAAGGTGGTTGGCTCCTTCACTGTTCCCATTATCTCAGCCATCAAGGCCATATTGACAATGAGATCAGATGCTCTTCTGTGCTCCTCTATTCTCCTTGTTCTGTGTGGTGCATCTGTTGAAGATTCGGGCTTCTCAGGTACTGGATTACGCTCATCAAAGAGCTGTTGTGCCCACTTTGGAAGTGGCTTTCCTTGTGGTGCAGCAGCTGGCTGTTGTGATCTGTGAGAGTCTTCATCCTTTGAAAACTCCTCCTCCTTGAGAGGAAATCTGACTGGTGGGTTGGGCTCATGGTGGACTATTTCTCTAGCTGATGATAGAGTGGACGGACCTCCTTTCTCCACTGAGTGTGGCTGTTCTGCAAATACCACATCTCAGCTGGTCACAATCTTCTTTGTCTCTGTATCATAGAGCCGATATGCCTTCGACTCTTGACTATATCCAAGAAAGATACACTTCTTGCTTTTGGCATCTAGCTTGGTTCTGGATGCATTTGGAATATGCACATAACATTCACAGCCAAATGTTTTGAACTGAGAAACTGAAGGTTTCTTACCAGAGTAGGCCTCTTGAGGTGTAACATCCTTGAGTGCCTTTGTGTAGCTCTGATTGAGGACATAAATTGTTGTGTTGACTGCTTTAGCCCAAAATGTATTGGGCAAACCCTTTGCCTTCAACATGCATCGAGCCATCTTCAGGATAGTTCGATTGCGGCGTTCTACAACACCATTTTGCTGAGGTGTGTGAGCAATGGTGAGTTGGCGCTTGATGCCATTCTCCTTGTAGTAGCTGTCAAATTCCGTTGAAAGGAATTCTCCTCCTCGATCTGTACGAAACTTCTTCACCTTCTTTCCTGTCTCATTTCCACAAGCTTATGCCACTGTTTGAACTTGCTAAAAGCAAATAAACCCACATCTTCCTATTGTAATCGTCGACTAACAGCATAAAATAAGAAGATCCCCCTAATGCAGTAGTAGACATTTTACCACAAAGCTTAGCATGTACTAGCTGTAGAAGAGTCTTTGCGCGATTGCTGCTTTCCTGTGGAAATGCCTTGCGTTGTTGCTTGCCCATCATATAGGCTTCACATGGTTCCTTCAATTCTGAAAATGCAGGCAAATTGGCTACCATACCCTTTTTCTGTATCTCCTTTAGCACGACAAATCCAATGTGACCAGATCGCTCATGCCAAAGCTTGCTTGTGCTCTTATTTGCAGACACTGTAAGGGCACTCAGCTCATAGAGATTGTTGTGCCTTACTCCTTTGCCGACTACCTTGCCAACAACATCTAGAATTTTTGCTTCAGTTTTCTTGAAGCGTACTTCAAGCCCACGATCTGTCATCGTAGCAACTGATAGTAGATTTCTCTTTATCTGGGGTACATAGAGCACATTTGACAGCTTCTTCTCTTCACCTGTAGCTGCCACAAAAGATATGGTTCTAGACCCTTCGGCTGGACATTTAGCATTATTTCTAACAACAACACTGATGGGTTCCTGTAGAGGCTTCCAGGAACTATACCAGTCCTTCTTACTGGTCATGTGTCAGGATGCTCCACTATCCAAAATCCATGAATCATCAATTGAAGCCTGAGCAGATGAACATACCTCTTCAATGGCGGACCCAAAGTTCAACCTCGGTCTCGACATTGTTGATTGACTCCTTTCCCTTCCATGAGGACTTAAAGGTGCCGTTCTTCTCGTCAGTCTGCTTCTTTCTATAGTCTTTGATAGCGTGATCCATCTTGTCATAGTAATAACAGCTCCCTTGAAACTTCTTCTTCTCAACAGAAGATGTCGTGCCTTTGCCTTTAGCATTGGCCGAAAATGCAGCATCACTACCATCGCGGGTCTTTAGCCGCATCTCCTCCTCAAGTAGCATAGCACTAAATTCTTCAAAAGATGGTACTCTAACCTCAGTGTTTAGTGATGTAGCCAAGTCGTCATACTTCTGTGGAAGAATTCGGATGCACCTCCGGGCCAACTCCTCACTAGTGTGTGTAATCCCTACAGCAGCCATTTGATCTTGTAGATTTTTGATCCGTGAGGTAAATTCTTCAGCAACTTCTCCTTCGGTAAACTTTTCAGCAGAGCAAGCTGATTCTCCATGTTCAAAATCCTGGTCTGATTGCGGGTCTCATATTGATTTCTCAGTATGATCCAAGCCTCTGTAGTCTTGGTAGTATGTTGAATTAGAGTGAGAACACAATCACTTATGCTGGTGACGATTGCACAAAGTGCGTCAGCATTGCGCCTTCTCCATGCCCGAAGAAGTGTAGCATCTGGAGGAAGCATGTTTGTAGGGTTGTTGGGGTTGGGACTTCCCACTGGTTCTGCATCCATTCCCAGAACAGTTTCTAGGAGCTCATAAGAGTCTAGAATGGCATTAATTTTGAATTTCCAAAGAGTATAGTTCGTCCCATCAAGCTTGCCTTCCATAAAGGCAGGTGGACGAATGCGCAAGACTGGTGCAGGTGCAGCAGCAGCAGCAGTAGAGGTAGAAGCCATTACTCCTAGGGTTCTATGCAAAGAAAGACTAAACTTTATGCACTATTCTTGCCAAGAGCACCTAAGCTCTGATACCATATAAGAATATGGCACAGCGGAAAGAGATAGCAAGACAAAGCACAATAGACAATGCAATAGATACACAATGGAGAGAATTTGAAATTCTGATTATACCAAAGAGGTACAAGTGATGGGGATTGCGTATCTTGTGGTTTCTGCAGCATGCGAAGGATCATGGACTCTTTTACACAGGAGGGGGATTGATTGATGGAGTCCGACTCCACGGTTGGTGTGACTGAGATTGGGGAGGAGATCCGGATACGAGGAGATCTACTTCAAGCCCGGGAGCAGTTTTACGGAGCAGTAAGAGGCAGTCATCTTTTGCCTTGTCGTCGACAAAGGCAGAGTACCGGGCTGCTTGTGATGCTGCTTGTGAGGTGGTAAGGTTGCAAAGGTTGCATGGTAGGATTGGGCTTCCACTGGGGGAACCCATGGTCATCCAGAGGCACTTTGTTCGTGAACAGTTCGTGCTGATGACATCTTGCTAGAGTTCTGTTAGAGTTCTGTTCGACGGAGGACAATACGGTGGACCTCTTCACGAAGTCGCTATCTCAGGATTTGCTCAGGCGGCACCCCAGCTCCATGCGGTTGGTTTCACAGCCAGGAGCTGAGAGGGGGTGTTAGAAGTCATCTCCTGTCTTTACTAGACACCAGGGCCTTTGTTGTGGGTGTGTCCGCCCTTATAGGTGTTGTTCTCATTTTTTCTCACTCCCCGTATTTTTTCCCACATTTTTCCTATTTTTCTATGGCTTGGGTGGTTGCCATGTGGTGGCTGGAGTTCTCAGGTATACTACCCGACGAGTCACTGTTCTGGTCGACTCATGACAGCTGGCCGACTGCTGGTTGTGGCTGGACGTGGGGCTTCAGGGCCTGTCGGCTGCCCTCTTGCTATTTTGTATTTGTATTCCGGGATCTTGTGTATATACAGTAGAGTTATACGCCTCTCTCCCTCTCCATTGCTGTCTATTTCCTGCATTTGCTCTTGTGTTTCGAGATTTAGTCATCATCTCCGTTGCGTATTCTGACACATCAATGGTCACAATAATGACCCCATCGGCGTCTAAGCCGGGGTTCCCACAAAAGACATATGCACCATGGCTACTCCTCATAATGGGGGCCTAACAAATGTGCATTATACATCAAAGTGAGATACATGCTGAGAGGCGGGCATTGAGTGTATACTAACATCTTATAGACTAGAGTTGCCTTCGAATGTGAAAGTTCATCTAGTCTTTCATGTCAATTGAGTTGACTGAAAGAGATGCTGGGAGCTGAGGATAACCTTGTTACTCTTTAGGAACTTGTTGAGGTTGGAGGACTTGCCCTATGTTCCACATGAACCCAAGAGGATTATAGATTTCAGGGAAAGACAACTTACGAACAAGTTGGTTGATTCTTGAATATAAGATTAAGTGGAAAGATAGGACGGAGGAGGACTAAACTTGGGGCTCGGCTGTTAGTTTGAGTACTGTTTATACATGAGATCTTGTATTTGAAAATTTATGACCTGCAGCTTTAGAGTTTAGGAGGAAGGTCCAATAGCCATTTGGCATTCCACCTTTTGAATCACGCTTTTATGACATACATCCATCCTGATGTCAAGAGCTTGCTTTTGATGGCCTTTGGTGGCATTGTTGCATACATTGTATCTAAGGTTTTTTCAGTACCATGTACTGTATGGAAAGATTTGGAAAAACACGAGGTCAATTTTGTTGTTGTTCTTCGTGTTTCCAAGTCAGTTGCTTGCTTCTTTTCTTCTTCTTGCTTGATATGGATCTTCTCATACATTACATTTATCTGTAACTAAGTATAGTTTTCTCTTTAGTGTATTAAATATAAATATGCTCATGTCTATCACATACCCACAAAAAAGTGCATTTTTGTCCCTTTGAAAACTACGAAACTTTTCAGGCCCAAAACATATTTCAAAACCCAGAGGCATAGGTGTTTCGCCCGAATTTTTGTTTTTTTTTTTTGGAGGGGGGGCTTTTGCCGGTTTTTTTGTGCGCCTATTTTGCAGCCCCACATTGAGCATCGGAGCCCACTCACATCTGTACTCCATATAACAGGACCTGCATGACCAAGGCATTTTTAATGGCATGGTCAAGCCAGGTGCTACCATTTGTTAGCCATATGATGGCACCACATTGCAGACTTGAACCCAGGATCTCTCAGGTAGAAGCTTGATATTGCACGAGAGAGAGAGAGAGAGAGAGAGAGAGAGAAGAATATGATATGCTATATGGGCATTGGAATTATGCTGTCTAGGTTGATGTCCATATTTGTCTACAACCCTCACGGGCATGTTAGAAGTAGACTTTTTGCAATATTGTGTCCTTGCTGCTTCTAACATTCTGTACCACTCTCCCTTTATATATTGCAGAGTTGCGGATGCGTCTTCGGCTTCTCAAGCTTCTTGACCCCCATGAGGCATTGTCAAATTCAGAAGCCTATCAGGAGGAAGATGAGAACCCATCCACAACTAATGATCTGTATTCAAATATATCTGATCCTGACATTTCAGGGCTGGATTGCTTCTCAACTCATATCAAGAATTCTGATTTGCTAGTAGATGGGATGGATTGTCCAAAAGGAAAAGAACCCGAGCTGCTTTATGTAAGGAATCTACTTGTTGCATCTGGATTTACCGGCGATAATGCTGCCATTTTGACCCGGTGGCACGCGCCTAGTCAGCCCCTAGCCTCTTGCATCTTTGAAAAGATGGAAGACAACTATAAAGCTGGTCAGATTGACAATGAAACATGTACACAAGAGGAAGGTGTGTTGGCGGGCTCTCACAGCCGGCACCTTCTCTTTGACAGAGTCAATGAAGTTTTAGTTGCAGTTTTAGGACCAAATGTGAACTGCCGCATGTGGTGGAAAGATCCATGTAAATCAACAGTCCTTGCGATGCCATCTGGAAAAGATCTCGTGTGGCGGGTTTGTGCTGAGATTTGTAATCTTTCTTGCCCTCAATCTGAGGCTCAGGATACGTTGGGAGATCTGGTGGCAAAGGATCTTGCCAGGAAAGATCGATGGCAGGATCTTGGGATCGACATTGAGATGGTTGTGCTTGAAGTGGAGAGAGCCATTTTCAATGATATGATCCAGGAGACACTGATGGTCTTCTAAGCCTGCAGCTGGACATGCCTAATTGAGCTATTAGTTACAGTGAAGGCTGACCCCAACCAAGGGAGATGAAGCTTGTTTTCTCCTTTCTTGTGCAAGCAAAACAAGGATACAAAGTAACAAACAACCTTTCAGGAACAAGGGCGTTCACCTTCCTCTATAGCCACGTGCCGAGCACATGAGTGCAAGTATTGTCTCAACTCCCCCATGTATTTTGATGAAGATGTTGTGGGGATAGTGCCCTGTTGAGCTCATAGCTAAGATCCATGATCTTTGTGATCACTTTGCTGGATGTGTAGTAGCAGAGCTCTGACTTTGTGCTGGTGTTTGCAAAGTAGCACACTTTTTTTTATGCCATATTCATGCACACACTCTCCCTTTACTCTGAAGACTAACGTCTCCTCTCTTCTACATACTTCTTCATGCTTTGTTGTTGGCAATATGTAGAAGGGATATTTATGTTTACCAAATCATTTCTAGATTACAAGGTTTG
The DNA here is from genome assembly GCF_041138505.1 of Cibotium barometz. Taxonomy (NCBI): domain Eukaryota; kingdom Viridiplantae; phylum Streptophyta; class Polypodiopsida; order Cyatheales; family Cibotiaceae; genus Cibotium; species Cibotium barometz. The sequence goes on along the minus strand of NC_141062.1, from coordinate 25,455,634 downwards.
TAGATGCCTTACGAGTGCAACTTGGTTGTGGAGCTGTAATGAATTTGAAAAGGATTCACATTGTTTTGTTCAATGCAATGAAATGTAGCAAAGCAAACCTACTTCAACCTTTGAATGAATGATCTCGTGCTTTCAACTTTTTGAAAAATCAAAGCATAGGAGAGTTCACATTAGCTGGGAAATCTTTGCGAGTGTCTTCGGTATCCTCAGCCGAAAGTTGAACTCTCTCTAATGCTTTATGGGAAGGTAAGGCCACAAACACTATCAGGTGTCTTGTCTATAGTCCACCAAAGCTTCATGTTCTCAAATAGCTATCTGTTTCTACGGTCGAGTTTGGAGTGGCAAGAAACTCTAGCCATCGGTTTTAAGGTCTAGAATGTTGTGAAATTGTGGCAAGAAATGTTAAATGTATAGAAATCCTAGTCCTTTCAAAAAAGTTGAAAAACTAAGTGCCATTACTTAAAGACTGTTGAGGGCAAGCATCTACTGAACAAGCTTGGGCATCTTGAGTACAACCATTGCAAGCTGCCAAACAAAGTCCAATTAAAATTGTGCAGACTTAGGGTGGTTTAAAGCAAGTGATGAACTTCATGATTAAAGAAGGTAATAATATACTAATTGTACTTAGAGATTCTGTACTTAGAGATTAAGGCTAGAGCTTGTTGACCCACTTTTTGCCACGTCCCCCCCCCTCCCCCCTCGTGTCTAAAAGGCACGGTGCATTTAAGAGGGGGTTCAAGTGGGATCGACGGCTGAGGGGGCCCGATTTTGGACGGGGCCGATCTGGGCCATCGGATCCCCGAAAGTAAACTAGGGCCGCTCGATAGTAAACTAGGGTCCGAAAGTAAACTAGGGCTGCCCCGCATAACAAAATCATATATTAATAAGGGCCGAGTACACTAGCTAGCAGAAATTATAGCCTAATGGTAAGACTATGGCCTCCCTAGCGGCACGTCGTGGGTTCAAATCCTTTCTTTTGCAATTTGAGACTTGGGTAAAAAAATTATAAGTCCAAACTCGGGAACTGGAGTAAACTAGGCAATTTGGCAAGCCCCCGACTTTACTGCGGGGTGGCCCTAGATCTTTTATAAACTAGGGGAGGTGAAGGATCCTAGTTTACTTCAGAGGCCAAGTGCGGACATCACAAAAAAAACTCGGCCTATGAAGTAAACTAGGGATCCTAGTTTACTTCACAGGTCGAGTTTTTCACCAAAAAAAAACTCGGCCCCAGTTTACTTTTGTGGCCGAGTTTTTTTCGGCCCCAGTTTACTTTTGGGGATCCGACGGCCCTGATCGGCCCCGCCCAAAATCTGGCCCCCTCAGCCGTCGATCCCACTTGAACCCCCTCTTAAATGCACCGTGCCTTTTAGACACCAGGCCCCCCATCATATCACCTCACCCACCACACTTCACGTGCAAGAATGTGGAGCCCAGATCTTGGATTTTCCCCCAGGACAGGAGGACTGAAGCTGAAAGAGTTCAAGCAAGTAGATTAGCTAGTAGTTAGCATACGGAGGAAGAAGATTAGAAGGAATAGCTAGCGTGGTGGTGTTGTCGCTGCCTATCCAGCCCACCTGAACAAGTCCCTTCATGGGCAGAGAATTTGTGGCGAAACTAGAGCTAAGCATCGACTCCAAAGAAGTACTTCCAATGTGGCTCAGCACAGTATATGCCTCTAACCTTGATTAATGAGAACTTAGTGAGAAGCTTTGTTTGATGAGTCTCTTATTAAACTCGATAAAAGTTGTTAATACCTTGATTAATTTCTCTCTTTGTGGTTAGCATTGTGTTGCTTACTCATTGAATGGGTTTCTAGCTTATGTTTTGACATGCCAAATGGACTCATTGATTTTGTTTTAATAAATTCGAGTATCTAAGCATGACAATAGTTGGGTGATTTTTGAGAAAGTTATACCCTTCTCACATGCCAAAAGCAGGCCGATAAGTAGATTCTCAACCTAAAAAGGGTTTTCCTTTCTCAAAACACATCCAAATACCCAATGAGTTCATATAGAATGTTAAAATTGTAAAATTTTGCATTTGGAAATAATATTTTTAGTTATGAGGTTTGAAAAGAAGAAGTTAAAATTCAAAAAACAATTTGTAATGTTCTTGTGTGTGCATTCCTACTTTGAGTTTTTGGTGAGATTAGCACACTATTGGCATGCATATTTGATGAATTTAAAGATTATTTTTAAAAAAAAAGGGAAGCTTAAAAACACAATTCTTAGTGAAAAAAATGGGAAGCTAGAAAAGCTCACTATTTTAGCTTGGAAGCTCACCAAATGGTATTCCTTGGAAGTTCACCCCACAAAATATCACCAAATATTATTCCTTACATTAATGACGTGTGAAGGTCAACGTACCATACACTCTTAGTAATTTACATCAATAAATTCATTATGTAAATGATATATTGATGCATACTTTCAAGACTTTCATTCATAATGTAAGCGATAGATTAATGTATACTTTCAAGATTTCCATCTTCTTGGATTGCTCTTTTCATGTGGCACACTTCTTCTAGATAAACATATTCTTTTTTATTATTCCTGTCCTCACTTTGACTGTGTTTTGTTTTGATCATAATCCTTTGATCTAATATTAGAATATGATCATGTTTGTACTCAAATCAAAGTCTACAATCTAATGATTTCTAAAGAAACATATTCATGTGCTTGAATCTTAGTAGGATGAAATTCTCTAAGGTGAGAATAAGAGAAAATCTTATCTTACTATGATTGGAGATGAAGATTGTGCAGATGGGTGTAAAAGAGGAATCCTTTCCTCTCTAAAAGAGCGCATAAATTTATAAATCATAAATCTGTTAGAATTTTCATAAGTTTGAATCCTAGTAGGATGTAAAGAGGGGGCTTTCTTTTATAAAAAGGGAGCATAAATCAATAAAATTGTAAATCTATTAGAATTTGTAAAATCTTAGTAGGATGCAATTCTCTAAAGTGTGAAGACAAGAACATCTTATCTTACGATGATTAGAGATAAAGATTGTATTGAAGATTTTGGATGTAAAGAGGGAGCCCTTTCTCCATAAAAAGAGAGTAATGTTCTATTTTCAATGAATGAAATCATTTTTATTATTTTGGAACTTCAAATCTTATCCACGATGTAGGTTTTGTGGAGCTTGTTTTTGTTGAGATATTGAGCTCAACTAGTGCTGCAGACATTGATGACCCACCTGGGTAATAGTCTCCGCAGTTATGCCACGCACGATTAGTGAGATTATGGTTGATAACCACTTTGGAGTACTAGATTTATGGCATAGTTAAAGCACCAGCTCATGTAGTTGAGTTCACACTATGGACCGACCTTTGTAAGTTATAGTAGGAGAGTACTTTCCCATATAGTATGTACTCTCGTTGATTTTGGAGCAACACCTTTGGTAGCTATGAGAGCTACACGTAGACATGGAAGTTACTATCTCAGATTGAGGCAGTCCCTTGGTTGAAGGAAGAAGACTATATTGTGTGTGGTTAAATTTGTTAATTGTGTTTTTTTACGTTCTAGCATGATACAGGGTGCATTTTGAGCCCGTTTTAGATCTGCAAGTTTTTCAGGCACTTTGTGAAAGTGTCGATTTTGATTATATATGCCCAATTTCTCGTTTGGTGCAATGTTACGACAAAAATTTGGTTGTAGGAAAATCTATGAAGAGAATCTAAATGTTGCAAGTGTTGATAAATGTATGTTTATATGGCTGGTTCACATAAAGTTGCAGTGTAAGAGGTTTATAGTACCGTTGTGTTGGAGATTGTAGATTGGCTACTAGAAGTGTATAAGTTTTTTGAAAGAACCATTCGGTAAGTTGTTGTAGGTAATCATGTCTGACAGTCTATCTAGGCACGGAAGTTCAGGTTGATCAATTTTCTTACGGGAAAAGAATATTGGGAGTTCATCACAAGTGATGAAAAGAAGCTAGAGATTGATGAAGAAAATCTGGCCCCACAACATGTGCAAGCATTGGCATGAAAGAGCCAAAAAGGCGCTGTATTGGTTTATTGTCATCAATGTGACAAATTTTATGATTATGCATGTACACGATGCACAAATGCCTAAGGAGCCTTGAGACACCTTCGTGAAGATGTACAACACAAACACTCAAACGTGAAACATGCAGCAAGATGCACAAATGCCTAAGGAGCCTTGAGACACCTTCGTGAAGATGTACAACACAAACACTCAAACGTGAAACATGCAGTAAGATACAGATAAAGTAGGAGTTACATAATGTGACCAGAGGAAAGTAGCGTATAAATGATTACTCGGTGAAGGTTAAAGGGCTTGCAGATGTCCTTGTTTCTATTGGATCACTGATGATATGGCGTCCGTGACCTTGAATGGTCTTGGCAAGGAATACAACTAGTTTCAAACCTGCATTAGAGTTTGAGAGAACTTTCTTGATTTTCAAGAATGGATTTCTCTCCTCATCCATGAAGAGATAAATATTGGGGGACGTTCATCCTCTGGAAATACAAATGAACATGCCTTCTACTTAGATACAGGCAGAGGTAGAGACATATTGTCATTAAAAGCACAAGAGGTGTTGGTCGGTTTGGAAATCGAAACCACCATACGGTTGGAAGAGAGAGGGTGAGATGGTTAGCAAAGAAATCAAAATATATGAATAACATAGAGTGCTAGGGTGAGATGGTTAGCAAAGAAATCAAAATATATGAATAACATAGAGTGCTATTACTGTGGAAAACTAGGGCACATGGCAACGGACTGCTATAAAAAGCAGAATGATATCAAAACTAAAAAGTTATAGTAAGGCAACTATGCATCATCAAGTAAATAGGGTTATGATAGAAGTGAGCATTTGTTTGTGATGCATCACATGCTCAGTTCCATGATAGGAGACGTGCCATGATTGTGAGATATTTGGTATGTGGATTCTGGCACCTCTAACCACATGATCAGTCATGGGGGTGAGTGATTTCAAGATATGTAGAAAATGGAAAAACTAGGATAATATGTGGAAATAGGTGATGATATTGTGCATGTTGGTAAAGAGCCATTATCTATGCAAGATGAACAAATGTACTTGGTAGATGTACTTCATGTGCCAAATATTACAAAGAACTAGGTTTCTACTTGGTAGATGTACTTCATGTTCTTAATATTACAAAGAACTAGGCTTCTATTAGTTTAGTAGGGTCTGCAACAACAAGTGGTTTAATCCTCAAGGGTGTCTTATGAAAGACTTTAAAAATCAGTGTCGCTTGGTTGTAAAATGTAACATAAATGGCAGGATGTTTACTTTGGATGTTAATATGCTTGAGGTAAAGACAACAATGTTTGTATGTGGGACATGTTTCATTGTAGATATTGACATATGGTACAAGCACATTGGTCATGTGATTATATAACGAGACTGAAGTCTATGCAAGCCCAAAATATTATGGGTGGTTTGCCAAAAATCAAGGTTGATGGTATGCATAAAGTATGTGAAGCATGCCAACTAAGCAGGCCAAACATGCCTTCCCGTATAAAAAGCATGTCAATGCAAGGCCATTGGATATTATATATTTGGATGTATGGGGAGGACTGACCAAGATTACGACAATTTCAAGTTGTAGGTATTATATGTTACATTCGTTTGATGATCACACTAGGAAAGTGTGGGTTTATTTTATGAAGGAGAAAAGTGAGGTGTTTGGCACTTTCAGAGATTTAAAGCCTTTGGTCGAGAAGGAAAAAGGTATACAAATAAAATGCTTGAGATTAGATGGTGGGGGAGAGTATTTTTCCAATGAGTTTAGTGATTTCTTGAGAAAGAAAGGAATCAAGAGACAATTTACATGCAGGTACACTCCAACAAAATTCCAGATAGGAAAAATAAGCACGTTGTAGAATTATTTTTGAGCAGAAGTAGCAGCAAGTTTACATTATGAACGTGCCCCACTACAACCATCTGTTCACGGTATGACGCTTGAAAACTTTTTACACGCATAAAACTAGATATATCTCACTTGAAAGTGCTTGGATGTATTACATATATATGTGCATGTCTTCGCTGAAGTGGTAACAAAGTTAGATCCAAAGGTAGAGAAATGCATTTTCATTGGTTCTTCTTTGGCTATAGATATTATAACCCTACCACTCGTGAGATGTAAGTGAGAAGATATGTTACAATTGTTCATGGTATGACGCTACGCCTGAATAGACATTTACATGCATAAAACTAGATGTGTCTCACTTAAAGTGTTTGGATGTATTGCATATGCGCGCGTTTATGATGAAGTGAGAATAAAGTTAGATTCAAAGTCATCTTCATTGCACCAGTGTGATGAAGGCAACGGAAGATGCACATGTAAGAAGTAATGTTGCTGTCCCATATACAAAGTAGTAGTCATAGGTGGTGTGCTTAGTGGACCGAGAGAGTCATCTAGCAGTGGATCCAATGTTAGTTCATGTTCAGGCAAGTTGAGGGGACAGATGTAGGTACAAAGGCATCATACAAAAAAGGGAAGGAAAAGGTAGATCAATCTTTTGTGCTTGATCTATATCAGCAAGTTACTCATATATGGATGGTGGCTCTAGTGGCTTAAAGCAAAGCCTTGATGAGGAGCTTGGCATTATGTCTCAGTGGTTACTCCTGGTGCAAGGAGAACCAGCATTATTTAAGGACACCTAGCACTGATCCAGGTGTATGTAGGTCTACAAGGGTTAGATACTTTGTTGTGGATAGATTGAGATATGATATGATGGATATACATCCCATCATTATGCATACATGGTTAAAGCAATATAGGAGTTGGAGCTCACTTGTTTTGAGCAGGCCCTTGGAAATAAAAATTAGGAAGATGCCATGGATGAGGAGATGGCAGCATTGGACACAAACGCAGCATAGGAGTGCAACATTGGATGCAAATGCAACATGGGAGTTAGTGACTTTACCTAAGAAACAGAAGACAATTAGATGTAAGTGGGTATATAAGGTCAAACATAACTCGAATGCATTAGTGTGAGCAGGTATAAGGTAATATTAGTTACCAAGGGTTATGCTCAGACCTATGGCATTGACTCTACGAGGAGAAATTCATCCCGATTTTGTGAGAATGGTAGCAATTGGGAGAGTTATTGCTATAGCATGTAGCAAAAGGTTAGTCTTTACAGAGCAGATGGATGTAAAGAATTATTTCTTGCATGGTGATTGCAAGAAGAAGTATATATGATGCAACAGCCACTGGGTTATGAATATGATGTACACCAAAATTTTATGTACAAGTTACACAGAGTCTTGTATGGATTGAAGCACCCAGATCATGGTGGTAAAAAAAAATCAAGGAGTATCTTGTTACCATTGGATTTCAGATATCCAATGCAGATTTTTCACTGAAAAAGATAGATAGAGGGATCCTACTATTAGTCATTTATGTGGATGAATTGATAATCATTGGTGATAGTGATGCTGATATACATGATGTCAGGATGCTTTTGAAGCAAAAGTTTGAGATGAAGGATTTAGGTGACCTGTGTTTTTTCTTGGGTATAGAGGTGGTGAGATCACCTTATGTCATTTTGTTGTACAGAGGCAGTATGTCTTGGACATGTTGTCTAAGTATGGTATGACAGGTCATAAGCCTATTTCAGTGCCAATGGAGCAAAACACAAAGCTTTTCACATAGATACATGTGAGCTTTTGGAGGACCCCACTATGTACATGTGCATAGTGGATAGCTTGATCTACATGACCATTACTAGGCCAGACTTGAGTTATGTTGTTGGACTTGTGAGTTAATTTATGTAGGAAGCCACACTTGAATGTGGTTAGATGGATTGTCAAGTACATAAAGTCCACAGTTGATTATGGACTTTTCTATAAGGATGGCACATAGATACAACTAACATAAAGTCCATAGTTGATTATGGACTTTTCTATGAGGCTGGCACACAGAGATACAATTACATAAAGTCCATAGTTTATTATGGACTTTTCTATGAGCTTGCACAGAGATACAACTACAATTGATTATGGATTTATAAAATCCACAGTTGATTATGTACTTTTCTATGAGGCTGAGATATAGCTACCAGACAAGAGACCTTTTATTTTAGGAGTGTTGCTATGAGTTGGGGCAACAAGAAATAGTTGACAGTTGCCTTGTCAAGTATAGAGGTAGAGTATAGGGGGGCTGCTTTGGCAACTTGTGAGGTAGATTGGTTTCAAAAGCTATTTGGTGATATGGGTGAGCTCGTGGTGGGGATAGGGCCGTTGACAACATGAGTAGTATATAGTTGGCACGACTAACACATATGATAAGCTTGGCTTCAAAAGCTACTTGGTGATATTGGTGAGCTTGTGGATAGAGCTGTTGACAACATGAGTAGTATATAGTTAGATGACTAATCCATATCAGGTTATGCTGATTTGGTATATGCTAGCACAGAGAATTAGGTGATGACATCTTCACAAGGGCATTCGTCGATATAGAGAAGCTCCACAAGTTTAGGAGCTTACTTGGAGTACAATGTGTAGAGTTAAACTTGAAGGGGAGTGTTGAGATATCGAGCTTAACTAGTGTGTATCTACCTAGGCGATATTGAGCTTTAGGAGCTCAACTAGTGCTAACGTGCTTGGGTGATAGCCTCCGCAACTAGTGTTGAGATATCGAGCTCAACTAATGTTGACACATATGGACGATAGCCTTCACACTTATGCCACTAGCACGGTTCATGAGTTTATGGAGTAATATTCAAACCTTCCCTCAAAAGTAACAAATCCAAAATCCATGCTCAAGCGATTCATCCTTGAAAGAGAACATAGGAGCTAGTTTTTTTTGGCAACCAACATACTTTTGAGAGGAAGAGCACCCCAGAGAAGCCTTGAAAAAATATATTGTTCTAAAAAGAGAGGGGATAAGACCATAGTGAATGGAATCTCTTCTTCCACCACTATTTAGTTTTTCCCAAGCACCATATTTTGAGGAAGGTGTTCTCTCTCTCTCTCTCTCTCTCTCTCTCTCTCTCTCTCTCTCTCTCTCTCTCTCTCTCTCCCCGTTTGCTTCAATAATATGGAGTGCGAAAGAGGTGGATTTGGAGAGAATAGAATTTTTTTTGATGGAGGTATCATGGACTTGTTTTTCTTCATCTTTTGACAAATTTCTTAGCCTTAAAAAAAGATATTTTTGCGACAAACAGATAGCAACAAAGAGAGTTCAAGCAAAAACTTCAAATACATAGGGGTTAACATTTCATAGTTTCCTACAAGTGCATGGTTTTGAGGTTTTCCTCGCACCTGCTGGTTGATATGCCACCAGTGGAATGATAGTCTGTGTGACAGTAGCCACTTTGGAGTACTAGAGTTATGGCATAATTATAGCACCAACTCATGTAGTCCGGTTGACACTATGAATTGACCTTTTTAACTTATGGTAGGAGATTACTTTCCCATAGCTCTTATTGCTTTAGTTTATGGCTGTAGAGAAGAGAAGAATATATAAGAAAATTTAGCCATCCATCTCTCTCTTGTGTGTGTGTGTGTGTGTGTGTGTGTGTGTGTGTGTGTGTTTGCTTACAAGGAACTCAAGCTCTCTCTCTTTTGTGTGTGTGTGTGTGTGTGTGTGTGTTTGCTTACAAGGAACTCAAGCTCTCTCTCTCTCTCCCCCCCCACATTCTCTTTAGTTTTCTCTCTCTCTCTCTCTCTCTCTCTCTCTCTCTCTCTCTCTCTCCCCCTCCCTCCCTCCCTCCCTCTCTCTCTCTCTCTCTCTGTGTGTCTCTCTCTCTCTCTGTCTCTCTCTCTCTCTCCCCTTATTTCTCCTATGCCTACACAAACCCTAGCAATAGTAATTGGTATTATATCCACCTTACCTTCAAGTTTTATTACTTCTCGTTATAGCAAGAATTGGTTCCTACTCTTTCTCATCTCTAGGCAAAGATAATCCCTACCATGAGACATGTTTCTGTCTAACAAGTGACTCCATAACTTTCATCATCAAAGCTAGCATATCTCACATCTTCATAAGTGTGGAACTTTTGAGTGAAAATATTTCTCCATAGTAGAAAAAATGCAAGCCTTGGTAGTAGATTCAAAGACACAGTGTAGTTTTCTTAACAGCTTCAAGGTGTTCCAACTAGCAAGAATAGGGGATTTAAGGGTGACGAACTCTATAGCACATCTCCTCCAACAACATATGGTGACTCTTGCAACTTAGTGAACCAACTCCATAAATTACCGAGTAGCGGGTTCTCCATGCTAGAGCCACTATAGCTTAGCATTGTTCTTGCTAACCCTAGTTTCAACAACCCTAGTATCCTTTAAAGGAAATCTAGCTAACAACCCATCATGCATAGTGTACATAAAGGGAAGCACATGAAAGAAGAGAGAAGACAAAGGGAGGTGCAAGCCGAAAGTTAACATCCACTTGTAGTAGTAGTGCAGTGCGCTCCTTAGCATCAAGAGGCTCCACAATCGAAAGAAGAAGATAAGGTCTTATCTTTTGAAACTCTAAGGGTTGTTCACATGCGGCTAACAAGAAACACATGTATGGGCTATACATGGATGGTGTACATAATGATACATGTTATGAAATCATGCATGCCAAGTGTCATTGGTGTGAAGGTGTCCAAAACTAGAGGCATGCTTGGTGTTTTGGTGGTCAAGTAGAGCCATAATGGGGCTATGATGAGCCCATCTTTTGTATGGAGGCACATGATGGACATGAGAGCCATGTTTTGGGGTTTATTGCATTGTATTTGTATTTGTATTTGCTTGAGGGTGACCTAATTGGGCCATGAAGAGCCTTAAAATGGAAATTTTCCCAAGAGAGGCAAGTGTGTATGAAATTCATGAGCAAAACATGTCTAGTTCATGTGAGCAAGAGGGAGTGGTGAAATTGGTGAGAGCAATGAAGTGCTCCTAGATATATGGAATGTGACACCAAAGGGGAGTGTCAAATATTTATGTAATTGAAGGGAGTGTTGAAAATATAGTATGGGTAATATCAATTGTGTAATGTCGGAACTATAATTTGGGTAATATTAATTGTGTAATGTTGAAGGGATAAGCACATGTGGGTAGGTGCTAGCATTGGTGCCCACATGGGTAGGTGCTAGCTTTAGTGCCCACATGGGTAGGTGCTAGCTTTAGTGTCCACATTCCTTAATCATGGATTATCTTGAGCCTCCCTAATTTAATCTCTCATTATGTGCATCACTATACCAAGCCTATCCCTAGCACCTTTAGATTCTCAACACCAAGGAGGAGAATTCATGTCTGATGAATTCTTAGGTTTCTGCAACAAGGAAAGAAGAATAACTCACTACCACTCACACGCAGAGTGCAAGAATGACACTATTGTGGAGATGTCAAGGAGTACGCTTTTAATGGTGGCAAAATACTTTTTGCCTGAAGTAGTTAACACAACTGTCTACACTCTGACACTATTGTGGAGATGTCAAGGAGTACGCTTTTAATGGTGGCAGGAATCTACCTAAATACTTTTTGCCTGAAGTAGTTAACACAACTGTCTACACTCTTAATAGGAGTGCAACAAAGGATGTCCTCAAAGGAATGAATCCATTTCATGCCACACTTGAGTTTTTGGGTGTGAATGAAGAAATATAAGCTCTATGACCCTCATGTACAGAAGATTGTAGTGAGATGTGATGTGGTACTCTAGGAAGCACCACGTTAGATGGAGGAAGAGCTTCCTTGTTATTTATTATGAAACAAGAAACTCACTAAAGAAATGCAATCTCCACATGATGTAGCACGGGCTTCCTTGCATTCTGATGGAGGGAAGCTCATACCATTTCCTATGAAGTTGAAGATGCATATGAGCATGATGTGCCACAAAAAGGTAAGACATTTCCTAAGTGCTACATGTAACTCTTGGTGGGGATGAAGCAGATCCTCTGACGATCGAGGATGCACCTCAAGATGTTCGCAAATCCAAAAGGTTAGACAAGCAAAACAGGGCTTTGGAGAATCTTGTGAATTTTGCTCTCATGATAGAGTAAAGGTGCCCAAAATTTAGGAGCCTGCCTACTACTAACACCTTTTGAAGTACAAGGGGATCAGAAGTGGATGGTAGCCATGCATACAGTCATATTCTATGCAAGCTACATAGAAGCTACATAGAATATGACTTATCAGTACTAAGAGGAGTTACAAATAAAAATACATATTTGATGGTACTTTGGAGAAGTACAAAGCATAACCTGTCTCACTAAAGGTTTTACACATGTTGAACATTTTGATTGTCAAGACACTTTTGCTCTTATCGTCGCTAGAGCAGGTTAACCATAATCCACATTGTTCTTGCATTGGTGGGGGTAGCATGTTCTTCAAAAGGATGTAAAATTTACTTTTCAAAAATTGGAGGAGGAGGATTATTTGGAACAACCACCTGGGTTCGTGGTTTTCCAATTCTGAAAGCAAAGTTTGCAAGTTACGAAAAGCACTCACAATGAGTTGAAACATGCGCCATGAGCATGATAACAGAGGATCGATGCTTATTTTGTGAGTGTTAGTCTCTTACACATCCCTTCAGATGCCAAATTGTATGTTTTTAAAGAAGGGAATGTACATGGTCATTATTCTTTATGTAGATGACCTCATCTTGATAGGGAATCACTGGAAAAATATATCACAAACACAACATATGCTTAGTACACATTGAGATGATAGATCTTGGGCTCATATATTATTATTTAAGGATTGAGGCTAGAAAAAGCTAGATAAAATTTTCAACTCTCAATAGAAATATGCAGATAAGATACTCAAGGCATTTGTCATGACCAGGCTACATGCTACATAGACTATTATCTTAAAACGGTCCACATATGGACAAGGTTGTTGAGATATCGAGCTCAACTAGCGCGGATATTAGTGACATGCAAGGATGAGAGCTTCGAACTTACACTACTAGCATGGTTAGTGAGATTATGGGTGATATGTTGCTAGTAGCCACTTTGGTGTACTAAAGTTATGGCATAGTTAAAGTTCCATCTCATGTAGCTAGGTTCACACTATGGACCAACCTTGTATGTTATAGTAGGAGAGTAATTTCCTTTATAGTATGTACACTTATCTTTATGTTATGGTTGTAACGAAAAGAAGAGAATAGAAGAAAATTCAGCCGTCTACCTCTGTTGTGTTCTTGTCTAGCCTTGTGTGTGTGTGTGCGTGTTGTGTGTGTTTTCTTGCAAGGACCTCAAGAGCTCAACCTCTTCCATGCATTCTTATCATGGTATCATAGTGATTTGCACATGAAGAGATTAAGAGTCAAGCAAAGGAAGTGATACACGGGTAAGGATAAATCCATATCTTTCCCTTTGATTTGGAAGCAAATCTTTCCAAGTAGTTGCTAGGGAAGAGTAGCAGGCAGGCACAACAATAAGTTGCATTGTAGCTGCACTGTCACATCTTGAGTTTCCCTTTGCAGTGAAGCAGAGGAGCATAATATTGAGTGGGGGAGTTCTGTAGAACCTTAGTGATTTCAAAAATTGGATTAAAGGCCATTTCAGTCCTGTTTCTTTGGCTCTACAAGTTCTTCGTAGACACTCTATAAATGTGTCGATTTTGATTATGTATGTCCAATTTGGTTTGATGCAAAGTTTTCAAAAGCACTGTTTAGTAAGTTGCTATAGATAATCATGAGACTGAAAATTTATCCTAGATTGTGAGTGAGAATTTGGACAAGAACAACTTCCAAGCATGGATGTTAAGGACGAGAAACTTCCTCATGGGAAAAGGATACTGTAAATTTCTTCTTTCAGGTGACAAAAGGAGCTAGAGCTATCAGAAGAAATGTCACTCTTCAAAACAAGCACATGATTTGAAGTCATGGCATGAGAGAGCCAACAAAGTGATGCGTTGGCTATTTTTTAGCATGTTAGATGCTATGATTGGTTATATACAAGGTGTAACAACACCTAAGGATGAATGGGATACCTTGGTTAATATGTATAGCACAAGTACCAAGACAAGAAAGAGGTAGTTAAAGTAAGAGATGTACTATGTGCAAAGGAATACAATGCATATTAGTGATTACTCATTGAAAGTGAAAGGGCTTGTAGATACCCTTGACTCTTTTAAATCTTACTAAGAAATGTGGTGCCATTGAGCACAAGAAAGAGGTAGGGAGTGAGTCACGAGTAAGCCAAAGAAGACATCCAATAAGAAGCCACATGAGAAAAGTTGAATTATCCCACATGAGCGAGCAAAGCCAATGTTGTACTCACCCATCCATGTAATGAACATATCACTTGCACTTATCTCAAGTCTCTCTATGTATCCAAGCTAATTTATCTTAGTGTTTAATTATACTTGAGTTGATCTTAATTAGCACACTCATGATGATGAGTTTTTTTCATTTCTATCCACATTAAATTAGTGTTGTCATTAATGTAGGATAAGTTTATGATTAGATAGATGTTTTGTCATTAGGAGAGCTTGATCCATGATTCTTTACATGGTACCAGGGCTTGGTTTTGCTCTCTTAGCTTAGTTTAGCATTTATGAACATTATTAGCACTAATCTTTGTTATTAGGATTTCTTAGTGTGATTCAAGTTTTTTAAATTAGGGGTCTTATCTCTTTTCATAGCTTCCCCTCTTTGCTACCTTTGAGATTTGAAAGAGACAGAGATAAGGAAAGAGTAGAGGAGGACTTCCTTTCAGTATAGCCTTCGGCATATTAACCTGCTCCCACAGTTGTGAACCACGAAGGCACGTTCAACATAGCAAATCTACAGCAATAGCCAATGAGGACGGTGTGAGAAGTGAAGGTGTACTTTTTGCCACTTACATTCGGTAGCTCAACAAGGAGAAAATAGCTGGTCAAACTACTGTGAGAAATGTTGCTTAAGGCAAGAAACCTGGTCTAGCAATAGTGTGCATCTCCACGCATTCTCAGTTAGGGCAAATGCACGAGGGAAAGGATACAAGGTAGTGAGGACCACAAGTCTTGCATAATCCAATGTGCTTGTGGGATACTTCTCCTAGGGGCAGCGTATGATTTGATGGCTCCTCCAAAGAACTATACTCAAAAGGCCATTGCAACAACTTTCATTGGGGGTGTCATAACTTCTAGCTCAAGGCACTCACAAAGTTAAAAGAGTTTGGTGTTCTTGTTGGTTCTTATGGAGCTTGCCTTCAGAATCAGATGGTCATGGTATGGAACACTTACGCAATACGTTGTGAGTTCCAAGGTTGTGTCGCTCTTAAAGGTGAAAGTAAAGCTGTCACTATTTTCTCGTTAATAAATGAACCTGGCATAGAGTCTGTGGTGTGCTCCATGGAGTCCGCAATGTTATCTCGAAACTAATGCTCTGTAAAAGGAGCTCCACACATCCAAGATAACATCTTTCTATTTTAAAAATAATCTAAAAAAAAGAAAATCTTGAAGGCTTCACACTTGTACTCTAATAAGAGGGACTTTACATGCATTAAGAATCAAGTCCATCTCTTACATTGCATCACTACATCAAAGCTTTCGTTATGAGGTAAAGAGTGTTGTATTTTTTAAGGGAAGTAGACACTACCATTGAAGCTAAAAGCTCAATTGGTAAGATCCTTCCAAGCATGAAAAAAAGCACCAAAGGAATAAGTATGCTCATTGGGAAATTATCACACATTTTGGAAAGCATGAGTGCACAAAACATTACTCTCAGCATATCTAATACAAAAATGCATGAGATGACCATAGCACATTATAGCATGGTACCCACACGTAAAAATTCACAGGCATTGAAGGAAATTAAGCACAAGGCATCATGCGAAGAGCTTCATGTCCACACTAAAGAAGCAGTCAAAAGCCAAAGTCAAAGCAACAAGGGGCAAAGACTAAGAGCCAAGGAGCCAACAAGGAGAAGAAGATTTCATTGACATCGACATCAAAGAAAGAAAGAGCAAATCACGAAAACAAGCACGTGCAAGTAATAAAGCAAGCTACCAACCACTACCCTAACATAAATCGTATGTTGTAAAAGCCACCAAATGAGTAGGAATATTGATATGTTTTAAGAACATTCCTGACCACCTGAGAGTAGCTAATCAAGCAACCAGGGGGGAAATATTCCATGTTCAAATCCAAATGTACCACCTACATTATGGGGGGGTGAAGTATTTGTAAACCTCGCATATGACTACCTTGTAGTAGCCTAATAAAATGGCACCAAGGGGGGGTGTTGAGAAATGTGGTGCAATTGAGCACAAGGAAGAGGTAGGGAGTAAGAAGACATTGTCTAGAAAGAAGTTGTTAGATAAAATTGATGAGTACATGGGAATGAGGGATGATATATGAAACATAACCTTAGGGAAAATATGTACAGAAGTTAAAGGTGTAATCACCAAGAAGTAAAGTATAAAAAGAGTTCATTCAATTAAGTAGAAGCCATTTGTGGAGAATTTGGTAGGTGAGAGATCATAGTGGAGAGAATGTAGCCGGGTGGCGAGCTAGAATCAAGGAGAGAATTATGGAAATGTGGCAGTGATTTCTGAGGTGGATTCTCGACCTCATCTTTGATGTAATCAACTCTGTATTTGTGCCTATTTAAGAGGAAACATCTAATGGAAGAATAAGCTTGTGTTTTATATCATTATTCTAGTCTTTTGTTGAGTACATTTGATGACTGTTAATCTCTCAATGTTGTGCACACTTAGGCTTAATCCACTATGTTGATCTTTACCTACGATCTGCCATGAAATCTAACATGGTATCAAAGCCTTGTTACTCATTTTGTCTTCTACCTGTTGACCAACTAGACTTGCAAAACAATGCTCGCTTCAATCTCGTGTGATCTGCCTACAATGATAGCCTACTACTGACAACTATGTCAAGTTACTCTGCCTACTATTGACCATAATCGTTTGCTGCTCTTCCCCGTCGATCTCCTATAGCACACTTTATCAGCACTGTACTGTGCAACACTTCATCAACTACATCAGCACTATACTATCGCCACATAAAGGCCACATGCCCTGTTCGTCTCCATAAAATGTCCACAAGACTGCTGTGTTGATCGTCTTTTCCATCCCGTAGTAGCCGACTTTGCATGCCACCTTGTCATGTCAGCTCCGTGTGCTACTTTGTCTTCCAATCGGTGCACTGCTTGAATATCGGCATCTGAGATCAAGCATATCAGTATTAGCATCAAATTACAATCTAAATGTGGAATCAACCAACAAACCTACTATTGACAGCAGTCAGAAAACTTGCTTTTGGTGACGGTCGATGACTTGCTCTGCTGAGATAGTCGACAACGCTTGTTGAGACAGTCGACGACCTGCTCCTCTGATGGTTGACAACCTGCTGCTCTGACGATCATGAAATTCTATGTTGACAGTCAACATCCTGCTATGCTGACAATCCATGACATGTTGTTAACAGTCACAACAACCTGCTGATAACCAACCGCATGCTGCTCTGCTAACACCTATTTTTTCTGGCCAAGTTTATGTTTTTGGTCGTGTTTACTTTTTTAGCTACGTTTATTTTTATGGCAGGTTTTACTTTCTTTGAATACGTTTACGGAGTCCAAACGTGGAGTTAGATGTCAGAGTCAGCCATTTGAGTTAGGTGCTTGAGTCAGATTCTAAGTTAGGTGCTTGAGTCATAATCCTTGAGTTAGATTTCACTGTTAGCTATATGAGTCAGTTGCATGAGTTAGATTTTAGAGTAAGCTATCTGAGTCATTTGCCTGAGTCAGCTATTGGAGTTAGCTGCGTAAGTCAATTGCTTGAATCAGCTATCTAAATAAGCTTTTTGAGTTAGTTATCAGAGTTAGCTGCGTAAGTCAATTGCTTGAATATCTAAATAAGCTTTTTGAGTTAGTTATCGGAGTCAGTTGTGCTGCTGCCGGAGTTAATTAATTGCCTGAGTCAGTTGCTTGAATCGGCTATCCAAATCAAGTTTCCAAATTAGCTATCCGAATCAGATTTTGTTCCACATTTCTGAATCAGTTGTCCGAATTAGATTTTGTTCCACATTTATTCTCATGCAAATCTAATTCTAGGATGGATCATTACTTAAATAATTTGGGATTAATCTTTACATTAATCATTTATTTTCTTATAAAGGGACTAGACACTACCTCTTTGAGGTAAGACATTCCCTAATGGTCACTAAGATAGATAAATTTGAAGGAACGAGCTTTCATACATGGCAGACCAAAATGACCAAAATCAAATTTACATTAATGAAAAAGGGGTTGTGGAGCATTGCCAATGGGAAGGAGAGCCTAACAACACAAGGGAATGAGAAGCATTATGGGTTATCAAAGATGAAAAATCTCTTGCCATCATAGCATTGGGCTTAAGTGATCAATTTGTCCATCACATAGATGGAAAAAGCACTTCAAATGAAGCTTGGGAAGAGTTGGCCATATTGTTTGGTGCTCAAGGTAAGAGCTCCAAGATTAGTCTTCTAATTCAATTCTTTGAGCTTAAGTTAACGAAGGGAGAGCCTCTTACCTCTCACTTAAGTTAAACAAGGGAGAGCCTCTTACCTCTTAATTAAATTTGATGAGAAGTCTAACCACACGGCTTGCAGGGATTAACTTAACCATGGATGAAGATGTTTGCATTTCATTATTGATAAAAAGTTTACCCCATGAGGACTCTCTAAGAACTATAGCAACATAGTCACTGCCCTCACCAACTTGCCTTCTCCAACACTAGCTGACATCACTGCAACTCTTTTGGAAGAGGAAAAGAAGATCAAAAGGAAACATATAATGGAATAATAATGGAGTTTTTCCTTTTGATCTTCTTTTCCTCTTCCAAAAGAAGAGGAAACATATAATGAAATAATAATCTTGCATTTTATATGATTATGCTAGTCTTTTGTTGAGTACATTTGCTTACTATGAATCTCTCAATGCTGTGCGCATTTAGGCTTAATACACTATGATGATATTTACCTATAATCTGCCATAGAATCTAACAGAAGCCACATGAGCAAAGCTAAATTATCCCACGAGCTAGCAAAGCCAATGTTGTACTTACTAATATAAAAGGAGACCATTTTCAAGCACTTAACATACCACTTGCACTTATCTCAAGTCTCTTTATATATGTAAGCTAATTTTTCTTGGTGTTTAATTGTACTTGAGTGCATCTAATTAGCACACACTCATGATGATTTTTCTTCATTTCTATCCACCTTAGATTAGTGTCATCATTAGTGCATGATTAGTTTATGATTAGAAAGATATCTTGTCATTAGGAGAGATTGATCCATGATTCTTAACAGAGCTCTTATTGATGGTGAAGACTTAGTGTTGGTTACATTGAATGGGCTTGGCAAAGAGTATGTTCAGTTTGAGACATCTATCCAAACTCAAGAAAACTTCCCAAACTTCAAAGATCTTATACACTGAGGAGACTAATATCAAGAGTAAATCATTTTCTTGAAATATGCATGAGCAAGCTTTCTACACAAACACAGCTAGAGGTAGAGGCAGATCATCATCTAAAGGTTGAGGTGTATGTTGTTTTGAAAATAAAAACCATGGTTCAACAATAACATGAATCTAATAGGTGGAATAGTTCACTGTAAAGGTAGGGGGAGCCAGAGAGGTGTTCACAAGTGTGAACACCCCCTAGCATTTTGGCATTATCTTGGGTGTGAACACCCCCTAGCATTACTAGAATTATCTGAGGCTATAACTAGCATTAGCTTAGGCAAATGGGCTGTGGGATTTGGTCATTAAAAGATGTCATATCAACAAGAAGTGGTTACAAGAGGGATAGTAGGAAGTTAGGATCTTGTGGAGGTTATGGGAGCCCAATAGTCACATGGGTATCCCAAGAGTCACATGGTTGGATGGCTATATAAAGCCCCTCTTGTATGAAAATTTAAAGGAGAATATACTATGAAAGTTTACTAGTAGAAAACAAGATCTGTCATACTTGCATATTGCAGAAGTTTCCCATACATTGATGAATGAGAAAGGAATGCCTCACTATGTTTTAGGCTAAATTAGTAGCAATTATAATTTACATTATGAATAGAACCCCCATTGTAGTTCATAGTATGGCACCTGAACATAAGTTTACTACTAGTAGAAAACAAGATTTGGCACACTTGAAAGTGTTTAGCTACATTGCCTATGTATATATGCTAGATGGAAATGAGAAGAAAATTGAATCCCAAGGTAGAAAAATGTATTTTTTATTGAATATTACCTTGAGCAAAAAAATTATAAATGTTATAATCCCACTATGCATGATATATGACTGAGTAGGGATGTTGTGTTTGATGAAATGACTAGCTAGTATACACCAGTGAAGGATTCCATAGAGGCTGATATAAAAAATAATGTGGTTACATCTAATGGAGCTAGAATCACATGTGCTTAGTGGACCTAGAGAGTCCTCTAATAGTGGGTCTATTATTAGACCTTGGTCTAGAAGGTTGAGGCATAATGCTAGGAGTTTTGATACATCACTTCGTGGTACTATAGGTGCTAAAGTTTAAATCAATTCACATGTATCATGTAAGAGAAGAGAGAAGATGGATCAATCTTTCATCATAATGCATGATGTGTCAGCAGGTCAATCATTTGTTGATGGGCATAGTGGCTTGAAACAGAGCTGAAACGTGGGAGTTAGTGTCTTTATCTAAGGAGAAGAAGAAAATTGGATGCAAGTGGGTCTATAAAGTAAAGAAAAATTTAGATAGGTCTATGAGCACGTACAAGGCAAGATTGGTAGCCAAGGGGTATGCACATACATATGGGATTGATTATAAGGAGACTTTCACCCAAGTTCCTGGGATGGCAAACCATGAGAGCAGCCTTTGCTATGGCTATAACTAAGAAATGGTCTTTACTTTAGATGGATCTAAATAACACCTTTCTACATGGTGATTTTTAGGAGGAGGTCTACATGGTGTAGCCACCACGTTATGAGGACCATGCACATCTAGAGTCTGTTTGCATGTTGCTGCGTAAAGCCTTGTATGGCTTGAAACATACACCTAGAGCATGGTCAGACAAGATAGGAGAGTATCTTGTCACTATTGGATTTCATATATCTCCATCAAATTTTCCACTTTAGGTGAAGAAACGATTTCTTTGTCAAGTACAAAGGCTAGCTTAGTTGTAGAAGCTACTAGTAGACATGGGAAAATCTATGGATAGGGCTATTGTCATTTAGTGACAACATGGGTAACATACAGTTGTTAGCGAGTGATCCACCATTCTTGGACGAAGCACATTGATCTACATTATCACTTTATGAGGGAGAAGGTTATAGCAGGTGATGTGGTAGCTAACATCTTCATAAAGGCATTGTGTATAGAGAAGATTTGTAGGTTCAGGAGGAGAAGCTTTGTAGGTTTAGGAGATTACTTGGAGTACATTGTATAGAGTGAACTTGAGGGGGAGTGTTAAGATATCAAGCTTTGTAGGTTTAGGAGATTACTTGGAGTACAGTGTCTGGAGTGAGCTTAATTTTGAAGTAGAGTGTATGGAGTGAGCTTAAGGGGGAGTGTTAAGATATCGAGCTCAACTTGTGTGCGGATATAGGTGACACGTGCTAGGCTTTCTCTTATGTGCTTATATGCTCTTGTGTGTGTGTGTGTGTGTATGCGTGCACGAGCGCATGTGTGTGTGTGTGTGTGTTGTTGAGATATCGAGCTCTAGTGAGGCGGTGGACACTGATGACTCGCCTGGGGGATAGGCCCCACACTTACACCACTGGCATGGTTGGTGAGATCTTGGGTGATATGCGGCCAGTGGGATGACAGGCTGTGTGACAGCCACTCTAGAGACTGGCATAGTTATAGCGCCAGCTCATTTAGTCGGGTTCACATTATAGAGAACCCGTGTATGTATTGGTTGAGTACCTTTCATATTGTGTGTACTCTTATCTTGTATATGGTGTGTTGAGTGTTGAGTAGAGAAGAAGAAGATTTTCAGCCTCTCACCTTGTGTGTTCTCTATTAGGGTTTTGTGAGTGTGTGTGTGTGCTTGCAAGAGCTCAAGCTCTCTTCCTCCCTGCATCTTTTCATGGTATCAGAGCCTGGTTCGTGCTAAGGGCTGAGCTGCAAGCAAGAGAACCACAGGAAGCGGTACGAGGGTAAGAGCTGCAACTACTCTTCCCTATTGTGTTGGTGACTACACCCTTGTCGGGAGCTCTACGGGAGGCACCGGCAAACGATCTCCGATTGAGGAGCTTTCTTCGCGGGAGTGAAGCTACAGGGCAACTATACAGTCCTTTGGACTGGCAACTATGCAGTCCTTTGGACTGAAATCTTCGGGCCGAAAACACGTTTCGGGCGCGTCTGGACCTCCGTTTTTCAGAAAGCAGGCGATTTCGAGCACTGCGGGTAAGTCATCGATTCTCTGCAGAACTCTGTTTTACGAACTGCAGGAAGACAGATTGACTGTGCAGACACTGTGGGTGCTGCAAAGAGGTCTACAGTTGCCATTGGGTGTATGTATGCACATTCAAGTCACTGGTTGTGACATTTGAGAGTACAACAGTACCGCTGTGCAGAAAATACTGCAGGTTGTGCAGAAAAAACCAGAGTGCAGTTTCTGGTGAAATTGTGTATTTGGCAAGATGTCTAATGATGGCATAACACAGATTGTGGCTGAGAAGCTGGACAAGAATAACTTCCATGCTTGGAGGTTCAGGCTGACTAATTTCCTAATGGGAAAAGGCTATTGGGACTACATTGAAGGTGAGCATGAAGAGGCACCGGAGATACCGGATATAAATCCGACTGCTGCAGATGTGAAAGAGTTTAAAGACTGGAACCAAGGAGCCAGGAAGGTTATGTATTGGCTTTCCATTAGTATACAGGACACCATGATTGGGCACATTCAGGATGCCAAGTCCCCCAAGGAGGCATGGGACACCTTGGTAAAGCTCTATGAAACAAATACCAAGGCACGTAAGATACAGTTGAAGAATGAACTTCATACTGTGGAGAAAAAGAGCATGTCTGTGAATGACTATGCGTTGAAGATAAAGGGCATTGTGGAATCCCTTGCATCTATTGGTGTGTCAGTAGATGATGATGACAAGGTGGAAGTCTGTTTACGTGGTCTCGGGCCACAATACAAGGCGTTCAAGACGTCCATTCAGACTCGGGAAAACATTCCCAACTTTACAGATTTGGTGTCTATGCTGATTATCGAAGAGAAGAGCTTGGGTGAAGACCAACAGTCTTCACAAAGTAAAAACAGTTCAGAGCAACAGGCCTTCTACACGAGTTCAGGAAGAGGACGAGGTAGAGGAGGCCGTGGACGCGGTCAAGGAGGTGGCCGAACAGGTAATCAGAATTATGGTCAGCAGCAGCAACAACAACAGTCCCAGAATCAACAACAACAACAACAGCACGCAGGTGGAAGAGGCAAATTCAGAGGCAGGGGGAGTCAAAGAGGCCGAGGAAATTGGCAAAGGCAATACAATGATGCACGTGAATGCTACTATTGTGGTAAGCCAGGACATGTGCAGTCAGAATGTTATAAGAAGCAGGCTGACATGCAAAATGGGAAAGTGCAGCAAAACAACTATGCATCCTCAAGCAGAAATAATGAGGATAATGAAAGGTTGTTTGTTATGCAGCATGTTGTGAATGCCATGTCTGAAAATGTTGATGCAGCACAAAAAGATAATGTATGGTATGTGGATTCAGGCGCTTCGAACCACATGACGAGTCATGGAGAGTGGTTCAAGGAGATGAAAAACCCGGAAAGACCAGGTTTTGTGGAAACAGGGGATGACACTGCTCATCCAATTGCCCACATTGGAGATGTGCCATTGTCTATGCAGGATGGCAAAGTGAAGTACCTTGCAGATGTACTTCATGTACCGAACATAACAAAGAATCTGGTTTCAGTTGGCCAGATGATTGAGCAGGGTTTGCAGGTTCGGTTTAACCCTGATGGGTGTTATGTTGAAGATTTCAAAGACAAGTGCAGGTTGGTTGCAAAAGGCAACAGAGTGGGCAGAATGTTTACGTTGGATGTAGACATGCCTGAGATGAGTGCTGCAATGTTTGCAAATGGTTCAGGAGTTGTTGCAGACACAGATATATGGCATAAAAGGATTGGTCATGTGAATGTGCAGAGATTGAAGTCTATGCAGACAAAAGGAATTGTGACAGGGCTGCCAAAATTTAAAGTGGAAGGTATGCAGAAAATATGTGAAGCATGCCAATTTGGGAAGCAAACAAAGCATGTGTTTCCACGTAACAGATATGTGAGCAGAAATGCACTAGATGTTGTGCATTCAGATGTATGGGGTCCTACGAAGACCGTGTCTATGGGAGGCTGCAGGTACTATGTCACTTTCATTGATGACCACACAAGAAAAGTGTGGGTATATTTCATGAAGGAGAAGAGTGAGGTGTTCACTCACTTTCAAAATTTCAGAGTTTTGGTTGAAAAGCAAACAGGGAAATATGTAAAGTGCCTAAGGTCAGATGGAGGGGGAGAGTACTTCTCCAATGAGTTCTCTGAATTTTTGAAGAAGAATGGTATTCGGAGACAGTTCACATGCAGATATACTCCGCAGCAAAATGGAGTTGCTGAGCGGAAAAACAGGCACATTGCTGAGATTGCGCGGGCATTGATGGAAGAGAAGAATATGCCGCATTGCTATTGGGCTGAGGCTGTTTCTACAGCAGTATACATCATGAACAGGACTCCAACTGCAGCCATACATGATGTAACTCCAGAGGAGAAGTTTACTGGCAGAAAACCAGATTTATCTCATCTGAAAGTTTTTGGATGCATTGCATATGTGCATGTGCCAGATGAGCTGAGAACTAAGCTGGATCCGAAAGCTGAAAAATGTGTGTTTATTGGATACTCCCTTGAGCAAAAGGGATACAGGTGTTATAACCCTACTACACGTGAGTTGAGGGTAAGCAGGGATGTTGTGTTTGATGAGATGAGCAGCTGGTATGCTGCTGAAAAAGAAGCTGTTGGGGCTGATGTGAGTGGAAGTGTGGTTGCACAGAATGCAGGTCAGCAATCACAGTCTTTGAGTGGACCAGGAGAGTCCTCATCTAGTGGGTCTGTTGATAGACCATGGAGTGGCAGGCTGCGTCATAATACCAGTCCTGCAAATGTGGTTAGTACATCACGTAAAGGAAAAGAGAAAGTGGTTGAGCCCCTTGGTATGCCTGACATTTCTGCAGGACATTCTCATGTTGATGGAGAGTCTAGTGGCTCGGATATGAGCCTTGATGAGGAGCTTGGGATCCCAGCTATGAGAACACCTGGTGTAAAGAAGGCTATGGAAGCCATGAATGAAAAGCTGCGAAGATCAGGGAGAGTGAAGAACCCTGTGCAGAGATTTACATATGATGGTTATGTGGCACATCACTATGCATATATGGCAAAGGTTGTGCAGGTTGTTGAGCCCACATGCATTGATGAGGCTGTTGGAAATGTGAATTGGGAGAAAGCTATGGATGAGGAGATGGATGCACTATATGGAAATGAAACTTGGGATTTAGTGCAATTGCCTGAAGGCAAGAAAGCCATTGGATGCAAGTGGGTGTACAAAGTTAAACATAACAGTGATGGAAGCATAAACAGGTACAAGGCTAGATTGGTAGCCAAAGGATATGCGCAGACATATGGGATTGATTATGAGGAAACTTTCAGCCCAGTTGCCAAGATGGCAACGGTGAGAGTTGTGATAGCAGTGGCTGCGTCAAAGAAATGGTCTTTACATCAGATGGATGTAAAGAATGCATTCTTGCATGGGGATTTGCAAGAAGAGGTGTATATGTTGCAGCCACCTGGTTATGAGGATGTGGGTCACCCCGAGCATGTTTGCAGGTTGAAGAAAGCCTTGTATGGCTTAAAGCAAGCACCAAGAGCATGGTCTGACAAGATTTCTGAATATCTTGTCACTATTGGCTTTCATGTAGCCAATGCAGATTTCTCATTGTATGTGAGACATGGTGATAGAGGAGTTGTGCTTGTTGTCATCTATGTAGATGACTTGATCATTACGGGGGACCATGATGCAGAGATCTTTGATGTAAAGATCTTGCTTAGACAGAAGTTCGAGATGAAGGATCTGGGGGAGCTCAGATATTTCTTGGGCATTGAGGTGATTAGGTCACCACATGGTATTGGATTACTGCAGAGACAGTATGGCTTGGACATGTTGTCCAAGTATGGTATGACAGGCTGTAAGCCTATTTCTGTGCCATTGGATCAGAATGGCAAGTTGAGTGCAGATTCAGGAGAGATCTTGGAGGATCCTACTATGTACAGGAGCATAGTAGGAAGTTTGATCTACATGACGATCACCAGACCAGATTTGAGCTATGCTGTTGGGTTGGTGAGTCAGTTTATGCAGGTTCCACGGAAACCGCATTTGGATGCAGTGAGACGCATACTGAGGTATGTGAGGTCTACTTTGCATTGTGGACTATTCTATGAGACTGGGACAGAGATATGTGTACATGGGTACACAGATGCTGATTGGGCTGGTAGTATCTCAGACAGAAGATCTACCAGTGGATTCATGTTTTCTTTGGGGAGTGCTGCTGTGACTTGGAGCAGCAAGAAGCAGCCTACGGTTGCTCTATCGAGTACAGAGGCCGAGTACAGAGGAGCTGCTATGGCAGCATGTGAGGTAGCTTGGTTGAGAAAGCTACTTGCAGATTTGGGTCTATCACTGGATAGACAAGTTGTCATTTTCTGTGACAACATTAGCAGTATACAGTTGGCCAGGAACCCAGTCTTTCATGCTCGTACGAAGCACATAGAGGTCCACTACCACTTCGTCAGAGAGAAGGTCTTGGCAGGAGACCTTGACCTTGTTTATGTCAGCACAGAGGATCAGGTAGCTGACATCTTCACCAAAGCATTGGGTACAGAGAAGCTCCGCAGATTCAGAGCTTCGCTTGGTGTACATGAGATGGAGTTGAGCTCGAGGGGGAGTGTTGAGATATCGAGCTCTAGTGAGGCGGTGGACACTGATGACTCGCCTGGGGGATAGGCCCCACACTTACACCACTGGCATGGTTGGTGAGATCTTGGGTGATATGCGGCCAGTGGGATGACAGGCTGTGTGACAGCCACTCTAGAGACTGGCATAGTTATAGCGCCAGCTCATTTAGTCGGGTTCACATTATAGAGAACCCGTGTATGTATTGGTTGAGTACCTTTCATATTGTGTGTACTCTTATCTTGTATATGGTGTGTTGAGTGTTGAGTAGAGAAGAAGAAGATTTTCAGCCTCTCACCTTGTGTGTTCTCTATTAGGGTTTTGTGAGTGTGTGTGTGTGCTTGCAAGAGCTCAAGCTCTCTTCCTCCCTGCATCTTTTCATGTGTTTGCTTGTAAGGAGCTTAAGATCACACTATGGACCGACCTTTATATGCTATAGTAGGAGAGTAATTTCCCTTGTAGTATATACTCTTATCTCTGTATGTTATGGTTGTAGAGAAGAGAAGAGACTAGAAGGAAATTTAGCTATCCATCTCTCTTATGTGCTTATCTTCTCTTGTGTGTGTGTGTGTGTGTGTTTACTTGTAAGGAGCTTAAGATCATCCTCTTCCTCCCATTCTTCTCACTATGGAGAGACCTTGTATGTTATAGTAGGAGAGTACTTTCCCTTAGAGTATACTCTTATATTTATGTTATGGTTTTAGAAATAGAAAAGGAGAGAATATTAGAAAATTCAGCTATCCATATCTTACAGACCGACCTTGTATGTTATATAAGGAGAGTACTTTCCTTTATAGTATATACTCTTATCTTTATATTATGGTTGTGGAGAAGAGAAGAGAATATAAAAAAATTTAGCCATCCATCGAGCTTGCGTGCTTGTCTATTCTTGTGTGTGTGTGTGTGTGTGTGTAAGAAGATGAAGGGGGCCATAGTGACGAGTCATATGGAGCTCAATGGATGTATCCATCACTGAAGATGGTGAGGGTGTTAACACTAAAGATGGCGAGGGTGTTAAAGTAAGACTCAAGGGAAGGAGCATGCAATGTAAAAACATACATATCTTTATATGTGTTTATTTTATTGGACTTTAAAAGTTTTTAAACCATGTAAAATAAACATTTTTAATAGATAATGAAGGATGAACTTTAGTGCAAGTCGTTAGCTAATGTAGCTACGTGATTTTTTTTTTTGGAAAAAAATGCATATATATGTTTATGTATATTATAAAAGTGAAGTACAATCACCATACAAAATCACCATACAACGAAGGCACATAATAATGAACAACCCATCATGAATCAAACCAAGCCACACACTAATGAATCAAACCAAAATGGCAGAACTTCACATCATAATATATATATTTATGTATATTATAAAAGCGAAGTACAATCACCATACAATCAAGACACATAACAATGAATAGACCATTATGAATCAAACCAACATGGCAAAACTTCACATCCTTTCTCTCCCTTCTTTATATAATAACCAAACAAAAAATGAGGTCATTGACCTTGCAAAATGTAAGATTTCTCCCTCCAGCTTTTGAGGTGTGCAGGTGTAAGAACTTTCCCTTCTAATCTTATAATTATTCCCCTCTTTGAAATAAAAGAAAGATCCTATTTTACCTTATTTGGCCTAGAGAGAGAAAATATTTAGAGAGAGATAATTCAAAATTGAGATATTTTTGGATATAAAAATCCTCCTAGTGTCTAAAATGGTTTTCCCTGAAACAAAAATTCAAAAAGAACTTTCCAATGTGTAATTGAAATTAATTAAAAATAGGTATAAAGGACCTTAGCCTAAGGATCCAGATTTTCAGAAATTTTTGGATTATGGTCCAATTAAGGTTCCAATGGACCAATAAGATTAATCCAAATGTAGGAAGGAGATAAATTGAAGAATAAAAGAAAATCTCCCAAAAATGAGTAAATGCTCACATAAGATGAAGAGTTGACTAAGGACAAGGTTTATTAGTTAAAAAAGAAGAGATATTTAGAAGACACCTTAGTGTGGGGATCTCCCCTCATGAAGGAGGCGTCTGTTTCACATGTGTGGAGGAGTTTTAAACTAAAAAATAATGAGATATTTTTATCTCTCCTCTCTCCTGTTTCAACTAGATCCAAAAAATAAGCTAAATTGACCCAAAAATGATAAAAAATTGACCAAACTGATCTGGAAAATTCTAGAATCAGTTTTCTTAGTTAGAGGCTCACTTTTTCCTATAAATAGAAGCCTCCCCCCTTTGTAAAAGGTTAATGGTGTTTATGCACTTTTACTCTACTCCTACCCAAAGCCATTTACATTGAATTTTCTTGATAATTCAATTGTTTTGGCTTAATCCTCTCCAAAGTAATTGGTGGCCACTCTTGCTTCAAACAAGAGTAGAACCCTCAATCCCTCAAGCTAAAGGAAAGCTTACAACTCCATGTAAGCTAAAATTTTCTTACTTTTTAAATTCAAATCTATGGTTTTCTTGATTTTTTTGTTTTATAGTTTATTAAAGCAAATTCTAATGCTATGCCTTTATGAAAAGGCCTCCCCCTTCTCTTCTTTACAATAATTTCAGCCTTTCTTTATCCTAGAATGTTTAACAAAAAGATTAATTAAACTTTTCTTATTGTTTATTCTCTTAAAAATTAAAAATTGTGTAGATTAGAATCCTTTACATCTAATTGGGATTAATTTAAATAGAAAATAGAATGTTAAAAATGAGAAATGGTCAGCCATACAAAGGAGGTTATGGTAAAATTTTCTAGAATTTTGTGAAAAAGAAAGTTTATTTTTATATTATTTCAAAAGAGTAATTCCCATCGTTTGTGCATTCTAAAAGAAATATTGTAATTTACTCCATGTATATCTTCACCTATGAATATGCATGGATATCACTGATATTATTTATTAAAATTAATTTCTATGCATAGAAAGATGCATAATGAAAATTTTTATTATAAAAGTGTTGTTTTCATTAAATTTAATTTATATGCATAAAAAGATGCATAATGAAAATTTTATTATAAAAGTGTTGTTTTCATTGAATTTAATTTCTATGCATAAAAAGATGCATAATGAAATTTTTTATTATAAAAGTGTTGTTTTCATTGAATTTAATTTCTATGCATAGAAAGTTACGTGCCTTCCCGGGTACGGGAGGTTCCGTGAGGTGCCTACCCCATGGGTCCGTGCTTTGCCTCTCCTTGCACCTTCTCCCCATACAGAGGCAAACTATTCGGGGCGGGCTAGCATACCCTCGAGGCACCATATCCCTTCAGATAGAAATCCCACCTCACATCACGTACATCTCTCCTCTTCTCTTCTCTATATTATCCTAGGGAAGAATTTCACAAAACTCTAAGTGGCAAGAATGTGGAGGTTCTGGAAAGGAAAGAGAAAGTTTTGAGTAGAATTTGAATTTGGAGACATGCTAAGCACTTGTTGCCCATAGTTTAAATAAAGGTGGACATTGTCATCTCTCTCTCTCTATTTCTTTGTACTTTTATCTTTTGGTGAAGAAACGTCTAACAACCTACCCTCCCCCCACCAGATAGGCATTATCATACACAGCATCCTCATCCTTCCTTCCCCTACAATGTCTACTGTTGTGGAGCACTCTGATGTATTGTTTACCTTTCATGAGCTCACCGTCTACACCGATGGCTCCATCCATCGAGCTCCATACGACCCCGCACCATTGCCCCCCTCCTCTTCCTCCCCCCATGAGGTTGCCACAAAAGACCTTACCCTCAACCCTGGCCACGGCACCTGGGCTCGCCTCTTCCTGCCCCCCGTCTGCCATAACAACAACAATCAGAAGCTCCCCGTTCTCCTCTACTTCCATGGCGGAGGCTTCCTCATTGGAAGCACTGCCCTCCCTTTCAACCATGCGTTTCTCTGCAAGCTCGCCGTGGAGGCTAGCGTCCTGATTGTCTCTGTGGACTATCGTTTGGCCCCGGAGAATCCATTGCCCGCAGCTTATGAAGATTGCTTCGAAGCCCTTGTGTGGCTCAACGAGCAGGCGAAGATGGAGGCGTCATCGGCCGATCCATGGCTTGCTAGCCATGCTGATTTCTCGAGGTGCTTTCTGGGCGGGGACAGCGCAGGGGCGAACATTGCTCACCATGTGGCCATGAAAGCGGCAGGGCTAGGGTTTGGAAGTGATGGAGGGGTAGGGTTAGGGCAGAGTTTGGAGGAGATTTCGGTGCAGGGTATCATCTTGATCCATCCTTTTTTCTCGTGCGGGGCTTCAACAGCAGCATCATCTGCATTAGAGGATAACGTCTGGAAGTCTAGCGGGGTAAGCAAAGAGCACCCGTTTGCAGACCCGTTAGTCTCTGAGGCCCACTCCCTGGCACGTGCGGCCTTACCGCGCATACTCGTTGCGGTTGCTAACAACGATTGGCTGAGAGACCGAGGGATCGTCTATTACGAGGCTTTGGTGGAAGCGGGCAAAGAGGCCAAGCTCTTCGTCTCGGAGGATGAAGACCACGTGTTCCATCTCTTGACCCCACTTTCCAAAAACGTCCCCCCCTTTCTCGACGAGCTGTGCCATTTCATCAACCCTTCCCTTTGAGGATCGATTGAATAGCATGTCTTTTAGTTTTCCATTCTTTTCTTTATGTTCCCGGCTCTGTGTCACATGTCATACTATATTGCCCAGATGTATGCAACAGAGCATAAGTTATATGTTTGTTTAAAAGTCTTAATTCTTGTCGTTTTAGCACTTCATGAATTAATAATGAACCACTACATGTCTCTATACTTGTTGAGATAAATCTTATTTCTTGCTGTTTTCCTTTACTATATGAGAATGAGGTGAGTTCATAATGAACCACATCTTGAAATGTGTCAATACTCTTCAATTCATTTACACTAGCACAATCCAAAATAAAAAGTCATTGTAGCCGAGCTTAAACAAAGGTTGAATAACTAGGGTTACAAGTGTTAAGAAAAAGACATGTGATGTGCGGTTCTTTGTCAAGCTATGTGTTTCAAATGTATTTCACTAGGTGGTGGCAGGCAAGTGGGTGTCCTAGGTGAGTTAATAACCACGTGTGGTGCATGCACCAATACAAGGTTAGGTGTCTGACACGCGTTTCGCGCATGCAAGTGGGTGAGGTAGAGAGAACCGAGGGATGGCTGATGCTTCGGAATAGTTTGATGATTCTGGAGATGGTGGATGGGGGGATTGGGAGGCAAATGATGAAATGAAGAGAAGCCAAGAGGATGAAGAGGGCAATAGAAAGGCGAAGAAGGTGTAGTCAAATTGGATTTCTTTGAGACTAAACGCACAAGCGCAGCAAGGAAACCTCACTAGAGGGAAGGTATGTGCTAACATCTCCCCTGATCTTGTGAGGAGGCAAATAGGTCTGTTTTCTATGTGTAACGCGATCTTGCTATGCCGGGGAGGCCACCAAGTAAGGCGGAGCTAGGGAGGTGGTTACATGAGGAAGTATTCCATAAGAAGGTGGTATCGCACGTGTTCTATTTAGGGAGAGGGTTCTTTAATGTTATGTTTGTGAAAGGATAGACTATTGTTGATCTCTTTGTCAAAGCCCCATTGTTTATGGGTCAAAAGCTGGTGCATGTTATGCCATTCGACCCCACATTTGATGTGAACAAGAGCCTTCGTGAGACGTGCCCGGTGTGGGGGCTTCCACCCTGGTTAAGGTTGACCTTGGGGGACTTGCCTAGAGTAATCGGACCGGTGTTGTTTGTCTTGAGGGATGAGGACAATGGGCGACATTCGAACAAAATCTACATTACTTGGAATACTTTGCCAGAGATGCCTAAAGTGTTAGAAGTGGAGTTGGGGGAGATGGGAAAGATGGAGTTGAAGTTAAAATTTGGAGTTGGGGAAGATGGGAAAGATGGAGTTGAAGTTAAAATTTGGCGCCTTTCCTGGGGCCTACTTTAGATGTGGTTGCTTTGGTCATATTACGAGAAACTGTGGCATGGTTAGAAATGTGGAGATGGGTGGGGAGGAGAGGACGAAGGAGGAATCGAGTGGGGGAAGTAAGGTTGGGACTAGTGATGAACCTGTCGAGAAGGGAAGGAGAAGATGGTATCGGAGGAAGGGGGTTTTGAAAAGCAGGGTTGGTGGACTATGGTAGGGAAAAAGGGGGATGTAGTCTTAGACAAATTAAAGGGGAGGCAAGGAAAAGTCAAAACAAAACAGAGGGGGAGGGGGCCAGCTATGGAAGATGAGACAAAAGTGGATATGGTACCCACTACTGCTCTTGACTTAATAGGAGTGAGGGGGTGTATGTGGAACGTGAAAGGATTAAGGGACAAGAAGAAGAATCCAGCCTTTGGGCGACTAGTGAAAGCTTGGGGGATGGCATAAGGATCAAAAGTAAAAAAATAGTGTATTACACATTCTCCTAAGCTTTCCAAGAGCACAAATGCATGGAGTGATGGAATTACAAAGCATGGCACTCACATACAAAGCATCAAAAGAAGCATAAAGTGGCATCAAAAACAAAGTTTACACCAAAGGCACAATGAAGAAGACAATGCCAAAAGATGGACATGAAGATAAGCAAGAACTAGTAGTCAAAGAGCCAAGAGTCAAGGCAAAGAGCAAAGAACAAGTGCCATAAAATAACCAGGGATCTTTATCAAGCAAAATCAAGGAGATCTCAAGCAAGCAACAACACTAAACAACAAAGGAGCTACCAACCACTACCCATTTCTTAAACAAAAAATTATTGTAAAAAATCCTACTTCTTACAAAAAGTGCTTGTAGCTAGCCTCTCGGAACAATGATGTACCCAAGCTTGAAATTCATCCCTCACCTAGAGCCAAAGTAGCATTAAGGGAAGGGAAGTGCCAAAGTTGCACATGGGCCAAAGTTACTCATAGCACATAGATGAATGTAGAAAGCAAAAAATAAAAAATAATTTTGTAACCGACATCTAACGACCTTGAGTAGACTAAAGATTTGGCACCAAGGGGGGGTGTTGAGAAATGTGGTGCCATAGAGCACAAGGAAGAGACAGAGAATGAGTTGAGTAAGCCAAGCAAAAGCAAAGTCCAAAATGAAGCCACATGAGCAAAGGGAATTATCCCACATTTATGTACAAGCCCAAGGATGTACTCCTCATATAAAAGAGAGCTATTTCAGGCAATGAAATATGAAGCAAGATCTCAAGCCTCTTTATGAGTACAAGTCTCTATTTGGTAACCTAATTGTGCTTGATTCTAAGCTCTCGAGCCTCTTTATGAGTACAAGTCTCAATCTTCTAACCTAATTGTGATTGAGTCTAAGCTTAATTAGGAAGAGACAGAGAATGAGTTGAGTAAGCCAAGCAAAAGCAAAGTCCAAAATGAAGCCACATGAGCAAAGGGAATTATCCCACATTTATGTACAAGTCCAAGGATGTACTCCTCATATAAAAGAGAGCCATTTCAGGCAATGAAATATGAAGCAAGATCTCAAGCCTCTTTATGAGTACAAGTCTCAATCTGGTAACCTAATTGTGCTTGATTCTAAGCTCTCGAGCCTCTTTATGAGTACAAGTCTCAATCTTCTAACCTAATTGTGCTTGAGTCTAAGCTTAATTAGTTTAGTCTATTCATCTCATGATGAGTAAACTTAGGTTACACCCACCTTAGATTACTTCACTCTAATTACATTAGATTAGTATAGGATTAGCACTAATCACCATAGCCATGCACATGGTACCCATAATTTTAACACCTTTTGTAAGTTTCTATGTTTGAACTGGAAGGAAGTGATGGGTTCGATGAAGTGGGATGAATGTACTAGGGCTTCAGGAAACTCTTTGTTCAGTCTAGGATTATGGTGAACCCACAAATTCATTCCCCCTTAGCTCAGCTAGATGGAAGAATAGCCAGGAAGTTGAATATTAGAGGGTTGAGAAGGCTGGGAGACTGTTGGGATTGCTCTCAAGTTGGGTGGAAGGAGTTGGTAGCACAAATAAGGGACCATGTCTAATTTCCCACAAGGATTAACACTTCCCTAAATGATGCTTTGAAGTGAAAAATGCTCGCCATTTGAGAAGGTCTTATCACAGTGAGCTTGTGTTTTGCTTTATTGGCAATGTCTAATCTTGTACAAGATTCACAATGTACTCTCGTTTTTTTATGCAATGATGATTTCAAGCTAATACAAATGATTTACATGTAGACTATATACTAAAATTGAACTGAATGCAGTGAAAAATGCTCAAATTGAGCAATGTAAATGGATGAGATGGACTTGGATACAAGAGAGGGCTTGCCACTGTAGATTTGCATCTTAATTTTCTAATTTTGAACCTTAATTAGCCCAATTTACACTAATAATACACTAATGATAGTCATTAGTGCCTTAATCTGAGTGATTAAGAGTGACAAAATTTGGAGGCTGATATTGAGCTTGAAGAAGACAGATTTGATGGGACTTTTTGCATTAGCTTCTTGCCCTTGATGTGGAGAAGAGGCTTGGGCAAAAGATCTAGCTCAAATGTACCCTAGAACTCCAATTTTGTTTCGAAACTGGCAGACTAGTTTTGTAACTCACTACAGATGATACATTGAAGCAATGGGAAACACTCTCCTAAAGGGAATTTGATTAATTGCAAGTACATTAGAAGAACCAAGAGAAAGACCAGTTACTGTGATTTGTGCTTTGCAGACCATAGGAGCGATTGAATTGTGCCGAATCGTGTGGTGTACAAAGTCACCTAGTGTGCTGATGAGAGAGATCTTGGGCAATGGCTAAGTGGGTAAGCACAGACTTGAATCTCAAGTTTGGCATCGTTTTAGCTCAAACCTACTTCACCAGCATGTTCACAAGGCTCGAAATCCCTAAGGAGTTAGGCAATGAAGAACTCGTTGGGATGAATGGCTTGTTTTACACCCAAAACGAGGAGCGGCTGTTTGCTGTGCATTCTCGACGATTCTACATACGCTTCCGTGTGCTGGAGGTGATGGAGAGCAAGAGTCTCCTAAGAGGGCTTACCTAATGATGATTTGTGCTAAGAGAATCAGCTGCTGCTGCAAGCTCCCAACCTCTCCTTAAGGCCTAGTGGATAAGATGATAATTAATGAGCTAATGATAAAGATTAAGTGGTATTTGTTAGGATTAGGTTACAAGGAGCTGAAAGCTATATCTTGAGCTTTAGATGAGAGTCTATGGGGAGAGGGGAGGCTCTGATACCATGTTAAAATCATGGGTACCATGTATATGGCTATGGTGGTTAGTTCTAATCCTAAACTAACCTAATGTGATTAGGTGAACTAATTTAAGGTGGGTGTAACCTAAGTTTACTCATGATGATGATTAGAGTGAACTAATCTAAGGTGGGTGTAGCCTAAGTTTACTCATGATGATGAATATACTAAACTAATTAAGCTTAGACTCAAGCACAATTAGGTTACAAGATCGAGACTTGTACTCATAAAGAGGCTTGAGAACTTGCTTCATATTTCATTGCTTGAAATGGCCCCCTTTTATATGAGGAGGTACATCTTTGGTATGAGGAGGTATATCCTTGGTCTTGTACATCAATGTGGGATAATTCTCTTTGCTCATGTGGCTTCAGTTTTGGACTTTGCTCTTGCTTGGCTTACTCAACTCACTCCTTGTCTCTTCCTTGTGCTCTATGGTGCCACATTTCTCAACAAAAGGGGGAACTCAGAATTTTCTAAGGTTCATGGGACAACAACTTAGCTTTCCAATCCAGTCCAAGCCACCTACCTTTGAACTGTACACTAGACTCTTCAATCACCTCTCTAACCATCCTTGCCCAAATTACCTCTTGCTGAAGAAATTTAGGTAAACTAGTTGCTACCCTTGCTTCAGCATGAATAGGCAGGTGTGCAGAATCCCAAGTCCTCCAACCCTTTTAGATAAAATTACTTTCTCCCAAGCACACAAAGCTGAAACCTTCGTGTCATGTCTGCAAGTTTTCCATATAAACTTTCTGATTGGAGCCATGATCCTCTTCCAGTGGCATGTTCTGAAATCCACCACAGGAGGACAGAGAAACATAATGTATGCATTTAGGATTGTGTTAGCAATGACCACCCTATCATGAAAGGGAACCCTAATTCCTTCCCGTTTCTTTGTCTTATTAAGAAACCTCTCGATTGCCTAATTAGTAACATCCTTGCTGGTCAATTGTATCTTTCGTGCCTTGGTATTCGTTTCATAGAGTTTTACCAAGGTGTTCCACGCCTCCTTGGGGGGACTTGGCATCCTGTATGTGCCCAATCATGGTGTCCTGTATACTGATAGAGAGCCAATACGTAACTTCTTTGGCTCCTTGGTTCCAATCTTTGAACTCTTTCACATCTGCAGCAGTCGAATTGATCTTCGGTATCTCTGGTGCCTCTTCATGCTCACCTTCTATGTAGGCCCAGTAGTAACTCTTTCCCATCGAGAAATTTGTCAACCTGAACCTCCAAGCATGGAAGTTATTCTTGTCAAGCTTCTCAGCAACAATCTGGTTTGTGCCATCATTTGACATCTTGCTAGACACACAAATTTACCAGAAACAGCACTCTGGTTTGTCCTGCACAAACTGCTGTATTTTCTACAGCGGTACTGTACTACACTCAAATGTCACAACTAGTGACCTCAATGTGCATACATACACCCAATGAAAACCGTTGACCTCCTTGCAGCACACACAATGTCTGCACAACCAATCTGTCTTCCTGCAGTTCTTAAAACAGAGTTCTGCATAGAATCGATGACTTACCCACAGTGCTTGAAATCGCCTGCTTTCTGAAAAACGGAGGTCCTAACGCGCCCAAAACGCGTTTTCGGTCGGAAAAATTTTGTCCGATAGGATGGTATAGTTGCCCTATAGCTTTACTCCCGCGAAGAAAGCTCCTCAATCAGAGATCGTTTTGCGGTGCCTCCTGTAGAGCTCCCGACGTCGCCAACACAAATAGGGAAGAGTAGATGAAGCTCTTACCCTCGTACCGCTTCCTGTGCTTCTCTTTCTTGCAGCTCAGCCCTTAGCATGAACCAGGCTCTGATACCATGAAAAGATGCAGGGGAGAAGAGAGCTTGAGCTCTTGCAAGCACACACACACTCACAAAACCCTAAAAGAGAACACACAAGGTGAGAGGCTAAAAATCTTCTTCTTCTTCACTCAACACACCATATATAAAGATAAGAGTACACACGATATGAAAAGGTACTTAACCAAATACATACTAGGGTTCTCTATAGTGTGAACCCAACTAAATGAGCTGGCGCTATAACTATGCCAGCCTCTAGAATGGCTATCACACAGCCTGTGATCCCACTGGCCGCATATCACCCATGATCTCACCAACCATGCCAGTGGTGTAAGTGTGGGGCCTATCCCCCAGGCGGGTCATCAGTGTCCACCGCCTCACTAGATGAGCTCGATATCTCAACATTAGCTATATCAGTCTCCACTCTCTTATTGACCATGCCTAACAAACTGCTCTTTGCCTTAAACCTTCTTTACAAGCTATCCTCCTTTAGGCTCAATGTGGCCCCAAGAAACTCCACCCATTTTAGAGCAATCTGATTAATATCACCAATCTCTTGGCCTCTCTCATCCCTAATGTGCCGTATTACTTCCATGTTCCCTTTCTCTTTAGCGAAACCAAATAGGTATTTGGCTAGCTTCCTTCTGTTATTAAAAGCTCTCCACTTGTCTCCCTTTTCTCTTTCCCTGGCCAACTTATCATCTTATCTCTTCAGTTGAGCTTGGCACTCAATGTATTGATTAACCTCTCTCTTAGAGAGACCTCCAACATGTCCCTTCCCTTGTAAATGCTCCAATAGCTCACTCCAAACCCTTCTATCCTATCTCTTCTCCCCAACCCTTAGTTTACCTACTCTCCTGATAATTCCTTGCATCTCATTAGTTAACCTTCCATCCATGCCCCCTTTACGTCTCAATCTTCTAATAGCCTCTTTAGTGAGGGAAACAAACAGCTCATCCTTTAGTACAAGATTATTCATCCTCAGCTTCCTTGTAGGGAATTGTCTGAGCTTATCTTCTCCCCATTTAGTCACATACCACCCCCATTTTAAGGGCATATGGTCAGATAAGGCTAAACAAGAATCCACTTTAGAAAAGAAGGTATGAGGTACGCATGTGGCTTGGTGAGATTGAAGAAAACTCTATCAATTCTTGATGATGACCCAAAGTATTGGAGGCTAAAGTACGTATGTCTAGGTGCAAATTCCCAAGCCGCCAGCTCCCTTCCATCAATAAGACCCATCTTTCCTCTAAAACTTTCCCACTTCCTCTTCTCTTAACCCATCAAAACTGTACTCCCCCCACACCTATCAACATGTTTCTCTACCATATTAAAATCCCCCATAATGATGCAAGGGCATTAAATGCCCAGCTTAGCAATCCATTCCCACATCTCGCCTCTTATCTTATGTTTATGAGCTCCATATACATTGACTATCCACACCTTCTCCTCATCCACATGAATTTCAACCACCCGAATTTTAACATTGGAATGATTAGCTATAATGCTAGGCTTTAATTCCTTCTTGACAATTGTCAAAACCCCACTGCAACCTGATTTCACTCCCCCATACAAAACCATCCAATCCAAAAACCTATCCTTTCTCAAGCTTTTCAAACCGAACAAATTATGTTCCTCAACTGCCATCACTAACATCCCCCAAGCTTTCACTAGCCGCCCAAAGGCTGGATTCTTCTTCTTGTTCCTTAATCCTTTCACGTTCCACATACATATCCACTTTTGTCTCATCTTCCATAGCTGGCCCCCTCCCCCTCTGTTTTGTTTTGACTTTTCCTTGCCTCCCCTTTAATTTGTCTAAGACTACATCCCCCCTTTCCCCTACCATAGTCCACCAACCCTGCTTTTCAAAACCCCCTTCCTCCGATACCAACTTCTCCTTCCCTTCTCGACAGGTTTATCACTGGTCCCAACCTTACTTCCCCCACTTGATTCCTCCTTCGCCCTCTCCTCCCCACCCATCTCCACATTTCTAACCATGCCACAGTTTCTCGCAATATGACCAAAGCCACCACATCTAAAGTAGGCCCCAGGAAAGGCGCCAAATTTCCACTTCAACTCCATCTTTCCCATCTCCCCCATCTTTCCCACCTCCCCCAACTCCACTTCTAACACTTTAGGCATCTTTGGCAAAGTATTCCAAGTAATGTAGATTTTGTTCGAATGTCGTCCATTGTCCTCATCCCTCAAGACAAACAGCACCGGTCCGATTACTCTAGGCAACCCCCAAGGTCGACCTTAGCCAGGGTGGAAGCCCCCACACCGGGCACGTCTCACGAAGGCTCTTGTTCACATCAAATGTGGGGTCGAATGGCATAACATGCACCAGCTTTTGACCCATAAACAATGGGGCTCTGACAAAGAGATCAACAATAGTCTATCCTTTCACAAACATAACATTAAAGAACCCTCTCCCTAAATAGAACACGTGCGATACCACCTTCTTATGGAATACTTCCTCATGTAACCACCTCCCTAGCTCCGCCTTACTTGGCGGCCTCCCCGGCATAGCAAGATTGCGTTACACATAGAAAACAGACCTATTTGCCTCCTCACAAGATCAGGGGAGATGTTAGCACATACCTTCCCTCTAGTGAGGTTTCCTTGTTGCGCGTGTGCGTTTAGTCTCAAAGAAATCCAATTTGACTACACCTTCTTTGCCTTTCTATTGCCCTCTTCATCCTCTTGGCTTCTCTTGATTTCATCATTTGCCTCCCAATCCCCCCATCCACCATCTCCAGAATCATCAAACTATTCCGAAGCATCGGCCATCCCTCGGTTCTCTCTACCTCACCCACTTGCATGCGCGAAACGCATGTCAGACACCTAACCTCGTATTGGTGCATGCACCACACGTGGTTATTAACTCACCTAGGACACCCACTTGCCTGCCACCACCTAGTGAAATACATTTGAAACACATAGCTTGACAAAGAACCGCACATCACATGTCTTTTTCTTAACACTTGTAACCCTAGTTATTCAACCTTTGTTTAAGCTCGGCTACAATGACTTTTTATTTTGGATTGTGCTAGTGTAAATGAATTGAAGAGTATTGACACATTTCAAAATGTGGTTCATTATGAATTCACCTCGTTCTCATATAGTAAAGGAAAACAGCAAGAAATAAGATTTATCTCAACAAGTATAGAAACATGTAGTGGTTCATTATTAATTCATGAAGTGCTAAAACGACAAGAATTAAGACTTTTAAACAAACATTTAACTTATGCTCTGTTGCATACATCTGGGCAATATAGTATCAAGTGAAGACATGTGTCACACAGAGCCGAGAACATAAAGAAAAGACTGGAAAACTAAAAGAAATGTTATTCAATCGATCCTCAAAGGGAAAGGTTGATGAAATGGCACAGCTCGTCGAGAAAGGGGGGGACGTTTTTGGAAAGCGGGGTCAAGAGATGGAACACGTGGTTTTCATCCTCCGAGACGAAGAGCTTGGCCTCTTTGCCCGCTTCCACCAAAGCCTCGTAATAAACGATCCCTCGGTCTCTCAGCCCATCGTTGTTAGCAACCGCAACAAGCATGCGCGGTAAGGCCGCACGTGCCAGGGAGTGGGCCTCAGAGGCTAACGGGTCTGCAAACGGGTGCTCTTTGCTTACCCCGCTAGACTTCCAGACGTTATCCTCTAATGCAGATGATGCTGCTGTTGAAGCCCCGCACGAGAAAAAAGGATGGATCAAGATGATACCCTGCACCGAAATCTCCTCCAAACTCTGCCCTAACCCTACCCCTCCATCACTTCCAAACCCTAGCCCTGCCGCTTTCATGGCCACATGGTGAGCAATGTTCGCCCCTGCGCTGTCCCCGCCCAGAAAGCACCTCGAGAAATCAGCATGGCTAGCAAGCC
This sequence comes from Cibotium barometz, assembly GCF_041138505.1. Lineage (NCBI taxonomy): Eukaryota > Viridiplantae > Streptophyta > Polypodiopsida > Cyatheales > Cibotiaceae > Cibotium > Cibotium barometz. The sequence goes on along the minus strand of NC_141062.1, from coordinate 25,413,866 downwards.
ATGGATCGGCCGATGACGCCTCCATCTTCGCCTGCTCGTTGAGCCACACAAGGGCTTCGAAGCAATCTTCATAAGCTGCGGGCAATGGATTCTCCGGGGCCAAACGATAGTCCACAGAGACAATCAGGACGCTAGCCTCCACGGCGAGCTTGCAGAGAAACGCATGGTTGAAAGGGAGGGCAGTGCTTCCAATGAGGAAGCCTCCGCCATGGAAGTAGAGGAGAACGGGGAGCTTCTGATTGTTGTTGTTATGGCAGACGGGGGGCAGGAAGAGGCGAGCCCAGGTGCCGTGGCCAGGGTTGAGGGTAAGGTCTTTTGTGGCAACCTCATGGGGGGAGGAAGAGGAGGGGGGCAATGGTGCGGGGTTGTATGGAGCTCGATGGATGGAGCCATCGGTGTAGACGGTGAGCTCATGAAAGGTAAACAATACATCGGAGTGCTCCACAACAGTAGACATTGTAGGGGAAGGAAGGATGAGGATGCTGTGTATGATAATGCCTATCTACGTTCTGGGAAGAGGTGGGGGGAGGGTAGGTTGTTAGACGTTTCTTCACCAAAAGATAAAAGTACAAAGAAATAAAGAAGAGAGAGAGAGAGAGAGAGAGAGAGAGAGAGAGAGAGATGGACAATGTCCACCTTTATTTAAACTATGGGCAACACATCAGAGTGCTCCACAACACTTGACATTGTAGGGGAAGGAAGGAAGGATGAGGATGCTGTGTATCTACGTTCTGGTAAGAGGTGGGGGAGGGTAGACGTTTCTTCACCAAAAGATAAAAGTACAAAGAAATAAAGAAGAGAGAGAGAGAGAGATGGACAATGTCCACCTTTATTTAAACTATGGGCAACACGTGCATAGCATGTCTTTTGAGACTCCAAATTCAAATTCTACTCAAAACTTGTCAAACCTCCTCTTCCCTTTCCAGAACCTCCACATTCTTGCCACGTGGAGCTTTGTGAAATTCTTCCCTAGGATAATATAGAGAAGAGAAGAGGAGAGATGTACGTGATGTGAGGTGGGATTTCTATTCGAAGGGACATGGTGCCTTGAGGGTATGCTAGCCCGCCTCGAATAGTTTGCCTCTATATGGGGAGGAGGTGCAAGGAGAGGCAAAGCACGGACCCATGGTAGGCACCTTAGAACGCACTCACGCACCGGGTAGGCACGTTACCCGCACCGGGGAAGGCACGTAACGTGCCTACCCGGTGCGTGAGTGCGTTCCTACGGTGCCTACCATGGGTCCGTGCTTTGCCTCTCCTTGCACCTCCTCCCCATATAGAGGCAAACTATTCGGGGTGGGCTAGCATACCCTCAAGGCACCATGTCCCTTTGGATAGAAATCCCACCTCACACGTGAGACTTGAGAGACAAGGAAAAATGACAAATAAAAGAAAAGGGAAACTTGAGAGAGATGGACAAATAATACAAAATGATAGGTCACTCCTTGAAAGACCAACTCACTTTGATGCAACATTGCTACTTCAGAGACTAGAAAGAGCACTTTGAGTAACCTTGAAAGACCAACTCACTTTGATGCACATTGAGAGACTACAAAGAGCACTTGATAATAACTACTACTCACATTGATGCAACTTGGGAGACTAAAGAGACAAAACCTACTCACTTTGATACACCTTTAGAGATTAAGGGGAGCACCTCTTTTAAACAAAACTTACTTCGAATTTTTGTTAAAAGGCCATTCTTTTGCAAAGGTAGGCCAAAAGTACAAAAGTAGGAATAAGATATGAGATCTCTTTAAGTAGGCATGCCTTTTTAAATATGTTATTACTTACAATTTAGACTACATGGGGATATTATATATATATATATATATAGAGAGAGAGAGATAGAGAGAGAGAGAGAGAGAGAGAGAGAGAGAGAGAGATGGTCAAGAATAAGATATAAAGTCTCCCATACCCTACTCTCATCTCCTCCTCCCCCCCGCCCCCCCCCCCCTCTCTCTCTCTCTCTTGATAAGATATAAAGTCTCCCATACCCTACCCTCATCTCATCTCATCTCATCTCTCTCTCTCTCTCTCTCTCTCTCTCTCTCTCTCTCTCTCTCTCCACGTGCCCACATACATGTGGGTGTGCATGCATGTGTGTGCACTGACAAAAATGAATTAAACCTCCATATGCATGCATTTGTAGGTAGCATACAACAGGGGTGAAGGTGAAGTGGAATGGGTAGCAAAGGTAGAATGCGATGTGCTCTCTATTATGTGTGTGTGGGTGTGTAAAATTTTTTTTTTTGCAAAGTGACTTGAAAAATTGTTGTTTTTTTTTAGCACGTGACTTAAAAATTATGTTAGACTATAGGCGTGTGTGATCAAGCAATTTGTGTAAAGGCTTGTAATGATATGAACAAAAGCCTAAGGTTGAATGCCTTCTATAAACGGGTAAAAGATTGTCCTTATTTTGTGGGAATCCCGTTGATTTAGGGACATGGGAATTTCCTTAGTCTTAAAAGAAATCCATGGAGGTAATTTAGGATCTAAGATGCTCTCGTGTGTGAGCCCTCTATAAATTTAACGCTTCCACCTTTGTTTAGTGGCATAACTAATACTTCCACCTTTAAGTAGTGAGATAACTAATACGATCTTAGTGTTTAGGTATAGATATGTTTAGCATCACTTCTTGTGTGCTTATTGAGTTAAAGGACCTGATGGGGCTCGAGGTTTGGATACAACACTGTTGCAAGGGGTTCCCCCTTGACAAATCTTTGCTCATCATTGGGACTCCGGCCAAAAGGTGGCTGTCACATCCTTACATGTGCATCATACTTTCCTTGGCTAGCTAGGGTACTTTACTCCTTCTTGGTGACCTCCCTCCAAGGTTGCTGATGAAGTCAAGGTTTGGGGGGGGGTGGTCTTTGTCTTCATGGGGTGAGGTTTTAGATCTGCATAATGGTTTGAGGGGTTGGCCAATGGCGGCGGTGAGGCGAGAGTGTTGTTTAGTGTTAGAGGTAACCTGAGGTGGTGGTTTCTGTAAGTGGAGGACGAGGCTTCGAATGTTGATAGATTTGGGGTGCCCTCATCCACTAGTGGTACAATAACCATTTTGAAGGGGAGCTCAAGTTTGCGGTACTTTTTTGCCAGCTCCACGTGATGCAATCTTTAGCCGCAATCCATCTCCTCCCGAGGATGATGCTCTCTTTCAATGTACCTGTGAGTCAATCAAAACTATCACGACGATGAAGGTTTTATCCAATTAGAAAGTCCATGGTAATGGCTGCTGTTGCAGATGGTGAGAGGGGTAGGTGGCCTAATGAGGTCCACATATCCCAATATAAAATGTTATATGTAGAGTGTCAAACCAGGGCAGGCCATGTAGCTAGGTGGTTTGTTTGGAGGAACTCTAACTCAAGACAAGCTGGTTCCACTTGTTCTATCTTGAACATGTCAAGCACGAACATGGATATGATTTCAACACCATCCAATTGTGTAAACCTTGTCCCAAGCTTCTGGGGAAAAGTGTCCATGGTAGCAAGAACATGAATCCAGTCCTCGGAGTCAGCAAGCTCCAGGAGGGACTCATATTTTTGGTCCTCATCTTCACCATCCAACATCTTGTTAACAATGCTTATGGATGTCAATCGACGTGGTGTGAGCTTCTGCGTTCAAGCATGCTTTGTAAATATCGAATGAAGTAGTCATTGGTGAGAATGCCTCACCCCATGGGATGAGTCTTCCCTATTTTCAAGTTTATTTTTAAGGAATGGTTATGCTTGCATATGTAAATGTGATTGGTTTCTCCCAATCGTGAACCAGCCTTGTGTCTCTTATGGGTGAGGCCTTTCGAGGATCATGGTGTATAATCCTCTTTTGTGAAAATCCATAACCATGAATGTGTGGTGGAAGCTTAACCCTAAGGTCTTAATTTGTATCTTACAAGATGCCTAAGGGTTTGGCTATGTTAGGCTTGACCATGAGGCTTGTGCCTATCAGTGGGCTTCCCTAGGTGGGATTTCCCAGGGTTCAATAATCCTTGGTGATTATGCTGACACTAGCACCACCATCCAAGATTGAGAGACCGTCATGCCTTTATAAACGATCGATAACATGCCATTCATTTCATTGCCTTTTCAAAGTAGTGTCCCAGCTTATACATGGGCACTTTTGGTCGTCATTTTGTTTTAGGTATGGAAGGAGAGTGCTTACTATGGCATGGCTCATCCTCCTCCTCTTCAGGTTCAAGTTCAGCTGTGTGGGCTCTTAAGTTCCCATTCATCCAGTCAGATAAGTCTCTCAAAAGTTGAGAATTCCCTTGTAAAAGAGAACTTATTAGGACTTGAACTTCCAAGGATAAGAAGCCTGCGAGGCATGCTGTGCAATATTCAAAGCTCGTCAAAGTTGAGAATTTCCTTGTAAAAGAGAACTTATTAGGACTTGAACTTCCAAGGATAAGAAGGCTGCGAGGCATGCTGTGCAATATTCAAAGCTCGTCGTCAAAGATACCCCTGCCAGTTGATTATCACTCACCTGGGACAATCCTAGATAGCAATGGTGGCTGATGCCCCTACCAACTAGGGTGATTATCACTTGGTTGGGAGAATCCTAGTTAGTAGTGGGGTTGATGCCCCTACAAACTAGGGTGATTATTACTCGTTTGGGATAATCCTTGAAAGCATGTTCAAATCCCCACTTGTAACATGTTCCTCTATATGGAATGACGTTGGGGTTTGGCATTGGATTCAGAGATGTAGTTGGGGCACTAGGTGTGATGGTTCTAGGACTCTCAACATGGTGTGAGTCCTTACAATGGAATGCATGCCATATTATTGAGATCTCTCACTCTTTTTAGGTTCATGTGTCTAGGCTCACGTTTGTAGGTTCACGTCTCTAGGCTCACATGTCTAAGTTCACGTATCTAGGTTTATATCTCTTGGCTCATGTCTGTAGATTCATGACTCTAGGCTCACGTCTATAGGTTTACATTTCTAGGCTCACGTTTATAGATTCACATCTCTAGGCTCACGTGTTTAGGTTCACGTCTCTTAGCTCGCGTATACAGGTTCACGCGTATAGGCTCGTGCTTTTTCTGTATGAACATGGTTCACATACTTCCCTTGTATGAAAGGAGCCTACCTGGGATGACATAAAAATATAGAAACTTGGCCTATGACGATGTTGGTGTACAATTACTGGGTGATAAGTGTACTTAATTCCTCAATAATTACAAATGATATGAATTTTCCTTAGAGTTTATCTCACTGGTACATATTTTATGATGACAAGAAAATCTTCCAAGGACATGGGTAGGTGTGCTCGAACAGGTCTTTGAGGCCATAATAATTGGTCCAAATATATATTAGGCATAATTTATAGATAAAATCCAGCAAAGTATACATAGAAAGCTTAGCTTTAAGCTTTGGGAAGGAGATAAAGAATTTAATTAACATAATATTATGCCCAAAACTACACATGTATGCCCTAATCTATGTTGTGTAGGGCTGTTTGCGTTTGGGTTTATTTTTCACTTGTAATACCAGCCCCACACACTCTCTTCTCCTCAGCCCAACCCTGCTAGGCACACCATATGGCTTCTTTGCATTTGGATCATCTCCACAAACTATAGGTTCTGGTGTTCTAGTGGCGGAATCTATTAATTTACTCCTCTTGATCATGATTTTGGGCTTTGTTAAGAGTTGGTTTTTCTACTGTGTGGACAGGCCACCAAATGGATCCTTCTTAGCGTCCTCACCATTCACATGATCATCACCTTCACCTCTGTCTTGGCCTACTTAGCAAAATAATCCATCGATTTTTCTTTAGCTTGATTAATAATAAATGGTCTTCCTCCACACTTTCATTCTAATTCTTCCTTGTCATGTAGCCAAAGACCCAAATTACAAGTAATTGAGAATTGCAAACAATTATTAACCCATTTTAAGGTTAACAAGATTTTCCATAGCCAATTTTATGTCAAAGAATGAGTAATCTACATTAAATATCAAGGATGGACACACCAAACTCAGCCATGAAGCAATGGTGTCCAAATCTCAAACTTGGATGGCACCCGTAAAGGTCTGACAGTGGATAATCAATGGTGTTTCCCCACTCCAAGAGCATATGGTAGTGAGCTACGATGTGATACCTAGTGTTGTAATGCATCAATGTATTATGGTATGAAGCAATGTACAAGCAATAAGCCAAATAGAAGCTTTGCGCTTGCCCGGCCATAGTTTAAGATAATTTCTCTCATAATGCAAGGACACTCTCCCATTGTTCAATTAAGCTTTCCCTCTTGCTAAACCTCTCTCTAATCTTCTCTCTAATGCATGCTAGTAAGTGTGTATGAGTAATTTGAGGTGAGAGGAGGGAGTAATTCCCGTAGTGCAACGCGACGATGTGACAATGCTCGCGGATGGGAGAAGGCAAATGGTAAGCTATCCATGGTGGTGTTGAGCTTGGAGACCTCAAGGATTATGAGCTTGGCAATTGTAAAGATCCCCACAACACGCTGAGTTGAATAGCCTCTTTGCTATCTCTTTGCCTTAACATTTTTGGCACCGTTGTTGCTGGGGAGCAATCCCTTGGCTTTATCAAATTTTTTCTCTAATCTATGGTTTACCCATTGCTCACACTCTTGAATACAGCAGTGCCACGAGCAAGTGTGGGGTTTGATGGAGATTTGTGTGGAAACAGGGTGATTTTTGTTTTCTTTTTGCTCTCTCTTATGTGTTAACATAGAACTTAGATGCTTAAGTTTTGCATGCTATCTACGTTTTTTATGGTATTTGATTATATTAGCACGTTAGCATTCATACTAAGGTAGCTTAATTAATAAAAAATTTCATAAAAAATAAAACAAAACTCTTGATTGTGCTTTCTACTTTGTGACCTCGCTTACATCCTCCTTAAGTTGTTTGAAGACCCATTTGAATCTTATTATCCAATGCCCAAGTGATAGGTCCATATTTTGTTGATTTTCATGTGGTTTTAGTTTAGAGTCGTTTACCTCTTTCCATTTCTCACAATCACCTGGCATATATGCCACTTTTGTGTTGGATATGGTTCTTCATCTCCATACACATATCATCCATTTAGAGTCATTTACCCCTTTCTAGTTTTCCCAATCATCTAACATATGTACCTATTCGTGGTGGAAGGTCCTTCATCTTCATACGTGCTGTGTGAGCTATGTACACAAACTTTGGATCATTTATAATAGTTGAGGGTTGCTTCTATCCTTGGGGTCTACCTTTGTGTTCCTCTTAGTAGGCTCTCCCCAGCAGAACAAAGAACACCAAAGCGAGCGAAGAAATTTGAAGTAGCAGGCTCTCCAGCAAAGCAAAGAACACCAAAGTGAGCCCGAGCAGCCCCTCCAATCGAGGTGGAGTTAGATAGAGAAGAGGAGAAGATGCTGAAGAAAGACAAGTTGTCCTCAGGAAGTAGGTTTCTAACTCATAGAATGTGTTCTCTTTCTTTCTTCTCATTTATATAATTCTGATATTGATGTTTCTTGCATGTCATTTCTACAGCAAGATGGAAAGGTATATTATCCACTTCAAACCGCTTTCTGCTTAACAAAAGAGGATTTCCACACACAGTACGACCTCGACATAGAAGGCAAGGACCCAAGGCTCTTAAGGGTTTCAGATGTCTTCGAAGCTGATTAGTTGTCAGTATATTCAAGCACACGAGGGAGGCAGGTGCATATTGGATTAAGTGCAGTAGTATTCGAGCAGAGCAGTTCCAAGATGTTTTGATATTTTACAACAACGTATACCAGAAACGTCCTACGAACATGGAGTTTAACGTCTCATTTTCTAGAGTATATGTGTTGCAGTTCAGTCCAAGTGTTGTAAGAGCAAGAAAGGCAATGTCTTTTGCTTGGGCTGTTGTTGTCGAAGATCACAACAATGATCTTCGGAAAGGCAGCTACTTTGAAAACCATTTCCTCTGTTGTTTGGAAGGTAAACAATGGTGGCGTGGACAGTGCCATGGAGGACAACAAAGGGACACAACTCCAAATTAAAGAAACTCCTAACTCAAGAGCAGCAGCAAGCAGGAGCTTAAGTTTCTTGCATGCAGATTATATGTCTGAGGCCTTGAAGATGAAAGCATTAATTGAAGATGTAGAAATAAGAATGAGAGAGGCCAAGGATGCATATGCAATTTGTGAGAAGAAATTAGAGGCTGCAAAAGTTTAGAAATTGAGTGAGGAGAAATTTGCCAAAGCCCTCAAGCTGTTAAAAGAACAAATGGAGACAACACAATCCAAGTTGACTTCCTTGCCTGATGAAGACTCCGTCACAAGAACCACTTAGTGAGCACCTAGCAACACAGGAGTCGATGTTGCAGGTTCTTGGAGGAGGATCAATAGATTTTGTGGACCTATCTGTGATTGAGGTGAATTTATTAGTTTTTCTATTTTTATATTTATTGTATGTGTGTACATTTTGATTGACTGCCTTATGTGTATTTTCTATATGGATATTGATTGACTGCAGGTTGATATGGAGCTATAGGCTGATGTACTTAAGGAGCTAGAAATGCAGCATGCTTTTGCTTATAGAGATGCCTAGTAGAGTCAAAGCAGGCCAGAAAGTGTGCCTCTTCCCATCTCTACCTTCTCTAGTTTCCCACACCATAGACAACCTTACTGTAGAGCAGGAAAGTGTGTTGGGTGTGGGCAGGGTTTCAACATCAACGAAACCCTGATGTTGGTGGTACTTCCATGCAAGCAGACATATCACTCAATGTGCTTTGCATCATTATGCACTCTTAGGGATCGATGTATATTTCCCTATTGTACTATGGTGATTCTACGTAGTGCTCATTTGAGTGTGGTTTGGAGAGCAGGTAAATACCTTTGTTTCATTTTTACATGTATATAATTTTTCACCAATATTCTAGTTATCACTCACATGTATGGTAGTTGATAGGATCCAGTATGCTAGTTAACAATCACTAACATGCTAGTAAACAGTCACCTATGTTAATTAGCACTCAACATTTTCTAGTTAGTAGTCACCTATTCAATAGTATGCTAGTCTCAACAGTCACCTATATGCTAATTTATAGTCCCCACTATGCTAGTTAACACTTACCAGCATGCTAGTTAACACTGCCAAGTATGCTTGTTAACAGTCACCTGTTAACAAGCATGATAGTTAATAATGCCTAGTATGCTTGTTAACAGTCACCTGTTAACAAGCATGATAGTTAATAATGCCTAGTATGCTTGTTAATAGTCACCTGTTAACAACCATAATAGTTAACAGTGCCCAATATGCTAGTTTATAGTCCCCACTATGCTATTTTATAGTCCCTAGTATGCTAGTTAACACTTATCAATATGCTAGTTAACAATGCCCACTATGCCCACTATACTTGTTAATAGTCACCTGTTAACAAGCATGATAGTTAACAGTACCCAGTATGCTAGTTAACACTCCCTAGTATGCTTGTTAACAATTTCCAACATATTATTTAACAATCACGTGTTCACTAGCATGCTAGCCAACAACCACCCATGTTAGCTAGCACTTAAATATGTTTAGTTAATAGTCACCTGTTCATTAGCATGTTAGTCAACAGTCAGCTATGTGTTAGTTAGCACTCAAGTATGTTTTGTTAACAATCACATGTTTACTAGTATTTGACTAGGTCTGTTAGTTAGCACTCATATGTAGATAGCACCCATACGCTAGTGCAATCAACTACTCCCTAGACTCATATGTTAGATAGCAAATGCTTTCCAGTTTGTACTTATGTTTTCTAGTTGGTTTGTCTATTTTTGTAGCTCTGTTGACATGCAGCTCATCAAGATGAACAAATGCCCAAAATATGTTTTCACGTGGGAAAATGGAGAGAAGCGTAATAGCGGGTCATATACACATACATGATAAGGGTGGTGAAGACAATGGCTCTTCTGTAGATTTAGCCAATTTGAAGAATGCTACTGATAGTGTCAGTGTTGACATACACCCTATTTACGACATGTCAAATCTGGAGCAGAAAGGTGACATACAGGACCTGAATTATAGTGAGACACACGAGTTGGAGGAGGAAAAGGTACAGGATGAATCAGACCACCTGCAAGAGGACGCACTATCGTCTGCCCCATATGAAGAAATTGCTGATGTCCTGGAGTTGGAAAGTCAAGGGTATGATCTAAAGATTGTGAATGTAGGAGATAACTCTCCCTTAGGCCACCTTGTAGGTCAGATTGCAAGGAAGAAGGGTCGTGAGCACATGGTGAGCCGAGCATCTCCTGCAAAGAAATGGAAGGTCACAGTAGGTAGTACAACAAAATCCCAGAAACCAAAATCACCTAGTGTAAAAGTTGGCAAAACTCGTGCATGCAAGAAACTGTGAGGTCACAAGGCTTGGTCTTTCTTTTGTTCATCCTAGTAGCTGCTCACCTCATGGAGGTGGTGTATTTTGTAGTTCTCAATTATATTGGAACTATGTTTTGTAAAACAACAATACAATAAAAAATGTCATTTTTTAATCCATAAGTTCCAATTTTGTGTATGAGTGCCTAAGTAGTGCAACTTTGTTTGTTGCAGGATACTTTGTTTCTAGTGATGTGGATGCCCCCATGTTTATGTATTGCAGTTGACTGGTCAGTAGGGGGTTTAATGCATGTTCTTTGGGTGCCTCAAGTTTTGTGTTTGGATGCAAGTTTTCAAAATTGCAATCAGTTTAGTGAGGGTTTACACATCTAAACATATCGATCATAGTTGATGATGAACAGTTAAAGCCATTGTTGGCCCCTGGGTGTCATAGCCGGTAAAGAAACGAAAACAAAAGAAAAGAAAACAAGTAGTCAGGCAAGTGGAAGAAATAGTGATTGGTCGAGTGCTACCTGCGTGGTAACATGTGAAGAGCTGGATTTGAGCCAGAAACCAGCTTTAGAGGAGAATGATCACAGAGCATTGATACTAGATCTTAATGGTGTGCTGTTGTGCCATTTTAGGGAAGGTGAATACATTCCAAGGTATACAACACGAATGAAAGAGGTGACATATGTCCCTAGAGAGCGAGTATTTGTCCATGAGGGAGCCTCTACATTTTTGCTATGGTGCATGGAGAACTTCACTGTGTTTATATGGAGCTGTGCGAGGTCAAAGAATGTAAGCAGGCTGCTAAGGGCAGCATTTCCAGAGTCTGCAACCAAATTAGCAGGCTCGATTTTATCCCAGCAGCATTGTTAAAGACAGGAAGACAACGCAAAAGTTCTTGGAACAAAAAAGCCGATTTTTTATAAGTGCCTGTCTGATTTCTAAAGCCACTACAAGCATTTTAACGATTCGAACACTTTGATAGTTGATGATTCAGCTTACAACAAGTGTTTCAAAAACCCATGTCACTGTTGTTTAATCATTCCAAAGCTTGTAGATGTGGAAATGTCAGAAATCGCAGGGTTTCTTAATGACAAGATTCTTAATTGGATTTGGCATTGGTTACTTGCAGAGAACCGTCCAGAGTATACAATCACCAATCTTATGTGTACACCCTTAGATAAAGAGAGCCTGGAAGTGTTTTACATGGTAACCAAAAAGTAGCTTTAGAGGGATTTTGTAAATTTGTGGCCCAATATGTAATCAATACTTCTTTTCACCTCTTGCGGCTTTTTCAAGGGACTTTTGTAAAATTTTATAAATTTTTGGTCCAATATGTAATCATTACAATGAATATACATTCAAAGAATGTGCAGTCTATTAAAGTGTGTATAAACTAACATGTACAGTTTATGAAAGAGTGTTGTTTGTTCAAATGAGTCACCTGTTGATTAGTTACAACAATGACCTATTCTCTCTAGTTAGTCAATATGTTTAATTAATAGTCACTTGTATGCTAGTTAACAGTTACGAGTTCTAGTTAACAGTCCTTGGTATGCTAGTTAACAGTCACCTGTATGCTAGCTAACAGTTACTACTGCTAGTTAACAATCCTTGGTAAGGCTAGTTAACAGTTAGGAGTATGCTAGTTAACAATCCCCAATATGGTAGTTAACAGTATACTAGTCTTCTTTTCACTGGGAAAACAAAGAGGCACCTATTCTGTTCTCTCTAGTTAGTTAGTTAACAGTCTCCTGTATGCTGGCTAGCAGTTACCTGTATGCTAGTTAACAGTCACCTGTATGCTAGTTAACAGTTACTAATATGTGTGTTAATAGTCACCCTTCCACTAGCATGTTGTCAACAATACCTATGTTAGTTAACACTATGCCAGCCTTTTGTTCTCTGTCAAAACAAAGAGGCACCTATTCTGTTCTCTTTAGTCAGTTAACAATCACATGTATGCTAGTTAATAGTTACCAGTATGCTAGTTAACAATCCCCAGTATGCTAGTTAACAGTTACCAATATGTTTGTTAACAATCACCTTTTCACTAGCATGCTATCAACAGAAGTCACCTATGTTAGTTAACAGTATACCAGTCTTCTAATCTCTGGGAAAACAAAGAGGCTAGTTAGTTAACAGTATACATGTATGCTAGTTAGTTCTCTAGCTAGGTAGTTATTAGTCACGTGTATGCTAGTTAATAGTTACTAGCATGCTAGTTAACTGTTACCTGTATGGTAGTTAGCAGTCACTTGTATGCTAGTTAACAGTCACCTGTATGCTAGTTAACAGTCACCTGTCTTTTTTCTAGGAAAACAAAGAATGTGCAATCTATTGAACTGTGCATTTATTAACAAAGAATGTGCAATCTATTGAACTGTGCATTTATTAACACATAGTTTATGAAAAATTATAGTTTGTTTAAATGAGGCGGTTTATAAAATGCCATGTATTAAATCGTAGTTTGTTTAAATGAGGCGGTTTATAAAATGCCATGTATTAAAAATGAGTCACGTATCAAATGGCATGCTATTATAGATTGCCTCATAGGTTTCTGGAGTGATACAGTACAAATTTCTTTTTCTGGGGATGGGTATCTTAATACAACACACAAGATGTGATAGTATGTGAATTGGGGGCATATTAGAAAGAAGATTAAAGGAATATGCATCTCTCTGCTTGTAATACAAACCCTTGATGACATATGTTCCTTTAGCAATTTTATTCTACCATTCATCCACATAATTGTCTTCAGTCTCATCCTTCTCTGCAATACATTTGACGAGGTAAAAGTCAACTGCCTCTGTATTAGTTGCAGCATCTAGTTGTACTGTAAAAGTGTCATGAACTTGTAGTGCATTGCTCAACACATCATGATGTCCCTCATATGACACTTCATCATATGCATCTTTGTCATCAGGAAGGGGTTTAAAATCAGGCAAGGGTTGCAAAATATGATAATCCCAGGAAGGAACATGTGCTTTGTTGACGCATCTATTCCAACGACCATGCATACATGCATCACAAAAGCAAGCCAAATGTCTGATGGCAAGTCCTATAGAATCCCGTGGGTTATGAGCATGAATGGTATGCACAGAGTGTGACTTTGATAGGTTCACAATTCTGTTTTACCTCCCTATTTACATCTCCTACTTTGACCTCCCAAAAAACACAGGCATAGTTTCTGTGTTTTGAAGAATAGCAAGCTTCAGAACTCTCTGATAGGTTGGCCCTATAGTAAGTGACTACATCAGCAGCACACTTTAAGGTAGCACCGTTTGGCTTTAATTATTCATGTGTCAACGTTCTCTTCACCATAGCTCTTGCTCCATCATGTTCTCCCTTGCCATGTCCTGATGCTGAGAAGAAATGACTCATTCGTATCCCAATCAAACCTGCATACCTTGCTACAAAATAGAATGGCCTGTGTGCCTGGAATTGTGAAGCAGCACCATCAGACCACACCCAATGTGATTTAATTGTTACCCCTTGTTCCTTCAATTCAAAGTGCAACATAAAGCAATGTTGCACAAACAAGGTGTCATGAACTCTGTCATCTGAAATGAAGAAGTGGATAGTTTTGATGAGTTCACCTGCCTTCCTGTAGTAAGTAGTATGGTAACTTGTGTTGAATGCCAATGCATAGACTGGATCTCATTATTCTCTTTAAAAGCATAGTTTTCAGCAAAGTCGATCACAAATACAACCACATCATCAAGGAAGTTTTGAAAACATTCTTTAAACTATTGTGCTTGCCACCGGGCAATGTAATTGTGAGTAATGAAGAAACGTAGCTTAGATTTCAAAAGTGCAAGAAACTCCGAACACTGTATCTCTTTGTTCAAAATATCTTTCCTCTTCCTTTTGTTTCCTTCTTTTTCCATAGTCTCCACAAATGCAAATACCTTCACAATCATATAATTCCCTCCCTTTCTTGTCTCCAAAGGACAGCATGCAAATTCTTCACACCACAATTTTTGCATTGCCCCATCAAACACTTTTTGTTATGGAAGGACTCATCTTCTTGCTTCGGGCAAACTATTGACTCCCACAACTGTGTGACACCATTGAAGGTATGCCCTATAGATGAGCATGTTTTGTTGGTACCATCTCCAGCACAAATCTCACAACTGCATGGACATCTACACACCCATGGAGACCAAACTTTTGAGAGCGCATGTGATTGAGCGCATCTTTCAAGAAAGACATATGCACGTGATATTCACAGCAACATGTATATCTGTCCTTCACTCGACTACTCAAATGAGCGCAATTGAATTTTGCATTCTGGATGACAAGCTTTGAATCTATGAAACAACTCAACCTACAGATAAAAAAACCAAAAAGATACATTACGTAGCATGAAATATGTGCTACTTGTGTTGAAAGATATGCTAACAGCACGATAGATATGCTACTTAGCATGACCTGAAAGCAGGAAAGATATGCTAACTAACATGCAAGATATGCTAATTAGCATGAAAGATATGTTACTCAGAGTGAAAAATATGCTAACTAGCATGTATGATATGCTACTTATCATAAAAGATACATTACTTAGCATGACTTGAAACTAGCAAGATCAAATAGATGTGGTACTTAGCAGGAACTATATGCTAACTAGCATGCAACATATGCTAATTAGCATGAAAGATATGCTACTTAGGATGCAAGATATGCTAACATCATGATTTTCATGCTACTTAGCAAGAAAAATATGTTACTTGTAATAATAAATATGCTAACTAGCATGTACAATATGCTACTTAGCATGAAAGAAATGCTAACTAAATTGAAATATATGCTACTTAACATGAAAGATATGTTACTTTGCATGAAAGATATACTACTTAGCATGATAGATATATTACTTAGCATGATAGATATGCTAACTAGCATGAGAAATATGCTACCTAACATATATGAACTTTTTATGTCGGTTAGTTAGTATCATTTAGGCTAATCTCAACAGATGATAAATATGCTAATTAGGCAAAGAATGTGCCCATAAAATGAATTAGTAAGTTGGTTAACACTTGAAACTAGAATAATTAAACATAATATACCTGCGGCTCATCGAGTAGATGGACTGAGTGTTTGATGTAGCTTTTCTTTTCTAATCTTTTTCTACAAACATCCTTCTTATTGGGAGAAACACATGACTCGGATTCCCAAAATGAGTAAACTAGTTCTTTCAATTCTTCAGTTATGGTATTGTCACGTTGATGCTTCCAACATGCTGCCAAATGAGAATAAGCCATTACCATCATTTGAAGTAGCTTGGACACGAGACCTTGCCTTGTACAAGGATGGCTTGGAAACTTGCAAAACCCTTGCCATCTTAGCAATGGGCATGTTTTCAATTGAGTTCATCAGCATGGTCAAAGTACTTTTCTTTAAGAACAACTCTTCTTTGTTTGTTAGCTGCTTAACAATCGCCAATGTGTTGTGCACATTGGCTACTAGAGCTGCTTGCACTTGCAGCTCCTCTCTAGATGATTGATCTCGTAATCTTAGCACTACAAGGTGTTGTAGAATTCGATTGAAGATTTCACACTTTAGTTTCTTTTCCATGCTTTGGGTCCTATCATTGAAGAACTTTACTGTCTCAAAGATGATTCACTGCTTTATTGATTCATCAATCTCCATCAAGTAAGTCTCGCTCTTGCGCTTGCTTCATTCCCATTGTTCTCTCTTCTTTTTGGCCTTGTACTCCTTGATGATGGCACATGATTCAAGTTGTTTCTCCCAAAGGGTATGATTGATTGAATCTTCATGTCTTTGAAATCCTACAATTAGTGAAAGTGTCTTTGAAATCCTACAATTAGTGAAAGTGAGCTTTACAATCGAGTCAAGTGACTTGGTAACAATACGAAAATGTAGCATGTACCATCTTCTTCCATGAACATTGCAATCATAATTCAAAAATTTACCTTCTCCATCACTACTGAGAATGCACCTCTGTTGTCCTCAACAAAATCAACCCTGTAATCTTGCCTGGAGAGAGAGAGAGAGAGAGAGAGAGAGAGAGAGAGAGAGAGAGAGAGAGAGAGAGAGAGAGAGAGAGAGACAGGGCGTTCTGAGTGTGTGTGTCCACCAAAACATTTGTGTGTATCAACAAATCAGCCCTTCCATCACTACTGAGAATGCACCTCTGTTGTCCTCAACAATCAGCCCTGTAATCTTGCCTGTAATGTCCACATTTGGGGGGAGAGGGAGCGAGCGAGCGAGCTAGATAGATAGATAGAGAGAGAGAGAGAGAGAGAGAGAGAGAGAGAGAGAGAGAGAGAGAGAGAGAGAGAGAGAGAGAGAGAGAGAGAGAGAGAGAGAGAGAGAGAGAGGACTTTCTTGTAGGTGTTTGTTACAGAGAGGACTTTCTTGTAGGTGTTTGTTTTACAGAGAGGACTTTCTTGTAGATGTTTGTTACTACAAAGAGGGAGAGTGGGAGGGAAGACGTGGGAGTAACTGCTGAGGGTTCTTTTTTAAATTGTATTAAAAAACGTCTCGTTAAAAAAAACTATTTTTCAAAAGGCACCTTGTTAAATAAATAAAAAGGCAAATAGCATATGCTAGCAAGCAATGTCCATGGACATGCTATTTAGTAAATGTTAATATGCTTACACCCCTTGTTAAATAAATAAAAAGGCAAATAGCATATGCTAGCAAGCAATGTCCATGGACATGCTATTTAGTAAACATTAATATGCTTACACCCCTTAAGCATACAAACTCAAAAGTTATTGGAGAATGTGCATTTAGAACCTACTCTTTAAGCTCTTTCCAATGATATGTCATATGAGGGGCTTTTGACAAAAGCTTAAAAATCTTCACCATGGTCCCTTTTTTTACAATCTTGCAAAATCAGAATTGGGATTATTCCAAATTCTCTAATATGCTGTTTAATCCTTGATAATCGATGCATAACCTTAAAGTACCATCCTTTTCTTTTTGAAAAAGCATAGGTGTACCCCAGCAGAGGGATATACTGGGTTGAATGAATTTTTTCTACAAGAGTTGTCTCAATGGTTCTTTGAGTTTGATGGACTCAGGAATAGACTTTTTTAGGCTCTTTTTATATAGTAGGTTGCACTCCAAGTATTAACTCTATTTTGTGGTCCACTTCACAAACTGGGGGCATCTCTATTAATTCTTATAGGAATATATTAGCATATTTGCTCAATTACTTAGGCTCTATGGAGTGTGAGTCCTTATCGATAGGATTAAGATTGATAACATAAATTGCCTACTTCTTTCTCAGACCCTTAAGCATCCTGGATTCCTTCACGAGTTTTAAGGTAGGAGCTATAACCTCTTTGATCCCTTACACCTTATTTTGGTGGATATCTATAAATGTAATGGCTCCTGTGGTAATGAATGTCAAGTTCCTAGGTATAGGCCCATATAATCTAAGTTTAGGAAGGGTGCTTATCCTAAAATGGATCATAGCTAAAAAGATAATCTGTCAGATCATCACATCCTGACTGTAGGAAAAGCGATGATGGTGCTATGTGTAAACGAGGTGTAAACCAAAAATACCATCGCTCAACCCAGGTTGAAGAGTATAGCTCCTCAAAATTCTAGGCTAGAGGAATTGATAGTAAAAGCTTGAATTATAAAGACTATCATATCCTCCTCCTAGGACATTCCCAGTATCCCAGAGAGATATATGACCGAATCATCTATGCCATCTAAAAAACAAAACCAAAAAAGTATTGTAAATTTTATTTTCAAAAATCGCGCTCTAATACCAAATGTGAGATTGCTATCCCCTAATAATAGAGAACAATCACACAATGAAAGACTAGCCTAAGGGTAGAGAGACTCACTTCTTGGGGCCTTGATACATTAATATCCCATCGATCGACAATCCAACAACTTTCTCTATGTGGCTGGATTGGAATAGACTTTACCAAGTAAATTCCCACTTCATATTTCTCACAAATAAGAGGCATGGCTCCCCTAGGCGTAACATGATGCAAGGGGGTGCTAGGGTATAAAAAGACCCCCATTTCTTCTCATTTTTTTTCGTGTCTCCTTAATGAGGGTATAGATGCTAGTGAATTGCCATCAATGCATCTTACAACAATACTACAACCTCTTATATTGTCATAGTATCTTCAACAAGGGTTAATTTATTTGGTGACCATTTGGCGGCGAGGTTTTTTTGGGCTTTTGTTCCATGGTTTTTGATTATGTGGACTACTCTGATGATGTGTCCATGTCAACATGTGATGAGTCCATGTAAGCATGTGACATGGCATGGACATACATACATCATGGACATACATGTATAATGGACATACATGCTATCATGTGCACCGTGGACACACATTCATAACCCATATGATGTCCATGCATGATGTCATAGATCATGGCCTTGGATGGTCCATATGGTCGAAATGGGTTCTATGCGATATCTATATGCTCGGTGTTGTCTTGGAGTGGTATGTAAGGTCTATATGTCCCACACATGGTTGTGATCTCTATATTCTTGGTGTCATAGTGTTATTTTCATGGTGTATATATGTTTTACATGGTTGAGATGATCTTCACATGCTCAAGATTAATATACCATAAAAATTGTAGCACATTAACGTGCTGGCACGCATTAAAGTTGTACCCATGATTATTTCTTTATTACTTAAGATCTTTTCATATATTTATTTAGATAACTTACACTTGATTTATACTAAAGAATATTATTTTTTGGGCTTAGGTTAAATGTGTAAATGCACTCAGATCATGTACACCTAGTGTGCATGTGTATAGGGTCTTTCTTTCACATGAGAGTAATTTTTAATAAATTCTTTTGAAGCTCTTGCCTAGCATAAAAGTATTGGAATATCTCTTAAAATTTTGGATTAGAAAGTATTAACGTTGAGAATAGATTATTTTCCCTAATGTGCTTATCTACCCCTCTAAATTTTGGGGATCATAAGACAATGATTAGATTAAAGCATTAGACTCCGTTTACCATCCATTAAAGAAATAAAAAAAGAAAACGGCTTTACTGTTATTGAGATAAAAGACCTAAGATTATGTTAAGACAGTACTCCTAGTCTTGACCTTAGTCTTGAATTAAGTGAGATTAGTATAGTCTATTTATCTCCGAATAAGAATAAATAATTCTCGATGGATTTGGATGATCTCAAGACGTTGGAATTTTTCTCATGGAATGGTTGAGACCTTGCCTAGACTTGTGGTTAGAGGATCTATGATGCACGCAATTGCGACTTGAGGATTGTGGAAGTCTCATGTGGAAGTCTTGTTGAATTTGTAATGGTTTACCAGACTAGATGTATGAGTGATGGATGTCACACATGAGTGCTACATAGGAGTTTTGAAGCTCATCATCACAAGATTGTCACCCAAGACTTTGACCCAACTTTGTTACACGTGGGTGTGCTCCCAATGTGGTCAATGTTAACCCCATTTTGAGGTTAACCTAGCATCTCTCCATTACATAAGTGAGATAGCACAATATAATTGTTATGAAACAACATTTTGTGGACCTATCTATTCATGGGGTCCATGGCATCAACTTGCTCACTACATCAGAAGTATGACCACATATGGGCTATGTGTTAATGCTACCTCTCTCATTGGAAGAGGAATTACCACCATAAAGATTTAGAGAGATTGTATATCGATGGGGGCAAACCTTACACTCAAGGAAATATATCGGGGCTAATCAATAGTAGCAGATAGATGAACTAATTTTACTTTTGTGGAGTGTGCAAATGGTTAAGAGCCAATGCACATGAGTAGAGATGTGCCTAGATACATTGTAGTCAATGCTATTAGATTGTTGTGTGTTGTGGGGGTGAGGGGTTGCTAGTGAATTATGGTTGTCGTAGGGCAACCACCAGCTCCACATATAGAATAGATGTATTTATAACATTTTTACTGCATGCCTTTTGTAACGGGCTTCGATCCATGACATTATAGTAGTGTATTTATATTTTCCACTTATTATATCTTATGGTGTTGAAGGTCCTATTAATTTAAGTATATTCGAAACAACATGTGTACATGATGTTAAAATTTGATGAGATTTTACAAATGTGTTTACTCGTGCTTTGTTGTCACTTGTCTTATTACTTTGTTGGAACTTATCTTATTATTAATTATTCTGTCTTTATGATTGTCTACTTTGTATTGGATCACAGGTTCTAGACTATGATATGTAGAGGATGTGCCCTTATATCATCAAGGTTACTCTCAATTGTTAATAGAGTGTATGCTGGTTCTTAAAGCACATGATCCTAGTACTTTTCAAAGGTTGAGAGAGTAATACGCATGTCAAACAGAGCAACCTGACGATGCGAAGCATGATTCACGGCATCACTAGATTTCTTGATGATTGGTTTCAGAGGAATACAAATGACAGTAATCCTTATGAAAAAAATCTCTTCGAAGAAGCACTCAAAACAAAGATCTGTGAGGGCTCTTCTATGACGGGATTATCTACGACCTTCCTCATCCTGAACCTCCAAGCTCGCTACTCCTGGAGCAATGTATCAGTTTTAGCATTACTAATGTAAGTGGATCATATACATGGATGCTAAGTGATAGGATATTTTATTCTACCGCCCGATAACATCATCCCAAAAACAAGAAACATGATGACGAGTCTTGGACTTGACTAAAAAATGATCCATGCATGCATCAATTGCATTTTGTATCGAGGAGAGCATCAAAACTCCGTTCTCTATCCCAAATGTGGTGCTTCACGTTTTAAGGAGGAAGCAACACTAAGGTTCTAAGGTATTTTCCATTATCCCCATAAATAGAGTACTTATTTTGGAGCCCAGAGTTATCAAAGCTTATGGATTGGGTGGCAAAGAATGTGAGCACTAACAGGATCCTACGCACTCCGTCTCACTCTGAAAAGCTTTCAAGCACATTGATAAAACATGGCCAAAATTTAGTCAAGAACCCTGTCACTTGAAACTTGGTGTTGGTCTCGATGGAGTCAATCCATTTTCGCATAGATCAAGCAAGTGATCAACTTGTTTGTTGTGGTACTACTAATCAATTACAACCTACCACCATCCATGTCCATAAAGAAGGAGCATCTAATATTGAGTTTACTAATTCCAGGTACATACACAAGAAACATGATTTGAAATTGTATCCGCCCAATATTTTTATACTTCTTGAAAACTCTGACTGGAGACAGCACTTTGATGTAGGAAAATGACAAGTCAAAGACATCAGTGTGTACTTGGCACCTATTGCACAATAACACAGAATTGCGCACAGGGAAGTGTGTGTGTAAGTGTGAGTGAGAGTCCTACTGCCATGTATAAGAAGAATATCCAAAAAGAATGAGGAGATAAGGATGAGAAAAGGGGGTTCACATACCGGATTAAAGCCAACACATAAAGACTTGGTATTAGTTATCAATCCTGTGAAAACAAGGCTCCTCCTTGAGTGTTCCATGTACACCAAAGGTACCTACCACCTTTTAAAAAGGCAACCATGACCCAGTAATCCTATCCAATCTAGAATATGCAATCACGCTGAAGGTAATATCTCAACACCCTCCCTCAATACGAAACAAGAGATAAGTATCGCACTACATCAATTGATACAAAAAAAAGAAAGAAAGGGAAAGACTTTATAGAATAGGCTTATTAAAATACTGGATTAATAAGAGTCATGGTACTAACTAAAAAAAAATAACATCCCTAGAGTAGTGTATCGGGTAGTGTAGTGAATCACTAAGCTTTAGTGTGTGCCTTTCTTTAAGAGAAATTGATTGAGCCAGCAGACTTAGAGTACAAATGCTTCATTAATTACACCCGACTGAAGCGCTAATTGATCCATGGGTCCCTTCATTCGGGAGATTAATATGCGAAGATCGCCTTTTGTAAATTCAAGATTGAAGAATTCAATTGACAAAGCAATTTTAGAACACTTGTCCTCCTTGGGCTCACTCGACTTTCGCCTTCCTTTGCTGGATCCGCTTGCTTCTTCCCGTTGACATCAATCCCTTGAACATCAATCAAGAGGTGGACCTCCACTTGCATGAAACCCCTCCCCATTAAAACTTCTTGATATAGTGGACGACTAGTCCTTGGCCCCTGAACTGGTCAGAGATGAGAAGCTGGTAGAGCGAATAAGCACACTGAAAAAGCAATATCCTTGTTTTCAGCGCATGAACTACCCTTGGAAAGGGCACACGAGGAAATAGCGCATGAACTAGCGTTAAAGAATGCACAGGACCACAATATCCCCTTGTTGGGGATGAAAGGTGAAGTATTAAAAAAAAAGATCAAGGGCCTTTTTTTAAACCTTAGCCTTGAAAAGGGGTAAGGAAGAGAGTAGGGTAAGGTGGCGCTCCGCTTGGAGGGTCAAGAGGCTGGGCTTGGAGAGGACGTAATGAGGATAAGGGCATAACAGGAGGACGATGCCACCCTACAAGGGTTGCTGCTGTCCTTATATCAAGAGAAGGGCATCGACGCCCATCATGTGAGTAGATGCCGCTTCTACAGACACGGCCTCCTGCTGTTGATAATAGTCACATGAGCTAGTTTTCACAAAAGCCACAAAAGCATAAAAGGGTTCAGAGTGTCCCCATTTTTTAAATCTTGCTAAATGGGAATTGAGATTTTTTCGAAATTCCTACTATGGTCTTAATATGTGTCCTTCAGGCAGAAATCTTTTATGCCGAAGATATATATTCTTGTTATATTTTGATTGTAGCCCATCTCTGCGCATGGTGGACATGCCTTGTAACCCTTTGTTCATAGACCTTCATTGGGATTGAAAGAACAAGCAAGACATTTTAATAGAAGGATTGAGAGTGGAGCATGCCCTGTACAAATGACTTCTATGGATTGGTATATAAAATGCACAATTGGGCCTATTATAGATCCAAATGCAAAGCTCACAAGTGACATGGAAGATGAGGATTGTCGCAAAGGCAAAGGGAAAAAATTGATGACACTTGAGATTTCAATGTGGTATAGTTTAGAATATTGGTATGAATTAAAAATTACACATATTCTTGATCCCATGAATATTTTCAAAAATGTTGGACACTCGCTTTCAAAAAATCGTGTGGGTATCAAAGATACAGAGGCTACGAGG
Source organism: Cibotium barometz (assembly GCF_041138505.1). NCBI lineage: Eukaryota > Viridiplantae > Streptophyta > Polypodiopsida > Cyatheales > Cibotiaceae > Cibotium > Cibotium barometz. Next base: position 25,390,467 of record NC_141062.1, on the reverse strand, counting down.
GCGGATTGAAAGAAACAAAACCATAAGCCATCTTTATCGTCTATTGGAAGTCCTAAAAGAGGAAAGACAACTTATCGTTGCACACCATGGGTACTAACAAAGGACTCGATGAACATGATCAATGATAGGATGAGATCAATACGTACACTTACAAGCTATGGTGCATCATTGCGAAACATGTTTACTATGGATGATAACAGTCTTTTTGGATTAGAGGCACATGACTACCATAACTTCCTAAAGGTAGGCCATGGCTCTATCTTATTCTTGACATTTTTTAATTTGTGTGGATACTAATGTTAAAGGTGGACTATTTGCAGCATATCTTGCCTCTCGTAATTGATGGATGCTTAACCGAGGGCATTCAAAATATCGTATACTGTTTGGGGTGGCTTCCAAAGTGTCTAGGTTTCTACTTTGTAGCTATTGATTGGTGTTTTATCATTTTCCACGTGGATCACATCAAAGGAAATAGACACTTGAAATATTCCACAAAAAAGTTAGAGTGTATAGAGCTCCTATGATTGATGGAAAAAGAGTTTCCTATGTCTTTTTTTGACATCCAAGTCCATGTGCTTATCCACCTGGTTGAGGAGGTAGAGTTTGCTAGAGTTATATGCACACAATGGATGTTTTAGGTTAAAAGATTCATGGGATTCTTAAAGGGTTTTGTGCATCAGAGGGCAAGGCCTAAAGGATCTATGGCAGAGGGATGTTTACATCACGAGTGCATGTCCTATCTCTTTGAGTACTTGGAGCTTGTTAATGAGAAGGTTCCCCCTATTTGGACATCAGAATCAAGTAAATTATCAGAAGAGGTGTAATGTGGAAAGGGACTCCCAGTATGTTTTGAGAGGCGGCCAAAGCTTTTAAAAAAAGGTGTATGGAAATATATAATAAATAAATGTTGATGTGTGAAGGATCCAGGGTGGTAGAGTAACAGCGTGGTAGCCGAGAGAATAAGAGCAGATGCTAAAAAACCAAAATAGAAGGCGCATGGATGGAGAGAGACAACACAAAGGTTCCAGACGGAGGCGAGGTGACGACCAACTGGGCAAAAGAGGGTTTTGGGACAATTTACAGGACAATTAGTAAAGAGATGGAGGAGCTATGACAAGTGTAGGAATAAGTGAAGCAAGAGAAGTGTTGAGATATCGAGCTCATCTAGTGAGGCGATGGACACTGATGACCCGCCTAGGGGATAGGCCCCACACTTACACAACTGGCATGGTTGGTGAGATCATGGGTGATATGCGACCAGTGGGATGACAGGCTGTGTGACAGCCATTCTAGAGATAGCATAGTTATAGCGCCAGCTCATTTAGTTGGGTTCATACTATAGAGAACCCTAGTATGTATTTGGTTGAGTACCTTTTCATATTGTGTGTACTCTTATCTTCGTATATGGTGTGTTGAGTGTTGTGTTGTGAAGAAGAAGAAGATTTTCATCCTCTCACCTTGTGTGTTCTCTTTTAGGGTTTTGTGAGTGTGTGTGTGCTTGCAAGAGCTCAAGCTCTCTTCTCCCCTGCATCTTTTCATGGTATCAGAACCTGGTTCATGCTAAGGGATGAGCTGCAAGCAAGAGAAGCACATGAAGCGGTACGAGGGTAAGAGCTTCATCTACTCTTCCCTATTTGTGTTGGCGACTACACCCTTGTCGGGACCTCTACACAAGAGGCACCGGCAAACGATCTCTGATTGAGGAGCTTTCTTTGCAGGAGTAAAGCTATAGGGCAACTATACTATCCTATTGGATAAAATTTTTCGGGCTGAAAACGCGTTTCGGGCGCGTTACGACCTCCGTTTTTCAGAAAGGAGAGGCGATTTCGAGCACTGCGGGTAAGTCATCGATTCTCTGCAGAACTCTATTTTTAGAAAAACTGCAGGAAGACATATTGGTTATGCAGACATCGTGTGTGTTGCAAGGAGGTCATCAGTTGCCATTGGGTGTATGTATGCACATTGAGGTCATTGGTTGTGACATTTGAGTGTAGTATAATACCGCAACTATAAAAAATACAGCAGTTTGTGCAGGACACAAACCAAAGTGCTGTTTTTGGTAAATTTATGTGTCTGGGAAGATGTCAAATGATGGCATAAACCAGATTGTTGCTGAGAAGCTTGATAAGAACAACTTCCATGCTTGGAGGTTCAAGCTAACAAATTTCCTGATGGGAAAGGGTTACTAGGACTATATAGAAGGTAATCATGAAGAAGCATCGGAGATACCGGAGATCAATCCGACTGTTGCAGATGTGAAAGAGTTCAAGGATTGGAACCAAGGAGCCAGAAAAGTTATGTATTGGCTTGGGTGAAGACCAACAGTCTTCACAAAACAAAAACAGTTCAGAGCAACAGGCCTTCTACACAAGTTCAGGAAGAGGACGAGGTAGAGGAGGCCGTGGACGCGGCCAAGGAGTGGCCGAATAGGTAATCAAAATTATGGCCACCAGCACAACAACAACAACAGTCCAAGAATGCAACAACAACATGCAGGTGGAAGAGGCCAATTCAGAGGTAGGGGGAGTCAAAGAGGTCATGGAAATTGGCAAAGGCAACATAATGATACACGTGGATGCTTTTATTACGGTAAGCCTGGACATGTGCAGGCAGATTGTTATAAGAAGCAAGCTGACATGCAAAATGGGAAATTGCAGCAAAACAACTATGCATCCTCGAGCAGAAACAATGAGGATAATGAAAGGTTGTTTGTTATGCAACATGTCGTTAATGCCATGTCTGAAAATGTTCAAGCAGCACATAAAGATGATGTACGGTACGTTGATTCGGGTGCTTCGAACCACATGACAAGTCATGGGGAGTGGTTCAAGGAGATGAAAAACCTTGAAAGACCAAGTTTTGTGGAAACAGGGGATGACACTGCTCATCCAATTGCCCATGTTGGAGATGTGCCATTGTCTATGCAGGATGGCAAAGTGAAGTACCTTGCAGATGTACTTCATGTTCCGAACATAACAAAGAATTTGGTTTCAATTGGCCAGATGATTGAGCAAGGTTTGCAGGTTTGGTTTAACCCAGATGGTTGTTATGTTGAAGACTTTAAAGACAAGTGTAGGTTGGTTGCCAAAGGCAACAGAGTGGGCAGAATGTTTACATTGAATGTAAACATGCCTGAAGTGAGTGATGCGATGTTTGCAAATGGTTCAGGAATTGTTGCAGACACAGACATTTGGCATAAAAGAATTAGACATGTGAATGTGCAGAGAATGAAGTCTATGCAGACTAAAGGAATTGTGACAGGGTTGCCACCAAAGTTTAAAGTTGAAGGTATGCAGAAAATATGTGAAGCATGCCAATTTGGAAAGCAAACAAAGCATGTATTTCCACGTGACAGAAATGTGAGCAGAAATGCACTAGATGTTGTGCATTCAAATGTATGGGGTCCTACGAAGACCATGTCTATGGGAGGCTGCAGGTATTATGTGACATTTATTGATGACCACACAAGGAAAGTGTGGGTATACTTCATGAAGGAGAAGGGTGAGGTGTTCACTCATTTTCAGAATTTCGGAGTTATGGTTGAAAAGCAAACAGGGAAATATGTAAAGTGCCTAAGGTCAAATGGAGGGGGAGATTACTTCTCCAATGAGTTCTCTAAATTTTTGAAGAAGAATGGTATTCGGAGACAGTTTACATGCAGATACACTCCGCAGCAAAATGGAGTTGCTGAGCGGAAAAACAGGCACATTGCTGAGATCGCGCGAGCATTGATGGGAGAGAAGAATATGCCGCATAGCTATTGGGATGAGGCTGTATCTACAGTAGTTTACATCATGAACATGACTCCAATTGCAACCATACATGATGTAGCTCCAGAGGAGAGGTTTACTGGCAGAAAACTTGATTTATCTCATCTGAAAGTCTTTGGATGCATTGCATATGTGCATGTGCCAGATGAGCTGAGAACTAAGCTGGATCCAAAGCTGAAAAATGTGTATTTATTGGGTATTCCCTTGAGAAAAAGAGATACAGGTGTTATAACCCTGTTACACGTGAGTTGAGGGTAAGCAGGGATGTTGTTTTTAATGAGATGAGCAGCTGGTATGCTGCTGAAAAAGAAGTTGTTGGGGCCGATGTGAGTGGAAATGTGGTTGTACAGAATGCAAGTCAGCAATCACAGTCTTTGAGTGGACCAAGAGAGTCCTCATCTAGTGGTTGAGTTCATAGACCATGCAGTGGCAGGCTGCGTCATAATACCAGTCCTGCAAATGTGGTTAGTACATCACATAAAGGCAAAGAGAAAGTGGTTGAGCCCCTTAGTATGCCTGACATTTTTGTAGGGCATTCTCATGTTGATGGAGAGTCTAGTGGCTCAGAGATGAGCCTTGATGAGGATCTTGGGATACCAGCTACTATGAGAACACCTGGTGTAAAGAAGGCTATGGAAGCCATCCTTAAACTCTCTGGTCGACAGCAATTGTTCCTGAGCTTTTCTAAACTCCTCCTCATGAGACAAGTTTCATTGAAGCAACTCATCTTGGGCAATCTTAGAACATGTGATCAATGCCACATCGTTCACACATTGGTCGTAGTGACTATGGGCATGGAAGTATTCCAAACTGTGCAGTCTGCCACCTTGTGAGGTCCATGACAATAGAAACATTGAAGTGTCTGATTAACTGCTCCCTGAGCAGTGTCTACCCCTAGGACTATTTCTGTTTGGTGCACGGGAGATGGAGGTTTTGAGTCCATTGTGGATGAACCGGGACACTTTTTAGTATCATGGTCAAAGGTTTTACAATATATGCAGTATAGAAGAAGAGGTGCCTTGTATGCGCAATGAGGATTAGGATGGTTGTAGTGATTGCATTCAACACAAGGCATTTCGCTCGTCACTTTTATAAGCATTAAGGATGTTTGGTTTTGAAGGTTTTCGTCCTCTCTTACAGATGTTGGCTATAAGGTTTTAAACAGGGTTGCATAAAATTCTAGAAATGTCAATTCCAAGATCGATCTTTCTTTTGCCATTGCTTCACTTAGTTTAGATGAGTAACATCTCGTAGCATGATCATCTTCTAGCATGTTGTCATGAAACATCTCCTCAATTGAGCATTGTTTAATTTTTCCCATGACTCACAACGTGAGTCTAAGAGTTTTATCCGAAGGATAAAATCTCTAATGGATTCATTGGGTTGGCATTCAATTAATTAGAGTTCTGTTGTTGCACTCCACCGATCACCTTGTAAGCCATGTATGAAGGCTGATTTCAAGGTTTTGAAGTTGGTCTTGATTGCCGGCATCAATGCGATGAACCATTGACTAGCTTTTCCCTCTAAGCATAAGTTCAACGCATATACCTGGCAGTTGGGATTTCCAAAGGCTTCACACCTCTATTCAAACATTGGAATGAATTGAATAGGGTCTGTTGTTCCGTCATATTTGCCCATAATTTTGGAAATTTGTATGGTCGTATTTTGTATGAATCATTGAGGCTGTATGTGAGTGCTTGTTGGAAGAGACTCGGTGAGTCCTTGGGCCACCCCCCTTCCTAGACTAGTTAGTATGTCCAAGGTGTGGGTATCCAAGAAAGGGTTGGTACTTATAGGATTTGCGAGAATGTTAGGCAAGGGACCAAAGCCCTATGGGATCGAAGTGATAGGGGGTGTACAACCCGATGACACGCTTGTTATAGACATGGCCAATGGCATTGGGAGGTGAATTTGTGGCATAGATCTCAATGGCTCAAAGATAGCCATTGGATTTAGTCCTTGTGTGATCCCTGGCAATCCCTCTATTGTGGCCATGTCAGAGTGCCTAAATGCTCCTTAATGATCAATCACACAACCCATTACAGCCTCAAGAGGCTTGGCGTACTCTTCGTTGGATCAAACGGGTGTCCATTTGCCCTAATTAGCTTAGGCCCTACACACGTGAATGACAGATATTTTTCTGAAAAAAGAGTATGCTAGAAACTTCCCAGATGAAAGAGGAGGTCCTAAATCCTATTTTCCATCATTGTCTTAAGACGAAAAATTTTCCTGATATTTTTTTCCTTGTTTTGCAGCACGTTTTTGAGGGTGTTCCAAAAGGAATTTTAAAAAACTCTGTATGAGGGAGTTATAGTATTTTTGGATTACTACAACTTTGTTTCCCTGAGGCATCCGTGATTTTATCGTTTAGACCCTCAAAAAGTAGCCCGAATATGGCTCGTCATCGTTTTCGCACTATTTTTTACGATTTTTCATGGTTTTGGGCTATTTTCTGCCTCGATTTTCTGGGTTGAATTTTGAGGCTGCTGGTCAAAGGCCAAAATGGTCGATTTTGACTTCGAACAACCAAGTCCAAAGTCGAAGAGCTCGATGTCAGCTTTTTGATGAGCCCTAGAGCGCCTTCATCGGATATACGGTTTAGGAGATACGGGCCTCCAAACAGGGGTGTTTTCCAGATTTTTTAAACGAAATATTAAATTCGTTCTTTCTTTCTTTTTTGCGGACCTTTTCACGTCCCAAGCCGTTCACGTCCTGCACTTTCATGCCCCAGCCATTCATGTCCTGTACTTTCATGTCCCAGACGTTCACGTCCTGCACTTTCACGTCCCAGACATTCACGTCCAAGCCGTTCACGTCCCAGCCGTTCACGTGCCAAGCCTTTCACGTCCAAGCTGTTCACATGCCAAGCTATTCAGGTCCCAAGCCATTCACGTCCTGCACTTCCACGTCCTAGCCGTTCGTCCAAGCCGTTCACGTCCCGACCGTTCACGTGCCAAGCCGTTCGCGTCTTGCACTTTCACGCCCAAGTCATTCACATGCCAAGTCGTTCACGTCCAAGCCGTTCACGTCCCAGCCGTTCACGACCTGCACTTTCACATCCCAGCCATTCACGTCCAAGCCGTTCACGTCCTGCCATTCACGTCTAAGCCGTTCACGTCTGCACTTTCATGTCCCAACCATTCACGTCCAAACCGTTCACGTCCCAGCCGTTCACGTCCTGCACTTTCACGTCCAACCATTCACGTCCAAACCGTTCACGTCCAAACCGTTCACGTCTTGCACTTTCACGTCCAAGCCATTCACGTCCTACACTTTCATGTCCCAAGCCGTTCACGTCCTGCACTTTCACGTCCAAGCCGTTCACGTCCTGCACTTTCATGTCCCAACCATTCACGTCCAAACCGTTCACGTCCCAGCCGTTCACGTCCTGCACTTTCACGTCCAAGCCATTCACGTCCTACACTTTCACGTCCCCTTTTTTGGGGAGTCTAGTGGGAAATACGAATTTTCCTTTTTGGCGGGGAATATTTTTGAATTTAAAATGAAAAGGGTATGGGCATTTTCCCAAAAAGGTAGGTGGGAATCAAAAAAGTCAACCTTTTAATGATACACCTTACACTCTTCATAAATGACCCCCAAAATGGACAAGTTGACAACTCATGAGCATCTTCTCATTGAATGCTCATTAGCCTTAATGAGTTATGTAAAAAAAAGTGATTAAAGATTAATCCAAGATTAATCCTTTCACTAATCTTTCCCTCTTTTACACTAATCAAGGACTCTAATTAACCACTAATCCCTAATTAATTCACACAATTGAGCACACCATTGGATAGAGCAAGGAAAAACTAATCTTTGTGCATCAACAATTATGTAAATTAATCTAAATTAGGAGATTAATTAGACTCTTAATTATAGTCTCCTCTTTCAAGGTAAAATTAAGCAAAGAGAGTCAAATTTCTCCAATTGATCAAAAAATAGATGTGAAATTAACCACTAATCTCTAATTAATTCACACAATTGAGCACACCATTGGATAGAGCAAGGAAAAACTAATCTTTGTGCATCAATAATTATGTAAATTAATCTAAATTAGGAGATTAATTAGACTCTTAATTATAGTCTCCTCTTTCAAGGTGAAATTAAGCAGAGAGTCAAATTTCTCCAATTGATCAAAAAATAGATGTGATTAAGTGTTTTGATGCATCTAGATGCTCTCAAAACACTCAAAAACCTCAATTTCGACTACTCATATGATCAAATCAGAGCCCAATTAACACATTTTCTAAATTTTTAGCCTCTTGGACGAGATTAATCACCCTTTATGACAAAAACCAGTCCATTAAGAGAAATTTGTCAGGGTTTTTTGATGGTTTTAAGAAATTCTACTCCTAATGCTTGCTAACACTCTAATCCAAACAATTTCAACAAAAAACACACGATTAAACCAAAATTAATTATCTTAGTTCTATGTTTAAACTAAAGAGAGCTAACATTCACCATAAGAAATGCATTCTCTTGCATTTTTTAATGCAATGGATGCAAACTAAGACTAATACAAACTATGTGCAAGTCCTAAGAACATGAAAAACCACAAAAATAACAAATTAATCTAAAAATTAAGCGAGAAGCCTTCTTTTCAAAAACAAAAAAGAGAGCTATTCTACACCAAATCTCACACAAAAAAGAGAGCTATTCTACACCAAATCTCTCTTGGTGCGCCTCTTTCAGAGATTGAGCTTGCCGAGGCCTTGAGGGTCCTGCCGCGACATAGTTGCCCAGGGGAGGACGGACTGACGCCGGCCTTTTTTATGCGCTATTGGGACCTTTTGGGGCCAGGCCTCCGCAGGGGCTTTCAGTATGTTCTGGACACTGGGGTGATGCCACAGAGCTTTTCAAAGGGCTTGATCTTTCTTATCCCCAAGGGGGAGGGAGTATCAGATGATATTCGGCATTACGATCCTCAATACTGTCTACAAGGTCTTAGCAAAGGCCTTGAGTTTGAGGATCTAGCCCTTCCTGGGGGAGTTGATTCATGCTACCCAGACAGGATTCATCAAGGAGCGCAGTATCCTTGACAACATCTTTACTTTCTGGGAGGCGACGGCCCGAGCTAGATTTCTTGGCGAGGACTTGGTCGTGATGCTTCTCGATTTTGAGAAGGCATACGAGGTTTGTCTTTGACGTTGGATACAGGAGGATGAAGGATTGATGGAGGGTTGGAGGAGATAGTCAGTCGTCGTTGATGGAGATGAAGGAGGTTTGTCTTTGACGTTGGATACAGGATTGATGAAGGAGGATGATTGATGAAGGAGGGTTGGAGGAGATAGTCAGTCGTTGATGGAGATGAAGGCCATTGGTGGGGAGATAAATGAGAATACAAACTCCAAGAGAGGCAATAAATGAGATGAGTATCCTAGAAAATCCATTTTTAATGCTACGCGACACGTCAGCGCCGCGTTTTCACCCGCCATTCCATGAATGCCACGTGCCGCAATGAATTCACCATAATGCGAGAAGGATTATTGTGTTTCTGTGGGCCTTCATCTCGCGTTATGGTGAATGGATTCACCATAATGCGAGGAAGTGCATATTGCTTTCTTGGCCACCCTCTCTCGCTTTATGGTGAATTGTTAATCGTGTACTACTGAATAGCTAAGTTTTCTGCTTTTTCTTGCGTTTTCAGATGGCTCGTGTAAGGCATACAGCTAGACCCATTGACAATGCAGCTCCCTCATCTACTGGGAAGAAGATGGGCGTTCTGAAAGCCTCAAGATCCAGGAAATCAAGCAGTCCTTCCCGATTGTCCAAAACGCAGCCTAGACTAAGGCGTTTCGCAGAGCATTCGGCAGCTCTGCAAGAAATCACAAAGTTTATGAAGCACCCGACAGCTGCTATTCCCAGATTGCCTTTCCAGAGGCTTGCCAGGAGAATTTGTGAGCAGAATGGAATTTTGTTTAGGTGGAAGGCATCGGCCCTGTTTTGCTTGCACGAGGCCATAGAAGATTGGATGATCGAATTTTTTTTGGATAGTTACGTTCTTGCTGCCCATGCACACAGGGTGACAGTAATGAACAAAGATTTTTTCAGCCTAGTAGCCCTTCGTTTCAGATACGATAAGTTACTTAGACCAGTTACGTTTACTGATGAACGAATGTTATAAATTTTGGATGTCCATCCTGTACAAAAAGTGAGAATTGAAGAGGTGACCGAGGGAGGTCCAGATCATGAACATCAGACTCGGGCAAATTTAATGACAAGCGCTCAAAGGGAACATCAAGCTGTAATGCTTGCATTGCAAACAAAAAGGGAAAATGTTCGTGCACTCCACGCCATGAATTGGGAGGCGCTGCAATTTTTGTTGCCGGAGTTCTATGTACCCTTTAATATTAGAGGGCATAGATGTTATTTCCCGATTCATGCTGAAGAAATCAACATTTTGTTTGATCCTAAAACTGAAGTCAACGACAAAGTGCTCAGATGTGTTTTAAGATATACTCTTTTCTCTGTCCTCCCACAATTTTTCATTCTTGGCTCTTAAAGTTTATGCCTCACTCTTGATATGTTTCCTTGTGAAGTTTTGTTATTTCGCAATTGCTCGAGGATGTACAGCAACGAGTGTTCCAGATTGATTCACTGGTCTCAACACTGTTGCTAGTAGAGTCAGTTCCGTACCTCGATGTGCTGAACTGGTTTCGGGAGGTCCACGATGCCCGAGTATTTTTTTTGGCATATCATGAAAAGTGAGTTTGTCTCTCTATCTCTCTTGCATGATGTTTATAGGAATCACCGTACACGAGTTATATAGTGCTTCCTTTGGATTGAAACTAATAGAAATCTATTGTGCAGTTCCCATTGGAGTCTTCTACTAGTCGACGTGCAAGAAAATGTCATTTACCTTGCAAATTCGACATCTGGTGTCCATGGAAATGTTTTGCTGTAAGTAAAAATCATTAAGATACATATTATTGTTTGAGTTAGAAGTCCGGATTGATCAGGATAATGATTGGTCTTTGTTTACAGTGGTGTCAGGAAACTAATGGCAGCTTACGAGAGCCTCAGCATGGACATCGACACCCTGGATCGATCGACCATCCGAAGGGTTAGTGTCCCCAAACAAGAAGATGGCTACAGCTGTGGGTGGAGGGTTGCACTTAACGCAATGTTGCTGCTACGAAGCATTTTTCAGCTCCCTTCAGAGGATGTAAGCATTTTTTAGCTCCCATACGTATGCGTGCTCTTGTTTATCTTCTTATATATTGTCATGTTGATCTTATTTATGCCTTGATGAATTGTGATGGCAGTTTCTATCAATGTCTCGCTACGTGGACCTAGACGTCCAAACGTTTAGGGAGGAAACGATTGCGAAATTGATCGAGGTCGCTGAAGTTATGCCTCCAGACGGGCCAGTGGACTTCATCCCGCCCAATCCAAGAGGGGGGATAGGCCCCCCTGAGCCTCTTACATGGGCTCCATACTTGGGAGAAGAGCCATGGCTCCATCTTGAAGCCGATACCTATGGGTTCTAGTAATAAATAGTTTTTTCCTTCTTCCAACAAATGTACGTTTGTAAATATGCAGCTATACATGTACATTTATATTTTTTTACAAATATCTAGTGTTATTGGAGAGAGAACATCAATTGTAAATGCACTTTTAATTTGAAAATCAGAGGATCAAATTTGCTACTGTGTTCCTTCATTGCTTGTTTTCTTACTTTAAGCCTTTTTTGTGTACATAAAAATTCAATTGGGGAATTTTTGCCTTCATTACATTGTTTTAAACAATAAAGCATTACAAAAGCAATGTTCTGAATAGATAAGTTTATTGCATATGGAAAATACATTGTCACCGTATACATGGTCACATCATATATCTTCTAGTGCCTCCAATTCATGTGGGGCTACAACATCTTTACAAATGATCTGATGCTCTCTTCTTTTACTTAGCTTCCGACCATCGAGCTTGAAGCAAAATTGATCTGGAGGATTCTGAATAGCTACTTCTAATTCCTTCCTAACATATTCAAGAGTCCAATTCTCTTCCACTTCCAATGTCAAAGATGGGTGACCCTGTCGAATCATAACTATATCTATCAAGCAAGAGTGGCTGCCATCTCTTGTATCTTGGTCCATGCTTTCCCAGTTGTTGTTGATCCATCGCCACCTTCTATAAGTAAATGACATGCACAGATGTTGCCTGGCAATATAGTATCTGATTCCAAAATATCATTAGGATAATTTTTCGAGTATAATCAAATAAGCGTTGTAACTGTTTCACAAAAATACATTATAATGTTATAACACTCACCGAAATGCAATGTCGGAGGTGTTCAATCGACATTCGATCAAATCATCTCCCTTTGATGATTTCACTCTCCAACCTTTGTCAAACAAATGATCAAGCCAGGCTTCATCTATATCTTTGCACACAAAAGTTGTTCTAGTTTTTCTCAATTGTTTACAATCAGAAAATAAATGAACAAAGCATGCAATTGGAACAAACAAACTTAAGTGGACATTTCTTGCACCAATGCTAGGCTTCATAGCACATTTAATATCATTAAACATTTTGGTCCTGTATGACTCTATCACTTCTGTGTCAAGCAATGGCCACTCAGGACTATCAAGTGCGGGCAACGGAATACTAGTTCCAACTTTCCATGTCGACTCGATTGAGTGGGCAAGGTATAAAATGAGTCATAGAAATATGTTCTACTTCTTGCGAGATCACTTGGTGCACGACCTTCATATTGAAGTTCCCCCACCTCACCATGTACGACATTCAAGTATCCCGTCAAGCATTGTGCAGGCTCCCACTCCTGAAGATTGGATGGGTACAAATCTGTGCAAGGCAGAAAAATGTATATCAATCACCTTATTTGCAACATTGAAATACAAAACACAAGCACTTACAATGTGGTCTGTGTCTTGGAAGTCCTTCCAATGGTCCCACATTGATCTCTTTTTGCATGAATACATGCTGGATCAACACTTCTTTGACAGTTTTCCCTCCTGGTGCCATCTTAAAGTCAAGGATCCTTCCTTTCCAATGTTTGGCCAAGTCTTGAGATGCCTTTCCCTTCACTCGGTAGTGGCCTTGTTTTCCTGGCTGCATAGTGACCCAAGAGTACTTCCTGTATACTTGGGGAATCCATTCTTCGTTCTCGTCTTTTATGTTATACAACACAACAGATGAGATACTGCTCCTTGCTTGTTTCAGTCCACTTTCAGGTGCCATGATAGATTAACAGACGTATGAGAAAGAAGAAGTAGCAAAAAGTGGATGACTGAGCTAACCGCTTTTGTGGATCAAGGAGGGAAGAAGAAATGAGGGACGGTGTGTTATTTTGGGCGCCAAAGATGTTTCGAGATTCAAAAGTGGAACCAAGTTGAGGGAATAACCAGGAGAATGTGTATCTATCTATTCCAAGCATTCAAGCTTCATTAGTTCTAGGGGTGGTGGAAAGAATTTTTTAGTGCTCCACGTCTAACACAGGAATGTGGAAAACATTCTTTTATTGTGTTAGTTTTTGACAAAAAAACGGTTTTAAATATTTTAAGACAAGGTGATGGTTTTTTTTAATATTTCATGAAGATAAGAGTTTCTCCACGTTTTGGGTGGGTTTGTACAGAGGTCCCACCACCGGTGAATCTCGTTCGTAGATTACATGTCACTCAATCTATGTGTCTATTATTATATTATTGTTGAAACAGCCCTCTTTTGAGTCTAGAATTTTCCTAATGGCTCCCATCGATCGTTCATAGGATGCAAGAATTGCCTCACCTTTGCACCGTTCATTGACACTTGTTGAGAAACAATATGATGTGCCCTAGACTTCTTAAGATCTTTCACAATCTTTACATTCCCGCTATGTACTCCCAGAGAGTTGAGGAGCTCCTCCACTTTCTTTATTGCTTGGGTTGAGTGTGAGGTTGGCTGCATAGTGAATGCATAGTCAATGTGAAGCTTAAGCAACCGATCAAAAATCCTCATCATGGCATGCAATGTGCAAAAGTGTATACGTTTCATTGGGAAAGGAATAATTGGTGCCCAATTTGGATCCTTTGTGTCCCTATTGGGTGTTGCATCTAAATCGGAAGACAAGATCCCCTCCATCGGAGCTCATCCTCACTCTTTGGCTTGAGAATTGACCGCTTCATGCACAATGGACATGGATGGAGGCATTGTGCACTATTGTCACAATTACACATGCATTTTATGGTCTTCAAATCACCACCTAGATGCCAATCCACACGAAAGGAGCCCACGCCATCCACTTCAAGCTCCTCCCCATTCATCTGTTGTTTGATGACTTCTAGAATTTGAGAGCATTGTTGAAGCATCCAATTCAACACCTCAGTGTTCTCCTTTGGAACCTCAAAGGCTCCAAGCCACCAATTATCCTTCGCAGATTGAACACTAAAAGAAGGGATTTTATCCTTATCCTTTGCATATGCCATTGCTTCATTCATATATATGACTCCCATTCGCTCCAATCTTTTCCCTTTTACTAGTTGAGCCTCATCCAACTTCAATATAAGCGATAGGACTCCCTCCAATTCTACATATCACATAAACAAAGCCAAACAACACATGTAATTCATGTCATTGATAAGGTAAATTTGTAAGTTAAACGATAAATGCTCAAACCCAACCTTGATGTGAAACCTTATAGAATCGGATCATATGTCGTTGAAGGTTCTTTAGGTCCACAAAGAGGTTTTTGTATGTGTTGTACTGTACTTCAAGCCTATCCTTGGACTTAGGATCTAAAACCATTGTTCCTTCTACATGAATATACTCACCAAGGATTGATTCAACATCTGAATTAGTTGGCTTCTTTTCTAATGATACTTTGTAGGAAGGAGGAAGAAAGTGCCCTTGAATCCCTTGGGTACAAAGAGCTCCTTTGATGACTCCATAAATTCCCTTGTAACCCTTGCGAACTGATGCTGGCTTCATCACATGCATCTTGTACACCTTGCACTAATAAACCCCTTGATGTCTTGCATAATGTTCTTTGAAACGACTTCAACGACTCTCTTGCATAATGTTCTTTAAAACCACTTCAACGACTCTCTTGTAATTTGGATCACGGGATGATTGATGTTATCTCTTTGTTCTTCATGCAGGTTTTGAAAACATGCATAATATCTCCCACACCAGATGCATCAGCTAAGAATTCCTGGGAGACATAATGAAACCACCATTAAATCTATCAGGAAAAACCTTTAAATTAACACATACATAAAAAAAACTCACAAAAAAATCCACGGAAACATACCTTGTTGCCCATGACCCTCCGTTTCCTTACGCCGCTTTGCACCGAAAGACTTTGAATATTAGAAAGCTTTCGTTTACGCTCACATGAACCAATTGGTGTGTGCTTCAACCTCCTTATTTTTCTTTGTAACCTAGACAATTTATCTCTTTGATTATTTATGAGTGTTTCTTGTTCCTTATTTTTCATGTCTAGGTCATGTGAATGTTTTTTCAAATCTTCAATACTTGATTGAAGACTTGAATTGATTGAGTGTAAGTATTGGTTATGTTGCCCATCACCTACATATCGAACAAAACTAGTCAAATCACAAAATGGTGGACTGTACAAGGTCAAAGGATCATAGGGGAAGAGATTCCCATCCACCCAAAGATCAACATTCTTCTTCCCCTCATTTCTTAGTGTGGACATGGTTGAATTAGGTAATGGTTGCCTAACATATATGGACGCTTTGCTAGTGCATAATCTTCATCTATACGAATGTGAATGTCTATTTTACGCTTTCTACCATTCGTAATATCATCTAAAGGCATGTCTAATTCAAGATGACAGAAAAATAAGATTAGAAAAGAGATTTATATTAGATAATAATATTCTAACATTTTGAATGATCCTAGAGAAATAAATATTAAGAATGTATCTCTCTAAAAAAGCCATTTTTGATATTCCAAAAATAAAGATTTCACTTATGATTAAGAGAGATGATAAGAATGAAAGGAGTGGGGTGGCATTAAATGACATTAAAAAATTACATTAAATGAGATAAGGATTTGAAAATGATATTAAAAAACGAACTTTTCAATATATATATATATATATTTGGGAGGAAAGTTTTAAACAAAAATACACTAAAATGTGAAAAGTATCAAAAAGTCATTATTTTAGTAGCCTCAAAAATGCCCTTCTATTTTGGGATATAAAATATTAGAATGCATCTTGTAATCATTAGATAGCATAGCAGTTAGGAAGATATGACAAGAGTGAAGAATGAAAGGAGTGGGGTGGTATTAAATGACATTAAAATTTTACATTAATGAGATAAGGATTTGAAAATGATATTAAAAAAATAAACTTTTTAATATATACATTTGGGAGGAGAGTTTTAAATGAAAATACACTAAAATGTGAAAAGTATCAAAAAGTCATTATTTTAGTGGCCTCAAAAAATGCCCTTCTATTTTGGGATATAAAATATTAGAATGCATCTTGTAATCATTAGATAGCATAGCAATTAAGAAGATATGACAAGAGTGAAGATTCTGAGGAAGTTATGAAGATATGACAAGATTGTTATGAGGTAGTTATGACTAAGAAATTATATAAAAAAATTACTTTTTGGGTTTATATATGTATAAGGAAAGTTTTTTTGATGGAAAAACTCAAAAAAATAAAAAAATTTAAAAATCAATTTTTAGGCCCCCCTTATGGGCATGGTGATGCAACTTGCATTCTATTTTTGGTATAGAATATTAGAATGCACCTTGCAATCATTAGATATCATAGAAGTTAGAAAGATATGACAAGATTGTTATGAGGTAGTTATGACTAAGAAATGATATAAAAAATTTACTTTTTAGGTTTATATATGTATAAGGAAAGTTTTTTTGATGAAAAAACGCAAAAAATGAAAATTTTGAAAAAGTCAATTTTTGTGCCCCCCTTATGGCCGAAAAGTGAAACCTCGAGAATGGTGATGCAGCTTGCATTTAAAAGTAATGGGTTAAAATATTCTAAAACTATAGACTATAAAAGTACTAAAAGCTAGTGATAGAGTGGATAAAATGTATATGGTAGGACCTAAAAAGTCTATAAAAAATAGGGGAATCATTTGCTTTGTCTCCCACTATGGGGTCAAAATTAGCATTTTTAATCAAAAGATTACAAAAAATTAAGATTTCTTACAGGACCCATTTCATAGTCCAAATTTTCCCTAATGGAATGGTATGAAGATGTGCTGCGAGAATCCCTTGCATCTATTGGCGTTTCAGTAGATGATGATGATAAGGTGGAAGTCTGTCTACGTGGTCTCGGGCCACAATACAAGGCGTTCAAGACGTCTATTCAGACTCGGGAAAACATTCCCAATTTCATAGATTTGGTGTCTATGTTGATTATAGAAGAGAAGAGCTTGGGTGAAGACCAACAATCTTCACAAAACAAAAACAATTCAGAGCAACAGGCCTTCTACACAAGTTTAGGAAGAGGACGAGGTAGAGGAGGCCGTGGTGGACGCGGCCAAGGAGGTGGCCAAATAGGTAATCAGAATTATGGCCAGCAACAACAATAACAACAGTCTCAGAATTCATAACAACAACAACACGTAGGTGGAAGAGGCCAATTTAGAGGCAAGGGGAGTCAAAGAGGTCCTGGAAATTGGCAAAGGTAGTATAATGATACACGTGGATGCTTTTATTGTGGTAAGCCTGGACATGTGCAGGCAGATTGTTATTATAAGAAGCAAGCTGACATGCAAAATGGGAAATTGCAGAGCAAAACAACTATGCATCCTCGAGCAGAAACAATGAGGATAATGAAAGGTGGTTTGTTATGCAGCATGTCGTTAATGCCATGTCTGAAAATGTTGAAGCAGCACATAAAGATGATGTACGGTACGTTGATTCGGGTGCTTCGAACCACATGACAAGTCATGGGGAGTGGTTCAAGGAGATGAAAAACCTTGAAAGACCAAGTTTTGTGGAAACAGGGGATGACACTGCTCATCCAATTGCCCATGTTGGAGATGTGCCATTGTCTATGCAGGATGGCAAAGTGAAGTACTTTGCAGATGTACTTCATGTTCCGAACATAACAAAGAATTTGGTTTCAATTGGCCAGATGATTGAGCAAGGTTTGCAGGTTTGGTTTAACCCTGATGGTTGTTATGTTGAAGACTTTAAAGACAAGTGTAGGTTGGTTGCCAAAGGCAACAGAGTGGGCAGAATGTTTACATTGAATGTAAACATGCCTGAAGTGAGTGATGCGATGTTTGCAAATGGTTCAGGAATTGTTGCAGACACAGACATTTGGCATAAAAGAATTGGACATGTGAATGTGCAGAGAATGAAGTCTATGCAGACTAAAGGAATTGTGACAGGGCTGCCACCAAAGTTTAAAGTTGAAGGTATGCAGAAAATATGTGAAGCATGCCAATTTGGAAAGCAAACAAAGCATGTATTTCCACGTGACAGAAATGTGAGCAGAAATGCACTAGATGTTGTGCATTCAGATGTATGGGGTCCTACGAAGACCATGTCTATGGGAGGCTGCAGGTATTATGTGACATTTATTGATGACCACACAAGGAAAGTGTGGGTATACTTCATGAAGGAGAAGAGTGAGGTGTTCACTCATTTTCAGAATTTCAGAGTTATGGTTGAAAAGTAAACAGGGAAACATGTAAAGTGCCTAAGGTCAGATGGAGGAGGAGAGTACTTCTCAAATGAGTTCTCTGAATTTTTGAAGAAGAATGGTATTCAGAGACAGTTTACATGCAGATACACTCCGCAGCAAAATTGAGTTGCTGAGCAAAAAAACAGGCACATTGCTGAGATTGCACGAGCATTGATGGGAGAGAAGAGTATGCCGCATAGCTATTGGACTGAGGCTGTTTTTACAGTAGTTTACATCATGAACAAGACTCCAACTGCAGCCATACATGATGTAACTCTAGAGGAGAGGTTTACTGGTAGAAAGCTTGCTTTTTCTCATCTGAAAGTCTTTGGATGCATTGCATATGTGCATGTGCCAGATGAGCTGAGAACTAAGATGGATCCAAAAGCTGAAAAATGTGTGTTTATTGGGTATTCCCTTGAGCAAAAGGGATACACGTGTTATAATCCTGCTACATGTGAGTTGAGGGTAAGCAGGGATGCTGTTTTTAATGAGATGATCAGCTGCTGCTGGTATGCTGCTGAAAAAGAAGCTGTTGGGGCTGATGTGAGTGGAAATTGTTGAAATATCGAGGCGGTGGACACTGATGACCCGCCTGGGGGATAGGCCCCACACTTACACCACTGGCATAGTTGGTGAGATCATGGGTGATATGCAGCCAGTGGGATGACAGGCTGTGTGACAGCCATTCTAGCGACTTGCATAGTTATAGCGCCAGCTCATTTAGTTGGGTTCACACTATTATGTATTTGGTTAAGTACCTTTTCATATTGTGTATACTCTTATCTTTGTATATGGTGTGTTGAGTGTTGAGTGAAGAAGAAGAAGATTTTCAGCCTCTCACCTTGTGTGTTCTCTTTTAGGGTTTTGTGAGTGTGTGTGTGTGCTTGCAAGAGCTCAAGCTCTCTTCTCCCCTGTATCTTTTCATGGTATCACAGCCTGGTTCATGCTAAGGGCTGAGCTGCAAGCAAGAGAAGCACAGGAAGTGGTACGAGGGTAAGAGATTCAACTACTCTTTCCTATTTCTGTGGGCGACTACACCCTTGTCAAGAGCTCTACAGGAGGCATCGGCAAACGATCTCTGATTGAGGAGCTTTCTTCGCGAGAGTAAAGCTATAGGGAAACTATATTGTCCTATTGGATAGAGTGGACCAGGAGAGTCCTCTAGTGGTTCAGTTGATAGACCATGGAGTGGCATGCTGCGTCATAATACCAGTCTTGCAAATGTGATTAGTACATCACATAAAGGCAAAGAGAAAGTGGTTGAGCCCCTTAGTGTGCCTGACATTTCTGTAGGGCATTCTCATGTTGATGGTGGAGAGTCTAGTGGCTCAGAGATGAGCCTTGATGAGGAGCTTGGGATACCAGCTATGAGAACACCTGGTGTAAGAAGGCTATGGAAGCCATGAATGCAAAGCTGCGAAGAGCTGGGAGAGTGAAGAATCCTGTGCAGAGGTTTACCTATGATGGTTATGTTGCACATCACTATGCATACATGGCAAAAGTTGTGCAGTTTGTAGAGCCCACATGCATTGATGAGGCTGTTGGAATGTGTGTTGGGAGAAAGCTATGGATGAGGAGATGGATGCACTATATGGAAATGAGACTTGGGATTTAGTGCAATTGCCTGAAGGCAAGAAAGCCATTGGATGCAAGTGGGTGTACATAGTAAAACATAACAGTGATGGAAGCATATGCAGGTACAAGGCAAGATTGGTAGCCAAAGGATATGCGCAGACATATGACATTGATTATGAGGAAACTTTCAGCCCAGTTGCCAAGATGGAAACAGTGAGAGTTGTGATAGCAGTGGCTGCGTCAAAGAAATGGTCTTTACATCAGATGGATGTAAAGAATGCATTCTTGCATGGGGATTTGCAGGAAGAGGTGTATATGTTGCAGCCACCTGGTTATGAGGATGTGAGTCACCTCGAGCATGTTTGCAGATTGAAGAAAGCCTTGTATGGCTTAAAACAAGCACCAAGAGCATGGTCTGACAAGATTTTTGAATATCTTGTCACTATTAGATTTCATGTAGCCAATGCATATTTCTCGCTATATGTGAGACACAGTGATAGAGGGGTTGTGCTTGTTGTCATCTATGTAGATGACCTGATCATTACAGGAGACCATGATGCAGAGATCTTTGATGTAAAGATCTTGCTTAGACGATAGAAGTTTGAGATGAAAGATCTCAGGGAGCTCAGATATTTCTTGGGCATTGAGGTGATTAGGTCACCACATGGTATTGGATTACTATGTAGAGACAGTATGGCTTGGACATGTTGTCCACGTATGGTATGACAGGTTGTAAGCCTATCTCAGTGCCATTGGATTATAATGGCAAGTTGAGTGCAGATTCAAGAGAGATTTTGGAGGATCCTACTATGTATAAGCGCATAGTAGGAAGCTTGATCTACATGACGATCACCAGGCCAGATTTGAGCTATGCTATTGGGTTGGTGAGTTAGTTTATGCAGGTTCCTCGGAAGTCGCATTTGGATGCATTGAGACGCATTGAGACGCATACTGAGATATGTGAGGTCTACTTTGCATTGTGGACTATTTTATGAAATTGGGACAGAGATATGTGTACATGGATACACAGATGCTGATTGGACTAGTAGTATCTCAGATAGAAGATCTACAAGTGGCTTCATGTTTTCTTTAGGGAGAGTGCTGCTGTGACTTGGAGCAGCAAGAAGCAGCCTACGGTTGCTCTATCCAGTACAGAGGCCGAGTACAGAGGTGCTGCTATGGCAGCATGTGAGGTAGCTTGGTTGAGAAAGCTACTTGCAGATTTGGGTCTATCAGTGGTGGATAGAAAAGTTATCATTTTCTGTGACAACATTAGCAGTATACAGTTGGCTAGGAACCCAATTTTTCATGCTCGCACGAAGCATATAGAGGTCCACTACCATTTTGTCACACAGAGAAGGTTTTGGCAGGAGACATTGACCTTGTTTATGTCATCACACAGATCAGGTAGCTGACATCTTCACCAAAGCATTGGGTACAGAGAAGCTCCGCAGATTCAAGGCTTCGCTTGGTGTACATGAGATGGAGTTGAGCTTGAGGGGGAGTGTTGAGATATCGAGCTCATCTAGTGAGGCGATGGACACTGATGACCCACCTAGGGGATAGGCCTCACACTTACACCACTCGCATGGTTGGTGAGATCATGGGTGATATACGGCCAGTGGGATGACAGGCTGTGTGACAGCCATTCTAGAGACTTGCATAGTTATAGCGCCAACTCATTTAGTTGGGTTCACACTATAGAGAACCCTAGTATGTATTTGGTTGAGTATCTTTTCATATTGTGTGTACTCTTATCTTTGTATATGGTGTGTTGAGTGTTGAAGATTTTGAGCCTCTCACCTTGTGTGTTCTCTTTTAGGGTTTTGTGAGTGTGTGTGTGCTTGCAAGAGCTCAAGCACTCTTCTCCCCTGCATTTTTTTAGGAATGTGGTTGCACAGAATGCAAGTCAGCAATCACAGTCTTTGAGTGGGCCAGGAGAGTCCTCATCTAGTGGTTCAGTTGATAGACCATGGAGTGGCAGGCTACGTCATAATACCAGTCCTGCAAATGTGATTAGTACATCACATAAAGGCAAAGACAAAGTGGTTGAGCCCCTTAGTATGCCTGACATTTCTACAGGGCATTCTCATGTTGATGGAGAGTCTAGTGGCTCTCAGAGATGAGCCGCCTTGATGAAGAGTCTAGTGGCTCTCAGAGATGAGCCGCCTTGATGAGGATCTTGGGATACCAGCTATGAGGACACCTGGTGTAAAAAAGGCTATGGAATCCATGAATGCAAAGCTGTGAAGATCTGGGAGAGTGAAGAATCCTATGCAGAGGTTTACCTATGATGGTTATGTGGCACATCACCATGCATACATGGCAAAAGTTGTGCAGGTCGTAGAGCCCACATGCATTGATGAGGCTGTTGGAAATGTGTGTTGGGAGAAAGCTATGGATGAGAAGATGGATGCACTATATGGAAATGAGACTTGGGATTTAGTGCAATTGCCTGAAGGCAAGAAAGCCATTGGATGCAAGTGGGTGTACATAGTAAAACATAACAGTGATGGAAGCATAAGTAGAGCATAAGTAGGTACAAGGCTAGATTGGTAGAGCAGACATATGGCATTGATTATGAGAAAACTTTCAGCCCAGTTGTTGCCAAGATGGAAACAGTGAGAGTTGTGATAGCAGTGGCTGCGTCAAAGAAATGGTCTATACATCATATGGATGTCAAGAATGCATTCTTGCATGGGGATTTGCAGGAAGAGGTGTATATGTTGCAGCAACCTGGTTATGAGGATGTGAGTCACCCCGAGCACGTTTGCAGGTTGAAGAAAGCCTTGTATGGCTTAAAAACAAGCACCAAGAGCATGGTGTGACAAGATTTCTAAATATCTTGTCACTATTGGCTTTCATGTAGCCAATGCAGATTTCTCGCTGTATGTGAGACACAGTGTTAGAGAGGAGTTGTGCTTGTTGTCATCTATGTAGATGACCTGATCATTATTACGGGGGACCATGATGCAGAGATCTTTGATGTAAAGATCTTGCTTAGACAGAAGTTTGAGATTAAGGATCTGGGGGAGCTCAGATATTTCTTGGGCATTGAGGTGATTAGGTCACCACATGGTATTGGATTACTGCAGAGACAGTATAGCTTGGACATGTTGTCCAAGTATGGTATGACAGGTTGTAAGCCTATCTCAGTGCCATTGGATCAAAATGGCAAGTTGAGTGCAAATTCAGGAGAGATTTTGGAGGATCCTACTATGTATAGGTGCATAGTAGGAAGCTTGATCTACATGATGATCACCAGGCCAAATTTGAGCTATGCTGTTGGGTTGGTGAGTCAGTTTATGCGGGTTCCTCGGAAGCCGCATTTGGATGCATTGAGATGCATACTGAGGTATGTGAGGTCTACTTTACATTGTGGACTATTTTATGAAACTGGGATAGAGATATGTGTACATGGATACACAGATGCTGATTGGGCTAGTAGTATCTCAGATAGAAGATCTACTAGTGGCTTCATGTTTTCTTTGGGAAGAGTGCTGCTGTGACTTGGAGCAGCAAGAAGCAGCCTACGGTTGCTCTATCCAGTACTACAGAGGCTGAGTACAGAGGTGCTACTATGGCAGCATGTGAGGTAGCTTGGTTGAGAAAGCTACTTACAGATTTGGGTCTATCGGTGGATAGACAAGTTGTCATTTTCTGTGACAACATTAGCAGTATATAGTTGGCCAAGAACCCAATCTTTCATGCTCGCACGAAGCATATAGAGGTCCACTACCATTTTGTCAGAGAGAAGGTTTTGGCCAGGAGACGTTGATCTTGTTTATGTCAGCACACAGGACCAGGTCGCTGACATCTTCACCAAAGCATTGGGTACAGAGAAGCTCCGCAGATTCAGGGCTTCGCTTGGTGTACATGAGATGGAGTTGAGCTCGAGGGGGAGTGTTGAGATATCGAGCTCATCTAGTGAGGCGGTGGACACTGGGATGACCCGCCTAGGGGATAGGCCCCACACTTACACCCCACTGGCATGGTTGGTGAGATCATGGGGGATATACGGCCAGTGGGATGACAAGCTGTGTGATAGCCATTCTAGAGACTGGCATAGTTATAGCACCAGCTCATTTAGTTGGGTTCACACTATAGAGAACCCTAGTATGTATTTGGCGAGTACCTTTTCATATTGTGTGTTGCCCCTTGGGCGTGGGGTACGGGCTGAAATTTGGGCTAAGAGGAAGTCCTTGCAAGACTCACCATTAGGAAGGAGTTCTCTAGCAATCAGCTTGCCCATTAGAGTGCGGATCTGAATATTGAGGTCAATGATGCCTAGGCCCCCTCTTCACCATGGCTAAATGATCACTGTCCATGCCACCTTGGCCTGGGCAGCAGGGCTCCCATCACTACCGGCCCATAAGAAGTTTCCGATCAACCGGTGTACATGGCCAATGCATGCTTGGGAGAAGGTCCACCAAGAAGTAATGTACCACACTGGGTGGCAAGAAGCACCTGGTTTTCCACCGCCACTCAACCAGCTAAGTAGAGCCTTGTAGAACTCCAATACAAAAGCCCTTGGGATCCACTCGAAAGCCTCAACTAGTTGCCAAGTCTGTCCCGTGCACACCCATGCCATGGCTAATCTTTTATATGAACTATCTTAACCCTTGATTAGTGCAATAATTAATAGTAGCATCAAAGTCACGACAGCATCTGCATTAGCATCATCATCTTC
Source organism: Cibotium barometz (assembly GCF_041138505.1). Taxonomy (NCBI): domain Eukaryota; kingdom Viridiplantae; phylum Streptophyta; class Polypodiopsida; order Cyatheales; family Cibotiaceae; genus Cibotium; species Cibotium barometz. The sequence goes on along the minus strand of NC_141062.1, from coordinate 25,365,794 downwards.
ATCATCATGACAAGTATAGAAGGGTTGTTGGTGGCTGGCAGCATGCCTCTCTATAGTAGCCGGTTAGGTGTTCAGTTCATGGGAAGTAGGTGTGGCAAGGTTGGTAGCCTGCCTCTATGTTAACTGCACATCCTATCACATCCCATTTACATCTTATCACCTCTCATTTACATCTTATCATATCCGTTCACATCCTATCGCATCCCGTTTACATCTTATCACATCCATTCCACATCTTATTCCCATTTAGTACCTTTTTCTACTTTGATACCGATAATGGGGCTTTTTCTAAATTTCTGCCAATTTCTTGGCTTGGATAAAGATTCTTTTTCTCGACGACTATTTTCATATTCCTTCTCAATTCCTCAATTGAATTATATTCAATATTCCTCTTTTGAATAAAAGAATTCATGGGATTTACAGAAATCAATTCTACCCATACTTCCACTTTTGATAAATAATCATAAATTGAATAATACTAAAATATTCTCTTCTTCCCATTTAATTTCTTGGATCTCAAATACCATGGGAATTCCTCTTTTTGCATTTAATTATTTGCATTCTAATTTCCCATCTAAATGATGGAATTTCAAATGTCATAGGAATTCCTCTTTTACCATTTAATTATTTCTCATAGATAAAATAAATTTATCTAAAATTCATCTTTGAATTTAAATAAAATATCCAATAATTCCAATATGCTAGGAGTTTCTCTTTTCCCATCTAAATGATGGAGTTCCAAATGTCATAGGAATTCCTCTTTTACCATTTAATTATTTTTCATAGATAAAATAAATTTATCTAAAATTCATCTTTGAATTTAAATAAAATATCCAATAACTCCAATATGCTAGGAATTTCTCTTTTCCCATCTAAATGATGGAATTCCAAATGTCATAGGAATTCCTCTTTTACCATTTGGAATTCCAAATGATGGAATTCCAAATGTCATAGGAATTCCTCTTTTACCATTTAATTATTTCTCATAGATAAAATAAATTTATCTAAAATTCATCTTTGAATTTAAATAAAATATCCAATAATTCCAATATGCTAGGAATTTCTCTTTTTCCATCTAAATGATGGAATTCCAAACGTCATAGAAATTCTTTTTTTACCATTTAATTATTTCTCATAGATAAAATAAATTTATCTAAAATTCATCTTTGAATTTAAATAAAATATCCAATAATTCCAATATGTTAGGAGTTTCTCTTTTCCCATCTAAATGATGGAAATCCAAATGTCATAGGAATTCCTCTTTTACCATTTAAATATTTCTCATTCATAAAATAAATTTATCTAAAAATAATCTTTGAATTTAATTAAAATATCAAATAATTTCAATATGCTAGGAATTCCACTTTTCTCATTCAAATTATTGGATTCCAATTATGGTGGGAATTCCTCTTTCATCATAACAATGAATTACTAGAAATTTCTCTTTTTGCTAATTAACTATTTATGTATAAACATTAAAATCAATTTTTGCATGGTTATGATGAGACTTTTTCAATTAACCTAGGACTATTAATCCTAGAATATGGTAGGAAGTCCTCTTTTCATGATATGAAAAGAGGACTATTAATCCTAGAATATGGTAGGAAGTCCTCTTTTCATATCATGAATGAAAATGATTTATGTGTTAATTTTTCAACAGCTCCGCTGCTCTTACTGATAATTTTTAATAATTTTAAAAGCATAAAGTTTAGTAATACCATATGATAGAATAACTATTACTTAGATCAATATCCAATTATCGACTTGATTCCCAAGTTTTTCATAAATTAAATAGCATAAAAGCATTAAAAAATCACTTCTTTGGCCTCAAATTTGACAAGCATAGAATTTACTTTTAGATTTGAAAATTACTTAATGAGAAGCATCATTTGAATATAGAATAGGTCATAGGAATGACCATTCTTTGGGGGAGAGAGAGATATGCTTAAAAAAACATTTAATTTAAGCATAAATGGAAACTTTATAAAATTTATCACTAAAATTCATTAGAGAGCTTCAACTGCATTAAAGAGCCATTCAATCGAATACTTCTCAAGCTTGAGAGGGGTTGAGAAGTGAGAAACATTTAGAGATTAAGAAAAAGACCATAAACTCACACTTTACCTCTTGTTTTGCTTGATTCTTTAGTCATTGGAGAGGCCCGCAACGAATCAATTGGTTAGTATGTTGAGGAAGGCTCCAAAGAAGGTTGAAGAGAGAGAGAAACTCCATTCTCTCCAAATTGTAGAGGATTTTTAGAGGATAATAGAAAATATCATTATTTCAATATATGGTATAGTTTTTATATTTTTTTACAAAGAGCTAAGAGTCTATTTATAGGTGAGCAAAGTCCAACTAGTTTCTAGAATTTTCCAGGTTCAGTTTGGCTAAATTTGGACAAGATTTGGACCAGTTTGGCTCCCTTTTTTATTTGGTTTGATCCAGGAGAGAGGAGAGATACAAATATCTTATTATTTTTGAGTTTAAAACTCCTCCACACATGTGAAATAGGTGCCTCCTTAAAGAGCCCCCTTCTCCTTACCAAGGTATCAAAAATGTATCGTTATACCCAAAATATCTCATTTGCTTTAGTAATATTCATAGTTTTTTACTAATAAACCTTGTACTCAGTCAACTCTTCATCTTATGTGGGCATTTACTCATTTTTGGGTATTTTTCTTTTATAAATTGGATTTATCTCCTCCCCACACTTGGATTGATCCTATTGGCCCATAGCAACCTTGATTGACTAATTTTTTTTGAAAATCTAGACCCTTAGGCTAAGGTCCTTTATACCTTTTTTCAATTAATTCCAATTGTACATTGGAAAGTTATTTTTGAATTATTATTTCAGGGGTAACCATTTTAGACACTAGGAGGATTTTTATATCCAAAAATATCTCAATTTTGGATGATCTCCCTCTAGACATTTTCTCTCTCTAGGCCAAAATAGGGTAAAACATGATCTTTCTTTTATTTCAGACAGGGGAATAATTATAAGATCAGAAGGGGAGGCTCTTACACCTTCACACCTCAAAAGCTAGAGGGAGGAATCTTACATCCTAACCCACTTAAAAAACGCAAGATGTCCTCATCTCGCAAACTAGAGAACAACTCTTTCCCTTAAGATCCAACTGATTCTCGGGTTACTTATAGTCTGGTCAACCCAACAGAATCCTAGGATAAAGATCCCTTATATAGAAATCATCTCATAACAATCCATTCCGATCATATCATTCATATCTTCAACACAATAATGGTCCATTAGACCAAAATTTCCATCTGAACAGTCCGCCACCATGGGAATTTCAATTATACAGATTTTTAATTTGTCATCCCTTAACTTGATCCACTGGGTCAAGTGTTAACAGTAGCAATCTGTCAGCACAATCCACTAATCTCATAGTGATTTGCTGAAGTCATTATCGTCATTCCAGTTACGAACATCATCACAGGGTCCCATGCATCTTCATTGTGGTTTTGCTCAACTTATCGCTTTTCAACCAAAATTCAGGAATCATCATTTTTCAATCAAAATCCAAATCAACGCATCAATTCTCAACTAGAATTTTAAAAATCATATCAACCACATTCGAATTCATCATCTGGATAGTATTTTTGCTTACAATTTCAAGGTCTTAGATTTACTCGTATATACTGCTGTAAAGAGCTGCAGTTATACCCTCGATATATACGGGTAGTCACGATCCTTGGAATTATAAGGTAAATACAATCATGTCTAGGCCTCAAGCAAGTCAGGGATTCCATATAATTGCGGTACTTCCATTTGAAGACCCAATTACCTATTTATGAATCTTCATAATTTCATCACACAACTACAACCTTTTACTGCTATTTCATAAATTTTTGACATTTATGGCTTCTCGGTTGTTCCATTTTAGCCAATTCGCTCTGATACCAACTGAAAGATCCCTGTCCCCTCTTTGCAACGAATTCAGGGGTGCTAGTAGCGGAAGTAGCACTTCTTGCATGGGGAAGGGTCCCTCACTCGGGGCCTCGCCCACCCCACAGATATCCGGACAAGAGACTAATCCCTCGGTTCCTCCAAAACCGAACCCGAAAAAAACTTCTGTTGCCCAGAAAATCCGAGCGATTTCTCCAAGAAATTTTTACTCTAACGTAGTCAAGAGTCTTAACTAACTAAACGGAACGGATCTGATCAAACCAGTAAGTTCCAAGGTCAAATCAAGGAAAAACCTTGCACTTGGATCATAGAGAACAACGCTTTTTTCCTCATTGAGAGGCACAGCCGTTGATTCTTTTCCATAGAACAATTGCTATCCGGGATTTACTTCATCTATTGTACTATAACAGAATTGAGTCTCATTTTACGGATCTATCAGTCCAGCCTAACCCCATCCAGTCCCAGGGGTTAGCCCACCGCCCACCACTGAAGTCATGGGATCCAATTAGGAATTTGGTTAGGTTTTGTCCCGGGTACCAGGGAAAAGAGTTCCCAGGCCCCCTAGCCGGATATTCATGCAAACTTAAAGCTAGTCACACCACTTACACACCCAATATGAAATTGCCTTTTTCACAGATTCAACTGCTGTGAAAAACTTAAAGCTAGTCACATGACTTAGACACCCAATATGAAATTGCCTTTTTCACAGATTCAGCTGTGAAAAAGGCACACGACTTAGATACCCAATATGAAATTGCCTTTTTCACAGATTCAGTTGTCTTTAAAATAATCATTTAATGAAATCATAGTGTCACTGATCATAATTCTCCAAAATATCCGGTTGAATCCTAATTTCCACTCATTCCTTCATCGGTGTACCTACTATGGCATCATTGGTAACCTGAACGCTCACCACCTGTCCACATATATTCACTTATAAAAATCAAGATGGAATCTTACAGCAAGATCAACCAACAGATCCATATAAAAGAGCCATGGACTCATCCCTTGAGGACCAGCAAGGTCTATCAACCAGATCCATGCCCAGTTTCAGAAAACAACTCTTACTCCTTGTTCTAATATCTTCCACGACACACGTGTGGGTATCTTCGGCGACCCAGAGCCCGAGCACCGTATGGTTAGCACCCTCTAGGATCCTTGGCAGGTCACCTAGTGCTTCACTCATAGGCCGCTTCCTTGGTCCCTCATCCACCGTACAGGAAGCTCACCATTTAAATCAAACCTAGGCTGGTCAAGATATCGGCCGACCTTGCTATGCGAGACGTCCTCCGTTGACTCTCCGTCAGCTGTTGCAACTTTATCAGTTAGGTCTCCACACGACCTCGTTCACAAGATGGTCAAAATGCTTCCCTAGCATTTTTGACATAAAATAGTCATTTAAAAACAGGTCATATATACAATTTCTATATAACGAACTCTCGTCTTTCCACATTGTTCCACATCAATCCACATTTTTTAATCCACATCCATTTTCATATGTATTCCCATTCTCATCCAATCACATCATTTTCCATCTCATCACATCTTTTCTCACACCTCATCAGATCTCACCCACTCGCATCTACCCATATCCACATCTCATCACCTCACATTCATTCATTCACATCTATCCCCTATCCTCTGTTCACTCAGGGGCCTTTTCAACAGTTCCTAGCTCATAGTACCCGACAATATAATCACATAAAAATATCCAGATGGAATCTCCGTTGAAGATCAGCAAGATCAACCAACAGATCCATATAAAAGAGCCATGGACTCATCCGTTGGAGGACCAACAAGGTCAATCAACCAGATCCATGTCCAAATTCAGAAAACAACTCTTACTCCTTGTTCCAATATCTTTCCCGATGTACTCGTGGGTATCTTCGGCAACCCAGAGCTCGAGCACCGTATGGTCAGCACCCTCTAGGATTCTTCGCAGGTCACCTAGCGCTTCACTCATAGGCTGCTTCCTTGGTCCCTTATCCACTATACCGGAAGCTCACCATTTAATCAAACCGAGGTTGGTCAAGACCTTGGCGGACCTTGCTATGCGAGACGTCCTCCGATGACTCTCCGTCAACAGTTGCAACTTTAACAGATAGGTCTCCGACCTCATTCACAAGATGGTCAAAATACTTCCCCAGCATTCTTGACATAAAACAGTCATTTAAAAACAGATTTCACAAACAAATACAATTCCAACAATATTTCCATCTTTTCTCATTACTCCACATCCTTTCACATTAGACCCCATCTTTTTTTCATCTTACCACAATTTTATTTTCATCATCGATCCCTATCACATCACATCATTCCTACATCAAATCACATCTAATCGCATCATCCACAATTTTATTTTCATCATCGATCCCTATCACATCACATCATTCCTACATCAAATCACATCCAATCGCATTATCCACACATCAATCCACATCATCCATACATCCATCCACATCAATCCACATCATTCCTACATCAAATCACATCCAATCGCATCATCCACACATCAATCCACATCATCCATACATCCATCCACATCAATCCACACATCAATCTACATCATTCAAACATCCATGCACATCAATCCACATTATCCACACATCAATCCACCTCATCCATACATCCATCCACATCATCCATATCAATCCACATCCTTCACTCATCATACACACACCAATCCACATCATCCATATCAATCCACATTATCCACACATCCATCCATATCTTTCATACATCTATCCACATCAATACACACGTCAATCCACATCATCCAAACATCCATGCACATCAATCCACATCATCCATACATCCATCCACATCAATCCACACATCAATCCACATCATTCAAACATCCATGCACATCAATCCACATTATCAACACATCAATCCACCTCATCCATACATCCATCCACATCATCCACATCAATCCACATCCTTCACTCATCATACACACACCAATCCACGTCATCCACATCAATCCACACATTATCCACACATCCATCCATATCTTTCATACATCCATCCACATCAATCCATGTCAATCCACATCATCCAAACATCCATGCACTTCAATCCACATCATCCATACATCCATCCACATCAATCCACATGTCAATCCACATCATTCAAACATCCATGCACATCAATCAACATTATCCACACATCAATCCACCTCATCCACACATCAATCCACCTCATCCATACATCCATCCACATCATCCACATCAATCCACATTATCCACACATCCATCCATATCTTCCATACATCCATCCACATCAATCCACATGTCAATCCACATCATCCAAACATCCATGCACATCAATCCACATTATCCACACATCAATCCACTTCATTTCATAAGCATTCCCATTCTCATCTAATCACATCTTTTTCTATCTCATCACTTATTTCCTCATTTATCCTCATCAGATCTCACCCACTTGCATCTACCCATATTATCTCATCACTTCACATACATTAACATCTATCCAGTAGTTTACATCGCATCTTATCACATTCATTTCTCATCACATCTCATTCATTCACATCCTGATTCACATGCTAACACATTCCTTCATGTCCCTTATCGTTCATTCACATTTCGATTCACATCACATCACATCCATTCACATCCCTTATCATTCATTCACATCCCGATTCACATCACATCACATCCATTCACATCCCTTAACATTCATTCACATCCTATATCATTCATTCACATCCTAATTCACATCCTAATTCACATCACATCACATCCATTCACATCCCTTATCATTCATTCACATCCTATATCATTCATTCACATCCCGATTCATATGCTATCACATTCATTCACATCCTATATGATTCATTCACATCCCGATTCATATGCTATCACATTCATTCACATCCTATATGATTCATTCACATCCCGATTCATATGCTATCACATTCATTCACATCCTATATGATTCATTCACATCCCTTATCATTCATATCTATCCAATTTACTTCACATCTTATCGCTTCAATTCTCGTTCATATCCATCACATTTACATCCACATATATTTTTCCACATACATCCACATCCATACTTATCACATACACATCCATACTTATCACATATACATCCACATCCATACTTATCACATACACATCCACATCTATCCTTTCACATACACTCATCCACATCCATTCTTTAACATACATCCACTTCTATTCTTCACATACATCCACATCCATACTTATCACATACACATCCACATCTATCCTTTCACATACATCCACATCCATACTTATCACATACATCCACTTCTATTCTTCACATCCATCCATCCATTTATTCCCATCTATCTGATTCGCATCCCATCTCATCACATCTATTTTTCTCTCATTCTCATCACATCTATCCATCCATTCATTCTTATCACATCTATTCTCATCACATCTATCCATGCATTCATTCGCATCCCATCTCATCACATCTATCCATCCATTCATTCTCATCTATTTGATTCATATCACATATCATCACATCTATCTACCTCTCATTCTCATTACTTAAATTTTTATCACATCTATTCTCTATTCATTCTCATCTATCTGATTCACATCCCATCCATTCTTAGAATGCAATAGTAATCCTTATTTTTTTATATAAAGATTCTTTACATACTGTATTTATGCATAATTTTAATTTTAAGGAGAATAACACTTTCGAAATAAAAATAAATCTTTTATGCATCTTTCTATGCATAAATTCAATTTTAATGAGAATAACTCTTTTGAAAAAAAAATATTTCTTTATGCTTCATTCTATGCATAAAATCAAAATTGATGAGAATAACTCTTTTGAAATAAAAATAAATTCTTTATGCACCTATTTATGCATAAAAGCAAAATTGATGAGAATAACTCTTTTGAAATAAAAATAAATTTCTTTATGCATCTTCCTATGCATAAAATGAAAATTGATGAAAATAGCTCTTTTGAAATAGAAATAAATTTCTTTATGCATCTTCTTATGCATAAAATGAAAATTGATGAAAATAACTCTTTTGATATAAAAATAAATTTCTTAATGCATCTTTCTGTGCATAAAATCAAAATTACACTTTTAGAATACACAATTGGTGGGGATTACTCTTTTTTGGATAATAAAAGATAAAAGTTATTTCACCAATTTTTAGAAAATTTCACCATAATCTCCTTTGTATGGCTGACCATTTTTAAATTTTTTCTAACTTAAAATTACTTAAAAATTATCCCCAATTGGTTTTAAGCACTCTAAACTAATCAAATTTCACTTTTAAAAGAGAAACAATAAGAAAAGTTTAATTCCAACAATTAGATTACTTAACTAGGATAAAGAAGGGCTGAATTTAAGAATGAGAGAGGGGGAAAGCCTTTCCAGCAAGGCATAGCATCTGGTCATCATTTTAAGATAACAAACAATTTATAAAACCATTAAAAGAATAAGAAAAAGTAAGATATCTTACTTAAATGAAATTCTGGGAGCTTTCCTTTGGCTTGATGGTTTGAGGGATCTACTCTTGTTTGCAACAAGAGTGGCCACCAATTCTTTAGAAGAGGGAATGGTCAAAAACTAGTGAATTATTAAGAAATTCACAGTTCTTGGCTGTTGGGAGGAGTAGAGTAACAGTGCATAAAACACTATTAAGCTTCAACAAAGGGGGAGGCTTCTATTTAAAAAAAAAGGGAGCTTCTAACCAAGCAAACTAATTTTAGAATTTTCCAGATCAGTTTGGTCAATTTTTGACCATTTTTAGGTCAGTGTAGCTTACTTTTTGGAACTAGACTTGAATTAGGAGAGAGGAGAGATGAAATATCTTAATTTTTGATAATTTGAAACTCCACCACACATGTGAAGTAGGTGCCTCCTTCATGAGGGGGGAATTCCCATTGTGAGGTGTCAAAAATCCATTTTTTTAGTAATTCCTTTGGTCCTTAGTCCACTCTTCATCTTATGTGAGTATTTACCCATTTTTGGGGGGATTTTTTTTATTTCTTCTATTTATCTTCTCCACACATTTGGATGAATCTGATTGGTCCCTCAAAATCTTAATTTAAATTTTTTTGAAAATCTGGACCCTATGATAAGGCCTCTTAAACAGATTATACTTGATTTCTAATGCACCTTTTGAAAATTTTTTTGAACTTTTGTTTTGGGGGAGCTTATTTGAATAAGAAGAGATATTTTTTCATCCAAAATATTCAAAATCTAAATAATCTCTCTCTAGAACATTTTCTCTCTCTAAGCCAGAACAGGTAGAAACAAGATCTTTTGTATTTCTGAAGAGGGATTTGATTACAGGGGAAGATACTGGACATCCTGAGAGGCTGGGGAGGAATATTACATTCTACCCCACTTAAAAAACGTGAGATGTCCTCATCTCGCAAAACTAGAGGAGAATTCTTTTCCTTAAGATCCAGGGTTCCTTATAGTCTGGAGAACCCAATAGAATCCTAGGATAAAGATCCCTTATATAAAACTCATCATGAGATAATAATTCATTCAGATCGTAACATTCAATCCTTATCACAATAATGGTCCATTAGACTGAGATTTCTATCTGAACAGTCCGCCATGGAAATTTTCAATTTTACAGAGTTTTAATTTGACACCCCTTAACTTGATCCACTGGGTGTTAACAGAGTTTTAATTTGACACCCCTTAACTTGATCCACTGGGTCAAGTGTTAACAGCAGTAATCTGCCAGCACACCACTAATCTCATAGTGATTTGACACCCCTTAACTTAATCCAGTGGGTGTTAATAGAGTTTTAATTTGACACCTCTTAACTTGATCCACTAGGTCAAGTGTTAACAGCAGTAATCTGCCAGCACACCACTAATCTCATAGTGATTTGCTGAAGTCATTAACGTCATTCCAGTACAAACATTATCACAGGGACTCGTCCCATTCAGCCAAAATTCAAAAATCTTCATTTTTCAATCAGAATCCAAATCAACTCATCAGTTCTCAATCAGAATTCAAAATCATATCAACCACATTCGAATTCATCATCTAGATAGTATTAATGCTTACAATTTCAAGTCTTAGATTTACTCGTATATACTGCCAGTAAAGAGCTACAGTTATACCCTCGGTATATACGGGTAGTCACGGTCCTTGGAACTATAAGGTAAATACCATCATGTCTAGGCCGCCTCAAGAAAGTCAGGGATTCCATACAATTGCGGTACTTCCATCTGAAGACCAAATTACCAGTTTATGAATTTCAGTTTGAATATTAATTTGTATGAATTTTATCACACAATTACAACCTTTTACTGCTTCTTCATAAATTTTTAACATTTTTGGCTTCTCAGTTGATCCTCATTAGCCAAATTTGCTCTGATACTAGCTGTAGGATTCCTGACCCTAGTGCGCAACGAATTTGGGGGTGCTAGCAGCAGAAGTAGCACTTCTTGCACGGGGCAGGGTCCCACACTCGGGGCCTCGCCCATAGATATCTAGACAAGAGAATAATCCATCGGTTTTTCCAAAATCGAACTCAGAAAAACTTCCCTTACTCGGAAAGCACAGGCGATTCCTCTAGGATAACTTTTCTTTAACGTAGTCAAAAGCCTGAACTAACTGAACTGATCTGACCGAACCCGTAAGTCCCATAATCAGATCAGGGAAAAGATTGTACTTGGATCATAGAGACCAACACTTTTTTCCTCATTGAGAGACATAGCTATTGATTCTTTTCCATAGAACAATTTTTATCCAGGATTTACCTCATCTATCATACTACACAGAAATTGAGTCTCGATTTACGGATCCATCAGTGCAGCCTAATCCCATCTAGTCCCATGGGTTAGCTAACCGCCCAACCACTGTAGTGATGGGATCCAATTAGGAATTTGGCTAGGTTTTATCCCGGGTACCAGGGAAAAGAGTTCCCAGGCCCCCTAGCCGGATATTCATGCAAACATAAAACTAGTCACACCACTTACACACCCAATATGAACTTGCCTTTTTCACAGATTCAACAATCTTTAAAACAATCATTTAATGAAACCATAGTGTTACTGATCATAATCCTCTAATTATCAAGTTGAATCCTACTTTTCAATTCACAGATTCAACAATCTTTAAAACAATCATTTAATGAAACCATAGTGTTACTGATCATAATCCTCTAATTATCAAGTTGAATCCTAATTTCCAATTCCTTCCTTCATCGGTGTACCTATGGCATCATTGGCAACCAGAACGCTCACCACCTGTTCACTCAGGGGCCTTTTTCAATAGTTCCTAGCTCATAGTACCCGACAATATAATCACATAAAAATATCCAAATGGAATCTCCGTTGAAGATCAGCAAGATCAACCAACAACAGATCCATATAAAAGAGCCATGGACTCATCCGTTGAGGACCAGCAAGGTCAATCAACCAGATCCATGCCCGAATTCAGAAAACAACTCTTACTCCTTGTTCCAATATCTTCCCCGACGTACTCATGGGTATCTTCGGCGACCAAGAACCCGAGCACTGTATGGTCAGCACCCTCTAGGATCCTTCGCAGGTCACCTAGCGCTTCACTCATAGGCCGCTTCCTTGGTCCCTCATCCACTGTAGCGGAAGCTCACCATTTAATCAAACCGAGGCTGGTCAAGACCTCGGCTGACCTTGCTACGCTAGACGTCCTCCGATGACTCTCTGTCAGCAGTTGCACCTTTAATAGATAGGTCTCCACCACGACCTCATTCACAAGATGGTCAAAATACTTCCCCAACATTCTTGACATAAAATAGTCATTTAAAAACAGATTTCACAAACAAATACAATTCTAATAATATTTCCATCTTTTCTCATTACTCTGCATCCTTTCACATAAGACCCCATCTTTTTTTCATCTTACCACAATTTTATTTTCATCATCAATCCCTATCACATCACATCATTCCTACGTCAAATCACATCCAATCGCATCACCCACACATCAATCCACATCATCCATACATCCATCCACATCAATCCACATGTCAATCCACATCATTCCTACATCAAATCACATCCAATCGCATCATCCACACATCAATCCACATCCAATCGCATCCAATCGCATCATCCACACATCAATCCACATCATCCATACATCCATCCATATTAATCCACACGTCAATCCACATCATTCAAACATCCATGCACATCAATCCACACATCAATCCACCTCATCCATACATCCATCCACATCACCCACATCAATCCACATCCTTCACATACATCCATCCACATCACCCACATCAATCCACATCCTTCACTCATCATACACACACCAATCCACATCATCCATATCAATCACATTATCCACACATCCATCCATATCTTCCATACATCTATCCACATCAATCCACACGTCAATCCACATCATCCAAACATCCATGCACATCAATCCACATCATCCATACATCCATCCACATCCATACATCCATCCACATCAATCCACATCCTTCACTCATCATACACACACCAATCCACATCAATCCACACATTATCCACACATCCATCCATATCTTCCATACATACATCCACATCAATCCACATCAATCCACATCATCCAAACATCCATGCACATCAATCCACATCATCCATACATCCATCCACATCAATCCACACGTCAATCCACATCATTCAAACATCCATGCACATCAATCCACATTATCCACACATCAATCCACCTCATCCATACATCCATCCACATCCTTCACTCATTATACACACACCAATCCACATCAATCCACATTATCCACACATCCTTCACTCATCATAGACACACCAATCCACATTATCCACACATCCATCCATATCTTCCATACATCCATCGACATCAATCCACATCATCCAAACATCCATGCACATTATTCCACATTATCCACACATCAATCCACCTCATTTCATAAGCATTCTCATCCTCATCTAATCACATCTTTTTCTATCTCGATCCAGTTTACATCGCATCTTATCACATTCATTTCTCATCACATCTCATTCATTCACATCCTGATTCACATGCTAACACATTCCTTCATGTCCCTTATCATTCATTCACATTTCGATTCACATCACATCACATCCATTCACATCCCTTATCATTCATTCACATTCGATATCATTCATTCACATCTCGATTCACATCACATCACATCTATTCACATCCCTTATCATTCATTCACATTCTATATCATTCATTCACATCCCGATTCATATGCTATAACATTCATTCACATCACATCCATTCACATCCCTTATCATTCATTCACATCCCGATTCATATGCTATAACATTCATTCACATCCTATATCATTCATTCACATCCCGATTCATATGCTATAACATTCATTCATATCCTATAACATTCATTCACATCCTTTTTCATTCATATGTATCCAATTTACTTTATATCTCATTGCTTCAATTCTCGTTCATATCCATCACATTTACATCCACATATTTTCCCACATACATCCACATCCATACTTATCACATACACATCCACATCTAGCCTTTCACATACATCCACATCCATACTTATCACATACACATCCACATCTATCCTTTCACATACATCCACATCAATATTTATCACATACACATCCACATCTATCCTTTCACATACACTCAACCACATCCATTCTTTAACATTCATCCACTTCTATTCTTTAACATACATCCACTTCTATTCTTCACATACATCCACATCCATACTTATCACATACACATCCACATCTATCCTTTCACATACACTCAACCACATCCATTCTTTAACATACATCCACTTCTATTCTTTAACATACATCCACTTCTATTCTTCACATACATCCACATCAATACTTATCACATACACATCCACATCGATCCTTTCACATACATCCACATCCATACTTATCACATACATCCCCTTCTATTCTTCACATACATCCACATCCATCCATCCATTCATTCCCATCTATCTGATTTGCATCCCATCTCATCACATCTATTTACCTCTCATTCTCATCACATCTATTCTCATCATATCTATCCATCCATTCATTCTCATCTATTTGATTCATATCACATATCATCACATCTATCTATCTCTCATTCTCATTACGTCAATTTTCATCACATCTATTCTCTATTCATTATCATCTATCTGATTCACAACCCATCTCATCCCATCCATTCTTAAAATGCAAGACCTTATTTTTTTATATAAAGATTCTTTACACATCTATTTATGCATAATTTCAATTTTAAGGAGAATCACTTTTGAAATAAAAATAAATCTTTTATGCATCTTTCTATGCATAAATTCAATTTTAATGAGAATAACTCTTTTGAAATAAAAAAAATTTCTTTATGCATCATTCTATGCATAAAATCAAAATTGATGAGAATAACTCTTTTGAAATAAAAATAAATTCTTCATGCACCTATTTATGCATAAAATCAAAATTGATGACAATAACTCTTTTGAAATAAAAATAAATTTCTTTATGCATCTTTCTATGCATAAAATGAAAATTGAAGAAAATAACTCTTTTGAAATAAAAAAAATTATTTATGCATCTTCCTATGCATAAAATAAAAATTGATGAAAATAACTCTTTGAAATAAAAATAAATTTCTTTATGCATCTTCCTATGCATAAAATCAAAATTACACTTTTAGAATACACAATTGGTGGGGATTACTCTTTTTTGGATAATAAAAGATAAAACTTATTTCACCAATTTTTAGAAAAGTTAGCCATAACCTCCTTTGTATGGCTGACCATTTTTAAAATTTTCCTAACTTAAAATTACTTAAAAATTATCCCCAATTGGTTTTTAGCACTCTAAACTAATCAAATTTCACTTTTAAAAGAGAAACAATATGAAAACTGTAATTCCAATTGGTTTTATCCCCAATTTTAAGCACTCTAAACTAATCAAATTTCACTTTTAAAAGAGAAACAATATGAAAAGTGTAATTCCAACAATTAGATTACTTAACTAGGATAAGGAAGAGCTGAATTTAAGAATGAGAGAGGGGGAAAGCCTTTCCAGCAAGGCATAGCATCTGTTTATCATTTTAAGATAACAAACAATTTAGAAAACCATTCAAAGAATAAGAAAAAGTAAAATTTCTTACTTACATGAAATTTTGGGAGCTTTCCTTTGGCTTGATGGTTTGAGGGATCTACTCTTGTTTGCAACAAGAGTGGCCACCAATTCTTTATAAGAGGGAATGGTCAAAAACTAGTGAATTATTAAGAAATTCACAGTTCTTGGCTCTTGGGAGGAGTAGAGTAATAGTGCATAAAACACTATTAAGCTTCAACAAAGAGGGAGGCTTCTATTTAAAGAAAAAAGTGAGCTTCTAACCAAGCAAACTGATTCTAGAATTTTCCAAATCAGTTTGGTCAATTTTTACCAATTTTAGGTCAGTTTAGCTTACTTTTTGGAACTAGACTTGAATTAGGAGAGAGAGGAGAGATGAAATATCTCAATTTTTGATAATTTCAAACTCCACCACACATGTGAAGTAGGCGCCTCCTTCATGAGGGGGGAATTCCCATTGTGAGGTGTCAAAAATCCATTTTTTGGTAATTCCTTTGGTCCTTAGTCCACTCTTCATCTTATGTGAGTATTTACCCATTTTTGGGGGGATTTTCTTTATTTCTTCTATTTATCTTCTCCACACATTTGGATGAATCTGATTGGCCCCTCAGAACCTTAATTAATTTTTTTTGAAAATCTGGACCTCTAGGATAAGGCCTCTTGAACAGATTATACTTGATTTCTAATGCACGTTCTGAAAATCTTTTTGAACTTTTGTTTTGGGGGAACTTATTTGAATAAGAAGAGATATTTTTCCATCCAAAAATATTCAAAATCTGAATAACCTCTCTAGAACATTTTCTCTCTCTATAAGCCAAAACAGGTAGAAACAAGATCTTTTATATTTCTGAAGAGGGATTTGATTATAGGGGAAGATACTGGACATCCTAAGAGGCTGGGGAGGAATCTTACACTATTCATCAAAGGCAAGTATGTAGGGGGTGCGGAAGAGGTACTACAGCTCCACAAGGAGGAAGAGTAGCTTGTGCCTCTCTTGGAAGGTGTCCCTAAAGACCATGGCTCCGACATGCTTTGTGATGGGTGTGGAGGAGCTCACTTCGTGCCATGCCTTGAATGCAATAGTAGCAGAAATGTTGTCGACCCAGAGATTAATGAGGTGGTTAGATGCCTTGATTGCAATGAGAGTGGCTTAATCCAATGCCCTATCTGTGTGCCCTATCTGCACCTAACATAAAAAAGAAAGTGGTGCAGGTAGTCATTGTTTTCTGTGTTATCGCAGTTGAAGGCGCGGAGGAAGATATAAGCTACAACAAATAGAATAGGTGACATCGAAGCTTAAAAGCTTCATGGTGTAGATATGGTAGAGAATTGAAGTAAGCAGACCATGAAGAAGGAGGACAAGTGGGGTCCAAAGATGCAAATGGTGAATCGGTGCGCAAGTGGGCCAACTGTTTGGTGTGTTCCAAAGAGAAAACACGTGGGTCCTTTAGCTAGCTACACTAATCCATTCGCAGGTGTTACGAGCTCATGATACAGGTCCAATGTGAAAAGATGCAGGGGAGAAGAGAGCTTGAGCTCTTGCAAGCACACACACACTCACAAAACCCTAAAAGAGAACACACAAGGTGAGAGGCTGAAAATCTTCTTCTTCTTCACACAACACTCAACACACCATATACAAAGATAAGAGTACACACAATATGAAAGGTACTCAACCAAATACATACTAGGGTTCTCTATAGTGTGAACCCAACTAAATAAGCTGGCACTATAACTATGCCAGCAGTCTCTAGAATGGCTGTCACATAGCTTGACATCCCACTGGCCGCATATCACCCATGATCTCACACCAACCATGCGAGTGGTGTAAGTGTGGGGCCTATCCCCGAGGTGGGTCATCAGTGTCCACCGCCTCACTAGATGAGCTCGATATCTCAACACACCCCCTCGAGCTCAACTCCATCTCATGTACACCAAGCGAAGCCCTGAATCTACGGAGCTTCTCTGTACCCAATGCTTTGGTGAAGATGTCAGCAACCTAATCCTGTGTGCTGACATAAACAAGGTCAACGTCTCCTGCCAAAACCTTCTCTTTGACAAAATGATAGTGGACCTCTATATGCTTCGTGCGAGCATGAAAAACTGGGTTCTTGGCCAACCGTATACTGCTAATGTTGTCACAGAAAATGACAACTTGTCTATCCACTGATAGACCCAAATGTGCAAGTAGCTTTCTCAACCAAGCTACCTCACATGCTGCCATAGCAGCACCTCTGTACTTGGCCTCTGTACTGTGGATATAGAGCAACTGTAGGCTGCTTCTTGCTGCTCCAAGTCATAGCAGCACCCCCCAAAGAAAACATGAAGCCATTAGTAGATCTTCTATATGAGATACTACCAACCCAATCAGCATCTATGTACCCATGTATACATATCTCTGTCCCAATTTCATAAAATAGTCCACAATGCAAAGTAGACCTCACATACCTCAGTATGCATCTCATTGCATCCAAATGCGGCTTTCGAGGAACCTGCATAAATTGACTCACCAACCCAACAGCATAGCTCAAATCTGGCTTGGTGATCGTCATGTAGATCAAGCTTCCTACTATGTGCCACTCAACTTGCCATTCTGATCTAATGGCACTGACACAGCCTATCATACCATACTTGGACAACATGTCCAAGCCATACTATCTTTGTAGCAATCCAATACCTTGTGGTGACCTAATCACCTCAATGCCCAAGAAATATCTGAGCTTCCCCAGATCCTTCATCTCAAACTTTTGTCTAAGCAAGATCTTTACATCAAAGATCTCTGCATCATGGTCCCCCGTAATGATCAGGTCATCTACATAGATGACAACAAGCACAACCCCTCTATCAGTGTGTCTCACATATAGCGAGAAATCTACATTGGCTACATGAAAGCCAATAGTGACAAGATATTCAAAAATCTTGTCAGACCATGCTCTTGGTGCTTGTTTTAAGCCATACAAGGCTTTCTTCAACCTGCAAACATGCTCGGAGTGACTCACATCCTCATAACTAGGTGGCTACAACATATACACACCTCTTCCTGAAAATCCCCGTGTAAGGATTCTTTCTTTACATCCATCTGATGATGTAAAGACCATTGCTTTGATGCAGCCACTGCTATCACAACTCTCACTGTTGCCATCTTGGCAACTGGGCTGAAAGTTTCCTCATAATCAATGCCATATGTCTGTGCATATCCTTTGGCTACCAATCTAGCCTTGTACATGCTTATGCTTCCATCACTGTTATGTTTTACTTTGTACACCCACTTGTATCCAATGGCTTTCTTGCCTTCAAGCAATTGCACTAAATCCCAAGTCTCATTTCCATATAGTGCATCCATCTCCTCATCCATTGCTTTCTCCCAACACACATTTCCAACAGCCTCATCAATGCATGTGGGCTCTACAACCTGTACAACTTTTGCCATGTATGCATAGTGATGTGCCACATAACCATCACAGGTAAACCTCTGCATAGAATTCTTTACTCTCCTAGATCTTCGCAGCTTTGCATTCATGGCTTCCATAGCCTTCTTTACACCAGGTGTTCTCATAGCTGGTATCCCAAGATCCTCATCAAGGCTCATCTCTGAGCCACTAGACTCTCCATCAACATGAGAATGCCCTGCAGAAATGTCAGGCATACTAAGGGGCTCGATCACTTTCTCTTTGCCTTTATGTGATGTACTAATCACATTTGCAGGACTGGTATTATGACGCAGCCTGCCACTCCATGGTCTATCAACTGAACCACTAGATGAGGACTCTCCTGGTCCACTCAAAGACTGTGATTGTTGACTTGCATTCTGTGCAACCACATTTCCACTCACATCAGCCCCAACAACTTCTTTTTCAGCAGCATACCAGCTGCTCATCTCATCAAAAACAACATCCCTGCTTACCCTCAACTCACGTGTAGCAGGGTTATAACACTTGTATCCCTTTTGCTCAAGGGAATACCCAATAAACACACATTTTTCAGCTTTTGGATCCAGCTTAGCTCTCAGCTCATCTGGCACATGCACATATGCAATGCATCCAAAGACTTTGAGCAGATGAGACAAATCATGTTTTCGGCCAGTAAACCTCTCCTCTGGAGTTACATTATGTATGGCTGCAGTTGGAGTAGTGTTCATGATGTAAACTGTTGTAAAAACAGCCTCAGCCCAATAGCTATGCGGCATATTCTTCTCTCCCATCAATGCTCGTGCAATCTCAACAATGTGCCGGTTTTTTCGCTCAGCAACTCCATTTTGCTGCGGAGTGTATCTGCATGTAAATTGTCTCTGAATACCATTCTTCTTCAAAAAAACAGAGAACTCATTGGAGAAGTACTCTCCTCCTCCATCTGACCTCAGGCACTTTACATGTTTTCCTATTTGCTTTTCAACCATAACTCTGAAATTCTGAAAATGAGTGAACACCTCACTCTTCTCCTTCATGAATACCATTCTTCTTCAAAAAAACAGAGAACTCATTGGAGAAGTACTCTCCCCCTCCATCTGACCTCAGGCACTTTACATGTTTCCCTGTTTGCTTTTCAACCATAACTCTGAAATTCTGAAAATGAGTGAACACCTCACTCTTCTCCTTCATGAAGTATACCCACACTTTCCTTGTGTGGTCATCAATAAATGTCACATAATACCTGTAGCCTCCCATAGACATTGTCTTTGTAGTAGGACCCCATATATCTGAATGCACCACATCTAAAGCATTTCTGCTCACATTTGGGTTGACACGTGGAAATACATGCTTTGTTTTCTTTCCAAATTGGCATGCTTCACATATTTTCTGCATACCTTCAACTTTAAACTTTGGCAGCCCTGTCACAATTCCTTTAGTCAGCATAGACTTCATTCTCTGCACATTCACATGTCCAATTCTTTTATGCCAAATGTCTATGTCTGCAACAGTTCCTGAACCATTTGCAAACATCGCAGCACTCACTTCAGGCATGTTTACATTCAATGTAAACATTCTGCCTACTCTATTGTCTTTTGCAACCAACCTGCACTTGTCTTTAAAGTCTTCAACATAACAACTTGTCTTTAAAGTCTTTAACATAACAACCATTAGGGTTAAACCGAACCTGCAAACCCTGCTCAATCATCTGGCCAACTGAAACTAGATTCTTTGTTATGTTCGGAACATGCAGTACATCTATAAAGTACTTCACTTTGCCATCCTGCATAAACAAATGGCACGTCTCCAACATGGGCAATTGGATGAGAA
The DNA here is from genome assembly GCF_041138505.1 of Cibotium barometz. Classification (NCBI taxonomy): domain Eukaryota; kingdom Viridiplantae; phylum Streptophyta; class Polypodiopsida; order Cyatheales; family Cibotiaceae; genus Cibotium; species Cibotium barometz. Next base: position 25,344,519 of record NC_141062.1, on the reverse strand, counting down.
GTGTCATCCCTTGTTTCCACAAACCCTGGTCTTTCAAGGTTCTTCATCTCCTTGAAGGTGTCATCCCTTGTTTCCACAAAACCTAGTCTTTTAAGGTTCTTCATCTCCTTGAACCACTCCCCATGACTTGTCATGTGGTTCGAAGCACCTGAATCAACATACCATACATCATCTTTATGTGCTACTTCAACATTTTGAGACATGGCATTAACAACATGCTGTATAACAAACAACCTTTCATTATCTTCATGGTTTTTTCTCAAGGATGCATAGTTGTTTTGCTGCAATTTCCCATTTTGCATGTCAGCCTACTTCTTATAACAATATGCCTGCACATATCTAGGCTTACCATAATAAAAGCATCCACACGTATCATTATACTGCCTTTGCCGATTTCCATGACCTCTTTGACTCCCCCTGCCTCTGAATTGGCCTCTTCCACCTGCTTGTTGTTGTTTGTGAATTCTGGGACTGTTGTTGTTGTTGTTGCTGCTGCTGTGCTGGCCATAATTTTGATTACCTGTTCGGCCACTTCCTTGGCTGCATCCACGGCCTCGTCTACCTCGTCCTCTTCTTCCTGAACTTGTGTAGAAGGCTTGTTGCTCTGAGCTGTTTTGTTTTGTGAAGACTATTGGTCTTCATCCAAGCTCTTCTCTTCTATAATCAACATAGACACCAAATCTATGAAATTGGGAATGTTTTCCCGAGTCTGAATAGGCATCTTGAACGCCTTGTATTGTGGCCCGAGACCACGTAGACAGACTTCCACCTTATCATCATCATCTACTGAAATGCCAACAGATGCAAGGGATTCCACAATACCCTTGATCTTCAATGCATAGTCATTCACAGACACTCTTTTTCTCCACAGTATGAAGTTCATTCTTCAACTGTATCTTTTGTGCCTTGGTATTCATTTCATAGAGTTTTACCAAGGTGTCCCATGCCTCCTTGGGGGACTTAGCATCCTGTATGTACCTAATCATGGTGTCCTGTGTATACTGATAGAGAGCCAATACATAACTTTTCTGGCTCCTTGGTTCCAATCCTTGAAGTCTTTCACATCTGCAGCAGTCGGATTGATCTCCGGTATCTCTGGTGCCTCTTCATGCTCACTTTCTATGTAGTCCCAGTAACCCTTTCCCATCAGGAAATTTGTCAGCCTGAACCTCCAAGCATGGAAGTTGTTCTTATCAAGCTTCTTAGCAGCAATCTGGTTTATGCCATCATTTGACATCTTGCTAGACACACAAATTTACCAGAAACAGCACTCTGGTTTGTCCTGCACAAACTGCTATATTTTCTGCAACGGTACTGTACTACACTCAAATGTCACACTCAAATGTCACAACCAGTGACCTCAATGTGCATACATACACCCAATGGCAACTGTTGACCTCCTTGCAGCACACACAATGTCTGCACAACCAATCTGTCTTCCTGCAGTTCTTAAAACAGAGTTTTGTATAGAATCGATGACTTACCCCGCAGTGCTCGAAATTACCTGCTTTTTGAAAAACGGAGGTCCTAACGCGCCCAAAACGTGTTTTCGGCCTGAAAAATAAAGTCCTATAGGACAATATAGTTGCCCTATAGCTTTACTCCCGCGAAGAAATCTCCTCAATCAGAGATCATTTGCCGGTGCCTCAAGTAGAGCTCCCGACAAGGGTGTAGTCGCCAACACAAATAGGGAAGAGTAGATGAAGCTCTTACCCTCGTACCGCTTCCTATGCTTCTCTTCCTTGCAGCTCAGCCCTCAGGTTCTGATACCATGAAAAGATGCAGGGGAGAAGAGAGCTTGAGCTCAAGCACACACACACACTCACAAAACCCTAAAAGAGAACACACAACGTAAGAGGCTGAAAATCTTCTTCTTCTTCACACAACACTCAACACACCATATACAAAGATAAGAGTACACACAATATGAAAGGTACTCAACCAAATACATACTAGGGTGTTCTCTATAGTGTGAACCCAACTAAATGAGCTGGTGCTATAACTATGCCAGCAGTCTCTAGAATGGTTGTCACATAGCCTGACATCCCAGTGGCTGCATATCACCCATGATCTCACCAACCATGCCAGTGGTGTAAGTGTGGGGCCTATCCCCCAGGCGGGTCATCAGTGTCCCCACCGCCTCACTAGATGAGCTCGATATCTCAACACAATGCAATAAATGATCCACAAAATGTATTCTTTTGTGGTGTGAAGAGTCTCATCATTTAGCTACCATTCACATGGTTAATATAATTGCATTATAAAACTAGTAAGAGAAATGCAATCACACCAATATGCATCACCCACCACATTAATTAGCATTCCCACATAGATTTATTTAGGCCAAGCGAAGCCCGATGTATGGTGCCCATGATTTGACATGGAATGGCCATGTAAACTACACATTGTATTTTGTTTGTATCTCTCTTCTACGCCCTAAAATAGTGGGAAAATATAGGCCTCTTTTAAAAATCGTCGATGACACGACATTGATGATAATTTGGTATATTGGGTCCGCTTTGCCCGGCCAAAATGTGTTGTGTTTTTTGTTTCACCCATTGGTATGAGGGTTTCCCTTTCCGAGCTCACCGAGAAGCTCAAAATGGTTTGTTATGATGTGTGCATGAGCGATGCATGCGCATGGGTTGGTTCCCACCCGAACTTCTATGTTCAAATCGGACTGAGTGGTTCTGCTGTGAGCGAGTTGGCTCATAATGGACTTGGTGTCTAAGATGGTAGACACACGCACACATGTTTGATGGACACTCTAATGTATCATTGAGGGGGAGTGTTGAGAGGTAGCGATTGCGGTTGTGCAATGCTACATTGATGGGTGATAGGTGAGTTGTGGAACATCTCGATTAAGAGGGGGTGTTGAGAGATGTAATTGCGGTGTTGTGTGTATGTGGGAAAGCACCCTAGAGGTGCAAGATATTGTGGCAAGATAAGAATGCCACATGTAATATTGAATGGTGTGTGAGTGTTAACCAAAAGAGTGGAAAAGGGAGTGCCACATGGATGATGATGTGTAAAGTGGGATAAGGCTAGAAAGCCTTTGTGATATGCAATACAATTGAGTGTTGAGTGTGCAATCTCTCTCTCTCTTGTACTTCTTCTCCAGCACTATTTGGTGGGTTCATGGGCTTAGCTTGAGGAATCCTAGGATATAATTATGATGTTGAAAGAGAATCTCTAGAGGCTATCATGGGATAGCCATTGAGCCCAAACAAGGGATTAGACACTAGAAGACTAGAGAGTAGAGGGCAAAAGTTGATAGAGGAATGGTTAAATAAGACCTGGTCACACAAGACAGTGCTAGAAGATTAAGCAGGCAATGGAGGAAGGCATGCCACCTCTAGAGACTATTTTGGAGGAGTCTCAGGAAGACCTAACCACTATTGTAGTACCTCTCTCAGATAATGATAATGATATGTTGAGAGAAAACTTGGAGAAAACCTACACTAAGGAAGAAGTAGATGCAATGTTGTGAGGACCCCAAAGTTCAAGGAGTATATGAGAGGCATGTTGTTATAGGAGGAAAACTTGGGAGAAGTAGTCTTGGATAATGATGTGAACAGAAATTTTGATCCAAGAATACGTGTAAATTGACATGTTGGGGCTACAAGAGGTGGAGGCAAGGGTGGAACAACCCTAGGAATGATAGCATATAAGGCCCCACCAAGGGAGCTCAATCAAAGTGACCCTCATGTGATGGGAGTCATAACACCTATCAGCCTATTGAGAATGGCTGAGGAAATAAGAAGGGGGATTTCTAGGGAGTTAGGTATTGCACCGACACCACAAAGAGCAACATTGGTGGTGGTCAAGCCCTATCAAGCCTAACCATATGTCGTGAGATTAATGTAGAAATTATGAGGTAATGTTGATGCCATACAATACCTTGAGATATTCTAATCAGTGTGCAAAACTTGTGGTCCAATTAGCAACCAAATGAAGATATTTAATTCTCCCTTACATTATAAGGAAAAGTGCATCAATGGTATATCGATCGCTTAAGCCTAATGATAGGATTACCTATGCACATCTTAAGAGTATGTTCATACCAAGTTTTGCACAAAGTAGAGATAAGTGGAGCTCTGTGGCTCAATTATACAACATTAATTGAGAAGAGCACGAGTCTATGAGAGAAAAACCTGAACTCGAGTTGTAAGCCTAAAGGTTAACATATGAGAAATTGTTGTTAAAATATTGAATAGCATGTGCAAGTGGGCTATGGTGCTGAAAGATTAATTCAAGATTAAAACACATGATGAGTAAAAATACTAGAAAGAGTTGTGCACATAAGAGAGATAATAATGTTGGGGAAAATAAGTTGATTGAATTACGTCATAGATAAGTGCCCTTTTATAGATCCCATACAACTCAATGCCACCTAGTGGTTTCACCAAAACAAGTGGTTTAGCATTAAACTAGGTAGCTAGGAGTAGCCCAATGAGGCTAGTTATTAGGAGTAGCTGGGCTAGAGGTTTAATGGCTTATTTACAGGTTGGGGGAGAAGGGAGCGTGGATCCTCTTAGGGAAGTATACACACCCCAAGGATGAGTTGACCTCACTGGTCGGACATGCAAGACCTATGCTCTACACTATCTACCGTGCTCTCTGACCACCACCTAGCACCGCAATACCCCTACAGGCCTCTCACTCACACCACACACACCACTCACACCTCACTCACCTTGCTCACACAAAGAGATAGACAAAAAACCAATAGAGCACAACACTACAATCACCACTCACACCTCACTCACCTCGCTCACACAAAGAGATAGACAAAACACCAATAGAGCGTAACACTACAATCACAGTACCAAAAAGGAATGCTACAAGAGAGACTCCGCTTCTATAGAAGGAATGTGCTTGAACTGAAGGTGATACACGAGAGAGTGTCCTCTCCTGTGAGAGTGTGTCCCAAATTATCTGTATGCTGCCGAGAGAGTGCTCCCCTTAACTCCTCCTTGGGTGTCCTCCTCCTCGAGTGGTGCTCAAGAGGATCTCGAAGAGTATCTCTCCCTACCTTGGGAAAGGGAGAGGGGTGTTGCCTCCATGAGTGCCATCGGAGTTGGCCCCATACACGTATGAGATGTTGAAGAGGGGACCAGCCGCCGCCGGTGGTCAGAGGGGTCGAAGAGCACTGGCGGTCAGAGGGGTCGAAGAGCACTGGCGGTCGGAGGGCAAGTAGGCGCCTTTTTCCTATCATTGCTTTTGAGTTTTAAATCAATAAAATTAGATATTTCATCTCTCCTCTCTCCTAACTCAAAACTGGATCCAAAAAGTGAACTAAATTGACCCAAAAATGGTCAAAAATTGACTAATCTGATCTGGAAAATTCTAGAATCAGTTTGCTTGGTTAGAAGCTCACTTTTTCTTATAAATAGAAGCCTCCCCCTTTGTAGAAGCTTAATAGTGTTTTATGCGCTGTTACTCTACTCCTCCCCAGAGCCAAAAACAGTGAATTTATTGATAATTCATTAGTTTTTGACCATTTCCTCTTCAAGAGAATTGGTGGCCACTCTTGTTGCAAACAAGAGTAGATCCCTCAAACCATCAAGCCAAAGGAAAGCTCACAAAAATTCATGTAAGCTAGAAATCTTACTTTTTCTTTATTCCATTTAATGGTTTTCTAATTTTTATTTTCTTTAAAATGAAAAATGATGTTATGCCTTGTTGGAAAGGTTTTCCCCCTCTCTTCATTCTTGAATTCAGCCTTTCTTTATCCTAGATATGTAATCAAATTCTTAGAATTAAACTTTTCATATTGTTTCTATTTAAAAAGTGGAATTTAATTAGTTTAGATTGCTTTAAACCATTTGGGATAATTTCTAAGTAACTTGAGAATGAAAAAAAATAAAATAAAAATGGTCAGCCATATAAAGGAGGTTATGGCAAAATTTTCTTAAGTTTTGTGAAATAAGTTTTATCTTTTATTATTCAAAAAGAGTCATCCCCATCGTTTGTGTATTCTAAAAGTGTTATTTTCATTCTATGCATAGAAAAATAAATATTAGAAATATTTTTATTATAAAAGTGTTATTTCCATTAGAATTATTTTATTATAAAAGTGTTATTTTCATCAAAATTGATTTCTATGCATAGAAAAATGCATAAAAGAATTTTTTATTATAAAAGTGTTATTTTCATCAAAATTGATTTTTATGCATAAATAGATGCATAAAAGATTTTTTTAATTATAAAAGTGTTACTTTCATCAAAACTAATTTTTATGCATAAAAGAATTTTTTAATTATAAAAGTGTTACTTTCATCAAAACTGATTTTTATGCATAAATAGATGCATAAAAGAATTTTTTTTATTATAAAGTGTTACTTTCATCAAAATTGATTATCAAAATTGATTTTTATGCATAAATAGATGCATAAAAGAATTTTTTTTATTGTAAAAGTGTTACTCTCATCAAAATTGATTTTTATGCATAAATAGATGCATAAAAGAATTTTTTTATTATAAAAGTGTTACTTTCATCAAAATTGATTTTTATGCATAAATAGATGCATAAAAGAATTTTTATTATTATAAAAGTGTTACTTTCATCAAAATTAATTTTTATGCATAAACAGATGCATAAAAGAATGTTGTTTTATTATAAAAGTGTTACCTTCATCAAAATTGATTTTATGCATAAATAGATGCATAAAAGGATTTTCTTTTATATAAAAGTGTTATTTCCATAGAAGTTGGATTTTATGCATAAATAGATGCATACAAAATTTTTATATCAAAATAAGAGTTCTCTTTAATCCTATGTTTAAATCCCATGAATATTGGTAAATGAATAAGTAAATACTCTATGAGAGAAAATTCTACCGTTTCATATTCTCTCGGATGGTAATGAGAAAACTCAAAAAAACTATCGAAGTCAAAATTTTAGTAAATGATTAATTTATTCCTCATAGGAATTCGTGATTAGTTTTGAATTCAGTTAAGCAAATACTCAATGAATGAAATTCAGTAAAGTAGTAATTGAAATATTACCCTTCAAGAAAGATAGTTCAGGGAGAACCTTTCCAGACTCAAACCGAATCACACTATGACCAAGACATAACTCCTTTATCAGTTTCAAGAAAAGACGATGTGACCAGTTTCGAAAAATTCACTCAAATCACCCACCGAATCTGAAATCAAGTTAAGACCCTTTGATTCAGATCTGAGGATCAAGGTTACAGAATTCATGAAATTCTATTGGAATTCAAACCTGTGATCTAGAAGTATTGGGATACGAATTTAAGATATACTCATTATATTCAAAAGAAAATAAAAAATGAAAACTTGCATAGAAACCCGGTTTTCTTAAAGGACTATCTTACGCCAGAATGCTGGAGGGAGCATTTGGTATATGTGTTTTTCTAAGGGAAGTTCGGTTGGCGGGGAGTGTTCAAAGGACGGCTCACGTGGCAAAAACCTGCCCAGGTCTTGACCAGCCTTGGTATGGTGAAAATGGTGTGCTTTCGGTACGGTGGGCGAGGGCCGACGAAGCGGTCCCTGAGTGAAGTGCCAGGACACCTAAGGAGGATCCTGGAGGGTTCTGACCAGGTGATGCACGGGCTCGCGGTGCTTAGGACACCCATGTCCTCACCTAACTTGAAGCATTTCCACTGACATTGGAGCTTGAAAAAGCCTCTAAATCCTATACTTATAGCAAAACAACTTGACTGGCACTATACCAAACACCTTGGGCTTGTTGACCTTGTTGAGCACTAGATCTAGGGGCAATGCACTCAATGGGCCCTTGCCCGACACCATAACTAGGCTCAATAACCTCACTTGGTTGTCTTTGCCACTCAACAACCTTGATGATGGTATCACATCCCAAATCATAGCTTTGTTTAAGTTACAATACCTTAATCTAGGTCATAATCATTTCACAGGCAGGATATCTGAAGGCATCAACAACTGCAAGGCTCTAATATCTCCTCCTAGTCAAAATTTTCTTATCGAAATCGTACCTTCAGAGAGAAGATTTTTGCTCTTGTGACATCTTGGTAGTCTTCTGTTCGATGATGAAGGACAATGCGGCGGACCTCTTCACGAAGCCTCTACCTCATCAGATGCTCCATTTGCACTCTAGCTCACTGGGATTGGTTCCATATCTAGGAGCTAAGAGGGGGTGTTAGCAGTCATCTCCTGTCTGTACATATTACTTGGTAGGGAGTGAGGGCCATTATTGTGGGTGTACTCGCCCGTGTAGAAGTTTTTCCATTTTTTCCTCATTGTCCATTTTTTCCCAGTTTTTCTCCATGTGGGGTGTTGTTGTTCTTTCTGTGGTTGGTTGTAGTAGCTTGCTAGCTAGGAGGGCTTGTTTTCTTTTGGCTGACCAAACCTAGTCAATGTAACATGCACACCCAGTTGGTGTACAGGTGGCATGGCATTCTAGGCATTCCAGCATTAATATAGCATTTGCCAAGCAATTAAATCAATGTTAACAAGCCTAGATCATAGTAGTTACATCGTGTGCAGTGCTCTATGGGGCCATTGCAGCATCTACAGTAGTACACAAGGCATCAACAACATTTAGGACATGCATCACATCAAGTCGGGGCATGGGGAACCAACCAACAACTATGGGGCATATATGAAGTCGTGAAGATCCAAACATGCAGGCCAACAGCATAAGCCTAGCCAACCAACACTATCATTCCATATATATAGAAAATCTCATCATTCATTTTAGTTATCTCCTTCTTCTCAGCGTTTCTAGCCTAAGGAGCAAGGAAATCAGGATCATAATCAACATACAGTCAGCATTCAGCATTCAATTCATCTCATGCCTCCTACATAGAGAAAAACCAGCATCCAAAGGGTGGACCTCAGCATTGGAGAAAGGAACAGTCAATCATCATCATCATTCAGCATATCTCTCTCTTCTCGAGAAGGATACTCATTTAGGATAGGCATAGATCTATTCATAGATCTCATTGTGACAATCTTATTTAATATAGCTGCATTACATTTGCATTGAAACCATTCTCTTTCCCTTAAGTGTTTCTAAGTGAAGTTTAGTTAGGCCTAAGGTTGTTTTACTACGATCAATCCCTCGCACGTCACCACATTGGTATCAGAGCCGTTATAAGGTAACCAACCTTGTTTCATCCCTCAAGTCATTCATAAAGCATCACGATGCTCAGTGAAATCCATTTCTCAAGATCTTGCAGGCCATACTTAGGGTTTTCCCCTTAGGCATGCATCAATAATCCATTCATTTTCATTCTTGCATAGCATATAGGGTAGCACATGGCTTGCATATCAGCATAGTAGTCATCCTAGAAGTAAAGTAAAGATAGTCAATCTAAGCATCTTGTTTCTACAAGGTATACGGGATTTACCACATGAGTTTTCTAGGCCCAGAACAACATCCATCATCAAAGGAGTAAATGGAGTTTTGGGCTTTAACTGGCATTAGCACAAGGTGTTCTCTTCCACATAAGAAGACGGAAGTGGCTCCAACATCGTCTTAAGAGGTTCAGAGGTCCATGAACGACAGAGATGGTGTGTGAAAGGATTTCACAAACAGGTCAATGGTGGTGATTTAGGTTTTTCCAAGTAGATTTATTAGCATAGCATGCAGTTCCCACAATGGAGAAGTCTTTGGCTCAAAGGATTTGATTCCTACAGTCAACCTCAGTTCTAGCAGAAGAAGACAAAGTGGGGCAGTGTTTCCAGTAGAGGAGGATTGGTAGAGGAGTCGAAGGGTTGTCAAGTGTACCACCTAGCAACAGTTTAGCAGAGGGGAATGTCATGTGCACACCCAGTTGGTGTATAGGTGACATGGCATTCAAGCATTAATCCAGCATTTACCAAGAAGTTAAATCAATGTTAACATGATTAGATCATATTAGTTACAGCATGTGCAGCATTGTATGGGGCCATTACAGCACCTACAGTAGTACAAAAGGCATCAATAGCATTTAGGATATGCATCACATTAGGTGGGGCATGGGGAACTAGCCGACAATAGTCGGGGAATAGGGAACCAGCCAATAGTAGCTATGGGGCATATATGAAATCGTGAACATCTAGACATGCAAGCCAACAACAGCATAAGCATGGCCGACCTTTAGCATCATTCCATATATATAGAAAAGAATATCATTTATTTCAATTATCTCCTTCTTCTCAATGTTTCCAACCTAACGAGAAAGGGAATAAACATACAATCGCATTCAGCATTCTGTTAATCTCTTGCCTCCTACATAGAGGAAAACTAGCATCCAAAGGGTGGACCTCAGAATTGGAGAAAGGAACAATCATTCATCATCATCATCAGCATATCTCTCTCTTCTTGGAGAAGGATACTTCCTTAGGATAGGCATAGAAGCAATGCATTGCCTTACACATGAAGCAGTGCCGTACCACTCTAGAATGATGTCAGATGATTTGAGTGTTGGATTTGCAAAAACTGGACACCATGCGTCTATAGGAAGCATGTAGTTTGCATGTAGGATGGAGTTAGCCCTTAGGGCTACCCCAAGAAGGGGATGTTGCATTCCTTGAATGGGCAAGAATTAGGCCTTGTGCCACCCCAAGGGGCCAACAAAGGTCCTAGGCTTTTCCCACCTGAAAGATCCCTGCCCCCTCCGCGCAACGAATTCGGGGGTGCTAGCACGTGACAGTAGCACTTCTTGCATGGGGCAGGGCCTCTCACTCGGGGCCTCGCCCCCACAGATATCCGAACAAGAGACTAATCCCTCGGTTCTTCCAAAAGCGAACCCAGAAAAACTTCCCCCTACCGAAAAGCACGAGTGATTCCTCCATGATATTTTTACTCTAACGTAGTCAGGGTCATTTACTGACCAAACTGATCCGACCAAACCTGTGAGTCACTTGGTCAGATGAAGGAAGAAACTTGCACCTCGATTATAGAAACCAACGCTTTTTCCCCCATCGAGAGGCACAGCCGTTGATTCTTTTTCCATAGAACAATTACTATCTGGGATTTACTTCATCTATCGTACTATAATAGAATTGAGTCTCATTTTACGGATCCATCAGTCCAGCTTAGCCCCATCCACAGTCCCATGGGTTAGCCAACCACCCAACCACTGTAGTGATGGGATCCAATTAGGAATTTGGTTAGGTTTTGTCCCGGGTACCAGGGAAAAGAGTTCCCAGGCCCCCTAGCCGGATATTCATGCAAATTTAACGCCAGTCACACCACTTACACACCCAATATGAAATTGCCTTTTTCACATATTCAACTATCTTTAAAACAATCATTTAATGAAACCATAGTATCACTGATCATAATCCTCCAAAATATTCGGTTGAATCCTAATTTCCAATCATTCCTTCATCGGTGTATCTATGGCATCATTGGCAACCAGAATGCTCACCACCTGTCCCTCAAGGGCCTTTTCGATAGTTCCTAGCTCATAGTACCCCGACAATATATTCACTTATAAAAATCAAGATGAAATCTCCTTTGAAGATCAACAAGATCAACCAACAGATCCATATAAAAGAGCCATGGACTCATCCATTGAGGACCAGCAAGGTCAACCAACCAGATCCATGCCCGGTTTCAGAAAACAACTCTTACTCCTTGTTCCAATATCTTCCACGATGCATGTGTGGGTATCTTTGGCGACCCAGAGCCCGAGCACCGTATGGTCAGCACCCTCTAGGATCCTGCGCAGGTCACCTAGCGCTTCACTCATAGGCCGCTTCCTTGGTCCCTCATCCACCGTACCGGAAGCTCACCATTTAAATCGAACCAAGGCTGGTCAAGACCTCGGCCGACCTTGCTACGCGAGACGTCCTCCGTTGACTCTCCGTCAGCTATTGCAACTTTATCAATTAGGTCTCCACGACCTCATTCACAAGACGGTCAAAATGCTTTCCCAGCATTTTTCACATCCTATCACATCCCATTTACATCATATCACGTCCCATTTACATCTTATCACATCCCATTTACATCTTATCACATCCATTCACATCCTATCACATCCCATACACATCTTATCACATCCCATACACATCCATTTACATCTTATCACATCCATTCACATCTTATCACATCCATTCACATCCTATCACATCCCATACACATCCATTACATCTTATCACATCCATTCACATCTTATCACATCCATTCACATCCTATCACATCCCATACACATCCATTTACATCTTATCACATCCCATTTACATCTTATCACATCCATTCACATCCTATCACATCCCATACACATCTTATCACATCCATTCACATCCTATCACATCCCATACACATCTTATCACATCCATTCACATTCCATACACATCTTATCACATCCATTCACATGCTATTCTCATTTACTAGCTTTTTCTAGTTTGATATTGATAATGGAACTTTTTCTAAATTTCTACCAATTGCTTGGCCTAATTAAAGGTTCTTTTTTTCCTGATGACTACTTCCATATTCCTTCTCAATTCTTCAATTGAATTATATTCAATATTCCTCTTTTGAATAAAAGAATTCATGGGATTTACAGAATTCAATTCTACCCATATTTCCATATTCCTTCTCAATTCTTCAATTGAATTATATTCAATATTCCTCTTTTGAATAAAAGAATTCATGGGATTTACAGAATTCAATTCTACCCATATTTCTACTTTTGATAAATAATCATAAATTGAATTATACTAAAATTTCCTCTTCTTCCCATTTAATTTCTTGGATCTCAAATACCATGGGAATTTCTCTTTTTGCATTTAATTATTTGCATTCCAATGTCATGGGAATTCCTCTTTTATCATCAAATATTTCTCATAAAGTAATTTCATCTAGAATAAAATATCCATTATTTCAATATGCTAGAAATTTCTCTTTTCCCATCTAAATGATGGAATTCCAAATGTCATAGGGATTCCTCTTTTAACATTTAAATATTTCTCATAGATAAAATAAATTTATTTAAATTTTATCTTTGAATTTAATTAAAATACTCATTAATTTCAATATGCTAGGAATTTCTCTTTTCTCATCTAAATGATGGAATTTCAAATGTCATAGGAATTTCTCTTTTAAAATTTAAATATTTCTCATAGATAAAATAAATTTATCTAAATTTGATCTTTGAATTTAATTAAAATACTCATTAATTCCAATATGCTAGGAATTTCTCTTTTCCCATCTAAATGATGGAATTCCAAATGTCATAGGGATTCCTCTTTTAACATTTAAATATTTCTCATAGATAAAATAAATTTATCTAAATTTTATCTTTGAATTTAATTAAAATACTCATTAATTCCAATATGCTATGAATTTCTCTTTTTCCATCTAAATGATGGAATTCCAAATGTCATAGGAATTTCTCTTTTAACATTTAAATGAATTACTAGAAATTTCTCTTTTTGCTAAATAACTATTTATACATAAACATAAAAATCAATTTATCCATGGTTATGATGAGAATTATTCAATTAACCTAGGATGATTAATCCTAGAATATGGTAGAAAGTCCTCTTTTCATATTATGAATGAAAATAATTTATGTGTTAATTTTTTAAAAAATTTTGCCATAGCTCCGCTGCTATTACTGGTAAATTTCAATAATTTTGAAAGCATAAAGTTTAGTATTACCATATGATAGAATAACTACTATTTGGATCAAAATCCAATTATGGGCTTGATTCCTAAGTTTTCCATAAATTAAGTAGCATAAAAACATTAAAAAGCCACTTCTTTGGCCTCTAATTTAACAAGCATAGAATTTACTTTTAGATTTGAGAATTGCTTCATGAGAAGCATCATTTGAATATAGAATAGGTCATAGGAATGGCCATTCTTTGGGGGAGAGAGAGACATGCTTAAAAAAATATTTAATTTAAGCATAAATGAAAACTTTATAAAATTTATCACAAACTCATTAGAGAGCTTCAACTGCATTAAAGATCCATTCAATTGAATACTTCTCAAGCTTGAGAGGGGTTGAGAAGTGAGAAACATTTATAGATTAAGAAGAAGACCATAAACTCATAATTTACCTCTTGTTTTGCTTGATTCTTTAGTCATTGGAGAGGCCCCCAACCAATCAATTGGTTAGTATGTTGAGGAAGGCTCCAAAGAAGGTTGAAGAGAGAGAGAAACTCCATTCTCTCCAAATTGTAGAGGATTTTTAGAGGATAATAGAAAATATCATTATTTTAGTATAATACTGGCATGGTATAGTTCTCATATTTTTTTACAAAGGGCTAAGGATCTATTTATAGGTGAGGGAGGCCTCTAACCAAGTCCAACTAGTTTCTAGAATTTTCCAGGTTTAGTTTGGCTGAATTTGGACAAGATTTGGACCTAGTTTGGCTCCCTTTTGATTTGGTTTGATTCAAGAGAGAGGAGAGATAAAAATATCACAATATTTTTGAGTTTAAAACTCCTCCACACATGTGAAATAGGCACCTCCTTGAAGAGCCCCCTTCTCCTTACCAAGGTGTCAAAAATGTATCATTATACCCAAAAAAAATTTGAAGTAATATTCATAGTTTTTTACTAATAAACCTTGTACTCAGTCAACTCTTCATCTTATGTGGGCATTTACTCATTTTTGGATATTTTGCTTTAATAAATTGGATTTATCTCCTTCCCACACTTGGATTGATCCTCTTGGTCCATAGGAACCTTAATTGGACCATAATCCAATTTTTTTTGAAAATCTAGACCCTTAGGCTAAGGTCCTTTATACCTATTTTCAATTAATTCCAATTGCACATTGGAAAGTTCTTTTTGAATTTCTGTTTCAAGGGAAACTTTTTTAGACACTAGGATGATTTTTATATCTAAAAATATCTCAATTTTGGATTACCTCCCTCTAGACATTTTCTCTCTGTAGGCCAAAATAGGATAAAACAGAATCTTTCTTTTATTTCAGAGAGGGAAATAATTATAAGATTAGAAGGGGAGGTTCTTACACATGTACACCTCAAAAGTTGGAGGGAGGAATCTTACACCACCAGCCCATAGAAGGGTTGGGCAAGCTATCGGCTAGCCCAAGTGGCTTGGCCAAGCAGCCGAATGGCTCTAGGAGACTTTCCCAGCTTGAATTTCTGTTTCAAGGAAAACTATTTTAGACACTAGGATGATTTTTATATCAAAAAATATCTCAATTTTGGATTACCTCCCTCTAGACATTTTCTCTCTGTAGGCCAAAACATTATAAAATAGAATCTTTCTTTTATTTCAGAGAGGGGAATAATTATAAGATCAGAAGGGGAGGTTCTTACACATGTACACCTCAAAAGTTAGAGGGAGGAATCTTACACCACCAGCCCATAGAAGGGTTGGGCAAGCTACCGGCTAGCCCAAGTGGCTTGGCCAAGTAGCCTAGTGGCTCTAGGAGACTTTCCCAGCTAGGCGGCCAAGAACAAAGGCTGCCCACCAGCAGCCTACACAAGCCTCCTAGAGCCGAGTGGCTCTAGGAGGCGCCCACCAGCAGCAACCTGTGCAGGCCTAGATAATAACAACCAGAAGTAAGCGCATAAGGGCCAAGGGGAAATTAGTGTTTGCATTAGAACTAATCTGTAAAAGTTAATACAAAGCAAAGGCCACAAAGCATTACCTAGATAAACAAAGAAGGGGTGCGGAAAGGAGAAGAAGCGGCGGGTAGTGATTAGCTGATCGTATGACTTCTTGGAAGAGGAGGGCATCGATGCAACGAATGCAGATGGCTCTTGCATATTCATGGGAGCCATCTGTTTTGGGTTTTTCTTTTCAAAATTCCTAGACTATTGTGTAAGCAATGGCCCTATTAGTGACATTTCTTATACAACGCATTGTAATTTGCAAGCATTGCTTTGAGCGTTGTTTACACGATGCATAAATATGTGTCGCTTATGTGACACCCATTACAACGAGATATTCAAAATAGGCAAACACAAAAAAAACAAGAAGGTGAGATGATATAATGAGCTAGAACCTGATATCTTTATCCAAAAAGTCTAAAACTGCAAGCTATAAAATGTCATTTACAAGTGATCTCCTATAGCTAGTTATAGAGAAAGGTCTGGCTATGATAAAAGGAGTCAAGGACCTATATAAATTTTTTACAAGTGATCTCCTAGCTATAAAATGTCATTTACAAGTGATCTCCTAGTTATAGAGAAAGGTCTAGCTATGATAAAAGGAGTCAAGGACCTATATAAATTTTTTACCTATATTTGAACTCGTACATTTTTTTAAAATGGCGGCCCACCACCTGATATTGCAAAATTGTTCCCCCCAAAAAAAAGTAAATAATATTTTTTGTTTTAGATGGTCATGTTGGTGGGTCTCAACCAACTTTGGTGAGACTTTAAAGATTAGGGGTGTTGCATAGTCCATCCTTTTTCAAGGTGTCTTTAATAAGACTCACTCTTTTTCTATATATATGATAGACAGTCTTAAATGAACCTGAAAATCTTAAATACAAAGTGTCAAATAGTGGCTCCACATCCTTTTTTTAAAACTAAGGAGGGGGTGACCACAAAATCTTTTTTTTTAAATTTAATAGCTAGGAGTCTGTAAGTAGTTGTGACCACAAAAAATAGTCCACTCAAGTTGAGCATGCATATGAGTGTTGTCTCTTCTTCATCGCAACCACGTTTAATTAAACAAAATTAATTTTTTTCCAAAACTTAAGCAGACTTTGATGAGCCCGTGAGGGGTGGAGCCGGTTCATAGGCTTGCTACACATAATTCTCATTGGCAAAGAGCCCAACAAAGATCTCACAGTCGCCACCATAGTTGTTCTTCCTTGAAGCTTTACTTGCTTTTTTGGTTTTTTTGTAAGATCTCTTCTTTCGAGGAAGGCCTAGCTTCAATGCATATGTTTCCAAAGCTCTGAAAGGACTAGAGGAATGTCCATGTGAACTCCTCTAAGTTGCATGTAGTGGAAGCAAGTTGACAATTTCCGATTAGACATTGCAATTAACCTTTGAAATCCAAGTGATCATTTAATGTAACCAATGACATTTCTTGGTCTAAAGAAACTGAGAAGGCAAATGCTTATTTTTTCTTTCAATCATAATGTAACATCGCCTTCTCACACGTATAATCAAATACTTTGCACAACTACAAAACAATAAAGGCTTCCTTGCTTGATTATTTAAAATTTTCAAGGTGCTTGTAGCATGAGTATGTTGGCGTGCAAGTCTTAAAATAATTCATAGCATAATTGGTTCAACTATGATTAGTAGCAAGACACTACTTCACTATTCCACCAAATGTCTACTTAGACATTGTGCTATCTCTCATTATATTTAAAATTATATAGTATTATATTGGCACATGAATTAAGTTGGTGAAATTATCTCTATGTATCACCCTTGAGATATTATTGGGTATCCTCACATATGATCAATGTAGTTACAATTATGGCTTCTTCATAATTTTCTCATATACCTAATCTCAAACTTTGAAGGATTAATATAGGTTTTGGATCTAATGTCTTTCTTAATACTAATCTCAAACTTTGAAGGCTTAATATATAAGTTTTGCATCTAATGTCTTCCTTAATCCAATTCAAGACACAAGCCCTCTCCTAAAAACCATACATAATAATAAATGGCCTGAAATCTAAATTCTTACTACAATAATAAGAAGACTTAACCAAAAGTAGATAATTATTCCACTCTATTTCCTTATGTGAAACAAATGACCAAAGGATAGTTTTCTATGTTTGAATTATTGTTTTAGTTTGGCTATTCATCTTGGGATGGTACCTTATAAACAAGGTATCATCTTGGGATGATACCTTATAAACAAGGTTCTCCAATGCTACACATAGTTTTTTATGTATGAATTATTTTCTAAGTTTGGTTATTCATCTTGGGATGACCCTTGTAAACAAGGTTCTCCAATGCTACACATAAAATTACCATCATGATTTCCTTATATAAATGAGATATAAACCAGATAATGTGAAGAATCATGGAAGCATGGGCCAAGGCCCTCAGACTATTCAAGGGTTGACCAATACCCATTAGGGTAGCAACATGAGAACACCCCCTCTAACAAAGAAGCCCATCTTAGCTTATCTAAGAAGGATGATCTAATCTTTAAGCCAACCAAGGAAAATAATAAGAGGTCAACACTGTTTGGGAGTGCCATTACCCATCACTAAGAAGAATCCCACCTTAGCTTATCTAAGAAGGATGATCTAATCTTTAACCCAACCAAGGAAAATAGTAAGAGGTCAACACTATTGGGAGTGCAACCATTACCCATCACTAGGAGGAGTTATTTAGCCAAAGGTGTATTAGTCCAAACAACCTTAGAGTCACTCAAGCTTTGAGTAAGCAAGTAAAAGAGATCATTTTTGCCTAGGAATACAAAATCAAGTGGGTGAAACAACAAATGAGCCCACCTTGAGAACCTAGCTCGGAAGGCCTACAATCTGGGAGAGGAAAATGGGTCAAAGAGAGAGAATAGTGGAGAAATTATGGGGGAATAAAACTTGGATCCTTATGCTTGTAATGTGCCTATCTTTATGAATAAAGTGATCAAGTTTATGCTCTAACCTCCCGCAAGTTTTATTGGTACTCTATTAAGCTTAATCATTAACATTAGCTCTTAATCATGTTACTTATCATGTTATCCTCTTGTTATGATCCACCATAGCTCCAAATTATGCTCCACAATCTTCCACAATTGGTATCAGAGCTAGCCTTTATAATTTAAATGAGCCAAACATCTTAATTAGGTACTTTGATTAGCTCTTAATCATTTAGGCCAAAAACTATTTTTTCCCCTCTTTACCCCTGGGCTTTAATTGGCTCCAATCCAAATATCAAGGATATTCAATTGTGAGCTATGGACAACCTTCTGAGCATGCAAAGGATCAACTTTACCCACTCAATGGTCTTCATCAATGAGCATAGACTTCCTACAAGTGGTGGTGGCATAGAGTGGTAATAATTGAGCTTTTTCACTTGGTTGTCAAAATTGACTAGCCTTATGCTTATAATAGTGGTTTCTTCACTCACACCACCATTGATTTTGTTGGCCTTGAGAGTGAAGAAATTACAAGGTTTAGGTAGCCAAATAGATGTCTTTTCATGAAATCCTTATGCTTATAGTAGTGATTTCTTCACTCAACACCATTGATTTTGTTACTTTTTGAATGAAGGAATAACAAGGCTAGGGGGTTGGGATCTTTGTTTTGAGTGAAGGAATGACAAGGTTTAGGGGGGTTGGGATCTTGGTTTTTGGATTGATGTTAAAACTTAGGGTGTAGAGGAGGATGTGGTTGTGATTGGTAGCTCAATTGCATTAGTAGTTGAGACAGTGTCTCTTAATTTCAAGACTTGATATATGAAGAAGGAGGTTTTAGGGCAGATAGTGTTAGAATGATAGTAAGAGAAGTAGTAGAATCTTCATCACATCTATTGTGTGTTAAGAGTTGAGGCTTTAGTTTCCCTTCACATAGTAGAACTATGGATTTGGTCATTTTTAGGTGAGCCATGTCGTCCAAAAATTGATGTTACATTGGATGTCCTTTTTTATCCATCCTCTCCCCACAATAGCACCTATTCTTTTGAGATCCTTGCACGCACTATAAAAAACCTTCAGACCAAAACACTTGCAAGAAAAATGGGTAATATTTCATGCATCTGAGAACTATAAAATAGTCCCTTTTTTATTTAAAAAAAGGAACTTTTTAGCTCATTTCAAAAAAGTGTGTACTTGCATAATCTCCTTTTTATTAATGACCTGAAAATTGAGTGCAAAAATATTGTTCAATTTATTTTTGAAAAAATCACTAACTAACTAAACTCAAGGCGTTTTTATATATCTAAACTAGTATTTTTTAAAAAATTAATTTAATTTCAATGTTCATAATAATAAATACACAAACTACATAAAAGAAGAATTATCATTTGATTGGCTTACTACGATATTCCCTTCTATATGTTATAGTTCTTATGAGGTACCTACAAATGAAAAAAGACCAAAAACACTTTGATTAAATTGACAAGTCCTCAAAGCTTTATCAATTCTAGCGGGGTGCCCCAACTTGGCATAGCAATTAGGCTGATTTTTTCATATGCGTTGCACTATCCTTGTTTCTGCCAAAACCAAGCAATTATCTTCTCATACGTGGTCGCACAGTTTGTGTCACCTCTATAGTCCAGCATTGTCTAATTACTCTTAGTAGCCGTGGATGCACCCATATGTGCCCTTGCTTTCCCTAAGAGATCTTGGCCAAAGGTTGTCTCAACAAGGAGAACCAAGCTCTTTATGAGAGCTGTGTTTTTCACAGCCATAGCCCACAAGCTCTTATAATCTTAATTTGTGATTAATTATCACTAATCCTAACTTATTTTTAGCTAATCAAGATTTCCCTCTAAGATTTGGCACTTATTCTACCTCAGTTTTAGTCTTGGCCTCTCTTGCAAGGCCCAATAAATCTCTTAAAAGAAAATCCAAATCTCTTCTAAGCTTTTCACAAGATTCTAGTTCAAATTTGTCAATCACCAATAACTTCAATCTTCAAGATGACTCAAGGTTGAGTCAAACACTCTTCAATACTTACTCTTAAGTATTTTTCTCAACACTCTAAACCCTAATGGCCTCACATGATACTACCTTTCACTTTAAGGGGAAAAAATTCCACACTTGGCAAACCGGCATCAAGCTCATCCTCATGAAGAAAGGCCTATGGGGCATCACAACTGGAAAGGAGAAGAAGCTAAGGGACCAAGCTACTATTTTGGCATGTGAGACTAGAGATGACAAAGAAAGAGCCATCATAACTCTTGAGTTGGATGACACATACATTCACCATGTGGATGGGTGGTGTGAATCCTCCAAGGCTTCATAGGATCAACTGGATAGCCTATTTGGGGCTCAATCTAGGAACTCGTCAGGGGGTTCACATAAAAATATGTAAGTATAGCACATGAGTTCAAATAAAGGGGTTTCTAAATTTAAAATTTTAAGGTAAATTTACAAAAATACATTTATAGAAGGGGTTTTTTGATCGATTAAAAAAAAACCTGTTAAGTCTATAAAGAAAAAGGGGTCATTTTACTCATGAAAAATTCACAAGTAAGGGTTTTTTAAATACCCATGGAATGTGCGTGATACATAGGGTTTCTTAGTAGTCCACCTCCTGAGAGGAACTCTAAGTTGGGTTTGCTCATTGAGTTTTTTAAACTTGATATAAAATATATAACTCCTCTTGCATCTCATCTTAACCATATGCAAAGTCTTATGACCCAACTTGCAGGCATTGTAAGAATATGGCACAACGGAAACAAATACAATAAGAGAAAGTACATTAGACACTGCAATAAAGATAATGGCGATAATTTTAAATTTTTGATTATACCAAACAAGAGCTAGGTACAATATGATGGTGTTTTCCACTCATGCACTCTAGTGTAGAGCTTAGATGGAAATCTAGACATAATCTAGATGGAGGGTGTACTGAGAGTATAGGGAAAATATGCTCACAAGCATTGGATGCCTTTGCTTGTAACAACTATGTCCATTTATAGTGCTGTAGGTAGTGCAGTGGATGCGTTCAAGACTTGGGCGGCTATGCTGCATTGACGTGGCTCACTGTCTGCATATTCATAATGCATCCCAACTGACCATCACCCACTAATGACGAAATTAGTATCAGGGGGAGTATTCCAAGGCATATTCCCTGGACCACCCCAGTTAACGCCGCTTGTATCCCTCATCAACTCCTAACCATCAGTGGTCACAATGACGATCCCTTCCAACATCTAAGCTAGGGTTCCCACTAAAGATATGTGCGCCAATCACTTCTCCTCAAAATGGGGACCGTACAAATGTGCACCATACATCAATGTGAGATACATGCTAAGAGGTGGGCATTGAACATATACTAACACTAACATCCCCCCCCCTCAATGTCCACCCAAATATGAACTAAGAGTTTCTTGGCCTAATTCCAAGTCCATGAAGATGTCAAGTGAGCTGGTCCTTCCCAAGGGCTTTGGTGAAGATGTTGGTGTAGTTCTGCTGCTCTATAGAACAATACTCCATCTCCACAATCTCATCCTCAATCAACTCCTACACAGAATGATATTAAATCTCAATATGCTTTGTGTAAGCATGAAACATAGGGTTCTTTGCAATGGACATGGAGCTCTGATTGTCACATCGTAGGGTCGTGGGTTTTGACCTCATTGGAACTCCCATCCTCCTCAACCATATTTCCTCATAGGCAACAAAACAAGTGGCCTTGTACTTTGCTTCAATTTTGAAGAAAGTGCCACTTTGGGTTGCTTCTTAATAATCTAAGAGAACACATCGGATCCAAGTGAGAAGGAATATCCAGAAACTAACTTTTTGGTGTCATAATCTCCAGCCACAATATCCCACTAAGGAGTCACCAGACATGTATGTAATTCCATACTCAATGGTACCTTTGATGTACTTGAGCACACGTATTGCTGCATTTCGATGACTTTTCCTTGGTTTGTTGGAGAACCTTCTCAACACACCAACTGCATAGCAAATGTTTGGTGGTCTACTATTGCATAAGAAAATAAAACTCCCAAAAACCTTCCTATACATCTTGCTGTCAACCAAAGGTGAATCGTCCTTAGAAGAAAGCCTAGAGTTTACTACCATTAGTGTACTTATTGGCTTGTTATCTATCATACCAAATGCCTTCAAGATCTCTATTGCATACTTCTACTGAGAAATGAAGATCTTGTCAGAATCCATCCAAACCTTGATTCCCAAAAAATAATGTAAGAGCCCCAAGTCTGTCATCTCAAACGCAGAGCCAAGCCTTTCTTGTGTTTGTTGAATCAAGTCTTCATGGTTTCTAGTGATAAATCTAGTAATCCACATAGATAACAACTATCACATATTTGTCATCCTTTCTAAGAACATACAAGTTAGCATTAAATGGACTTCTAGAAAAACCAATATTTTTGAAAAAGTATCTATTCATTTGGTACCATGCCCTTAGGGGTTATTTCAGCTCGTATAAAGCCTTCTTCAACCCACAAACCTTATTTTTTGATTCGGGTAGCTCAAACCCTGGTGGCTAGAGCGACATACACCTCCTCCTTGAGATGTCTATTTAGAAAAACCAATTTTACATCCATTTTAAAAATTCACCATGTCTTATTACTAGGCCAAGGCAGGTATTGTGCGAATAGTGGTCATTTGAACTGTTGGGGCAAAGGTTTCACTAGCATCAAAACCTTTAACTTGTGAAAAACCTTGTGCAACTAGCCTAGCTTTGTATTTCTCCAATGAACCATCGGATTTATACTTAGATTTCCACACCTACTTGGTGCCATTACCTTTCATTTTGTGGCCAATCAACCAGCCTAAGTGTTGTTTTTGATGATGTTATACTCTAACTGCATTTCTACCTTCCACTTTGGATCTGCCAAAGCTTCTTCTACATTTGTGGGCTCCTTCACTAAATCCATTATCTTAGCCATTAAGGCTATATTGACAATGTGTTTAGAAGACCTTCTTTTCTCATGTATTCTCTTTGATCTGTGTAAGCCATCTGCTGAGGTCTCTACAACATCAAGTGGGGGGTTGCGATCATCAAGAGCTGCCTTACCAAAGTAGGGAGTGGCTACTCTCTAGGTGCACGGGCAGGATGGTGTGATTTCTGAGAGTCTTCATCATCCAAAAACTCCTCCTCCTTCAATTTTTTAATGCTTGGAGTGGGAACATGGTGGATTATCTCTCCATTTGATCATAAATTGGACGGATCCCTATCCTCCATTGAATGTGGATGCTCCACAAACACCACATCTCAGCTAACCATTATCTTCTTAGCCTCTGGATCAAATAGTTGATATGCCTTTGACTCTATACTATATCCAAGGAAGATACATTTCTTGCTTTTGGTAGCAACAGCAAGCTTAGTTCTATTTGTATCTGGTATATGCATGTAACATTCACAACCGAATGTTTGAAAATGAGAACACGAAGGCTTCTCTCCCCGAACAACCCTCATATGGTGTGATTCCTTAGGATCTGTTGAGAATGTAAACTACAGTGTTGATTGCTTTAGCCCATAAAGAGTCTGATAACCCTTTCCCTTTCATCATGCATCTTGAAATTTCCATGATTGTGCAGTATAACATTCCATAACTCCATTTTGTTGAGGCGTATTTTGATGTCTACATAGTCATAAGGGCTACTAGCTTTCCATCCATGCTAGGACTTTATAAAGATGCCACTGGAGAAGCCTCCATCTTTCCCAACCCATGCACCCAAACATGAAAAGATGCAGGGGGGAAGAGAGCTTGAGCTCTTACAAGCACACACACACACTCACAAACCCTAATAGAGAACACACAAGGTGAGAGGCTGAAAATCTTCTTCTTCTCTACTCAACACTCAACACACCATATACAAGAATAAGAGTACACACTAATATGAAAGGTAATCAACCAATACATACACGGGTTCTCTATAGTGTGAACCCGACTAAATGAGCTGGCGCTATAACTATGCCAGTCTCTAGAATGGCTGTCACATAGCCTGTCATCCCACTGGCCGCATATCACCCAAGATCTCACCAACCATGCCAGTGGTGTAAGTGTGGGGCCTATCCCCCAGGCGGGTCATCAGTGTCCACCGCCTCACTAGACGAGCTCGATATCTCAACACTCCCCCTCGAGCTCAACTCCATCTCATGTACACCAAGTGAAGCCCTGAATCTGCGGAGCTTCTCTGTACCCAATGCTTTGGTGAAGATGTCAGTTACCTGATCCTCTGTGCTGACATAAACAAGGTCAAGGTCTCCTACCAAGACCTTCTCTCTGACGAAATGGTAGTGAACCTCTATGTGCTTCGTACGAGCATGAAAGACTGGGTTCCTGGCCAACTGTATACTGCTAATGTTGTCACAGAAAATGACAACTTGTCTATCCACTGATAGACCCAAATCTGCAAGTAGCTTTCTCAACCAAGCTACCTCACATGCTGCCATAGCAGCTCCTCTGTACTCGGCCTCTGTACTCGATAGAGCAACCATAGGCTGCTTCTTGCGGCTCCAAGTCACAGCAGCACTCCCCAAAGAAAACATGAATCCACTGGTAGATCTTCTATTTGAGATACTACCAGCCCAATCAGCATCTGTGTACCCATGTACACATATCTCTGTCCCAGTCTCATAGAATAGTCCACAATGCAAAGTAGACCTCACATACCTCAGTATGTGTCTCACTGCATCCAAATGCGGTTTTCGTGAAACCTGCATAAACTGACTCACCAACCCAACAGCATAGCTCAAATCTGGTCTGGTGATCGTCATGTAGATCAAACTTCCTACTATGCGTCTGTACATAGTAGGATCCTCCAAGATCTCTCCTGAATCTGCACTCAACTTGCCATTCTGATCTAATGGCACGGAAATAGGCTTACAGCCTGTCATACCATACTTGGACAACATGTCCAAGCCATACTGTCTCTGCAGTAATCCAATACCATGTGGTGACCTAATCACCTCAATGCCCAAGAAATATCTGAGCTCCCCCAGATCCTTCATCTCAAACTTCTGTCTAAGCAAGATCTTTACATCAAAGATCTCTGCATCATGGTTCCCCGTAATGATCAAGTCATCTACTGTTGGAATTAGGGTTGCAGGAATGCACACACAACTTCAAGAAGATGAGGAAGCTTGAGCACAACACAGTAGTGTATTATGAGTGCCAAAAAATGAAAGATTACAAGCCCTAGAAGATAATGGGCGTATATACAATGCACGGGGGAAAAAACCTCCTAGTGAGGGAAAAAGTGCCCCGGCGGTCCTAAGTGTGTTCACACACATCACTACTATAATATGGTAACAAATCCCCCCTGGAGTGATGCGGTGAACAAGAGCTAGCACTCATGTATAGGGAAGTGTCTAGCTATGTGGACGAATCCACAAAAGGGAGTAAGCCCAAAGCTTTGCGAAAAGCTTCGAACTTCTCACGAGGCAGAGCCTTTGTGAAAAGGTCTGCAAGGTTATCCTGTGTTGGCACATAAGCCAAACTGATCTCTCCTGCAGAGAGTCTCTCCCTGACATAATGGTAGTGCACCTCAATGTGCTTCGTACGAGCATGGAACACTGGGTTCCGCGCAACTGCCAATGCGCTCTGACTGTCAGTGAAGATGGTGGTGGCAGATGGCTGCCCAACACCCAAATCAGCCATAAGGCGTCTGAGCCACACACACTCAACCGTAGCTGTGAAAGCTGCCCTGTACTCAGCTTCACAACTAGAAGTGGCCACAGTAGGCTGCTTCTTGCTCAACCATGATATGCATGAGCTTCCAAGCATGAAGCAAAAACCACTCGTGGACACGCGTGTGTCATAACAACCAGCCCAGTCAGAATCTGAAAAAGCATGTAAATCTGGCGGCAATGATCCCCCCTTGGGATAAAACAACCCAAGATGCCGAGTACCACTCAAATAGCGAAAGATACGCTTCACTGCCTGCCAATGCTTAATGCCTGGGCTATGCATAAATCTGCTCACCTGTGAGACTGCAAACTGAATGTCTGGCCTCGTAATGCATACATAAATGAGGCAACCAACAGCTGTCTGATAGAGTGTGACATCAAAGTGATCTCCAGCATCATGAAGACTCAACTTCAAACCTGTCTCCATTGGAGTAGCAATAGGCTTGCAGTCTTCAAGGCCAAATCTCCGCAACAATGTTTCAATATACTTTGTCTGACACAAAGCAATACCTCCATCACACTGCTTAAATTGTATCCCCAAATAATGATGCAAATGCCCCAAATCTGACATCTCAAAAGAGGCATTCAAATCAGCCTTAAAATCAGCAATATGACTCTCATTTGGTCCTGTGAGCAGCATGTCATCGACATAGAGAGCAATGATTAGATGTACACCATCCACACGTTTAGCATACAAAGTGCTTTCTGTTGGACTATTCTGAAACCCATGTGCAGTCAAATATGCATGTATTTTTTCATACCAAGCTCGTGGAGCTTGCTTTAAACCATATAAAGCCTTTTTTAACCTGCACACTTTGTTTTCCTGCCCTCTTTGAACAAAACCACGAGGCTGCGATACATACACCTCCTCATGCAAATCTCCATTTAAGAACGCAGTCTTTATGTCCAGCTGATGTACATTCCAACCATTATGAGCTGCTAATGCACAGATGCTACGAACAGTGGTCATACGACATGTGGGAGCAAAAGTCTCATCAAAATCAATGCCCTTCTCTTGAGCATAACCTTTTGCAACAAGCCTAGCCTTATGGCGATCCACTGTGCCATCAGGCTTACGCTTCAATTTGTATACCCACTTAGTGCCAATGGCCTTCTTGCCAGGGGGCAAGTCACATAAAGACCATGTACCATTCTTCATAATAGCATCGTATTCTGCTTGCATAGCAGCCATCCAATTTTCTGAACTTTGTGCCTCATCAAATGAAACAGGTTCACTTTCATCGCACATACTAGAAACAGCCAATGCATAACAATCTGACGCATAAGAGGCACCATGAGAGCCAGAACGAGTGCGACTAGACAAAGGGGCATCCAACTTGCTGTCACGCAAAGTCTGCACCAGCCATCTAGGCATATTCCTAGAGCCCTCAATCTCTTGTCTCTCATCCTCAAGTGCATCATGCACATCTGCATCAGATATAGGCTGATCTGTGCCATCATTTAAAACCTGCATAGGCTGAAAAACTGCCTCATGAGGTATTGCACTTGACTGTGCACCACTGAAAAGAGGCAACAATGTATCATAGACATCACGTGAGTTGATATCTGTCTCCTTAGTACATGAAACCAAGGGCTGAACTGCATCTTCCACAAATACAACATCACGGCTAACCAAAATGCGCTTTGTCTGTGGATGATACAAACGATAGCCTTTGCTCTCAGCACTATATCCAACAAAAATACATTTGACAGCTTTGTCATCCAATTTTCTGCGATGTTGCACAGGCACTAATGCATATGCCAGGCAACCAAAAACACGTAAATGGCCAACAGATGGCTTGCGGCCATGCCAAGCCTCATATGGAGTGACAACCTGTAATGCTTTGGTGGGACACCTGTTTAGTACATAAGTGGCACACATGACAGCCTCAAGCCAAAAACCATGTGGTAGACTTTGACTCTTAACCATACATCTTGCCATTTCCATGAGAGACCTGTTTTTTCTCTCAGCCACACCATTTTGCTGTGGTGTATACGGCACTGTACATTGGTGTTTTATCCCACGCTCAGCCAGAAATGCATTAAATTCTGAAGACATATACTCCCCCCCTCGATCTGAACGGAGGGTGCCCATCTTACTTTCTGACACATTTTCAGCCATAACCAAAAACTGTTTGAAGCACAAAAACACTTCGGACTTTGCCTTCAAAGGATATACCCATGCATGCCTGGTAAAATCATCAATGAAAGTCACGAAGTAAAGGTAGTTTCCAAATGATGGAGTTTGCATGGGACCACAAACATCACTGTGAACAAGCTGCAATCTGCGTTCAGCTCTCACTGATCCATCTTTGGGAAAGGAAGCACGCTGCATTTTACCCAATATGCAGCCCTCACAAACATGCTTGACAGGTGCCTCAAGCTTAGGCAAAGAAGACACCATTTCAGATTTCTGCAGGCGCAGCAAACTTGCAAAATTCAGATGACCAAAACGTGCATGCCACAGTTTTGCATTTGAAATAGCCTGCGTATCCATAATAGCACATGCTGAATCCTCTACACATTTGCCATCCATATTGAGCTTATACAGCCCTCGACATAGTGAACCAGATGCTACAATGATGTCACCACAAGAGAGATCATGAACAGTACATCTGTCATCCACAAATTTTACAACCAAACCTGTTTTGGCAAATGTGGAGACTGACAGCAGATTCTTTTTGATCCCTGGCACATACAATGCATCAAAAAGTGTAAAGGTGTTGCCATTTGCAACATTCAGCACAATCTGTCCAACTCCTTCAACGGGATAAGAGGAGTTATTGGCACAAGTGACAGTATTCCCTGTGGGAGCAGACTCAAGGAAAGTGAATAAACTGCGCTGCGAGGTGATATGCTTAGTGGCACCACTGTCAAAGTACCATACATCTGAATCTACTGCAGACATACATGTGTCATGCAAAGATGGGTCATAACTGCACTGCGCATTGAATGCCCATTCTGTATCTAGCACAACATTAGCAGATTCATTGTTAGAAGGAGAGGCATCTGCAACAGCCATACCAGCCTCTTTCTTCTTAGCCTCTTTCGCAGCCAGCTTAGGACACGCTTTGATGACATGATCATTTCCCTTACAGTACTTACAAAATGTCTTCTGTTTGTCACCCTTCTTCTCATCTTTGTCTTCCTTCTTTGGTTGCGCAGCATTTGCAGATTTCTGCTTACTAGAAGAAAAGCCAGCTTTACCTTTCCCGCTTCTCTGACTAGCAACGAAAGCTTGATCTGCGACACGCATAATATTCCTGTTTTGCCTTGACTGGTCTTCTTGCAGCAAAACAGAAACTAACTCCTCAAATGATAAGGCATTGGGATTGCCTTTCATCATCAAGCGAAGAGTGGAAGCAAAACCCTGATAAGAATCTGGTAGACCATTCAAAACAGTCTGCACAAGTGAACTGTCTGACAGGATTTCATCTGCAGAAATGAGCTGCTCTTTGAAATCCTTGATCTTTGTCAAAAAGCTATCCATAGAATCACCTTCGTTCATATGCTCACTCTCCAACTGTTTTCGGAGGTAAGCAACACGAGCCTCATTTCTTGCCTGATACAATGTGGCAAGTACATCCCAAGCATCCTTAGAAGTCCTGCAGGAGCGAATATGTGGGATAATGGTACGTTTGACAGACAGCGCAATCAAGGCATGAGCCTGCGCATCTCTACCATCCCAACGAATCTGCTCTGCTGAAAGTGGTGGTTCTCGAACAGCTGCTTCAGCACTTGTGCCTGCACCATCATCAACAGTACCTGTTTCTGATGTGTTTGCAGCATTCCCAGCCACAATAGGACGTGCATCAATACCCTGCACAATGTTCCATAACCCCTTTGCTACCAATACATGTCGCATCATATATGCCCACAATGGATAGTTGGTGCCATCCAACTTATCCTCAGCAGCCAACATGCGGAATACATCATTGTTGTCAGCCATGGCCAATGACTGTACTACTAGATGTAAATGCTGTCTGTAAGAGGAAAACCTGTATAAAATCGACCTGTGCTATGTAGCACAGCCCAAAACAGACGAATGGGCACCTGTCCTGCAGATTTTAATCTTGACAGAAAATCTGCACAGTAGGACGATTTTGCCTGCGCAGTACTTGGAATGCAAAAACGGAGGGCGAAATGACTTCAGATCAAAATTCTGAAACGAACGAGCCCTATACTAACCTGCAGTCGCTCGTGAAACCTCGTCGCAATCGGAGGAGATGAAGCGGCAGGTGCCGGTGATGCTGCCCGGGAGGAGGAAGCCTGCTCTGATACCAATTGTTGGAATTAGGGTTGCAGGAATGCACACACAACTTCAAGAAGATGAGGAAGCTTGAGCACAACACAGTAGTGTATTATGAGTGCCAAAAAATGAAAGATTACAAGCCCTAGAAGATAATGGGCGTATATACAATGCACGGGGGAAAAAACCTCCTAGTGAGGGAAAAAGTGCCCCGGCGGTCCTAAGTGTGTTCACACACATCACTACTATAATATGGTAACATCTACATAGATGACAACAAGCACAACTCCTCTATCACCATGTCTCACATACAGCGAGAAATCTGCATTGGCTACATGAAAGCCAATAGTGACAAGATATTTAGAAATCTTGTCAGACCATGCTCTTGGTGCTTGCTTTAAGCCATACAAGGCTTTCTTCAACTTGCAAACATGCTCGGGGTGACCCACATCCTCATAACCAGGTGGCTGCAACATATACACCTCTTCTTGCAAATCCCCATTTAAGAATGCATTCTTTACATCCATCTGATGTAAAGACCATTGCTTTGACGTAGCCACTGCTATCACAACTCTCACCGTTGCCATCTTGGCAACTGGGCTGAAAGTTTCCTCATAATCAATCCCATATGTCTGCGCATATCCTTTGGCTACCAATCTAGCCTTGTACCTGTTTATGCTTCCATCACTGTTATGTTTAACTTTGTACACCCACTTGCATCCAATGGCTTTCTTGCCTTCAGGCAATTGCACTAAATCCCAAGTCTCATTTCCATATAGTGCATCCATCTCCTCATCCATAGCTTTCTCCCAACACACATTTCCAACAGCCTCATCAATGCATGTGGGCTCAACAACCTGCACAACCTTTGCCATATATGCATAGTGATGTGCCACATAACCATCATATGTAAATCTCTGCACAGGGTTCTTCACTCTCCCTGATCTTCATAGCTTTTCATTCATGGCTTCCATAGCCTTCTTTACGCCAGGTGTTCTCATAGTTAGGATCCCAAGTTCCTCATCAAGGCTCATATCTGAGCCACTAGACTCTCCATCAACATGAGAATGCCCTGCAGAAATGTCAGGCATACCAAGGGGCTCAACCACTTTCTCTTTTCCTTTACGTGATGTACTAATCACATTTGCAGGACTGGTATTATGACGCAGCCTGCCACTCCATGGTCTATCAACAGACCCACTAGATGAGGACTCTCCTGGTCCACTCAAAGACTGTGATTGCTGACCTGCATTCTGTGCAACCACACTTCCACTCACATCAACCCCAACAGCTTCTTTTTCAGCAACATACCAGCTGCTCGTCTCATCAAACACAACATCCCTGCTTACCCTCAACTCACGTGTAGCAGGGTTATAACTCCTGTATCCCTTTTGCTCAAGGGAATATCCAATAAACACACATTTTTCAGCTTTCGGATCCAGCTTAGTTCTCAGCTCATCTGGCACATGCACATATGCAATGCATCCAAAGACTTTCAGATGAGACAAATCTGGTTTTCTGCCAGTAAACCTCTCCTCTGGAGTTACATCATGTATGGCTGCAGTTGGAGTCCTGTTCATGATGTATACTGTTGTAGAAACAGCCTTAGCCCAATAGCAATGCAGCATATTCTTCTCTTCCATCAATGCTCGCGCAATCTCTGCAATGTGCCTGTTTTTTCGCTCAGCAACTCCATTTTGCTACGGAGTGTATCTGCATGTAAACTGTCTTCGAATACCATTCTTCTTCAAAAATTCAGAGAACTCATTGGAGAAGTACTCTCCCCCTCCATCTGACCTTAGGCACTTTACATATTTCCCTGTTTGCTTTTCAACCAAAACTCTGAAATTCTGAAAGTGAGTGAACACCTCACTCTTCTCCTTCATGAAATATACCCACACTTTTCTTGTGTGGTCATCAATGAAAGTCACATAATACCTGCAGCCTCCCATAGATATGGTCTTCGTAGGACCCCATACATCTGAATGCACAACATCTAGTGCATTTCTGCTCACATATCTGTTACATGGAAACACATGCTTTGTTTGCTTCCCAAATTGGCATGCTTCACATATTTTCTGCATACCTTCCACTTTAAATTTTGGCAGCCCTATCACAATTCCTTTTGTCTGCATAGACTTCAATCTCTGCACATTTACATGTCCAATCCTTTTATGCCAAATGTCTGTGTCTGCAACAATTCCTGAACCATTTGCAAACATCGCAGCACTCATTTCAGGCATGTCTACATTCAACGTAAACATTCTGCCCACTCTGTTACCTTTTGCAACCAACCTGTACTTGTCTTTGAAAACTTCAACATAACACCCATCAGGGTTAAATCGAACCTGCAAACCCTGCTCAATCATCTGGCCAACTGAAACCAGATTCTTTGTTATATTCGGTACATGAAGTACATCTGCAAGGTACTTCACTTTGCCATCCTGCATAGACAATGGCACATCTCCAACATGGGCAATTGGATGAGCAGTGTCATCCCCTGTTTCCGCAAAACCTGGTCTTTCTGGGTTTTTCATCTCCTTGAACCACTCCCCATGACTCGTCATGTGGTTCGAAGCGCCTGAATCCACATACCATACATTATCTTTTTGTGCTGCATCAACATTTTCAGACATGGCATTCACGACATGCTGCATAACAAACAACCTTTCATTATCCTCATTATTTCTGCTTGAGGATGCATAGTTGTTTTGCTGCACTTTCCCATTTTTCATGTCAGCCTGCTTCTTATAACATTCTGCCTGCACATGTCCAAGCTTACCACAATAGTAGCATTCACGTGCATCATGATATTGCCTTTGCCAATTTCCACGGCCTCTTTGACTCCCCCTGCCTCTGAATTTGCCTCTTCCACCTGCGTGTTGTTGTTGTTGTTGATTCTGGGACTGTTGTTGTTGCTGCTGCTGCTGGCCATAATTCTGATTACCTGTTCGGCCACCTCCTTGACCGCGTCCACGGCCTCCTCTACCTCGTCCTCTTCCTGAACTCGTGTAGAAGGCCTGTTGCTCTGAACTGTTTTTGCTTTGTGAAGACTGTTGGTCTTCACCCAAGCTCTTCTCTTCGATAATCAGCATAGACACCAAATCTGTAAAGTTGGGAATGTTTTCCCGAGTCTGAATGGACGTCTTGAACGCCTTGTATTGTGGCCCGAGACCACATAGACAGACTTCCACCTTGTCATCATCATCTACTGACACACCAATAGATGCAAGGGATTCCACAATACCCTTTATCTTCAACGCATAGTCATTCACAATACCCTTTATCTTCAGTGCATAGTCATTCACAGACATGCTCTTTTTCTCCACAGTATGAAGTTCATTCTTCAACTGTATCTTACATGCCTTGGTATTTGTTTCATAGAGCTTTACCAAGATGTCCCACGCCTCCTTGGGGACTTGGCATCCTGAATGTGCCCAATCATGGTGTCCTGTATACTAATGGAAAGCCAATACATAACCTTCCTGGCTCCTTGGTTCCAGTCTTTAAACTCTTTCATATCTGCATAGCAGTCGGATTTATATCCGGTATCTCCGGTGCCTCTTCATGCTCACCTTCTATGTAGTCCCAATAGCCTTTTCCCATCAGGAAATTCGTCAACCTGAACCTCCAAGCATGGAAGTTATTCTTATCCAGCTTCTCAGCCACAATCTGTGTTATGCCATCATTTGACATCTTGCCAAACACACAATTTTACCAGAAACTGCACTCTGGTTTTTCTGCTGTATTTTCTGCACAGCGGTATTGTAGTACTCTCAAATGTCACAACAACCAGTGACTTCAATGTGCATGCATACACCCAATGGCAACTGTAGACCTCTTTGCAGCACCCACAATGTTTGCACAGTCAATCTGTCTTCCTGCAGTTCTTAAAACAAAGTTCTGCAGAGAATTGATGACTTACCCGCAGTGCTCGAAATCGCCTACTTTCTGAAAAACGGAGGTCCAGACGCACCCGAAACGCGTTTTCAGCCCGAAAATGTGAGTCCATAGGACTGTATAGTTGCCCAAAAACTTTACTCCCGTGAAGAAATCTCCTCAATCAGAGATCATTTGCCGGTGCCTCCCGTAGAGCTCCCGACAAGGGTGTAGTCACCAACACAAATAGGGAAGAGTAGTTGAAGCTCTTACCCTCGTACCGCTTCCTGTGGTTCTCTTGCTTGCAGCTCAGCCCTTACCACGAACCAGGCTGCTCTGATACAATGAAAAGATGCAGGGGGGAAGAGAGCTTGAGCTCTTGCAAGCACACACACACAGTCACAAACCCTAATAGAGAACACACAAGGTGAGAGGCTGAAAATCTTCTTCTTCTCTACTCAACACTCAACACACCATATACAAGAATAAGAGTACACACTAATATGAAAGGTACTCAACCAATACATACACGGGTTCTCTATAGTGTGAACCCGACTAAATGAGCTGGCGCTATAACTATGCCAGTCTCTAGAATGGCTGTCACATAGCCTGTCATCCCACTGGCCGCATATCACCCAAGATCTCACCAACCATGCCAGTGGTGTAAGTGTGGGGCCTATCCCCCAGGCGGGTCATCAGTGTCCACCGCCTCACTAGACGAGCTCGATATCTCAACAAAACAAAAACCTTAACACTCATCAATGGCATGCTTGATTTCATCAAGCATGCTCTGCATCTCCCTTCAAAAAGCACAACATTTACCTCCAACCATGCTAATCTAGTGAGGTCAAGTTTCCCAAAGGGTCAAAGCCATTAATGTCACGCATGCCCAGGATGGTAGCACAGTGTCCGACATTCCAACATTTCACCCCCAAGACATGGTCACTCTATAATAATTCTCTTCTATCCATTGACTTCACCATTCTTCAAGCAAGAAGATCATATGCCACCCACATTTCAAAACAAGGCTCAAGAAGCACTTGGATCCACTCGTCCATGTGTGGTAACATGCCACCCATAGTCTGCAGTTTACCCATGTTCCTAGTAGATTGGGTTTCTTTAATTCTCATGGACAACCTAACCTTATTCCTACCCACCTTATTGACCAAGCTTATTGACCAAGCTTGTTACACATTAACTACCAATTTCCTATCTCAAACCATGTGTAAGAGTTGAAGGAAGTAATGAAAACTCTCAAAGAAAGGAGAGTGTTGGAATTTTCATCGGAAGAAGTTTCTACATGCACCTTTTACCCAATCCCCATGGATACAACCTGTAACAATATTCATGTGGTCTCTGCATGTAATAAACACATTTCCTTTAGAGACTTTCAGTAAGCCTCATCATGGAAAACCCTTACGTTTTTGGATGGGGGGACCGTATAGCACGCACAAGCCTGGCCCATGGTATGACGCATAGCAGGCGCTAGCGTAGGTTAGTAGGGACCTTCCGTGCCTTGTATTTGAGCACCCCACCCATTCAATCCACTCTAACTCTAGCCCTAGCACAATTCCAAGTCTATCGAGCCATAGAGGTCCTCATTTACCTTGTAACTATGGGAACAAACTTGCTTAAATCTTTTGCCATACCTCTAGCAAACTACCAATCTTGACTTCCCAAGAAAAGGGTTGTCAAAGAAAGTAGAAAAAAAGTCATACTAGAAAGAGAAGTTTTTATTTGAAGAAGTGCACTCACATGGGCATAGCTTTTTGCCCATTGCCCATCTGCATACGAGCATCACGATTTCCTTACTTCTCACATCTCATGACATTCACAAACACATGCAACTGTAACTACCCTCATCAATGCCAACTCTCCATGTACATCTTTTGCACCATGGTAGTGCGAGTCTGATCAATGGTATGACCCATTTCCAAGAGAACCCTTGACTTTTGTAGGTACCTCCAACTAGTTTCCATACCTATATCCTCTGCTTTGACTTTAATTTAACAACACAACCTCACCTAAGATGTGACATATTTGTCACACGAAAAAGCCTAATCTCTCGGCATCCAACAGGCTAATACCCTATCATGCCAAGATGTCCTAGACCTCTATGACAATCCTTCCATGGGGTCCTGTGACTCATTTTGAAAAACACAAGTTCTATCGACTTAGTGTACATAGATTCTTAAGACTAGTAATAGAGGTTGGACCATTTTTAAGTTTGGTCGGCCTAGTGTGAAAACTAGTCACTTGTATATAAGTCATTTTAAATAATAACCAATACATAATCATTCCCTTACAATAGTTTACTTGCGAGCTCTCCTTATTCCCTCTTCTTACTTTAGTTTACTTGGAAGCTCTCCTTCTTCCCTCTTCTTACTTGCATTTTTGCTTGCTTTGATGGGGATGCATACTCAATAGGTTTGGAAATAACCCAGTTCGATAATAGCTTTGGAGTTGTGTATTAAATAGATCCCAAGTGAGCCATTGGAAGATAGGTTATTAAATAGATTCCAAGAGACCCATTAGAAGGTAGGGATGCAAGTGTATTGATGTATAGCTAGAGTATGGCATCACTTATGCCTCGAGTAATTAGACCTTTGCAAGATATTATAGCTCAATTAAGTAGGGGACTTCACATAAGCTTAGCTTCTTATGCATCCTCTTCTTGGTAAAGCATTATTAGCATACCAAACTTTTTGTCCCACATGGATAATCATTACACATATATATTATACATTACAATAAAGAAGCCTCAACAAAATGAATTTTTTGGTAAATTACATCTCCCTTGGACCAAAATGGAACTTTTTCCTTAGAGTTCAACTACATCCCATCAAGATCCACATGCATGAAATAATGCCAACTTATCATGTTTTACCCAATGTGAATATGTCCCCCCCCATCAAGATCCTCCTATTCATAGTTGCCACTATCATAGTGTGTCTCTGTCACATGATTTCAAACCACTGTGGTAGAAACTTCTTACCAACCCTCTTTTCATGACGGGCGCATCAGATCCTTCACAATGTCACCTTTCTTCTCGAGGGGTCACTCATGATATGTAAGCGTAGCATGTGGGTTCAACAGAATGGATTTTTAAAATCCATTTTTACATAAGGCAAACTTTCTTTCCAACCTTTCCCAATGAATGTAATGTAGCAAAGCTAGAGTTGATCACAAATTGCAACTTATACACGATGATGTGTGGTCTCATGCGGGAGGCAATTTATATTTTGTAACATTCATAAATGATTACATCAAATTCGGCTGGTTTTACCCTATGAAAGCTAAATCAAATATATTTTCTCACTTTCAATATTTTCTTACTATGGTTGAGAATAAAATTGGGTTAAAAATACAAACTCTCCATTCTAACAAAGGGGGGGTGAGGGGAATATATGTCTAATGGGAGGTGAGGGGAATATATGTCTAATGCATTCAAAGATTTTTTGGCACAAAAATGCATTAAGTATAAGTTTACAACTCCTTACACACCACAAAAAATGGTGTTGCTAAGAGATGTAACAAAACTCTAATAGAGATGGTTAGATGCATGGTTAAGGGTCAACAAAACTCTAATAGAGATGGTTAGATGCATGGTTAAGGGTCAACAAATTCTACACATGTTTTGGATGAAAGTATCTCTTTATGTTACCTATGTGATAAATAGGTTCTCCACTAAAGCTTTGAAGACTATGACTCATGAGGTTGGGTTCAATAAAAAACCTACAATTGAACTCATGCATGATTTTAATTGTTTAGTATATTCACATGGGCTAGCAAAAAATCAAAATAAGCTTGATGAGACAAGGCAGTGAAGTGCATTTTCATCGGCTACACTATTGAAAGGAAAGCTTATCATCTCTACAACCCTCTCACTAAGAATATTATTATCAGTAGGGATGTTATTTTTATAGAGGATTCTATCTATCTATTGATATAATTCAATAAGCATACATATGCAAATTATTTGGGCATGTTTGATGGTTTATATTACATGTACCAGTATTCTCAATAGATTTTGTCTATTGATCCTTATTTGTTGTAAGGGGAGAATTCTCTAGAAATTGATACACCAACTTTAGATCCTTATTTGTTGTAAGGGGAGAATTCTCTAGAAATTGATACACCAACTTTAGATCAACTAGAAGATGTAGTACATCGAAAGACCATTCAATGAATCTAGGGTTATGCTTAGATGGATTAAGAAGCACCTTATAGGCTAGCAAATTATTTGGTCCAATTTGTAGAGTAGAACTAGGTGCAATGCTCAAATCACTTCTTCACTAGAGATATTGTTGAGTTTGCATTTCTTAGTTGTCTACATGATGTGAATGAAACTGAGTCTTTTGAAGAGGCTCAAGAAGATCCAAATTGGGTGAAAGCCATGCAAGATAATATTCATTCCATTACAAAAATGGTACTTGGGATTTAGTGGATCTACCACTTAGTACCAATAGAAAGAAAGCTATTGGTACTAAGTGGGTTTTCAAAGTCAAGTAAAAGGCAGATGGATCTATTGATATATTCAACTTCAAGGCACGACTTGTTTTGCAAAAGGATATGCCAACAAAAAGTGATTGATTATAATGAAACTTTTTCTACCACTTCTTGTATAACCACTTTTTGACTTGTTATTGATTTGGTAGCCCATCATGGATGATGGAAGACATCAAAACAACGTTTTTGAATGTGGCGACTTGAAGTAAGAAGTTTATGTGAGTCAATAAGCTGGATTTGCCAAACCTAGTCAAGAATAGAAGTTATGCAAGCTTAATAAAGCTTTATATGGTTTGAAGCAAGCTCCCAAAGCTTGGTGCCTGAAAATTCATGCCTACTTAATTGGAGAAGGATTTCAAAAGAGTCCTACGGAAAGCACTTTATATTCTTTTTATCACATTCTCTATGTAAGTCACAAATGAGGACTTCATTATAGCCTCCTTCAAGGCTGGCCTTAAAGTATTTGCTTGTTGTTCATTATCTATGTAGATAACATTCTCTATGTAAGGCACAAATGAGGACTTAATTATAGCCTCCTTCAAGGCTAGCCTTAAAGTATTTGCTTATTGTTCATTATCTATGTAGATAACATGTTAGTGAAAGGCACCGATGAAAACTTCATATTATATAGCCTTCAAGTCCGACCAAAAATAAAAATGGTATTGCTAAGAGACGTAACAAAACTCTCATGGAGATGGTTAGATGCATGGTTAAGGGTCAACAACTTCTAAACATGTTTTGGATGTAAGTACTCTTTATGTTACCTATGTGCTGAGTAGGTTCTCCACTAAAGCTTTCAATCAAAAACCTACGATTGAACTCATGCATACTTTTAATTGTTTGTCATATGCACATGGGCTAGAAAAAAATCAAACTAAGCTTGACGAGACAAGGCAGTGAAGTGCATTTTCATTGGCTACACTATCGAACGCAAAGGTTATCGTATCTAAAACCCTCTCACTAAGAATATTATTATTAGTAGGGATGTTATTTTTATAGAGGATTCTATCAATCCATTGATATAATTCAATACACATACATATGAAAAAATTTTAGGCATGTTTGGTGGTTTATATTACATGTGCTAGTATTCTCAATAGATTTTGTCTACTACTGATCCTTATTTGTTGTAAGGGTAGAATTCTCAGGAAATTACTGATACACCAACTTCAGATCAGCTAGAAGATGTAGTGTATTGAAAGATCATTCAATGAATCTAGGGTTATGCTTCGATGGATTAGGAAGCACCTTATAGGTTAGCAAATTTTCAGCTCCAATTTGTAGAGTAGAACCATATGCAGTGCTCAAATCACTTCTTCACTGTTGAGTTTGCATTTCTTCGTTCTCTACATGATGTGGATGAAACTAAGTCTTTTGAAGAGGCTCAAGAAGATCCAAATTGGATGAAATCCATGCAAGATGAAATTCATTCCATTTAAAAAAATGGTACTTGGGATTTAGTGGATCTACCACTTAGCACCAATAGAAAGAAAGCTATTGGTACTAAGTGGGTTTTCAAAGTCAAGTAAAAGGCAAATGGATCTATTGATACATTCAGATTCAAGGCAAGACTGCAAAAGGATATGCCAACACAAAGTGATTGATTATGATG
Organism: Cibotium barometz; assembly: GCF_041138505.1. NCBI lineage: Eukaryota > Viridiplantae > Streptophyta > Polypodiopsida > Cyatheales > Cibotiaceae > Cibotium > Cibotium barometz. The sequence continues at coordinate 25,304,087 of NC_141062.1, read as the reverse complement.
AAACTTTTTCTCCCACTTCCCATATAACCACTTTTTGATTTGTTATTGCTTTGGTAGCCCATCATGGATGATGGAAGACAGCAAAAAACAACGTTTTTTAATGTGGTGACTTGAAGCAAGAAGTTTATGTGAGTCAACAAGTTGGATTTTCCAAACCTAGTCTAGAATAGAAGTTATGCAAGCTTAATAAGATTTATATTGTTTGAAAGAAGCTCCTAAAGCTTGATACTTGAAAATTCATGCATATTTGATTAGAGAAGGATTTCAAAACAGTCCTATGGAAAGCACTTTATATGTGAAAAAGGACAAGCAATATTTTCTTGTAATCATTCTCTATATAAGGCACCAATGAGGACTTCATTATAGCCTTCAAGGTCGGCCTTGCTTCAAATTTTAAGATGTCAAATCTTGGCCTTTTTCACTATTATTTGGGCATACAATTTATATAATAAGATGATGGTATAGTCATTAAGTATTCAAAGTATATCAAGGCACTTCTCAAGAGGTTCAACATCAGAAAGTTACAAATGGATTTCTACACCAATCGAGCTTGGTGTAAAACTTAGTCTACAGGATGCTAATGAACCATTCGACATAACCACTTATGATTAAGCTAATTGGATACCTAATCTATTTGTGGAACTTGGCCAAACATCTTATATGACGTCATAACTTTCAAAATATATGCATTACCTAGGCGCATTACCTAGGCACTAAGAAATGGTCGGTAGTTAAATGTAACTTTAGATACTTGTAAGACACTCAAGATCTTCCATTGTTCTATGCCAAGGGGGGTAATTTAGGATTGTAAGCCTTCAATGATTCCGATTGGGCACACGATTATGATACATAATAATCCACATCTAGAAATTGTTTCTTTCTTAGAAATTTGTACATATATCTTGGCTAAGCAAGAAACAATCAACTATGGCAACCGCGTCCTGTGAAGCTCAACAGAGCATCATTCACTATGACAGTTGAATGTGTATGGTTAAGAAGATTATTGGAGGATCTTTGTTTCCCTTTAGAAACCCCTACTCTCCTATCCTGATAAAGTCAAAGTGCAATGACAGTTGAAGTGTCTTTAATGTTAGGATTAAGCACATTGAAGTGCATTACCACTATGTCGAAGAGAGACTACATGTAGGAGAGATTAATCTCATCTATTTACAACACACATGATAATGTAGAAAATCTTTTCACTGAAGCCTTATCATGAGAAAAGTTGGAGGCATTGTGTAAAGCTTTGGGCCTCTTCCCTTTCAAAAACTACTCTGTAATTTCTTGAAACATATTCACATTTATACTATAGGGGGGTTTGTTACATATCTAGTAATACTTCACTATGAAGTTATGCACTTTTGCCATGGTCACTTTTATCCCACTAGGTTTTCTCCATGGCCATCCAAGTGTGAATACGCACCTTAGGGTTAGCTAATATATAAGCAACCTTACTAACATTTTAGGGTTACTTGCTCATTTATAATTTCTCTTTACACTGATGGAGAGGTTTCCTCTCTCTCCTTTGAGCTTCCCATTATCTCTCACACTCACTATTACAGGTGGGTTGATTTTTGACATTTTTTCTCACGGAAATGAACCTTTAAAAATCTCCAAAAGCATTGATATGCACATCGATAAAAGCACCGATATGAAACCATCGATATATGAGCATCGAAATACACGTGTATATATGTGTCAAAATATGCGACGTGTATACACGTGTATATATGTGTCAAAATATGCGACGTTAAAGCTGTCAAAAGCAGAAGTTATTTTTGACGCTTATTTTACAACATTATTTTTGACGCTGATAACGACCTTTATTCTGACTAGTATTTTGACACTTACAGAACGATTTTTATTTCGATGGATGCATTTTTTTTGAATAATGGTACACCCATGTGCAATCTAGCATGTACCAATATACCGGTTTTATAGAATACTTCCCTATTCTGTACTTAAAGGTCACAAAACTTAACTTTTATTAAGTGGAAGAAGTTACATAGCTCATGGAGCCGACAAAATATGTACACAAAATATGCTTATACTACACATAGAGCCGACAAAAATGTATTTAGAGGCCTGACTCCTGTACATAGAACCTAATCATCATCGTTTCCCTCACGGCTGGCATTGGTCCCTGCAAAAGAGTATTCAAGGGGAAAAAACTTAGAAATGACAAGTAAGGAAAAAACTATTTGATGGGTAGAAAATGTAGAGGTTTACCATATTCACCACGTCTGTCCAGTTCATGTTGATGCCCTCTCGCTCAAGTTTCTTAAGGAGGGAATACATCCCGTGTATTAGGGCATACCTTTCCTCTGCATCACTCGTTGCACAACCAAAACCATTCTTTGCTGGAAGCATGAAGCATGAATACTTATTAACAAAAATGAAATGCCCATTATACCAAAAAAAGTGAGTGATGGTATTATTAACACTTACAAATATGTGTGAAAAGCATCTCAGCCACTGCTTCCAAGATGGGAGGTCCCTATGCTCTCCATTTGCTTCACCTGTGGCCTCCTCCTGCTACTTATACCTTTGGGGATTTGCACTGTGCTTTCTACACTCCTCTTCCCAAATCTCTTGTGTATAATTCCAAGGCTTTTGTCCCCCTACCTTTACCTTGAGAGTATGATGGCTTTGCGCCAGTGCTTCATCACATTCACCATGCAATCTTTTATCCATCTAAGATAGACCTCTTCACTACTTGATGCTGGCATAAACTCTTTCTTGATTTGAGTCATGACTCGTTCCTTCTTTGTGCTATCAAGTTTATGCCACGTAGTCATGTAGTCATGGGAAAAGGCTATATGGCATAACTCACAGATTCAAGACTTCATCTCATTGCCAACATCATCCAGGACCACATTTCCATCCACTACTTGGTATTGAGAAGGATATGGATTGGGGGTAGAGGGGTTTGTGTCAAAGCGACGGGATAAGCGTGAGCGCGGTGTCCTCTTAGGTGGGCGCTCATGGCACTGAGAGGAAGAAGCATCTGTGGAGTCACCACCATGGCAACAACTTGTCGAGTTATCTTGTCTTTTACAACTGGAAGTAGTCAAGCGAACTGTGGTGGGTGGGGTTTGTGTGACGTGCTATGTGGAGTGTCCAAGGGCGTGGTCTGTGTGGTGGTGGGCTGTGATGGCTATGCAAAAGTGCCAGCGCCTCCCCCAAAGTAGGCTTGATCCATAGCCCTTTTCTTGGGGCTCATTTGCGACATGAAATGATTAAATTAGCTCTGCGACATTACCTCTGGTATAGGCACAATGGAGATATTGGGGTTATATGTGGGTGTGTCATTAGGTGTATGATCCATGGTCTACACACATACCATCACAAGATGCCCATGCTTACGGGTTTGGCCAACAACATACCCATGCTTATGCCATGACATGGGCAGCATCAAAATCAAGAAGATACTTTTAAAAAAAACCCATAAACATGAGATTAGGACTCTTACCAGATAGATTGTTTGCTATTTGGAGTCTTGAGGAAGGGCTTGAAAGGGACAGTGACAAGAGAGAGTTGAAAATGACTGAAAACCTACAAAACAAACACAAACAAAACAAAGCATATTAGCTACTTTTGAAAACCACACAAACCCCACACCACACCACACATATAATCAAAAGAAAGGTAAATAAAAAATAAAAAATAAGCTACTTTTGAAAACCACACAAACCCCACACCACACCACACATATAATCAAAAGAAAAGGATAAGGGCTGCCTAGAATATCAAAGGTACAACATGAGGCCAATTAGAACACCTGCAAAACAAACAAAAAACACAGCATGTTATCCCACACATACAAAATATCTGAAGCAAGAACAGGATGGGGGAAGGGATTAGGTTTAGGGTTTAGGGATGGGGGAGGTGAGAGGTGAGAGGAGATTAAGCTCTATGCATAGAGCTTAATCTATGCATTTAGCTCTATGCATAGAGCTTAATCTATGCATTTAGCTCTATGCTTAGAGCTTAACCTATGCATTAATTAAGCTCTATGCATAAAGCTTAATCTACGTATGTATTAAACTCTATGCATAGAGCTTAATGCATATATTAATCTTTATACATAGAGATTAATGCATAGATTAATCTCTATGCATAGATCTTAACGCGTAGATTAAGCTCTATGCATAGATATTAATCTATACATAGAGCTTAATGCATAGATTAAGCTCTATGCATAGAGCTTAATGCATGCATTAAGCTCAATGCATAGACCTTAATCTATGCATAGACCTTAATCTATGCATTAAGCTTAAGTTAGATGCATAGACCTTAATCTATGCATTAAGCTTAAGTTAGATGCATTAAGCTTAATCTATGCATAGACCTTAATCTGTGCATTAAGCTTAAGCTAGATGCATGCATGCTTAAGCCTAAACTAATCCTAAACCCAAGGGTGTAATAATCAAAAGCAAGGTAAATAATAAATCCAAAAAAGAGGAAAGGAGAAGGGCTACTTGGAATCTCAAAGGTGCAACATGAGGCCAATTAGAAGCTGCAAAACGAACAAAAAATACATGTTAGCCCACACACATATAAAAAATCTGAAGCAAGAAAAGGATGAGGGAGGGGCTTAGGTTTAAGGTTTAGAGATGGGGGGAGGTGAGAGGAGAAAACTTGTAGAAATTTGGGGGAGAGAATAGAACCTGCAAAACAAACAAAAGACACAACATGTTAGCACCACACACATACAAAAAAAAAACTGAAGCAAGAAAGGGATGGGGAAGGGCTTAGGTTTAGGGTTTAGGGATGGGGGAGGTGAGAGGTGAGAGGTGAGAGGAGAGAGGAGAGAACCTACAAATTTTTAGGGAGAGAGGTGAACCTCCTTTAGTTTTTAAAAACACTTATAGTGCACTAGGTGCCACGGTTCTATTAAAAATTTCCTAGAGTTGAAATAGACATCAAAATACGCGTCAAAATAAGAGTCGATAAAATTTATTTTCAATGCGTGTTTCGATCATTTACGATGCTTGTTTTGACGGTTATATTGATGCCCTCTTAAATTCACTTTTTTATGCAAATTCTCTTTCAAATTTTGAATTTATGCCCCTTATATTGATGCTTATTTCGACGTATTGTAACATTTATATCGATGTGTATTTCAACGGCACAGCCACCATCAAAACTAGGCATCGAAAATGGGTCATCCTATAGTAGTGTCTACACCCTTGTGTTCTTATCATTAAGCATTGTGTGTGTGTGAGTCTGGTTCTCCATTCTACGAGATCCAACATCAGACACTATCTCCTTTGGGCATCCAAAGCAAGTAATGATCTTTTCATACATGAAGCATGTAATCTCCTTCCCTTTTTCATTCTTGATATTAAGTCTTGCCTCAACCCATTTAGTAAGATACTCAATGGCTACTACCACAATAAACTAATTCCTCCTAGGTTTTACAAATAGTGGCCCAACAACAATGTCTATCCCCCATTTTTCAAAGGGACTAAGAGGAGGGATAGGATAAATTATGAATGGTCAAAATTATGAATGGTCAAAATTATGAATGGTCAAAATTCTTGTTTGGTAGAAACCTTTTGACCATGCTGGCAAGCCATGGCACCATAGAAAGAATGCAGGGAACAATCCAATGTCATGGGGCTTTTGCCCAACCACACTCGGGAGAAAAAACAATGCAACCAAGAAACCAGTTTACCTTGGACTAGCACATAAATGCATAGTCGAGGTGTGTCACTTATCTCATGAAAGCCGGTTGTCTGGGACTCTTGTATGTAGCAATGCCCGTGAATCCATACCCAAAAGGTCCACTTCCACTAGCCACCACCACACTCCAATGGAATCTTGAAGTTCCTCACCACTCAATCTTACACACTCACTCTCTCACACATATGTAAGAAAGCACATGTAAGAGCTCAAAAATGCAAAAGGCAAGCAAGTAAGTAATAGTATAGGAGAATAGAGAAGAAGAGCACTCTATCACCACTCAATCTTACACACTCAGTCTCTCACACATATGCAAGAAATCACACATAAGTGCTTCTCACTTTCTCACACACATACAAGAAAGCACACATAAGCAACAAGCAAAAGGAAAGCAAGTAAGTAATAGTATAGGAGAGTAGAGAAGAAGAGCACTACCATTATGCATTAAAAAATGAGTGGTGAGAGCTACATTTTACCACTTATATGTGGCTTCTAGGATTTACACTCTTATATGTGGCTTCTAGGGTTTACACTCTTGGGCAGCCAAAGTTAAAAATTAGATCCTAGGGCTTATTCGGCCACTCTAGTTTGTGGCTTCTAGGGTTTACACTCTTGGGCAGCCAAAGTTAAAAATTAGATCCTAGGGCTTATTCGGCCACTCTAGTTTGTGCAAACACCTAATCCACAAATAGTACTCTCTGCCTAAGATCATGTCGTACACCTTTAATAGACAAGCGATGATCACAAATGCAAAATAATAAATTATAAGCACAACCCAATGAAATCCTACATTTTTAGCAATTTCGGCCAAAATTGTTGAAGATGGTAAGGTGGCTAGCATCAACGTTACAAAGGTATCTAGAAAGGGTTAACATATCCCCCTTATTAATGTAGATTCTGTGAGACCCCTCTGCCCCCTCCGCACACCGACGGATTCCCGGTTGCTAGCAGTGGAAGTATCTTCCTCTTGCACGGGGTAGGGTTTCCCACTCGGGGCCTCGCCCTCGAATGTCCGGGAACGAGACTAATCTGGTGGGTCATTCCGCAACCGAAACCGGGAAAATTTTCCTTGCCCAAAAAATGGGGACGATTCCACCTTTTTGATTTTCTTAACGAATTTTCTAACGGGGTCAAGAGACTAAACTATCCTTCACGTGATTAAACTAGATAGAAGGAAAACTATCACTGACTTAATTTGAGGAAATCAACGCTTTTTCCTAACCGAAATCAGGCACACCCGTTGATCTACTCATTTGAGAAATTCTTCAGGTTTTTATTTAACTACTCGAATTCTAAGCATATTCCTATTATTTCAATTTAATTATTAAAACTTCACTGATCCCAGCCTACCGCATCCGGCCCATGGGTTAGCCACCACCCAACCACTGGAATCGGTAGAACCAGACAATTACTCACCTACCCATAATTGAATGCCTTTCTTAGCTTTTGCTTTTGAATACAAATACGCACACACTCCTCTTTAAAACTTTAACATATAAAATAATCCATTGACAAACAGTTATTGGTTACAGATGTCATGACTCAAAAGTTTTATCCAGTCCCTTGTTTCTCAAAAAACAGTATCACTCTGGACTCTCCGTTTAGACCACTGGTCAGCAACACGATCCAATAACAGATTACAATAATCATTTCGTCCATCATACATATCTTCCACGACATATGCACGGGTGTCCTAGGCATCGCGAGCCCGCCGTTCATCGCCTGGTCAGAACCCTCCAGGATCCTTCTTAGGTATCCTGGTACTTCACTCAGGGACCGCTTCGTCGGCCCTCGTTCATCATCGTACCGGAAGCACACCATTTTAACCGTACCGAGGCTAGTCAAGACCTGGGCAGGCTTTGCCGCGTGAGCTTTCCTTTGAACACTCCCCCGCCAGCTGTTGCAACCGAACTTCCCTTTGAAAAACATATACCAAATGCTCCCTCCAACATTCTAGCATAAGACAGTCCTTTAAGAAAAAAGGGTTTTTATGCAAGTTTTCGGTTTGATTTTCTTTTGAATACAATGAGTATTTCTTGAATCAGTATCCCCAAAACTTCTTGAACGGAATTCTGAATTTCATACCAGAATTCCTCTAATTCTGTAAGCTTGATCCACATATCAATTCGAAGGGTCTCAAACTTAGTTTCAGATTTGGCGTAAGTTTTGAGTGTATTTTTCTAAACTAGTCACATCTTCTTTCCTCGAAAGTGACAAAAGAGTTTGGTCTTGGTCATAGTCTGATTCAAGGTTCGAGTCGGATAAGATTTTTCCTAAAACTATCTTTCTCGAAAAGGTTTGATAATTCAGTTACTATTTTACTGAATTTCTTTCTTTGAATATTTACTTAACTGATTTTTAAATTAGTTTTACAAATTCCAATGTGGAATAAATTAATCATTTATCTGAATATTTTGATCTCGATAGATTTCTTGGATTTTCTTTTTATAATCCGTGTGAATATATGACGATAGAAATTTCTCTCTTAGAGTATTTAATTATTCATTTATCAAATACTCATTAAATTTAAACATAGAATTTTAGAGAGCTCTACTTTTGATATTAAAATTCTTTATGTATCTATTTATGCATAAAATATGGGAATAACACTTTTATATTTAAAAAAATCCTTTTATGCATCTATTTATGCATAAAATTAAATTTAATAAGAACAACACTTTTAAAATAAAAATAATTTCTTTATGCATCTATTTATGCATAAAATCAAATTTAATAAGAATAACACTTTTAAAATAAAAAGAATTTCTTTATGCATCTATTTATGCATAAAAATTAATTTTTATAAGAATAAAGCTTTTATAATTTAAAAAATTTCCTTTATGCATCTTTCTATGCATAAAAATCAATTTTAATAAGAATAACACTCTTGTAATAAAAAAAATTCCTTTATTCATCTTTCTATGCATAAAAATCAAATTTAATGAGAATAACACTCTTGTAATAAAAATAATTCCATTATGCACCTTTCTATGCATAAAAATTAAATTTAACAAGAATAACACTTTTATAATAAAAAAATTTCCATTATGCATCTTTCTATGCATAAAAATCAAATTTAATGAGAATAACACTTTTATAATTTAAAAAAAAAATCCATTGTGCATATTTCTATGCATAAAAATCAAATTTAATGAGAATAACACTTTTATAATAAAAAATTTTCCCTTATGCATCTTCCTATGCATAGAAATTAAATTTAATAAGAATAACACTTTTATACTTAAAAAATTTTCATTATGCATCTTTCTATATGCATAGAAATAAAATTTAATAAGAATAGCACTTTTATACTAAAAAAAATTCCATTATGCATCTTTCTATGCATAGAAATTAAATTTAATAATAATAACACTTTTGTAATAAAAAAATTCCTTTATGCATCTTTCTATGCATAGAAATAAAATTTAATAATTAATATCAATGATATCCATGCATATTCATAGGTGAATATGTACATGGAGTAACTAGAATATTTCTTTTAGATGCAAAAATGGTGGGAGTTACTCTTTTGGAATAACATAAAAAATGGTGGGAGTTACTCTTTTGGAATAACATAAAAAACAAACTTTCTTTTTCACAAAATTCTGGAAAATTTTGCCATAACCTCCTTTGTATGGCTGACCATTCCTCATTTTTACCATTCTTTATTTAACTTAAATTAACCCAAATTAGATTTATAGAACTCTAATCTATACAATTTTCTAAATTCAAGAGAGTAAACAATAAGAAGAGTTTAATTAATCCCTTAGTTAATCTTTCTAGGATTGAGAAATGTTGGAATGTAAAGAAGAGAAGGAGGTGGCCTTTTCCTCAAAGGCATAGCACTTGAATTTAATTCAATCAACTCTAAAACATAAAAGTCAAGAAAACCATAGATTTAAAATTTATAAATAAGTTAGAAAATTAACTTACATGGAGCCTGTAAACTCTCCTTTGGCTTGAGGGATTGAGGGTTCTACTCTTGTTTGAAGCAAGAGTGGCCACCACTTTGGAGAGGATTAGGCCAAAAAATTGAATTATTAAGAAATTCAATGTAGATGGCTCAGGACAGGAGTAGAGTAACAGTGCATAAACACCATTAAGCTTTTACAAAGGGAGAGGCTTCTAATTATAGAAAAAAATGAGTCTCAAACCAAGCAAACTGATTCTAGAATTTTCCAGATCAGTTTGGTCAATTTTTGACCATTTTTGGGTCAGTTCAGCTTACTTTTTGGTGGATCTAGTTTTGAAATAGGAGAGAGGAGAGATGAAATATCTCATTTTATTGATTAAAAATTGGGAGTAATGATGAGAAAAAAGGTGCCTACTTCATGAGGAGAGATCCCCACTCTGAGGTGTCGAAATTTAATTTTTTAATTGTTTTCTTTGGTCCTTAGTCCACTCTTCATCTTAGGTGAGAATTTACTCAATTTTTTTGGGGGTTTTTCTTTTATTCTTCAATTTATCTCCTCCCTACATGTGGATTAATCTTATTGGTCCATAGAAACCATAATCCAAAATTTTCAAAAAATCTGGACCCTTAGGTTGTGGTCTTTTGTGCACATTATAACTTATTTCTAATGCACCTTAGGAATTTCTTTTTAAACTTTTGTTTCGGGGAAATTTATTTTAATAAAAAGGGATATTTTCCATCCAAAGATATCTAAAAACCAAATTACCTCTCTCTAGAATATTTTCTCTCTCTAGGCTAAAACAGGTAGAAACAAGATCTTTTATTAATCTGAAAAGGGGATTGATTACAGGGGAAGAAACTAGACATCTTGAGGGGCTGGGGAGGACTCTTACATTCTCTCCCACTTGAAAAACGTGAGATGTCCTCATCTCGCAAACTAGGGGGTAATCCCGCATGAGTTCTTCTTTCTCCCAGGTGGCGCCTTCAAAAGGATAGAACTTCCATTTGACTAATAATTCTCTTAGAATTCTATTCCTGAGAACCTTCTCTTGAACATCAAGGATTTCTTCAGGTTTGAGTTCCATCTGTCCTTGGGTTGAAGAAGTTAAGAATTCATCATTAAGCACATGATTCAGGCTCGATACATACTTCTTAAGTAGGCTAACATGAAATACATTATGTACTTTGAGATGAGGAGGCAGAAGAAGTTCATAGGCTAAGTCACCTACTTTCTTTATAATCAGATATGGCCCACAGTATCTGGGGGATAACTTCTTGTACTTCCCAAGAGATAGAGAACTTCTTTTGGGGCGTACTCGAATGAAGGATTTCTTCAGGTTGGAGTTCCATCTGCCCTTGGGTTGAAGAAGTTAAGAATTCATCATTAAGCACATGATTCAGGCTCGATACATACTTCTTAAGTAGGCTGACATGAAATACATTATGTACTTTGAGATGAGGAGGCAGAAGAAGTTCATAGGCTAAGTCACCTACTTTCTTTATAATCAAATATGGCCCACAGTATCTGGGGGATAACTTCTTGTACTTCCCAAGAGATAGAGAACTTCTTTTGGAGCGTACTCGAATGAAGACCATATCTGCTTGTTTGAATTTTCTGTCTGACCTCTTCTTATCTGCATACTGCTTCTATCTATCCTGGGTAACTTTTATATCCTTACAAATGGACTGCATCTGCTGCTCCATGTCATCAAGCATCTGTCTGGACATCTCGAACCCTAACCAATGGGTCGGACCAAGTTAATGGTGTTAGGCAGTCTTGTCCATACAGAGCTTTGAAAGGGCTCATCCCGGTACCTCAGTGATAAGAAGCATTGTAGGTGAATTCGACTAGGTGCAGATAGCTTAGCCACTTCTTGGGTTCCCTGCCACAGCATGACCAAAGTATATCTTCGACTAGGTGCAGATAGCTTAGCCACTTCTTGGGTTCCCTGCCACAGCATGACCAAAGTATATCTTCGATTACTTGGTTCACCCTTTCTGTTTGACCATCAGTCTCGGGGTGGTAAGCTGTGCTGAGATCCAAGAAAGTTCCTACTGCTTCGAAGAATGCAATCCAGAATCTTGACGTGAATTTGGGATCTGGAGCACTTACTATTATCCTGGGTAGGCCATGCAATCTGAAGATTTCCTTGAGGAACACTCTGGCCACATCCACTGGCAGTGTAGGTTTCTTTTACTAGAATCAGATGGGCAACTTTGGTTAGTCTGTCAACTACCACGAAGATGTTGTAACTTGATTGCACTGAAGGTAGACCAGTAATAAAATCCATAGTGATACATTCCCACTTCATCTGTCTAATGGATGTAACTTCCCATGCATTTTTACTCTCTCGGCTTTGACTTTCTGACATATCAGGCCATTGATGTACATGATTAAGTACCTTTTTTAGTCCAGGCCAAAAGATGCTTTTCTTTACAGACATGTAGGTCTTGATGAAACCTGGATGTCCTGTTATAAGTCTATAATGGGCTTCATTCAGAATTTGACCCTTAGTTCCCTCATCATTGGGAATGCATAGCCTGCTATTATAATACATAATTCCTTCATCCAGGCTGTACCCTTGAACTCGGTTCAACTCCTGAGGAGTTTTGCTTTCCTGCATAAGTAGGGTAGCAATAGGGCCAAAGAATCTATACTGCATGATCTTCTCTCTTGCTTCATTAATCGATGGATTTGACACCACTGTGACTGCAAGCAAGGAGGCTTTTCTGCTACTGCTGAGGGCATGTGCTACCACATTTTCTTTGCCTGGGCGGTACTTGATTTTAAAATCAAATTCCTGCAAGGTTTGCATCCACCTTCTTTGGCGCATGTTGAGATCCTTCTAAGTGAAGACCCACTTTAAGCTCTGATGATTTGTCAATCAAAGTGAATCTTTGACCCAGTAGGTAATGTCTCCACAACTTCAAGGTATAGACTACTGAAAGTAGCTCCAGGTCATGGACATCATAATTTCTCTCATGCATTCTGAGTTTTCAGAATTCATAGGCCACTGCATGACCTTCTTGCATGAGCGCACCTCCCAGGGAAAAACCACTAGCATCAATTACTACCTCAAGTGCAGTAGTAAGTTGGCACTTGATGCCATGATCCTTGCAGTATTCATTGAATTCTCCTGAAGTGAATTCTACTCCTCTAGCCATCTATAGCTTCTTCATCTTCTATAGGAAACATATACCACTGTTTAAACTTGCCAAAATCTTCAGCCTTATCACACATATAGGAAATAAACCCACATCTTCCTATTGTAATCATTGACTAACAACCTAAAGTAAGAAGATCCCCCCACTGCAGGAGTAGACATCTTACCACAAATATTAGCATGTACTAGCTCTAGAGGAGACTTTGCTCAATTGCTGCTCTCTTGTGGGAAATGCCTTCTGTTGTTGATTTCCCATCATACAAGCTTCACATGGTTCTTGCAATTCTAAAAATGCAAGTAAATTTTCCACCATCCCCATTTTCTACATCTCCTTTAGCACAACAAATCCAATGTGACCACTCATGCCAAAGTTTGCTTGTGCCCTTATTTGCAAACAATTGTAAGAGCACTCAGCTTGTACAAATTGTTATTCCTCATAGATTTACCAATTGTCTTCCTGTCAACATCTAGAATCACTACTCCCATTTTCTTGAAGCGTACTTCAAGGCCACGATCTGTTAGAGTAGGTTTCTCTTTATTTGAGGCACATAGAGCACATCAGAGATAGCTTCTCTTCTTCACCTATAACTGCCACAAATGAGATGGTTCTAGACCCTTCGGCTAGACATTTAGCATTATTACCAACAATAACATTGATGGATTCCTGTAAAGACTGCCAAGAACTATACCAGTTCTTTTTGCTGGTCATATGTTGGGATGCCCCACTATCCAAAATCCATGAATAATTAACAACTAAAGCCTGAGAGCAGATGAGCGTACCTCTTCTACGGCAACCCAAAGTTCTAACTTAGCTTGGGTGTTGTTGGGGCTGACTCATTCCCTTCCGAGAAGTCTTCATGGTACCATTCTTCTCATCAGCCGACTTCTTTCTACAATATTTGATGGCATGACCCTTCTTTTCATAGTAGTAGCACATACCAGAAAACTTCTTCTTCTTGGGCTTTTTCTTCTTATCTTGGAAGTAGCCCTACCTTTTCCTTTTGCATTGGCCGTAAATGTGGTGTCACCATCGTCACAAGTCTTGAACTGCATCTCCTCCTCAAATAGCATAGTACTAAATTCCTCAAAATAAAGAGGCGATACTTTAATCTAAGTGTTTAGTGCCATAACCATCATACTTTGACGGTATAATTTGCATCTCTGAACCAACTAATCACTGGTCTTTCTAATTCCCAAAGCAGCCATCTGGTCTCACAAATTTTTGACCCGAGAGATAAACACTTATGCAGCATCTCCTTCAGCAAAACTTTTCAGGCAAGTTGATCCTTTAGGTTTTGAATCCTGGTTTGATTTTGAGTCTCATATTGATTTCTCGGTATGGTCCAAGCCATGGATTCCTTGGTTGTGTATTGAATCAAACTAAGAGCATCATCACTTACACTGGTAACAATGGCACAAAGTGCATCTGCATTGCACCGCTTCCATGCTCGAAGAAGAGCAGCATCTCGTGGAATCATTCTTATGTTATCACTGGGAGCAATGGTTTCCACTGGTTCTTGGTCCATTCCTAGAATGGTCTCTAGCATCTCATAAAAGAATCAAGGATAGTGTTGACGTTGAACTTCCAAAGAGTGTAATTTGTCCCATATAACTTTCCAAAAGTGAAGGCATGTGGATGGATGGGCAACACCAAAATAGTAGTAAAGCAGCAACAACGGACCCTGAAGTAGACATCACTCCAAGCTACTTCTATGTAAAGAAAGACTAGACTTTGTGTATTGTGGACAAGAAGCCAGGTCCTCCACACTCCACCAAGAGTTGCCACCATCACCTCCAACATCTCCGACCACTCCGACCGCCAGTGCCCTTTGACTGCTCCGCCCACTCTGACCACTCTCCGACCGCCGTCGGTGCCCTCCCACCACTCCAACCACCAGTGCCCTCTCCGACTACTCCAACCACTTCAACCGTCGGTGTGTTCCGACCACTCCGACCCCCGGTGCCCTCCGATGGCTCCGACCGCCCCCAGTGCCCTTCGATGACTCCAACCACCGTCACCGCCAGTGCCCTCTGACCGCTCCGATCGCCATCACCATTGGTGCCCTTTGACCACCAGTGCTCTTTGACCCCTCTGACCGCTGGTCCCCTTCAGCATCTCATACCTGTATGGCCAACTCCGATGGGCACTCATGGAGGCAACACCCCTCTCCCTTTCCCAAGGCAATTCGAGATCCTCTTGAGCACCACTCGAGGAGGAGGACACCCAAGGAGGAGTTAAGGGGAGCACTCTCTCGGCAGCATATAGACAGTTTGGGACACACTCTCATAGGAGAGGACACTCTCTGGTGTATCACCTTCAGTTCTAGCATAGTCCTTCTATCGGAGCGGAGTAAGGGTGCTGCAGCAATACCCGAGTGAGGTGAGGAGCAGAGAAGGCTACCGTCTCAAGTGGTGTGAGATGGTGAGCAGAGAAGAGTGGGCTGCCATCCCGATGGTGTGATGTAGCAGAGAGTGGGTTGTTGTCCTCCCAGAGAGTGAATCAAAGATAAATGTTGATGTGTTGAAGTGTAGTAGAGAGTGGGCTGCTATCCCATGAGCTAATGTAAAATGCTGGTATGCTATACTATAGCAGAAAGGGCTGTTGTCCCATGAACTGAAATGCGGATGTGATCTATGTGTGGCAGAGAGCGTTGTTGCCGTCCCAAAGTGTAGCCAGATGTAAACCACTAAAGTACTCTGCTGTAGTAGAGTGAGATATTGTCCCAAGGTGTGGCTTGATGTAAAACAATGAAGTACTAGAGCTAACAAGCTATGATGATAAAGCACATGTGGTGTAGGACCCAACAGCCATTAGGAAATTTTTGAGCTCATTTTGGGGCCCTGTAAGGAAGTTTGACCGGAATATTCCCTCCAAAAAGGGGCACTGGATAAAATTTTTGCAAACGAACTCCAAATTTGTCGGACCTCACATATTTAGATTCTACTCTTCAAAAGCTATCCATTGATATATAACACGATAGGGTTCAGAGAAGGGACAAGATAGATACCTAGAAGATTCCTTTTTGCCTAGGAATCTTCTACGTGGCAAGTGGACCGGAGTCGTTTGGCTCTCCAAGGTTACTCCTGAAGATGGAAACAGCTGTATGGGCAGGTGGCAATGTCAATGCAGTTGGGTGGGTCAAGGTGGCAATTGGCTCACTGAAGTTCGAAGGCGTGGTCTTGGACCAGGTTACCAGAAGACGGAAACAGCTGTTTGTGCAAGTGGCAGTGTGCAGGCAGTTGGGTGGGTCGAAGTGGCAGCCGGCTCACTGAAGTTCAATGGCAGCTTGGATGTGGAAAGCACTCAAATCTAGCCGTGAGGGCAAAGTGGGTGCAAAGTAAGAGGAACCGGCCCGAGGCGAAGTTCAAGCAAGGGAAACTTGGTTCTTAGCCGTCCAAGGAGAACTTGATGGGACGACGTCAAAGAAGACTGGCGCTTCGCAGTTCGGCATGACACATTTAGAGCGCAAAGGCTCAAGGTGATGGTGCAGAGTCAGGAAACGGAGCCGTGTAAAAGTCGTCATGGTGTCATGGGGGCTTGAGCAAGACGAAGTGGAAAGACTTTGCGCCTTAAAGAACAGGAACAGGCAAACGGTGACGTCAAGGTCAAAACCGCCTGGACAGGTGGAGGGACAGTTTGGCTAGAGCATGGCAAAGCAGGTCTTGGAGTCAAGGCAGGCTAGAGCACTCAAGTCAGGTGAACCAAAGCCGAAGAAGTGTTGAAGTTCAAATGCCAAAGGTCCGCGGTGGTTTTCACTTGGTGTCAGGTGGGGCCAAGGCACTTTGTCAAAACGAATGGATGCACTTATGTACTGAAACAGGTTGAAGCTGGGCCTCAAGGCCTAAAGTCAACAAAAGTGCAGGATTTTGAAGTGGCACAAGAAGGGGCAACCAAGCTGGCGTCAGTGAGGGGGTCAACTCTTGTTCATTAAAGATTCGGCACAAAGAGCTCAAGGGGCATCGCAGAGCAGCAAGGCTCACAACAAAGCTCCAACGACAAAGGAATGTGAAGTCAGATTTGAAGTAAAGATCTTGCAAACCAAGTTGGCGTCAACTCGGCAAACAAATCTGGACTCCAAAGAAGACTCTTACTTTCCCGGCAAAGCTGCATTGCTGAAGGTAATCACTCTAACTCAGCTCAGACAGGAGCTCCGGCGAGACCACGCAGCAACCTCGCCACTTTTGATGGGATTGGGGAGACTCTCAGGCGGGGGCTTGAAGTCTCAACCTTATATATTCAAAAAAGGCAAAAAATTTGAAAAATGCCAAAAATACAAAAATATGCACCGTTTTTTCTTTGTAAACGGGTCAGACACTGACTTTGCTCATGGCTATAAAGCAGAGTTAAGACCACCCGCCCTTCATTATATATTAACACATCGCACAGATGCGTTATACTCAGGTCGCACACTCAACCTTTCGTTTCAAAGTAATTGACGAGGGCGTCAATTCTATAAAGGGGGGGTGTGTGTGACGCGTTTCCGTCAGAAACGGCCGGTTTTGGCTAAAAACGGCCAAAACGGCCGTTTTCCGTGACGCGTCGCGGGATTTCTATCCGGAGGGACATGGTGCCCGAGGGGTATGCTAGACCGCCCCGAATATAATGCATCTATATGGGGAGGAAGTGCTTGGAGGGGCAAAGCATGGACCCATGGTAGGCACCGAGACGCACTCACGCACCGGGTAGGCACGTTAGGCCTCCCGCGTTGCCGGCGGTGTTCACGGGAGCCGAGTGCCTCCGGGGGATGCCCTCCCTACCTTGACGGAGTCGGGACCGATTGAGCCGACGGGACCGTGGACGGTGGAAAAACGGCCGCCGACGTGGCCGGCGGGCCGGGCCGTGCCGACGGGGCCGCGATGGACCCTAGGCCGGCGGGCATGGATTGAAGGCAAGTCCCGGGCGAGGCCTCCTGGAGCCGAGCCAGGCATGAAGGGCACGTGACGGTGAGACCCTCAAGGAAAACGCGCGCAACGCGCTCGACGGGCCGGCGGAGCCGTCATGAGCTTCAAGGGCCGTGTGCGGCAAAGACGTGGTGTTTCGGCCGGGCGTCCGCTCACAATGGGCTTGCGTCCGTACGGCCATGTTACGTAGAAGATTCCTAGGCAAAAAGGAATCTTCTAGGTATCTATCTTGTCCCTTCTCTGAACCCTATCGTGTTATATATCAATGGATAGCTTTTGAAGAGTAGAATCTAAATATGTGAGGTCCGACAAATTTGGAGTTCGTTTGCAAAAATTTTATCCAGTGCCCCTTTTTGGAGGGAATATTCCGGTCAAACTTCCTTACAGGGCCCCAAAATGAGCTCAAAAATTTCCTAATGCCAGCATCAGCAGATGATACCTGATATGATCTATGATGTGGTACAAGTGTTGAATGGTGAGGAAAATGCTATATATAGTCAAGGGGGATGCTGGTCGATGAGTGAAAGGGTAGTTGGCTAGTAGTACAAGACACCAAAAGATGGAAAAAATCCAATAAATCTAGAATAATCTAGATAAATTCCCTTTTATGGCTAGACAAAATGCCATTTTGAGATAGGGCAAAGCAACATCCAGAGAACCAAAGCAGCATCCAGAAGCACACGTGAAGGCATCATTAGCATCATAAGCACTTAAACAACCTAGGAATCCCAGTCAGCCAGCCCCTTTGGTGGCTTAGGAACAGGCCAAGACAACCAATCGGCCAGCCGACTAGTAGAGTCGTGGGCATAATACAGTAGCCTAATAGGATCATTAAAGCATCCAACTAAGCATTTACATCAACCAACACTTCTCTATTTCTTAAGTACATCCAAGTATAGTATTCATCCTAGTAGTCCAGTATAGACAGTCAGTCTAAGCATCATGCATCTGCAAGGCATACAAGATTTACCCATGAGTTTTCTGAGGAAGAATGACATCCCTAAATCAAAGGAGAAAATGGAGTTTTGGGCTTCGACTGGCAAAGCAGGAGGTTCTCTTCCACATAAGAAGATGGAAGTGGCTCCAACATCACCTCAGGAGGTATAGAGTTCCATGAATGACGAAGATGGTGTGTGAAAGGATTCCACAAACAAGTCAGTATAGACAGTCAATCTAAGAATCTTGCATCTACAAGGCATACAAGATTTACCCGAGTTTTTTGGGGAAGAATGACATCCACAAACAAGTCAGTATAGACAGTCAGGATTCCACAAACAAGTCAGTATAGATAGTCAATCTAAGAATCTTGCATCTACAAGGCATACAAGATTTACCTGAGTTTTTTGGGGAAGAATGACATCCATCATCAAGGATAAAATGGAGTTTTGGGTTTCAACTGGCATCAGTAGGGTTCTCTTCCACATAAGAAGACAAAAGTGGCTCCAATATCACCTCAGGAGGTCCAGAGTTCCATGAACAATGGAGATGGTGTATGAAAGGATTCCACAAACAGGTCAGTGGTGTTTTAAGTTTTCCAAGTGAATTTTCAAGTTCAACAGTCTAGCAGAGGGGAATGTCACGTGCACACCCAGTCACTCTATTCCTGTGAAAGAGTGGTTCATCGTTGTCCTTGCTAGCTTCTTGTAGTTCCTCTTTTGTTAGGTATAGCCCAGGTGGTATAGGGAAAGTTGACATTACAAGCTCAGCTACCTGCTCAATGCCAAACTCAGGTAGGTATTCGTCCCCTTTGTCCTCGTCTTCCTCCTCTTGTTCCTCATTCACATTAGATGGTCTTGGTCTATCTCCTTGAGCAATGACCATCATGGGTCGGGATGTGTATACTCCTCCTCGGCAAATGATGTATCTTCTTGGATATCAATATGGTTGTTATACTCAAGCCAAGGAGGCCACCAGTGTGCTATCAAAAATTTATCGACCTCCAGGGTTGACTTGCACAATTTGCCACCATGGATTGCCATCTGGATTCTTGTAAAATAATGCTTGTTCACAATGCATTGGAAGAAGGTAAGGTTCTTTGCTTGCTCGTAGCAACTTCAAGGAGTTGATAGACAACGTGAAGGTAAGGTTCTTTGCTTGCTCGTAGCAACTTGGAGGAGTTGTTCGTACATCCACATCCACATCTACATCCATACATCCATTTTCACATCCACATTCATACATCCACATCCACATCCACATTCATACATCCACTTTCACATCCACATCCACATTCACATCTACATCCATACATCCGTTTTCACATCCACATTCATACATCCACATCCACATCCACATTCATACATCCACATCCACATCTACATCCATACATCCATTTTCACATCGACATCCACATTCATACATCCTCATTCACATCCACATCCACATTCATACATCCACATTCACATCTACATCCATACATCCATTTTCACATCCACATCGATACATCCATTTCCACATTCATACATCCACATTCACATCCACATCCACATTCATACATCCACATTCACATCTACATCCATACATCCATTTTCACATCCATTTCCACATCTATATTCATACATCCACATCCACAACCACTTTCTCATCCACATCCACATTTTACATCCATACATCCATTTTCACATCCACATTCATACATCCACATCGATACATCCATTTCCACATCCATATTCATACATCCACATCGACATCTACATCCATACATCCATTTTCACATCCACATCCACATTCACATCTACATCCATACATCCACATCCACATCCACATCCACATCCATACATCCACTTTCTCATCCACATCCACATTCACATCTACATCCATACATCCATTTTCACATCCACATTCATACATCCACATCGATACATCCATTTCCACATCCATATTCATACATCCACATCCACATCCACATTCATACATCCACTTTCATATCCACATCCACATTCACATCCATACATCCACAGTCACATCTACATCCATACATACACATCCATATCCACATCCATACATTCATTTTCACATCCACATTCATACATCCACATTCACATCTACATCCATACATACACATCCATAGCCACATCCATACATTCATTTCCACATCCACATTCATACATCCACATCCACATTCATACATCCACATTCATTTCCACATCCACATTCATACATCCACATCCACATCCACATTCATACATCCACTTTCTCATCCACATTCACATCTACATCCATACATACACATCCATATCCATATCCACATCCATACATTCATTTCCACATCCACATTCCCATCTACATCTATACATACACATCCATATCCACATCCATACATCCATTTCCACATACATCTTTCCTTTCACATACATCTTTCCTTTCACATACATCCTTCACATACATACATCTACATCCATTCTTTCACATACATATAACTACATCCATTCTTTCACATACATATATCTCCATCTATTCCTCGTTCATTTTCATCTATTTGATTCGTTTCACATCCTCATATCTATTTATAGAATACAAGAGAATTCTTATTTTTGATATAAGATTTCTTTACGCATCTATTTATGCATAAATTTCATTTTAAGGAGAATAACACTTTCAAAATAAAAATCAATCTTTTATGCATCTTCCTATGCATAAATTCATTTTAAATGAGAATGACACTTTTGAATTAAAATCAATCTTTTAGGCATCTTTCTATGCATAAAATTAAAATTGATGAGAATAACACTTTTTGGATAAAAAATAAAATTTTTATGCATCTTTTCATGCATAAATCCAATTTAGTAGGAATTACACTTTTAGAATAAAAGAATTTCTCTTATGCATCTAATTTATGCAAAAAATGATGAAAATCACACTTTTAATATAAAAAAAATCTTTTATGCATATGTTTATGCATACAAATCATTTATGATGAAAATCACTCTTTTAATATAAAAGAATTTCTTTTATGCATCTAATTTATGCATAAAATCATTTATGATGAAAATCACACTTTTAATATAAAAAAATATCTTTTATCCATACAAATCATTTATGATGAAAATCACTCTTTTAATATAAAAGAATTTCTTTTATGCATCTAATTTCTTTTATGCATCTAATTTATGCATAAAATCATTTATGATGAAAATCACACTTTTAATATAAAAAAATATCTTTTATGCATATGTTTATTCATACAAATTATTTATGATGAAAATCACTCTTTTAATATAAAAGAATTTCTTTTATGCATCTAATTTATGTATAAAATCATTTATGATGAAAATCACACTTTTAATAGAAAATATGCATTGGCTCAATAATATATGTGATTTTCAATTCTTTCCAATATTCCAGACTATACCATATTGAAATCTCATGTGTCATCAAATTTTTCCCTTTGTCTTTGTGATAATCATCGTCTTCCTCATCGCTTGTGAACTCTGTATTTGGATCTATAATAGGTACAACTGTCCATTTTCTGTACCAGGCCATAGGAGTCACTCGTATAGGGCACGCTCCACTCTTCTATTGGAATGTCTTGCTAGTTCTTTCGATCACAATATGTCCTTCCAGCAGAAATCTTCTGTGCCAGAGATATATATTCTTGTTGAGATTCTTGCTATATTTTGATCGTAGCCAATCTCCGCATGGTGAACATGCCTTATAACCCTTTGTTGATAGACCTATGAACAATCAAAGCCTTAGTGCAATTGTTATTTCATGTCACTTCAAATCCAAACAAAGTAACTGCAATCATGTACCTGAAGAATAACCATAGGCAGGATAGTCATGAATAGTCCATGTTAGAATGCTGCAAACCTTAAAGCCCCATGCGCCTGTAGGCTTGGACATGTCAAGCACTTTTATCCTTTTCTAAATTTGTTATATATCTTTGATGAGTGTTGTTAGGTACACACTGATGTCTTTGACTTGTCATTTTCCTTTATTGTGTTGTATCAAGTCAAAGTTTTGAAGAAGTTTAAACATATCGGGTGGATATAATTTCTTACCATGTTGCTTGTGCATGTGCTTGGAATTAGTAAAGTCAATTTTAGATGCTTCTTCTTTATGGACATAGATGGTGGTAAGTTGCAATCGATCAGCACTAGCAGCCAAGTTGACCACTTACTTGATCTATGTGAAAATGGATCGATTCCATCAAGACCAACACCAAGTTTTAAGTGATGCAGTTCTCGTCTAAGCCATAAGCTTTGACAACTTCGGGCTTCGAAATATGTACTCTATTCATGGGGATAACGAAAAATGTCTTAGAATTTTATGAGGAATAATGGAGTACCTATTTCGGTCTTCAAAATAGGTACTCTATTCATGGGGATAATGGAAAATGTCTTCGAACCTTATGTGAGGAATAAGTGTTGCTCCCTCCTTAAAACATGAAGCACCGCATTTGGGATAGAGAACGGAGTTTTGATGCTTTTCTCGATACAAAATGCAATCATTGATGAATGCATGGATCATTTCATAGTTAAGTCCAAGACTCGTCTCATCATCTTTTGTGCCTCGTTCCTTGTTTTTCAGTGGTGTTATCGGGCGGTAGAATCTTACTAAAAAGTAATTTCACAACAACAGCAATTTATTAGGAAAATAAACATACCCTATCACTTAGCATCCATGTATTATCCTATATGATCCACTTACATTAATAATTCTGAAACTGATACATTGCTCTAGGAGGTCAAAGGGTTCGCCTAAAAATATGTAAGTGTAGCAAGTGAGTTCATCAGGAGGGCTATATTAATTCAAAAAAGTTACAGAATTACATTTACAGGAGGGGTTTTTAAAACCAATTTTTGGGAAAAACTGTAAGTTTATGAAGAAAAAAGGGTCATTTTATTCATAAAAGTATGTAAGTGTAAGGGGTTTTTTGAATACCCCTTGAACACACGTTGATAGGATTTTTTGTGACCAAGAGGACACGATCGATGGAGATGATCATCCGAACCTCAAGAGAAGAAAATAATACATTGGATATGGTTAAAGAACTTAGGAAATGTAGGATTCTTGGATGGATAACTGCGCACTTGTAACTAGATGTAATAAGATGTTGTTAGGACTTTTGCATGGTGAATAGCTGATAGGATTAGGTAGAGTAGGTGAGGGCATGCATAGAGATAGAGGCAACATGGGGTTTGTGAGAGAAGACTAAGATCTATCTAGAGTAGGGGAATTACAGGAGTGGGAGAGGGTTTTGTGTGGAATTATGTGTTGCCTAAATGGAGTTCTTTTGTAGACAAGACTGCAAGTGAAGGGTTGTTTATAGTTGATTGGGTTGGGCTAGTTAGCCTAAGTTAGGGTTGATTCTGAGTCAACCAGACATCAGGAAGGTTAGCAGGTTGTGTTGGGACCTTGTCTTGACCTATTTGAGTTGATAGGAAGTGGGAAAATGAGGCACAACCGACGGTTTTGGATTTGTATGAGGTCAATTGTGTCAGAAGGCATGTTGTCTTACAGAGTTTCTATGTCAGTGGTCTGACACAAGTGGTCAGCTAATTGTTTTTGAGGCTTGGCTTTGGTTTTGTTTAAGTGTTTTGAGGCTCCTATGATGTCAGCTCACTCAAGAAGAGAGATTCTGAGCAATTCTGCGTGTCCTGGAGATGAGTTTGGTCAGCCTGGGAGTCAGATGTGGTCAAGAGAGGCTTTTAGGTGATAGATCATAGACATTGGAGGTCAGTGCTGACCCTAGAGGATATTTTGAATAGACTGCCAAACTAAATAGGGAGGTTGGGAGGGTCTTGAGTATCCCATTGGAGAAGCTGAGGACCAAGGGATATTAGTTGGTTCCTCCTAGTGTTGTTTTTGCTGGGCTGTGGTGCTTGTAATACTTTCCTCCCACAATGGTGTGCTTTGAACGAAGCTATAGAGGCAGTATCTCCCAAAGCTATAGAGGCAGTATCTCCCAAAGCCATCATTGTTTTGGTTCCCCCACTAAGGAGGGCTTTCAAGGCACCCTTTGTTACCATATTATAGTAGTGATGTGTGTGAACACACTTAGGACCGCCGGGGCACTTTTTCCCTCACTAGGAGGTTTTTTCCCCCGTGCATTGTATATACGCCCATTATCTTCTAGGGCTTGTTATCTTTCATTTTTGGCACTCATAATACACTACTGTGTTGTGCTCAAGCTTCCTCATCTTCTTGAAGTTGTGTGTGCATTCCTGCAACCCTAATTCCAACAATTGGCATTAGAGCAGGCTTCCTCCTCCCGGGCAGCATCACCGGCACCTGCCGCTTCATCTCCTCCGATTGCGACGAGGTTTCACGAGCGTCTGCAGGTTAGTATATGCCGTGGGGGAGCCTGTAGGGCTTTTTCGTTTTCAGAATTTTGATCTGAGGTCATTTCGCCCTCCGTTTTTGCATTCCAAGTACTGCGCAGGCAAAATCGTCCTACTGTGCAGATTTTCTGTCAAGATTAAAATCTGCAGGACAGGTGCCCATTCGTCTGTTTTGGGCTGTGCTACATAGCACAGGTCAATTTTATACAGGTTAACCTCTTACAGACAGCATTTACATCTAGTAGTACAGTCATTGGCCATGGCTGACAACAATGATGTATTCCGCATGTTGGCTGCTGAGGATAAGTTGGATGGCACCAACTATCCATTGTGGGCATATATGATGCGACATGTATTGGTAGCAAAGGGGTTATGGAACATTGTGCAGGGTATTGATGCACGTCCTATTGTGGCTGGGAATGCTGCAAACACATCAGAAACAGGTACTGTTGATGATGGTGCAGGCACAAGTGCTGTAGCAGCTGTTCGAGAACCACCACTTTCAGCAGAGCAGATTCGTTGGGATGGTAGAGATGCGCAGGCTCATGCCTTGATTGCGCTGTCTGTCAAACGTACCATTATCCCACATATTCGCTCCTGCAGGACTTCTAAGGATGCTTGGGATGTACTTGCCACATTGTATCAGGCAAGAAATGAGGCTCGTGTTGCTTACCTCCGAAAACAGTTGGAGAGTGAGCATATGAACGAAGGTGATTCTATGGATAGCTTTTTGACAAAGATCAAGGATTTCAAAGAGCAGCTCATTTCTGCAGATGAAATCCTGTCAGACAGTTCACTTGTGCAGACTGTTTTGAATGGTCTACCAGATTCTTATCAGGGTTTTGCTTCCACTCTTCGCTTGATGATGAAAGGCAATCCCAATGCCTTATCATTTGAGGAGTTAGTTTCTGTTTTGCTGCAAGAAGACCAGTCAAGGCAAAACAGGAATATTATGCGTGTCGCAGATCAAGCTTTCGTTGCTAGTCAGAGAAGCGGGAAAGGTAAAGCTGGCTTTTCTTCTAGTAAGCAGAAATCTGCAAATGCTGCGCAACCAAAGAAGGAAGACAAAGATGAGAAGAAGGGTGACAAACAGAAGACATTTTGCAAGTACTGTAAGGGAAATGATCATGTCATCAAAGCGTGTCCTAAGCTGGCTGCGAAAGAGGCTAAGAAGAAAGAGGCTGGTATGGCTGTTGCAGATGCCTCTCCTTCTAACAATGAATCTGCTAATGTTGTTCAAGATACAGAATGGGCATTCAATGCGCAGTGCAGTTATGACCCATCTTTGCATGACACATGTATGTCTGCAGTAGATTCAGATGTATGGTACTTTGACAGTGGTGCCACTAAGCATATCACCTCGCAGCGCAGTTTATTCACTTTCCTTGAGTCTGCTCCCACAGGGAATACTGTCACTTGTGCCAATAACTCCTCTTATCCCGTTAAAGGAGTTGGACAGATTGTGCTGAATGTTGCAAATTGCAACACCTTTACACTTTTTGATGCATTGTATGTGCCAGGGATCAAAAAGAATCTGCTGTCAGTCTCCGCATTTGCCAAAACAGGTTTGGTTGTAAAATTTGTGGATGACAGATGTACTGTTCATGATCTCTCTTGTGGTGACATCATTGTAGCATCTGGTTCACTATGTCGAGGGCTGTATAAGCTCAATATGGATGGCAAATGTGTAGAGGATTCAGCATGTGCTATTATGGATACGCAGGCTATTTCAAATGCAAAACTGTGGCATGCACGTTTTGGTCATCTGAATTTTGCAAGTTTGCTGCGCCTGCAGAAATCTGAAATGGTGTCTTCTTTGCCTAAGCTTGAGGCACCTGTCAAGCATGTTTGTGAGGGCTGCATATTGGGTAAAATGCAGCGTGCTTCCTTTCCCAAAGATGGATCAGTGAGAGCTGAACGCAGATTGCAGCTTGTTCACAGTGATGTTTGTGGTCCCATGCAAACTCCATCATTTGGAAACTACCTTTACTTCGTGACTTTCATTGATGATTTTACCAGGCATGCATGGGTATATCCTTTGAAGGCAAAGTCCGAAGTGTTTTGTGCTTCAAACAGTTTTTGGTTATGGCTGAAAATGTGTCAGAAAGTAAGATGGGCACCCTCCGTTCAGATCGAGGGGGGGAGTATATGTCTTCAGAATTTAATGCATTTCTGGCTGAGCGTGGGATAAAACACCAATGTACAGTGCCGTATACACCACAGCAAAATGGTGTGGCTGAGAGAAAAAACAGGTCTCTCATGGAAATGGCAAGATGTATGGTTAAGAGTCAAAGTCTACCACATGGTTTTTGGCTTGAGGCTGTCATGTGTGCCACTTATGTACTAAACAGGTGTCCCACCAAAGCATTACAGGTTGTCACTCCATATGAGGCTTGGCATAGCCGCAAGCCATCTGTTGGCCATTTACGTGTTTTTGGTTGCCTGGCATATGCATTAGTGCATGTGCAACATCGCAGAAAATTGGATGACAAAGCTGTCAAATGTATTTTTGTTGGATATAGTGCTGAGAGCAAAGGCTATCGTTTGTATCATCCACAGACAAAGCGCATTTTGGTTAGCCGTGATGTTGTATTTGTGGAAGATGCAGTTCAGCCCTTGGTTTCATGTACTAAGGAGACAGATATCAGCTCACGTGATGTCTATGATACATTGTTGCCTCTTTTCAGTGGTGCACAGTCAAGTGCAATACCTCATGAGGCAGTTTTTCAGCCTATGCAGGTTTTAAATGATGGCACAGATCAGCCTATATCTGATGCAGATGTGCATGATGCACTTGAGGATGAGAGACAAGAGATTGAGGGCTCTAGGAACATGCCTAGATGGCTGGTGCAGACTTTGCGTGACAGCAAGTTGGATGCCCCTTTGTCTAGTCGCACTCGTTCTGGCTCTCATGGTGCCTCTTATGCGTTAGATTGTTATGCATTGGCTGTTTCTAGTATGTGCGATGAAAGTGAGCCTGTTTCATTTGATGAGGCACAAAGTTCAGAAAATTGGATGGCTGTTATGCAAGCAGAATACGATGCTATTATGAAGAATAGTACATGGTCTTTATGTGACTTGCCCCCTGGCAAGAAGGCCATTGGCACTAAGTGGGTATACAAATTGAAGCGTAAGCCTGATGGCACAGTGGATCGCCATAAGGCTAGGCTTGTTGCAAAAGGTTATGCTCAAGAGAAGGGCATTGATTTTGATGAGACTTTTGCTCCCACATGTCGTATGACCACTGTTCGTAGCATCTGTGCATTAGCAGCTCATAATGGTTGGAATGTACATCAGCTGGACATAAAGACTGCGTTCTTAAATGGAGATTTGCATGAGGAGGTGTATGTATCGCAGCCTCATGGTTTTGTTCAAAGAGGGCAGGAAAACAAAGTGTGCAGGTTAAAAAAGGCTTTATATGGTTTAAAGCAAGCTCCACGAGCTTGGTATGAAAAAATACATGCATATTTGACTGCATATGGGTTTCAGAATAGTCCAACAGAAAGCACTTTGTATGTTAAACGTGTGGATGGTGTACATCTAATCATTGCTCTCTATGTCGATGACATGCTGCTCACAGGACCAAATGAGAGTCATATTGCTGATTTTAAGGCTGATTTGAATGCCTCTTTTGAGATGTCAGATTTGGGGCATTTGCATCATTATTTGGGGATACAATTTAAGCAGTGTGATGGAGGTATTGCTTTGTGTCAGACAAAGTATATTGAAACATTGTTGCGGAGATTTGGCCTTGAAGACTGCAAGCCTATTGCTACTCCAATGGAGACAGGTTTGAAGTTGAGTCTTCATGATGCTGGAGATCACTTTGATGTCACACTCTATCAGACAGCTGTTGGTTGCCTCATTTATGTATGCATTACGAGGCCAGACATTCAATTTGCAGTCTCACAGGTGAGCAGATTTATGCATAGCCCAGGCATTAAGCATTGGCAGGCAGTGAAGCGTATCTTTCGCTATTTGAGTGGTACTCGGCATCTTGGGTTGTTTTATCCCAAGGGGGGATCATTGCCGCCAGATTTACATGTTTTTTCAGATTCTGACTGGGCTGGTTGTTATGACACACGCGTGTCCACGAGTGGTTTTTGCTTCATGCTTGGAAGCTCATGCATATCATGGTTGAGCAAGAAGCAGCCTACTGTGGCCACTTCTAGTTGTGAAGCTGAGTACAGGGCAGCTTTCACAGCTACGGTTGAGTGTGTGTGGCTCAGACGCCTTATGGCTGATTTGGGTGTTGGGCAGCCATCTGCCACCACCATCTTCACTGACAGTCAGAGCGCATTGGCAGTTGCGCGGAACCCAGTGTTCCATGCTCGTACGAAGCACATTGAGGTGCACTACCATTATGTCAGGGAGAGACTCTCTGCAGGAGAGATCAGTTTGGCTTATGTGCCAACACAGGATAACCTTGCAGACCTTTTCACAAAGGCTCTGCCTCGTGAGAAGTTCGAAGCTTTTCGCAAAGCTTTGGGCTTACTCCCTTTTGTGGATTCGTCCACATAGCTAGACACTTCCCTATACATGAGTGCTAGCTCTTGTTCACCGCATCACTCCAGGGGGGATTTGTTACCATATTATAGTAGTGATGTGTGTGAACACACTTAGGACCGCCGGGGCACTTTTTCCCTCACTAGGAGGTTTTTTCCCCCGTGCATTGTATATACGCCCATTATCTTCTAGGGCTTGTTATCTTTCATTTTTGGCACTCATAATACACTACTGTGTTGTGCTCAAGCTTCCTCATCTTCTTGAAGTTGTGTGTGCATTCCTGCAACCCTAATTCCAACACCCTTCAGACTGTTGGTAGAAACTGAGAATTGTGAGCTGTTGAGATGGCTACACTGATGTCTTATCTTATTTTTCACGGGCATGCTGATGAGGATCCAGAGGAATTTTTAGCTAGGATGGAGCTGGCACCTTTTAGTTGTAGAAAAGACATAGATGAGGACAAATTGACACTGTTGTCCATGTTATTGAAAGGGGATGCAAAAAGGTGGTTTCAGACTTGGAGGGGTCAACCACATCGGGGGAAACCATATGAGGATGTTAAAGGAGCTCTAGTGCAGCATTACAAAAATGATGAATCTTCGGATGCTATATAGTACGATATACACAAGCTGAAGCATAGTTTGTTGGATGTATTTGATAGATTTGTAGATTATTTTGAGGATATATGGGGAAGATGGGATCCTTCATTGAGATTAGAGCACACACTTGTACTCCTTAAACATGATATGTTCATTGGGATTAGAGCACACACTTGTACTCCTTAAACATGATATGTTCATTCAATCCCTTCATGCTGATTTGAAGGAGAAGGTAGAGCTAAAAAGACCACGTACCTTTGATGAAGCCTTGAGGATTTCAAGGGAGAAGTAATGGAAGCTTTAGAGGCTGGATTTAAAAAAAAGGAGGTTCTAGTTAAGAATAGACATGTCATGGCTAGAGAGATAAGGACATAAGAAGGGAGGACTGCTCTAGCTCCAGTGGCTTGCTGACCAATTGATGCAAGGTATTAATCAGTTGACTCAGCAAATGGAGAATTTAAATATGAGTTTGTTGCAAGGAGGCAAGGCTTCCCCTAGGGTAGGAGACAGAGAAGGAATGAGAGGCAGATGCAGAGGCAAAGGAGGCCCTAACTTGATTGTTCAATGCTTCAATTGTATGGAGAGGGGTCATATCTACCCTCGGTGTCCTTATCCTAGGATAATGGGAAGAGATATATATCCTTTGGCACCTAGAAGGGAGGAAAGGCTATATGTCAGAAGGGAAGAGTAGATTCCAAACCCATCGGAACCTCAAGTTTAGCAATAGCCAGCAAATGGGCCTAGGCAAGCAGAGGTTAATTTGATTGGTATGGATGAGGAAGCTGATATGTTAGCTAACCAAAGAACCACGGGTGCAGAAGGTGAAGATGAAGCAGGACCATCCAAAAGGAAGAAGGGAAAGTAAGTAGAAGACTAGTTCAAAGAGGGTAAAAGGAAGAGCACACCCAGGAGGTGGATTGGGATGCAAGATTTTCCTTTTGGGACTCAGGAGGAAGAGTATGATTTGAAGAGGGATCTCCAGCAAAAAGGACCCACTTTGTCTTGGCCCTAATTATTGCAGATGTGCCCTAAACTCAAAAGAACATAAACTGGTTAGCACAAGGGTTTCCAAGAAGGAGAAGAAAGGAGGAAAACTGAATATAGTATGGGTTATAGGAGAAAGGAGGACATCTGAAAGGATGATAGATGAATATAGTATGGGTTAAAGCAGATAAGGATTATCTACCTATCATGGATGCCTAGATAAACAAGTTTAAAGTTCCTAAAGTATACATAGATGGAGGTGCCCCACGTTTGTGTAATGACTCGGTAGACTATGGAGGTCTTAAGGCTTAAGGTGATTTTAAAGTTAGGATGGCAAATAATGCAAATGTTAGATGTTTGGGAGTGGAGAAGAGACTGCATGTGACCATTCTTGGTGGACAGAGGCTGAGCTAGATGTTCATGTCATGCCAACAAGGACATAAGCTTATCCATTGATTTTGGAGAGACCATGGTTGATAAAAATGATAGGAGGACAAGATTGGTGGAGAAGACACCTTATTTTGGATCTGGATCAGCTTGACATGAAGTAAGTTAGGTATGCCATGGCCAAGGGGAGAGAATAGATCCCAGAGAGTATCTCAGAGGATGAGGATGAGGATGAAGAAACCTGTTTCATAGAGGACTTTGAAACAGTAAAGGATGTTAAGATTTATGGTACCTCCTAAAGAAGCTAATTAGTCTAATGACACACTAAGCACACACTAACGACACATGATTAACTTAAACCTACGAAGGGTGGTGCCTAAGTGCACTCATAATGATGAGTGTAGACTCAAGCACAATCAGGTTACAAGATTGACTTGTACTCATAAAGAGGCTTGAGATGTGTGCAAGTGCTTCATGCTTCCATTGCTTGAAAATGACTCCTTTTATATGGGTCCATACATGTGGGATATTCCACTTTTTCCATATGGCTTCATCCTCACCTACTCACTCCTTGACTCTACATGTGCTCTATGGCACCACACTTCTCAACACCCCCTCGTGCCATATCTCTAGGCTACTCAAGGTGGTCAAATGTGAGTTACAACAATTATTACCCCCCTGGGTGATGAACTGGCTAATCTCAGGTGGTCGAGTATGAGTTACAACAATCATTACCCCCCTTGGTGCTTAACTAGCTACTCTCAGGTGGTCAGATAGATACACACAATAGACACGATGAAATGATAAGATGGGTGTCTACTCATATGGTGATCCTTTTTTTACAACAGATGGCTAGGGTAGTGCTGGTATTTTCCTCCTTACCCTTTAGAAGAACTGATCTCTAGGGGTCTCTTCGTACTTGGTGGTCGAAGTAGTCCCCATAAAGTTGCCTTCACCTTTCTTCAATTTGAAATCTTCGCCACAATTACGACACTTCAAATTTCTTTTGTTGAAAAATGCATGCTCAATAGTGCTGTGTGCGCTTTTGCCGCACAGGTCGTAGCTGGGGACTTGCCGGACACCGTATGCGAGCCACGAATGGCTGCAAGCATACAACCAGGAAGGTAAGCTCAAAACAGAATGCAGAAGGTGTGTCACTCACCGCTTAACTGCCGCCTTGAAGGATTCCCGCGTCGCAGCCGTGAAGGAGGAGCCGCCGTCGCCGCTCTACCGTCTCGCCGCCGCCGCCGTGTCGCTACACAGTGCGCTCGATCGCTCTCTCACTCTCTCTCTCTCTCTCTCTCACACACGCAGGAGAAGGAAACCAAGGAGATAAGGCAAGAGCACTCTTGTATTCACAACACATGAGAATGAGGATTTTAGGGTTACATTTGACTCATATAGGTGACTTGGCCGTTCACACTTGGGCGCCCATACATGGCCGGCCGACCCTAACCCTTATCCTACTGATATCCAAGGTGCGCCTCTCATCGGCGATCACCCAATCCCTTCATCCTTAACATATGGTGCCGACAAGCCCGGCCCATGACTCAGAATATTTAAATTAATGACGTAAAATATAGTATGTCGCAATGTCCGCCATGGGTTAACATGCCCCCCTTCCTGATGTAGATTCCGTCCTCGGAAGCTATGGTATGGTAAGCTCGAGAGGGTTGTTGTGGTAGACCGTCTGCAAAACAGGGAAGTAGAGTGAAGGTATGCTGGAATTCAAAAGATATAAAGTGTATAAATTCAAGCGTGTGAGACCACAATGGATTAGCTATTAGAACTTAGTTTAAGGGTACATGAGTGAGCTAGTGTAGCAAATTAATAGGAGTTTAAAATTATTGAAAGGAATTCAAGAGTTAGCAAGGTGTCAAAGGTTAATCAAGGTTTATAACTGGCCTAAGTCAAGGAAAATAACCAAGCTTAATAAATAAACAGATGACCATACTGTGTCTACTCTAAGAACAAGTAGTTACCACGAGCCTAGGGACACAAGAACCATCAGAGTTACAGGAGCCTTTTGCCTTTTTTTTTTTTATATGACAATTTTTATACACAATGGCGACCTTCCTAAGGCAAAACTAACATCGATCCTGGTACCATGTTTAACACAAGGCATTATCCAGGAATCTATTAGCTCACTTTAGGCAAGGCTACCCCCTACCAACCAAGGCATCGGTCTGGAGTAGAATACTCCTTGCCTACCAAGTATCAATAAGGCGATAGGCCAACATTAAAGCACATCATAGACTTGTATTGCCATTTATTGTAGGCTTTTTTTTTTTAAAGTTTGTTTTGATCTTCGCTCCTGAACTAAAATGTGTTCTTACATCTTTTCGACAAGAGGTAAAATCTATGTCCTAGAGGTCAACACACACACAGCCAGGTGTTCAAACATTAAGATGGTTTGACCCTAGACCTAAGACAATCGTATTCCAAGGTTAACTAAAGACGTCATGCTGCCTAGGAATATTTCCAATAAAGTTAAGCTCATTAATGATTTACACTAGCATGCAAGCAACTTCAAAAACTAAGTAGTACATTGATAATTTCCATGTGGTCATGCATTATAGTTTATGCAATTGATTGAATAGTAAAAACGAAAGAGAGTGGGTATGGAAGAATTACACCTGTAATTGGAGATCTCCTTGATTTGACGAG
This sequence comes from Cibotium barometz, assembly GCF_041138505.1. NCBI lineage: Eukaryota > Viridiplantae > Streptophyta > Polypodiopsida > Cyatheales > Cibotiaceae > Cibotium > Cibotium barometz. The sequence goes on along the minus strand of NC_141062.1, from coordinate 25,269,994 downwards.
ACAGCTTGCAATTTGATGTAGATATATTTTGATGAACGTTGCGGCAGTCTCTGGACTTGGAAGCGAACCCACCTCAAACTTTTTAACCTGTACAATCAACTAACAAGCACTATACCTCGAGAGGCACATGAGTGTGAAAATTTCAAGACTCGTTTAAAGAATCTAAACTAGAAAAAACTTGAAAACACTAACCTACCTACCAGTCACCACACTACTACTGAGGATACGGTAAGAGGATGTTGTAGAGTCCTGGCTCTAGCCCTAAGGCTAAGCCTCTATCCGCATCATCCAAATAAATAAAATCAACCTCAGTAGTGCCATGAGTTTCATCCGTCCATTCATCATTGTCAGATATTCCCTTTTCATTTTCCCATCCACATAGAGTCATCAAGAATGTAACCATGCGAGGATAGTCATCTTGTGGAAAAGGAAAGCATTGGGCTATCGGGGATATGTCCTCTACGGAGTAGGGGTCAGTCATAGTTAATAAGCGAATTAGCCATTCTAATTCCTCAACATTTTCCTCTCTGGCTAATACATCTATATGATCCCATTCAGTTTCAATTACAGGATAGCACATGTGAAATATCTAAGAAAGGTACAGATGATACCTCTCATCAAAGGCGGGAGTGGATGAAGTGTATGATGATCGTGCATCTGCCATATCTGCAAACACAGATATAGCATCAGTAGGTTTGTGAGACAGGTCAATCTAGTTCTTGATTGTATACGGATATTTATCCTCTTTTTGTGCTCTTGCTCTTTTTACTATTTTTTGTTTTTCTTTTCTTTGTTTTGTTTTTGTTTTTGTTGTTTTTTATAATGTATGAAGCTATATATATACATCCCCTTGAATTTGGCAATTACATGGTCAGGGGAGAAGGTTAAGGAGGAAGCATTAGAATGTCGACGTGAGTACATGCTCGCCCTTTCCTTGGGTAGATCATATTATTTGCAATGATGTTGCAGCCTCTTGGAACCAATTTGTCCAGCGGGTCATAGGTTGTGATGTGGGCAGATAGCTTTTTATGACCCTTGTGGCCACATCCAATTGCAGAGATGGTAGTGTACGCTCCCATTGACGAATGGAGGAAATGGTTTCCATCGATACTATTACAAGGGGAGATGTAGGCTCATCGGTTTTTTGTTGGGTGTTGACAAGAGTAGGTGTAGAGCATGTAGAAACTTCTATATGAGTGTGTGCCTGGCATGAGGAGCTAGAAGCTTCATGTGGCTCCCCCCTTCCTGAGCTAGGTGGTAATGATCGATATCGTTTGGGAATCCAAACTAACTCTGGAAGTGGTGCGGAGCACTCTGTTACCTTTCCCTTACCACGGTCTTGAATTGTCATTGGGGTGGCAACAATTGGTTTGCAAGGTTTTACAGGTGATGTAGAGGGATTCATCTTATGTTTAGGGACCCAAATCTGGTCATTCCCCTCGTAGTACCCTTGGGCTACTAATAATTTTTTAGGGATCCATCGCGATGTTACATTGCCCTTTCTCGGGTGGGTAGCTGCTTTCCTTTTACGAGGCTTCTTGGTGGCTGAACGAGATTGAGCAGGGGAAGTAGCTGTTAACGAAGCTTTGGGGACCCATTTGTATGTACTCTTTGGCATAGTAAGTAAAGCTTTAGGGACCACCTTGCCTATTTTCACTCTTGGCATTGAAGCGTTAGAGGGGTGGCCAACAATCGAAGATGGTTTTGCCACTGGACTTTGTGATTTTTCGTTATCTAATATTTGAGTGGATGACTTAGGTGCGGGATTTTGAGCGGTCAGACCTAGTGTTGGTTCTTGCGTTGTGACTTGTCTGGTTGCCCAATCGATATTGCACTTGGTGGCCATCATCCATTTGCGCCCTAAGATTACAGTCCCTCCCATGGTACCAGTAGGCATAACCAAAAAGCTTTGAATTATGGTTCCCTTGTCATAGGCAACCGGAGTGTGCAGAATTCCTGATACAGGGGTTTTCTTCTTGTTGATTCCTTGAACTTGGATAGAACTCTTGGTTAAAGGTGGTTTTCCCAGTTGACACCACACGCCATATGATAGCAAATTATGTTGAGCTCCTGTATCCAATAATGCATTATACAGCACCTCCCCGTAAGGACTCTGTAACTCAATTGGGTATCTTAGAGGTGGGTCAGATCCAATGGTTTCAACTCCGTCGAGAGTCTCCACTCTGATGGTACCTTGCGGGGTAATTTCACATACTCTATATGGTCCCTTACCAGCATATTTGAGCTTCTTCTTTTCGTTTCGCACTCCATACATCAGGACTTTATCCCCAACCTTGATGTCCTTGTCCTTTAGGTGGCGATCAAACCATTTTTTCCTTCTATCCTTCTCCACAAGGGCATTGTACACAGCCAATTGTCTTTCTTCATTTAGCCGCTCAAGGATATATAGACGCTCTACTAAGGGATTACCATCCCAACCCTCTTGAGTAGCAACACGAAGACTAGGAATGACAAATTCCCATGGCATGACTGCTTCTTGGCCATATACCATCTTGAATGGTGTGCAATTAATAGCCACTTTGTACGCAGTACGATAGGCCCATAAAGCTGTCGTAAGCTTTAGATCCCAATCCGTGCGATGAGCTTCAACTGTCTTTGTCAAAATAGAGATTAAAGTCTTGTTGGTACTCTCGGCTTGGCCATTCGCTTGCGGATAGTAAGGAGTAGATTTATGATGCGATATCATGAAATTTGTTGTGAGCTCCTTAATCACTTCATTTATAAAATGCGTACCATTGTCGCTCACAAGTTCAAAAGGACAACCGAATCGTGTGATTATATTTTCAAAGAGGAACTTGGCTGTTGTCCTCGCATCTGCCTTACGTGTCGCTTTCGCTTCAGCCCATTTGGTCATATAGTCAGTGGCCACAATAATATAGCGAGATTGTGTGTTTCGGGCCGCTGGACTAATTGGACCTACAAAGTCTAAACCCCACTTTTCAAATGGTTGGTTTACTTTGATCGGATGTAGGGGCATCTGATCTTTCCTCTGCGGTTTCTTGTATCGTTGGCATTCATCGCAACCCTTCACAAAGAGTGATGCATCTTGGAACATAGTGGGCCACCAATACCCTGATTGTAAGATCTTTCACGCAGTTAAGTCTCCTGAGAAGTGACCACCGGCTACGCCCATATGTGCCTCTTGTAAAATGTATAGATACTCATCCTCTCGGGCACAACGCCTAAGAACGTCATCCTTTCCTCTTTTATAAAGAGTCCCGGCTAGCAGGCAATAGGGTTCGCATTCTTTGATCAGCTTTCGAGCTAGATCTTTACGAAGCTCCTTGGGTGGAAAGCCATTAACCAAAAAGTTAACAATCTTCTCACTCCATTCAGGCATTGTCTCCACCATGAACAGGGAAGTGTCAGGTAAGTCATCATCAACCCCTGTAGGAGCCTCACCATTGGGTATGCGAGACAAATGATCAGCCATAACATGTTTCTTGCCAGGTCTCACAACAACCGTGAAATCAAACTCAAGAAGAATCAATAGCCATCGTGTGATTCTTCCTGTGGAGCATGGTTTGTTTACCAGATACAACAATGCTTGATGATCCACATAGAAAACAAACTTGGTGGCAAGGAGGTAATAACAAAATTTCCTTACTGCATATATCATTGCCAACCCTTCTCGCTCCGTAGTGGTGTAGTTCATCTCAGCATCGTTCAACTGGCGACTGGCAAAGCTAATGGGGTAGTCTAGCTTGTGTTCTCCAGGTTGAGTTAACACACACCCAATAGCAAAGTTTGATGCATCAATATGCACATGGAAGAGTAAATCCCAGTTAGGCATTCTCAAGATTGGAGCACTCGCCAAGGCCTTCTTTAATAGCTCATAGGCACGGTCACATTCTTCGGTCCAAATAAACTCGATGAGAAGCTTATACAATGGTCGAGCTATCTCGGCGAAGAAGAGAATAAACCTTCGATAATAACCAACGTGGCCCATAAAGCGTTGGACTCCCTTGTAGTTGGTGGGTGGGGGTAATTCCAGAATGACCTTGATTTTACTCTCGTCAGTGGAAATCCCATTTTTGGACACTATATGCCCTAAGATAACTCCGTGTTTAACCCAGAATTGGCATTTGAAAGGATTCAAGGAGATGCGATATAATCTACATCTTTCAAATATTTTTCGTAAACACATCAAGTGCTCGTCCCAAGAGGAATGAACACAAAGATCATCTAAGAAAGCTTCACAGAAGTCCCTTAGATATTCCTTAAAGGCCGTGTTTATCAATCGTTGGAATGTTGCAGGTGCATTGGTCAAGCCAAAAGCCATGACGCGAAAGGCAAACACTCCAAACTCCGTGATAAATGCTGTTTTAGCTTGGTCCTCGACTGCAATTGTGATCTGATTGTAACCCGAGTACCCATCTAAAAAGCTATATGCCTCCTTGCCTGCCACTCTTTCAAGCACATGTTCAGAATACGGCAAGGGGTAATGATCCCTTCTGGTGGCTGCATTAACCTTTTTGAGATCAACGCACACTCTGAGTTTCCCATTCTTCTTTGGTACGATGACTATCGGAGAAACCCATTCTGAGTGCTCAATAGGGTATATGAATCCACATTTTACAAGCTTTTCAATTTCCTCTTGTACAATCTTTGTGTACTTAGGATTCATTGGGTAGGGACGTTGCTGGACTGGTTTAGCAGTGCTAATCATTGGAATCGTGTGTTGCACCACCGAGGGTGGAACACCCTTCATATCATGATATGTCCAAGCAAATATGTCCTTGAATTCTTTAAGAAGCTTCGTAAGTGCAGCTTCTTCCGCCTTGGTGAGGTCTTGAGCAATATAAACTGGTTTAGACTCCTCACCCGGATCTGCTAAGTCTATCTCCTTAACTACCGCAGGGCCATCGTAGACACCGCTACTCCCATTGGTAGGCGTTCGTTGGGCTTTTGTGTAGACTACTTTACGTTCCCCTGTGGTGAATGATTTGAAATGCTCGGGTGCGGGGTGTAAGTCTACTGGTTCTTGTTGTGCCAGACTTTTTTCTTTCAATTCCGCTTCCTTTTGTTGTTTAGTCAACTCTTGGTTTTGCCGCCTTCTTGCAGTACGACTTAGTTTCGGCTTCTCTTCGATTTCTAATTGGGCGACGTCATGAGGTTGCGGAATACACCACATGACACTTTGGAGGTATTGTCCCCAATTATCCGCTATCTTCCGATGAGCATCAATGGCTCCTACATAACTAAGCCATTCTGCAGTGGATCTTTCCTTGTTTATTGCAGTTCGTACATTAGCTCGATAGCGTTGGCGCTTATGTCTCGTTTTCTTCTTACCAAGTTTTTGATTTTTGTTTCTATCTGATTCGGACTCACTTGGTCGATCTTCACTTTCGGATGAACTGCAGGAGGCCACTGTCCTAGGCCTTGAGCACCTTGCTTCCACATTTGGGTGAATATTTGATTCATTTTCCCCATCAGGCTCAGGGTCAGTTTCTTCTTGAGATTCATACTCAGAGTTGCATTGGTCAGAGTCTTCGCTACTTTTAGTGTCGGTGGAGTTTGCCACGTTCTCGCCATCAGGAGTCAAGTGCATAACACCTATCATGTTTATTGGCACTAACGGTGGCATATCTTGCCCCTCAGGTGTTACCCAACTTGTGCCTCTATTTTCCCATGTGTCTATGGTTGCCGCTAGGTGTACCCAATCCACGTTATCCGACTCAGTCATACCCGGCAGGACATCCATGTAAGGAGAATCTTTCCCATCATCAGTCTCTTTTTTGCATGTATAGCAATACCTTAATGGGGCGGAATGAACAGTGGTATCCGATCGATTATCGATGATAACCTTGCTTCCTAAAGGATGTGCACGACCATTCTCAAGATCAACTCGAATGACAGAGTCCTGGAATTGTAGGTAGACATGGTTTTTCGACCAGTCATGTACCATTTGTGCTTCCCTCATGAAAGGACGTCCTAAGATCATTTGATATGACATAGGATGCTTGGAGAAATCCATTACAATGAAGGTATGTTTTACCTTGTATCCCAGGACCTTGATCTTGAGGTCCCTTAACATTCCAATAGGTTTAGCTATGGTTCCGTTTGCCATCTTAACCACTATGTTTGTGACTTCGAGGTGAGGCCTTCCCATAGATTCCCAACAGTTTTTAGTCACAATGCTCACTCCAGCACCACCATCAAGGATTCCCTTTAGAGTTAATCCCTTGGTAGTAATGGGGAGGGTGGCATTAGATTCGTCACCTTCAAAGTACTGTCCCAACTTGTTCACAGGTATTTCCACGACCGAATCTTCATCAAAGTTGGGTTGTAGTTGCACTTGTTCAATCTCCTCAACTGGATTTGGGTAAGTACCAATCTTTTTCTTGAGGGTTTTTGGCCCACGTGGCTTGTCTTGGGAAGTCTCAGTCAGTTTAGGTGGACGAGAGGGCATTAACTGACTTGGTTGTGGGGCCGAGGAAGTTTCCTTCTGTTTCCCTTTATTTATGTACTCGCTTGATTCTCTGTCATTGAGCTCCCGAGTGGGTTCCTCCCTTAAGGTAGTGGCTTTGGTCCCCATGGTTTCTATTGAATCGGAATCATCTTCAGGATCATTCATATACATGGGGTCGTCTCCCGTCCCTATGTTAGTCTTTGAACTGGGCTTGGAGCTCGTGGCATTAAGCGATCTCTTTCGTCGTGTTTTCTTTTTCTTTGCCTGAGCGATTGATGCAGTATCCCTCTCTTCAAGAATGTAGTTTTGATTTTGAAGCATTGACCGTGTAACTACATTCACGGGTACAATGGGTGTGGTTCCTCGTGCTTGGTTGGTGACCTCAACCAAATTCAATGGCGTAATCTTGGGTGCATTAGGATTATGTGGACATTGAGCGATCAAATGATCTATGCCACAACGATTACATGTAAGTACCGGCATTCCCGATGTGCTCCCTTGATTTGGTTGCATTTGAGTAGCGATCTTCTGTAGCCTATTAGGGCACTCCGCTACACGATGCGGTCCACCACACTCATAGCATTGAAGAGGTGGTCTCCTCGCCAAGGTATTAAGGTTTTGCCCTCTTGTGGCGAGAGCAGCCGCTTGATATACAGGCTTAACTTGCCCGAAATGATCCTCCATGTAGTACTGGGGAATCATTTCCAACGTATCAATCCCGTATGGAGCAGTAGGGTCTATCTCCTCTTCATAATCCCCACATGCACTATGTGACTCACAACCCATCTGGTTTATTGGGGTAATCCTTGGATGTGGAGGTTGTGGTCCTAGCACTGGCGGTGGTAACGGCACAGACTGGACTACATTCGGATTCCTTGGAACTATGTGCTGTGACGGTTGCTCGATAGGTTGTGCAGGCATTAGCGCGGGTACTTGAGGTGTGTTTGACCAAGCTAGTGGTGCCTGGTTTGCCAACATTCGCTTAAGTGTTAGGCAATCTTTAGATTGATGGCCATACTTACCACATGCATTGCAATTCCCATTGAATTTGACTCTAAATGTGGGACATTCACTCGTGCTATGTGGTCCTAAGCACACCGAACACCATTGTTGCTCTCTTCTTGGGTACATATGGCTATTCTGAGGAGCTCGATTACCCCTAAAGTATTCTTGGAGAGCCTTAGTAAGGTCGGTCCTCACAGACATTTCAGATATCTTGGGCTCCTTGGCAATTGGTTTTACCGTCATTGGCTCGTGCCCAGATACTTGCGAACTAACGGATTTTGTTTCTGAAGACACCTTTTTACCTGCAATCATCAAGTTGTCTTCTAACTGGATTGCATTGGCAGTGACTGCTTCCCACGTTGTAAGACCTCTAATGACTAGGCCATTGTAAATGTTCTCGTGGCGCAATCCTCGGATGAATCTATCGAGGAGTTGGTTGTTATTGAAGCGTTCATCGGGAGTGCAGCGAGAATTTAGATGTTTCAATCGACTTATAAAGTCTCTCACTGACTCCCCTTCCTCGCGTTCAGCTTTTTGGAGTTGAGATGCTACCTCCCAAAGCACACCCTCGCGTATGTATTCTTTCAAGAACAATCTCTTGAGAGTGGGGTAGTGAGTGCGCTCTTCAACCCTTAAGGTTCGATACCAATCTCCGGCCTTCCCACTCAAGGTTAAGCCTAAGGCTTTACACTTATGCAGCTCATTGTGCTCTTCCAAGGAATCACACACGTGTTCAAAGACTTCAATGTGCTTCCTAACATCCTCGTTACCACTGAAGTTTTGAGTGAGCTTAGCCACTTGTACTGCCTTGCTTCTAGGTTCTCTCTCAGGCATACCCCGCATGTTTTCTGCAATGGATCGTCCAATCGTCTGAGAAAATGCTGCGAGATCACCTAAGTGAGCAGGCATAGTTGGTGGAGGCACTTCTGGGATAGCCTGGCTGATAGGAGTGGGCGTTGGTCTGAGTAAGTTGGCAAATGACGTAGGATATGATATGTGGCTAGGCCTAGCTCCCCTTGGATAATGGTTATGATAAGGCAGTCTTGGAGCATACGCCATTGGCATACTAGGAGGCGTAGGAGCTACCTGAGCATGAGTAGCAATAGGTACATAAGGCCGATAGGCACTGCCACGCACTGTTGTAGGTACTGTTCCACTAGGTAGTGGTGTCGTACTAACTACAGTGGTAACAGGTGCGCTTTCTGTCATGCTCATCATTGGGGTAGGCATTGCGGATTCCTTAATGGAAAGTTGAGCCAAGGTTGGAAAACTAAAGTTACTACTCGTGGGCTCAACCTGCATTGAGACTCCAGGCGAAACAACATATGAAGGGTCTATGGGACTCACCGAGGGAGTCTCCAATTGTGATAGGGTTGGTTGTTTGGCCTTGCCCGTATCCAAAAACCTCATAGGGCCAGTGGAAACTAGGTCCACTCCCCTATTTTGCCTCTCAATTTGGATAATTCTATGAATCACCTCACATATCATGTGTTGTTGCTCCTCTAGATTAGTGGCGCTAGATGTAGATCGTAGGACTTCTAACCAGCCTACATGGTATGTGTAACCCGTGTATAGGTCCGTTAGAGTCTCTGTGTGTAGATCATATTCCCAATTTTCATTGAGAAATATCCCATCTAGACTTGGTGTGCCAAACGGTTCTCTTGAAGTGGACGCAATGTCACTTCTTATGGATTGGCTTCTAGGGACCTCTACTTTAGGAAGAGCATCGGAATGTGGTAGCTCAGTAGGGCCCTCATTAAACGAAGTGGGTAGAATATCCACATGGACACTCTTTGGGAGGGTAGGGTCCACATAAGATGTGAATGGCGAATCTACTACCCCTCCTTCCTCATTTACTTCGCTTGTCGCATGCTCAGAGCGTGTAGCTCTACTAAAGGTCTCTATTAAACGACTAAACATGCTAGATCCGGGCTGTGGGGCCCACACTGGCATGTTTTGGCTTGTCTCCTCAGGGTTCTTGGTAGGGTGCCCTTCCATGGCTTCTGAGTCGGAGGATGAGTCACTATCCACTATTCGTGGATCTTGGGTTGCACTCCCTTGGGTTCCAGCCGAAGGCCAAGATGCCAACGTGGAGGGATGGTGTGAGCCTGCGTAGACTGAAACGCTTTCTAGTGGCTCAGACTCCAGCACCCGACCAGAGCGTAGATGCATGTGACGTGGGTACCCTACGTGCGTTGGTAACTACCCTTGAAACTCACACAAGTGGTTTCTTAGGTGTTTCGCACCCCGTTTTTACTTGTTTTTGTGTTGTTTTTAACCCGTTTTTGACCCCCTTACCTACGGTCGAACTTGGACTAGGGCGTGTGATAGCTCGAAACGAGCGTATCGTTTAAAGGGTCCTAGTGTGCTTTACAGCACCGTGTTCGCCTATCTAGAGCTCCTGTAATCCTCAAAACAGTCCGTTTCCTTTGGGGGAAAAGGGCAAAAGCCTATTTGCTTGTGGAGGAAAGGGTGAGGGCTTTATCCCACATGCTCACTTTACTCCTTGGGGAGTGGGCTACATATAGGGCACAACTTCCCATAAGCTCTCACTTGAGAGAAAGCTATGGAGGCTCACTCTCCTATATATATATATCAAAAGACCGAGACCGAGACCGAGGCCGGGGTCGTGGGTCAATTGGGGTTCTTTCTTTTCAAAATTTTTTTCTCCAATTAGAAAATCTTTCCTCTCCACATGTTTGGTTCTTTCTTTGAAAATAAAATTTAATTTTTTGTTTTTTATTTTTTATGATTTTTTTTATTTTTTATTTTCTATTTTTTTTTGTGAGATAAGTTTTCTAGGGTTTCCTTAGGGTTCAGCCTTGGCCGCGGTGCAGTTCGCACACACAGCATAGATCTGGGGATTCAGAAATCCCTCTCACACCGCGGAAACCAGATAACAGAATGCACGCCCACAGGCGGAGCGGAAAAATAACAAAAAGAAACAGAAATGCAGAAGACAACTTGCAGAAACAGAGATTGAAAACCACAGGATTTTAGGGTTACATTTGACTCATATAGGTGACTTGGCCGTTCACACTTGGGCGCCCATACATGGCCGGCCGACCCTAACCCTTATCCTACTGATATCCAAGGTGCGCCTCTCATCGGCGATCACCCAATCCCTTCATCCTTAACATATGGTGCCGACAAGCCCGGCCCATGACTCAGAATATTTAAATTAATGACGTAAAATATAGTATGTCGCAATGTCCGCCATGGGTTAACATGCTGGGATTAATTACTTTTAATTCTCTCCTTCTCCAAAATGGAGGAGATACATCCATCAAATGTTGGCTCTAGTAGATTCTTTAAGGTTGTGAGACAAGCGCATTGTATTCCTTTGGCATGCTTTTTAAGATTATTGCAATTGCATCTTTATCTCTAAACTTAGTATTTAAGCCATCTAATTGGGTCATGATGCTTTTCATTTTATTGACAAACTGAGCCAAAGATTCATTAAAGTTCATTTCTAGACCATAGAGTAGCTCAATCTTTAAGTGAATTTCCCAGTTCTTTGCCTTAGCTCCAAACATGAAATTCAATGTATCCCATGTATCTTTTTTGTGTTCCATAGAGTCAATGTGATGAATAAGTCTTGCATGCAGGTGTAAATCAATGAGTGACAATGCTTGCTCATCTTTTTCAACCCACCCTTCACTTGGTTCACCTGGCGCATTTTCCTCAGTGACTTTCCACAATTTCTTGTGCATTAGAAGGCTCTTCATTTGTGTAGCCCATTGTGGAACCCTTCCCCATTGAAATTCTCTACGTGCAAAGTGATTCTTGTTGATGTTGCCATAATGAGAAGGTCTTACCAATGAGCTTATGATGCTTCAATTGGTAGTGTCTATTCTCATACAACTTGGCAAATGTGGATGCTTTAAGTAGTGCATGTGCTTCTAAATTTCAATTTTTTTTTGCTTCTAGAGCTTCTTGAGGATAGCCCCAATTCAAAATTAGTGATTTAGATGTGTAAAGATGCTCAATGCAACCTCAATTGCTCAATTGCATCCTCAATGCATCCAATTTATTACTAATGATCCTTAGTGATTAAGACTAAAAACAAGTGATTAGTAGGTTTGAGCTTGGAGGATCAAATTGAGCATGTGAAAGCCAGAATTGAAGGGGGTTTTTGCTCAAGGCTATTACCCTTGATGAGAATCAAAGGTTTGAGTGAAAAGAACCAGCTCAAATACATGAAAATGATGAATTTTCACTAGTAAATAGGCTACTGGTATTTCGGTTACTGTGCATCATAAGAAGCATTTGTCATGAAACTCGGTTTGTAGACTCCTCATAAAAGAAATCTCTCCAATTTCTTGTGTGGAAGAAGAATAGCGGGAAAGACCAGTTTGGCACAGCCAACGCTAAATTGCACCTATAGAGGTCGAATTAGGCGAAACCCACTAGTGTGTGTGTTAGAGGTGTGTCTAGGAGGGATTGAACAATGACTATAAGAATGTGATGAATCAAGCCTTAAAAATATGAACCACAAGAAGGGAGATGAAGATAATATTGGGATTAGTGACTAAAAATAACTATGAGCTAAGAAAGTGCAATAAGCTTGAATGGAGAGGGGAGTGGCTTGATACCATGTTAAGATTTATCGTACCTCCTAAAGAAGGTAATTAGTTTAATGAAACACTGAGCACACACTAATGACACATGATTAACTTAAACCTACGGTAGATGGTGCCTAAGTACACTCATAATGATGAGTGTATGAATTAGAAGGATTGGAACCAAGGAGCCAGAAAAGTTACGTATTGGCTCTCTATTAGTATATAGGACACCATGATTCGGCACATACAGGATGCCAAGTCTCCCAAGGAGGCGTGGGACACCTTGGTAAAACTCTATGAAATGAATACCAAGGCACGAAAGATACAGTTGAAGAATGAACTTCATACTGTGGAGAAAAAGAGTATGTCTGTGAATGACTATGCATTGAAGATCAAGGGTATTGTGGAATCCCTTGCATCTATTGGCATTTCAGTAGATGATGATGATAAGGTGGAAGTCTGTCTACGTGGTCTCGGGCCACAATACAAGGCATTCAAGACGTCTATTCAGACTCGGTAAAAACATTCCCAATTTCACAGATTTGGTGTCTATGTTGATTATAGAAGAGAAGAGCTTGGGTGAAGACCAACAGTCTTCACAAAACAAAAATAGTTCAGAGCAACAGGCCTTCTACACAAGTTCAGGAAGAGGACGAGGTAGAGGAGGCCATGGATGCGGCCAAGGAGGTGGCCGAACAGGTAATCAGAATTCTGGCCAACAGGAGCAACAACAACAGTCCCAGAATTCACAACAACAACAACACGCAGGTGGAAGAGGCCAATTCAAAGGCAGGGGGAGTCAAAGAGGTCGTGGAAATTGGCAAAGGCATGATACACGTGGATGCTTTTATTGTGGTAAGCCTGGACTGTTATAAGAAGCAGGCTGACATGCAAAATGGGAAATTGCAGCAAAATAACTATGCATCCTCAAGCACAAACAATGAGGATAAAGAAAGGTTGTTTGTTATGTAGCATGTCGTTAACACCATGTCTGAAAATGTTGAAGCAGCACATAAAGATGATGTATGGTACGTTGATTTAGGTGCTTCGAACCATATGACAAGTCATGGGGAGTGGTTCAAGGAGATGAAAAACCTTGAAAGACCAGGTTTTGTGAAAACAGGGGATGACACTGCTTATCCAATTGCCCATGTTGGAGATGTGCCATTGTCTATGTAGGATGGCAAAGTGAAGTACCTTGCACATGTACTTCATGTTCCGAATATAACAAAGAATCTGGTTTCAGTTGGTCAGATGATTGAGCAGGGTTGGGAGGTTCGGTTTAATCCTGATGGTTGTTATGTTGAAGACTTTAAAGACAAGTGCAGCTTGGTTGCAAAAGGCATCAGAGTGGGTAGAATGTTTACATTGAATGTAAACATGCCTGAAGTGAGTGCTGCGATGTTTGCAAATGGTTCAGGAATTGTTGCAGACACAGACATTTGGCATACAAGAATCAGACATGTGAATGTGCAGAGAATGAAGTCTATGCAGACTAAAGGAATTATGGTAGGGCTGCTAAAGTTTAAAGTTGAAGGTATGCAGAAAATATGTGAAGCATGCCAATTTGGAAAGCAAACAAAGCATGTATTTCCACGTGAAAGAAATGTGAGCAAAAATGCACTAGATGTTGTACATTCACATGTATGGGGTCCTACGAAGACCATGTCTATGGCAGGCTACAGGTATTATGTGACATTTATTGATGACCACACAAGGAAAGTGTGGGTATACTTCATGAAGGAGAAGGGTGAGGTGTTCACTCATTTTCAGAATTTCAGAGTTATGGTGTTGAAAAGCAAACAGAGAAACATGTAAAGTGCCTAAGATCAGATGGAGGGGGAGAGTACTTCTCCAATGAGTTCTCTGAATTTTTGAAGAAGAATGGTATTCAGAGACAGTTTACATGCAGATACACTCCGCAAAATGGAGTTGCTGAGAGGAAAAACAGGCACATTGCTGAGATTGCGTGAGCATTGATGGGAGAGAAGAATATGACGCATAGCTATTGGGCTGAGGCTATTTCTACAGCAGTTTACATCATGAACAAGACTCCAACTGCAGCCATACATGATGTAACTCCAGAGGAGAGGTTTACTGACAGAAAACCTGATTTGTCTCATCTGAAAGTCTTTGGATGCATTGCATATGTGCATGTGCCAGATGAGCTGAGAACTAAGGTGGATCCAAAAGCTAAAAAATGTGTGTTTATTGGGTATTCCCTTGAGCAAAAGGGATAAAGGTGTTATAACCCTGCTACACGTGAGTTGAGGGTAAGCAGGGATGTTGTTTTTGATGAGATGAGCAGCTGGTATGCGCTGGAAAAGAAGTTGTTGGGACTGATGTGAGTGGAAATGTGGTTGCACAGAATGCAAGTCAGCAACAATCACAGTCTTTGAGTAGACCAGGAGAGTCCTCATCTATTGGTTCAATTGATAGACCATGGAGTGGCAGGCTGCGTCATAATACTAGTCCTGCAAATGTGATTAGTACATCACATAAAGGCAAAGAGAAAGTGATTGAGACCCTTAGTATGCCTGACATTTCAGCAGGGCATTCTCATGTTGATGGAGAGTCTAGTGGCTCAGAGATGAGCCTTGATGAGGATCTTGGGATACCACCTATGAGAACACCTGGTGTAAAGAAGGCTATGGAAGCCATGAATGCAAAGTTGTGAAGATCTGGGAGAGTGAAGAATCCTGTGCAGAGGTTTACCTATGATGGCTATGTGGCACATCACTATACATACATGGCAAAAGTTGTACAGGTTGTAGAGCCCACATGCATTGATGAGGCTGTTGGAAATGTGTGTTGGGAGAAAGCTATGGATGAGGAGATGGATGCACTATATGGAAATGAGACATTGCCTGAAGGCAAGAAAGCCATTGGATGCAAGTGGGTGTACAAAGTAAAACATAACAGTGATGGAAGCATAAGCAGGTAAAAGGCTAGATTGGTAGCCAAGGGATATTTTTATGCTTTGTAAATGTTGAATTAAAATTTGATGCTATGCCTTGATGGAAAGGCCACCCCCTTCTCTTCTTTACAATTCAGCCCTTCTCAATCCTAGAAAGTTTAATTAAAAGATTGATTAAACTCTTTTCATTGTTTACTCTCTTGATTTTTAGAAAATGGAGTAGATTAGAGATATTAGAATTCAAATTGGATTAATTCAAGTCATAAATTGAATGATAAAATTGAGAAATGGTCAGCCATACAAAGGAGGTTATGGTAAAATTTTCTTAAATTTTATGAAACTAAAGTTTAGGTTATCTTAAAAGAGTAATTCCCTCCGTTTGTGCATTCTAAAAGATTTATTTTTATATCAAAAGTTCTATTCTCATTAAAATTGAATTTATGCATAGGAAGGATGCATAAAAAAAGATTTATTTTTATTTCAAAAGTGTCATTCTCATTAAAATAGAATTTATGCATAGAAAGATGCATAAAAGATTTATTTTTATTTCAAAAGTGTCATTCTCATTAAAATTGAATTTATGCATAGAAAGATGCATAAAAGATTGATTTTTATTTCAAAAGTGTCATTCTCATTAAAATTGAATTTATGCATAGAAAGATGCATAAAGGATTTATTTTTTATTTCAAAAGAGTTATTCTCATTAAAATTGAATTTATGCATAGAAAGATGCATAAAGGATTTATTTTTATTTCAAAAGTGTTATTTTCCTTAAAATTGAATTATGCATAAATAGATGCGTAAAGAATCTTTATATCAAAAACTAGAATCCTCTTAAATTCTATGTTTAACTTTTGTGAATAGAAGTGATGAGAATATGAGGCAAATAGATGTGATGAGATAAGATGTGAATCAGATAGATGATTGGATGGATGGGTGTGATGTGAATAGAGGTGATGAGATGTGAGGTGAATAGATGTGATGAGATAAGATGTGAATCAGAGGTGACGAGATGTGAGGTGAATAGATGTGATGAGATAAGATGTGAATCAGATAGATGATTGGATAGATGTGATGTGCATATAAGTGATGAGAATATGAGGTGAATAGATGTGATGAGATAAGATGTGAATTAGATAGATGATGATTGGATGGATGGATGTGATGTGAATTGGATGGATGCGAATGGATGGATGGATGTGATGTGAATAGAAGTGATGAGATGATTGGATGGATGCGGATGATTGGATGGATGTGATGTGAATTAGATAGATGCGAATGGATGGATGGATGTGATGTGAATAGAAGTGATGAGAATATGAGGTGAATAGATGTGATGAGATGTGATGGGAATTAGATAGATGAGAAGAATGGATAGATGGATATGGTGTGAATAGAGGTGATGAGAATATGAGGTGAATAGATGTGATGAGATAAGATGTGAATTAGATAGACGATGATTGGATGGATGGATGTGATGTGAATTAGATAGACGATGATTGGATGGATGGATGTGATGTGAATTAGATAGATGTGAATGGATGGATGGATGTGATGTGAATATAGGTGAATAGATGTGAGATGTGATGTGAATCAGATAGATGGGAATGAATGAATGGATGGATGGATGTGATGTGATGTGAATTAGATAGATGGGAATAAATGAATGGATGGATGTGATGTGAATAGAGATGATGAGAATGTGAGGTGAATAGATATGATGAGATGTGATGTGAATTAGATAGATGGGAATATATGGATGGATGGATGTGATGTGATGTGAATTAGATAGATGGGAATATATGGATGGATGGATGGATGTGATGTGAATAGAAATGAGATGTGAGGTGAATAGATGTGATGTGAATCAGATAAATGTGAATGAATGGATGAGATGTGATGTCATGTGAATCACAATGTAAATGAATGATATGAGATGTGAGTGAATGTGTATGAGAAGAATGGATGTGAATGAGAAGAATGGATGTGAATATGTGAAAGAATGGATGTGGATGTATGTGAAAGAATGGATATGAGATGTGAGTGAATGTGTATGAGAAGAATGGATGTAAATGAGAAGAATGGATGTGAATATGTGAAAGAATGGATGTGGATGTATGTGAAAGAATGGATATAGATGTGTATGTGAAAGAATGTGATGTGATGTAAAGAGATGAGATGTGAGATGTGGATGTGGATGAATGAGATGAGATGTGTATGAATGAGATATGATGTGGATAGAAGTGATGTGATATAATGGTGATGAGAATGAATGTGATGGATATGAATGAAATGTGATGTGATGGATATGAATGAATGTGATGGATATGAATGAAAGTGAATGTGATGGATATGAATGAATGTGATGTGATGGGATATGAATCGGGATAGATGTGAATGAATGAGATGTGAGGTAAAATGAATGAGATGTGATGTGAGTGAATGTGATGTGGTCTGAATGGATGAGATGTGAGTGAATGTGATGTGGTCTGAATGGATGAGATGTGAATGAATGTGCTGTGATGAGATGTGGATATGGGTAGATGCGAGTGGATGAGATCTGATGAGGATAAATTGAGGAAAGATGTGATGAGATGAAAATGATGTGATTGGATGAGAATAGGAATACTTATGAAATGATTGTGGAATTAATTAATGTGGTTTGATGTGGAGCAATGTGGAAAGACGAGAGTTCGTTATAAAAACTGTATTTTTGAACTATTTTTAAATGACTGTTTTATGTCAAGAATGCTGAAGAAGCATTTTGACCGTCTTGTGAATGAGGTCGTGGAGACCTAATCTGATAAAGTTGCAACAGCTGACGAAGAGTCATTGGAAGACGTCTCGGGTAGCAAGGTCGGCCGAGGTCTTGACCAGCCTCGGTTCGATTCAAATGGTGAGCTTTCGGTACGGTGGATGAGGGACCAAGGAAGCGGCCTATGAGTGAAGCGCTAGGTCACCTGCTGCGAAGGATCCTAGAGGGTGCTGACCATATGGTGCTCGAGCTCTAGGTTGCCGAGGATACCCACACGTGCATTGTGGAAGATATTAGAACAAGGAGTAAGAGTTGTTTTCTGAATTCGGGCATGGATCTGGTTGATTGACCTTGACGGAGATGAGTCCATGGCTCTTTTATATGGATCCGTTGGTTGATCTTGCTGATCTTCAACGGAGATTCCATTTTTGATATGTGAATATATTGCCGATGAGCTAGGAACTATCGAAAAGGCCCCTGAGTGGATAGGTGGTGAGCGTTATGGTTGCCAATGATGCCATAGGTACACCGATGAAGGAATGATTGGAAATAAGGATTAAACCGGAGATTTTGAGGATTATGATCAGTGACACGATGGTTTCATTAAAAGATTATTTTTTAAAGATATCTGATTCTATGAAAAAGGCAATTTCATATTGGGTGTGTAAGTGGTGTGACTAGTTTTAAGTTTGCATGAATATCCGGCTAGGGGGCCTGGGAACTCTTTTCCCTAGTACCCCGGACAAAACCTAACCAAATTCTTAATTGGATCCCATCACTACAGTGGTTGGGCAGTTGGCTAACCCACGGGACTGAGGCTGGACTGAGGCTGGACTGATGGATCCCTAAATTGAGACTCAATTCTGTTATGGTACGAAAGATGAAGTAAATCTCGGATAAAATTTTTAAAAAGAATCAATGGCTATGCCTCTCAATGAGGAAAAAAGCGTTGGTCGCTATGATCCAAGTGCAATCTTTTTCCTGAGATCTGCTGACTATGGGACTTACGGCTTCGGTCAGCAGATCAGTTCAGTTAGTTAAGGCTTTTGACTATGTTAGAGAAAAATTTATCCTGGAGGAATCACCCGTGCTTTCGGGCGAGGGAAGTTTTTTCGGGTTCGGTTTTGGAAGAACCGATGGATTAGTCTCTTGTCCGGATATCCGTGGTGGGCGAGGCCTTGAGTGTGGGACCTTGCCCCGCGCAAGAAGTGCTACTTCCGATGCTAGCACCCCTGAATTCATTACGCAGTGGGGACAAGGATCTTACAGTATAGCTTGGACATGTTGTCCAAGTATGGTATGATAGGCTGTAAGTCTATCTCAGTGCCATTGGATCAGAATGGCAAGTTGAGTGCAGATTCAGGAGAGATTTTGGAGGATCCTACTATGTATAGGCGCAAGTAGGAAGCTTGATCTACATGACGATCACCAGGCCAGATTTGAGCTATGCTGTTGGGTTAGTGAGTCAGTTTATGCATGTTCCTCGGAAGCCGCATTTGGATGCATTGAGGCGCATACTGAGGTATGTGAGGTCTACTTTGCATTGTGGACTATTTTATGAAATTGGGATAGAGATATGTGTACCCAGATGCTGATTGGGCTGGTAGTATCTCAGATAGAAGATCTACTAGTGGCTTCATGTTTTCTTTGGGGAGTGCTGCTATGACTTGGAGTAGCAAGAAGTAGCCTATGGTTGCTCTATCCAGTACAGAGGCTGAGTACAGAGGTGCTGCTATGGCAGCATGTGAGGTAGCTTGGTTGAGAAAGCTACTTGTAGATTTGGATCTATCCAGTACAAAGGCCGAGTACAGAGGTGCTTCTATGGCAGCATGTGAGGTAGCTTGGTTGAGAAAGCTACTTGCAGATTTGGGTCTATCAGTGGATAGACAAGTTATCATTTTCTGTGACAACATTAGCAGTATACAGTTGGCTAGGAACCCAGTCTTTCATGCTCGCACGAATCATATAGAGGTCCACTACCATTTTGTCAGAGAGAAGGTTTTGGCAGGAGACGTTGACCTTGTTTATGTTAGCACACAGGATCAGGTCGCTGACATTTTCACCAAAGCATTGGGTACAGAGAAGCTCTGCAGATTCAAAGCTTTGCTGGTGTACATGAGATGGAGTTTAGCTCGAGGGGGAGTGTTGAGATATCGAGCTCATCTAGTGAGGCTGTGGACACTGATGATCCACCGGTATGGTTGGTGAGATCATGGCGGCCAGTGGGATGACAGGCTATGTGAGAGCCATTCTAGAGACTGGCATAGTTATAGCGCCACCTCATTTAGTTGGGTTCACACTATAGAGAACCCTAGTATGTATTTGGTTGAGTACCTTTTCATATTGTGTGTACTCTTATCTTTATATATGGTGTGTTGAGTGTTGTGTGAAGATGAAGAAGATTTTCAGCCTCTCACCTTGTGTGTTCTCTTTTAGGGTTTTGTGAGTGTGTGTGCGCCAGCTCATTTAGTTGGGTTCACACTATAGAGAACCCTAGTATATATTTGGTTGAGTACCTTTTCATATTGTGTGTACTCTTATCTTTGTATATGGTGTGTTGAGTGTTGTGTGAAGATGAAGAAGATTTTCAGCCTCTCACCTTGTGTGTTCTCTTTTAGGGTTTTGTGAGTGTGTGTGTGCTTGCAACAAGAGCTCAAGCTCTCTTCTCCCCTGCATCTTTTCACCAACATAGGTTTGAATAGTTGACGTGTGAATGCCATCACTAGATGCTTTACACTAGGATGGTCGTCCGGTTCGTGATCCCATCTCTCGGACAAACATGGGTCTAACTTTGAATGTTACCAAAAAAATGAAACTCTTATGTGTATTAATCTTGAGTGCCTTCAGATGTGGTGCTATGATAAGTATTTGATAGTTTTGAACTTTTCATGGATGATAGCTTTATGTCGTGACCCCATCTCGGACAAACATGGGTCTAACTTTGAATGTTACCAAAAAAATGAAACTCTTATGTCTATTAATCTTGAGTGCCTTCAGATTGTGGTGCTATGATAAGTATTTGATAGTTTTGAACTTTTCATGGATGATAGCTTTATGGTAGATAATAAGGGAAGATTAAATTTTGAATTATTTTCTTGATGACACTTAGTCCTTTTTTGAAGTTTGTATGGTTTTCTTTTTATCTTTATTATCCAACAAGAATAGGAGGCTCAATGACCAAAAAAATAAAATACAAAAATAGTTGAACAAAAATCTCTAGTATTACCAACAAGGGAAACTTGAAAGTTTACCCTTTCATGATTTTATTGTGATGGAAATTCTAGATTAACATGCCCATAACCAAGGATATAAGTAAAGTTAGTCAGCTATCGTTGACAATAACGAATAATTATTGCTTCAACCTATTTGAGCAATCTAAGGAGAGTATTACTCTTCCTATAATATATGAGGTCAGATTTTATGGAGGAGTCGATAAATGAGTAGACTTATATTAGTGGATGGAGAGTGTCCCAGAAGTTAACCATGTTAAGCGTTGTACTTATTATATCATATAGGAAATATCATGAAATTTATATAGACCAGCTAAGTAAACACCTTTTCTTAAGAAAGAGAGTTTGAGTCTGAGAGACTTCTTGGATATTTTTTAGACAAGAGAAAGTGTCTCACCAAGAAAGCTTAGATAATGTCATTAAAGAAGTCCTTCATGGAGCCCAACTGAAACCATTCAAAGGGGTGAACAAAAGAATTTGGGAGAAGAAGTACAGGCTTGGATAGAGTCCTTCATGGAGCCCAACTGAAACCATTCAAAGGGGTGAACAAAGGAATTTGGGAGAAGAAGTAGAGGCTTGGATAGAGTCCATGGGGGATGAGTATTTTGATGTAGCAAAAATTGTGAGAAATGCCAGATTAGTTGGAAGAACTATTGTCAATCCAACCACGACTGGAACTAGAATGAGTTTTCATGGGATGCTATGAAAGTACACCTTCGTTGTTGAAAGGTTTTGTCCTCCAAGATTTCACAAGGATAAAATGAATGAATTTTTGGAGCTAACCCAAGAAAGGAAGACCCTAAAAGAATACCACCAAACTTTTGTTAAACTTTTCCAATTTTCTCTAGAGATGGATGAGATAACTCTTCTCCATCGATTCATTTGAAAGCTTAATCCGCCTTTGAATTATGTAAGATCCCTGTTCCCACCGCGCAACGGATTCGGGGTGCTAGCAGCGGAAGTAGCACTTCTTACGCGGGGCAGGGTCCCACACTCGGGGCCTCGCCCATGGATATCCGGACAAGAGACTAATCCGTCGGTTTATCCAAAACCGAACCCGAAAAAACTTCCTTTACCCGGAAAGCACAGGCGATTCCACCAGGATAACTCTTTACTCTAACGTAGTCAAGACCATTACTGAACAAACTGATCCAACAAACTGATCCGACTGCACCTATAAAGGTACTCGGTCAGATCAAGGAAGAAACTTGCACTTGGATCATTTGGATCAACGCTTTTTTTCCCATCAAGAGGCACAACCGTTGATTCCTATCCATAGAACAATTACTATCCGGAATTTACTTCATCTATCATAATTATAGAATTTGAGTCTCGATTTACGGATCCATCAGTCTAGCCTAACCCCATCCAGTCCCATGGGTTAGCCAACCTCCCAACCACTGTAGTGATGGGATCCAATTAGGAATTTAATTAGGTTTTGTCCCGGGTACCAGGGAAAAGAGTTCCTAGGCTCCCTAGCCGGAAGTTCATGCAAACATAAAACTAGTCACACCACTTACACACCCAATATCAAAGTGCCTTTTTCTGAGCATCAACTAACTTTAAAACAATCCTTTAATGAAACCATTATATTACTAATGACAATCCTCAAAATCTCTGGTTGAATCCATATTTCCAATCCTTCATTCATCGGTGTACTTATGGCATCATTGGCAACCAGAACGCTCACCACCTGTTCACTCAGGGGCCTTTTCAATAGTTCCTAGCTCATAGTACCCGACAATATTTTCACATATAAAAATCAAGATGGAATCCTCGTTGAAGATCAGCAAGATCAATCAACAAATCCATATAAGAGAGCCATGGACTCATCCGTTGAGGACCAGCAAGGTCAGTCAACCAGATCCATGCCCAGTTTCAGAAAACAACTCTTACTCCTTGTTCCAATATCTTCCACAACGCACGTGTGGGTATCTTCGGCGACCCACAGAGCAGCCCGAGCACCGTATGGTCAGCACCCTCTAGGATCCTTCGCAGGTGACCTAGCGCTTCACTCATAGGCCGCTTCCTTGGTCCCTCATCCACCGTATACCGGAAGCTCACCATTTAGGTCAAGACCTCGGTCGACCTTGCTACACGAGACGTCCTCCATTGACTCTCCGTCAGCAGTTGCAACTTTAACAGTTAGGTCTCCACAAGACGGTCAAAATGCTTCCCCAGCATTCTTGACATAAAACAGTCCTTTACAAACAGTCACAAAATACAGTTTCTAAATCGAACTCTCGTCTTTCCACATTATCCCTCCTTAGTCCACACTTATTCCACATTCCATTCAATGTGTACTCATTCTCATCCATTTCCTCATATCGACGACACATTAATTCACATACACATTCACATTCACATCCATACATCCACATCTACATGCATACATCCATTTTCACATCCTCATTTATACATCCACATCCCATATCCACATTCATACATACACATCCATATCCACATTCATACATACACACCCATATCCACATTCATACATACACATCCATATCCACATCTATACATCCACATCCACATCCACATTCACATTCATACATCCACATCCACATTCCCATTCACATCTATACATCCACATCTACATCCACATACATACATACATCCACATCCGTATCTACATCCATACATCCACATCCACATTCACATTCACATTCACATCCATATATCCACATCTACATGCATACATCCATTATCACGTCCTCATTCATATATCCACATCCACATACATACATACATCCACATCCACATTCCCATTCACATCTATACATTCACATCTACATCCACATACATACATACATCCACATCCGCATTCCCATTCACATCTATACATCCACACACATACATACATCCACATTCACATCTACGCATATACATCTTCATGCATACATCCATTTTCACATTCATACATCCATACTCCCATCTCCACATTCACACATCCACATACATACATCCATTTTCACATTCCTATTCATATAACCCCATATGCCTTCACATCTAATCTTTTACATCACATCCATTCTTGTCCTATCACAACCCATATACATCTTATCCTATCACATACACTTCTTACCTCATCTCATACACATCTTATCACATCTTAATTCATCTTATCACCTGCTAACTTATTTCATAAGCATCTTATCACCTCTTATCACATCTTATACACCTCTTATCACATCCTATCACATCTCATATCTATTTATAGAATACAAGAGAATTCTTATATTTGATATAAGATTTCTTTACACATTTATTTATGCATAAATTCCATTTAAGGATATTAATACTTTCGAAGTAAAAATCAATCTTTTATGCACCTTCCTATGCACAAATTCATTTTAAATGAAAATCACACTTTTGAATTAAAATTCAATCTTTTATGCATCTTCCTATGCATAAATTCAATTTAGATGATAATGACACTTTTGAATCAATCTTTTATGCATCTTCCTATGCATAAATTCAATTTGGTAGGAATTACACTTTTAGAATAAAAGAATTTCTCTTATGCATCTAAGTTATGCATAAAATCCATTTATGATGAAAATCACACTTTTAGTATAAAAAATATATCTTTTATGCATACTTTCCAGTGCTTCTCCAGATCAAGGACCCTACAAGAGGAGAGCGAGTCCAGAGCGTCTGGATTCCAGATTGTCTCATAGAGGAGCCCGAGATTACGACCAGAGTTGAGCAGGTCTGGCAGGAGCTTCAGTTCAGGAGAGGATCGGCAGCCAGCGATCTTGACAGGGGTTTGCAGGAGATCAGTAGGATGCTCAAACAGGCTGCCCTGGACCGTCTGGAGGCTTTCAGAGAGCAGGAGAGGAGCCTGCGGAGGAGTCTAGCTTCCCTTCAGAGACTTCAGGAGAGGGAACCTACGAGCCCTTGGATTTCAGAGCAGATGGAGTCAGCTCGCATAGAGATCAGATCCATCGAGGAGAGGAGGGTGGAGTTCCGATTCCATGCTCGGGCTTCTTTTTGGACATAGCCTGGAGACAGAGTGACTCGAGATTTCTTTGAGGTGACAGGGCCTCGCTTCAGACGAGAGGGTCTCAGGCGTCTTCGACAGGCTGATGGCCAGGTAGTGGTGGATTCCCCCAGGGTTCGGGCGATAGCCACAGATTTTTACAGGGATCTGCTCTCTGCTGAGCCAGCAGATGACAGGGTGAGAGAGGCTCGGGAGGTAGTCTGGAGCTTCACGAGACCGGTTGTGCCGGCCCATTTGCAGCACTCCCTTCTCTCCCCTTCTCGGATACAGAACTAGAGGAGGCTCTTCTGGCACTTCCTCGGGGCAAATGCCCAGGAGAGGACGGTCTCTCAGTGGCTTTCTTCCAGAGGTACTGGGGTCTCTTGCATAGGGGTTTCAGATTGTCATTCCAGGAGATTATGGAGTCGGGAGACATGCCGGACAGCATGGCAGAGGGGTTGATTCACTTGATCCCCAAAGAGGGAGGAGACAGACTGGAGATTAGACAGTGGAGACCGATCACCTTGCTAGGCATGGCCTACAAGGTCCTAGCTAAGGCAATCAGCAGGCGGCTTCAGCCTCACCTTCCGGACATCATCCACTCCACGCAGACAGGCTTCATCCAGGATAGGAGCATCCTGGATAACATCTTCTCTTTCTGGGAGGCTACGGCTTTGGCTAGATTTCGGCAGGAGGATCTAGCAATGCTCCTTCTCGACTTCGAGAAGGCATATGATCGGCGGGTGGACTGGGCCTTCTTGGAAGGCACTATGGAGAGGATGGGCTTCCCCCCTCAGTGGATCCGTGGGGTCTTTGCACTCTACACATCGGCTCATAGCCAGGTGCTGATACAGGGCGTGCGCGGAGAGAGGTTCCAGCTCTCGCGCTCGGTGCGGCAGGGGTGCCCCCCTTGGCGCCCTTTCTTTTTCTTTTTGTGGGGCGGAGGCCCATGAGCACTTTCTTGACGGCACAGGATACATGTTTGCGGGGCCTCCAGCTCCCCATCCGCACACCGGAGGAGCTCCTAGACTCGGAGTTTGCGGATGACACTGCTGTCTATCTTCAGGGAGGGGAGGAGAACCTCCGTCGCTTCGCCTCAGCCATGGACAGGTTTTGCAGAGCTTCGGGCGCTTTGATCAACTGGCACAAGTCGTGTGGGTTGTGGGTCAGTTCTGTGCCCCCCCCGACTTGGAGGCCAGTTGATGGGTTTCAGTGGTTGCCCCCGGCACTACAGTGCGCTATTTGGGATGCTATGTGGGCATTGACATATCTCCGGAGTAGCAGATAGCCCCCCTTCTTCTGAGCATTTGGAAGAAGCTTCTGTATTGGAGTACCGCTCGTTTATCTCTGGGGCTGGCCGAGTGGTTGTGGCCAACCAGGTTCTACTTGCTACCATGTGGTACATCACTTCTTGCTGGGCCTTCTCTCGGGCGTGCATTGGCCAGGTGCAGAGGCTCATCAGGAACTTTCTTTGGTCCGATGGCAACGGGCGGCCCGCCAGGGCCAAGGTGGCATGGGCTGTGATCACTCAGCTGAGAGAGAGAGGCGGCCTGGGCATAGTTGATCCTATTTGCCAAAGCCGAGCTTTGCTTGGCAAGTTGGTGGTTCGTGGCCTCCTACCAGGCAGCACTGAGCCGTGGAAGGAGTTTCTTGTTTCCAGGATTCTCAGCCGCACTCCTTCTCTTAGCGGCCCCTGGATCCCCAGCATCAGGTGGATCTTTACAGAGCAGCGATCCAGAGGAGTGGGCCTTGGCTTCGAGGAGCGTTTTGCAGCTAGCCTTTTGAGGGCCTGGGAGCATCTGAGGCCGTCACTCTTCCAGACTCCCCCGGGCACCGATGAGGAGCGCCTGAGGCAGCCATTGATCTGGAACCCCTTGATCCGACTTCCCAGTGGTCATATGGTTGGATCGCGATCTCACGTGTCGTGGGGCCCATTGAGCTCCGGCCCAGCCCACCAGTCCGTAGACGACTGGATATGTTTTCAGCAGCTGCCTCTAGAGGCTCAGGAGAGGAGACTCAGCAGGATGAGGGGCAGAGAGTTGATGAGACAGGACATTGAGGCGGCCATCCCCCGGGAGTGGCGGACTCTAGTACAGGACCCTCCACCCCCACAGTGGATGGGCGTCTTTACTCAGCATGAGATCCTTCTAGCGGTCTACGGCTCAGCAGAGAGAGTCGCCCCACTCACTTTCGAGGTGGGAGAGGGAGGCCAGCTTTAGAGGACCCGACTAGATTTGGATGAGTTCCAGGGTTGTATTTTTCAGAGGGTGCGGGTGGTCGGCTTTCATCAGAGACAGTGGCATGTAGACCCCTCACCGGCCTCGATAGGGGAGGACTTTTCTTGGAGATTATGGGCTTGGGACAGCAGGCCTCTTATTCGCCTTCAGTGGGATCCAGGCGAGTGGCTTTGGCGAGATCCCTACTCGGCCCCTACCAGCCCAGGCACCCCCTTTTTTCAGTACACAGCGAGGCTGGGGCAGCGGATCTAGAGGCACAGGATAGCGGGCACCCCGGCGGCGGTCGAGCATTGGCGACGATAGGGACTCTCCCCTGCCTTCCTTAGGGACTTCTGGCAGCACCTTTGGGCCAGCCGGCCCCGGAAGGTGACGCTTTTTCTCTGGCTTACAGCGCATAGAGGACTGGCTGTGGGGGCTTGGTTAGCTTTTGGCAGACCTGCCCTCGGTGCGGCCATGCACAGGAGTCGCAGCGGCACTACTTATGGGATTGCCCACAGGCATAGTAGGTCTGGCAGCGCGCTCTCAGGATGATTTTTGCAGGCTCGCTAGGTGAGATGATGGTGACGTGGGGTGCGGTGGCTTGGGCCACGGACAGCGGCCCGGCCCTTGGATACGAGGACGTCCCTGGCAGTGTGACCATCCAGGTCTCTGACAGGGCGATGGCGGTGGTTCCGACGCCAGACTTCTCTTCGGCAGTCTCCCAAGAGGGGGACGGGCACAGATGGGAGATGATTAGCAGCATGACGGCTTGGCACATATGGAGAGCCCGATGCAGGGAGGCCATAGACCACCAGGCGACTCCAACGGCGGAGGTCATACAGGCCCTCTGGGTGGACATCATTCACACCTTGATGAGGGGAAACTTCAGGGCGACTCGGATTGCATGAGAGATCGCCGCAAGGCATTCCTCCACACTTGGCAGCCTGGCGAGGATGTCACTTGGCACTACAGGCCTCCAGTTTGGCTCTTCTCACCTCCCGCATGTACTACTAGGTAGCCCCCCTAGAGAGCGGCCAGCCACGAGGGTGGAGCTCCGCCGGTGTTCACTGTGTTTATTATCCCTCCTTGTGAGGTGAGCTTTGTAGCCTTATGGTGTTTTCTCATTAACTAATAGAAGGATCATTTTTCAAAAAAAAAAGTTTTCATATATGGAACATATCTAGAAGGACGTGAGAACTTCCATGTTAATCAGGAAGAGGTCTCCTAGTTCAAGAGGAACATCAAGCCCACCCTTGGCTAAGAGGAATCGTGAGCTAGAGAAAAATCAAGATCAAGAAATAGGGATAACAGGGTTAGAGAGAAGATCTCCGACTCGTAAACATCGCATCAAGACTTTTCAAGAAAAAAGATGTTTTAGATGCCAACAACAAGGTCATCAAGGGAAAAATTGCCCTTTCCTATCGAGATCATTGTTGGCCGGATCAGAAGAAAGACCAATCTTTCAAACAACAAGATTAGAAAGAAGAGCTCTCCGTCACCTATATATAAAGAATAAAGACATCGCAATGAGCTTTTCCATGAGAACAAATGCTTCAAGTGTAAACAACATGGCCTCCTGAGAGGAAATATTTCCCTAACTAACCAAGGACCCTTCTCTTTCTAAATCATGGAAAGGGGAAATCCAATAGGATGGGCCTATGTCAATCCAAGAGGTGAGAATGAGGCCTAGAATATCCAAACTAGGAAGAAGTTAGAAATTTTGATATAGATTATACATATGATGGGTTAAAGATAGCCAAATTTAACAAGTGTTTCTATGAGTAAATAGAAGTTGATTAGTGCAAGATTCATGTGAAGTAATGTACATGATGAATAGACAATGCTAAGGCTATGTATCTTGTTATCATAGGTCAGATCGCATAAAGGATTGATCCCCTTACGTTTTTCCATGGCAATTTTGGAAGTACCATATTACATGGGGGGTATGGAATAAGGAATTCATAAGGTAGGATTAGGGATATTAAAGAATCGGTTCATATCATATAAGAGTGTATATGGATGCATGAACTTAGGATAATAAGGCCAATTAACTTTAGAATAATGAAGACATTTTGGAAGCTCAACAAAATGAGGTAGATATATGAAAGAAGGGACTCTTAGGAACAATTTTTAGATAAAAGAATATTTCTATCCAATAAATGGGGACACCACTTTGGGAGAGAGAGAAGGATTTACTTAGAGATTACCTTGAGATGAGGACATCTTGAATCTTTTAAGTGGGAGAGAATGTAAGATCCCTCCCAAGCCATGTAGCAATTCTCTTTTAATATAGGTTTCAAGAAGAAAGAGAGTGCTCTTCGAGAGAGACTATAAGGCTAGAAATGTTAAGAAAGTGATAGAGTAAAAATATTAGGTTCAAAAATCTGAAAAGAAATAAGAAGATAAGAATAGATCTATTAAGAGATAAATATATCCAAAAATAAAATTTTGAATTTAGGTGATAGGATGTTATATTTAGAGTACTTTTACATATTTAGAGTCCATGCGCACTAAAAATATGAAAAATCAACGCGTTTCTAAAGATGGCACGTTTGCGGCTATATACAAACGTTTTTGCCTATTCTACACGCGTTGGCTTGTACACCAAATGCCCTCCGGTTATTTTGACTGGTTATACAATCATATTCTAAATTTTTATCAACAAAGAGTTATGACCAAAACAATTTGCTCGTTCTATTAGGGTCTCTACACAGGAAAACTGTAAGAAGGCAGCAAGTAGCCTTAAGGTAATTCTAGACCTTGAGATATATAGATCCCTTCATTCATATCTAATCTCTTAGAAGAGAAGGCTAGATTACTATGGTCTTTTGGAGGAAGAGACCACAACTCCAAAGTTTTCTTTAAAGGAAGAATAGTATGCCATAGCCCATGAGAGAGAAGGCTACTCTGCCATAGTTTTGCCATAGTCCTTCAAAGAGAGAAGAGTTAGAGTACGAGTGAGAGGACATTAATCTCGGGGATGGTCAAATAATTCCATTTCTACAAGAAGGTATTAGGAGACTCTCCATTCTCCTATTTCAAGTTCTAAAGCTCTTGTTAACGAGCGAAGGCAACAATAAAGGATAAATTTTTACATAATTTGTATAAGGTATATATATTTTTAGTTTTTCAATTATATATCATTCTTGGGGGTTGAGGTATGGTCCCAGCTTCTTGATTAATTTCTAGAGTAGTGATTTATTTAATTGATTTACTAGTTAAAGTTTAAGTAAGATAAAAAAATTTATAGAAATAGTATAATGAATTATTGAAAAGAAAAGATTTTTTCTTGATTTCTATGGATATGTTTGCTAGTTTCATTACTATGGATATGTTTGCTAATTTTATTTCTAATCTGCAGGTACATCTTCTCCCCTACTTTGCTAACTTCGCTCTAGGCTTGCATAGTCGTAGGCGGAGGCAATAGCAAGCCCGAGAGTCAGCCTAGGGTAATCCCCTCCTATGGCACTGGGAATTGGATTTCCATCGCGCAAGGGTGAACATGTGATAATGATGTTGCCTTGTTCTGCGGGCCCAGGCTAGTGCGGTGAATTAGCCCACCTCATGAGTAGACGTCCCCTCTGAGGAGCGGGAGGGTTTGGTACAAGCTGCAAGACCTAAGGGGGTAATAGGCCAGCTTGGCTCTCGCCGACTGGTTGATGGCGAGAGAGTATGGTCCCTGAGGTATACCCGACTGGTTTAGGCTGGAAGATCAAATTCTAGATCATCGGTGGATTGGTATTGGTTTGGATATGTCTATGGACATGGATATGGAAGCTTGGAATCAGCTATTGACCCTGTTTCAGTATCTCTTTTATGAACATTTTGTTATAGGAATTGTTTAATGTAAATATTGTTCTCAAAGGTTGTTTTAAGGAACATTGTGTAAGATCCCTAATTAAGGAACCTGTTTTTATATGTTTCACAGTGTGGTAGGACCTAATTAGATAATAAAAATGATTGGGTGTGTGGGTGGAAAGTGGGTGGATGGATGCCTCGATGGATTGGGTGTGTGGGTGGATGGATGCCTCGATGGAATCATCCTATGGATGGGTGGATCCAATGAGTCGGGTAACTTTCCAACATAATTATTATTTACAATCCATAATAGAATAGCGCCCAAACAAGTTTTGTTTTTAGGAGAATGAGTCAGTGGTCGTACCTCATAAAGAAAAGAGGAAAAAGGCATTGGTTTCCATGTACCAAGTGCGGACTTGTTCCATCCTCAATCACACACATTGAGTGCCGATTGATTAGAGGAATAGATTCCTATTAGAATAATTACGTTTCTCCTACGAGATAGAGTTAGGTCCCTTCGTTTGCTTGTATCCTCATATTTCCAAGAGATCGAGGTGTCATCAATCGAAGACAAAGGGGACTTAGCTTCCTATCAAAAGGATCCCCTTGAGCCAGCTAGGGCGGGGACCTTACAAGGTTGAAGAAATTGGTATAACGGGTTATGAGTCGTCTAGCTCAAAAATCTTAGATGAAGAACTTGGAATCCCAGCCTTACGTACTCCAGGTGTAAGAGGCAAGAGAGATATGTTCCTCCACATGCTAGAGCATAGGGTGTACAAAGTGATCCACAAGTTTTGAGAAGTTCAAAAAGGATTAGGTATCGAGTGGAGAGATTGACGTATGATGGGTATGTAATGCATTATGCATACATGACATCAATGATAGGGCATGTGGAACCATCATGTTTTGGAGAAGCTATTGGAAAAAGCATGTATGGCAGAAAGCAATGGATGAAGAAATGGATGACTTGGTTCATAATGACATATGGGACTTGGTTGCATTACCAAGTGGAAAGAATGTCATTGGTTGCAAAAGGGTGTATAAAGTGAAATGTAAGTCGGATGGATCAATAGAAAGGCACAAAGAAAGGCTGGTCACGAAAGGATATGCACGTTTGGATTATGATGAGACATTTAGCCATGTGGCTAAGATGGGAATAGTGTGATCTATGATTGCATTGGCTGCATCAAATGGTTGGGAAATGCATCAGATGGATGTAAATAATGCATTTATAAATGGTGAATTGCAAGAAGAAGTGTTCATGGAGCAACTAAAAGGCTATGTACATCCTAAATATCCTACACATGTATGTAAGTTAAAGAAGGACTTGTATGGATTGAAGCAAGCACCACGTGCTTGGACAGACAAGATAAGCAGGTATCTCATTAGCATTAGTTTTCATGTGGGAACATTAGATTCATCACTATATGCAAAGAAGACAACACATGGTATTGTGGTGATTTTATTATCTATGTAGATAACTTGATTGTGACACAGGTGATTCAAGCAAGGATATTGCTGATGTGAAAGCTTCATTATGTGGTGAATTTGATATAAAAGACTTAGGAGAATTGAGATACTTTCTTGGCATTGAAGTGGTGAAAACAAAGAAAGACATTTGGTTGGTTCAAAGATAGTATGCATTGAACATGCTAGCAAAGTATGGCATGACAGGTTGTAAGCCAATGAGCACACCATTGTAGCAAAATGTGAAGCTAAGGGCTAATTGTGGTGAGGATATTGAGGATGTGACAATGTATAGAAAGATGGTTGGTAGTTTGATATACATGACTATCACTAGACCGGATTTATGCTGTACGGTTGGGCTTGTGAGTCAATTTATACAAAGCCCAAGAAAACCACATTTGGATGCAGTGAGAAGAATCTTGAGATATGTGAAATCTACAACACATTATGGATTCCTTTATGAGTATGACAAAGCTATGGATGTTCATGGATATACATATGCAGATTGGGCAGGTAGGTCTTATGACAGAAGATCTACTAGTAGCTATGCTTTTACATTGGGATGTGTAGTGGTGAGTTGGAGTAGTAAAAAGCAACCCACAGTTACTTTATCTAGCACAGAGGCAGAGTATAGAGGACCAGCTATGGCTGCATGTGAGTTGGTATGGATGAAAAAGCTACTCGAAGATTTGGGACAACAATGTGATAGGAAAGTTGTCATACACATTGTGACAACATGAGCAACATACAATTGGCAAGCAATCCAGTCTACATAGAGGTCCATTATCACTTCATCAAGGGATAAAGTGTTGGATGGATAGATAGAGTTGACATATGTGAAGACAGAAGAGTAGGTTGTAGATATCTTTACCAAAACCACTTGGTAAAGAGAAGTTTGAGTACTTCAGAGACATGCTTGGAGTACATGAGATAGATATGGTGAGATTGAGGGGGAGTGTTGAGAATGCAAGCTTATCAGGATCTGGTGGATAGCGGTAGCAAGTGGACACCAGTCTAGTAGTGTGTGTGTGTGTGTGTGTGGACAATAATGGTCGCGTCCGGTTGGCCAAGTGTGTGGACAATAATGGTCACATCCGGTTGGCCAAGTGTGTGGACATTAGACTTAGGTTATTTTAGTGTGAACTTATCACTAGTGTAGTGTGTTTTGTTTTGTGCGTGCAGTGAAGGAAAGCTATGGATCTTCTCTATCATGTAAATGTTTATGGTTTAATAATAAGAGCTAATTAGGGTTTGCCTCTCTACACTTGTGTCGAGTTCATCTCTCCTTTCTAGACTGTTAATGGTGTGATCACATTAACATGTTATTAATGTCTATTAATAACATACAATTTTGCTTAATTACGTAAATACTAAATCTCAAAGTATTAGCTTTCTCGATGTTCTTAGCTATGGCCAATAAGAAAGCAAGAATAACAAAGCAAGCAAGAATGACCATACAGTAAGATTAGGTTCCATTTGTCTTTCCCACAAATGGCACTAGATGTCCAACGAGGCCTACCATGATGCCAGAACATTCACTGGTTTTTGTTGGGAAGAACTCCAACAAAAATCCTTCAACATGTTTAAGCATATTCTGACACATCCCCCATATTTTAATCACCTAATTTTTCTAAACCTTTCTTCCTTGTTAACACCGATGCCAGTGGATCCGGTACTAGTGTAGTCCTCATGCAGGATGGTCATTCTCTCACGTAAGAAAGTCATAAACTTAAACCATCCAAAACTAAATATAACACCTATGATAAATAACTTCTTGTTTTTGTTCATGCACATCGTATGTGGATACATTATTTAATGGGTTTTGAGTTCCTCATTAAAACCACTCACTTTAGAGTATACGACATCTACTATCCAGCCGCTAATATCTGACCGTCACATGAAACGGGCATCATTTATTCAAAGTTTTCATCCTCTCATTCAATAGCAACCAATAGAGTATATGACATCTACTTACCCAATCGTTATCTAACCGTCACATGAAATGGACATTATTTATTCAAAGTTTTCATCCTCTCATTCAATAGTAGCAACCATGAAATAATTATTCATATCATGATGTATTTCTTTTCTTTGAAAAGCGTTTATGCATAACTCTTCCATTTAGACATTTACTTCTGCATAATCTCCCTTACATTGGTCATAGAGGAATCATTACTATTCTCAAAGTTATACTAGATGATTTTTATTGGCCTAATGTAAAGAACGATGTTTCAATCACGCAAATAAGAAATGCAAGCCTTTTTCTTTCAAACAAGATGATCATGTTTGGCTTCATGTCGAAAAAAGAAGAGTCAAGAGTAGACAAACACCCCGCAATTAAATTAGCCCGTAGATTTTACGGCCCATTCAAGGTTCTAACAAAATATAATAACAATGCCTATCGTCTAGATATTCCATCATATTGGCATATTCATAACTCTTTTTGTAATAAAGTAGATTTGGTATGCACATGCACATGGGGGATGGGGGCTAGACACTTGGGCTTAGGGTCATTTACATGTGTGTTTTTGGGGGACTTGGGCTATATTAAGCATAGGGATCATGGACATTGTGCCTTTTTATGATCTTTTACTCTATAGACATCTTGTCTTCTCTTTTGTCCAAGCTTTCAGGGCTAATTCATGGCAGTCCTTCCATGTTTAGGTAAAGTTCCTCTCTAGGATGAGTGGGACATGTTTGTACTCCATGCTAATGAGTGCAACCCTTCGGTCCCCTTCATTGTATTGGTATCAGAGCTCTTGGTTTAGATCTTGATGCTTTGATTAGGGATTGATTAGTACTGAATTTTTTTAAGAATTGGTTTCTTGGTTTCTTACACAGTTTTCACATTTGCTCATTTTTAATTTGAGAAGATTAGTAATAAATTTATATTAATCTTTTTCAAATTTATAGTAATCATTGTTTTTTAAAACCCTTATCCACTGTACTCCTTGATTTCTTGAATTTCTTGAAATTATCTTGATTCTCGGGATTAGGGAGCATTATATAAAAATTTCAACAAACCAGTTTTGAGTGATTTCTTGCATTATCTTGTTTAGGGAGCGTGCTTTTTCAAAGATTAATCCTTAAAGCCCGTAATTTTTTCAAGATTGAAACCGTAGATTGCCAATTTTATGAGTTCTTTGAAAGAAAATTGCAAGAAGAAGGTGGTTGTGCAAAATCTTGGTACAGTTTTAAGAAAGTGTGGACAA
Source organism: Cibotium barometz (assembly GCF_041138505.1). Taxonomy (NCBI): domain Eukaryota; kingdom Viridiplantae; phylum Streptophyta; class Polypodiopsida; order Cyatheales; family Cibotiaceae; genus Cibotium; species Cibotium barometz. The sequence continues at coordinate 25,234,411 of NC_141062.1, read as the reverse complement.
GTTATTGTGTAGTTTTTCCAAGTGTAGAGATAAAAGATTCAATGGTAACCTTGGCCCAAAAGTGTACAAGAGAGAGACCGTGTACAAAGAATCCCACAAAATATCTAGCAAAGTCTTCAAGATCAGGCAGACAAACAAGTAAGAGATGTCCCATGAGTAGCCTCAGTAGTAACAGAGATGTCCCATTAGTGGCCTCTACCACCACCAGAACTGCAACGTCCAGCACTGCCACTAACGTCCAGCGCTGAGCAAGAGGAGGTGCAACGGCAGTAGGAGCAGCGTTGACAGTGAGTGGAGGTATCCCTCATCTAATGGGGGGGTCAGCAGGCTGACAAGCTCACTGCGCCAATCTCCCCAGCGTTTGTATGAGTAGTCACTTGAAAAAAACCCCAATCTCCCCAGCGTTTGTTGAGCTCATCAACGCAAAGAAGATCAAAGCAATGAGGAGGTGCTGCCAACTACAGCCGATGGAGGAGTTCACACACAAAAGAAAGTGGACCTCCGGCGAGGTCTGCTGGATGGGAGGCAACTCGGACTCAAACTTGACGTGCCATGCACACACTGTAGCATTGTTCAGCACCTTCATCGTCTCTCTCTCTCTCTCTCTCTCTCTCAGCTCAACGCAAGAGAACTGAAGGACTACTCGGTTTCGAATGAGATGGCACCTTCATCGTTGAGCTTGGTCTCTCAGCAGAGCTCAAAATTGCAAGGCAAGAAAAGAACAAGGGGAAAAAAAAAAGAAAAAGAAAAAGAAGCAAGAGGCAGCTCAGTGTTCACAGAGAACCCACCCCCAGTAAATCCTTACAATGCAACTGCAAAATTCATGATTTCATTTGTAGATTTTATTCTTGCAATTTTAAAGATTGACAAAATTTTAAGCATTTTAGTTAAATATTCTAGTAGAAAAACGTGTAAACATTGAAGAAAAACTTGTAAATTTTAAAATTGTAAGTTTTAAGATCTGAGAAGAAAAATATTCTCACTGAACACTCAAGAGGCCACCAAAAAAAAAAAAAAGCAAGAGGCTACCGCCAATGTGATGAAGTGAACTCAAGTTTTTTTAAAACTTAGGGTTCTTACCCTTTTCACACCCTCTTTTATTTCACACCATTTCCTACTCCTTGCCTTAATTTCTCAATTCCTTTAATTCATTTGTCCGCACTTTCTCTTCCATAGTGATATACACATGATGATGATGTATGTGATAGTGATGTGTGTGAGTCAAATCATGAGGGCATGATCTCGAGGGCAGAGATGGCAGCGAGCAGACTGAGGCATCGACACTTCTATGCCTATCGTCTTTCCTACGGATCATGTGGACACTCTAGTTGATCATGTGGTGACATTCTAGAGGATAGTGTGTATTTGATTAGTGATGCATCCATTAGCACACTTGGGATTATTGTATCCATTAGCACACTAGAGGTTAGTGATGGTACTCCTTATATGAGTGATAGAGATGCCTATGAGCATAGACTTGAGTTCCTAGTGTTAGATGTGTCAGGCTATTCTTCTAGGATTTCTATTTGTGGAGACATCGCTAATACGACCACTACTCCCAATATTCATAGCATTCCTGACAGCGTTTATGTTGATAGAGTTCATGTATTTAAGTAGTCAGGACAGTGCATGAGAGTAGCAATGATTTCATTGACGCGAGACATCCTAGTAGAATTATGCATATTGATCGTATCCACAATAGTAGATCATATGGCATAGATCTTACGAGATTTGCATTTAATCTAGACATCCCCTTAGATCCTATATTATCAGAGATAGATTTGTCATGGAATGGAGGTCACATAGAGGCATCATTGATGAAGATAGACCATGTTTATGAGGCTGACCTTGGGGACCTTACGGATGCCATCGATGATGATTTAGGAGACGATACCATTTATCTTTCATGTGGGGATGCCTCTTTATTTTTCAATTATAACTATGATGATGTTGATGATCATATTGTTATTTTAGATCATCATACACATATAGAGGGTTTTGCACATGAGGAGATGGTGCATGGTTTGACTCATGGCCATATACCTATTGATGTAGTGGATCATTTCTTTGACTTTTCGAGAGACACTACATGGGATGACGACATTGGTTCACTCTTACCCTCACATGATGCCAACCTTGAGAGATATGTTCTTTTGGCTCCTATGGGTGCCGACACGATCCTATCTTCTTTAGAGCTAGGAAATTTACTTTTTGATGCATTATATGTCATTTGGGATGCATGGTATTTGATTATGTGGCGCATTATGTGGATTTACATGCATCGCATCCAAATTTTCATATGAGCGCTTTTTGGGACCATGGATTTGAGCTCATGGCCATTGTATCCTTTTATGATCTTTTACTTTATAGACATCTTTCTGCTTGGAGCTTTTGCCCAAGCTTTCATGGCTAATTCATGGCAATCCTTCCATGTTTAGTTGCTACTCCCTAGGATGAGTGGGATATTTGTGTACTCCATGCTAATGAGTGCAACCCATAGGTCCCCTTCATTGCACTTTTCACATTAGTCTACTAGCACCATTCATCAGAGACCCTCTTCCTACTGCATACCCAATTTATGATAACCCTCCAATATTAGATGAAGATTCTAAAATCATAGGACCAGAAATTATTTTGGACCGTGAGTAAACAACCACAAGAAAAGGTAATTTTTTCCATCGATATCTAGTCAAGTATAAAGGACACCCCATCAAAGATTCTCAGTGGCTACTTGATCACGCCCTCACCGTCTATCCATCCTTGATTGCATCTTCTTACAGGGATACTAGCCTATGATTATTACTGATGATTTTGTGACAACTGAGGACAGTTGTTACTTGTCACCCCCGGGGCATGTTATGAAGAGTAAATTCATGGAATATATATATTCCCATGTTTTCTATTTATGTATTGGAGTTAATCCATGGAATACATATTTCTTTCTAAATCTGAGTGATCATAGTTTACTTTATGCGTACATGGGTGAATCCGTACATGCGTGGGAGTATTTGTTGCAGCGTCTTGTTGATATAAAGTTTTGTATGGTTTTTTATTTTTAATCAATTAGTTTATTAATTGATTGGCTTAGATGATGCAAGTGCAGATCATTGGCTTAGTTGATGCAAGTGCATATCATTGGACCAGATAATGGAGACGAGCTGGTGTTGGTTAGAAATATCTTAAGATGACCAATTTTGAATGTCGATAAATAATATTCCATTTTGTGACAATAAGCACCATTAATTTACCTTATGTGCCATTTATATTTATTAGCAATGTGTATATTTTTTGAGATATGTGAAAGCTCCCTTGTGCATATTTGATTTTTCAAGATATGTGAACTTTTTTCAAGGATCACATCTATTTTTAAAGAACTCTAGCTTGCACGCTTAAACTATTTTTAAAGCAAGCTACTTTTCAAGTAAGCTATTCTTGAAGAAGTTAACATATTTGTAAAGCACACTATTTTGCACCCCAAAAGTGATCCTAAGGGATATATTTAAGTACACCAAGAGGAAGCATGGGCTTACTCTTGTGTGGGGGAAAATTGGACCCAATATTGTGTCTTGAGTCTTTCTTGTTCTATTTGGTTCAATATTTTATTTATTGTAATCATTATTTTGGATTCATGTCAACCTCCCACAATAGACTATCTATCCTTTATTGATCAATTTATGATCGGTCTCGAGAGTAAGGTTGGATGAACATCTGTACAGGTCTAAGTACTACATCTTTGATGAGTGCTACCATGAGGCAATAGACTTGGTAGATGACCTACAAGACAAGGATGTAGGAGTCGTCCACCCAAATCAAGAGATAGGGGACACATCATCCAAAGCATCATCATCATCCAATGGTGTTCCACCATCATCACCTAGAGTCCTAGTTAAGGACATGAGCATGGATGAGCTGGCAGAGAATTTACTAAACCATTTAGGCCAGCAGGAGTGGTGGTGGTGGCAGGGCCAGCCCCAAGGTTAACCCCAAGCCCAGTCCCCCTAGCCAACACCTCAAGTAGGATACCCACATCTATTCCCATGTAGAGACATGGTTTGGTGTGAAAATTTTCCCCAAAATCATATGAGTGCAGAGTGTCCAATGCTAAGGCATAGATAGCAATGGTGTTTTGCTCGTTGTGCTCATTTCCAGCACCATGGGAACCATGACATAGCGCATCCTATGCTCACAATGTCAAAACAACCACTAGCCCTAATACCCATATCAAATGCTCTCAACAAGCACAAGATCTAGGGCCTACACATCAAAACCCTGTATCGCAAGGTATGTATAGATCAACATCAATGCCATATTCAACTCTGGTCTTACTACCCCAACCGATTCCTCCTGGAACTGAATTAGTACAATAGTATTTGGTTCCTTTTCCCAGTAGACTTACAGAGTTCAAAACAGGAGGCTTATGATTTATATAAGCAGTATAATTCATGTGGATATCCAAAGCCAAAGAAACCCCCATCCATAGACTAAACCCCTCTGTTTGAAGCCATGATGTAACAAAAAGTGAGAGATCTCAACAATATGGCACGCATTCCATTGTAAGGGCCTATACCATGTTGCTAAGTGTCCTAATACATCAGATCTATTGTGCCAACTCCATTCCTAAATACAATGCCAAACACCAATGTCATTCCATAAGAACAGGGCCATCAGTACCACTGCCATTTAGTATTGTCCGAACTGAGTGATAATAACCCTAGTTGATAGTGGCATCAACCCACTGCTAACTAGGATTTTCCCAACTGAGTGATAATCACCTAGTTGGGAGGGGCATCTTTGACAAGCTGTGAATATCGCACGAGGGACATAGCATGCCTCATAGCCTTCTTATACTTGGAAGTTCAAGTCCCAAATAAGTTCTCTTTTATAAGGGAATCCTCAACTTTGGAGAGACTTATCCAACTTAATGAATGGGGACTTAAGAGCCCACATAATTGAACTTGAACCTAAAGAGAAGGAGGATGAGCCATGCCACAGTAAGCACTCTCCTTCCATACCCAAAACAAAATGACTACCAAAAGTGCCCATGTACAAGCTGGGATACTACTTTGAAAAAGCATGAAATGAATGATGTGTTACCAATCATGAAATGAATGATGTGTTACCAATCATGTATAAAGGCACGACAGTCTCTACAATCTTAGATGGTGGTGCTAGTGTCAACATAATCACCAAGGATTATTGGGAGCCCTAGGGAAGCCCACCACTGCCTTGTGGTCAAGCCTAATATAACCAAACCCTTATCCATCTTGTAAGATACAAAAATTAAGACCTTCAGGGCTAAGCTTCCACCACACATTCATGGTTATGGATTTTCATAGAAGAGGGTCATACACCATGATCCTCAAAAGGCCCTACCATAAGACACATAAAGCTAGTTCTTCACGATTGTGAAACTAATCACATTTACATACATAAACATAACCATTCCTTGAAAATAAACTTGAAAATAGGGAAGATTCATCCCATGTGGCGAGGCATTCTTGCCAACACAAGATAGACACAACTGCTTAAACTACTTTAATTGATATTTACAAAGAGCATGCTCACAACGAAAAAGCTTGACATCATAGAGGTTATAACAAGATGTTGGGGATAGTGAAGAACCAAGAATTGAAAAGATGCAAGGGGAGGAGAGCTTGAGCTCTTGCAAGCACACACACACTCACAAAACCCTAAAAGAGAACACACAAGGTGAAAGGCTGAAAATCTTCTTCTTCTTCTTCACACAACACTCAACACACCATATACAAAGATAAGAGTACACACCATATGAAAAGGTACTCAACCAAATACATACTAGGGTTCTCTATAGTGTGAACCCAACAAAATGAGCTGGCGCTATAACTATGCCAGTCTCTAGAATGGCTATCACACAGCCTGTCATCCCACTGGCCGCATATCACCCATGATCTCACCAACCATGCCAGTGGTGTAAGTGTGGGGCCTATCCCCCCAGGCGGGTCATCAGTGTCCACCGCCTCACTAGATGAGCTCGATATCTCAACACTCCCCCTCGCGCTCAACTCCATCTCATGTACACCAAGCGAAGCCCTGAATCTGCGGAGCTTCCCTGTACCCAATGCTTTGGTGAAGATGTCAGCGACCTGATCTTGTGTGCTGACATAAACAAGGTCAACATCTCCTGCCAAAACCTTCCCTGTACCCAATGCTTTGGTGAAGATGTCAGCGACCTGATCTTGTGTGTTGACATAAACAAGGTCAACGTCTCCTGCCAAAACCTTCTCTCTGACAAAATGGTAGTGGACCTCTGTATGCTTCGTGTGAGCATGAAAAATTGGGTTCCTAGCCAACCGTATACTGCTAATGTTGTCATAGAAAATGACAACTTGTCTATCCACTGATAGACCCAAATCTGCAAGTAGCTTTCTCAACCAAGCTACCTCACATGCTGCCATAGCATCACCTCTGTACTCAGCCTCTGTACTGGATAGAGCAACCATAGGCTACTTCTTGCTGCTCCAAGTCACAGCAGCACTCCCCAAAGAAAACATGAAGCCACTAGTAGATCTTCTATCTGAGATACTACCAGCCCAATCAGCATCTGTGTACCCATGTACACATATCTCTATCCCAGTTTCATAAAATAGTCCACAATGCAAAGTAGACCTCACATACCTCAGTATGCGCCTCAATGCATCCAAATGCGGCTTCCGAGGAACATGCATAAAATGACTCACTAACCCAACAGCATAGCTCAAATCTGGCCTGGTGATCGTCATGTAGATCAAGCTTCCTACTATGTGCCTATACATAGTAGGATCCTCCAAAATCTCTCCTGAATCTGCACTCAACTTGCCATTCTGATCCAATGGCATTGAGATAAGCTTACAGCTTGTCATACCATACTTGGACAACATGTTCAAGACATACTGTCTCTGCAGTAATCGAATACCATGTGGTGACCTAATCACCTCAATGCCCAAGAAATATCTGAGCTCCCCCAGATCCTTCATCTCAAACTTCTGTCTAAGCAAGATCTTTACATCAAAGATCTCTGCATCATGGTCCCCCGTAATGATCAGGTCATCTACGTAGATGACAAAAATCACAACCCTTCTATCACTGTGTCTCACATACAGCCAGAAATCTGCATTGGCTACATGAAAGCCAATACTGACAAGATATCAGAAATCTTGTCAGACCATGCTCTTGGTGCTTGTTTTAAGCCATACAAGGCTTTCTTCAACCTGCAAACATGCTCGGGGGGTGACTCACATCCTCATAACCAGGTGGCTGCAGCATATACACCTCTTCCTGCAAATCCCCATGCAAGAATGCATTCTTTACATCCATCTGATGTAAAGACCATTGCTTTGATGCAGCCAACTGCTATCACAACTCCCACTGTTGCCATCTTGGCAACTGAGCTGAAAGTTTCCTCATAATCAATGCCATATGTCTGCGCATATCCTTGGCTACCAATCTAGCCTTGTACCTGCTTATGCTTCCATCAGTGTTATGTTTTACTTTGTACACCCACTTGTATCCAATGGCTTTCTTGCCTTCAGGCAATTGCACTAAATCCCAAGTCTCATTTCCATATAGTGCATCCATCTCCTCATCCATAGCTTTCTCCCAACACACATTTCCAACAGCCTCATCAATGCATGTGGGCTCTACAACCTGTATAACTTTTGCCATGTATGCATAGTGATGTGCCACATAACCATCATAGGTAAACCTCTGCATAGGATTCTTCACTCTCCCAGATCTTCACAACTTTGCATTCATGGCTTCCATAGCCTTCTTTACACCAGGTGTTCTCATAGATGGTATCCCAAGATTCTCATCAAGGCTCATCTCTGAGCCACTAGACTCTCCATCAACATGAGAATGCCCATGCAAAAATGTCAGGCATACTAAGGGGATCGACCACTTTCTCTTTGCCTTTATGTGATGTACTAATCACATTTGCAGGACTGGTATTATGACGCAGCCTGCCACTCCATGGTCTATCTGAACCACTAGATGAGGACTATCCTGGTCCACTCTCAAAGACTGTGATTGCTGACTTGTATTCTGTGCAACCACATTTCCACTCACATCAGCCCCAACAGCTTCTTTTTCAGCAGCATACTTGCTGCTCATCTCATCAAAAACAACATCCCTGCTTACCCTCCACTCACGTGTAGCAGGGTTATAACACCTGTATCCCTTTTGCTCAAGGGAATACCCAATAAACACACATTTTTTAGCTTTTGTATCTAGCTTAGTTCTTAGCTCATCTGGCACATGCACATATGCAATGCATCCAAAGACTTTCAGATAAGACAAATCAGGTTTTCTACCAGTAAACCTCTCCTCTGGAGTTACATCATATGTATGGCTGCAGTTGGAGTCCTGTTCATGATGTAAACTGCTGTAGAAACAGCCTCAGCCCAATAGCTATGTGGCATATTCTTCTCTCCCATCAATGCTCACGCAATCTCAGCAATGTGCCTGTTTTTTCGCTCAGCAACTGTTACTCCATTTTGCTACAGAGTGTATCTGCATGTAAACTGTCTCCAAATACCATTTTTCTTCAAAAATTCAGAGAACTCATTGGAGAAATACTCTCCCCCTCCATCTGACCTTAGGCACTTTACATATTTCCCTGTTTGCTTTTCAACCATAACTCTGAAATTCTAAAAATGAGTGAACACCTCACACCCTTCTCCTTCATGAAGTATACCCACACTTTCCTTGTGTGGTCATTAATAAATGTCACATAATACCTGCAGCCTCCCATAAACATGGTCTTCGTAGGACCCCATACATCTGAATGCACAACATCTAGTGCATTTCTGCTCACATTTCTATCACGTGGAAATACATGCTTTGTTTGCTTTCCAAATTGGCATGCTTCACATATTTTCTGCATACCTTCAACTTTAAACTTTGGCAGCCCTGTCACAATTCCTTTAGTCTACATAGACTTCATTCTGTGCACACACATGTCCAATTCTTTTTATGCCGAATGTCTGTGTCTGCAACAATTCCTGAACCATTTGCAAACATCAGAGCACTCACTTCAGGCATGTTTACATTCAATGTAAACATTCTGCCCACTCTGTTGCCTTTTGCAACCAACCTGCACTTGTCTTTAAAGTCTTCAACATAACAATCATCAGGATTAAACCGAACCTGCAAACCCTGCTCAATCATCTGGCCAACTAAAACCAGATTCTTTGTTATGTTCGGAACATGAAGTACATCTACAAGGTACCTCACTTTGCCATCCTACATAGACAATGGCACATCTCCAACATGGGCAATTGGATGAGCAGTGTCATCCCCTGTTTCCACAAAACCTGGTCTTTCAACGTTTTTCATCTCCTTGAACCACTCCCCATGACTTGTCATGTGGTTCGAAGCACCTGAATCAACGTACCATACATCATCTTTATGTGCTGCTTCAACATTTTCAGACATGGCATTAACGACATGCTGCATAACAAACAACCTTTCATTATCCTCATTGTTTCTACTCGAGGATGCATAGTTGTTTTGCTGTAATTTTCCATTTTGCATATCAGCCTGCTTCTTATAACAATCTGCATGCACATGTCCAGGCTTACCACAACAAAAGCCTCCACGTGTATCATTATACTGCCTTTGCCAATTTTCACGACCTCTTTGACTCCCCCTGCCTCTGAATTGGCCTCTTCCACCTGCGTGTTTTGTTGTTGTGAATTATGGGACTGTTGTTGCAGCAGCAGCTGCTGGCCATAGTTCTAATTACCTATTCGGCCACCTCCTTGGCCGCGTCCATGGCCTCCTCTACCTCGTCCTCTTCCTGAACTTGTGTAGAAGGCCTGTTGCTTTGAACTATTTTTGTTTTGTGAAGGCTCTTGGTCTTCACCCAAGCTCTTCTCTTCTATAATCAACATAGACACCAAATCTTTGAAATTGGAAATATTTTCCCAAGTCTGAATAGACGTCTTGAATGCCTTGTATTTGGGCCCGAGACCACTAGACAGACTTCCACCTTATCATCATCATCTGCTGAAACGCCAATAGATGTAAGGGATTCCACAATACCCTTGATCTTCAATGCATAGTCATTCACAGACATACTCTTTTTCTCCACAATATGAAGTTCATTCTTCAACTGTATCTTTGTGCCTTGGTATTCGTTTCATAGAGTTTTACCAAGGTGTCCCATGCCTCCTTGGGGGACTTGGCATCATGTATGTGCCCAATCATGGTATCATGTATACTGATAGAGAGCCAATACATAACTTTTCTGGCTCCTTGGTTCCAAGCCTTGAAGTCTTTCACATCTGCAACAGTCAGATTGATCTCCGGTATCTTCGGTGCCTCTTCATGCTCACCTTCTATCTAGTCCCAGTAACCCTTTCCCATCACGAAATTTGTCAACCTGAGCCTCTAAGCATGGAAGTTGTTCTTGTCAAGCTTCTCAGCAACAATCTGGTTTATGCCATCATTTGACATCTTGCCAGACACACAAATTTACTAAAAACAGCACTCTGGTTTGTCCTGCACAAACTGTTGTATTTTGTGCAGCGGTACTGTACTACACTCAAATGTCACAACAACTAGTGACCTCAATGTGCATACATACACCCAATGGCAACTGTTGACCTCCTTGCAACACACACAATGTCTGCACAACCAATCTGTCTTCCTGCAATTCTTAAAACAGAGTTTTGCAGAGAATCAATGACTTACCCGCAGTGCTCGAAATCGCTTGCTCAAAATTGCCTGCTCTCAAAAAAAACGGAGGCCTTAACGCGCTCGAAACGTGTTTTCGGCCCGAAAAACTATTTTCTGATACAACAGTATAGTTGCCCTATAGCTTTACTCCCGCGAAGAAAGCTCCTCAATCAGAGATCGTTTGTTGGTGCCTCCCGTAGAGCTCCCGACAAGGGTGTAGTCGCCAACACAAATAGGGAAGAGTAGTTGAAGCTCTTACCCTTGTACCGCTTCCTGTGCTTCTCTTGCTTGTAGCTCAGCCCTTAGCATGAACCACGCTCTGATACCATGAAAAGATGCAGGGGAGAAGAGAGCTTGAGCTCTTGCAAGCACACACACACTCACAAAACCCTAAAAGAGAACACACAAGGTGAGAGGTTGAAAATCTTCTTCTTCTTCTTCACACAACACTCAACACACCATATACAAAGATAAGAGTACACACCATATGAAAAGGTACTCAACCAAATACATACTAGGGTTCTCTATAGTGTAAACCCAACTAAATGAGCTAGCGCTATAACTATGCCAGTCTCTAGAATGGCTGTCACACAGCCTCTCATCCCACTAGCCGCATATCACCCATGATCTCACCAACCATGCCAGTGGTATAAGTGTGGGGCCTATCCCCCAGGCGGGTCATCAGTGTCCACCGCCTCACTAGATGAGCTCAATATCTCAATAAGAATATGAGTCCCTCCTGAAGCTTGCTGACTCTGAGGACTGGATTCACGTTCTTTCTACCATGGACACTCTTCCACATAATCTTGGGACAAGGTTTACATGATTAGATGTGGTATCAAAATCACATCCATGTTCGTGACATATTTGAGACAAAATGAGTGAAACCAACTTGCCTTGAGTTAGAGTTTCCCCAAAAAGACCAGCTAACTGCATGGCCCGCCTTGGTTGACACTCTACCCACAACATTTTGTCTTGGATGACGTGGACCTCATTAGGACCCACCCCTCTCACCATCCACAGAGCTGCAGACTTTATAATTGAATCAAACCTCCATCATGCAAGTTTTATGTGACCCATGGGTACATTGAAAGAGAGCATCATCCTCGGGGAGATGGATTATGGCCACATATTGCATCGTCAGATGGCAAAAAAGAACTGCAAACTTGCGCTCCCCTTCGGAACTGTTACCATACCCCTACTGGATGAGGACACCCCGAATCTATCAACATCCCAGGGCTCGTCCTCTACTTACAAAAACCACCACCTCGGGTAACTTTTAATACTAAAAAACTCTCTCACCTTGCCATCGCCCGTTAACCACCCCCTCAAACTGTTATGGAGATCTAAAACCTCACCCCGTGAGGATGAAGGCCACCCTCCAAACCTCAACTTCAGCAACCCTTGAGGGAGGTCACCAAGAAGGAGTGGGTACCCAAAAGTACCTTGGCTAGCAAAGGAAAGTATGATGCATAAGTAAGGACATCGTAGCCATCTTTTGGCCCAAAGCCCAATGATAAGCAAGGATTTGTCAAGCGGGAACCCTTTGCAACAAGAGTGTTCTATCCAAACCTCGAGCACCATTGGATCTCTATCAAGCTGCTAGAGTCCCTTTAACTTAATAAGCACACAAGAAGTTATGCTAAGCATAGCTATAACTAAACACTAAGCTCGTATTAGTTGTCCTACTACACAAAGGTGGAAGTATTAGTCGTCCCACTACACAAAGGTGAATGTGTTACATTTATAGAGGCCTCACACACACGAGAGCATCTTAGATCCTACATTATTTCCATGGATTCCTTTTAAGACTAAGGAAATTCCCACGTCCCTAACTCAATGGGATTCCCATAAAATAAGGTCAATCTTCTACCCATTTATAGAAGGCTTTCAACCTTAGGCTTTTGGGTTCCATTATCATATCATTACAAGCCTTTACACAAATTACTTGATCACACACGCTTATATTCTAACATAATTTTTCCAAGTCAAGTCACTTGTGTTCTAAAAACAAATTGCATCCACACACACACAATAGAGAGCACATTACCTTCTACCTTTTCCACCCTCTATGCTACCCACAAATGCATGCTTATGGAGGTTTAATTCATTTTTGTTACTGCACAAACACATGCATGCACACCCACATGCACATGTACCCACACGTATGTGCACATGTCAAGAGAGAGAGAGAGAGAGAGAGTCTCTCTCTCTCTCTCTCTCTCTCTCTCATTATAATATCCCCTTATAAGACCATATTAGGGAGTTTGGAAAAACCCCCCTCTCTCTCTCTCTTATTATAATATCCCCTTATAAAACCATATTAGGGAGTTTAGGAAAACCCCAATTCCCATTTTGCACAATAAAAAAATGGAGGGCACGATAAACCCTTTTAAGGTTTGTCAAAACCCCTTCATGTGACATATGGTTGGAAAGCTGTTGAAGAGTAGGTTCTAAATTTGCACTCTCCGTAAACTTTGGAATTGTTATGCTCAAGATATACCGAAACATAAATTGAAAAGAAAATTCCCAAAGTAATGGGATCTTCCCAAACTCCCTAATATGGTCTTTTATAGTCTAAATTAGAAGTAATATCATATTTAAAAGGCATGCCTACTTAAAGAGATCTCATATTTTATTTCTACTTTTGTAAAGCTCATATTTAAAAGGCATGCCTACTTAAAGAGATCTCATATTTTATTTCTACTTTTGTAAAAATCATTTGGCCTATGTTTGCAAAAGAATGGCAATTTAACAAAAATTCAAGTAGGTTTTGTTTAGAAGAGGTTCTCTCCTTAGTGGGGAGAGCAAGGGTGAGAAAGGCTAAGCACTAATATGCTATCGGAGGTCATTCATCTGCATAGTTGGGGAGTGATAGATCTATTGATCGCTCTAGCTTTTGCTACCCATGGTGTCAGTTGATCTTGCCACCTTAACAACCCCTATGAGATCTTCTCTATGAGATACATCCCCCCACTTCAATTGCTTTTTGTTGATGGTGGTCATGTGTGCCCCACTTGGGCATCCTTCCTAGCTTGACCATTTTTACTCTAAGCCTTCAGCAAAGCTACAATCCCAGTAAAGAGACTGAGGCACCGACACACTAGTATAGACCCTTGTCTCTTAAACTTCAAGGCATCGACTCACCCACCATCGACACATTCACCAAAGCCTTTGGTAAAGCTATAAGCCTCGTAAGGAGACTGAGGCACCGACACGCAACCTCAAAGACAAGGCAAAAAAGAACTGCAAACATGAGCTCCCCTTTGGAATTGTTACCATACCCCTAGTGGATGAGGACACCCTGAATCTATTAACATCCTAGGGCTCATCCTCTACTTGCAAAAACCACCACCTCGGGTAACCTCCAACACTAAACAACTCTCTCGCCTCGCCGTCGCCTGTTAACCACCCCCTCAAACCGTTATGGAGATCTAAAACCTCACCCTATGAAGATGAAGGCCACCCTCCAAACCTCAACTTCAGCAACCCTTGAGGGAGGTCACCAAGAAGGAGTGGGTACCCAAAAGTACCTTGGCTAGCCAAGGAAAGTATGATGCATAAGTAAGGACATCGTAGCCATCTTTTGGCCCAAAGCCCAATGATAAGCAAGGATTTGTCAAGCGGGAACCCTTTGCAACAAGAGTGTTCTATCCGAACCTCAAGCACCATTGGATCCCTATTAAGCTGCTAGAGTCCCTTTAACTTAATAAGCACACAAGAAGTTATGCTAAGCATAGCTATAACTAAACACTAAGCTCGTATTAGTTGTCCTACTACACAAAGGTGGGAGTATTAGTCGTCCCATTACACAAAGGTGAATGTGTTACATTTATAGAGGGCTCACACACGAGAGCATCTTAGATCCTACATTATTTCCATGGATTCCTTTCAAGGGTAAGGAAATTCCCACGTCCCTAAATCAATGGGATTCCCATAAAATAAGGTCAACCTTCTACCCATTTATAGAAGGCTTTCAACCTTAGGCTTTTGGGTTCCATTCTCATATCATTACAAGCCTTTACACAAATTACTTGATCACACACGCTTATATTCTGACATAATTTTTCCAAGTCAAGTCACTTGTGTTCTAAAAACAAATTGCACCCACACACACACAATAGAGAGCACATCACCTTCTACCTTTTCCACCCTCTATGCTACCTACAAATGCATGCTTATGGAGGTTTAATTCATTTTTGTTACTGCACAAACACATGCATGCACACCCACATGCACATGTACCCACATGTATGTGCACATGTCAAGAGAGAGAGAGAGAGAGAGAGAGAGTCTCTCTCTCTCTCTCTCTCTCTCTCTCTCTCTCTCTCTCTCATTATAATATCCCCTTATAAGACCATATTAGGGAGTTTGGAAACCCCCCCTCTCTCTCTCTCTCTCTTATTATAATATCCCCTTATAAAACCATATTAGGGAGTTTGGGAAAACCCCAATTCCCATTTTGCACAATAAAAAAATGGAGAGCACGATAAACCCTTTTAAGGTTTTGTCAAAACCCCTTCATGTGACATATCGTTGGAAAGCTGTTGAAGAGTAGGTTCTAAATTTGCACTCTCCGTAAACTTTGGAATTGTTATGCTCAAGATATACCGAAAAATAAATTGAAAAGAAAATTCTCAAAGTAATGGGATCTTCCCAAACTCCCTAATATGGTCTTCTATAGACTAAATTATAAGTAATAGTATATTTAAAAGGCATGCCTACTTAAAGAGTTCTCATATTTTATTCCTACTTTTGTAAAACTCATTTGGCCTATGTTTGCAAAAGAATGGCCTTTTAACAAAAATTCAAAGTAGGTTTTGTTTAGAAGAGGTGCTCTCCTTAGTCTCTCAAGGTGCATCAAAGTGAGTAGGTATTTTTTGTTTAGAAGAGGTGCTCTCCTTAGTCTCTCAAGGTGCATCAAAGTGAGTAGGTTTTTTTTGAAAGAGGTGCTCTCTTTAGTCTCTCAAGGTGGATCAAAGTGAGTAGTAGTTGTCAAGTGCTCTTTGTAGGAATTCTCTCAATGTGCATCAAAGTGAGTAGTTGTTGTCAAGTGCTCTTCGTAGGACTTCGCTTAAGGTGCATCAAAGTGAGTTGGTCTTTCAAGGTTAATCAATGTGCTCTTTCAGTCTCCAATGTTTATTTTTGCAAGTAGGGTATCCTTTTTCTTAAGAAGGCCTCTTTCAAATTTTTGCAAGTAGGGTATCCTTTTTCTTAAGAAGGCCTCTTTCAAATTTGTCCTTCACTGTGAAGGGCATATTGTTTTCTTTGCCCTTCAAGAGAGGGCCAACATAAAGGTCAGCTTTCAACTTCCTCCGTAAAATATTTACAAATAAAATGAAATTGTTACGTCAGTGACCCGATAGTAATATATCCATTGACCCACTATCAGATTAGCCCATTATAATCTCGTTGCTTACGAAGTTTGTTTTTCTCGATCCACGATTCTACTGTAAAGCTACATTGGCGTTCTCAAAATAAGCTATCAACGAATGTCTTCAAAAAAAGAACTAGTGTGTAATGTGTAGCTATTAAAATTGAAATCTAACTGAGAACTTCGTTTTGCTAAGATTTTAAGTAAGCTTAAACAAGTTTGATTAATCTTTATTATTGGCACTTATTTATGTTTAAATACAAAAGTTTTTACCTTGTAACATTGAAAAAGTCTTAAATTAATATCTATTAAAGCCAATGTATCTAAAGAAGCAACAAATTAATACCTATATGCCCTTCATGTGCAAGGTTCAATTTTTTTCATCCTTCCATGTAAAAGGAAATTTTTTTAATAGCACTTCAAGAGCAATACTTGACTCTTTCTCATACTTCTTCAGCAAGTCAAAATGCCTCTAGAAGGCCCTAGAAGGGCTCTGTAACCTAAACACTGCTAGTCTCGCAAGTCGCACATCAAAGTGATCAAAGTGAGTTGAAAGAAACGAGTTGGTCTTTCCAGGAGTGAGTTGTCATTTCCCTTCTTTAAAGTGTGTGCATCTCTCTCAAGTTTAACCCCTTTTCTATTATTGTACATTTAAATAAAGGTGGTAGAGTGCATCTCTCTCTTTCTCTCCCCCTCCCCCTCCCCCTCCCTCCTCTTATTTCTTTGTACTTTTATCTTTTAGTGCAAGAAAGGTCAAAAATACGACTCCGGGCTCCAAATGCATGCTTATGGAGGCTTAATTCATTTTTGTTACTGCACAAACACATGCATGCACACCCACATGCACATGTCGAGAGAGAGAGAGAGAGAGAGAGAGAGAGAGAGAGAGACTCTCTCTCTCTCTCTCTCTCTCTCTCTCATTATAATATCCCCTTATAAGACCATATTAGGGAGTTTGGAAACCCCCCCCTCTCTCTCTCTCTCTCTCTCTTATTATAATATCCCCTTATAAAACCATATTAGGGAGTTTGGGAAAACCCCAATCCCCATTTTGCACAATAAAAACATGGAGAGCACGATAAACCCTTTTAAGGTTTTGTCAAAACCCCTTCATGTGACATATCGTTGGAAAGCTATTGAAGAGTAGGTTCTAAATTTGCACTCTCCGTAAACTTTGGAATCGTTATGCTCAAGATATACCGAAAAATAAATTGAAAAGAAAATTCCCAAAGTAATGGGATCTTCCCAAACTCCCTAATATGGTCTTCTATAGACTAAATTATAAGTAATAGTATATTTAAAAGGCATGCCTACTTAAAGAGTTCTCATATTTTATTCCTACTTTTGTAAAACTCATTTGGCCTATGTTTGCAAAAGAATGGCCTTTTAACAAAAATTCAAAGTAGGTTTTGTTTAGAAGAGGTGCTCTCCTTAGTCTCTCAAGGTGCATCAAAGTGAGTAGGTTTTTTTTGTTTAGAAGAGGTACTCTCCTTAGTCTCTCAAGGTGCATCAAAGTGAGTAGGTTTTTTTTGAAAGAGGTGCTCTCTTTAGTCTCTCAAGGTGGATCAAAGTGAGTAGTAGTTGTCAAGTGCTCTTTGTAAGAATTCTCTCAATGTGCATCAAAGTGAGTAGTTGTTGTCAAGTGCTCTTCGTAGGACTTCGCTCAAGGTGCATCAAAGTGAGTTGGTCTTTCAAGGTTAATCAATGTGCTCTTTCAGTCTCCAATGTTTACTTTTGCAAGTAGGGTATCCTTTTTCTTAAGAAGGCCTCTTTCAAATTTTTGCAAGTAGGGTATCCTTTTTCTTAAGAAGGCCTCTTTCAAATTTGTCCTTCACTGTGAAGGGCATATTGTTTTCTTTGCCCTTCAAGAGAGGGCCAACATAAAGGTCAGCTTTCAACTTCCTCCGTAAAATATTTACAAATGAAATGAAATTGTTACGTCAGTGACCCGATAGTAATATATCCATTGACCCACTATCAGATTAGCCCATTATAATCTCGTTGCTTACGAAGTTTGTTTTTCTCGATCCACGGTTCTACTATAAAGCTACATTGGCGTTCTCAAAATAAGCTATCAACGAATGTCTTCAAAAAAAGAACTAGTGTGTAATGTGTAGCTATTAAAATTGAAATCTAACTGAGAACTCCGTTTTGATAAGATTTTAAGTAAGCTTAAACAAGTTTGATCAATCTTTATTATTGGCACTTATTTATGTTTAAATACAAAAGTTTTTACCTTGTAACATTGAAAAAGTCTTAAATTAATATCTATTAAAGCCAATGTATCTAAAGAAGCAACAAATTAATACCTATATGCCCTTCATGTGCAAGGTTCAATTTTTTTCACCCTTCCATGTAAAAGGAAATTTTTTTAATAGCACTTCAAGAGCAATACTTGACTCTTTCTCATACTTCTTCAGCAAGTCAAAATGCCTCTAGAAGGCCCTAGAAGGGCTCTGTAACCTAAACACTGCTAGTCTCGCAAGTCGCACATCAAAGTGATCAAAGTGAGTTGAAAGAAACGAGTTGGTCTTTCAAGGAGTGAGTTGTCATTTCCCTTCTTTAAAGTGTGTGCATCTCTCTCAAGTTTAACCCCTTTTCTATTATTGTACATTTAAATAAAGGTGGTAGAGTGCATCTCTCTCTTTCTCTCCCCCTCCCCCTCCCCCTCCCTCCTCTTATTTCTTTGTACTTTTATCTTTTAGTGCAAGAAAGGTCAAAAATACGACTCCGGGCTCCACACACACACACACACACACACACACACATCATGCCTCCCTCTTAATTTTTTTGGGGGCATTAGCATACATAGCATCCTCATCCTTCCTTCCCCTACAATGTCAAGTGTTGTGGAGCACTCTGATGTATTGTTCACCGTTCGTAACCTCACCGTCTACACCGATGGCTCCATCCATCGCGCTCCATACGACCCCGCACCATTGCCCCCCTCCTCTTCCTCCCCCCATGAGGTTGCCACAGAAGACCTTACCCTCAACCCTGGCCACGGCACCTGGGCTCGCCTCTTCCTGCCCCCCGTCTGCCATAACAACAACAATCAGAAGCTCCCGGTTCTCCTCTACTTCCATGGCGGAGGCTTCCTCGTTGGAAGCACTGCCCTCCCTTTCAACGATGCGTTTCTCTGCAAGCTCGCCGTGGAGGCTAGCGTCCTGATTGTTTCTGTGGACTATCGTTTGGCCCCGGAGAATCCATTGCCCGCAGCTTATGAAGATTGCTTCGAAGCCCTTGTGTGGCTCAACGAGCAGGCGAAGATGGAGGTGTCATCGGCCGATCCATGGCTTGCTAGCCATGCTGATTTCTCGAGGTGCTTTCTGGGCGGGGACAGCGCAGGGGCGAACATTGCTCACCATGTGGCCATGAAAGCGGCAGGGCTAGGGTTTGGAAGTGATGGAGGGGTAGGGTTAGGGCAGAGTTTGGAGGAGATTTCGGTGCAGGGTATCATCTTGATCCATCCTTTTTTCTCGTGCGGGGCTTCAACAGCAGCAGCATCTGCATTAGAGGATAACGTCTGGAAGTATAGCGGGGTAAGCAAAGAGCACCCGTTTGCAGACCCGTTAGCCTCTGAGGCCCACTCCCTGGCACGTGCGGCCTTACCGCGCATGCTTGTTGCGGTTGCTAACAACGATGGGCTGAGAGACCGAGGGATCGTCTATTACGAGGCTTTGGTGGAAGCGGGCAAAGAGGCCAAGCTCTTCGTCTCGGAGGATGAAGACCACGTGTTCCATCTCTTGACCCCGCTTTCCAAAAACGTCCCCCCCTTTCTCCACGAGCTGTGCCATTTCATCAACCCTTCCCTTTGAGGATCGCACAACCACCAAAATCTTTTTCTTTTTCTTTGGCATTGATTAATTAATAAATGCAGGTTTTTATTTTCGGTAACTTTTGATAACCCTATGTTAGTATGAAATCCAATAAAATCCCTATTTTATCTACATGGCTACTATGTGCCTACTCTGCCAGCTTCCCCACACCGAACACACAGTGCTCTCTCTCTCTCTCTCTCTCTCTCTCTCTCTCTCTCTCTCTCTTTGCGCACAGGGTCTATGCCCTCCCTCTCTTTCATCTACAGTCCATCGCCCCTCTCTATCTCTCTTCAACTCTGCTCGCGTGAGGCAGACGTCTCCTCTGTCTCTTTGAAACTCTGCTCCATCTCCTTGCTTGTGAGGCAATCATCGCCTCTCTCTTTCCAATAGCACGAGAAAGCTCCATGCCTTGATTCTATCCTCGTGTCTCTCCTGTAGACACTTCAAGCTAAGGTGTCTATACCTTAGCAAATGCTAAGGTATAATATAGGCATTAATTTATTAATGCCCACATTAACATTAAGGGGCATTAATAAATTAATGCCATACATAAAAAGAGTGAAATAAGACGGGGCAATGGATAGAGGTTGGGCTGGCTGGCTATGGTGAGCTCGAGGAAGCAGGGAAGAGACGAGGGAGAGAAAGAGACCTTAGCATAAGACGCTTAATAAGAAAAGCCACGTGAATGGCTTTTTTATTAAAGGCACAAAGTTGTGAAATAGGCTACCCACACAAAGTTATAAAAATCTTTTTTTAGCTTATTTCTTGCTTGCGTTTCAACTTTCACACACCTCCATTCTTTTCTTCATGTTCTCTAATCTCTAGGGTCTAGCTATCTTTGTGTTGTTGAAAACTTTTAATTCTTGTCGTTTTAGCACTTCATGAATTAATAATGAACCACTACATGTTTCTATACTTGTTGATAAATCTTATTTCTTGTTGTTTTCCTTTACTATATATGAGCACGAGGTGAGTTCATAATGAACCACATCTTGAAATGTTTCAATACTCTTCAATTCATTTACACTAGCACAACCCAAAAAAAAAGAGTCATTGTAGCTGAGCTTAAAGAAAGGTTTAAATAACTAGGGTTACAAGTGTTAAGAAAAAGAAATTTGATGTGTGGTTTCTTGGCAAGCTATGTATTTCAAATGTATTTCACTAGGTTTCACAAGGGCAGGAGTATAATGTATGGATTAAAAAAAGCAGAGAACATGAAGAGAGTTGGGGGGGTTCACATGGGTGGGAGTGTAATGTGAGTTGAACTTACAAGGAAATGAGGTAACTGAGAACACCTATGAACGCGTCACATGATGAACAAGGCTAGCACACCAATTGTAGATGTGTAAAGATCTCCGAGAGTGCACTATAAAGAAATCTTACATATCAAAGATCTCCAGGAGTGCACTATAAAGAAATCTTACATATCACATGCATTCGAGTATGTTAAGAAACCCCTTACACTTACATACTTTCGTGAATAAAATGACCCCTTTTTTTCATAAACTTATGGTTTTTTTCTCAAAATTGTTACCATATTATAGTAGTGATGTGTGTGAACACACTTAGGACCGCCGGGGCACTTTTTCCCTCACTAGGAGGTTTTTTCCCCCGTGCATTGTATATACGCCCATTATCTTCTAGGGCTTGTTATCTTTCATTTTTGGCACTCATAATACACTATTGTGTTGTGCTCAAGCTTCCTCATCTTCTTGAAGTTGTGTGTGCATTCCTGCAACCCTAATTCCAACAATTGGTATCAGAGCAGGCTTCCTCCTCCCGGGCAGCATCACCGGCACCTGCCGCTTCATCTCCTCCGATTGCGACGAGGTTTCACGAGCGTCTGCAGGTTAGTATATGCCGTGGGAAAGCCCGTAGGGCTTGGTCGTTTCAGAATTTTGATCTGAGGTCATTTCGCCCTCCGTTTTTGCATTCCAAGTACTGCGCAGGCAAAATCGTCCTACTGTGCAGATTTTCTGTCAAGATTGAAATCTGCAGGACAGGTTCCCATTCGTCTGTTTTGGGCTGTGCTACATAGCACAGGTCGATTTTATACAGGTTTGCCTCTTACAGACAGCATTTACATCTAGTAGTACAGTCATTGGCCATGGCTGACAACAATGATGTATTCCGCATGTTGGCTGCTGAGGATAAGTTGGATGGCACCAACTATCCATTGTGGGCATATATGATGCGACATGTATTGGTAGCAAAGGGGTTATGGAACATTGTGCAGGGTATTGATGCACGTCCTATTGTGGCTGGGAATGCAGCAAACACATCAGAAACAGGTACTGTTGATGATGGTGCAGGCACAAGTGCTGTAGCAGCTGTTCGAGAACCACCACTTTCAGCAGAGCAGATTCGTTGGGATGGTAGAGATGCGCAGGCTCATGCCTTGATTGCGCTGTCTGTCAAACGTACCATTATCCCACATATTCGCTCCTGCAGGACTTCTAAGGATGCTTGGGATGTACTTGCCACATTGTATCAGGCAAGAAATGAGGCTCGTGTTGCTTATCTCCGAAAACAGTTGGAGAGTGAGCATATGAACGAAGGTGATTCTATGGATAGCTTTTTGACAAAGATCAAGGATTTCAAAGAGCAGCTCATTTCTGCAGATGAAATCCTGTCAGACAGTTCACTTGTGCAGACTGTTTTGAATGGTCTACCAGATTCTTATCAGGGTTTTGCTTCCACTCTTCGCTTGATGATGAAAGGCAATCCCAATGCCTTATCATTTGAGGAGTTAGTTTCTGTTTTGCTGCAAGAAGACCAGTCAAGGCAAAACAGGAATATTATGCGTGTCGCAGATCAAGCTTTCGTTGCTAGTCAGAGAAGCGGGAAAGGTAAAGCTGGCTTTTCTTCTAGTAAGCAGAAATCTGCAAATGCTGCGCAACCAAAGAAGGAAGACAAAGATGAGAAGAAGGGTGACAAACAGAAGACATTTTGCAAGTACTGTAAGGGAAATGATCATGTCATCAAAGCGTGTCCTAAGCTGGCTGCGAAAGAAGCTAAGAAGAAAGAGGCTGGTATGGCTGTTGCAGATGCCTCTCCTTCTAACAATGAATCTGCTAATGTTGTGCTAGATACAGAATGGGCATTCAATGCGCAGTGCAGTTATGACCCATCTTTGCATGACACATGTATGTCTGCAGTAGATTCAGATGTATGGTACTTTGACAGTGGTGCCACTAAGCATATCACCTCGCAGCGCAGTTTATTCACTTTCCTTGAGTCTGCTCCCACAGGGAATACTGTCACTTGTGCCAATAACTCCTCTTATCCCGTTGAAGGAGTTGGACAGATTGTGCTGAATGTTGCAAATGGCAACACCTTTACACTTTTTGATGCATTGTATGTGCCAGGGATCAAAAAGAATCTGCTGTCAGTCTCCGCATTTGCCAAAACAGGTTTGGTTGTAAAATTTGTGGATGACAGATGTACTGTTCATGATCTCTCTTGTGGTGACATCATTGTAGCATCTGGTTCACTATGTCGAGGGCTGTATAAGCTCAATATGGATGGCAAATGTGTAGAGGATTCAGCATGTGCTATTATGGATACGCAGGCTATTTCAAATGCAAAACTGTGGCATGCACGTTTTGGTCATCTGAATTTTGCAAGTTTGCTGCACCTGCAGAAATCTGAAATGGTGTCTTCTTTGCCTAAGCTTGAGGCACCTGTCAAGCATGTTTGTGAGGGCTGCATATTGGGTAAAATGCAGCGTGCTTCCTTTCCCAAAGATGGATCAGTGAGAGCTGAACGCAGATTGCAGCTTGTTCACAGTGATGTTTGTGGTCCCATGCAAACTCCATCATTTGGAAACTACCTTTACTTCGTGACTTTCATTGATGATTTTACCAGGCATGCATGGGTATATCCTTTGAAGGCAAAGTCCGAAGTGTTTTTGTGCTTCAAACAGTTTTTGGTTATGGCTGAAAATGTGTCAGAAAGTAAGATGGGCACCCTCCGTTCAGATCGAGGGGGGGAGTATATGTCTTCAGAATTTAATGCATTTCTGGCTGAGCGTGGGATAAAACACCAATGTACAGTGCCGTATACACCACAGCAAAATGGTGTGGCTGAGAGAAAAAACAGGTCTCTCATGGAAATGGCAAGATGTATGGTTAAGAGTCAAAGTCTACCACATGGTTTTTGGCTTGAGGCTGTCATGTGTGCCACTTATGTACTAAACAGGTGTCCCACCAAAGCATTACAGGTTGTCACTCCATATGAGGCTTGGCATAGCCGCAAGCCATCTGTTGGCCATTTACGTGTTTTTGGTTGCCTGGCATATGCATTAGTGCCTGTGCAACATCGCAGAAAATTGGATGACAAAGCTGTCAAATGTATTTTTGTTGGATATAGTGCTGAGAGCAAAGGCTATCGTTTGTATCATCCACAGACAAAGCGCATTTTGGTTAGCCGTGATGTTGTATTTGTGGAAGATGCAGTTCAGCCCTTGGTTTCATGTACTAAGGAGACAGATATCAGCTCACGTGATGTCTATGATACATTGTTGCCTCTTTTCAGTGGTGCACAGTCAAGTGCAATACCTCATGAGGCAGTTTTTCAGCCTATGCAAGTTTTAAATGATGGCACAGATCAGCCTATATCTGATGCAGATGTGCATGATGCACTTGAGGATGAGAGACAAGAGATTGAGGGCTCTAGGAATATGCCTAGATGGCTGGTGCAGACTTTGCGTGACAGCAAGTTGGATGCCCCTTTGTCTAGTCGCACTCGTTCTGGCTCTCATGGTGCCTCTTATGCGTCAGATTGTTATGCATTGGCTGTTTCTAGTATGTGCGATGAAAGTGAGCCTGTTTCGTTTGATGAGGCACAAAGTTCAGAAAATTGGATGGCTGCTATGCAAGCAGAATACGATGCTATTATGAAGAATAGTACATGGTCTTTATGTGACTTGCCCCCTGGCAAGAAGGCCATTGGCACTAAGTGGGTATACAAATTGAAGCGTAAGCCTGATGGCACAGTGGATCGCCATAAGGCTAGGCTTGTTGCAAAAGGTTATGCTCAAGAGAAGGGCATTGATTTTGATGAGACTTTTGCTCCCACATGTCGTATGACCACTGTTCGTAGCATCTGTGCATTAGCAGCTCATAATGGTTGGAATGTACATCAGCTGGACATAAAGACTGCGTTCTTAAATGGAGAATTGCATGAGGAGGTGTATGTATCGCAGCCTCGTGGTTTTGTTCAAAGAGGGCAGGAAAACAAAGTGTGCAGGTTAAAAAAGGCTTTATATGGTTTAAAGCAAGCTCCACGAGCTTGGTATGAAAAGATACATGCATATTTAACTGCACATGGGTTTCAGAATAGTCCAACAGAAAGCACTTTGTATGTTAAACGTGTGGATGGTGTACATCTAATCATTGCTCTCTATGTCGATGACATGCTGCTCACAGGACCAAATGAGAGTCATATTGCTGATTTTAAGGCTGATTTGAATGCCTCTTTTGAGATGTCAGATTTGGGGCATTTGCATCATTATTTGGGGATACAATTTAAGCAGTGTGATGGAGGTATTGCTTTGTGTCAGACAAAGTATATTGAGACATTGTTGCGGAGATTTGGCCTTGAAGACTGCAAGCCTATTGCTACTCCAATGGAGACAGGTTTGAAGTTGAGTCTTCATGATGCTGGAGATCACTTTGATGTCACACTCTATCAGACAGCTGTTGGTTGCCTCATTTATGTATGCATTACGAGGCCAGACATTCAGTTTGCAGTCTCACAGGTGAGCAGATTTATGCATAGCCCAGGCATTAAGCATTGGCAGGCAGTGAAGCGTATCTTTCGCTATTTGAGTGGTACTCGGCATCTTGGGTTGTTTTATCCCAAGGGGGGATCATTGCCGCCAGATTTACATGTTTTTTCAGATTCTGACTGGGCTGGTTGTTATGACACACGCGTGTCCACGAGTGGTTTTTGCTTCATGCTTGGAAGCTCATGCATATCATGGTTGAGCAAGAAGCAGCCTACTGTGGCCACTTCTAGTTGTGAAGCTGAGTACAGGGCAACTTTCACAGCTACGGTTGAGTGTGTGTGGCTCAGACGCCTTATGGCTGATTTGGGTGTTGGGCAGCCATCTGCCACCACCATCTTCACTGACAGTCAGAGCGCATTGGCAGTTGCGCGGAACCCAGTGTTCCATGCTCGTACGAAGCACATTGAGGTGCACTACCATTATGTCAGGGAGAGACTCTCTGCAGGAGAGATCAGTTTGGCTTATGTGCCAACACAGGATAACCTTGCAGACCTTTTCACAAAGGCTCTGCCTCGTGAGAAGTTCGAAGCTTTTCGCAAAGCTTTGGGCTTACTCCCTTTTGTGGATTCGTCCACATAGCTAGACACTTCCCTATACATGAGTGCTAGCTCTTGTTCACCGCATCACTCCAGGGGGGATTTGTTACCATATTATAGTAGTGATGTGTGTGAACACACTTAGGACCGCCGGGGCACTTTTTCCCTCACTAGGAGGTTTTTTCCCCCGTGCATTGTATATACGCCCATTATCTTCTAGGGCTTGTTATCTTTCATTTTTGGCACTCATAATACACTATTGTGTTGTGCTCAAGCTTCCTCATCTTCTTGAAGTTGTGTGTGCATTCCTGCAACCCTAATTCCAACAAAAATTGGTTAAGAAACCCCCTCCTCTAAATGTATACACTACAACATAACCCTCCCGTAGAGCGACGCTTGTTTGCATCGCTATGGACGTTGCTCTGGGCGTCGCTATGGTGTGTCGCTTATGTGACCCCACTAGCAACGCCCAGACGTTGCATAAGTGATGAAAGAACATCGCTTAAGCGACAAAAAATGCATCGCATAAACGAGGCTTGTGATTGGACGTCGCTTAAAAGACATGTATCTCCAGAGCATCCCTTAAACGATGACGGGCATCACATAAGCGACGCTCAACGGATATTTTAAATGATTAAAAATTCCTAGTTATCTTTATCACTCTAGCATGTATGTGCTTTGGAACGATGGTTCTCTCTATCTCTCTGTCTCTCTCATTTTTATAATACTTCTCTCTCTCTCTCTCTCTCTCTCTCTCTCTCTCTCTCTCTCTCTTAGGTTGAGCACGCAAGTGAGCAAAGATCAATTCAATATGGCGGATTATAACATTGGTAAGAAATTTACATTTTTGCACAAAGATGAACAAAAATAAAAGCTCATGTAAATATATGTAAGCATACAAGAGTACAAAGTATATAAAGTGATCAAATGTCTGTAAACGGTAAAATATGATGAGTACAAATAGTAGAATAATGTGAGGCCAGTATAGTAAAATATGATGAGTACAAATAGTAGAATAATGTGAGGCCAGTATAGTCTACCTAATCCTATACTCATGTCTATGGGTAATAGTACGTATAACTATGTACAACACCTCCAAATACAAATAGGGCTCGAAACAAGCTAGGGATCTAGAGCAAGGAGAAGGGGAATCCTCTAGTCTCCATGATCTGTACCCTCATCATCCTCATGATCATCGTCTCCCGACGCAAGCTGCTCTGTCGACATACATTTACGCCCAATGGCACTCTATTAATCTACCTCCGTCATGTCCTCATCGCCATGCAACTCCTATAGTTTAGAAAACGTAATTAGTTGATGTTTGAATACTTTAATTAGAAGTCGAATGACATTTAATCTAGATTACTTACAAAAGTAGCTGGTGGAAGTAGTTGGGTCTTCAGATACCTATAACCCTGATAGGTGGCCATCTCCATCTCTTAAGGAGTGGGCTCACAACCATAGTCTTTCACCTGTTATTTAAAAACCACATGAGTTATCTATTGATATAAAGAACATATGATACACACCTTCATACACGTCTAAGACAAAATGTGAACATACAAAAGTGGCAATGAAGCCCTTCTTGCCCATCCTGCCAAGACGTGATGTTGTCTGCCCAGCCTGTAGCCTATCTCGTGCTGCATCCTATAGACATATGTTTGAAATCAAAAAGCATGTGTATATAGACCTAAGATTTAAGATAGACATTAGTACATAGCTAGAGAGTACACCTTCTGTTGATCCCAATGTGTCATGAGTTGCATCTCCCCCACTGAAAGGCCCTCCATGACTTAGGATGCATACTAGGATGCATACTAGTGGGGTGAGTATTCTCCGCCCCACTGTGCAATATCTCCTACACATTTCGAAGTTACATTCAAGAAGTTAGAATAAAAAATAAATGCATGTATCAATAAAACTGTGAGCGGTGAAACACTCACCCATCAAGCTGTCACCGAATTTCATATCATGTAGACATAGGTTGCAACAAACAATGAGTCTACTAAATATAGATTGCAACTAGAGATAATACTTACTAGGTTCATATGATGCAAAAAAATTGAACATGCTATGAATACTTTTACTGCAAACTCATACATAGCTAACTTTAATGAATAGTTTGCTCTGTAAAAAAAAAATTTGTTTCAATAGCGAACAGGTTCCGATTCATCCTCCGGTACATCGCCTCCTCCAACATGCCTATGAGCTCCTATGATAGGGCGAGGAGGTGTGTCCTCGTCTCCATCAACATCTTATGCGACGTCCTCTAGATCCGTGCAGCATGAAGCTGATGAGGCACATACATACTACGGGAAGAGAGCTCCATGTTGGTGTGTGAATTATCGAGGCACTCACCGATGGACACGACGGCAATGCCGTATCCACGAGCTAGAGTTTGGAAGATGTCATAACGCACCGGTACCAGAGAGACAACTGGTAAGTGATATTTATTTTTCTAAGCATTCTACATTGACTCGTTCAAATTCTATATGATCTTGATAGACAAAGTGATGTATAACATGTATCTAGGTACAATCATCATGGCCAAATCCAGTTGTACATCTTTCTTTTATGATGACGATCTTGGATTAATGGGCTTGATCGATCTATGCTTCCTCACACGCGCCACATTCAAGTTGTTCTTCAGTTACAAATGGAGGCATTTACGCACCAATCACCTCCTAGTTCTCAGTCCGAGACGTCTGTTGATCATTCCTACCCAGTCACATACTACCTCTCATAAAAACATATACTTAGGCATTATGAAGGCGACTGTTTGGGTGCATCACTTCCGGCTAATGGAGAGGTTTTTAGCTTTTGGGGTGCCTGCTATGTGATCGTGCCTGCTATGTGATCGTGCCATCCTCGATTGTTGCCGCGTGTAGGGGTCGAGGTCTTTTTATTGTAGAGGATTTACATGTCCCAGTTCACTTTGAGGTCACCCTTATGACATTTTGTGGACCTATCTATTCATGGGGTCCATGGCATAAGCTTTCTCACTACATCAAGAGTATGACCACATATGGTCTATGTGCTAATGCTACCTCTCTCGCTAGCAGAGGCATTACCCATAATGAATCATAGAGATTGTATATCGATGTGGCAGACCTTACACTCAAGGAAATATATTAGGGCTAATCAACATTAGTAGTAGCAGAGGGAGTAATGAAAGAACTAATTCTACTTTTGTGGAGTGTGACACTGGTCATGAGCCAGTGCACATGACTAGAGATGTACCTAGATACATTGTAGTCAATGCTATTAGATCGTTATGTGTTAGTGAGGAGTTGCTAGTAAATTATGGTTGGCGTAGGCGACCGCCAGCTCCACATAGAGAATAGATGTATTTATAGCATTTTTAGTGCACATGTCTTTTGTAACGGGCTTCGATCCATGACATTCTAGTAGTATATTTATATTTTTCACTTATTATATCTTGTGGCACTAGAGGTCCTACTAATTTAAGTATATTGAAACAGCATGTGTACATGATGTTAGAATTTAATTTGACGAGACTTTTCAAATGTGTTTACACATGCTTGTCACTTATCTTATTATCAATTATTATATCTTTATGATTGTCTAATTCGTATTGGATCACAGGTTCCAGACTATGATACTGCAAAGAATGTGCCCTTATATCATCAAGGTCACTCTTGATTGTTAGTAGAGTGTATGCAAATTCTTAGAGCAAAGGATCCTAGTACTTTTCAAATGTTGAGAGAGCAATACACATGACAAACAGAGCAACCTGATGATGCAGAGCATGATGTTGACGACATGACTAGATTTCTTGATGATTAGTTTCAGAGTAATGCAAATGACACTGATACTCATGAAAAATATATCCAAGAAGAAGCACTCACAGAGATATATGAGCGTTCTTCTATAACAAGATTATCTATGACCTTTCTCATCCTGAATCTCCAAGCTTGCTACTCCTGGACTCGGGGGATTCACCTCTAAGAAATTTTATATATCATGTTGATGGCTTCGGGAGATACTGCCTCTATAGCTCTGCCCAAAGCACACAAGGAGGAGAGTATTGCAGCACCACAGCCTAACAAAAAAAACACTAGGAGGCACCAGCACACCCAGCTAACATCCCCAATCTTGAGCTGTCCCAATGGGATACTTCAAGACCTTCCCAACCTCCCTATTTAGTCTAGTAGTTTATTCAAAATGTCCTCTAGGGTCAATATTGTTAACCCATTTCGAGGGTTAACAAGAGATACTACCATTATCTTACATCAAGGATTCAAGATAAACACACCAAATGGTCATACATTCAAGATATGAAGCAATGGTGTCCAAATCTACAACTTGGACGGGCGCCCGTAATGGTCCTATGGAATATTTATTGTTGGCGATTCCTACTTCAAGAGCGTGTGGTAGTGAGAGTAGTCATTGTAATAGCATTAGGCCTCTTATGAACCTAAAGTGCTTGGTCGGCCACAGTTTAAGTGAGTGTGAACACTTATGTCCATGGATATGAGTGAATATCTCTCATAATACAAGGAACTATTCCATTGTGCAATAGAGTCTTGCTCTTGCTATGTGAAAATACCCTAAAGTAGACTTGTCGAATGCTTTTCCTCTATTTTTGGATGGAGCCTTTAAGATAAGATTAGGGATAGCCAGTGAAGGTGTGGTTTTGTTGAATCCAGAAGATATAGTAATCTATTAAGAAGGGATTAAACTGCAAGTGCAAACCAACAATGAAGCTGAGCATGCCACTTTAGAGTATAGGCTTCAACAATGTCTTAAGACAGGGATTAGCAGACTTATCATCAAGGGAGACAACTTACTGGTAATTATACAAATTCAAAATGTTTGGAAGGCCAAGAATCCCAAGTTGAAGGAGTCATGCTTTCAAGAGGTCCAGATTCAACATATGAAGAGGAAACAAAACCAGGTTGTAGATACATTAGCAATGTTGAAATATACAAGTGAATAGGGTGTGTGCGGGAACAAGCCCTTGGTTAGAGGCTGTAAAAGAGAATCTATAAATGTGAGAGAACCTCTGAAAAGGTGAGAAGAATCTACTGGGAGAGAATAAAGGGCAGCATGAGAAGATTTAGGAAGTGTGGAGATATTCTGGGAAAAGTGAAGAGGTGGAGAGAATCAAGCAAAAGAGGTGGAGTGAATCAAGGAGAAATCAGTGGGACTAGATGCTTGGATGTAAACTCTATAAATTGAGGCATTGGCCTAATGAGAATTTGCTGATTTTTTATTATCCATGCCTACATTAAGCTATTAGTTAATTACTCACTAATCATGTCTTGTCTAATCACTTTGTTAATGATGTTGATTCTAGCATTTGATCCACCATAGCTCATCACATTGCTATAATTTCAACATGGTATCAGAGCCATGCCTAGAATCCATCAGGTTTATGAGCCCATTATCTAATTAATTAGGATTAATAGATAATTAGAAATTAATCAAATTTTTAGTTATTTTTCAACTCACCTCTGTACCCCCAGCTGGTGGAGGAGCTCTAGCTCCTTGCACACTCAACATTAGGCCAAACCCTTCTAGCCCAACATAGCCAACACCCTTGTGCTCTAGCCAGTTGAAACAGAAGCGCAACCCGCCGCCGGACGAAGGAGAAATTGTGTTTTTCTTCAGCGCAATTTTTTCTAAGAAATTTGCAGATCTTGTCTTCATCCAATCAAATTGCTCTAATTCCTCATAGCTCTAGGGGTTTTCAAGCATGCTCTACAAGCTAGTGAAGTCAGAATTCAATTTGATCAAGTCTACAGTGAGATCCAAGCTCTTCATCAAATCTGCAGGTGACTTTGGTAAAACAGAGATTAAGCATTCAATATTTGGTCAAATCTTGTGTTTATTGGCTTAATCCTCTACTAGACTCATTACTATTGATGGCCTTGAAAGCATTTGAGCTCATTTGAAGTCTAAGGCACCAGATCTGGACTCCCCGCATACTCTATTTTCTGCACACAAATTAGTAGATTGATTTGCTAATCAATGTGATTAATCAATGCTAATCACTGTATTTTGGTGCAATTGAGGGTTTAAATTAACCATTAGATATCTGATACAGATCCCTATAACTTCAGATTGGAATTTGGAGTTGGTTTGATACTCCAACCATTCCGTACAAATTGGTTACCCTTGATTTAATGTAATTTTTGGTGATTTTATGCTGATAAATTTGTTCATCTCTTAAACACCAGATTGAGTTGTAAAAGGGTAGACACTACCCTTGAATCTTGAAATTGGATCAAGAGGTAAGACCCCCTTCACATTATCATGAGTACAGCACAAGAAATAGCCAAATTTAATGGGGAGCAGTTTTACACATGGCAGACAAAAACCATGTATTTGCTCATGAGAGGAAAAATCTGTGGGGGCTAGTTGAGGGAAGAGATGAATGCCCAGAGACAAGAGGGGAAAATGAGTGGAAGACGAGGAATTAAAAAGCATTGTGACTTATTGCACTCAGTTTAAATGATGAAATCATTCATCACATCACAGGGATACAATGGGCAAAAGATGCATGGGATGAACTCAATAAATTATTTGGCACACAAGCTAAAAATTCAAAGATAAATTTGTTAATGCAATTCTACAAATTGGATATGAAGGAAAGTGAACCTTTAATCACACACTTGAACAAATATAAAAGCATTAAGCAACAGCTGGCAGCTATTGGCAAAAAGGTAGAAGATGATGAGGCACTAGCAGTGCTTCTAAAGAGTCTTCTAAAGAGTGTGGACAAAGGTGAATATGAAAATATTGTAGCAACACTAAAGAATGTACCTGAATTGAAGCTACACGAGATAGAAGGAGCTCTACTAGAGCAAGAGAGCAGAGGCAAAGAGAAGAAATGGCTCGACTCAACAGCAGGAGAAGAAAAAGCATTCTTCACCCGAGGAGGATTCTCTCGAGGACGAGGACGAGGAAGAGGCAGAGTAGGAGGAAGGACCTTCACTTGCCATAGCTGTGGAAAGCCAGGACACATGGCAAGAGACTGCTACAGCAAACCCAGTGGAGAAGGAACGACATCGGCAAACTTCATGGAGGCTCCAAAGGAAGTGGAGTCTGATCATCTTTTCTGAGAGAGAGAGAGAGAGAGAGAGAGAGAGAGAGAGAGAGAGACCCCACAACCCAATGGACCTGCCCCAACAAAGTAAAACCACCTCTGAGCCACCGATGATGTAGGCCACGTGGTAGATGTATGTGTGAGCACTTTAGTCAAGGTCGCGGGCACTTGTAGTAGCCTTGGACACATAGAGAGAGAGAGTGTCAAGGACTATGAGTTTAGGGACTTGAGGCACTGGTCGTCGCGGGCTATAAAGTAACAGAGAAACTTGGTACAGGGTCTAGGTGTGCTAAGTTAACTTGAGGGGAGGTGTGCTAGACACTGGTCGCGGACTATCAAGTAGGAGGGAAACTTGGTATAGGGTCCAGGTGTGCTAGGAGTATTCACTTGAGGGGAGGTGTTGAAATATACAAGTGAATAGGGTGTGTGCGGGAACAAGCCCTTGGTTAGAGGCTGTAAAAGAGAATCTATAAATATGAGAGAACCTGTGAAAAGGTGAGAAGAATCTACTGGGAGAGAATAAAGGACATCATGAGAAGATTAGGAAGTGTGGAGATATTTTGGGAAAAGTGAAGAGGTGGAGAGAATCAAGCAAAAGATGTGGAGTGAATCAAGGAGAAATCAGTGCGATTAGATGCTTGGATGTAAACTCTATAAATTGAGGCATTGGCCTAATGAGAATTTGCTGGTTTTTTATTATCCATGCCTACATTAAGCTATTAGTTAATTACTCACTAATCATATCTTAATTATTATCTAATCACTTTGTTAATGATGTTGATTCTAGCATTTGATCCACCATAGCTCATCACATTGCTGTAATTTCAACAAGCAAAAGGGGGGTTAGACAAGGATTTGGATGCATATTCTATGACTGTAACCCATCCTAGCTATGTTGGAAGGGAGAGTTTACAAGAAGTTGAAGATTTTTTGCACACAGGTCTACTGCCTTCAAGTTTGTCCAGGAAATAGAGATATAGTTTCATAAGGAGGGCTCTATAGTACAATATTGTGAATGATCAATTTTACATGAAGGGTAAGGATTTGGTTTTGAGAAGGGTTCCAACCAAAGAAGAGATCTTTGCCATAATGGCTTCATGTCATGAAGGGGTATGTGGAGGGCACTTTGCCTTGAAGTTCACTTTGAGAAAGATTTTGACTGTAGGTTATGTGTGGCCCACTTTGAGAAAGGATGTTTACCATTGGTGCAAAGCTATGAACAATGTCAAAAGAAAGGAAGGAGGGTGTTGCATCTTGAGCTAAGGAAAACCATTGTTTCATATGGAGCGTTTGAAAAGTGGGGTTTAGATGCAATCCATCCTCTACCCACAACTGCTAGAGATAAGTCCATTACTGCGCTAAGGAAGTGACCAGGTTTGTCTTTGAGGATATCTATGCAAGATTTGGTATGCCATTAGAGTTCTTGACAAATCAAGGACCTAGTTTTACAAGCCAGATTGTACAAGAGCTTATGCAAAAGTTACATATAACACACAGTTTTTCAACCCCTTACTACCCACGGTGTAATGGGCTAGTTGGAGAAGTTCAATAGGGAGTTGTGTACCATGTTAACCAAGTGTTTGAAAGAGCATACCAAGCAATTAGACTTACATGTGTCATCAGCTTTATGGGCCTACAGAACAACTGTGAGGACAGCTACAGAGTTTTCACCCTTTCACTTGGTTTTTGGGAAGGAAACCATGATGTCCATTTAAGTGGAAATTCCCATTTTGTAATTTCCATTAAAACATCAGGAGAAGGACATACATGATGTTGGATCTCCACACGAGCTACAGCTGGCTAGGGAAGAAGCTTTGGACCACTACATCCAATTGAGCAATAAGAGAGCTCATCTTTTCAATGAGACAGTAAAGGATAAAGGCATCAAGGAGGGAGATTTTGTGCTTAGGTACAATAGCAAATTTGGACAATAATTTCTAGACTAAATTCCAAATCAAGTGGGAAGGTCCCTTCAAAGTTGTGCACATCTGTGAGAATGGTTCTTATCAGCTTGCAGATTTAGATGATCAACTCCAGTTAATGGGTTACAAATTAAAGCCATATTTGTGCAAAATCATGATAGTTCAAAAGGATTCAGGGACAATGGATGAAGACTTGCCTCCTAATAAAGCTGCCACAGAAGAACAAGAAGAAGTTTGTTGGGACCTAGATGTATTTTTTGCAGAGGAGTGTTTCAAGGAATCCATGAGCATAAATGCTCTAACCATGGGGGGTTTGGCAAAAAATGATAGGAGTTTTTGTGGCCAAGAGGACATGATCAATGGAGATGCTCATCCCAACCCCAAGAGAAGAAAATAATACATTGGGTATGGTTAAAGACCTTAGGAAATGTAGGATTCTTGCATGGATAGCTACACACTTGTAACTAGATGTAATAAGCTATTGTTAGGACTGTTGCATGGCAAATAGCCGATAGGATTGGGTAGAGTAGGTGAGGGCATGCATAGAGATAGAGGGTAGTTACCCAAGGGGGGAAGTAATTTTTATTTTTGTGAGAGCATTGTTGGAGCTTGGGTGTGTGTTGAAGAAGTGGTTGCTAAGAGAGCTAGTTCTGGGTTGTGAAATTGTTGTGAAGCTGGTTATCAGAGGTTTTGTTCTATGTGAAAGGTGACATGGGGTTTGTGAGAGAAGACTAAGATATGTCTAGAGCAGGGGATTGCATGAGTGGGAGAGGGTTTTGTGTGGGAGATTGTGTCCCAGAACCTCTCATAGTGCAATACTATTGGAGATGATCTTGTTGGAGTAAAGAACATAAATGTGATTTCTTTTGTGGTTATCTGTGTGATAGCTCTCATGCTCTGTTGTTGCTTTCATTCATCTACTTCACTCCCAGTCTTAGGGTTTGTTACGTGTTGCATAGTCTTGTTTGAGTACACAGATAATCAAGTTGTGTGAATTAAAGAGTTCTTATGTGGTTTTGGTTAAATTCTGTGTTGCCTGGATGGATTTCTTTTGTAGACAAGACTGTAAATGAAGGGATGTTTATGGTTGGGCCACTTAGCCTGAGTAAGGGTTGATTTTGAGTTAGCCAGACATCAGAAAGGTCAGTAGGTTGTGTTAGAACCTTGTCCTGACCTATTTGTGTTAGAACCTTGTCCTGACCTATTTGAGTTGATAATAGGAAGTGGATCTAAGGAACAATTGGTGACGGTCTCTGAGGACAACTGTCAGCCAGAAGGCTTGTTGTCTTTCAAAGTTTCTATGTTAGCAGTCTGACACAAGTGGTCAACTGATTGTTTCTAAGGCTTGGCTCTGGTTTTGTAAAAGTGTTTTGAGGTTCTTGTGGTGTCAGATGACTCAAAGGAGAGAGAATCTATGTCAGCTAGGTCAATTTGGCTAGTTGAGTGAAAATAGTCCATTCAGAAGCAGCTGTGAGCTTGCAGTAGTGAGCAGAGAGCATGTAAGGTGATATCTTGCAAGGCTTAGAAGTGTCTGAGGATTTGTGGGTGTAGAAGGAAATTAATGGGTTTCAAAAGTTGCTAAAGGCTTCGGAGGCAGAAGGTTTTGTGGAAGAATTTGGAGGCAAAACTCTGCAAGAGGAAGATTAAAAGACGGTCGAAAGAGGGTCGGCATGACATCCAAGAAGTTCAAGGGATCGTGTCTACC
The DNA here is from genome assembly GCF_041138505.1 of Cibotium barometz. NCBI lineage: Eukaryota > Viridiplantae > Streptophyta > Polypodiopsida > Cyatheales > Cibotiaceae > Cibotium > Cibotium barometz. The sequence goes on along the minus strand of NC_141062.1, from coordinate 25,197,495 downwards.
TAGTCCGCTGACATTGGAGGATCGTGCGGACACTAGAAGATCAATTTCGTACTAGGGAAAGCCATCCAAATTCGGAGGCAGGTGATAGTGAGAATTGGACTTGTCTAGGGTAGCCAAGAGAGTATACTGTTAGACAGAGGTTAGCTGAGGGCAGTTGCTTAGTTCTAAGAGCTTTTAGGACAAGGATTTGAAGCTAGCTGACGAAGGACACTTTAGGACTCTGGAGAGTAGATTTCTGTGACAAGAAACAAAGAAAAGACTTTCGACATAGATTCTGAGCAATGAGTAGATTTCTAACAAGAAAGACTTTCGAGGTAGGTTCTGAGAAATTGTGAGTTTGGTTAGCTAGGGAGTAAGCTGTGGTTAGGAGAGGCTTTATGTTATAGACCATAGACATTGGAGGCCAGTGCTTATTATGGCTCACCCAAACCCATCCAACAAGAGATTACCTAGTGAACCGCAACTGTTGTGGGGATCTTTCCAATGGTCGAGCTCGTAACCCTTGAGGTCCCCAAGCTACAACTCCTTGAGAAGTAATTCCACAGGAAGTAATTCCACAGTGTCACACCGTCGCTCCTTCCTCTCACCTCACTTCACTCACACACTCACCAGCATGCATTAAAGAGAGATTAGCAAGAGGATTAGCAAGAGCAAGACTCTATTGCACAATGGGAGAGTTCCTTGTATTATGAGAGATATTCACTTATATACATGGCCATAAGTGTTCACACTCACTTAAACTATGGTGTGGCTGACTGGGTACTTTAGGCTCATAAGAGACCTAATGCTATTATAATGACTATTCTCATAATATATCCATGAAGTACAACACTTGGGACTTTATCCTAACTTGCTACCACACACTCTTGAAGCGGGAATCGCCATAAATATTCCATACGGGCACCCGTCCAAGTTGTAGATTTGGAAACCATTGGTTCATATCTTGAGTGTATGATCATTTGGTGTGTGTATCTTGACTCCTTGATGTAAGATAATGGTAGTAGCTCTTGTTAACCCTAGGAATGGGTTAACATTCCCCCCTTCCTGATGCCGATCGCACCCTCTTGATGATCACGTTAGACCTTTGTGTAGGGAGAATTGATAAGCTTTGTTGATGGCTTTTGATGTTAATTAACGTTAAATGGATGTTGTTCCTCCAAAAGGAATGAGAAAGGCTAGTTAGTAAATGAAAAGGTTAGTGGTGTATTGGGAATTCCTAATGAGGTGTGGGGGTGGGCAAGTGATTGGGTTTTTATATTTTTGTGAGCATGTTTTTTTTTGCTATATTTCTTTGCTTACTTTGTTTTTGGAAATCTTAAGAAGAGTTACATGTGAATGGTGTTAGTTGGGAAACTAAGAGATGTTAATGATAAGGGAAAAGAGAAGGAAGGATATGGACGTAGACAAAATCATCAAAAACGAGATTTTGATTCTTAATTCCTCATATGATTCATTGAAGCGGCATTCATCATTTGAATAAATTGGCCTTCAATGATGTACCTTTTGTGGTAGGATTCTTGTCAAATGTTATTGAGTAGGACCTATTCCTACATACTTCTTCCCATGTGATTTTTAATGCTTTTATGTATATTTAAGTGCTCTATGAAGCAAGTAAACATGAAGTACGATGAGTCAATTGGACTCTTTTTGAGCTACTACTTTTTGTTGAAGTAGCCACTTGTTGGTGAGGATTGAAAGAATTACATCGACTTGTGAGGCTAATATAGAAATCTTCACATGGATTAGAGATTAATGTATTGTGAAGACTCTAGCTTCATTTGGAGAGAGGTTTGCAATTTGAAGGAAAATTCAAGGCAACGGGTTATACCATTGACGAGGCTTTCGCCATGGCCCCCCATCTAGAGAGGTACCTAAAATTTGTCTCGATGATGAGGCTCTGGTGCAAATTTCCTCCAGTGCATGGGTATGGATATATACTCATGGAGCAGTTGCTACATTTTCTTAGCCAAAATAATAGTAAGCTTTAAACTTAACAAAAATGTATTGGCTAGGGAAGAGAGTTTCTTGTGATATTCTACCATTCTTAGGTAGTTCATTTGTGTGACTCCCTTGTGTTTTTTTTCTTTTTTCTTTCTTATTTAAAAAATAAAATAAAAACCACCTTGCGAGCAATAAGTTCTTGTGGCTACTCTCCTTTTTGAGAGAATAGGTTTTTATGTCTGCCGCGTGGCTTCTGTACTCATGCTTCTCATCCAAAGGGGTGAAAAGAGCATTGTGAGTTTGCCTTTGATGCACTCATAAGTTTCTCTTGCACATGTGGGAATTGAATCTTGAATTTGTGTCTCAATTATTGTCACACGGCGGTAGGCACAGATTCTGGTTGGTTGCCATTGGGTCTGAATGAACATGTAAGCTCTTGTGTATTTATTGAGTGTCTTGCTTGGTGTTGCTTGTGTTTCCATTCTTGCCGAACTTTAGGTGAAGCTATGTACCTAAGCAATGCATCCAAAAACTTTGAGGTGTCCAATGTCTGGCCTATAACCTGTAAGCCGCATCTCTGGTGTACTTCCATGTATGGCTGCTGTAGGTATTTTATTCAGTATATACACTGCAGTAGCACAAGCTTCTGCCCAATAATAATCTGGCATGCTTTTTTTCATTAAGCATTGCCCTGGCCACTTCACATATGACTCTATTCTTTCTCTCAGCCACACCATTTTGTTGAGGTGTATACCTGCACGTCAATTGTCTTCTTATACCATGCTTCCTCAAGAAATGCTCAAAAGCTTTTGAGGTGTATTCACCACCTCCATCTGTCCTTAAACATTTAATCCAACAGCCATATTGCTTTTCTGCAAAAGCTTTGAAATCCATAAACTTTTCCAACACTTCACTTTTCTCTCTGAGAAAGTATATCCATGTCATCCTGCTGAAATCATCAATGAATGTCACATAGTATAAACTGCCTTTGATAGATGGGTTTTGTGCAGGACCCCATACATCGCTATATACTATCTCAAGTGGCATGCTACTCATGTTTCCTTCTCTAGGAAACCGCAACCTTGCCTGCTTTCCAAACTGACAGGCTTCACAAACATGCATATGCCCATCATACTTGAATCTAGGCAGCCCACTAACAATGCCTCTTGTCTGCATGTTCTTTAATCTCTGTGTATTGACATGTCCAATCCTCTTATGCCACATATCAATGTCCTGTACCACATTTCTGCTTTTAGAGAACATGGCTGATTTTAACTCAAGAATTCCAGCATCCAGCTTAAACAACCTGCCTTCTTTCTTACCTTTAGCAATGACTCTACATCCATTCTTGAATTCCTCAACGAAGCAACCATGCTCGTTGAAACGAACCTATAATCCTTGTTCCACCATTTGACCAACTGAGGCCAAGCTCTTTGTGATAGAAGGCACATCCAATACATCTGACATAGATTTTGTTCGACCATTGTGCATAACCAATGGTACACTTCCAACATGTGTAATGGCATGCTGAGTATCATCTCCTGTTTCCACATAGCCTTTCACATCCATAAGCTTCATATGCTCAAACCATTCACCATGACAAGTCATATGGTTTGATGCTCCAGAGTCCATATACCAAGTGTCATCATTCTCAGCATTTGTCATCATAGATCCCACAACATGTTTCATGGCAAACAAGTGATTTGCAGTGCCATCATTACTGCTTGATGCATAATTTTCACTACCATGTTGTGCATAATTTCCACCATAATGTCCACCACGTTGGGCTCTACCCCCTCTCAAATCATTCTGTTTGTGGAAACAATCTCTTGCCATATGACCAAATTTCCCACAATAATGGCATTCCACATCTTGCATAGATGTCTGTTGGCCTTGCCAACGTCCTCTACCTCGAGGATTACCTCTGCCTCTCTGAGGTGTATATCCACGACCACCTCTAGAACCATATGAGGGCTGAAAGTTCTGTTGTGATGACCTGTCCTGCCATCCACAACCATTACCACCACGGCCACGTGATGCAAATCTCCCCCTGCCTCTAAAACCTCTTTGCGAGTAGAAAGCCTGATTTCTGCCATTATCATCATGGCTAGTAGATGCATCCAGAAAGGAATCACTGAGTTTGATTTCCTCAACAAGTAAGAGTGAAACCAACTCATCAAAGTCTGGTAAACCTGTACTCCGAACCAAGATAGATGTATCAAAAGATTTATACTCCTTGCCAAGACCACCCAAGGTAATATCCACCAAATCATCATCAGGCATGGGGGCATTTATTGTTGCCAATGCATCTGCAAACTTCTTAATTTCTTGCACATAATCATGAATGCTCTTTTTATTCCGCTTCACATTATGTATCTGTTGTCGCAATTGAGACTTACGAGCACTCGTGTCTGTATCAAACATATTTACCAAAGTATCCCATGCATCTTTGGGATTCTCAGCATCCTGTATGTGTATGAGCATAGCATCTGAAATACATATAGACAGATAATGCAACACTTTGAATGCTCTTTCTAACCATTGCTTATGAGCGATAACCTGCTGTGTAGGTTGTCAGGGTAGTTCAGCAGGCTCTGGCTCAGCACCTATAATGAGATTCCAAAAACCTTTTCCCTTCAAGAAACTTTTGATCCTGTACTTCCATGCCTGGAAGTTCTTCCTATCCAGCTTTTCACCAACAATCTGTACTGGATTATCCGACATGTTTGCTCAATGCAAAAACACCTTGCGTACACTTCCAAATCTGTAAACAAGCCTTCCTCAACTCAACCACACTCCAATGAGTGTTCCAGATACTCCAAAGTAGCCAACAAACTTCAAATTTGATGTAGAAAATCAACCTGTATGCATCCAAAATGAACAGTCTCACGCAGTCCGGGATACCCTGATTTGATGCGCCTTCCAAGGCTCCAAATTACAATGTAGTGGTGCAATCAAGTGTGGGAAACTTGCATTGACACCTAAACAACCTCAATGTTGAATATCAACACCATCCGACATGTGTACATATCAATTTTTGAAAACCCCTTTCTCTATTTTGGGAAAAACCAGAAAAAAACAGAAAAACTAGTAGTAATTTTGCTCTAAATTCTTCAATATTTGTCCAAATTGAGCAACCAGGCATTCATTAGCTTAGCAATAGTGTCCACTAACTCCATGTAAGAGGAATTTGTCCAATTGTTTAAGACCAAGGATTAATTGCTCGATTAAAATCACTCTGTTTCTCTGCAACCAGTGTGGACAGGCTTTTTAATCAGCTCATTCCCAGCTCAATTGATGATAATTGATCTCTCCAAACATGTAGCCTTCTTCTCAAGTATGTATCTTATAGCCAATTGCTAAGTCAATTATGAAATATATCAAGCACAGGAGTTGAATTTGATCCTCCACTCAGTAAAATGGTTGAAATATGCTTTGTTTCTGCTGTCCAGCCAACGCCGCCTGCTCTTGAGGGTTTTGGGAGTGCTTGAGTTGCTAATTGATGAGTTAATCAAGTGCCCAACACACTTAGGTATGTGTGCAACTAGTCAATGCCTTGATTTTTGCCAAAAACACGCTCCAAATGCATCAAATTTTGAGTTGCTTTTCTCTGTTTTGTGAGAGCTCAAAAACCAGAATTTTTCACTCATTCAAATGCATGTAAATTGCTCCAAAATCATAGTAGGGCTTGCATAGGAGTTGCCAATACATTCCTCCTTGTCAGATACATGTGTCTTTTGCCAGATTTACATGTATTTCCACCATACATCAATGCCTTCAAGCTCTAATACCATGTTGAAAAAGCGGTAGAGGGAGAGGAGACACACACAGAGGAGCAAACCCTAATGTATATTGCAAACCCTAACCATAGAGGGAAGCAATCTCTCTTCTCACACAATGCATAAATCCATAATCCATAATACACACAATGCATAAATCCATAATCCATAATACACACAACACACTATGAGTTGTGTCCACACACATCTAACCCTAGCTAATGTCCACACACTATGACCAGCTGGACTCGGTCATTTATGTGTCACACCTGTTCCTACCTAACATGCCAGCACATAGCATAGCTAGCTCACACCGACATCGAGCTTGAATCTCAACAAGTATTACCTTGGTAGTACCCTTGTGCTTGTAGTAATCTTTTCGATACCCACACTTGTTGAGATGTTGGAGTTCTTTGCCAAAACTCGCATAGGCTTTTGTGGACGGTGTTGTGGAGTACTTTTATTCTTCCTTGTCCTCTAAGTGTTGTGTTGAGGAAGAGGCTTTGATGATCGAGTCACCCAAATTGGATTAGCACCTTCGTAGTAGCCCTAGGCTACAAGTAGTTGCTTCTCCACCCACATTTTGATACCATTAAGATATCTTAATTTTGGTTGTTGTCGTGGAGTGTTCTTTTTGGTTCAAGTGGAAGGTTTAGAGCCCTCCTTGATGTTGTTTAGCACTGAGGTTACGGGTTTAAGACTCATGGGTGTTGTTGATGAATGAGGCTTGAGTCGCTTGTGGAGTGGCTATTGATGAAGAGGCTTTTGAGCATGCAGCCTTCTCCTGTGGTGAGGCTAGTCAATGAGGAGTTGTTGAGGTTGAGGCTCTTCCTTTAAGATCCTTTTTAGAGATAAGTGGTTGCGCTTGGGGGACTTCGTTTGGAATAGCTATTGATTGTGAGGATTTGGCATTGAACTTTGATGGGGTGAGGATGGAGTTGAAGGGGTAGATGCTTTATTGGAGTCGGTCATTAATATATAGATGATAGGTTTTTGTGTAGAGGGGCTATCGAGGAAGAGGCTTGTAGCTTTTTGCATTCAGCATCATAGAAATCCATTAGGGTTGGTACCTCTTTCATGCAATATGGTATTGTCAACTATGTGTTGTTGACCTCATGATGACCCTATCGCTAGTAAAGCACAGTGGTGCTTGGGCAGAAATAGTCCATTTATGCCCCAAGGTCAAATTGTTTTCCAACACATACTCAACCACAAAAAACTTACACGTAAAGGGGCTAGATTCTATATACATTGTATGTTCAAAGTACCCCAAACATGGCATGTTTAAGTCTTGTGTGAATAGAATTCTTTCAGGATGAGCCGTGAGTGTTGGTTGACCTAACAAATCCCATAACTTGAGGGTCATGAGATTGTTCTCTCATTGTGGATAAATCTATGTGCTAAGATTGTGGTGATTTTATTCGAAAGTTTCAATCCAACCATAATTCTTGGGATTCTTTGAGTAAGATATTTTGAAAGTTCCAGCACCTCCAAGGTCTCTTCCTCCCCTAATAGCAATTGCACAATGCTTGCAGGAGTATTCAAGGTGACTATTTGCATGGATTCATCAATTGAATACAACAAGTCACGTATCTAAGTTTCACCAAGGATGACATGATACTCAAGGGAATCTGGGGTGACATGGAATCGAAATTCCACATTTCCACAGATTGTTTGAGTAGCATAGCTAAAGTAACCTGAAACTTCAATGTTTTGTCCATTGGCACCTCTTGCAATACCATTGTCTTTAGGGAGATTTGAGGTTGTCCTAATGACACCCAAGTGTCTATAGTCATGATGTTATGACTAGCTCGAGGGCTAATCAATGCGCCTTTGCGCTAACATCATTGCCCGTAGAGAAATCTAAGCATACCGTGATAGAATCTTCAAGTGGAACCATGGATGTTTTACTTTTTGTTTTAGCTTCGGATCTCATTTTGGTTTCATATTCCCATTCACTTTCATCCTCTTCTTGGCTCCAGTTTTTTCAAGAGTGCCCAATGTGTACAATGACACACTTGGTTCTCTAACAACTTTAACTGAGGTCTTGTTGCATGACGAATGAAGATCAATACAAGGATGCAACAAAAAAGACACTTAGGGCTCTTGAAAAGAGTTCCAAGTTGTAGATGAATGTGGGAGAGGGCTTGACAATAATCCCACATGGGAACTTTTGGGAGTTCTAGAGTTTTTGTATAAAAAGTGGCCCATTTGAGAGCTAGAGAACTCTTTGGTCATTTGGTTGAGAGGCTCATAGAGAGAGCTTGCTCCATAGCTCCTTCTCATGTGCTCTCCCAAGGCTCTCCATCTCCATTCTTGCTTCAATCTTGTACTCTCTATTCTCTACATCTTCAATGATATGAGGTTATGGTCTACACACTTGCTAATCTAGATTTCTTAATGATGTTTTGATTTGTGAGTTGTAGAGTGCATGTGATGAAGCTTGTGCATGAAATGATGTGTAGTTGAGGCTTGTGTGATAGCTCTTTGCATGTTAGGTTCTTTGCATAAGTTGCATTTTTTGTGCTTAAGTGTGGCCTAATCTTGATGCTTTGATTATGTTAGATTGATGTGTTGATTGTGTTAGATTGATTGCTTGAGTGTTGAAGAAGGATTGAGTAGGACTAGAAGTCATTAGTATGTGGTTAACTCATCTTCTCCCATTCGGGATAGCCTCTATGCGCTAACCGGGTTGCTTTCACGGATTGACAAGTGTGTGGGTTGGAGTGTAGCCTCCGCTATGCTATGATGCCCCAAACAATGGCGCCGCTGCCGGGGAACGCACACCTAAGTTAGTGAAGGGTGTTAACCATTACTTCTTACTAAGTGCTCCATTGATTGCAAAATCGTGGATTAGGGTAGATTAGAGTAGAGTTTGCAAGGGCATTGAGTGTGTGATCTCAAGGGCGCCTTGTGTATTTTCGTTTTTTTGATTAGAAGCAAAAAAAAATAAATTAAAACCCCATTGCGGTAGAGAAATCCCGCCATTAATCAGATTTATGCACTTTCTGTTTTTGTATTTTTTGACGGGGTTGGCGAGAGGTAGGTAGGAAGTAGTGGAAGCGGCCTTCTTTCTTTTATTGTTTTGATTTGTTATTGTGTGGAGAGGCGTCTCCATAAGCGCAGCAAAGAAAAATAAGTAGATATATATATATATATATATATCTATTTATTCATATATATATATACCTTGTAGAGGTTGGGCGGCCGGTGTATAGCGACGAGGAGGAAATATACATTGGAGACGGCTTAATATATATATATATATATCTATATATATATATATATAAATATACATTGGGGAGGCTATGGGCGGCCAGTGCAATAAGGCGAATTTTAAAAGAAATATATATATATAAATATATATATTTCTTATATTGACGTGAGCAACAAGCGTTGCCTGCAGAGGAGAAGAAGACAGCTGGAACGTGGAAGCGTCGTCTGACGTGGCAGCGTTGGCCGGAGTAAAGCGGCGGCTGGAGAGAAGGCGTCGGCGGCAGAGTAGCCGGGGTGGAATCTGCGTGGAGGCCTTTATATAAACACTGAAGGCAGCGTTGTCTGCACATCGACAGTGTGAAGCAGCAAGCGAAGTGCTGCATCGACAGTGTGAAGCGCAGCAAGTGAAGTGCTGCATCTGTGAAGCCAGCAAGCGAAGTGCTGCATCGAAGTGGAAGGTGTAAGCGGCTGGCTGAGAGCTGGGGTGCCTGAGAGCGAAGAGGTAGAAGGCGGAGGACGGCGTCTGCAGTGGAAGGAGTAGAAGACGGCGGCTGGTGCGAAGGAAGCGTTGGCCGGCTGAGAGCGGTCGAAGCGCGAGTAGAAGACGGAGTGTTGGTAGAAGGAGCAGTAGGCGGCTCTGAGGCAGAGTGAAGGTGTTGCAGCGAAGGCACCGCTGGAAGAAGCGCGTGGAGGCCGCATTGAACGCGAGCGCGTGCGCGCCAGCGACAAATCCGGTGAGCGGTGGGCGGTGGAGCGTGAAAGATAAGGTAGGTGAAATTTTTAATATTTTTTATTTTTTTATTTTTATTAATTTTTCATGTTTTTTTTGTATTTTTAAATTAAAAAAACAAAAAAAATAATATTCTTTAAAAAAAGAGATTAAAAAAAAGAAAAAAAATTAAATTTTTTTTTTAAAAAAAAGGGAAAAAAAGAAAAAGAAAAAGAAGAAAAACAATTTTTAGTTTTGGTAGTTTGAATCCATTTTTTAAAATTTCTGTAAAATTTTGCATAAGTAAAGTAGCGTGCATTTTTTATTTTTTATTTTTGTAATTGCGTGCATAATTAGTAGATTTATATTTTTTGTAATTAGGCACGAAATTTTTTTTAAAAAAAAAAAACAAACAAACAAACAAACAAACAAACAACAAAAAACAACAACAAAAGGAGAAAAAAACAAAAGAAAACAAAAGAAAATTTAAAAAAAAATTCTATAAATTAAGTGTTTTTTAGGAGTTTATTTTTTTTGCATATTTTGTAATTCTTCATTTTTTTAATTTTTTGCATAATTAGTGTAACTTGCATTTTTTAATTTTTGTAACTTTGTGCATAATTAGTATTTTTTTTAGTGTGATTCATAATTTTTGTGTAAATTTTTTTAAAAAAAAGTAAAATCATAAAAATCATAAAATCATTTTAAAAAAATCATTTAAAAAAATAATAATAATTTAAAAAAATAAGGATGGATAGTTACGCCACACATACTCATTTTAGTTGCATTTAGTGATTAGGTAGGTTAAAATATATATATGTATATACATATATATATATATATTTATTTAAAAAAAACAAAAACAAAAACAAAAAAAAACAAAAACAAAACAAAACAAAAACACATAAAAACCAAAAAAAAAATTGACCTTATGCACTTGCGGTCGGGACGTCTTGTAGATTCTGCCATAGGGCCTAGGGCACCTTCTAGACCTACGCAGGAAAGTGGGACCCAATCGGTAGGAAATTTGGCAGATATTGCTGAAACCCTTTCTGAATCCCAATCCGATACCCTTTCCTCCAGAACAACTAGTTCATTGTCCATGGACAATCTTGGGCCGTCAAATAGTCAGTCCGTAGCCCCAAATAGAACACCCACAAGATCCTTTAATCCATTTGAAGCCGACACCATGGGGTTAACACTTAATGTGAGACTCCAATATGTCTACACAAATGCTCAAGGAGCTGAGATCTTTAGGGATCCACAACAACGGTATCTTGTTAAGATCGCAGACATTTTCTCAGAACTTGATAGAGCACCTCTAGTCAATGACCAGGGTAACATGTACATGGGTGGAGATGGTGTTAGCTACGAAGTCACCTACCACCCAGAAAATGTAGACAAATTAGGGGAGCTCTCTAAAACCGAGTTCTTAGACTTATCAGAATTTTCCAAAGCAAGGGAGTCTAGAGATGACTGGCTCATTGAGCCGGACATGCCTGGACCCTCCAATGCCCAGTCCTCAAAGCCATCCATAGATGATTTACTTCTTGTAGATCTAAATTTGGAAAGGGATGCTTCCACAACAGCATTGCATGTAGAAGAAGTCTCACTGGAGAATTTAACACTCAAATCTGCTAATGATGCTGATCAAAAGGGTAATGTTTCTACCTTACCCAACCCACAATCAAAATCTGCTCTTGAAGCTCCAAAACAAATGATGTGGATAATTGATGAGTACTCAAGTGAGGGCCATGGCTGGCATGTTCCAACTACTCTAGTTGCTGCTCAAAGAAGGCCAGGCAAGAAGGAATTACCAATTTGGCTACCCAAAGATGCGTACAAACTTGTACCATCTAGTCCAGCCGCTAAGCCTCCTAAAAAGCACATCTTTTCCAAGCCTAAACCTCGGATTGTTACTCGATGGGTCCCAAAACATGTTCTTAAAGCACAAGGCTATTATGAGGGTGCAAAAACACTTTGGCTTCCCAAATGCCATGGTTTGCGAGGGGTAAAAGAGTGTTTCAGAAAGATTCCAAAAGCCACCCTTGATTTTCCATATCAGTGGGTGCAAAAGAAATCAACACAAACTATTCAAGATAGGATAGGTGGCTGTGATAGCACCTACAAATCTACTTGTGTTGATCTTCCTAAAACATGTATTGAAACACCGGTTGTCCCAATTTCTCCTTGTTACACAATTCCACCCTCAAAAACTGGTGTACCTAAGACACATCCAACTTCACATGAGTCTCATTTGAGCATAGATTCTAGCATTTCAATGCCTAAATCCTCTTATCTTGCTCAAATTCCAAGACAATTGATAAAATTCCCACCCAAGAAGGACATACCTAAAACCAAAGATAAGGCATTAACACTACAAATGAAGCTCTTTGGTAGATCATTGTTTGAATAGTGTGGTTCCTTATGCCTTTAGAGGATTATGTTCTTTTTGAGATGATCTCCACTACCAGCGCAAGGGTAAGCTCAGTGACTCCATAATAAGATCGACAAGCCAGGGCACTTTTATCCCATTGGGTTTTTCCCCTCGGCTATATTCGGTGATTGGCACCAATAATAAATTTTTTTTCCTTTATTTTCTTTTCTTGTTTGTTAATAAAAATTTTGCAGAGATCTCCGCTAAAAAAAGAGAGCATCAAACACGCCCCAACAGTCCACCTATCGGGCACACACATTAGGAAGGGGGGAGACATGCTACGCCTACAAAGACCAAGGAGAAGCAATCTGCACAAAATCAGCAATGCATCAATGCAAACGAACAACATCAACAGGGCACTACAACAGGTGTATTCAAATCTTAATCTTCTGTTCTTTATGTGCTTTTATCTTTTGGATATATGGTTTGCATGTTCACACAATATCGGCTGGTTTAAGTTTTTGATTAGTTGTTAAAATATGGTGAGTGAATTCTAGATTCTAAGTGAACTTAGTAGAAGATATTTCTATTTAAAGACAGTGTAGGATATATACCAATGGAGTATGCCAAGTTCTTATGCTTTCAAGGTATATTAGTTATCCCTAGTGGTAGCTACCTCTTAGGTATGAGCTAGGTGCTAGGATTAAGAATAATAAAAAGTTTTATGAAAATATATCCCAAAAAATATATATATAAAGTGAATTGAGACATGACGTGTCTACAGCCATGTGAAATGCTTGGTAGGACCTGGGGTTGTCTTAGCACCTTGGGGCCGATGCCTTGGTTTCCATGGGGTGAACACTGACGTCTAAAAACTTCAGAAAAAAACCTTCAAGGAATCTATCGCCTTGATAGATGTTGGTAGGACTCTGGGGTACACTATGGGCCCTCGAGACCGATGCCCTCATCTTCATGGGGTACTCCTTGTGCCATAAAAGAAAGAAAAAGGGTCTGTCGCCCTTGAGATACTTAGCGGCCTTTAGATTCTCTTGGGCGGAGGTCTCTTGGCCATTGCTTGGGTCTCATTGGGATGGAACCTTAATCTTTATCACCTTCTACACACACATCAAAAAAGAAAAAAAAGAGAAAAAAAAAGTCCAATCACCTTTGCTCATATTTAGGAGTAGGTTTGCCACTTAAGAATAACTTAAATACTTGTAGGTCATTGAGAATGCGGTCATAACCGGCGGTGTACAAGCACACTTGCCTTTGCATAGCACTATCTACCACTTAGTCTCACTTTGACTAGTCTTTACTCACCTATTTTAGTACTCTTTAAAACTTTAATCAGCCTTGCACTTGTATGTTCACATGTGGAATTGTCATTGCTGTTTTTTTCTTTTCTTCTTTTCTTTTCTTTTTTTCAATAAAAGGCTTTACTTGTATCATTTGTTTTTTGCAGCTCTTGCTAATACCGCGCTCGAGGACGTGCGCAAAATAGGAAGGGGGGAGTGTTGCATGACGAATGAAGATCAATGCAAGGATGCAACAAAAAAGACACTTAGGGCTCTTGTAAAGAGTTCCAAGTTGTAGATGAATGTGGGAGGGGGCTTGACAATAATCCCACATGGGAACTTTTGGGAGTTCTAGAGTTTTTGTATAAAAAGTGGCTCATTTGAGAGCTAAAGCACTTTTTGGTCATTTGGTTGAGAGGCTCATAGAGAGAGCTTGCTCCATAGCTCCTTCTCATGTGCTCTCCCAAGGCTCTCCATCTCCATTCATGCTTCAATCTTGTACTCTCTATTTTTTTTTTCTTTTTTTTTTCTTCAATAAAAGACTTTACTTGTATCCATTGATTTTTTGTTGCAGCTCTTGCTACTACCGCGCTCGAGGACGTGCGCAAAATAGGAAGGGGGGAGTGTTGCATGACGAATGAAGATCAATACAAGGATGCAACAAAAAAGACACTTAGGGCTCTTGAAAAGAGTTCCAAGTTGTAGATGAATGTGGGAGAGGGCTTGACAATAATCCCACATGGGAACTTTTGGGAGTTCTAGAGTTTTTGTATAAAAGGTGACCCATTTGAGAGCTAGAGAACTCTTTGGTCATTTGGTTGAGAGGCTCATGAGAGAGCTTGCTCCATAGCTCCTTCTCATGTGCTCTCCCAAGGCTCTCCATCTCCATTCTTGCTTCAATCTTGTACTCTCTATTCTCTACATCTTCAATGATATGAGGTTATGGTCTACACACTTGCTAATCTAGATTTCTTAATGATGTTTTGATTTGTGAGTTGTAGAGTGCATGTGATGAAGCTTGTGCATGAAATGATGTGTAGTTGAGGCTTGTGTGATAGCTCTTTGCATGTTAGGTTCTTTGCATAAGTTGCATTTTTTGTGCTTAAGTGTGGCCTAATCTTGATGCTTTGATTATGTTAGATTGATGTGTTGATTGTGTTAGATTGATTGCTTGAGTGTTGAAGAAGGATTGAGTAGGACTAGAAGTCATTAGTATGTGGTTAACTCATCTTCTCCCATTCGGGATAGCCTCTATGCGCTAACCGGGTTGCTTTCACGGATTGACAAGTGTGTGGGTTGGAGTGTAGCCTCCGCTATGCTATGATGCCCCAAACAGGTCTGTTTGGAAACTTGTGAATACTCACAATCCTGTTCTATGTAGCTCTTTATGTCTTGGTATAACTCATGTTAAGCCTTTAAAGATGAAAGGGTTAAAGCTATGCTAGCTTCACGACGAGAGGAGAGCACTCCTCCAAATGAGGATTTGAGAGATTGCTTTAATTTTGTAAGGGATTCATCGAATTCCTCACATGCTTTTTCAACTGCATCATTCGTACAAATAGCCCCTTCTGATGACTCTTCTTGGCTTGATGGGCTCACTTCAGTAGAGAGTACGTCTTTCTCTTGAAAGGGGAAGCGATACTCCTCTTGTTTTTGTATTATGGTTGCTTTTGTGGGTTTGACATTATGTGGTTCAATCACAACCAGTGATCACGTATAACACTCAAATGCTAAGCATGCTCTCCTGAGCTTGCTTTTTGCATTCCACATATATCATGTGATCATAATTTTCAACTTGGGATGGTTGGACGAGTTCTAGTTTCTTGATTGGTGCGGTGAGTGATGAATCAGAACTTGTTTCATCCTCACTAAGTGACGTACTAGAGGTCAAATGGTGGAGCACAGATTACAGGTTCGTTTCAACGAGCATGGTTGCTTCGTTGAGGATTTCAAAAATGGATGTAGAGTCATTGCCAAAGGCAAGAAAGAAGGCAGGCTATTTAAGTTGGATACTGGGATTCCTCAGTTGAAATCAGCCATGTTCTCTAAAAGCCGAAATGTGGTACAAGACATTGACATGTGGCATAAAAGGATTGGACATGTGAATATACAAAGGTTAAAGAACATGCAAGCAAGAGGCATTGTTAGTGGGCTGCCTAGATTCAAGTATGATGGGAATATGCATGTTTGTGATGCCTATCAGTTTGGAAAGCAGGCGAGGTTGCCGTTTCCTAGAGAAGGCAACATGAGTAGCAGGCCACTTGAGATAGTTCATAGCGATGTATGGGGTCCTGCACAAAACCCATCCATTAAAGGCAGCTTATATTATGTAACATTCATTGATGATTTCAGCAGAATGACTTGGACTTACTTTCTCAGAGAGAAAAGTGGTGTTGGGAAAGTTTATGGACTTCAAAGCTTTTGCAGAGAAGCAATATGGCTCTTGGTGGATAAAATGTTCGAGGACAGATGGAGGTGGTGAATACACCTCACATGCTTTTGAGCATTTCTTGAGAAAGCATGGCATAAGAAGGCAGTTAACTTGCAGGTACACACCTCAGCAAAATGGTGTTGCTGAGAGAAAGAATAGAGTCATTTGTGATGTGGCCAGGGTAATGCTCAATGAAAGAGCATGCCAGATTATTATTGGGCAAAAGCATGTGCCACTGCGATGTATGTACTTAATAAGACACCCACAGCAGCCATACATGGAAGTACGCCAGAGATGCAGCTTATAGGATTTAGGCCAGACATTGGACACCTCAAAGTGTTTTGGTTGCAAAGCTTATGTACATGTGCCTGACGAGAGAAGGAGGAAGTTGGATCCTAAGGCAGAAAAGTGTGTGTTTGTTGGATATGCACACGATCATAAGGCATATAAATGTTACAATCCACAAACTAGGCAAGTGGTTATCTCACGAGATGTGGTGTTTGATGAACTTGCTAGTTGGTACAAAGCAAAGGATGAGGGTGTCATTGATTCTCTTTATGCTGATGTGCATGTGAACTTGCCACAAGAAAGTTCTATTTCTATGTCTGGGCCAGTAGAGTCTGAGAGTAGCACTATACGTCCATGGTCAGGACGCTTGAGACATGAGAGTGTGAGCACTGGGAGTAGTGTTGTGGATAAAGGGAAAAAGAAGGTTGAAGGAATTGGCATTACAGGTTATGAGTTGTCAAGTTCAGAGAGTTTGGATGAGAAACTTGGCATACCAGTTTTACGCACACCTGGTGCAAGGCAGGATAGATATGTGCCTCCACATGCTAGAGTGACAGGTGTTCAGAGTGATCCGCATGCATTGTGGAGATCCCAAAGGGTCAGGTATCTAGTTGATAGGTTGACATATCATGATTTTTCTATGCATTATGCATATATGACCTCTTTGGTGAAGCATGTGGAACCTACATGTTATACAAAAGCTATTGGGAAGCATGTATGGGAGAAGGCAATGGATGTTGAGATGGATGCATTGGTTCATGATGAAACATGGGATTTAGTTGCCTTACCACAAGGCAAAAATGTTATTGGTTGCAAATGGGTTTACAAAGTGAAATGCAAGTCAGATGGTTCCATTGAATGCCATAAAGTGAGATTGGTAGCTAAGGGTTATGCACAAACCCAAGGCTTGGACTATGATGAAACATTTAGTCCAGTTGGCAAAGATGGGAACAGTGAGAGCAGTCATTGTTATGGCTGCAGCAAATGGTTGGGAAATGCATCAAATGGATGTGAAAAATGCATTTCTAAATGGTGATCTATAAGAGGAATTTTATATGGCACAGCCAGAAGGATATGTACACCCAAAGTATCCCACTCATGTATGCAGATTAAAGAAAGCATTATATGGTTTGAAGCAAGCACCTCGTGCTTGGAGTGATAAGATGAGCCGATATCTTATCTCCCTTGGATTTCAGGTTTCTTTAGCAGATTCTTCACTCTATGTGAAGAAAACAAATCATGGGATTGTCTTACTTGTCATCTATGTGGATGACTTGATTGTCACACAATAGATCATGCTACAAATGTTATGCATGTCAAGAAGGCATTGAGTGGGCAGTTTGACATGAAAGACTTGGGGGAATTGAGATATTTTCTTGGGATTGAAGTGATCAAAGACCATGCAGGTACATGGGTAGTGCAACGTCAATATGCATTGGATATGTTGGCAAAATATGGGATGACAGGGTATAAGACAATGAGTACACCTTTGGAGCAGAATGTAAAGCTGCGGGCTGATTTTGTGGATGATCCATCTATGTATAGAAAGATGGTTGGCAGTCTTATTTACATGACTATCACACGCCCGAATCTCAGTTATGCTGTGGGGCTAGTAAGCCAGTTTATGCAGAGCCCCAGAAAACCTCATTTGGATGTAGTGAGATGCATTATGCGATATGTAAAGACCACTGCACATTATGTTCTTCTTTATGAGCATGGTAAAGGCTTGGATATACATGGCTACACAGATGCAAATTGGGTAGGTATCTCGTATGACAGGAGGTCTACTAGTGGTTATGCCTTTAAATTTGGAAGTGCAGTGGTGAGTTGGAGTAGCAAGAAGCAACCTACTGTTGCTTTACAGAGGCTGAATACAGGGGTGTAGCCATTGCTACATGTGAAGGAGTATGGTTAAAGAGTCTCTTGGCTGATTTGGGTGAGCCTATTGATGGCAAGATTGTCATTCATTATGACAACATGAGTAGTATACAGTTGGCCAAGAATCCAGTTTTTCATGCGCGAACCAAACACATAGAGGTCCACTATCATTTTGTCAGAGAGAAAGTGCTGGATGGTACAGTGGATTTGCAGTATGTGAAGACTGAAGAGCAGGTGGCCGACATCTTTACAAAGCCACTTAGCAGGGAGAAGTTTGAGTACTTTCGTACTATGTTGGGAGTACGTGGGATGAGCTTGAGGGGGAGTGTTGAGAGCTTTGATAGCCCAAGCTCATCTACATCTTCATCTATGGTAGTACATCATGAGCTTGAGAGGGGCTATTGAGATTCAAGCTCGATGTCAGCGTGTGCCAGCTATGCTATGTGCTGGCATGTTAGGTAGCAGCATGTGTGAGACATAAATGACCGCGTCCAGCTAGTCATTTATGCTATGTGCTGGCATGTTAGGTAGCAGCATGTGTGAGACATAAATGACCGCGTCCAGCTGGTCATAGTGTGTGGACATTAGCTAGGGTTAGCTGTGTGTGGACACAACATAATAGATTGTGTGAGAAGGGAGATGGCTTCCCTCTATGGTTAGGGTTTGCAATATCCATTAGGGTTTACTCTTGTGTGTGTTGTGTATCATGGATTATGGCTTTATGCATTGTGTGAGAAGGGAGATGGCTTCCCTCTATGGTTAGGGTTTGCAATATCCATTAGGGTTTACTCCTGTGTGTGTGTCTCCTCTCCCTCTACCTGTTTTTTCATCAATGCACTCAATGGGCCCTTGCCCGACACCATACCTAGGCTCAATAACCTCACTTGGTTGTCTTTTCCACTCAACAACCTTGATGATGGTATCGCATCCCAAATCATAGCTTTGTTTAAGTTACAATACCTTAATCTAGGTCATAATCAATTCACATGCAGGATATCTGAAGGCATCAACAACTGCAAGGCTCTAATATCTCCTCCTTAGTTAAAATTTTATTACTGAAATTGTACCTTCAGAGAGAGAAGATTTTGGCTCTTGTGACATCTTGCTAGTCTTCTATTCGATGGAGGACAATGCGGCGGACCTCTTCACGAAGCCTCTACCTCATTAGATGCTCCGTCAGCACTCTAGCTCACTGGGATCGGTTCCACATCTAGGAGCCAAGAGGGGGTGTTAGCAGTCATCTCCTGTCTGTACATATTACTTGGTAGGGAGTGAGGGCCATTATTGTGGGTGTACTCGCCCATGTAGGAATTTTTCCATTTTTTCCTCATTGTCCATTTTTTCCCAGTTTTTCTCCACGTGGGGGTGCTGTAGTTTTTTCTATGGTTGGTTGTAGTAGCTTGCTAGCCAGGAGGGCCTGTTTTCTTGTTGGCTGACCAAACCTAGTCAATGTAACATGCACACCCAGTTGGTGTATAGGTGGCATGGCATTCTAGGCATTCCAGCATTAATATAGCATTTGCCAAGCAATTAATCAATGTTAACAAGCTTAGATCATAGTAGTTACATCGTGTGCAGTGTTGTATGGGGCCATTGTAGCACCTACAGTAGTACACAAGGCATCAACAGCATTTAGGACATGCATCACATCAAGTCGGGGCATGGGGAACCAACCGACAGCTATGGGGCATATATGAAGTCGTGAAGATCTAGACATGCAGGCCGATAGCATAAGCCTAGCCAACTGTTAGATAACCGTAACACCGCTCTACGGGCGTTACCACAAGAGGGGACAGCCTCTGGCTCACCACCCAGCCATAGAGGAAGAATGAGGATTGCCCCTCATCCCCCAGGCTATATAGTGTGTGGCCTGCCGTCCACACTAGCCTGGCCGCCCATGACTCCGCATGGGCGTCCTCTCCCACTAAACCCCGGACATGGCCATCCGGTCTGCCGGTCGGTCAGCCTACGTGACATTACCCCCCCTTAAGAAGAGTTTTTGTCCTCAAAAACAAACTGGGGAAACCTTTTGGAAATCGCACTACGGCGTTCCCAGGTTGCCACCTCCTCATCCTTATCTGTCCATTTAACAAGTACCTCCTGGTACACTTTATGTCGGGTTTGTCTATCATCACGATACTGTAGAATCTTTTCAGGTTCATGTGGTATCTTTGGTGGCTCTATCAAGTCCACCAAAATCTCTGGAGAAACTGCGTTCTCTAACCCGTGAACTGATTTCTTCAGTTTACTGACATGGAAGAAAGGATGGACTTGAGAACTCTCCGGTAACTCAAGTTTATATGCTACGTCCCCAACCTTCTTAAGGATTTTAAAAGGACCACAATATCTCGGAGAAAGTTTATCACACTTTCCCATTTTCATGGTTTCTGACTGCGCAGGAACCTTGAGGAATACAAAGTCACCTTCTACAAAGGTCACCTTTCTTCGTCCTTTATCCGCATAAGTTTTAGCGCGATCCGGAGCGCTACGAATGCTCTCACGTGCGGCTCTGAACATATCATTCATATCTTCAAGGAAATCCTTGACAGATTGAATCTTCTCCTTTTCTAGGCGTACAGCCATCGGAGATCTTGGCTGGAATCCATACATTAACATGAATGGTGTAAATCCAGTTCGTTGAGCGTTTGGAGCTGTTATAGGCAAACTCCAATAAGGGCAAGTACTCTTCCCAATTAGATTGCTTCTTACTAACATAAGAACACAACATATCCTTTAGAATTTGGTTAACTCTTTCAGTTTGACCATCAGACTTCGGATGATCTGCCATACTCATACTCAGAGTAGTATCCAACTTTTTGAAGATTTCCCTCCAAAAATGACTGTTGAACTTTCTATCTCTATCCGACACTATATCTGCGCGGGTAGGCCATATAGCTTGTAGAGATGTTCAATAAAGAGTTTTGCCAACTCTAGCATTTTTACAGTTTTCTTTGTGGCAATAAACTTTGCCATTTTAGTCATGTCCACTACCACCCACACCGAGTCATTCCCTCGACTCGTCTTGGGTAAACCGGTAATGAAATCCATGGAAATGCTTTCCCATTTTCCTTGAGGAATCTCCAGCGGATGGAGTAGTCCTCCAACCTTAAGACGTTCATGTTTATTGACCTGGCACTTAATGCATTTCAGCACATAAGTCTGGATGTCCTTAAACAAACTAGGCCAATAAAACTGTCTTTTTACTAGTGCATAGGTCTTCTGAATCCCAGGATGACCCGCACTTGGACTATCATGACTTTCTTTAAGAATTTGGGCCCGAAAGTCACCAATAGTTGGTACACATACTCTACCCTTTTAAAGTAAGTACCCGTCGTCAATGGAGTAATTAGTATATTTCTCCCACGTGCCATTACAGGATAAAGAGTTTGGGGAAGTTATTGGTAAGCAAATGTCTAGTAGTACTCAAGCAAGCCGTGATTTGGTATTTCAACCAAAACCCCAAGGCAAGTTTCATGCCTTGATTTTGCATCATGTCATTAGCACAGAAGCTAATGTACTGGAGAGCACTCTAGTAGCGCAAGACTATGCTACTAGATATTTGTAGACTACGCTACCATGTTGCATCACCAACTTGTTAAAACTTCTCCTTGGAAAGCTCTACGGCCATAGGAGAAATAAACTAGAGCCAATCTAATCATGCATCACAAGGATTAGTTCCAAAGTTGAGAGATACTTTCTCTCTTAGAGTAACATCTTTGCACAAGCATATGCTCTAGAATCTTGTTGAGTTTCTAACTACCATCAATCTACGGATAGTTAAACTCCACTCTAACTCAGAGTAAATGTAACTTTTTGAAGATTTCCCTTCAAATATAACAATCAAACTTCCTATCTCTTATGCCATACTATATATGCGGGCAGACCATATAGTATGTGGAGATGTTTGATAAAGATTCTTACACCACTACGGGTGTCTGGAGTTACATCCAATCACTTACATCTCTTTGTTGCTATTACCAGACACATCCCGTCTGGACTCACACAACTATTCGAGTTTATGTGATATTTGAGGATATCCCTCCTTTCCCTCAAGAAAGGTTTTTGTCCTCAAAAACTCTACTCTCAAGCGGACTACGCGCTAGTGTCATAGGTCCAAGAACAAATCTAGACCGTGTTTAATATCATATGTTATATTCTTAAGTCCTTCCAAGAAACTTTTAAACATCTTGCAACGAAGATGTGGTATAGTGTCTACGCACATATGGTGGTACTATTGATAAACTGCTTTGCAACAGATCAGTGGTTTCACACTTGTAACAAAGTGCTTCATTGTTGCATATTATTACCCTTCATAAGCGGTTACACACTTATGAATTATTTGGGTGGGTTGTACCATCTATCAAGAAAAATTCCAAACTACTAATAACCACATTATCAATCCACAGATAATGACTGAGCTTGCTGCGAAGCCATAGGTTGCTAGATAATTGATGGTAATTACACAAGCCCAATGTCTCATTACATCATACATTCAATATAAATGCAAACATCACAGTACTTCGTGATGATGAACTTAGGAATTTCATCCTATCCCTGTTTGGTGTTGGTATGAAGTATAACTATGAGAACATTATTTGCTGCCTCCTCATTATAGCGGCAAAGCTACCTACCCATCACAGGTGGCAATCTCTACCAAGCTATAACCAATGACAAGCAAATAAACGAGTACTCTTGTAAGAACTTCATAACCATATCTCACACCAAACTCATAATCACTACGGATTAAATGCCAGGGCTTGCAAAATTGAATGTTATCTGATAGGTAGAGGGGATCATCAAACTACGGATGACCTCGACAACTCACTAGGACTAGTGATGTGTAACTTTTAAGTTACTCCACTCTCCTTGCTTATTCCATACCATCGAACAAATCGGTCCCTCGATTTGAGCAACGTCAACATATTTATGAGTACCTCGATACTCATGGATTGTGGTTTGGTAATTTAAAATGTTGATCTAGAGTATCTTTCACTCAAGGATCTTAATTTTATTAGCAGTTATGTATTAGTAGTGAGTAACTACGTACCCACTATCATCACACTAGTAGCTCCATACTAGTCTGTGAGTAACTCCGTACCCAATGGCGTACCTCCCCCGAGTGGGAGTACCATATACAACCATCTATAACAAGATGTTTAAGTCACTTGTTGCTAAGAAGTGACTACACAAATTGACATACTAGTCTGTGAGTAACTCCGTACCCAATGGCGTAAATCCCCCGAGTGGGAGTACAATATACAACCATCTATAACAAGATGCTTAAGTCACTTGCTGCTAAGAAGTGACTACACAAATTGACCCCTCCGTTGCACATTGCAGTACAATTTCTGGTATTACAACACGAATTTTTGGACGTCCTTATCATAGAGGTCAACTTAAAAACTAGTGCATAGGACTTGTGGAGTCTCAGCTGACCTAACCACACCACTGGTGACTTCCTACAAAAAATGTGGCGCCGAAGTCACCACCTATGTACTTTAACTCCGTAAAGTACATGGTCTCATCTATCATCTATGGAAAGTTGTAAAACATTCCTGCGATGGATTTTTATCACCCTAAAATTATTGTGCACTATTTTAGTGTGAAGAGTTTTTTTCCTGGGTACCATGGTTCACCCCAAGCTCATCTGTTGCTAAATTCTCCGATTTAACAAAATATATGTCTGCCTCCGAACACTCCAGTTCAGTCCCAGACTTTGAGTTTACTTCTTAACACTCCGGTTAAGTCAAAACTCACCAGATACAGTAGGATTTACTGCTAAGCTCTCCGGCTTAGCCTCCTATCCTAACTCAGCCTGAGTTTATGTACACTACATACTTCTTAACACTCCGGTTAAGTCAAAACTCACCAGATACAGCAGGATTTACCGCTAAGCTCTCCGGCTTAGCCTCCTATCCTAACTCATCAGCCCGAGTTTATGTACACTACATATCTCCGGCTCTGATACCAGTGTTAGATAACCGTAACGCCGCTATACGGGCGTTACCACAAGAGGGGACGGCCTCTGGCTCACCACCCAGCCATAGAGGAAGAATGAGGATTGCCCCTCATCCCCCAGGCTATATAGTGTGTGGCCTGCCGTCCACACTAGCCTGGCCGCCCATGACTCCGCATGGGCGTCCTCTCCCA
The DNA here is from genome assembly GCF_041138505.1 of Cibotium barometz. Classification (NCBI taxonomy): domain Eukaryota; kingdom Viridiplantae; phylum Streptophyta; class Polypodiopsida; order Cyatheales; family Cibotiaceae; genus Cibotium; species Cibotium barometz. Next base: position 25,173,431 of record NC_141062.1, on the reverse strand, counting down.
CTGAACCCCGGACATGGCCATCCGGTCTGCCGTCGGTCTCACAGGCATTACAGCCTACGTGACACCAACCAACACCATCATTCCATATATACAGAAAAGCTCATCATTCATTTTAGTTATCTCCTTCTTCTCAGTGTTTCCAGCCTAACGGGCAAGGAAATCAGGAGCATAATCAACATACAGTCAGCATTCGGCATTCAATTCATCTCATGCCTCCTACATAGAGAAAAACTAGCATCTAAAGGGTGGACCTCAGCATTGGAGAAAGGAACAGTCAACCATCATCATCATTCAGCATATCTCTCTCTTCCCGAGAAGGATACTCATTTAGGATAGGCATAGATCTATTCATAGATCTCATTGTGACAATCGCATTTAATATAGTTGCATTTGCATTGAAACCATTCTCTTTCCCTTAAGTGTTTCTAAGTGAAGTTTAGTTAAGCCTAAGGTTGTTTTACTATGATCAATCCCTCGCATGTCACCACATTGGTATCAGAGCCGTTTTATAAGGTAGCCAGCCTTGTTTCATCCCTTAAGTCATTCACTAAAGCATCATGATGCTCAGTGAAATCCATGAAAAGATGTAGGGGGGAAGAGAGCTTGAGCTCTTGCAAGCACACACACGCACTCACAAAACCCTAATAGAGAACACACAAGGTGAGAGGCTGAAAATCTTCTCCTTCTCTACTCAACACTCAACACACCATATACAAGATAAGAGTACACAATAATATGAAAGATACTCAACCAATACATACACGGGTTCTCTATAGTGTGAACCCGACTAAAATGAGCTGGCGCTATAACTATGCCAGTCTCTAGAATGGCTGTTACACAGCCTGTCATCCCACTGGCCGCATATCACCCAAGATCTCACCAACCATGCCAGTGGTGTAAGTGTGGGGCCTATCCCCCAGGCGGGTCATCAGTGTCCACCGCCTCACTAGGCGAGCTCGATATCTCAACACTCCCCCTCGAGCTCAACTCCATCTCATGTACACCAAGCAAAGCTCTGAATCTGCGGAGCTTCTCTGTACCCAATGCTTTGGTGAAGATGTCAGCTACCTGATCCTCTGTGCTGACATAAACAAGGTCAAGGTCTCCTGCCAAGACCTTTTCTCTGACGAAGTGGTAGTGGACCTCTATGTGCTTCGTACGAGCATGAAAGACTGGGTTCCTGGCCAACTGTATACTGCTAATGTTGTCACAAAAAATGACAACTTGTCTATCCACTGATAGACCCAAATCTGCAAGTAGCTTTCTCAACCAAGCTACCTCACATGCTGCCATAGCAGCTCCTCTATACTCGGCCTCTGTACTCGATAGAGCAACCGTAGGCTGCTTCTTGCTGCTCCAAGTCACAGCAGCACTCCCCAAAGAAAACATGAATCCACTGGTAGATCTTCTGTCTGAGATACTACCAGCCCAATCTGCATCTGTGTACCCATGTACACATATCTCTGTCCCAGTCTCATAGAATAGTCCACAATGCAAAGTAGACTTCACATACCTCAGTATGCGTCTCACTACATCCAAATGCGGTTTCCGTGGAACCTGCATAAACTGACTCACCAACCCAACAGCATAGCTCAAATCTGGTCTGGTGATCGTCATGTAGATCAAACTTCCTACTATGCTCCTGTACATAGTAGGATCCTCCAAGATCTCTCCTGAATCTGCACTCAACTTGGCATTCTGATCCAATGGCACAGAAATAGGCTTACAGCCTATCATACCATACTTGGACAACATGTCCAAGCCATACTGTCTCTGCAGTAATCCAATACCATGTGGTGACCTAATCACCTCAATGCCCAAGAAATATCTGAGCTCCCCCAGATCCTTCATCTCAAACTTCTGTCTAAGCAAGATCTTTACATCAAAGATCTCTGCATCATGGTCCCCCGTAATGATCAAGTCATCTACATAGATGACAACAAGCACAACTCCTTTATCACCATGTCTCACATACAATGAGAAATCTGCATTGGCTACATGAAAGCCAATAGTGACAAGATATTCAGAAATCTTGTCAGACCATGCTCTTGGTGCTTGCTTTAAGCCATACAAGGCTTTCTTCAACCTGCAAACATGCTCGGGGTGACCCTCATCCTCATAACCAGGTGGCTGCAACATATACACCTCTTCTTGCAAATCCCCATGCAAGAATGCATTCTTTACATCCATCTGATGTAAAGACCATTGCTTTGACGCAGCCACTGCTATCACAACTCTCACTGTTGCCATCTTGGCAACTGGGCTGAAAGTTTCCTCATAATCAATCCCATATGTCTGCGCATATCCTTTGGCTACCAATCTAGCCTTGTACCTGTTTATGCTTCCATCACTGTTATGTTTAACTTTGTACACCCACTTGCATCCAATGGCTTTCTTGCCTTCAGGCAATTGCACTAAATCCCAAGTTTCATTTCCATATAGTGCATCCATCTCCTCATCCATAGCTTTCTCCCAACACACATTTCCAACAGCCTCATCAATGCATGTGGGCTCAACAACCTGCACAACCTTTGCCATATATGCATAGTGATGTGCCACATAACCATCATATGTAAATCTCTGCACAGGGTTCTTCACTCTCCCTGATCTTCGCAGCTTTTCATTCATGGCTTCCATAGCCTTCTTTACACCAGGTGTTCTCATAGCTGGGATCCCAAGCTCCTCATCAAGGCTCATATCTGAGCCACTAGACTCTCCATCAACATGAGAATGCCCTGCAGAAATGTCAGGCATACCAAGGGGCTCAACCACTTTCTCTTTTCCTTTACGTGATGTACTAATCACATTTGCAGGGCTGGTATTATGACGCAGCCTGCCACTCCATGGTCTATCAACAGACCCACTAGATGAGGACTCTCCTGGTCCACTCAAAGACTGTGATTGCTGCTGACCTGCATTCTGTGCAACCACACTTCCACTCAAATCAGCCCCAACAGCTTCTTTTTCAGCAGCATACCAGCTGCTCATCTCATCAAAGACAACATCCCTGCTTACCCTCAACTCACGTGTAGCAGGGTTATAACACCTGTATCCCTTTTGCTCAAGGGAATATCCAATAAACACACATTTTTCAGCTTTCGGATCCAGCTTGGTTCTCAGCTCATCTGGCACATGCACATATGCAATGCATCCAAAAACTTTCAGATGAGATAAATCTGGTTTTCTGCCAGTAAACCTCTCCTCTGGAGTTACATCATGTATGGCTGCAGTTGGAGTCCTGTTCATGATGTATACTGCTGTAGAAACAGCCTCAGCCCAATAGCAATGTGGCATATTTTTCTCTTCCATTAATGCCCGCGCAATCTCAGCAATGTGCCTGTTTTTCCGCTCAGCAACTCCATTTTGCTGCGGAGTGTATCTGCATGTATACTGTCTCCGAATTCCATTCTTCTTCAAAAATTCAGAGAACTCATTGGAGAAGTATTCTCCCCCTCCATCTGACCTTAGGCACTTGACATATTTTCCTGTTTGCTTTTCAACCAAAACTCTGAAATTCTGAAAGTGAGTGAAAACCTCACTCTTCTCCTTCATGAAATATACCCACACTTTCCTTGTGTGGTCATCAATGAAAGTGACATAGTACCTGCAGCCTCCCATAGACACGGTCTTCGTAGGACCCCATACATCTGAATGCACAACATCTAGTGCATTTCTGCTCACATATCTGTTACGTGGAAACACATGCTTTGTTTGCTTCCCAAATTGGCATGCTTCACATATTTTCTGCATACCTTCCACTTTAAATTTTGGCAGCCCTGTCACAATTCCTTTTGTCTGCATAGACTTCAATCTCTGCACATTTATATGTCCAATTCTTTTATGCCATATGTCTGTGTCTGCAACAACTCCTGAACCATTTGCAAACATCGCAGCACTCATTTCAGGCATGTCTACATCCAACGTAAACATTCTGCCCACTCTGTTGCCTTTTGCAACCAACCTGCACTTGTCTTTAAAGTCTTCGACATAACACCCATCAGGGTTAAACCTAACCTGCAAACCCTGCTCAATCATCTGGCCAACTGAAACCAGATTCTTTGTTATGTTCGGTACATGAAGTACATCTGCAAGGTACTTCACTTTGCCATCCTGCATAGATAATGGCACATCTCCAACGTGGGCAATTGGATGAGCAGTGTCATCCCCTGTTTCCACAAAACCTGGTCTTTCCGGGTTTTTCATCTCCTTGAACCACTCCCCATGACTCGTCATGTGGTTCGAAGCGCCTGAATCCACATACCATACATTATCTTTTTGTGCTGCATCAACATTTTCAGACATGGCATTCACGACATGCTGCATAACAAACAACCTCTCATTATCCTCATTATTTCTGCTTGAGGATGCATAGTTGTTTTGCTGCACTTTCCCATTTTGCATGTCAGCCTGCTTCTTATAACATTCTGACTGCACATGTCCAGGCTTACCACAATAATAGCATTCACGTGCATCATTATATTGCCTTTGCCAATTTCCACGGCCTCTTTGACTCCCCCTGCCTCTGAATTTGCCTCTTCCACCTGCGTGTTGTTGTTGTTGTTGATTCTGGGACTGTTGTTGTTGCTGCTGCTGCTGGCCATAATTCTGATTACCTGTTCGGCCACCTCCTTGACCGCGTCCACGGCCTCCTCTACCTCGTCCTCTTCCTGAACTCGTGTAGAAGGCCTGTTGCTCTGAACTGTTTTTACTTTGTGAAGACTGTTGGTCTTCACCCAAGTTCTTCTCTTCGATAATCAGCATAGACACTAAGTCTGTAAAGTTGGGAATGTTTTCCCGAGTCTGAATAGACGTCTTGAACGCCTTGTATTGTGGCCCGAGACCACGTAGACAGACTTCCACCTTGTCATCATCATCTACTGACACACCAATAGATGCAAGGGATTCCACAATACCCTTTATCTTCAGCGCATAGTCATTCACAGACATGCTCTTTTTCTCCACAGTATGAAGTTCATTCTTCAACTGTATCTTACGTGCCTTGGTATTTGTTTCATAGAGCTTTACCAAGGTGTCCCACGCCTCCTTGGGGGACTTGGCATCCTGAATGTGCCCAATCATGGTGTCCTGTATACTAATGGAAAGCCAATACATAACCTTCCTGGCTCCTTGGTTCCAGTCTTTAAACTCTTTCACATCTGCAGCAGTCGGATTTATATCCGGTATCTCCGGTGCCTCTTCATGCTCACCTTCTATGTAGTCCCAATAGCCTTTTCCCATCAGGAAATTCGTCAACCTGAACCTCCAAGCATGGAAGTTATTCTTATCCAGCTTCTCAGCCACAATCTGTGTTATGCCATCATTAGACATCTTGCCAAACACAGAATTTCACCAGAAACTGCACTCTGGTTTTTTCTGCACAACTGCTGTATTTTCTGCACAGCGGTACTGCAATCCACTCAAATGTCACAACCAGTGACCTCAATGCACATACATACACCCAATGGCAACTGTAGACCTCTTTGCAGCACCCACAGTGTCTGCACAGTCAATCTGTCTTCCTGCAGTTCTTAAAACAGAGTTCTGCAGAGAATCGATGACTTACCCGCAGTGCTCGAAATCGCCTGCTTTCTGAAAAACGGAGGTCCAGACGCGCCCGAAACGCGTTTTCGGCCCGGAAATTTTAGTCCGTAGGACTGTATAGTTGCCCTATAGCTTCACTCCCGCGAAGAAAGCTCTTCAATCGGAGATCGTTTGCCGGTGCCTCCCGTAGAGCTCCCGACAAGGGTGTAGTCACCAACACAATAGGGAAGAGTAGTTGCAGCTCTTACCCTCGTACCGCTTCCTGTGGTTCTCTTGCTTGCAGCTCAGCCCTTAGCACGAACCAAGCTCTGATACCATGAAAAGATGTAGGGGGGAAGAGAGCTTGAGCTCTTGCAAGCACACACACGCACTCACAAAACCCTAATAGAGAACACACAAGGTGAGAGGCTGAAAATCTTCTCCTTCTCTACTCAACACTCAACACACCATATACAAGATAAGAGTACACAATAATATGAAAGGTACTCAACCAATACATACACGGGTTCTCTATAGTGTGAACCCGACTAAAATGAGCTGGCGCTATAACTATGCCAGTCTCTAGAATGGCTGTTACACAGCCTGTCATCCCACTGGCCGCATATCACCCAAGATCTCACCAACCATGCCAGTGGTGTAAGTGTGGGGCCTATCCCCCAGGCGGGTCATCAGTGTCCACCGCCTCACTAGGCGAGCTCGATATCTCAACAATCCATTTCTCAAGATCTTGCAGGCCATACTTAGGGTTTTTCCCTTAGGCATGCATCAGTAATCCATTCATTTTCATTCTTGCATAGCATATAGGGTAGCACATGGCTTGCATATCAGCATAGTAGTCATCCTAGAAGTAAAGTAAAGATAGTCAATCTAAGCATCTTGTTTCTACAAGGTATACAGGATTTACCCCATGAGTTTTCTAGGGAAGAATCACATCCATCATCAAAGGAGTAAATGGAGTTTTGGGCTTTAACTGGCGCATTAGCACAAGGGGTTCTCTTCCACATAAGAAGACGAAAGTGGCTCCAACATCATCTCAAGAGGTTCAGAGGTCCATGAACGACAGAGATGGTGTGTGAAAGGATTTCACAGAGCAGACAGGTCAACGGTGGTGATTTAGGTTTTTCCAAGCAGATTTATCAGCATTTACCATGCAGTTCCCACAGTGGAGAAGTCTTTGGCTCAAAGGATTTGATTCCTACAGTCAACCTCAGTTCTATAGCAGAAGAAGACAAAGTGGGGTAGTGGTTCCAGTGGAGGAGGATCGGTAGAGGAGTCGAAGGGTTGTCAGGTGTACCACCTAGCAATAGTTTAGCAGAGGGGAATGTCATGTGCACGCCCAGTTGGTGTATAGGTGACATGGCATTCAAGCATTAATGCATTTACCAAGAAGTTAAATCAACGTTAACAATCTTAGATCATAGTAGTTACAGCGTGTGCAGCATTGTATGGGGCCATTACAGCACCTACAGTAGTACACAATGTTGAGAGCTTTGATAGCCTAAGCTCATCTACATCTACATCTTCATCTATGGCAGTACATCATGAGCTTGAGAGGGGCTGTTGAGATTCAAGCTCAATGTCAGCGTGTGCCAGCTATACTATGTGCTGGCATGTTAGGTAGCAGCACGTGTGAGACATAAATGACCGCGTCCAGCTGGTCATAGTGTGTGGACATTAGCTAGGGTTAGTAGTGTGTGGACACAACTCATAGTGTGTCTTGTGTATTATGGATTATGGCTTTATGCATTGTGTGAGAAGGGAGATGGCTTCCCTCTATGGTTAGGGTTTGTAATATACATTAGGGTTTGCTCTTGTGTGTGTGTCTCCTCTCCCTCTTGTTAAAAAACCATCCTAAGGAGGATCAAACACTAGCTCCATTGCATAGTTGAATAGAAATGAAGAAGATGAAGTTAAGCTACTAATCAAGAAGTAATTAGCATAATGATGAGCATAATGACAACATAAGTGAGGGGCAAATATATGTTGATTTCAATAGATGAGAGCCTCTTTATATAGGCTGAAGTACATGAGGATTAAGCTCAAGATTAGGTGTTAATCATCATCTAAATCATCTCCACCTTCCCTCCTAGATTCAAGCACCTAAAAGTGACCACCAACCCTAGAATCTTGCTAATCACACCAATGCTACCTAATCAAGGGATCACGACCCCTTTGGCTGATGTTGAGCTCCTAAATGACTCTTTTACATCATGGTAAGGTTGCATAATAACCTTTGTATCCATTTGCCCATAATCTATGACTTTAGTGCATAGTGCTAGTTACAAGGTATGTGCCCCACACATCATTTTAGTGAAGGTGTTTGCCATATTTTTAACACCCCTCCTCAAACACTGAATCCACTCAATGATGCAGTTGGTCATGCTGACTCTCATGAGCCTAATTAACCACCCAATGCTCAGTGATAGCATGCATGAGCGTGGTCTGACTAGCAATGCCATACATAGGTTATGCCAATGTGAACTCAGAGGCTTTAGTCATGCGTACAAAAGAGGTATGGGACGACTTTAGAAGAGTGTGACAAGACGTGGCTACATGTATGAGTGAAGAGGACACCCATGTGTATAGGGCATGCCCTTGCTTTTAGCACTTTAGAATAAATGATTTGATCTAATCATAGATAGGGCCTCATGATGGTGGCCCTTGTCTTCATCTTTTTCTTCTTCTTGGTCTTCTTCCTGCTGCACTTCTTCCATGATGTAGACTCGTTGCATCTTCTTCTTGGCAAAACAATTCTTCTCTACATGACCAGGTTTGTGACAAAAGTCACAAATGAGATTGTTGTTGTTGTAGCCCTTGTTGTAGTTGCCTTTGTTGTAGCCCTTGTTGTAGTTGCCTTTGTTCTTGCCATACCTACTAGATCCTGCATAATAAGCATTTTCAGTAGACAAGGTTGATGACGATGGAGACTCCATTTGCTTAGTCTTTAGTTTTCTCTCCTCCTCAAGAAGAGATGCTTCAATGTCCACAAGCTTTGATATTGGCATATTGGTCAAGGTTGTGACCACATGGTCATATTCTTCAGGTAAAGATTTAAGTAATACACCAATGGAGACATCTTCATCCATCTTAAGACCTATTCCTGCAAGTTGTGTTAATAGGCCTTTCATGTAGTTCAAATGTGAGGCTAGGGATGTGCCAGACTTCATTTCTAGCTTAAAAAATTCAATGAGCAAACCAAACTTTGAACTTTTAGATCGAGCCCCAAATAGAGTTGTGAGTTGGTCCCAAACTTCCTTGGAAGTTTCGCATCCATCCACATGATGAATGTAAGTGTCATCAAGCTCCAATGTGATGATGGCACAAGCTTTGTCATCTCTTACTTCCCAACAAGGAACATCAGCAAGAGTCCTTGGCTTCTTCTTATTCCCATTTACTATGTTGAAGAGCCCCTTCTTCATGAGCATTAACTTGATGTGGGTTTGCCATGTGTGAAAACCATGACCTTTAAAGCGCATTGATGGAGAATCCTTGGTAGCCATTATGATATGGAATGAAGGGGGTCTTACCTCTGATGATTGAGGCAGTGTCTACCCTTTTACAAGAGAGATTAAGACCAAGGAATAGTGCTAAATCAAGTTATTTAGCATATGCTTTCCAAAAGATAAAAACAGAAAATATATTGATTTGTGGGAAGCAAGGGAGACACCTAATCAAGGGGCAAATTAAGTGTGAAGTAATAAGGGAATGTAGCAAGTCCCTAATGACATGTATGAACCACTTATTGCACCAAATGATAAGGATTAGGATAGATTAATCATTGATTAGTGGAGTTGAATATTCTGCTCACTATGCAGAGAAATGAGCTCACTTGGAGTCAATATTTGAAGGAGTTGCACAAAGAATGAGCTAAAAATCTTCAAGGGAATTGAATAGCAATATGTCTAGATGATTTTAGAGCCCACAAACACTTGCTTAAGCAACTTAATCAATGAGTAATCTCAAATTTACCAAAGTACCTTTTCTGGCTATGGCAATTCTAGACAGCACCCTGGTTTTTTGCTTGGTGTGTGAAGCACACTCAATCATTTGCAAAACCCTCTTAGGAGGAGTAAGTTTAGGTTCCAATGAAGCCACACCTCAGAGGAATTAGACCAATTTGATGTGTGTGAGCTGCAGCAATACTTTTGGTGGTCGCCTATCAAAAACGTGCCTGTTTTGGGGAAAACAAAGTTGCCGGCGACGTGGAGCTATGAATGGTGCAATTGAGGTGCCATGCCCCTTAGCAATATTGCTGGTGAAGTGCCCACAGAAGGATTTTGGCAATGGTTACGTGGTTTGTGAGCACCAAGGCCTCCACTCAGCTGCTATTCTAGATCCTATTTTCTAGGAAACCCATAAAAGCTAATGAAACCCTAATTCTCACTAATCTCTTGCTAAGCAAATAAGATGGGGCTTGATTCTAGATGAATGGGCTAGTACTAGCTCTGATACCATGTTAAAAAACCATCCTAAGGAGGATCAAACACTAGCTCCATTGCATAGTTGAATAGAAATGAAGAAGATGAAGTTAAGCTACTAATCAAGAAGTAATTAGCATAATGATGAGCATAATGACAACATAAGTGAGGGGCAAATATATGTTGATTTCAATAGATGAGAGCCTCTTTATATAGGCTGAAGTACATGAGGATTAAGCTCAAGATTAGGTGTTAATCATCATCTAAATCATCTCCACCTTCCCTCCTAGATTCAAGCACCTAAAAGTGACCACCAACCCTAGAATCTTGCTAATCACACCAATGCTACCTAATCAAGGGATCACGACCCCTTTGGCTGATGTTGAGCTCCTAAATGAATCTTTTACATCATGGTAAGGTTGCATAATAACCTTTGTATCCATTTGCCCATAATCTATGACTTTAGTGCATAGTGCTAGTTACAAGGTATGTGCCCTACACATCATTTTAGTGAAGGTGTTTGCCATATTTTTAACACCTCTACCTGTTTTTCATCATGGTATCAGAGCCTGGTGCTCTCTATTAGGGTTTATGAGTGAGTGAGAGAAGAGGGAGAAGAAAAGCTGTGAAGCTTGCCATTGATGCTGTGAAGCTTGGAGCACACCAATTTCTATCAGATCTGAGAGCTTGGCCTATTGGGTAAGGTCTACTAAACACCCTTGAGCGGATTGCAGGTGATTCAAGCACAAACAAAGCAAATTAGGGTTGCCCAAAGCAAAAGAAAATTCTAGTTTTTTGGAAGCTTTCCATTGGAGCTTGGAAGCGGTGATGTATGGTGAAAATAGATGCAAATCCAGCAAAGAAACATGTATGTGACAAGGATTAATGTATTGGCAACTCGTGTGCAAGCCCTACACTGATTTTGGAGCAAATATGATGCATTTAAGTGATTGAAAATCACTGGTTTTGAAGCTCTCACAAAACAGAGAAAAAGAGATCAACTTTTGATGAAATTAAACCAAGTTTTTGGCAAAAATCATACCATTGATGGGTTGTACACTTGCATTGGAGTGTTCGGCAACATTATATGCTCTCAATTATCACACAAATCAATCCAAACTCCCTCAGGAGGAGCAGGCAGCGCAGCCTGGTATGCGGAAACATAGCATTTTTTTATCTATTTGCTAAGTGGAGGCCACAAATCAACTCTTGTGCGTGATAAATTCAAAAATTGCCTTAGCAATTGGTTGGTACATACACTTGAGAAGGAGGCTACATGATTGGTTGGAGCAATTATGCCTTATGGAGCTGGAAATGAGCTGATTAAACAGGCTGTCTACTGTCAGTGAAACAGAGTGTGATTAATCGACTAATTACTCTCTCATCTTAAACAATTGGTCTAATTCCTTTTACATGGAGTTAGTGGACATCATTGCTAAGCTAATGAATTCCTGGTCTCTCAATTTGGACAAATATTGAAGAAATTAGAGCCATTTTACTACTGGTTTTTCTCAAAACAGAGAAGGGGGTTTGACAAATGTGGTATGTACACACCTTGGTTGGTGTTGATATTCAACATTGAGCTTGTTTAGGTGTCAATTCAAGTTATCCACACTTGATTGAACCACTACATTGCAATTTGGAGCCTTGGAAAGTGAATCAAAATAGGGTATCTTGGACTACGTGTGCCAGTTCATTTTGGATACAATCAGTTTGATTTTCTACATCAAAAGTGAAGTTCATTGTGTACTTTGGAGTATCTCGAACACTTATAGGAGTGTGGTTGAGCTGAGGAAGGCTCGTTTACATATTTGGACGTGTGCGAAAGGTACATTTGCATTGAGCAAATATGTCAGATAATCCAGTACAAATTGTGGGTGAAAAGCTGGATAGGAAGAACTTCCAGGCATGGAAGTACAGGATCAAAAGCTTTCTGAAGGAAAAAGGTTTTTGGAATCTTATTACAGGTGCGGAGCCAGAGCCGGAACTACCCCGACAACCTACACAACAACATTATAGCTCATAGGCAATGGTCAAAAAGAGCATACAAAGTTTTGCATTATCTGTCTATATGTATTTCGGATGCTATACTCATACATATACATGATGTTGAGAATCCCAAGGATGCATGGGATACATTGGTAAAGTTGTTTGATACAGACACTAGTGCTTGCAAGTCTCAATTGCGACAACAGATTCATAATGTGAAACGAAAAGGAAGGAGCATTCATGATTATGTACAAGAGATAAAGAAGTATGCAGATGCATTGGCAACAATCAATGCCCCCATGCCTGCTGCTGATGATGATTTGGTAGACATTACCTTGCGTGGTCTTGGCAAGGAGTATAAGTCTTTTGATACATCCATCTCGGTTCGAAGTACAGGTTTACCAGATTTTGATGAGTTGGTTTCACTCTTGCGTGTTGAGGAAATCAAACTCAGTGATTCTTTTCATGATGCATCTACTAGCCATGATGATAATGGCAGAAATCAGGCTTTCTATTCACAAAGAGGATTTAGAGGCAGGGGGAGATTTACATCACGTGGCCGTGGTAATGGTCGTGGGTGGCAGGACAGGTCACCACAACAAAATTTTCAGCCTACATATGGTACTAGAGGTGGTCGTGGATATACACCTCAGAGAGGCAGAGGTAATCCTCATGGTAGAGGACATTGGCAAGGCCAACAAACATCTATGCAAAATGTGGAATGCCATTACTGTGGGAAATTCGGTCATATGGCACGTGATTGTTTTCGCAAACAAAATGATTTGAGAGGGGGTAGAGCACAACATGGTGGACATTATACACAACATGGTGGTGGAAATTATGCATCAAGCAGTAATGATGGCAGCGCAAATCACTTGTTTGCCATGAAACATGGTGTGGGATCTATGATGACAAATGCTAAAAATGATGACACTTGGTATATGGACTCTGGAGCATCAAACCATATGACTTGTCATGGTGAATGATTTGAGCATATGAAGCCTATGGATGTGAAAGGCTATGTGGAGACAGGAGATGATACCCAACATGCTATCACACATGTTGGAAGTGTACCATTGATTATGCACAATGGTGAAACAAAGTCTATGTCAGATGTATTGTATGTGCCTTCTATTACAAAAAGTTTGGCCTCAGTTGGTCAAATGGTGGAACAGGGATTAAAGGTTCGTTTCAACGAGCATGGTTGCTTTGTTGAGGATTTCAAAAATGGATGTAGAGTCATTGCCAAAGGCAAGAAAGAAGGAAGGTTATTTAAGCTGGATGCTGGAATTCTTGAGTTGAAATCTGCCATGTTCTCTAAAAGTCGAAATGTGGAACAGGACATTGACATGTGGCATAAAAGGATTGGACATGTGAATATACAAAGGTTAAAGAACATGCAGGCAGGAGGCATTGTAAGTGGACTGCCTAGATTCAAGTATGATGGGAATATGCATGTTTGTGATGCCTGTCACTTTGGAAAGCAGGCGAGGTTGCCGTTTCCTAGAGAAGGCAACATGAGTAGCAGGCCACTTGAGATAGTTCATAGCGATGTATGGGGTCCTGCACAAAACCCATCCATTAATAAAGGCAATTTTTATTCTGTGACATTCATTGATTACTTCAGCAGAATGACTTGTATTTACTTTCTCAGAGAGAAAAGTGAAGTGTTGGAAAAGTTTATGGATTTCAAAGCTTTTGCAGAGAAGCAATATGGCTCTTGGTGGATAAAATGTTTGAGGAACAGATGGAGGTGGTGAATACACCTCACATGCTTTTGAGCATTTCTTGAGAAAGCATGGCATAAGAAGGTAGTTAACTTGCAGGTACACACCTCAGCAAAATGGTGTTGCTGAGAGGGAAAGAATAGAGTCATTTGTGATGTGGCCAGGGTAATGCTCAATGAAAAGAGCATGCCAGATTATTATTGGGCAAAAGCGTGTGCCACTGCAGTGTATATACTGAATAAGACACCCACAACAGCCATACATAGAAGTATGCCAGAGATGCGGCTTATAGGTTTTAGGCCAGACATTGGATACCTCAAAGTGTTTGGTTGCATAGCTTATGTACATGTGCCTGACAAGAGAAGGAGGAAGTTGGATCCTAAGGTAGAAAAGTGTGTATTTGTTGGTTATGCACAAGATCGCAAGGCATATAAATGCTACAATTGGGCAGCCTCTGTGCTTGGCCGCGTAGCTCGGCAGCCTCCTAGAGCCACTCGGCTCTAGGAGGCTTGTGTAGGCTGCTGGGCAGCCTTTGTGCTTGGCCGCCTAGCTGGGAAAGTCTCCTAGAGCCACTCGGCTACTTGGCCAAGCCACTTGGGCTAGTCGATAGCTTGCCCAGCCCTTCTATGGGCTGGTGGGAAAAGCCTAGGACCTTTGTTGTCCCCTTGGGGTGGCACAAGGCCTACCTCTTGCCCATTCAAGGAATGCAACATCCCCTTCTTGGGGTAGCCCTAAGGGTTGACTCCGTCCTACATATGCAAACTACATGCTTCCTATAGACGCATGGTGTCCGGTTTTTGCAAATCCAACACTCAAATCATCTGACATCATTCTAGACTGGTCTGGCACTGCTTGATGTGTAAGGCAATGCACTGCTTCTATGCCTGTCCTAAGGGAGTATCCTTCTCAGGAAGAGAGAGATATGCTGATGATGATGATGAATACCCTTTGGATGTTGGTTTTCCTCTATGTAGGAGGCAGGAGATGAACTGAATGCTGAATGCGACTGTATGTTGACTATGCTGTTGATTCCCTTTCTCCATAGGCTGGAAACGTTGAGAAGAAGGAGATAACTGAAATGAATGATATGCTTTTCTATATATATGGAATGATGTTGATGGTCGGCCATGCTTATGTTGTCGACTTGCATGTCTGGATCTTCACGATTTCATATATGCCCCATAGCTAATGTCGGCTGGTTCCCTATTCCCCGACTATTGTCGGCTAGTTCCCCATGCCCCACCTGATGTGATGCATATCCTCAATGCTGTTGATGCCTTGTGTACTACTGTAGGTGCTGTAATGCCCCATAGCTACTAGCCGATTGTTGTTGTCGGCTAGTTCCCCATGCCCCACCTGATGTGATGCATATCCTAAATGCTGTTGATGCCTTGTGTGATGAAAAATAGGTAGAGGGAGAGGAGACACACACACAGGAGCAAACCCTAATGTATATTGCAAACCCTAACCATAGAGGGAAGCCATCTCCCTTCTCACACAATGCATAAAGCCATAATCCATAATACACAAGACACACACTTGAGTTGTGTCCACACACTACTAACCCTAGCTAATGTCCACACACTATGACCAGCTGGATGCGGTCATTTATGTCTCACACATGCTGCTACCTAACATGCCAACACATAGCATAGCTGGCACACGCTGACATCGAGCTTGAATCTCAACACCCCCTCTCAAGCTCATGATGTACTGCCATAGATGAAGATGTAGATGAGCTTGGGCTATCAAAGCTCTCAACACTCCCCCTCAAGCTCATCCCACGTACTCCCAACATAGTACGGAAGTACTCAAACTTCTCTATGCTAAGTGGCTTTGTAAAGATGTCGCCCACTTGCTCTTCAGTCTTCACATATTGTAGATCCACTGTACCATCCAGAACTTTCTCTCTGACAAAGTGATAATGGACCTCTATGTGTTTGGTCCATGCATGAAACACTGGATTCTTGGCCAACTGTATGCTGCTCATGTTGTCACAATGAATGACAACCTTGCTATCAATAGGCTCACCCAAATTAGCCAAGAGATTCTTTAACCATATTCCTTCACATGTAGCAATGGCTGCACCCCTGTATTCAGCCTCTGTACTGGATAAAGCAACTGTTGGTTGCTTCTTGCTACTCCAACTCACCACGGCACTTCCAAGTGTAAAGGCATAACCACTAGTAGACCTCCTGTCATACGAGCTACCTACCCAATCTGCGTGTGTGTAGCCATGTATATCCAAGCCTTTACCATGCTCATAAAGAAGACCATAATGTGTAGTGGTCTTTACATATCGCATAATGCGTCTCACTGCATCCAAATGAGGTTTTCTGGGGCTCTGCATAAATTGGCTTACTAGCCCCACAGCATAACTCAAATCCAGGCATGTGATAGTCATGTAAATGAGACTACCAACCACCTTTCTATACATAGATGGATCATCCAACTCTTCACCAAAATCAGCCTGCAACTTCACATCTGCTCCAAAGTTGTACTCATTGGCTTACACCCTGTCATGCCATATTTTGCCAACATATCCAATGCATATTGGCGTTGCACTAACCATGTACCTGCATGGTCTTTGATCACTTCAATTCCAAGAAAGTATCTCAGTTCACCCGTCTTTCATGTTAAACTGCCAATGCCTTCTTAACATGCATAACATCTGTAGCATGATCCGTGTGACAATCAAGTCATCCACATAGATGACAAGTAGGACAATCCCATGATCTGTTTTCTTCACATAGAGTGAAGAATCTGCTGTAGAAACCTGAAATCCAAGGGAGATAAGATATCTGCTCATCTTATCACTCCAAGCACGAGGTTCTTGCTTCAAACCATATAATGCCTTTTTTAATCTGCATACATGAGTGGGATATCTTGGGTGTACATATCCTTCTGGTTGTGCCATATAAACTTCTTCTTGTAGATCACCATTTAGAAATGCATTTTTCACATCCATTTGATGCATTTCCCAACCATTTGCTACAGCCATAGCAATGACTGCTCTCACTGTTTCCATCTTTGCCACTGGACTAAATGTTTCATCATAGTCCAAGCCTTGGGTTTGTGCATAACCCTTAGCGACCAATCTTGCTTTATGTCGTTCAATGGAACCATCTGACTTACATTTCATATTGTAAACCTATTTGCAACCAATGACATTTTTGTTTTGTGGTAATGCAACCAAATCCCATGTTTCGTCATGAACCAAAGTGTCCATCTCAACATCCATTGCCTTCTCCCATACATGCTTTCCAATAGCTTCTGTATAGCATGTAGGTTCCACATGCTTCACCAAAGAGGTCATATATGCGTAATGCATAGCAAAATCATGATATGTCAACCTGTCAACTAGATACTTGACCCTTTGGGATCTCCGCAATGCATGCGGATCACTCTGAACACCTGTCATGTGGAGGCACATATCTATCCTGCCTTGCACCAGGTGTGCGTAAAACTGGTATGCCAAGTTTCTCATCCAAACTCTTTGAACTTGACGACTCATAACCTGTAATGCCAATTCCTTCAACCTTCTTCTTTTCTTTATCCACAGCACTACTCCCAGTGCTCACACTCTCATGCCTCAAGCATCCTGACCATGGACGTATAGTGCTACTCTCAGACTCTGCTGGCCTAGACATAGAAATAGAACTTGCTTGTGGTGGCAAGTTCACATGCACATCAGCATCAAGTGAATCAATGACACCCTCCTCTTTTGCTTTGTTCCAACTAGCAAGTTCATCAAACACCACATCTCGTGACATAACCACTTACCTATTTAGACAACAAAACAACTAGAAGTAAGCGCATAAGGGCCAAGGGGAAATTAGTGTTTGCATTAGAACTAATCATAGAAATTTAATACAAATCAAAGGCTACAAAGCATTACCTGGATAAACAAAGAAGGGGTGCGAAAAAGAGGAGAAGCGGCGGGCAAATAGCTGATTGCACATCTGCACAGATAGCTGATTGCACATCTGCTTTTGCAAGAGGGCATCAATACAACGAATGCAGATGGCTCCTGCAAATTCACGGGAGCCATCTATTTTGGGTTTTTCTTTTTAAAATTCCTAGACTGTCATGTAAGCGATGGCCTACTAGTGACGTCGCTTATATGATGCATTGTAATTTGCAAGCGTCTGAAAGAGGGTATCTTTTTTTAAAAGGCGGTTGTTAAAAAAGGGGGCGAAAGGGGGGGGAGAACAAGCATAGCCATAAATCATTGATAATTGTGATACCTCTCTCTCTCTCTCTCTCTCTCTCTCTCTCTCTCTCTCTCTCTCTCTCTCTCTCTCTCTCTCTCTCTCTAAGATTCCTCCCTCCAGCTTTTGAGGTGTGCAGGTGTAAGAACCTCCTTCTAATCTTATAATTATTCCCCTCTCAGAAATAAAAGAAAGATCCTGTTTTACCCTGTTTTGGCCTGGAGAGAGAAAATGTCTAGAGGGAGGTAATTCAAAATTGAGATATTTTTGGATATAAAAATCCTCCTAGTGTCTAAAATGATTTTCCCTAAAATAAAAATTCAAAAAGGACTTTCCAATGTGCAATTGAAATTAATTGAAAATAGGATCCAGATTTTCAGAAATTTTTAAATTATGCTCCAATTAAGGTTCCTATGGACCAATAAGATTAATCCAAATGTAGGGAGGAGATAAATTGAAGAATAGAAGAAAAATCCCCCAAAAATTGTTGAAATTTGAGCATTGTGATGAGCTATGGTGGATCAAACACTAGAATCAACATCATTAATAAAGTGATTAGCAAATAATTAAGACGTAATTAGTGGGTAATTAACAAATAGATTAATGTAGGCATGGATACTCAAAAACCAGCAAATTCTCATTAGGGCTATGCCTCAGTTTATAGAGTTTACATCAAGCATCAAATCCCATTGATTTCTCCATGATTCACTCCCAGAATATCTCCACCTCTTGCCTGATTCTCTCCACCTCTTCTCTTTTCCCTGAATATCTCCCAGAATAACTCCACACTCCTAAATTCTCTCATGCTACCCTTTATTCTCTCCCAGTAGATTCTTCTCACCTTTTCACAGGTTCTTTCACAATTACATCTCCTCTTTTATAGCCTCTAACCAAGAGCTTGTTCCCACACACACCCTATTCACTTGTATATTTCAACACCTCCCCTCAAGTGAATAATCTCTAGCACACCTGGACCCTATACCAAGTTTCCATCTTACTTGATAGCCCGCGACCAGCGCCTCAAGTCCCTAAACTCCATAGTCCTTGACACTCTCTCTCTATGTGTCCAAGGCTACTATAAGTGCCCGCGACCTTGACTAAAGTGCTCACACATACATCTACCACGTGACCTACATCATCGGTGGCTCAGAGGTGGTTTTACTTTATTGGGGAAGGTTACATTGGGTTGTGGGATCTCTCTCTCTCTCTCTCTCTCTCTCTCTCTCTCTCTCTCTCTCTCTCTCACAGAAAAGATGATCCGACTCCACTTCCTTTGGAGCCTCCATGAAGTTTGCCGATGTCGTTCCTTCTCCACCACTGGGTTTGCTGTAGCAGTCTCTCGCCATGTGTCCTGGCTTTCCACATTTGTGGCAAGTGAAGGTCCTCCCTCCTACTCTACCTCTTCCTCGTCCTCGTCCTCGAGAGAATTCTCCTCGGGTGAAGAATGCTTTTTCTTCTCCTACTGTTGAGTCGAGCCCTTTCTTCTCTTTGCCTCTGCTCTCTTGCTCTAGTAGAGCTGCTTCTATCTCATGTATCTTCAATTCAGGTACATTCTTTAGTGTTGCTACAATGTTTTCATAATCTCCTTTGTCCACACTCTTCAGAAGTACAGCTAATGCTTCATCATCTTCTATCTTTTTGCCAATAGCTGCCCAGCTGTTGCTTAATGCTTTTATATTTGTTCAAGTGTGTGATTAGAGGTTCACTTTCCTTCATGTCCAATTTGTAGAATTGCATTAACATATTTATCTTGGAATTTTTTGCTTGTGTACCAAATAATTTATTGAGTTCATCCCATGCATCTTTTGCCCACTGTATCCCTGTGATGTGATGAATGATTTCATCATTTAAACTGAGTGCAATAAGTCCCAATGCTTTTTTATTCCTACTCTTCCACTCATTTTTCCCTCTCTCTGGGCATTCATCTCTCCCTTCAACTAATCCCCACAGATTTTTCCTCATCAGCAAATACATGGTTTTTGTCTACCATGTATAAAACTGTTCCCCATTAAATTTTGGCTATTTCCTGTGCTGAACTCATGGTGATGTGAAGGGGGTCTTACCTCTTGATCCAATTTCAAGATTCAAGGACAGTGTCTACCCTTTTACAACTCAATCTGGTGTTTAATAGATGATTACAACAATTTTATCAGCATAAAATCACCAGAAATTACATTAAATTAAGGGTAACCAATTTGTACGAGATGGTTGGAGTATCAAACCAACTCCCATTTGTAATCTGAAGCTTAGGGATCTGTATCAGATACCTAATGGTTAATTTGAACCCTCAATTGCACCAAAATACAGTGATTAGTACTAATTAATCACTGATTAGCAAATTAATGCTCTGGTTTGTGTGCAAAAAACAGAGTATGCGGGGAGTCCAGATCTGGTGCCTTACACTTCAAATGAGCTCAAATGCTTTCAAAGGCATCAATA
Organism: Cibotium barometz; assembly: GCF_041138505.1. Taxonomy (NCBI): domain Eukaryota; kingdom Viridiplantae; phylum Streptophyta; class Polypodiopsida; order Cyatheales; family Cibotiaceae; genus Cibotium; species Cibotium barometz. The sequence continues at coordinate 25,153,106 of NC_141062.1, read as the reverse complement.
GCAATGAGTCTAGTAGAGGATTAAGCCAAGAAACACAAGATTTGACCAAATATTGAAAGCTTAATCTCTGTTTTACCAAAGTCACCTGCAGATTTGATGAAGAGCTTGGATCTCACTGTAGACTTGATGAAATTGAATTTTGTCTTCACCAGCTTGTAGAGCATGCTTGAAAACCCCCGGGGCTAAGAGGAATTGAAGCAATTTGATTTGATGAAGCTGCAATGTTCATTTTCCTCAGAAAAAACGCGCCAGCTAAAATCGTAAATTCTCCCTCCTTCGCTGGGGGTTTGCTACGCCGTCTTGATGGGCTTGAAGCCAAGGATGTTGACTATGTTGGGCTAGAAGCACAAGACCTAATTTAGAGTGTACAAGAAGCTAGAGCTCCTCCACTGGCTGGGGGTGAAGGGGAGAAGTGAAAAATAACTAAATTTTGGATTATTTTTTGAGCATTGTGATGAGCTATGGTGGATCAAACACTAGAATCAACATCATTAACAAAGTGATTAGCAAATAATTAAGATATAATTAGTAGGTAATTAACAAATAGATTAATGTAGGCATGGATACTCAAAAACCAGCAAATTCTCATTAGGGCTATGCCTCAATTTATAGAGTTTACATCAAGCATCAAATCCCATTGATTTCTCCATGATTCACTCCTAGAATATCTCCACCTCTTGCCTGATTCTCTCCACCTCTTCTCTTTTCCCTGAATATCTCCCAGAATAACTCCACACTCCTAAATTCTCTCATACTACCCTTTATTCTCTCCCAGTAGATTCTTCTCACCTTTTCACAGGTTCTTTCACAATTACATCTCCTCTTTTATAGCCTCTAACCAAGAGCTTGTTCCCACACACACCCTATTCACTTGTATATTTCAACAAAAATGAGTAAATGCTCACATAAGATGAAGAGTTGACTAAGTACAAGGTTTATTAGTTAAAAATTAAGAGATATTTAGAGGAAATGATGCATTTTTGACACCTCAGTGTGGGGATCTCCCCTCATGAAGGAGGTGCCTATTTCACATGTGTGGGGGAGTTTTAAACTAAAAAATAATGAGATATTTTCATCTCTCCTCTCTCCTGTTTCAACTAGATCCAAAAAGTAAGCTAAACTGACCTAAAAATGGTCAAAAATTGACCAAACTGATCTAGAAAATTCTAGAATCAGTTTGCTTGGTTAGAGGCTCACTTTTTCCTATAAATAGAAGCCTCCCCCTTTGTAAAAGCTTAATGGTGTTTATACACTATTACTCTGCTCTTGTCCTGAGCCATTTACATTGAATTTTTTAATAATTCAATTGTTTTTGGCCTAATCCTCTCCAAAGAAATTGGTGGCCACTCTTGCTTCAAACAAGAGTAGAACCCTCAATCCCTCAAGCCAAAGGAAAGCTTACAACTCCATGTAAGCTAAATTTTCTTACTTTTTTAATTTTAAATCTATGGTTTTCTTGATTTTCTTGTTTTACAGTTACTTGAATTAAATGCAAATGCTATGCCTTTGAGGAAAAGGCCACCCCCTTCTCTTCTTTACAATTCAGCCTTTCTTAATCCTAGAAAGATTAGTTAAATGATTAATTAAACTTTTCTTATTGTTTACTCTCTTGAATTCTGAAAATTGAGTAGATTAGAGTCCTATACATCTAGATTGGGTTAATTTAAGTTGAAATTAGAATGATAAAAATGAGAAATGGTCAGCCATACAAAGGAGGTTATGGTAAAATTTTCCAGAACTTTGTGGAAAAGAAAGTTTATTTTTATGTTATTCCAAAAGAGTAATTCCCACCGTTTGTGCATTCTAAAAGAAATATTCTAATTACTCCATGTACATATTCACCTATGAATATGCATGGATATCACTGATATTAATTATTAAAATTGATTTTATGCATAGAGGATTTATTTCAAAAGTGTTATTCTCATTAAAATTGATTTTATGCATAGAAAGATGCATAAAGGATTTATTTTTATTTCAAAAGTGTTATTCTCATTAAAATTTAATTTTATGCATAGAAAGATGCATAAAAGATTTATTTTTAGTTCAAAAGTGTTATTCTCATTAAGATTGATTTTATGCATAGAAAGATGCATAAAGGATTTATTTTTAGTTCAAAAGTGTTATTCTCATTAAGATTGATTTTATGCATAGAAAGATGCATAAAGGATTTATTTTTATTTCAAAAGTGTTATTCTCATTAAGATTGATTTTATGCATAGAAAGATGCATAAAGGATTTATTTTTATTTCAAAAGTGTTATTCTCATTAAAGTTTATTTTTATGCATAAATAGATGCAAAAAGAATCTTTATATCAAAATTAGAATTCTCTTAAATTCTATGAATAGAGATGTGATAAGATGTGATGTGAATCAGATAGATGTGAATGAATGGATGGATAGATGTGATGTGAATAGAGATGATGAGATGTGAGGTAGAGGTGATGAGATGTGAGGTGAATAGATGTGATGAGATGTGAGGAGAATAGATGTGAGGTGATGTGATGTGAATCAGATAGATGTGAATGAATGGATGGATGGATGTGATGTGAATAGAGGTGATGAGATGTGAGGTGAATAGATGTGAGGTGATGTGAGGTGAATAGATGTGATGAGATGTGATGCGAATCAGATAGATGTGAATAAATGGATAGATGGATGTGAGGTGAATAGATGTGATGAGATGTGATGCGAATCAGATAGATGTGAATAAATGGATAGATGGATGTGAGGTGAATAGATGTGATGAGATGTGATGCGAATCAGATAGATGTGAATAAATGGATAGATGGATGTGATGTGAATAGAGGTGATGAGATGTGAGGTGAATAGATGTGATGAGATGTGATGTGAATCAGATAGGTGTGAATAAATGGATGGATGGATGGATGGATGTGAATCAGATAGGTGTGAATAGATGGATGGATGGATGTGATGTGAATAGAGGTGATGAGATGTGAGGTGAATAGATGTGATGAGATGTGAGGTGAATAGATGTGAGATGAATAGATGTGATGAGATGAGATGTGATGTGAATCAGATATATGTGAATGAATTGATGGATGGATGTGATGTGAATAGAGGTGATGAGATGTGAGGTGAATAGATGTGATGTGAATCAGATGGATGTGAATGAATGGATGGATGGATGTGATGTGAATAGAGGTGATGAGATGTGATGTGAATAGAGGTGAATAGAGATGATGAGATATGAGGTGAATAGATGTGATGAGATGTGATGTGAATCACATGGATGTGAATGAATGGATGGATGGATGTGATGAAAATAGAGGTGTTGAGATGTGAGGTGAATAGATGTGATGAGATGTGATGTGAATCAGATGGATGTGAATGAATGGATGAATGGATGTGATGTGAATAGAGGTGATGAGATGTGAGGTAAATAGATGTGATGAGATGTGATGTGAATCAGATAGATGTGAATGAACGGATGAGATGCGATGTCATGTGAATCAGGATGTAAATGAATGATATGGGATGTGAGTGGATGTATGTGAAAGAATGGATGTGAATGTGTATGTAAAGAATGGTTGTGAATGAGTATGTGAAAGAATGGATGTGAGTGTATGTGATGGGATGGTTATGGGAATGTATGTGGTGGATATGAACGAATGAATATGATGGATATGGATGAATGTGATGTGATAGATGTAAATGGATGTGATGTAAATGAATGTGATGGATGTGAATAGATGTGATGTGATGTGAATCAAGATGTGAATGAATAAGATGTGATGTCATGTGAAGAATTGGGATGTGAGTGAATGAGATGTGATGTAAATTGGGATAGATGTGATATGTGATGTGAATGATTATGATGTGATGAGATGTGGATATGGGTAGATGCGAGTGATGAGAATTGATGCGGTTAAATGAGAAAAGATGTGATGAAATGGAAAATGATGTGATGAGAAAGGGAATACATATATAATAAATGAGTATTGATGTGGAACAATATGGAAAGACGAGAGTTCGATATAGAAATTATATTTATGACGTTTTTTAATGACTGTTTTATATCAAGAATGCTGGGGAAGCATTTTGACCATCTAGTGAGAATGAGGTCGTGAAGTCCCATTTGATTAAAGTTGCAACAGCCTGACGGAGAGTCAACGGAGGACATCTCGCGTAGCAAGGTCGGCCGAGGTCTTGACCAGCCTCGGTTCGATTTAAATGGTGAGCTTCCGGTACAGTGGATGAGGGACCAAGGAAGCGGCCTATGAGTGAAGCGCTAGGTGACCTGCGAAGGATCCTAGAGGGTGCTGACCATACGGTGCTCGAGCTCTGGGTCACCGAAGATACCCACACGTGCATCGGGGAAGATATTGGAACAAGGAGGAGTAAGAGTTGTTTTTTGAATTCGAGCATGGATCTGGTTGATTGACCTTGCTGGTCCTCAATGGATGAGTCCATGGCTCTTTTATATGGATCTGTTGGTTGATCGTGCTGATCTTCAACGGAGATTCTATTATGATTTTTATAAGTGAAAATACAGTCGGTTACTATGAGCTAGGAACTATCGAAAAGGCCCCTGAGTGGACAGGTGGTGAGCGTTCTGGTTGCCAATGATGCCATAGGTATACTGATGAAGGAAAAATTGGAAATTAGGATTCAATTGGATATTTTGGAGGATTATGATCAGTGACACTATGGTTTCATTAAATGATTGTTTTAGAGACAGCTGGTTCTGTGAAAAAGACAATTTCATATTGGGTATGTAAGTGGTGTGACTAGTTTTAAGTTTGTATGAATATCCGGCTACTAGGGGGCCTGGGAACTCTTTTCCCTAGTACCCGAGGCAAAACCTAACCAAATTCTTAAATGGATCCCATATCTACAGTGGTTGGGCGGTTGGCTAATCCATGGGACTGGATGGGGTTAAAATAAGACTCAATTCTGTTATGGTACGATAGATGAAGTAAATCCCAAATAAAAATTGTTCTATGGAAAAGAATCTCAATGAGGAAAAAAGCGTTGGTCTCTATGATCCAAGTGCAATCTTTTTCTTGATCTGACTATGGGACTTATGGGTTTGGTCAGATCAATTCAGTTAGTTAAGGCTTTTGATTATGTTAGAGTAAAATTATCCTGGAGGAATCGCCCGTGCTTTCCGGGCGAGGGAAGTTTTTTCAGGTTCGGTTTTGGAAGAACCGATGGATTAGTCTCTTGTCCGGATATCCGTGGTGGGCGAGGCCCCGAGTGAGGGACCCTGCCCCGTGCAAGAAGTGCTACTTCCGCTGCTAGCACCCCTGAATTCGTTTGCACAGTGGGGACAGGGATCTTTCACTCTCTCTCTCTCTCTCTCTCTCTCTCTCTCTCTCTCTCTCTCTCACACACACACACACACACACACACACACAAACACATGCGTGTGTAAAACATCTACTTTCATAAATTATACATTACAAAACAAGTAGATGTTTTATGCATGCGTGTGTAAAAACTCTACTTTCTTGTAGCAATACCAATTAATATGAGACATAATTGTAGCCTTTCATTATTACTAAACATTCGAACAAGTTATAGCTTTTCAGTAGGGAATACAAAGAGTAAGGTCTTGGAAGATGCAAAAAAGTAAGATTTCCAATTCCATAACTTTAGTACTACAATATAAATGCCCCAAATCTTCAAAAGACTCATGTAGCTCAAGATTGATACTACTTTTGGTGTTTGAAGAAGATACGTGCACTAATACGTTTGCATGTGTGTCTCAAAAATAGTTTCATAAACTTTTTGAATTTCAATTATGAAATATAAATTAGACATCATATTCAATTAGTCGTTTCGTTAAAAAGATTTAGACATGAGACAATGAAACAGGGTCTCATTTTTTTTTAAGGCGGTTGTTAAAAAAGGGGGCGAAGGGAAGGGGGGGAGAACAAGCATAGCCATAAATCATTAATAATTGTGATCTCTCTCTCTCTCTCTCTCTCTCTCTCTCTCTCTCTCTCTCTCTCTCTCTCTCTCTCTCTCTCTCTCTCTCTCACACACACACACACACAAAAACACACAAATACAAACACATGCGTGTGTAAAACATCTACTTTCATAAATTATACATTGCAAAACAAGTAGATGTTTTACACATGTGGGTGTAAAACATCTACTTTCATGTAGCAATACCGATTAAGATGAGACATAATTGTAGTCTTTCATTATTACTAAATGTTCGAACAAATTATAGCTTTTTAGTTGGGAATACAAAGAGTAATGTCTTGGAAATTTCAAAAAAGTGAGATTCAAACATTTTGATGCTCCATAAAGGAGACAATTCAAGTGTAATTTAGCACTATCCACAATGCACATACTTCACTAAAGCTATTTCTCATGAGATTATGTTTCAATGCATACACTTTGCCCACATATCTAGATGCCTTGAATTTGAATTAAAGGAATGATCATTCTTATCCTCTAGTGATTAAAGCTTCATTTAGTGAAAGTTGACAATTTTCATCCTCCAGTTGATTAAAGTTGCATGTAGTGGAAGCAAGTTGACAATTTTCGATTAGACATTGCAATTAACCTTTGAAATCCAAGTGATCATTTAATGTAACCAATGACATTTCTTGGTCTAAAGAAACAAAGAAGGCAAATGCTTATTTTTTCTTTCAATCATAATGTAACATCACCTTCTCACACATATAATCAAATACTTCGCAACAACTACAAAACAATAAAGGCTTCCTTGCTTGATTATTTAATTTTTTCAAGGTGCTTGTAGCATGAGTATGTTGGCGTGCAAGTCTTAAAATACTTCATAGCATAATTGGTTCAACTATGATTAGTAGCAAGACACTACTTAACTATTCCACCAAATGTCTACTTAGACATTGTGCTATCTCTCATTATATTTAAAATTATATAGTATGATATTGGCACATGAATTAAGTTGGTGAAATTATCTCTATGTATCACCCTTGAGATATTATTGGGTATCCTCACATATGATCGATGTAGTTACAATTGTGGCTTCTTCATAATTTTCTCATATACCTAATCTCAAACTTTGAAGGCTTAATATAGGTTTTGGATCTAATGTCTTTCTTAATCCTAATCTCAAACTTTGAAGGCTTAATATATAAGTTTTGCATCTAATGTCTTCCTTAATCCAATTCAAGACACAAGCCCTCTCCTAAAAACCATACATAAGAATAAATGGGCTGAAATCTAAATGCTTACTACAATAATAAGAAGACTCAACCAAAAGTAAATAATTATTCCACTCTATTTCCTTATGTGAAATAAATGACCAAAGGATAGTTTTCTATGTTTGAATTATTGTTTTAGTTTGGCTATTCATCTTGGGATGATCCCTTATAAACAAGGTTCTCCAATGCTACACATAGTTTTTTATGTATGAATTATTTTCTTAGTTTGGTTATTCATCTTGGGATGACCCTTGTAAACAAGGTTCTCCAATGCTACACATAAAATTATCATCATGATTTCCTTATATAAACGAGATATAAACCACATAACGTGAAGAATCATGGAAGCGTGGGCCAAGGCGCTCAGACTATTCAAGGGTTTTGACCAATATCCATTAGGGTAGCAACATGAGAACACCCCCTCTAACGAAGAAGCCCATCTTATCTTATCTAAGAAGGATGATCTAATCTTTAAGCCAACCAAGGAAAATAATAAGAGGTCAACAGTGGTTGGGAGTGCAACCATTACCCATCACTCGGAAGAATCCCACCTTAGCTTATCTAAGAAGGATGATCTAATCTTTAACCCAACCAAGGAAAACAGTAAGAGGTCAACACTATTGGGAGTGCAACCATTACCCATCACTAGGAGGAGTTATTTAGCCAAAGGTGTATTAGTCCAAACAACCTTAGAGTCACTCAAGCTTTGAGTAAGCAAGTAAAAGACATCATTTTTACCTAGGAATCTCTACAAAATCAAGTGGGTGAAACAACAAATGAGCCCACCTTGAACCTAGCTCGGAAAGCCTACAATCTGGGAGAGGAAAATGGGTCAAAGAGAGAGAATAGTGGAGAAATTATGGGGGAATCAGACTTGTCTCCTTATGCTTGTAATGTGCCTATCTTTATGAATAAAGTGATCAAGTTTATGCTCTAACCTCTCACAAGTTTTATTGGTACTCTATTAAGATTAATCATTAACATTAGCTCTTAATCATGTTATCCTCTTGTTATGATCCACCATAGCTTCACATTAGCTCTTAATCATGAATAAAGTGATCAAGTTTATGCTCTAACCTCTCACAAGTTTTATTGGTACTCTATTAAGATTAATCATTAACATTAGCTCTTAATCATGTTATCCTCTTGTTATGATTTACCATAGCTTCACATTATGCTCCACAATCTTCCACAATTAGTATCACAGCTAGCCTTTATAATTTAGATGAGCCAAAATTAGGTACTTTGATTAGCTCTTAATCATTTAAGCCAAAAACTGTTTTTTCCCTCTTTACCCCTGGGCTTTATTTGGTTCCAATCCAAATATCAAGGATATTCAATTGTGAGCTATGGACAACCTTCTGAGCATGCAAAGGATCAACTTTACCCACTCAATGGTCTTCATCAACGAGCATAGACTTCCTATAAGTGGTGGTGGCATAGAGTGGTAATAATTGAGCTTTTTCACTTGATTGTTGTCAAAATTGAGTGTGTAAGTTTCTTAGCAACCCTATGAGGAAGAGTTCACAAAATTTGGTGGATGACGGTTGAGTAATCAAGCTATACATGAATTAAATATTTCTTTGTTTTGGTCACAGTAGACAATTCTTGAGTGCCTACTTCAACAAAATCAATTTGCCCCTTGATTTAAACCTTCAATTTCTCACTCCAAAGTGGTCAATGTTTTGCTTTGAGAATGTATAGGGGTATCTATGGAAAAATACCATGCCGACAAGTTGATGTGCATAGTGTAAAATGTGATTAATTATTTTTTTAATATGATTAAGGCGGAGGTCGTGTGCATTGTGTCTAACTTGGTATTGTTGCATTATACCAAATGAAGAGTACATCGCATCAATTCTGAATGGTACATCAAACTGTTGGAATGGTATTTACTATCATTTTTACAAAGTTAAAAATTTTGTTTCTTTAGGGTTGGGGTCTTCATGTCTAGTGGCTTTACAATGCCTTCCCTAACCATGTGTCCCAATTAATGTTAATTGTGTCCTATTTAATTGTGTCCTATTTAATTTCTTAGTACACGAGCATTCCAAAACCATTAAACATACTTGGGCTCTGATTTTGACTGAATTTATGTAGTACATGGTGAGGTGGGAGGTTCTTGTGTATCAAACCTTTTTGGCCATGGTTCTTGTTTTTCTCCCCTTGTGATTTATGTGTGTTCCCCCCTCAAGAAATGTGTTGGATTTGCTAGAGTATTTTCTTGTATTTGTACTTATCTTGATGAGGAGGTAGGGTCACATGCAAGCTCTTGTGATTCCATGGATTTTGGTAGGGAAAAAAATAAGACGCTAGTAAAGTAGTATGTGTAGATGGGTTGGCGAATGTTTTTATATAAGAACCTAAAACTTTAGAAACTTGGGCAAATCTTTGAAATTTTCTATCTTATATGGTAGTATGTAGTGTACTTTGTCTCGAGAACCCACTAAAAACTACAAAATTCTGGGCGATTCTTCCTTAAAAGGTTTGTGGTAAAATAGCCCGACAATATCAAAGACCCCTCTAAAATAGCCCTTGGGATAATAATAGTCCCTCATGTTTTCCTTGATTTTTGGGTCACATGTTCCTATGGTTATGTCATGGGCTCTTGACCCTTCTTCTTAGAAAAGATATTGGTTACCTATTTTATTACATGGCTAAGAGGCTATTATAGGCACTTTCCTTTTCTTTTTTTTGATCATGGGCTCTTTACCCTTCTTGGAGCAAGAAGATTTTACTTAATTTATTCCAAGGCTAAGAGGTTCTTGTAGACTTGATTTTTTTCAGTAAGTGGTCTTGTAGAGCTCTCATAGGAGTTGTAGAAGTTGTTCTCTTTGTTGTGTCTAGGAAGGTGCTTAGTTTCAACTTCAAAATGGCATGGTTTCTCCTTGGGTATCCACAACTGGTTGTTCCCTTGGTAGAATCCATGGGTTTGTAGAATATTTGTTGATACTCATCTTTATTTGGTGTTACAATAAGAACTTTTTTAGGGTTAGGTTTCCACTTTGTAGTGGATGTCTTGATGGATTAGAAGATTTTATGTTGAGGTTTAGGCAACCAAATAGATGTGTTATCTTCATGAAAGCCTTATGCTTATAATAGTGGTTTCTTCACTCACCACCATTGATTTTGTTGGCCTTGAGTGAAGAAATTACAAGGTTTAGGTAGCCAAATAGATGTGTTTTCATGAAATCCTTATGCTTATAGTAGTGATTTCTTCACTCACCATTGATTTTGTTACTTTTGAATGAAGGAATGACAAGGCTAGGGGGTTGGGATCTTTGTTTTGAGTGAAGGAATGACAAGGTTTAGGGGGGTTGGGATCTTGGTTTTTGGATTGATGCTAAAACTTAGGGTGTAGAGGAGGATGTGGTTGTGATTGGTAGCTCAATTACATTAGTAGTTGAGACAGTGTCTCTTAATTTCAAGACTTGATATATGAAGAAGGAGGTTTCAAGGTAGATAGTGTTAGAATGATAGTAGGAGAAGTAGTAGAATCTTCATCACATCTATTGTGTGTTAAGAGTTGAGGCTTTAGTTTCCCTTCACATAGTAGAACTATGGCTTTCAAAGGTAAAAATGCTGATTGGGCCCTTGCTTCATAGAAATCCCACCCTTTTGAGGGGTGTAAAAGAATGGGTAGAGGGAATTTTGGAACTATATGCTAAATCAAGAAATGACCCAGGGGTCGTCGCCTCACAACCTTTAAGAGATGATAGTAATGCCTCATTTTTAGGTGAGCCATGTCATCCAAAACTCAAAGTTATCTTTAAATATTGGAAGTTAAAATAGGAACAAAAGAAAAGAAATGCCATTGTGACAATATATCATCAAAGAGAAATATTTTAGATTTTTAAATCACATCTAAATTATATGGGTTAACTATACTAATAAGGTTTTAAAGACACACAAGAAAGCATCTATTTTTTCCAAAAACACATAAAATGGTTTTTTTAATACCAATGAGAACTTAATGGTGTTCTCAAGTGTAACGAAACTTGAAAATTAAACTTAGTGCGTTTTTTATTAGAGAAGATAAATGAAAACAAAACTTCTTGTTTTTTTTATTAGAAAAAGATAAATCTTAAGAAAGAAAGCCTTTAAAGAGATCCTAGGGATCACTTTAAAATGGAGAGTTGAAAGTTGTTTACGAGGAATTGTTGCTCGAGATTGTTATCCAGAAAAATAGAATATGATTTTGCTTAAGGGGGAACTACCTCAGTCAACTCAATATTCCCTCGCTTATCTCATGAGGCGTTGCTAATGTACATGACTGTTTTTTATAAAGAACATATAATATTAATGGCACCATGATTTCCACCTAATTAGGGTGCCAAATATTACACATAAAAAGCATAGTCTATGCTTATTACCTTTAGGGAAATGGCATCCAAATTTTACACATGAAACAACATAGTCCGTCCTTATAACAAGGACAAAATATATTTTCTTTTAATGGGAAAAAAAACTCATTGGGGGAGAAACCTACATAAACAATTGATGGATTTCTATTTGAAAAACTGTAGCATATTCACAATTCGATAACTATAGCAAGGACAAATTATATGTTTTAAAAATGGGGAAAAAAACTCGTTAGAGAGAAACCTGCGATGAGGTTCTATTTCAATTTGATAACTATAGGCTAATGTGTTAAAAAAAACATGAAGGTGAGATGATATAATGAGCTAAAACCGGAGGAATAATTGAAATATTTATCCAAAAAGTCTAAAAATGCCATTTACAAGTGATCTCCTAGCTAGTTTTACAGAGAAAAGTTTGGCTATGATACCTCTATTTGAACTCGTACATTTGAAAAATTCTTTTTTTTTGTAAAATTGTCCCAAAAAGAAAAAAAAGGTAAGTTCAATCAAATAACATTTTTTGTTTTAGATGGTCATATTGGTGGGTTTCAACCAACGACCTTTGGTGAGACTTTAGAGATTACCTCTGCATAGTGCCAACAGACCCACTCTTTTTCTATGGATATGATAGAGATTCTTAAATCAACCTGCAAATCTTAAATACAACGTGTCAAATAGTAGCTCCACATTTTATGAAAAATAACCTCTATTTATTTATTTACTAAGGATGGGGTGACCACTCAAAATTAAATTTTTTTAAATAAGGCGGTAATTATATTAACTTAATAGTCCACTAAATTTGAGCATGCACATGAGTGCATAAAATCTTAGTCTCTTCTTCATCCACATCATCACACAACCACATTTAATTAAACCTAACTTAAATTTTTTCCCAAAACTTAAGTGCCTCCACAAGTTCAACTCTTGAGTAGAGCTAGGCTGGGAACTCTACCTGCTCGAAACGAGATTTCGAACTTGAATCGAGTTAGCCCTCCCCACACTCTACCAGAGGGTGGTACAGAAGGGGGTGTATAATAAATTATCGCCAAAAATACTCTTGAACACATAACTATTTGACATCCAAATTAACAAGGGTACAATATTATAACAAATTTACATCATTGTCAACGTTAACCTCTTCTCAACTCTGAGAAATCAAGGGGTCTTACACTGTATGAACCACATCTGGTTTCTTATTTCTCTCAGTGTGAGTACTATGTCCTTGTTGAATTGCGGAGGGCTGGTACTATCCTCATGACAAATGTATCATCTTTATCAGGATGCCATGGCAATTGTTCGTTCAAGGGACAAGCCTAATTTATTCATTACTTTCACATGTAATCCAAAGTGGTCTTACACTGTATGAAATGCAACTAGTTTCTTATTGCTCTCAGTGTAAGGATTAGGTCCTTGTTGAATTGAGGAGGGCTAGTACTATCTTCATGACAAATGTATCATCTTTATCAGGATGCCATGGCAATTGTTCATTCAAGGGAAAAGCCTAATTTATTCATTACTTTCATCTGTAATCCAAAGTGGCCAGAGGTATTGGATGCTTTACGTCCAAGGAAAAGTACACGTGACCAGCCTGATTTGACTATTAGAGTATTTCACCAAAAACATTCAAATACGATGAAAAATATCGTAAAGAAGGAGCTCTTTGGTAAGGTGAATGGGTATGTGAGTCTCATCGAGTTCCAAAAAAAAGAGGATTGCCTAATTCACACATGTTATTGATCTTGGATAGTGCCCATAAACCTAAAACTTTTCGAGACTATGATAGATTAGTATGTGTTGAATAGCCTGATAAGCAAATGTTTCCTTCTCTGCATGATGTCATGTTACATTGTAATATACATAGGCCTTGTGGACCATTCAATCCAATATAAATTTTTTATGGATGAAAGGAAATGCACAAGAAACTATCCACATGCTTTTGCACAAGAGAATACTATGGATGAGAGTGGTTACCTATGTATATGTGTCAGAATGATGGAAGAAATGTGGCAGTGAAAATGTGTAATGGTGATAAGATATGGATTGTGCCATATAACCCTTATCTTTCAGTCACATATAATGCTCATAAAAATGTGGAAATATTCTTGACAATAGCAGTAGCACAGTAAAATATATTTATAAGTACATATACAAGGGGCATGATAAAGCGAAAAAGAGATTTAGCATTGTACAAGGTGGTGATGTTGATGCTACTTGTGTAGTCGATCAGATTGAGAGGTATTTAGATGCACATTACGTCTCTATATCAAAGGCATTTTAGGGACTCTTTGAGTATGATTTGTACAATGAGAAGCCTGATATGCAACGGTTGCAATTACACTTAGATGGGGGTCATCGTGTTATCTTTAGAGATGATGATGATAATATTGTATATGTTTTTCACAAGGAAAATGCAGGCAAGACTACTTTGACTGAATGATTTACCAATAATCAGCATCTTGAAGCAAATGATACATTGTATATTGATTTCCCTTAACAATGGATTTGGAACTCCGAGTTGAAGAAATGGACCAAAAGAAAGTTTGGAAACACTATAGGACGCATGTACTTTGTAGCTCCTTAGAGAAGGTGAGGCATACTATGTTCGCCTACTTCTTACGATATGCAAAGGATCTAAATCACTTAAAGATTTGCATTTGCTTAATGGTTAGGCCTATCCTTCCTTCAAGGTAGCTTGCATTGCTAGAGGGATACTAGAAGATGATTCTGAATGGGTTGCATGTATGGAAGAAGCATCATCAATGAAAAATGCCTTACATTGAGATGTCTTTTTGGTACTATATTGCTATTTTTTGAGCCTTTCTCTCCAAGAATATTGTGGGAGATATTTCGAGAGGTAATGATAGAATATTTTCTATACCAATTATCCAAAAGTAGGGGTCAATTTTTCGGTATTAAATAATCATTTGAAACTCATGCATTGTTGCATCATTAGGAGAAATTCTATGTGAACATTGACAGATTTTGAAGGAATGTATGAACTAAACAGAATTGATATGGAAGCCTTGGGTGAAACCATATTACTTTTGGAAGAGAGAGCTTTTGAAAACTTTGATGAGAAAGTTTTGTCAAAGCTTTGCATCCTCCAGCAAGTTCAACTGTGTGTAACAAATTATGGCCCAAAAAAACCAAACTAAACTCTTGAACACATAACTATTTGACATCGAAATTAGCAAGGGTACAATATTATAACCAAGTTACATCATTGTCGACCTTAACCTCATCTCAACTCTGAGTGGTTTCACACTGTATGAACTGCAGCTGGTTTCTTATTGCTCTCAGTGAGTACTATGTCCTTGTTGAATTGAGGAGGGCTGGTACCATCGTCATGGTGGTAGTATGCAGAGCCGCCATGCCGTGTGAGGTCCATACCATGAAGCTCATCCTCTGTAGAGATTCTGAAGAGGTTAAACTTGTGGAGGAGATAGAATAAGGGCCACATAGTTGCAGTGATCCAGCCAACAATGACCAGAATCTCTATCATTTGGGCAGCTAGCAGCTTGCCGCCGCCCCCGAGGAAGAGCCCATGAGGGGTGGAGCCGGTTCTCCCATAGGCTTGCTGCACATAATTCTCATTGGCAAAGAGCCCAACAAAGAGGAGACCCCAGGCACCACATCCCCCATGCAATTGGGCAGCTTCGAGAGGGTCATCAAACTTCAATTTGTCAGCAAGGATGTTGAGCCCTATCAGAACCCATGCAGACACGAACCCACATATGATGGCAGCCCATGGCTCAACTACAGCGCACCCTGCTGTTATGGCCGCAAAGCCACCCAACAACCCATTGCACACATCTAGCACATCCCAATGCCCTCCCAATAATCTCTTGCCAAAGAGGGTGGTCAGGGCTGCAGAGCTCCCTGCTAGCGTTGTCGTCACCGCAGCTCTGCCCACTCCAGACCAGTTACCTTTGAAGGGGTTATCATAAGAGACCAGAATTTTCAAGAAAGAGCCAGGATTGAAGCCATACCATCCAAACCAGAGGAGGAAGGTGCCCAGAACAACAAGGGTAGCACTGTGGCCTTTTAGTCGCTGAGAGGCGCCATTGGCGTCGAAACGGCCGATGCGGGGGCCTTCAATTAGTGCCCCCCAGAGCCCAGCAACGCCTCCCACCATGTGGACCACACCGCTGCCAGCAAAATCAATGGCCCCAGAACCGAACAAGAGGTTCTTGTTGCTTGCACTGAGCCAGCCATCTACAGACCATAGCCAGTGAGAGACTATGGGGTACACAAATCCAGTGAGGAAGGATGAGTAGATGAGGTATGCCACAAACTGGGTGCGCTCCGCGATGGAGCCGGATGTGATGCCGGCCGCAGCGATGGCGAATGCCCATTGGTACACGAAGAAGCTGTAGTCCATGCCTGCAAACTGGTCAGGGACTTCCTTGAGGCCGAAAAAATGATGTCCGATGAAGCCATTGTTTCCCGAGGGCGTGGTACCAAATGCAAAGCCGAACCCGAAGAGGTAATAGGAGATGCCGCCGCTGGCGGCATCAAGGACATTAGTAAGCATTATGTTCATGGTGTTTTTGGCCCGGACTGAGCCTGCACAGAGCATGGCAAAACCTAGCTGCATGGCAAACACAAGGTAGGCTGAGAAGAGGAGATAGGTGTTGTCGACTGCGTGGTTTGTGGCGTCCATGCGAGCGGCTATGACGCCCAGCTTGCTGCATATCAAGTGAGATGCGTTTTGTGCAGCTGACGACTCTCCGAAGAGGAAAGTCAGGGAAGAAATGTCTGCAGCGCTACAGGAGGGGCTCACAGTCGCCATAGCTGAGCTTTACTTGCTTTTCTGGTTTTCTGCAAAATCACTTCTTCCTAGAGGATGTCCGCTTTTGCCAAAATTTGAGCCCGAGCGGCGACGACCACCCACCAGCAGCCAGCTCAGCAACAAAAGAGATCGCACCGTCCACGTCGCTTTCAGCATCTTGGTCCGGGACCAACCATCCTGGATCTCATTGCGAGATGCGATACCAATTTAGAAGCTGGAATCTCAACGCACCGCCAGCTGCCGGTTTTTATTTACGTCAACTCCCGCATGCGCGCTTTCAGCAGGTTGGTCCGGGACCAACCATCCTGAATCTCCTTTCCAGATGCGATACCAATTTAGAAGCTGGAATCCTAATGCACCGCCAGCTGCCGGTTTTTATTTAAGTCATCTCCCGCATGCGCTAAGCGCTTATTTATGATTATAATTATTATTACACTATATAATCGAAGCTCACCCCCCCTCAGTGTTCAGGGAGAATATTTTTCTTCTACGATCTTAAAACTTGCAATTTTAAAATTTACAATTTTTTTTCAATATTCCACTAAAATATAACTAAAAATGCTTAAAATTTTGTCGATCTTTAAAATTACAAAAATAAAATTTACAAGTGAGATCATGAATTTTGCAGGTGTGTTGTAAGGGTTTGCAGGTTTTCTATGAACACTGACCCCTCCCCTCAGTGTTCATGGAGAATATTTTTCTTCTCAAAGAGCCAAATCTTAAAACTTGCAATTTTAAAATTTACAAGTTTTTCTTTAATATCTACACGTTTTTTTCACTAAAATATAACTGAAATGCTTAAAATTTTACCAAATTTAAAGATTTTTAAAATTGTAAAAATAATTTTACAAGTGAGATCATGAATTTTGCAGGTGTATTGTTAGGGTTTGCGGGTTATTTGTAAACACTACCTCCCCTCACCACTAAGGAAAAAAATTGAATTCTGCTAAATGATTCTCCTAGCTCTAAAAAATTTAGCGCCCCCAAATGACTCCACTAATGAGGGATTTGCCTCCATCGATACTTTTTGTTTTCAATAATGAAAAACCCTATGGATTCAGATTTGTATCAGAACACGTTAAATTTTGAAGAGAAAACCACCAGTTTCTTTTTTGTTTGGCAGATTTTCATTATTAAGAAAAAAAACTCTGTAGGATTGCCGATTGCCCCCTTCACTAGCTAATCCGATTTCCTTTTTCACTCGTTGTAGAGTGTAGTCCCCTATTATGTGGAGATTTTGAGACCACTAGCGCCTCAATGCTTTCCTAAGCCACTTCCCAACTTTGATAGTATATTATATTAACTAAATGGCCATTTATGGCACCACTTAATTATCACTAAGGTTGAAACCTTAGACTATATTGTTGTTGCTTCATTTTCTTCTTTGGCTTCCTCTCCATATTCTACACACCACTCCCTATTCTACCTCCCTCTCCTTTCTCTAGCTCCCCCCCTCCTTGATGTGGTAATTTCCCTATGTGTCTGGTGTCCCTCCTCCTCTACTCCTTGTCGAGCTCATTTATTGCTTCATGTGACAAGCAAGAGAGATAAACTTTCCTAAAGATATCACCATCTCCCTCCTCCTCTACTCCTCGTCGAGCTCATTTGGTTTGTGTGACGACCGAACAAGGAGAGAGAGAGAGAGAGAGAGAGAGAGAGAGAGAGAGAGAGAGAGAGATTCTCAAGTGCCTAGGTATGGGGCCCCCTACCTAGGCAAAGGAATAGAGAGGCATCGTACTGCAAAGAAAAAGAGAGATATCTTGTTGTGCCATAGAGAGAGAGGAGGAAAGGAAATTATCATGTGCCAAATAGAGAGAGGAAGAAAAAGTCTTTTACCCCCCCCCATAGAGAGCGTGTTGTGTAGTCGCGAAGAGAGAGAGAGAGAGAGAGAGAGAGAGAGAGAGAGAGAGAGAGAGAAAGGGGGGGGAGGGAGGGAGGGAGGGAGGGGCATGCTAAAATAAATACTTAGGGAGAAATATTAGAGAATGCATGAGGAGCCACCTAACACATATAATATATGCGAAGTGTATCTTGGAAGAGGTAAAGAAATCAATGAAAAGCTATTTATGAAAAAAAAACATTAATTTTAGATGTCCAGGCTTCATAACCTTAGAGAAACTTTTCTAGCACACACCATTGATTAATTAATGCATTGAAAAAGAACATGTGGTTACCCTAATGTATTTCTTTTGTGTGTAAACCCATGTCAAACCAAGATTCAAGTTGCATTCTAGATTGTGCTTCCATTATTGTGTTTGTCTTACTAACATTTAAGTTACACACCTTGATATATGAAAAGTCTCCTAAGATTTAAATGATTTGATGCTACTAGTGAGACTTGATTGTAGCCTTTTACTAATATTAGATACACATATTATTGGGAATACAAACAATGAAATCAAGCAAGACCCGAAAAAATAGGAGTTGAAATTTAATAAATAAATGTCCAAAGAAATATGCCCCAAATCTTATTTTCACAACTAATACATGATTCATTTGTCACCTCTTAGCAAGATGCTTTTCAAAAAACAAATAGCCTCATAAACACATGAATTCATGAGTCCCTCTTTACAACATAGACCCCAATAACTTTTTATTCCATAACTTCCGTATTATAATATAAATGCCCTAAATCTTTTTTTGGGACCTGTGTGTGTGTGTGTGTGTGTGTGTGTGTGTGTGTGTGTGTGTGTGTGTGTGTGTTAATCAAAAGGCATTACACCTTATCAACACTACAACAGCTTATTTATAATTCAAGCCCTACTAAGCAAACTACAGATCAAATCCCATCTATCATCCTCAAATACAAAGGAAGATTTCTCCCAAGATATCTGATATCTAAGCTGAATACAGGCTTCAACCATAACTTTAGTGGTGCATCCTCTAGGTGCCTGTTTTTCCAACACATCCCCTTTCTTGGACCAAATTTTTATTGTAGGTCTTGTGCCAGTTGGATTCTCAATAAAGGCAACAAAAGTGTAGTTTATCTGCTTCACCTTCCTATACCATCTCTAAGTCTTTGGTCCATACTTGATTGGTTTAGACTTCAACTTTAGCTTTGAGAGACCCTGAAAGCAAATACACCAAACAGTTAGGCAAATCCCAGTATGAGTGAAGGTCTCTCCCAAAGGAAAAGATCAAGTGATGGATGTTTGTAGGGCCTGAATTAACTGAACCTGCTCCACCATATTCAATTTGTTAACCAAACATATGGACCAACACATACATATACACTTATGCATCAACCCTGTTACATCAATTCATGTGTCACAAGACTTTTGAAATATAATACAATTCTTGGAATTCCAGAAGATACATACACTAATAAGTTTACATACATGTCTATAGTTTTATAAACTTTTTGAATCTCAATTATGAAATATAAATTAGACATCATATTAAATTAGTCGTTTAGTTGAAAAGATTTAGCCACCATGAGACAATGAAAGAGGGTATCTTTTTTTTTAAAAGGTGATTGTTAAAAAATGGGGCGAAGGGAGGGGGTGGGGAGAGAATAAGCATAGCCATAAATCATTGATAATTGTGATACCTCTCTTCTCTCTCTCTCTCTCTCTCTCTCTCTCTCTCTCTCTCTCTCTCTCTCTCTCACACACACACACACACACACGCACACGCACACACACACACACATGCATCTGTAAAACATATACTTTCATGTAGCAATACCAATTAACATGCGACATAATTATAACCTTTCATTATTACTAAACGTTCGAATAAATTATACCTTTTCAATTGGGAATACAAAGAATAATGCCTTGGAAGATGCAAAAAAAAAAATGAGATTTCCAATTCCATAACTTTCGTATTACAATATAAATGCCCCAAATCGTCAAAAGAGTCATGTAGCTCAAGATTGATATTAATGTTGGTGTTCTAAGAAGATACTTGCACTATTAAGTTTGCATGCGTGTCTATACTTTTATAAACTTTTTGAATCTCAATTATGAAATATAAATTAGACATCATATTAAATTAGTAGTTTAGTTGAAAAGATTTAGCCATAAGACAATGAAAGAGGGTATCTTTTTTAAAAGACGGTTGTTTAAAAAAGGGGCAAAGGGAAGGGGGAGGAGAACAAGCATAGCCATAAATCATTGATTATTGTGATACCTCTCTCTCTCTCTCTCTCTCTCTCTCTCTCTCTCTCTCTCTCTCTCTCTCTCTCTCTCTCTCCTCTTACACACACACACACACACACACACACACACACACAAACACAAACATATGCGTGTGTAAAACATCTCCTTTCATAAATTATACATTGCAAAACAAGTAGATGTTTTACACATGCATGTGTAAAACATATTCTTTCATGTAGCAATACCCATTAAGATGAGACATAATTGTAGCCTTTCATTATTACTAAACATTCGAACAAATTATACATTTTCAGTTGGGATACAAAGAGTAATGTCTTGGAAGATGCAAAAAAGTGACATTTCCAATTCCATAACTTCTGTATTACAATATAAATGCCCCAAATCTTCAAAAGAGTCATGTAGCTCAAGATTGATACTACTTTTGGTGTTTTAAGAAGATACGTACACTAATATGCTTTAAGAAGATACATGCACTAATATGTTTGCATACGTGTCTCGAAAATAGTTTTATAAACTTTTTGTATCTCAATTATGAAATATAAATTAGACATCATAGTAAATTAGTCGTTTAGTTGAAAAGATCTAGCCATGAGACAATTAAAGAGGGTATCTTTTTTATAAGGCTGTTGTTAAAAAGGGGGGGGGGGGGGGGGGAGAACAAGCATAGCCATAAATCATTGATAATTGTGATCTCTCTCTCTCTCTCTCTCTCTCTCTCTCTCTCTCTCTCACACACACACACACACACATGTGTGTGTAAAACATCTACTTTCATAAATTATATATTGCAAAACAAGTAGATGTTTTACACATGCATGTGTAAAACATCTACTTTCATGTAACAATACCGATTAAGATGAGACATAATTGTAGCAAAGAGTAATGTCTTGGAAGATGCAGAAAAAGTGAGATTTGAACATTTTTATGCTCCATTGATGGAAAATTCAAGTGTAATTTAGTACTATCCACAATGTACATACTTCACTAAAGCTATTTCTCTTGAGATTATGTTTTAACCGATACACTTTGCTTACATATCTAGATGTCTTGAATTTGAATTAATGGAATGATCATTCTCATTCTCTAGTTATTAAAGCTTCATGTAGTGAAAGTCGCCAATTTTCATCCTCCAGTTGATTAAGGTCGCATGTAGTGGAAGCAAGTTGACAATTTTTGATTAGAAATTGCAATTAACCTTTGAAATCCAAGTGATCATTTAATGCAACCAATGACATTTCTTGGTCGAAAGAAATTAAGAAGGCAAATCTTTATTTTTTCTTTCAATCATAATGTAACATCACCTTCTCACACATATAATCAAATGCTTTGCAACTACAACACAGTCAAGGATTCCTTCCTTGATTATTTAATTTGTTTAAGGTGCTTGTAGCATGAGTATGTTGGCGTGCAAGTCTTAAAATGATATCAAAGCATAGTTGGCTCAACTATGATTAGTAGCAAGTCACTACTTATCTATTCCACCAAATGTCTACTTTGACATTGTGCTATCTCTCATTATATTTAAAATTGTATAGTATGATATTGACACTTGAAGTTTTTTGGTGAAATTATCTCTATGTATCACCTTTGAGGTATTATTGGGTATCCTCACATATGATCGATGTAGTTACAATCGTGGCTTCTTCAAAATAAAAATTGGGACCAATATATATATATATATATATATATATATATATATATATATATATATATATATAATATTTATATACCAAAGACCAATTATATTTATATTTTTTTGGAAAACTCCTCTTTTATATTTGAAGATGAGAGATGGACTTTGATATGTAACTTGTTGTTTGATTAACGTTAAACCACGGTTCTTTAAAATTTTCTCATATACCTAATCTCAAACTTTGAAGGCGTAATATAGGTTTTGGATCTAATGTCTTTCTTAATCCTAATCTCAAACTTTGAAGGCTTAATATATAGGCTTTGGATCTAATGTTGTTCGTAATCCAATTCAAGACACAAGCTCTCTCCTAAAAACCATACATAAGAATAAATGGACTGAAATCTAAATGCTTACTACCATAATAAGAAAACTCAACCAAAGGTAGATAATTATTCCACTCTATTTTCTTATGTGAAACAAATGACCAAACATAGTTTTCTATTTTCTTATGTGAAACAAATGACCAAAGCATAGTTTTCTATGGTAGAATTATTGTTTTAGTTTGGCTATTCATCTTGGGATGATCCCTTATAAACAAGGTTCTCCAATGCTACACATGGTTTTCTATGTTTGAATTATTTTCTTAGTTTGGCTACTTATCATGGGATGATCCCTTGTAAACAACGTTCTCCAATGCTACACATAAAATTACCATCATGATTTCCTTATATAAAGCATATAACTTGAAGAATCATGGAAGCATGGGCCAAGGCCCTCAAGGGTTGACCAATGCCCATTAGGCTAGCAACATGAGAACATGAAGAAGCCCACCTTAGCTTATCTAAGAAGGATGATCTAATCTTTAACCCAACCAGAGGTCAACAGTGTTTGGGAGTGCAACCATTACCCATCACTAGGAAGAAGCCCACCTTAGCTTATCTAGGAAGGATGATTTAATCTTTAACCCAACCAAGGAAAATAATAAGAGGTCAACACTGTTGGATTGGGAGTGCAACCATTACCCATCACTAGGAGGAGTTATGTAGCCAGAGAAGAAGCACAGGAGGGGCTTACGCTGAGAGCTTTACTTGCTTTTCTGGCTTTCTGTAAGATCTACAATGAAGCACCCGCCCGAGCGGCGACGACCGCCAGCTCAGCAACAAAAGACGCTTGAATCTCAACGCACCGCCAGCTGGCGGTTTTCTTTAAGTCAACTTTCGCATGCGCTAAGCGCTTATTTATGATTATAATTGTGATTATTCTATATAATCGAATCTCCCTTCAAAAAGGCACCCCTCCCCTCACCACCAAGGAAAAAATTTGATTTCTCCTAAATGATTCTCCTATTTTCAGAGCTCCCAAATGACTCCACTAATGAGAGATTTGCCTCCATTGATACTTTTTGTTTTCATCAATACCGAAAAATCGTATGGATTCACATTCGTATCAGAACGCGCTAAATTTTGAAGAGAAAATTTCTGTTTGGCACATTTTCATTATTAAAAAAAACAACTCTGTGGGATTGCCGATTTCCCCCTTCACTAATAAATCCAGTTTCTTTTTTCACTCGTTGTAGGCTCCTATTATGGCGATTCCACCTTTCTGTTTCAGAAACACAAGAAGGAGGAGGCGCACGTCATGAGTAAGATCCACTAGAAAACATGAGTTCAGCATCATATGATTTTTTTAATGAGAAAGAAAGCCATGTGGAAAAACATGTTTCTTAGCTTTCCAAAATCGTCTATTTAGCTTTATATTCACTCAACTTTGATAGTATATATTAACTAAATGGCCATTTATGGCACCACTTAATATCTCTAAGGTTGAAACCTTAGACTGTATTGTTGCCGCTTCATTTCCTTCTATGCCTTCCTCTCCATATTTTACACACCACTCCCTATTCTACCTCCCTCTCCTTTCTCCATCCCTCTCCGCCCCCCCCCCCCTTTCGATGTGGCAATTGCCATGCGCCTCTGGTGTCCCTCCTCCTCTACTCCTCGTCGAGCTCATTTGTCGGTTCATGTGACAAGAAACAGAGATAAACTTTCCTAAAGATATTGCCATCTCCCTCCTCCTCTACTCCTCGTCGAGCTCATTTGGTTTATGTGATGAACAAGAGAGATAAATTCTCTTAAATAATCACTCTAGTTGATTTTTTAATAAAGAAGAGTTTTAAAAAAGGGGCTCTTGACACATAGGTCATAAATCGCTAGTAAGAGAGAGAGAGAGAGAGATTCTCAAGTCCCCCCCCCCCCCCCGCCCCCTGCCCCCAACAAAGCAATTGAGAGAAATCTTAGTGCCAAAAAAAAAAAGAGATATCATGTTGTGCCATAAAGAGAGGGAAGGAAAGGAAATTTTCATGTGCCAAATAGAGAGAGGAAGAAAAAATTCTTTTACCCCCTAGATCGTGTTGTGTAGTCACCTAAGAGAGAGAGAGAGAGAGAGAGAGAGAGAGAGAGAGAGAGAGACATGCTAAAATAAATACTTAGGGTGAAATAATAGACCAAGAATGCATGAGGGAGTCACCTAACACATGTATAATATATGCCAAGCCTATGTTGGAAGAGGTTAAAAAGAAATCAATGAAAAACTATTTATGAAAAAGATAAAAAATACTAATTTTAGATGTCTGGGCTTTATAACCTTAGAGAAACACTTCTAGCACACACCATTGATTAATTAATGCATTGAAATAGAACATGTGGTGACCCTATTGTATTTCTTTTGTGTATAAACCCATGTCAAACCACTTTCATAAATTATACATTGCAAAACAAGTAGATGTAGTGGAAGCAAGTTGACAATTTTCAATTAGACATTGCAACTAACCTTTGAAATCCAAGTGATCATTTATTAATATAACCAATGACATTTCTTGGTCTAAAGAAATTGAGAAGGAAAATGTTTAGTTTTCTTTCAATCATAGTGCAACATCATCTTCTCACACATATAATCAAATACTTCGTAAATACAAAACAATAAAGGATTCCTTCCTTGATTATTTAATTTGTTTAAGGTGCTTGTAGCATGAGTATCTTGGCATGCAAGTCTTAAAATAATATCAAAGCATAATTGGTTCAACTATGATTAGTAGCACGTCACTACTTATCTATTCCACCAAATGTCTACTTTGATATTGTGCTATCTCTCATTATATTTAAAATTATATAGTATGATATTGACACTTGAACTAAGTTGGTGAAATTATCTCTTTGCATCACCCTTGAGATATTATTGGCTATCTCTCATTATATTTAAAATTATATAGTATGGTATTGACACTTGAACTAAGTTGGTGAAATTATCTCTTTGCATCACCCTTGAGATATTATTGGCTATCCTCTCACATATGCTCAATGTAGTTACAATTGTGGCTTCTTCAAAATTTTCTCATCTACCTAATCTCAAACTTTGAAGGCTTAAATAGGTTTTGGATCTAATGTCTTTCTTAATCCTAATCCTCAGGAGGGGAGAGGAGAAGAGGGATGTATGCTTGCTTGTGGTTTGCTTACATGCTTGATTGTTAGGGTGTATGCTTGTAGGGATGGTGATGATCTAGCTTCTCCTCTCCTCTCCCCTCCTCAGGAGGTTCACCTAAAAATATGTAAGTATAGCACGTGAGTTCAAAAGAAAGGGTTTAATTCCAAAATTTAAGGTAAATTTACATAAGGGATTTTTTAAATTGATTTTTAAAATTGATTTTTAAAATTGATTTTTAAAAAAACCCGTAAGTCCATAAAGAAAAAGGGGTCATTTTATTCATGAAAAATTCACAGGTAAGGGGTTTTTTAAATACCCCTTGAACGCACGTGATACATAGGGTTTCTTAGTAGTGTACCCCTCGAGCTCCCCTCCTCTCTTTGCTCTCCACCAAAGTCCCTCTTGCATACATGTGGCATGGAGTGAAGGTTGAGCTTTCCATAGCTCCCTTTTTCTTGCTCTCTACCTAGATCTTGAATCTCCACTTGGGTTACACAAGTGGAGGTGGAGTGAGCCCCTAGCGGCTTCACATTGAGGAGTTAACCCTCATTAGGGTTGGCTAAGTGCACATCTTCGAACTTGACCCTTGCATGTTGTTTCTCTTCTTCTCTCCCTCTCTCTTGTGTGCAAGGTAGTATGTTAGGATTAACATCTTTGGTGCCACTGCCGGGGATTGCATTTAGCTTAGGGTCCTCCACTTATTTCATTTGCTAGAGTCCCAATTTGGCCTGGTTGGAGTGCAAATCCACCAGTTGTTTACTTGTGTTTAAGTTTGTCTTTGTTTATTTGATGGTATCTATGGAGCTCTGGAGGTCAACAGGAGCATTGGAGTATTGAGGTCTTCAAAGAAGCAAGTAAGTGTTCAATCTTTACCCTTGACATTCATGTAAATTTTTTATTTTTTGTTTATCTTTCATTAAGTTTGCACCATAGCTTAATTATCAAATTAATCTCAATTTGTTAGGTTTAATTAAGCATTCTAGGAATCATTAGGTAGCTAGAGGCTAGCTCTAGCTCCCTATCAAATCAAAAACCCAAAAAACATTTGGAAGATACCTGAAATTGCATGAATCAGAGGAGGAAACAGGGCAGAAATCCCATTCTAGATGCTTTTCTGAGAAGCAAATGGATGTTCCATTCACAGACCATGGCAGTCGTGGTGGGCAAATGTGCCATGCCCGTACCATTCTCTCTAGCCAAGATCTTGGGAAATCTCCAACCTTGAATGTGGCAGTTAGCATTAAAAATAGAATATTTGCATTTAGTAAGCATTTAACCAAGGGGGTATAGCTGCATTGTCAAGGAACCAAGGGGGTATAGCTGCATTGTCAAGGAATATAGTAGGTGATAGTTAAACCTGCAGCCTTAAATTCTCTGAAAAATCTATGAAATATGACAGTGCCACAGCTTTTCCATTGTGCCACAGTCGTTCCTTCCTGAAGTGTATGCCCGTTCCAAAGTATTCCTCTCGTTTGCCACGTCCGTGTCAATTTTTCCACACCTTTGGTCAGCCCCATCTCCAGAAAGTGTACGGCCGTTCCACTTGTGCCATGCCCATACCAATTGTCCTATCTAAAGTGTACGCTCGTGCAAACTTGCCACGCCCATACCTTCGACACCCAAAAGCGCACGCATGTTCCTTCTTGAAGCCACACCCATGTCTTTCAAGAAGTGTCATCTACTTTCTGAGAAGCATATGCCCATTCCATTCTGAAGCGAACACCCGTACCATCTCAAAGCATACAATCGTACCATCTCAAAGCATACAGTCGTACCATTCCAAAAAATAATAATAATAAAATAGATTGTTCATAGGGGGTTCTACACAGTAGTTCCACACTTCCATGCACCTATGTTTGGGTAAATTGGTGTAAAACAACCCTCTTTTTTATGAGGTAAACTCTCCCAAAGCTCCGTTGCTCATAAGGTCAGACCCATCGGTCAATACCACGTGGAGCCAACGGTGCTCATCTTTGACAGCACCAATGAGAGTGAAGACCATCCCAACATGGGACAAGAAACTCCTAACCTTTTGACAGGAGAACCCGAAGCTCAATGTATGGACAGACCACCTATTCAAGAGTAGGATCCTACCTCTCCCACACATTCACAGAGAAGCCTTGCTTCAAGGCTTCGCAACTTTATCTTAGGAAACACATAGTTGGAAGAGCCAAGAGGTATGAAACATCAACAAGAAAGTGAGCCCACGCCATCTCTAGATCCTAAAGCAGAAATAGGGTAGAGCGAAAGCCAGACACAACCACCAGTTTGGAGAGTCATCCATGTCTCAGGAGTGGCTGATTCATACAAGGCCCAAAGATCCATACAAAACCAAGGGCCAAGTCCATCTTCCCAAGGACTGGAAACATCATACTAGAGAGAAAGGGCCCACCTGCCCCAGTCTCATCAACCCAATCCACCTGTATATCAACAGTACCCACCATAGAGAGCATACCCAAGGTACCACATGGAACCACAAGGGGCACAACCTAACCCACCTATAATATAAGGTCCTCCAATGACCTATTATCTACCTGGCTGTGCTCCTCCTCCAATCATTCCTCAACCAACACCCGCTCCACCATGGCAGGGCTAGCACTAGAAATGTTAAGATTAGCCATGGAAATAGGGATGGGGTAGCTGCGGGCATCATGCCCCTAGTCCCAGCTCAAATAGCACCACGACCCAGAATAGAGCAGAATAAACCCACAAAAATCTCAAAGCTAGTCACTATATTTGATGGGACTGGAGACCCCATCCAACATTTGGAGATTTTCAACCAAATCTATGAAGCCTTTGGCCATGTGGAAGATCAAGTTAAGGTGAGTGCCTTTGGCCTCTCACCCTAGACAGCAAAGCAGGCCAATGGTTTAGGTCCTTTTGAGAAAGCTGAGGACAAGGCCACCTTTGAAGCCTTGAAAGAGGCCTTCAAGGTAGGATATTCTCGCCAAGGTACCAGATGTAGCCCGATGGTGAAACCATCGGAGACTATATCAACAGAGTCAGATATCTCCACTCTCGCTGGCAGTGTCAAAGATAAGTTCTCTGATGAGAGACTAATAGGGAGATATCTGGAAGGTCTGGATGGCATACCCCTACACAATTCATTGTATGCCTTCGCCCATATCTCCCTATTAGTCTCTCTGATGAGAGACTAATAGGGAGATATCTGGAAGGTCTGGATGGCATACCCCTACACAATTCATTGTATGCCTTCGCCCATACCCTCTTCAAGCAATGCTATAGGAGTGCTATGGACTTTAAGGACAACTTCAAGGGAACACGTTCTCAAGAACTCCATGAGGGTACATTAGAAGCCTCATTCAAGACCACTAGCACAAAATGTGACAGAAAGAGTAAAGAGTCCACATATGGAAAACAAGTTGAGCAGTTGGCCACTGCATTAATGAAATAGATAACCCAACATTGGAGAACCAACCAAGGCCGGGATCGGGTCGGCTAACCCATCTCTATTCAAAGAGGGTGGAGCTTGTATGGTGCCCAATCTGTCAAGCTAGCCATACCATCACAGAGTGTCCACATTTACAACCCCATCCCACCCTCTATTGCACATATTGTCAAAGATGGGACAATCATGAAGTCACAAACTACTATCAGCAAAGGGTTGCTCAAGCCCACGCTCTACCTCAAGCCTTGCCTACAAACCCAAAGCAACCACCCACTGGCTTTGCTAGCACTTGCTTTCCACAATGCACCTTAACCAGGTAAGAAGTGGCCCAAAGAGGAATTCTTAGGGTACCCAAAATGCCCTTACCACCCCCAGTTCTCCCACCTCAACCCCCATTGCCGCGAATCACACATGTTCGTTAGCTAAGCCTGACAGAAATCTTTGAAGAAGGAGACGAGGGGGAAAGTCCTAAAGGTCCTACCTATGAACCCCTTGAGCCAACTAGTCCATCCTCTCAAACTCTAAGCCACTACGTGATGGAGGGTGACCAAATGTACCCAGCGTACTTAGCCCCCCCAATGCCACACGAGGCCGAGACATGAATACAATGGCAAAACAACCACCCATGCAATGCTATCATTGTGCAGGACCTCACTAGGTGGTTGAGTGTCCTATTAAGAAAGGGATGGAAAGTACCTCTATAGGTTCTCCGGCATTAACCCCTTTATGCATTGGTGGGTGTGGAATTGACCATATGTATAAAGATTGTTCGTTGAGACCTGGAACCACAAGGAAGGGTCATGAAGCTAATCCCAGCACCACCATTAACCTACTGTGTAAGAGACAACTTCCTCCACACGGTCCCTCTCAACGCTGTAAGCAAATTGCAAAATAGATAGAGGGCCGCAGCTCATGCTGTTGTAGCAAAGGCATCAACCTTGTGAGAGTAGGGACAAGAAAAGGTCTTATCCTCAAAGAATGTCCCTCTGAACAAGCACGAGCAACTAGATGCTCAAGAAAGAAGACCATGAAGATCAGCAAGGGAGACAGCCGGGTAGTTATCAAAAGTGGTTCGGAAGATGGCATGACAACACATGCATGAACCTCTTCGTCAAAAGAGGAAGATCTGCTATGCTCAACCGCCCGAGCCCGAGAACTGATTGACACTAACCATCTCCCAAAAAAGCTTGCCGAATATCCTAACCCCATAGAGGAGAAAGAAAGGCTCTTGGTGGCAGCCCAAGAATTGGTCAGGGAGGATTGCCAAGCACAAATAGAAGAAAAGCCTCCTACTACCTACCTTGAGCCATGTCAGTCGGTCTCCAACATGGGACTATTGAAGAAGCTCAGGTATATTCTAGAGAGCTCCGAGACTAGTCACCCCCACAGAGGCCAACACAAGTAGCAGCACCCACTGCAGCTACCCCCCACTAGGGAAACCGGGTAGCCAAATATCTCAGGGATCTGGAGGATGACTATCTTAAAAGAACGAACACAGAAACCCCCATCCACATCTTGTATACACATAAGAGCTTAATATTAAGTCAAAGCCACCTTCATCACACAGAACAGCCTCCGCTCTCCTAGAGACATTGCTAGTCTCTCTTCCTTCCTTTCTTCTCAGATCGAAATCCCTATTGGCACCTTGCTTCAAGGTAGATCAAGATTACAGAAAGATTTGAAGTATTGGATGGAGGGATGCCTAGGGGCAGGCATGCAAGATTACGGAAAGATTTGAAGTATTGGATGGAGGGATGCCTAGGGGCAGGCATGCAAGAATCCATGGAGCTAGACAGCTCTAATGAGTCTAAGGAAGCCGAACTTGTTGTACCCCATGAAATCACTGGCACCCCCATAGTTCGAGTAAATAAGCTTGGACAATAGTCTGCTGGGGATGCCACGTCCATAGCATTCAGGTTTCCACGGCCATGTCCTTCTAGAAAACTATATATATGGGCCCCACCCCCTCATTTCCTCACTTTTAGCTTTCAGTGTAAGAGAACTCTTGCAGATTTTTTCCTCAAATCATTCCCTTCTTCCATCCTCTCTCACCCATGGCAGACACCTCGGATTCATCCATGGAGATACTCCACCACCCAACCCTTAGGAAGAAGCGCCCGGCGGCGAGGGGCCTCTTTGAGGAATACGGCCGCCACCCCATTAGCAAACTGAAGTTGGAAGCCTCTAGATCCCAGTAGGTTCTGTTTGGTGGCCTCCCTCACCTATAAATAGAACCCCATTCCTTTGTATTTTCATCTTAGTGTATTTACATGCTACTGTAATTTTTAATTTAGTGTAATTCCATTATCCCTCTATCTTGCCTCTCCATTGTGAAGCTTTGGAGCTTCACTAATCCTCTTCTTCTCTTGGAGATTAATCTATTCTTCTTGGTGGCCAAGCTTCTTCGTGAGGGCTTCACATCTCCCTAAAGAATCAAGCCAGAAACCAAGGGTAAGCCTAAAACAATGATGTTTTACTCTCTTTTTGGATGGTAATCCTCTTCCCAACCTCTCTACATGCTTGAGAACCATTCTAATCCATGGTTTCTTCTTAAAACCATGCCTTTATGATTTATGTTGTTTAAATGAATTAATGTTAATCTCTTATGCTTAATGTATTATTTTTGATTGGTAATCTCTCTTTTTTTATAAGAATACTCACTTTTATGGTTAAATCCTTCTTGGAAGGATAAGCTTGATTCTAATCTCATTTTCTTACCCAAAACTCTATGCCTAACAAGCTAGAGATGGAGATT
Organism: Cibotium barometz; assembly: GCF_041138505.1. NCBI lineage: Eukaryota > Viridiplantae > Streptophyta > Polypodiopsida > Cyatheales > Cibotiaceae > Cibotium > Cibotium barometz. The sequence goes on along the minus strand of NC_141062.1, from coordinate 25,121,383 downwards.
AAACATTTTTATGATTTTTAATCTACTTAAAAATGAGGTTAACTCATTTAAGCTTTTTTTTATGTTAAGAAATTCATATTTATTCATTTTATAATGAAAGATAGCTTAGGATAACATTCATATATTTATTTTCATATGGAAGTCATATTTAGATATTTTTCTTAATAAACAAGATGCTTGATGCAATTATGCTTAGATTTATTCATAAAGAATTTTTATATTAAAAGAGGAAGTCCCACCATATTTTTATGAAATTATTTTTATGCATAAATTTGATAATGCAAAAAGAAAAATTTTTATCATATTCTATGCATAAACATTTTAATTCTAAAAGAAGGATTTTTGTTACATTTTTTAATGTACATTTATACTATGTGCATGCATAAATATCTAGATGTTAAAAAGAGGAATTTTCATGATATTCTATGCATAAATATTTTAAAGATTAAAAGAGGAGTTTTTATTATATTTTAAAATGTATATTCATGGTATGTATGTACATGGGTATTATATTTATCAAAAGAGAAAATTTCATTATATCTTTAAATAGGAATATGCATAATTAATTTTGATATCAAAAAGAGAATGTTTCATCATATTTCTATGTAGATAATTATGGCATGTTGATGCCTAGGTTCAAATGGAGAAAAGAATATTTAAGTATATTTCTATGTAAATATTTTAATAAAATGATGTATGCGTATTATTAAAGGATCATCTAGAAAAAGAAATATCCTTATTAAATTTCATTATTCATGAATAGAATTATTTATAGTTCTATTATGTCCAAGGAAGAATGAATTTTCATAATTTTGGATATTTACCCTTACGATTAGAAATCACAGTTACTTTATCAAATAAATGGAGAAATATCTTTAGGAAATAAATCTAGGAATAAATTCAAGTAATTTTGTGCTAGACCGTGACCATGTGAGAAAGGTGGGTCAGTAAGATGCCTGCCCATCTCTTGAATCGTAAATTAAGCCAAGAGTTGTGACCATTCCCATTTCTTCACAGTACGAAGAAGGGATAACCATCTGATTTAGAGAATTTTCCCTAAGACTTGGAATCATCTAGAAATTTGTTTGTAATTGATGGATGGATCACCGTAAATACGAGATTCATGATTTTCATTAAGGAAGCCTGGGTTTTGAAAAAAGGGTCTTGTGAAGCCAACACTAGAGATGTTTTTCGTGTGAAATGGCTTTTCGTGAGAGGAAATCAAACTCAATAGGAAAATCTTACAGAAACTCTATTTTTGTAAAGGACTGTCTTATGCCAGAATGCTGGAGGAAGCATTTGGTTTATTGTAATCTAAGGAGAGCTTACGTTGCAACAGCTGGTGGTGGCCAGGGAGTCATCGAAGGATGTCTCTTGCGATAAAGCCTGCCAGGGTCTTGACCAGCCTCGGTATGGTTAAAAGGGGTGCGCTTATAGTACAATGGGTGAGGGCCGACAAAGTGGTCCCTGAGTGAAGTGCTAAGACACCTAAGGAGGGTTCTAGAGGGTTCTGGGTGACCAGGCGATGCACGGGCTCGCCGGCTGTTAGGTGTAAGATTCCTCCCTCTCCTGCTTTTGAGGTGTGCAGGTGTAAGAACCTCCTCTTTTAATCTTATAATTATTCCCCTTTTTGAAATAAAAGAAAGATCCTATTTTACTCTGTTTTGGCCTAGAGAGAAAAAAAATGTCTAGAGGGAGGTAATTTAAAATTAAGATATTTTTGGATATAAAAATCCTCCTAGTGTCTAAAATGGTTTCCCCTAAAACAGAAATTCAAAAAGAACTTTCCAATGTACAATTGGAATTAATTGAAAATAGGTATAAAGGACCTTAGCCTAAGGGTCCAGATTTTTAAAAAAATTTAGATTATGGTCCAATTAAGGTTCCTATGGACCAATAAGATTAATCCAAATGTAGGGGGGAGATAAATTGAAGAATAAAAGAAAAACCTCCAAAAATGACTAAATGCTCACATAAGATGAAGAGTTGACTAAGTACAAGGTTTATTAGTTAAAAATTAAGATATATTTAGAGGAAATGATGGATTTTTGACACCTCAGTATTGGGATCTCCCCTCATGAAGGAGGTGCCTATTTTACATGTGTGGAGGAGTTTTAAACTCATATAATGAGATATTTTTATCTCTCCTCTCTCCTGTTTCAACTAGATCCAAAAAGTAATCTAAACGGACCCAAAATGGTCAAAAATTGACCAAACTAATCTGGAAAATTTTAGAATTAGTCTGCTTGGTTAGAGGCTCACTTTTTCCTATAAAGATAAGCCTCCCCCTTTTGTAAAAGCTAATGGTGTTTATGCACTGTTATCTACTCCTACCCGGAGCCATTTACATTGAATTTTTTTGACTATTCAATTGTTTTTGGCTTAATCCTATCCAAAGTAATTGGTGGCCACTCTTGCTTCAAACAAGAGTAGAACCCTCAATCCCTCAAGCCAAAGGAAAGCTTACAACTCCATGTAAGCTAATCTTTCTAACTTGTATAAATTTTAAATCTATGGTTTTCTTAATTTTCTTGTTTTATAATTGATTGAAGTAAATTCTAATGCTATGCCTTGATGAAAAGGCCACCCCCCATCTCTTCTTTACAATTCAGCCCTTCTTTATCCTAGAATGATTATCAAAAAGATTAATTAAACTTTTCTTATTGTTTACTCTCTTGGAAATTAAAAATTATCTAGATTAGAGTCCATTACATCTAATTGGGGTTAATTTAAGTTGAAAATAGAATGATAAAAATGAGAAATGGTTAGCCATACAAAGGAGGTTATGGTAAAATTTTCTAGAATTTTATGGAAAAGAAAGTTTTGTTTTATGTTATTTTCCAAAAGAGTAAATCCCACCGTTCGTGCATTCTAAAAGAAATATTCTAATTTACTCCATGTACGTATTCACCTATGAATATGCATGGATATCATTGATATTAATTATTAAAATTAATTTCTATGCATACAAAGATGCATAGTGAAATTTTTATTATAAAAGTGTTGTTTTCATTGAATTTAATTTCTATGCATAGAAAGATGCATAATGGAAATTATTTTGTTATAAAAGTGTTATTTTCATTAAAATTGATTTTATGCATAGAAAGATGCATAAAGGATTTATTTTTATTTCAAAAGTGTTATTCTCATTAAAATTGATTTTATGCATAGAAAGATGCATAAAGGATTTATTTTTATTTCAAAAGTATTATTCTCATTAAAATTGATTTTATGCATAGAAAGATGCATAAAGGATTTATTTTTATTTCAAAAGTGTTATTCTCATTAAAGTTGATTTTATGCATAAATAGATGCATGAAAGGATTTTTTTATAAAAGTGTTATTTTCATTGAAGTTGATTTTTATGCATAAATAGATGTGTAAACAATCTTTATATCAAAATTAGAATTCTCTTAAATTCTAGGTTTAAATTCTATGAATAGATGCAATGAGATGTGATGAGAATCAGATAGGTGTAAATGAATGGATGGATGGATGGATGTGAATAGAGATGATGAGATGTGAGGTGAATAGATATAATGAGATGTGATGATGAGAATCAGATAGGTGTGAATGAATGGATGGATGTGATGTGATGTGAATAGAGGTGATGAGATGTGAGGTGAATAGATGTAATGAGACGTGATGTGAATCAAATAGATGTAAATGAATGGATGAGATGTGATGTCATGTGAATCAAGATGTGAATGAATGATATGGGATGTGAGTGCATGTATGTGAAGAATGGATGTCAATGTATATGTGAAGAATGGATGTGAATGTATATGTGAAGAATGGATGCGAATGTGTATGTGAAAAAATGGATGTGGATATGTATGTGAAAGAATGGATGTGGATGCATGTGAAGAATGGATGTGAATGTATATGTGAAGAATGGATGCGAATGTGTATGTGAAAGAATGGATGTGGATATGTGTGTGAAAGAATGGATGTGGATGCATGTGAAAGAATGGATGTGGATATGTATGTGAAAGAATGGATGTGGATGTATGTGAAAGAATGGATGTGGATGTGTATGTGAAAGAATGTGATGTGATGTAAATGTGATGTGACATGAATATATGTGGATGTGAAGTGATAGATATGAATGTATGAGTAGATGTAGGTAGTCGTACAGGTGAACGATTGGATGGATATGGATGAATAAGATGAGATGTGTATGAATGAGATATGATGTGGATAGATGTGATGTGATGTTATTTATGTGATGGGATGGTGAGTGATGAGAATGAATGTGATGGATATGAGTGAATGTGATGTGAATCAGGATGTGAATAAAGGAGATGTGATGTCATGTGAATGTATGAGATGTGATGTGAAATGGATGTGAAATGATGTGATGTGGATCGAGGTAGTTATGAATGGATGAGATGTGAATGAATGTGATGTGATGAGATGTGGAGATGGGTAGATGCGAGTGGATGAGATCTGATGAGGATAAATGAGGAAAGATGTGATGAGATGAAAATGATGTGATTGGATGAGAATGGGAATACATATGAAAATGATGTGATTGGATGAGAATGGGAATACATATGAAATGGATGTGTTTAAATCACGTGGATTGATGTGGAACAATGTGGAAAGACGAGAGTTTGCTATAGAAACTGTACTTATGACCTGTTTTTAAAATGATTGTTTTATGTCAAGAATGTTGCGGAAGCATTTTGACCATCTTATGAATGAGGTCGTGTGGAGACCTAATCTAATAAAGTTACAACAGCTGACAGAGAGTCCATGGAGGACGTCTCGTGTAGCAAGGTCAGCCAAGGTCTTGACCACCCTCGACTCGATTTAAATGGTGAGCTTCAGGTACGGTGGATGAGGGACCAAGGAAGCGGCCTATGAGTGAAGCGCTAGGTGACCTGCGAAGGATCCTAGAGGGTGCTGACCATACAGTGCTCGGGCTCTGGGTCGTCGAAGATACTCACACGTGCGTTGTGGAAGATATTGGAACCAGGAGGAAGAGTTGTTTTCTGAATTCGGGCATGGATCTGGTTGATTGACCTTGTTAGTCCTCATCGGATGAGTCCATGGCTCTTTTATATGGATCCGTTAGTTGATCTTGCTGATCTTCAATGGAGATTCCATTTTGATATGTGAATATATTACCGAGCACTATGAGCTAGGAACCATCGAAAAGGCCCCTGAGTGGATAGGTGAGTGGACAGGTGGTGCACGTTCTAGTTGCCAATGATGCCATAGGTACACCGATGAAGGAATGATTGGAAATTAGGATTCAATCGGAGATTTTGAGGATTATGATCAGTGACACTATGATTTTATTAAATTATTGTTTTAAAGACAACTGAATCTGTTAAAAAGGTAATTTCATATTGGGTGTGTAACTGGTGTGACTAATTTTAAGTTTGCATGAATATCTGGCTAGGGAGCCTGGGAACTCTTTTCCCTACCCGGGAACCAAATTCCTAATTGGATCCCATCACTACAGTGGTTGGGCAATTGGCTAACCCATAGGACTGGATGGGGTTAGGCTGGACTGATGGATCCCTAAAATGAGACTCAATTCTGCTATGGTACGATAGATGAAGTAAATCCCGAGATAAAAATTGTTCTATGGAAAAGAATCAACGGTTGTGCCTCTCAATGAGAAAAAATCATTTGTCTCTATGATCCAGGTGCAAGTCTTTTCCTTGATCTGACTATGATACTTACGGGTTTGGTCAGATCAGTTTAGTTAGTTAAGTCTCTTGACTATGTTAGAGTAAAAATATCTTGGAGGAATTCCCGTGCTTTCTGGGAGAGGGAAGTTTTTTCGGGTTCGATTTTGGAAGAACATAGGGATTAGTCTCTTGTCCGGATATCCGCGGGCAAGGCCTCGAGTGAGGGACCCTGCCCCGCGCAAGAAGTGCTTGTCCTATGGAAAAGAATCAACGGCTGTGCCTCTCAATGAGGAAAAAAGCGTTGGTCTCTATGATCCAAGTGCAAGTCTTTTCCTTGATCTGACTATGATACTTACAGGTTCGGTCATATCAGTTTAGTTAGTTAAGCCTCTTGACTACGTTAGAGTAAAAATATCCTGGAGGAATCGCTCATGCTTTCCGGGCGAGGGAAATTTTTTTGGGTTCGGTTTTGGAAGAACTGAGGGATTAGTCTCTTGTCCGGATATCCGTGGGGGCGAGGCCCCGAGTGAGGGACCCTGCCCCGCACAAGAAGTGCTACTTCCGCTGCTAGCACCCCTGAATTCATTGCGCGGTGGGGACATGGATCTTTTAGCTGGTATCAAAGCGAATTGGCTAAAGTGGATCAACTGTGAAGCCAAAAACATGATAAATTTATGAAGTAACAGTAAAAGGTTAGAATTGTGATAAAATTCATACAAATTGTTATTCAAACTGAAATTCATAAATTGGTAATTGGGTCTTCAGATGGAAGTACCGCAATTATATGGAATCCCTTACTTGCTTGAGGCCTAGACATGATGGTATTTACCTTATAGTTCCCAAGGACCATGACTACCCGTATATACCGAGGATATAACTGCAACTCTTTACTGGTGGTAGTGTATACGAGTAAATCTAAGACCTTGAAATTATAAGCATAAATGCTATCCAGATGATGAATTCGAATGTGGTTGATATGATTTTAAAGTTCTGGTTGAGAACTGATGAGTTGATTTAGATTCTGATTGAAAAATGATGATTCCTAAGTTTTGGTTGAAAAGCAATAAACTGAGCAAAACCACAATGAGGATGAATGGGATAAGTCCCTGTGATGATGTTGGTAACTGGAATGATGATAATGACTTCAGCAAATCACTATGAGATTAGTGGATTGTGCTGACAATTTTCTACTGTTAACACTTGACCCAGTGGATCAAGTTAAGGGATGACAAATTAAAAATCTGTATAATTAAAATTCCCATGGAGGACTGTTCAGATGGAAATTTTGGTCTAATGGACCATTATTGTGCTAAAGATATGAATGATATGTTCTAAATGAATTGTTATTTGATAATGAGTTCTATATGAATATCTTCTGTGAGGAGCTGACCAATTTAAAGAACCCCAGAATCAGTTGAATCTAAAATCGCAATTGAATCATAAATAAAGGGACTTAACAAGAATTTTCGTATTGATAGGAACTTGGATCCAGGTGTCATGGTAGAAATGATAACCCCCAACTTGATGAGGAAGAGATCGACTTGGATGTTTATAAAACTCTTCATAGATCACAACCTGGACCTTTCAAGGGTGAAGGGGAAAACTTGGGCGAGGCTGTGGAGAAGTGGATCGAAGCAATGGAAGAGTACTTTGATGTCACCGGGTACAATGAGAACAACAAAAAGGCTCTTGCAAGGATGAAGATAGAAGAAACAGCCAGAGTGGCATGGAGAAACCACTGTGAAACCGTCTGGATTGGAATACCTAGACATGGAATGATCTCAAAATTTACCTAAGGACGAAAGTTCTGTCCTTCCAGCTTTTTGGAAACAAAGGTGAACGAATTCTTAGAGTTAACCCAGGGGAGCAGAACTATTGAAATATATCACCAAGCGTTCGCTCTCCTCCTCAAATACTCGCCACCGCTGGATGAAGAACAACTGATGGGGCGAGGTTCATTCGGGGACTGAACGAACCTTTGAATATCCTCGTGAAGAATGCCAAGCCAGTTTCCATGGCCGAAGCAGTGCGGATGGCGAAGGATTTCGCCAAGGCCTTTGATGTCAAAGTTCCGTCGAAGCCAGCACCATCACCTTTCAAAAGGTTTTTAATTCCAGAAGGTGATTCCAACCTTCCACCCGCCAAAAAGATATCAGGGTCAAGCCCAGGATATGAGAAGTTCCAGAATGGAAGCAATATCCTTTTCTCAAAACTCAATCCCCTGGAATTCAACTTCAGAAGTTTCACCCTTAAACAAGGGAGTGAAATGCTATAACTGTCAAGGATTTGGACATCACACTATGGATTGCCCAACTCCTTTTGGATCAAGGTTTTCAGGGCAAAGAAATCAGGGATCAAGATTCCAGACTCCAGCTCCTTCCTTCCAGAGTAATCAAGTTTCTTTCTGCCAAAATCAAGGAAATCACAGAGGTAGACCCTCTAACCAACCCGCAGTTTCAATCCAAAGTAATGCTAGACCTCCACCTCAGAATGGGGGAAGTCAAAGAGGGATGTTCCCAAATCGGCCGTCCACTTCCAAGGTAGTAATGCTGGAAGTGATTGAAGAAGAAGAACAAGATGAAAGAGATCATACTCCACCTGCGAGATGAGGACATCTCGCGTTTTTTAAGTGGGGTAGGATGTAAGATTCCTCCCTCCTACTTTTGAGGTGTGCAGGTGTAAGAACCTCCCCTTCTAATCTTATAATTATTCCCCTTTCGAAAATAAAAGAAAGATCCTATTTTACCTTGTTTTGGCCTAGAGAGAGAAAATGTCTAGAGGGAGGTAATTCAAAATTAAGATATTTTTGGATATAAAAATCCTCCTAGTGTCTAAAATGGTTTCTTCTAAAACAGAAGTTCAAAAAGAACTTTCCAATGTGCAATTGGAAATAATTGAAAATAGGTATAAAGGACCTTAGCCTAAGGGTCCAGATTTTTTAGAAATTTTTAGATTATGTGGTCCAATTAAGGTTCCTATGGACCAATAAGATTAATCCAAATATAGGGAGGAGATAAATTGAAGAATAAAAGAAAAACCCCCAAAAATGAGTAAATGCTCACATAAGATGAAGAGTGGATTGAGTATAAGGTTTACTAGTTAAAAATTAAAAGATATTTAGAAGAAATGATGCATTTTTGACACCTCAGTGTGGGGATCTCCCATTGTGAAGGAAGCACCTATTTCACATGTGTGGAGGAGTTTTAAACTCATAAATAATGAGATATTTTCATCTCTCCTCTCTCTTGTTTCAACTAGATCCAAAAAGTAAGCTAAACGGACCCAAAAATGGTCAAAAATTGACCAAACTGATTTGGAAAATTCTAGAATCAGTTTTGTAAAAGCTTAATGGTGTTTATGCACTGTTACTCTACTCCTACCCAGAGCCATTTACATTGAATAATTATACAAAACCATTCAAAGGAGGTTATGGTAAAATTTTCTAGAATTTTGTGGAAAAGAAAGTTTATTCTTATGTTATTCCAAAAGAGTAAATCCCACCGTTCGTGCATTCTAAAAGAAATATTCTAATTTACTCCATGTAAATATTCACCTATGAATATGCATGGATATCACTGATATTAATTATTAAAATTAATTTCTATGCACTTGATATTAATTATTGAAATATACAAGTGAATAGGGTGTGTACGGGAACAAGCCCTTGGCAAGAGGCTGTAAAAGAGAATGTGTAAATGTGAGAGAACGTGTGAAAAGGTGAGAAGAATCTACTCTGGGAGAGAGAATAAAGGGTAGCATGAGAAGATTTAGGAAGTGTGGAGATATTCTGGGAAAAGGGAAGAGGTGGAGAGAATCAAGCAAAAGAGATGGAGTGAATCAAGGAGAAATTAGTGGGATTTGATGCTTGGATGTAAACTCTATAAATTGAGGCATTGGCCTAATGAGAATTTGCTGGTTTTTGATTATCCATACCTACATTAAGCTATTTGCTAATTACTTATTTACTAATCACTTTGTTAATGATGTTGATTCTAGTCTTTGATCCACCATAGCTCATCACATTGCTGTAATTTCAACATGGTATCAGAGCCATGCCTAGAATCCATCATTTTGTGAGCCCATTATCTTGCTAATCATTTTGCTAATTAGGATTAGTAGAAAATTATAATTTTTCCCTCTTTTTTCAACTCACCTCTGTACCCCCAGCTGGTGGAGGAGCTCTAGCTCCTTGCACACATAACATTAGGCCAAACCTTTCTAGCCCAACATAGCCAACCCATAGGAGCTCCAGCCAAGCCCATCACAAGCACAAACCGCCGGCGCATCAAGAAGAAATTGCGATTTTATGTAGCGTAGTTTTTTCTGATGAATTTGCAGATCTTGTCCACTTCAAATCAAATTGACCTCTTAGCCCCAAGTGTTTTCAAGCATGCTCTATAAGCTGGTGAAGTCAAAATCCAATTTCATCAAGTCTACAGTGAGATCCAAGCTCTTCATCAGTGAGATCCAAGCTCTTCATCAAATCTGCAGGTGACTTTGGTAAAACAGAGATTAAGCATTCAATATTTGGTCAAATCTTGTGTTTCTTGACTTGATCCTCTACTAGACTCATTGCTATTGATGTCTTTGAAAGCATTTGAGCTCATTTGAAGTCTAAGGCACCATATTTGGACTCCCCGCATACTCTGTTTTTTGCACAAAAAATAGAGGATTAATTTGTTAATCAATGGTGCTAATCATTGTATTTTGGTGTAATTGAGGGTTCAAATTAACCATTAGGTATCTGATACAGATCCCTATAACTTCAAATTGCAATTCGGAGTTGGTTTGATACTCCAACCATTCTGTACAAATTGGTTACCCTTGATTTAATGTAATTTCTGGTGATTTTATGCTGATGAATTTGTTGTAATCATCTCTTAAACACCAGATTGAGTTGTAAAAGGGTAGACACTGCCCTTGAATCTTGAAATTGGATCAAGAGGTAAGACCCCCTTCACATCATCACATGAGAACATCACAAGAGATAGCCAAATTTAATGGGGAGCAGTTTTACACGTGGCAGACAAAAACCATGTATTTGCTCATGAGGAAAAATCTGTGGGGGCTAGTTGAGGGAAGAGATGAATGCCCGGAGGTGAGAGGGGAAAAATGAGTGGAAGAGTGAGTGGAAGAGCAGGAATGAAAAAGCATTGGGACTTATTGCACTCAGTTTAAATGATGAAATCATTCATCACATCACAGGGATACAATGGGCAAAAGATGCATGGGATGAACTCAATAAATTATTTGGCACACAAGCTAAAAATTCAAAGATAAATCTGTTAATGCAATTTTACAAATTGGATATGAAGGAAAGTGAATCTTTAATCACACACTTGAACAAATATAAAAGCATTAAGCAACGCTCGCAGCTATTGGCAAAAAGGTAGAAGATGATGAGGCACTAGCAGTGCTTCTGAGAGTGTGGACAAAGGTGAATATGAAAATATTGTAGTAACACTAAAGAATGTACCTGAATTGAAGCTACACAAGATAGAAGCAGCTCTTCTAGAGCAAGAGAGCAGAGGCAAAGAGAAGAAATGGCTCGACTCAATATAGCAGGAGAAGAAAAAGCATTCTTCACCCGAGGAGGATTCTCTCGAGGACCGAGGATGAGGAAGAGGCAAAGTAGGAGGAAGGACCTTCACTTGCCACAATTGTGGAAAGCCAGGACACATGGCAAGAGACTGCTACAGCAAACCTAGTGGAGAAGGAACGACATCGGCAAACTTCATGGAGGCTCCAAAGGAAGTGGAGTCGGATCATCTGTTCTGAGAGAGAGAGAGAGAGAGAGACCCCACAACCCAATGTAACCTGCCCCAACAAAGTAAAACCACCTCTGAGCCACCGATGATGTAGGCCACGTGGTAGATGTATGTGTGAGCACTTTAGTCAAGGTCGCGGGCAACTATAGTAAGCCTTGGACACATAGAGAGAGAGAGTGTCAGGACTATGAGTTTAGGGACTTGAGGCACTGGTCGCGGGCTATCAAGTAAGAGAGAAACTTGGTATAGGGTCCAGGTGTGCTAAGTTAACTAGAGGGGAGGAGTGCTAGACACTGGTCGTCGCAGACTATCAACAAGTAAGAGGGAAACTTGGTATAGGTTCCATGTGTTCTAGGAGTATTCACTTGAGGGGAGGTGTTGAAATATACTTACAAGTGAATAGGGACGGGAACAAGCCCTTGGCAAGAGGCTGTAAAAGAGAATGTGTAAATGTGAGAGAACCTGTGAAAAGATGAGAAGAATCTACTGGGAGAGATAATAAAGGGTAGCATGAGAAGATTTAGGAAGTGTGGAGATATTCTGGGAGAAGTGAAGAGGTGGAGAGAATCAAGCAAAAGAGGTGGAGTGAATCAAGGAGAAATCAGTGGGATTTAATGCTTGGATGTAAACTCTATAAATTGAGGCATTGGCCTAACGAGAATTTGCTGGTTTTTGATTATCCATGCCTACATTAAGCTATTTGCTAATTACTCACTAATTACTAGTTTTTTATTATCCATGCCTACATTAAGCTATTTGCTAATTACTCACTAATTATTTGCTAATCACTTTGTTAATGATGTTGATTCTAGTATTTGATCCACCATAGCTCATCACACTGCTGTAATTTCAACAAGTGCATGTATGTGAAGAATGGATGTGAATGTATATGTGAAGAATGGATGTGAGTGCATGTATGTGAAGAATGGATGTGAATGTATATGTGAAGAATGGATGTGAATGTATATGTGAAGAATGAATGTGAGTGCATGTATGTGAAGAATGGATGTGAGTGCATGTATGTGAAGAATGGATGTGGATGTATGTGAAAGAATGGATGTGGATATGTATGTGAAAGAATGGATGTGGATGTATGTGAAAGAATGGATGTGGATGTGTATGTGGAAGAATGTGATGTGATGTAAAGAGATGTGACTTTACATGAATATATGTGGATGTGAAGTGATAGATATGAATGTATGAATAGATGTGGGTAGTCGTACACAGGTGAACGATTGGATGGATGTGGATGAATGAGATGAGATGTGTATGAATGAGATATGATGTGGATAGATGTGATGTGATGTTATGTATGTGATGGGATGGTGATGATGAGAATGAATGTGATGTGAATCAGGATGTGAATAAAGGAGATGTCATATCATGTGAATCGGGATGGATGTGAATGTATGAGATGTGAGGTGAAATGGATGTGAAGTGATGTGATATGGATCGGGATAGTTATGAATGGGTGAGATGTGAATGAATGTGATGTGATGAGATGTGGAGATGGGTAGATGCGAGTGGATGAGATCTGATGAGGATAAATGAGGAAAGATGTGATGAGATGAAAATGATGTGATTGGATGAGAATGGAAATACATATGAAATGGATGTGATTTAAATCACGTGGATTGATGTGGAACAATGTGATTTAAATCACGTGGATTGATGTGGAACAATGTATAAAGACGAGAGTTCGCTATAGAAACTGTGAGGTGAAATGGATGTGAAGTGATGTGATGTGGATCGACGGGGTAGTTATGAATGGATGAGATGTGAATGAATGTGATGTGATGAGATGTGGAGATGGGAAGATGCGAGTGGATGTTGAGGATAAATGAGGAAATATGTGATGAGATGAAAATGATGTTATTGGATGAGAATGGGAATACATATGAAATGGATGTGATTTAATTCACGTGGATTGATGTGGAACAATGTGGAAAGACAAGAGTTCGCTATAGAAACTGTATTTATGACCTGTTTTTAAAATGATTATTTTATGTCAAGAATGCTGGGGAAGCATTTTGACTGTCTTGTGAATGAGGTCGTGGAGACCTAATCTGATAAAGTTGCAACAGTTGCTGATGGAGAGTCAATGGAGGATGTCTCATGTAGCAAGGTCGGCTGCTAGCCTCGATTCGATTTAAATGATGAGCTTTCGGTACGGTGCATGAGGGACCAAGGAAGCAGCCTATGAGTGAAGCGCTAGGTGACCTGCGAAGGATCCTAGAGGGTTCTAACCATACGGTGCTCGGGCTCTGGGTCGCCGAAGATACGCACACGTGCATTGTGGAAGATATTGGAACCAAGATGAAGAGTTGTTTTCTGAATTCAGGCATAGATCTGGCTGATTGACCTTGCTGGTCCTCATCGGATGAGTCCATGGCTCTTTTATATGGATCCGCTGTGGTTGATCTTGCTGATCTTCAACGGAGATTCCATTTTGATATGTAAATATATTGCCGAGCACTATGAGCTAAGAACCGTCGAAAAGGCCCCTAAGTGGACAGGTGGTAAACGTTCTTGTTGCCAATGATGCCATAGGTACACTGATGAAGGAATGATTAGAAATTAGGATTCAATCGGAGATTTTGAGGATTATGATCAGTGACACTATGATTTCATTAAATGATTGTTTTAAAGACAATTGAATCTGTGAAAAAAGGCAATTTCATATTGGGTGTGTAACTGGTGTGACTAGTTTTAAGTTTGCATGAATATCCGGCTAGGGGGCCTGGGAACTCTTTTCCCTTGTACCCGAGACAAAACCTATCCAAATTCCTAATTGGATCCCATCACTACAGTGGTTGGGCAGTTGGCTAACCCACGGGACTGGGGTTAGGCTGGACTGATGGATCCCTAAAATGAGACTCAATTCTGTTATGGTACGATAGATGAAGTAAATCTCGGATAAAAATTGTTCTATGGAAAAGAATCAAAACGGCTGTGCCTCAATGAGGAAAAAAGTGTTGGTCTCTATGATCCAAGTGCAAGTCTTTTCCTTGATCTGACTATGATACTTACGGGTATGGTCAGATCAGTTTAGTTAGTTAAGGCTCTTGACTACGTTAGAGTAAAAATATCTTGGAGGAATCGCCCGTGCTTTTCGGGCGAGGGAAGTTTTTTTGGCTTCAGTTTTGAAGAAAGAACTGAGGGATTAGTCTCTTGTCCGAATATCCGTGGGTGAGGCCCCGAGTGAGGAACCCTGCCTTGCGCAAGAAGTGCTACTTCTACTGCTAGCACCCCTAAATTAATTACGCGATGGGGACATGGATCTTTTAGCTGGTATCAGAGCGAATTGGCTAAAGTGGATCAACCGTGAAGCCAAAAATGTCATAAATTTATGAAGTAATAGTAAAAGGTTAGAATTTTGATAAAATTCATACAAATTGTTATTCAGACTGAAATTCATAAATTGGTAATTGGGTCTTCAGATGGAAGTACCGCAATTATATGGAATCCCTGACTTGCTTGAGGCCTAGACATGATGGTATTTATCTTATAGTTCCAAGGACCGTGACTACCCGTATATATCGAGTATAACTATAGCTCTTTACTGGCAGTATATATGAGTAAATCTAAGACCTTGAAATTATAAGCATAAATGCTATCCAGGTGATGAATTCGAATGTCGTTGTTGATATGATTTTAAAATTCTGGTTGAGAACTGATGAGTTGATTTGGATTCTGATTAAAAAATGATGATTCCTGAGTTTTGGTTAAAAAGCGATAAGCTGAGCAAAACCACAATGAGGATGAATGGGATGAGTCCCTGTGTGATGATGTTCGTAACTAGAATGACGATAATGACTTCAGTAAATCACTATGAGATTAGTGGATTGTTCTGACAAAAATTGTTCTGACAAATTGCTACTGTTAACACTTGACCCACAGGATCAAGTTAAGGAATGACAAATTAAAAATCTGTATAATTGAAATTCCCATGAAGGACTGGAAATTTCGGTTTAATGGACCATTATTGTGTTAAAGATATGAATGATATGTTCTGAATGAATTGTTATCTGATAATGAGTTCTATATGAATATCTTTATCCCATGATTCTGTGAGGAGGTGACCAATCTAAAGAACCCCAGAATCAGTTGAATCTAAAATCGAAATTGAATCATAAATAAAGGGACTTCACAAGAATTTTCGTATTGATAGGAACTTGGATCGAGGTCGTCGTGGTAGAAATGATAACCCCCAAGTCGATGAGGAAGAGCTCGACTTGGATGTTCATAAAACTCTTCATAGATCGTAGCCTGGACCTTTCAAGGGTGAAGGGGAAAGCTTGGGCAAGGCTATGGAGAAGTGGATCAAAGCAATGGAAGAGTACTTCGATGTCACCGGGTATAATGAGTGTGGGGATCTCCCCTCATGAAGGAGGTGCCTATTTCACATGTGTGGAAGAGTTGTAAACTCATAAATAATGAGATATTTCTATCTCTCCTCTCTCCTATTTCAACTAGATCCAAAAAGTAAGCTAAATTGACCCAAAAATGGTCAAAAATCGACCAAATTGATAGAGGCTTGGTTAGAGGCTCACTTTTTCCTATAAATAGAAGCCTCCCTCTTTTATAAAAGCTTAATGGTGTTTATGCACTGTTACTCTACTCCTACCCAGAGCCATTTACATTGAATTTTTTCATAATTCAATTGTTTTTGGCTTAATCCTCTCCAAAGTAATTGGTGGCCACTCTTGCTTCAAACAAGAGTAGAACCCTCAATCCCTCAAGCACCAAAGGAAATCTTACAACTCCATGTAAGCTAATTTTTCTAACTTGTATAATTTTTAAACCTATGGTTTTCTTGATTTTCTTGTTTTATAGTTGATTGAAGTAAATTCTAATGCTATGCCTTGATGAAAAGGCCACCCCCTTCTCTTCTTTACAATTCAGCCCTTCTTTATCCTAGAATGATTAACAAAAAAATTAATTAAACTTTTCTTATTGTTTACTCTCTTGGAAATTAAAAATTATGTAGATTAGAGTCCTTTACATCTAATTGGGGTTAATTTAAGTTGAAAATAGCATGATAAAAATGAGAAATGGTTAGCCATACAAAGGAGGTTATGGCAAAATTTTCTAGAATTTTGTGGAAAAGAAAGTTTATTTTTATGTTATTCCAAAAGAGTAATTCCCATCGTTTGTGCATTCTAAAAGAAATATTCTAATTTACTCCATGTACATATTCACCTATGAATATGCATGGTATCACTGATATTAATTATTAAAATTAATTTCTATGCATAGAAAGATGCAAAATGGAAATTTTTATTTAAAGTGTTGCTTTCATTGAATTTAATTTCTATGCATAGAAAGATCCATAAAGGATTTATTTTTATTTCAAAAGTGTTATTCTCATTAAAATTGATTTTATGCATAGAAAGATGCATAAAGGATTTGTTTTTATTTCAAAAGTGTTATTCTCATTAAAATTGAGTTTATGCATAGAAAGATACATAAAGGATTTATTTTTATTTCAAAAGTGTTATTCTCATTAAAATTGATTTTTTGCATAGAAAGATGCATAAAGGACTTATTTTTTTCAAAAGTGTGATTCTCATTAAAGTTGATTTTATGCATAAATAGATGCATAAAAGGATTTTTTTATAAAAGTAGTATTCCCCCCACTGAAGTGTATTTTTATGCATAAATAGATGCGTAAACAATCTTTATATCAAAATTAGAAAATTATCTTACATTCCAGGTTTAAATTCTATGAATAGATGTAATGAGATGTGATGAGAATCAGATAGGTGTGAATGAATGGATGGATGGATGTGATGTGAATAGAGGTGATGAGATGTGAGGTGAATAGATGTAATGAGATGTGATGAGAATCAGATAGGTGTGAATGAATGGATGGATGGATGCAAAGTAAATAGAGGTGATGATATGTAAGTTGAATAGATGTAATGAGATGTGATGAGAATCAGATAGGTGTGAATGAATGGATGGATGGATGCAAAGTAAATAGAGGTGATGAGATGTAAGGTGAATAGATGTAATGAGATGTGATGTGAATCAGATAGATATGAATGAATGGATTAGATGTGATGTCATGTGAATCAGGATGTGAATGAATGGATTAGATGTGATGTCATGTGAATCAGGATGTAAATGAATGATATGGGATATGAGTGGATGTATGTAAAGAATGGATGTGAGTGGATGTATGTGAAGAATGGATGTGAATGTATAAGTGAAGAATGGATGTGAATGGATAAGTGAAGAATGGATGTGAATGTATATGTGAAGAATGGATGTGAATGTGTATGTGAAAGAATGGATGCGAATGTGTATGTGAAAGAATGGATGCGAATGTGTATGTGTATGTGAAAGAATGGATGTGGATATGTATGTGAAAGAATGGATGTGGATGTGTATGTGAAATAATGTGATGTGTTGTAAAGAGATGTGATGTGACATGAATATATGTGGATGTGACGTGATAGATATGAATGTATGAATAGATGTGGGTAGTCGGACAGGTGAACGATTGGATGGATGTGGATGAATGAGATGAGATGTGTATGAATGAGATATGATGTGGATAGATGTGATGTGATTTGATGTTATGTATGTGATGGGATGGTGATGAGAATGAATGTGATGGATATGAGTGAATGTGATGTGAATCAGGATGTGCATAAAGGAGATGTGATGTCATGTGAATCGGGATAGATGTGAATGTATGAGATGTGAGGTGAAATGGATGTGAAGTGATGTGATGTGGATCGGGGTAGTTATGAATGGATGAGATGTGAATGAATGTGATGTGATGAGATGTGGAGATGGGTAGATGCGAGTGAATGAGATCTGATGAGGATAAATGACAAAAAATGTGATGAGATGAAAATGATGTGATTGGATGAGAATGGAAATACATATGAAATGGACGTGATTTAAATCACGTGGATTGATGTGAAACAATGTGGAAAGACGAGAGTTCACTATAGAAACTGTATTTATGACCTGTTTTTAAAATGATTATTTTATGTCAAGAATGCTAGAGAAGCATTTTGACCATCTTGTGAATGAGGACATGGAGACCTAATCTGATAAAGTTGCAAAACTGACGGAGAGTCAATGGAGGATGTCTCACGTAGCAAGGTCTCGGCCGAGGTCTTGACCAGCCTCGGTTCGATTTAAATGGTGAGCTTCTAGTACGGTGGATGAGGGACCAAGGAAGTGGCCTATGAGTGAAGCGCTAGGTGACCTACGAAGGATCCGGGTCGCCAAAGATACCCACACGTGCATCGTGGAAGATACTGGAACTAGGAGGAAGAGTTATTTTCTGAACTCGAGCATGGATCTGGTTGATTGACCTTGCTGGTCCTCATCGAATGAGTCCATGGCTCTTTTATATGGATCCGTTGGTTGATCTTGCTGATCTTCAATAGAGATTCCATTTTGATATGTGAATATATTACCGAGTACTATGAGCTAAGAACCGTCGAAAAGGCCCCTGAGTGGACAGGTGGTGAGCATTCTGGTTGCCAATTATGCCATAGGTACACCGATGAAGGAATGATTGGAAATTAGGATTCAATCAGAGATTTTGAGGATTATGATCAGTGACACTATGATTTCATTAAATGATTGTTTTAAAGACAACTGAATCTGTAAAAAAGGCAATTTCATATTGGGTGTGTAATTGGTGTGACTAGTTTTGAGTTTGCATGAATATTCGGCTAGGGGGCCTGGGAACTCTTTTCCCTGGTACCCGGGACAAAACCTAACCAAATTCCTAATTGGATCCCATCACTACAGTGGTTGGGGGCAGTTGGCTAACCCACGGGACTGGATGGGGTTAGGCTGGATTGATGGATCCCTAAAATGAGACTCAATTCTGTTATGGTATGATAGATGAAGTAAATCCCGGATAAAAATTGTTCTATGGAAAAGAATCAACGGCTGTGCCTTTCAATGAGGAAAAAAGCATTGGTCTCTATGATCCAAGTGTAAGTCTTTTCCTTGATCTGACTATGATACTTATGGGTTCAGTTAGATCAGTTTAGCTAGTTAAGGCTCTTGATGACTACGTTAGAGTAAAAATATCCTGGAGGAATTGCCCGTGCTTTCCAGGTGAGGGAAGTTTTTCTGGGTTCGTAATCCCTCGGTTTTGGAAGAACCGAGGGATTAGTCTCTTGTCCGGATATCCGTGGGTGAGGCCCCGAGTGAGGGACCCTGCCCCATGCAAGAACTGCTACTTCCGCTGCTAGCACCCCTGAATTTGTTGCGCGGTGGGGACATGGATCTTTCAGCTGGTATCAGAGCGAATTGGCTAAAGTGGATCAACCGTGAAGCCAAAAACATCATAAATTTATAAAATAACAGTAAAAGGTTGGAATTGTGATAAAATTCATACAAATTGTTATTCATATTGAAATTCATAAATTGATAATTGGGTCTTTAAATGGAAGTACCGCAGTTATATGGAATCCCTGACTTGCTTGAGGCCTAGACATGATGGTATTTACCTTATAGTTCCAAGGATCGTGATTACACGTTGATGGCACGGAAGCGATAAAGCTGTCTACGCCTTTATAGAGTGCCACACTTCCACACAAGCATGCAAACACACCAGAACACCAGACCCAAGGACATGAACAAGACTTATATTTCAGAACAGACCTTCACTTCTACAGAGTTGGATATTGGAGATATCCTCTGAACAAGCTTTATCTAGCACCCACTCCCAATCAGCCCGCTCCAGCTCCTGGTTGCATCCTTGTCCGTTCCCTTCGCTCTTGCTTCTCCGCAACCGACCTCTTTCCTTCTCTACACTGCACCTCAACTGAAGACCACTCTCTCCTTCACCACCAGCACACTGCCAGTCCTCAAAGCATAAAACCCAAAGCAACCTCTTGGCCTCACCAGCCACCAACTATGTCCAATACGAAGCAAGGCACTCACTGTTGCTCACAACAGCCAGCCCAAAACAACCCTTACCCAGGCTCCCTTTCCTCGTCTTCTCTATTTGCCACTGTTAGCCACACCAGAAAACCGAGAGCAACTCCCTCTTTGTCGCCAGTAGCTGCACAAACACCTGCTTGCCTGGTTCTACTAAACTCTTTCACTTGCTTCAGCCACTGCCGGCGTCAAAACCAACTAAGCAATTCCATTGTTCTGCCCTCGCCAGTGTCACACGGCCTCTTACTGTCGTCCCGGCCACCGCAGCGAACTCCTGGCGCCTTGCTTCCCAGGCGGCTCCTCACCACAACTAGAGGCGGTCCTCTCTACACGGATCTCCTCTTCCTTGCACAATGAACTTACTCTTCTACTTCGCTGCAGTTTCTTACCTCCTACTTTTGGCGCTCACAATCCCTTCGCTCCACTTCGTTGGACGTTTTCCTCCTTCACTCCTTCGCTGCTCCCCTTGCTTCGCTACTAGCTCCCCGGCAGCAAAACAGCGTGCATTTTCCTTCTCTTCCACGACCAGCCTTCCTTCTCTATTTACAGGCGCCTCACTCCACACGTCGACACCGCTTGTCTCCGTCACCACTAGCCTTCTCTGGCGCCAAGGCTTCTTGCCCTCCACTCTTTTGCTACCAGCTTTTCCCGGTTCGTCATCTCTATCCGCCACCGCTGCGCCAACCCACCTACTCACCGGCTTTTCTCCTCTCTGTCACCAGTTCGTCTCTCTTCGCTGCAGTTGGTGAGGTGCTTCGGTGCCGTTCACCCTGTTAGTGAAAGCCCCTCCTTCTCTACAGCCGGCCCACTCTCCAACCTGCTCCCCAAACAGTGGCGGGCCTCTCCCTCTGTCGACTCCTCCCCCCTAGAAGCATCACCCCCCAGCCGCTAAGGCGGCAACTCCCTTGTTTTCGTCCACTACCGAGTCCAGAGCCCGCCAGCCCGTCAGCTATCTTGCGCACACCAGAGGTGGTCCAGCCCCCCCTTCTTCACTGCTATCCTCTGTGGCCACCTTGTACTCTCCCCGCGGCCTCCTTTTTACCACAGCTAAGCTCCTGACTTCACCAGCTTCGCCAAGCTTCCTTTCACGTGAGAGGCCCTTCGCTGGCAAAAATGTAAACAGCCACGTGGCTATGTTTTTTTGGCCATATTAATATTATCGTTTTTTTAATTTTCCAAGGCCTAATGGATGGCCACCCTTAAATTCCTTGCCACGCCAAGTCTAAGGCACATGGCCCCTTTATCTTTTATTCTTCCATGCTCCACATACCTCAAATGCGATCTTCCAAGTGCCCATTGTATTTTTGACGCGCCCACACATATTCAGACATCCGAGCAGCTGACATCTTCTCCAGCTGACCACGCTCCAGACAAGCTTGTGCTTCCAGGATTTCATCATTTTCCCTGCACATACACTTCCATTAAAACCAAAAGCCTAACTGCCGCATCCACGATGCCCACACTGAGTCAATGGGTGCTCCCATGACTTTACCACAACACGAACATCACTCATGTACACATGTACAAGTTGAGTTTGAGGTTCTCCAAAAACTTCACACATATTTAGCAACCCCCTTTTTTCTGC
Source organism: Cibotium barometz (assembly GCF_041138505.1). Classification (NCBI taxonomy): domain Eukaryota; kingdom Viridiplantae; phylum Streptophyta; class Polypodiopsida; order Cyatheales; family Cibotiaceae; genus Cibotium; species Cibotium barometz. The sequence goes on along the minus strand of NC_141062.1, from coordinate 25,099,460 downwards.
TGAGACATTTATGTCCAGCAGCTGTACAACCAGAAACCATTTATCCTCTTGGATCAAAAAGAAACCTCGGTGCATCTACCTTCCAATCCTTCAAGCATTTTTCTCTGTCAAACAACCATTGATACATCCTGTCATAGTCTTCCATTTTCAGCAACCCCCTGGGCTCTTTGTATATGGCCTCATCACCATCTACTGTTGCACTTCCTCCTCCATACCAGCTCACATAACCTTGTGATGGAGACAACCACTCCTCACCTCTACTCCCCTCTGACACATTTGAGTTCCACTCATAATCATATACCGAAATAACACACATCTGATGATCAGCTCCCATCTCATGATCATTCAATTTGCAGCCCACATCATTGGCTTCCAACTCTCCCTCTGGACAAACCGCCAAACTAGGACTATAACCAAACCACTCATCCATATGCTGAGCATCAACATGTGGTGTGTCCTCCATAAACCCATTTCCCTTCAGCCCATCACCATCACACACAGTAACTTCATGCATTGCAGACTCATCATTGTCACTTTCCTATAGTTTCTCCAGCTTCAAGACCATTGGCGATCCTTCAAGATTCTCCACATCTTGCACAGGCATCTCTACCAAGTCTAAGCTCCCCAAACTGCCAGGCAAAGCATCTTGGTCCCCCTGACCAACAACAATAGCCTCACATGCATTCTCACCACTGAAAACCACCGACTCATTCTCTTGGGCATGACAAGGAACACACACCTTATGATCAGCAACCACATATCCAAAATCCATCACATCATCATCCAAAGTAGCATCCAACTCATCATCAGTCACACCATCACTCCTTTCCTGCACAACTGGTATGCAAGCATTTGTTACCTTTTCCAAGGAAACCAATTCCAACAGATCATCCAGTGCATTATCAAGAACACTGGCCAGCTCATCATCCACACTCTCACAAGCTGCAATATCCAACTCATCACCTGGATCATCCATACATACTCCATCCATAGTATCTTCATTAGTAACACCTTGATCATCACTCTCTACCTTGACTGGCTGAAGTACTGGCACATGCAAGTCATTACTCTTTTCTAAATCAAAGAGATCATCCAAGTCATATCCATACTCAAACACATCAGGTTCCACAGCACTAGCAACACTTTCACAATCCACAGCATCATCAACACTTCCATCCTCCTCCTCCTCACCTTCTGAAAGCTCTTCAGGGCTGATTCCAGAAACCTTATCCTTCTCCATTTCCAACAAATTAATCTGTCCCATATCCTGCTCTGCAAATGTGACCTTATGGGCTTCACAAACATTGGGCTGAATTGCTTCCTTCACCTGCATATTAGGGCCCATCACCTTATCACTCATTCTCAAAGACAATTGATATATGCCACCATTAGCTTTGGCTGGTCTCTCACATTGTGGACTAATATGACCCCACTCACCACAATTCCGACATTGCACATCACACGGATACCCTCTCCCTCTTCCAATATCTGCTGAATTTCTTTCAAAACCAGATGATGCATCAGTCTTCCTTCCCATATCACCTATGCCTCGTCCTCTTCCTACAGACTCTATCCAATTCACGCTTAAAGACTTCATGAGCTCCACTGCATCATGAACCTCCCTCTTCAAAGAATCCTCCTGTTTAGGAACAACAGCAGCTTTTCTTCCAGGATGCATACTCTCAATCTCTGGCATCTTCACAAACCTCTTTGGCTCTTCCTGTATTCCCATCTGCCTCAGACGCTTCACCTTCCACTCCTTCTCTCGAGCTACTCTGACAGCCTCCTCGAAGCTATCCAGGTTCTTCAGCTCCACCTTCAGACGGAGCGTTGGCTCCAGACCAGCCCCTCTTAATCATCTGCGGGGGTACTTCAGGAATCAAAGCCTCACACCATAGACTCCACAGTCTACCAAACTCTATCAGATACTGATCCACATCCTGACCGTCCTTCTGCTGAATGTTACACAACTCCTTCCACACTTCATTCGGACTCCTCATACGGGCAAACTGTGCCAAAAATGCAGCTCTGACTACACGGTACTCAGGATCCTGTTGATGAACATTCCTGTGTGTACTCACAAACATCTGTAGCCATGTTTTTGCATCACCTTGCAAGCAATAAGTCAAAATCTGAGAAAGGATCTCCGAGGTTGCCCTGTCTTTCATCAAGGCTGTAAATTCCATCTTCTCCAGAAACCTGACTGCACTCTCCCTGTGGCAATCCCCAATACTCCGGAAAATCTTGAGCGAAATCTTGCTTCACACAGCCCCTGTCTTCTTTCACAAACCAGAGGAAATCTGCTCCTCTGTGGAGGCACCAAAAAGTGATGGCACGAAAGCGGGAAAGCTGTCTACGCCTTTATAGAGTGCCACACTTCCACACAAGCATGCAAACACACCAGAACACCAGACCCAAGGGCATGAACAAGACTTATATTTCAGAACAGACCTTCACTTCTACAGAGTTGGATATTGGAGATATCCTCTGAACAAGCTTTATCTAGCACCCACTCCCAATCAGCCCGCTCCAGCTCCTGGTTGCATCCTTGTCCGTTCCCTTCGCTCTTGCTTCTCCGCAGCCGACCTCTTTCCTTCTCTACACTGCACCTCAACTGAAGACCACTCTCTCCTTCACCACCAGCACACTGCCAGTCCTCAAAGCATAATTCCCAAAGCAACCTCTTGGCCTCACCAGCCACTAATTGTGTCCAATAATACGAAGCAAGGCACTCACTATTGCTCACAACAGCCAGCCCAAAACAACCCTTACCCAGGCTCCCTTTCCTCGTCTTCTCTATTTGCCACTATCAGCCACCAGAAAACCGAGAGCAACTCCCTCTTTGTCGCCAGCAGCTGCACAAACACCTGCTTGCCTGGTTCTACTAAACTCTTTCACTTCCTTCAGCCACTGCCGGCGTCAAAACCAACTAAGCAATTCCATTGTTCTACCCTCGCCAGTGCCACACGGCCTCTTACTGTCGTCCCGACCACCGTAGCGAACTCCTGGCGCCTTGCTTCCCAAGCAGCTCCTCACCACAACTAGAGGCGGTCCTCTCTACATGGATCTCCTCTTCCTTGCACAATGAACTTACTCTTCTACTTCGCTGCAGTTTCTTACCTCCTACTTTTGGCGCTCACAATCCCTTTGCTCCACTTCGTTGGACGTTTTCCTCCTTCACTCCTTCGCTGCTCCCTTTGCTTTGCTACCAGCTCCCCAGCAGCAAAACAGCGTGCATTTTTCTTCTCTTCCACGACCAGCCTTCCTTCTCTATTTACAGGCGCCTCACTCCACACGTCGGCACCGCTTGTCTCCGTCACCACTAGCCTTCTCTGGCGCCAAGGCTTCTTGCCCTCCACTCTTTTGCTACCAGCTTTTCCCGATTCGTCATCTCTATCCGCCACCACCGTTGCGCCAACCCACCTGCTCACCGGCTTTTCTCCTCTCTGTTGCCAGTTCATCTCTCTTCGCTGTAGTTGGTGAGGTGCTTCGGTGTCATTCACCCTGTTAGTGAAAGCCCCTCCTTCTCTATAGCCGGCCCACTCTCCAACCTGCTCCCCAAACAGTGGCGGGCCTCTCCCTCTGTCGACTCCTCCCCCCTAGAAGCATCACCCCCCAGCCGCTAAGGCGGCAACTCCCTCGTTTTCGTCCACTGTCGAGTCCAGAGCCCGCCAGCCCGTCAGCTATCTTGCGCACACCAAAGGTGGTCCAGCCCCCCCTTCTTCACTGCTATCGTCTGTGGTCGCCTTGTACTCTCCCCGCGGCCTCCTTTTTACCACAGCTAAGCTCCTGACTTCACCAGCTTCGCCAAGCTTCCTTTCACGTGAGAGGCCCTTCGCTGGCAAAAATGTAAACAGCCACGTGGCTATGTTTTTTTTTGCCATATTAATATTATCGTTATTTTAATTTTCCAAGGCCTAATGGATGGCCACCCTTAAATCCCTTTCCACGCCAAGTCTAAGGCACATGGCCCCTTTATCTTTTATTCTCCCATGCTCCACATACCTCAAATGCGACCTTCCAAGTGCCCATTGTATTTTTGACGCGCCCACACATATTCAGACATCCGAGCAGCTGACATCTTCTCCAGCCGACCACGCTCCAGACAAGCTTGTGCTTCCAGGATTTCATCATTTTCCCTCCACATACACTTCCATTAAAACCAAAAGCCTAACTGCCACATCCACAATGCCCACACTGAGTCAATGGGTGCTCCCATGACTTTACCACAACACGAACATCACTCATGTACATATGTACAAGTTGAGTTTGAGGTTCTCCAAAAACTTCACACAACGTATATACGGAGGATATAACTACAGCTCTTTACTGGCAATATATATATAGGAGTAAATCTAAGACCTTGAAATTATAAGCATAAATGCTATCCAGATGATGAATTCATATGTGGTTGATAAGATTTTAAAATTCTGGTTGAGAACTGATGAGTTGATTTGGATTCTGATTGAAAAATGATGATTTGTGAGTTTTGGTTAAAAAGCGATAAGCTGAGCAAAACTACAATGAGGACGAATGGGATGAGTCCCTGTGTGATGATGTTCATAATTGGAATGATGATAATAACTTCAGCAAATCACTATGAGATTAGTGGATTGTGCTGATGACAAATTGCTACTGTTAACACTTGACCTAGTGGATCAAGTTAAGGGATGACAAATTAAAAATCTCTATAATTGAAATTCCCATGGAGGACTGTTCAAATAAAAATTTTGGTCTAATGGACCATTATTGTGTTAAAGATATGAATGATATGTTCTGAATGAATTGTTATCTAATAATGAGTTCTATATGAATATCTTTATCCCATGATTCTGTGAGGAGCTGGCCAATCTAAAGAACTCCAGAATCAGTTGAATCTAAAATCAAAATTGAATCATAAATAAAGTAACTTAACAAGAATTTTTGTATTGATGGGAACTTGGATCAAGGTCGTCATGGTAGAAATGATAACCCCCAACTCGATGAGAAAGAGCTCGACTTGGATGTTCGTAAAACTCTTCATAGATCGTAGCCTAGACCTTTCAAGGGTGAAGGGAAAAACTTGGGCGAGGCTGTGGAGAAGTGGATCGAAGCAATGGAAGAGTATTTTGATGTCACCGGGTACAATGAGAAGAGCAAAATGGCTCTTGCATCACATGAAATGATCTCAAAATTTACCTAAGGATGAAAGTTTTGTCCTCCCGGCTTTTTGGAAACAAAGATGAACGAATTGTTAGAGTTAACCCAAGAAGGGAGCAGAACTATTGAAATATATCACCAAGCGTTTGCTCTCCTCATCAAATACTCGCCCACCGCTGGATGAAAAACAGCTGATGCGAGGTCCATTTGGGGACTGAACGAACCTTTGAATATCCTGGTGAAGAATGCCAAGCCAGTTTCCATGGCCGAAGCAGTGCGGATGGCAAAGGATTTTGCCAAGGCCTTTGATGTCAAAGTTTCGCCGAAGCCATCACCATCACCTTTCAAAAGGTTTTTAATTCCAAAAGGTGATTCCAACCTTCCACTGCCAAAAACATATCAGGGTCAACAAACCCAGGATATGAGAAGTTCCAGAATGGAAGAAATGTCCTTTTCTCGAAACTCAATCCCCTGGAATTCAACTTCAGAAGTTCCACCCTTGAACAAGGAAATGAAACGCTATAACTGTCAAGGATTTAGACATCACAATATGGATTGCCCAACTCCTTTCTAATCAAAGTTTTCGGGGCAGGAAAATCAGAGATCAAGATTCCAGACTCCAGCTCCTTCCTTCTAGAGTAATCAGGATTCTTTCTGCCAAAATCAAGGAAATCCCAGAGGTAGACCCTCTAACCAGCCCGCAGTTTCAATCCAAAGTAATGCTAGACCTCTGCCTCAGAATAGGGGAAGTCAAAGAGAGAATCTATTCCCAAATTGGCCGTTTACTTCCAAGGCAGTAACGGTGGAAGTGATTGAAGAAGAAGAAGAAGATGAAAGAGATCATACTCCACCTGCTGCGAGATGAGGAAATCTCACGTTTTTTAAGTGGGGTAGGATGTAAGATTCCTCCCTCCTACTTTTGAAGTGTGTAGGTGTAAGAACCTCCCCTTCTGATCTTATAATAAATTCCCTTTCTGAAATAAAAGAAAGATCCTGTTTTACCTTGTTTTGGCCTAGAGAGAGAAAATGTCTAGAGGGAGGTAATTCAAAATTAAGATATTTTTGGATATAAAAATCCTCCTAGTGTCTAAAATGGTTTCCCTTGAAACAAAAATTCAAAAAGAACTTTCCAATGTGCGATTGGAATTAATTGAAAATAGGTATAAAGGACCTTAGCCTAAAATGGTTTCCCCTGAAACAAAAATTCAAAAAGAACTTTCCAATGTGCAATTGGAATTAATTGAAAATAGGTATAAAGGACCTTACCCTAAGGGTCTAGATTTTCAGAAATTTTTGGATTATGGTCCAATTAAGGTTCTAAGGACCACTAAGATTAATGCAAATGTAGGGAGGAGATAAATTGAAGAATAAAAGAAAAACCCCCCAAAAATGAGTAAATGCTCACATAAGATGAAGAGTTGACTGAGTACAAGGTTTATTAGTTAAAAATTAAGAGATATTTAGAGAAAATGATACATTTTTGACACCTCAGTGTGGGGATCTCCCCTCATGAAGGAGGCGCCTATTTCACATGTGTGGAAGAGATTTAAACTCATAAATAATGAGATATTTTCATCTCTCCTCTCTCCTGTTTTAACTAGATCCAAAAAGTAAGCTAAACTTACCCAAAAATGGTCAAAATTTGACCAAACTGATCTGGAAAATTCTAGAATCAGTTTGCTTGATTAGAGGCTCACTTTTTCCCATAAATAGAAGCCTCCCCCTTTTGTTAAAGGTTAATGGTTTTCATGCACTATTACTCTACTCCTACCCAGAGCCATTTACATTGGGGAGATTCATTCTAGACATACGTCACAGAGAGACATCATTACAGGCTCAAAGAGCTCCAGAGGGGGGACGACGGACACAGATTACTACATTTTTTCAGAGATCCATCCCACTCCCAGCCCCTACATGGCGGCAAGAAATTACTCTCTAGAGAACAGAGACACTTAGAGACCGCAGGAGAGACAGAGGAGACCTGGCTTTCGGACATCATGGCTTGACCTTCACCTCGTGAATATCTTGATTTTTGTGTTACAAAAAGTGAGGCTTCCTCCCCTTTATATATGTCTTGGGATACGGAATTAAGATATACTCATTGTATTCAAAACTGAAAACTTGCATAGAAACCCTGTTATGGTTTTCTTGATTTTCTTGTTTTATAGTTGATTGAAGTAAATTCTAATGCTATGCCTTGATGAAAAGGCCACCAACTTCTCTTCTTTACAATTCAGCCCTTCTTTATCCTAGAATGATTAACATTATAAAAGTGTTATTTTCATTGAATTTAATTTCTATGCATAGAAAGATGCATAATGAAAATTGTTTTGTTATAAAAGTGTTATTTTCATTAAAATTGATTTCATGCATAGAAAGATGCATAAAGGATTTATTTTTATTTCAAAAGTGTTATTCTCATTAAAATTGATTTTATACATAGAAAGATGCATAAAGGATTTATTTTTATTTCAAAAGTGTTATTCTCATTAAAATTGATTTTATGCATAGAAAGATGCATAAAGGATTTATTTTTATTTCAAAAGTATTATTCTCATTAAAATTTATTCTATGCATAGAAAGATGCATAAAGGATTTATTTTTATTTCAAAAGTGTTATTCTCATTAAAGTTGATTTTATGCATAAATAGATGCATAAAAGGATTTTTTATAAAAGTATTATTCACACTGAAGTTGATTTTTATGCATAAATAGATGCGTAAACAATCTTTATATCAAAACTAGAATTCTTTTAAATTCTAGGTTTAAATTCTATGAATAGATGTAATGAGATGTGATGAGAATCAGATAGGTGTGAATGAATGGATGGATGGATGTGATGTGAACAGAGGTGATGAAATATGAGGTGAATAGATGTAATGAGATGTGATGAGAGAATCAGATAGGTGTGAATGAATGGATGGATGGTGTGATGTGAATAGAGGTGATGAGATGTGATGTGAATACATGTAATGAGATGTGAATACATGTAATGAGATGTGATGTGAATCAGATAGATGTGAATGAATGGATTAGATGTGATGTCTTGTGAATCAGGATGTAAATGAACGATATGGGATGGGAGTGGATGTATGTGAAGAATGGATGTGAATGTATAAGTGAAGAATGGATGTGAATGTATATGTGAAGAATGGATGTGAATGTATATTTGAAGAATGGATGCTAATGTGTATGTGAAAGAATGGATGTGGATATGTATAAGAAAGAATGGATGTGGATATATATGTGAAAGAATGGATGTGGATATGTATGTGAAAGAATGGATGTGGATGTGTATATAAAAGCATGTGATGTGTTGTAAAGAGATGTGATGTGACATGAATATATGTGGATGTGAAGTGATAGATATGAATATATGAATAGATGTGGGTAGTCGTACAGGTGAACGATTGGATGGATGTGGATGAATGAGATGAGATGTGTATGAATGAGATATGATGTGGATAGATGTGATGGGATGTTATGTATGTGATGGGATGGTGATGAGAATGAATGTGATGGATATGAGTGAATGTGATGTGAATCAGGATACTTAAATTTAAGATGAATTTCCCTAAAACAAAGAATTTAAAAAGAGTTTTCTAATATGCATTAAGAATTAATTGAATAGGTGCATTAGAGACCTTAGCCTAAGGGTACCCATTTTGAAAATGGGTACCCTTAGCCTAAGGGTACCCATTTTCAAAAAATTATGGATTAAGGTCCAAAGAGTATTCTAAATGGCCAATAGGGTTAATTCAAATGTTGGAATAAGAAAAATGCAAGAATAAAAGAAAATCCACCAAAAATGAGTAAATTCTCACATAAGATGAAGAATTGACTAGCACTGGGATTTATTAGTAAAAAAATGGAATTTTGACACCTCAAGAGGGTGAGTGGAGCTCATGAAGGAGGCACCTATAATCTCATCATTTTGCCTAATTTTTTAATCAAAAAAATGAGATATTTCATCTCTCCTCTCTCCTCTTTCAAAAATGAGATATTTCATCTCTCCTCTCTTCTCTTTCAAACTAAATAAAAAAAGTGGGCCTAATCAGTCCAAAACTTGTCCAAATTGGATCAAACTGAAGCTGGAAGCCTCTAGATCCCAATTGGACTTGGTTGGTGGCCTCCCTCACCTATAAATAGAACCCCATTCCTTTGTATTTTCATCTTATTGTATTTACATGCTAGTGTAATTTTCAGTTTAGTGTAATTCCATTAACCCTCTACCTTACCATAAGCTTGATTCTAATCTCATTTTCTTACCCAAAACTCTAGGCCTAACAAGCTAGAGATGGAGATTAAGCATTTTTATGATTTTTTATCTACTTAAAAATGAGTTTAATTCATTTAAGCTTGTTTTTATGTTAAGAAATTCATATTTATTCATTTTATAATGAAGGAGAGCTTAGGATAACATTCATATATTTATTTTCATATGGAAGTCATATTTGGATATTTTTCTTAATAAACAAGATGCTTGATGCAATTATGCTCATATTTATGCTTTTAGAATTATGCATAAAGAATGTTTATATTAAAAGAGGAAGTCCCACCATATTTTTATGTAATTACTTTTATGCATAAATTTGATAATGCAAAACAAGGAATTTTTATCATATTCTATGCATAAACATTTTAATGCTAAAAGAAGGATTTTTGTTACATTTTTTAATATACATTTATAGAATGTGCATGCATAAATATCTAGATGTTGAAAAGAGAAATTTTCATGATATTCTATGCATAAATATTTTAAATATTAAAAGAGGAGTTTTTATTATATTTTAAAATGTATATTCATGGTATGTATATACATGGGTATTTTTATTTATCAAAAGAGGAAATTTCATCGTATCTTTAAATAAGAATATGCATAATTAATTTTGGTATCAAAAAGAGAATGTTTCATCATATTTCTATGTAGATAATTATGGCATGTTGATGCCTAGGTTCAAATGGAGAAAAGAATATTTAAGTATATTTCTATGTAAATATTTTAATAAAATGATGTATGCATATTTATTAAAGGATCATCTAGAAAAAGAAATATCCTTATAAAATTTCATTATTCATGAATATAATTATTTATAGTTCTATTATATCCAAGGAAGAATGAATTTTCATAATTTTGGATATTTACTCTTACGATTAGAAATCGTAGTTACTTTATCAGATAAATGGAGAAATATCTTTAGGAAATAAATCTAGGAATAAATTCAAGTAATTCTGTGCTAGACCATGACAACATGAGAAAGGTGGGTCAGCAAGATGCCTGTCCATCTCTTGAATTGTAAATTAAGCCAAGAATTGTGACCATTCCCATTTCTTCAGTAGTACGAAGAAGGGATAACCATCTGATTTAGAGAATTTCCCCTAAGACCTGGAATCATCTAGAAATTTGTTTGTAATTTATGGATGGATCACCGAGATATGAGATTCGTGATTTTCATTAAGAAAGTCTGGGTTTTGAAAAAAGGGTCTTGTGAAACTAACACTAGAGATGTTTTTCGTGAAATGGCTTTTCGTGGAGAGGAAATCAAACTCAATGGGAAAATCTTACTTGCATAGAAACTCTGTTTTTGTAAAGGACTGTCTTACGCCAGAACGCTAGAGGAAGCATTTGGCTTATTGTTTAATCTTAGGAGAGCTTACGCTGCACAACAACTGGCGGTAGGGAGTCATCGAAGGATATCTCTCGCGCGGCAAAGCCTGCCAAGGTCTTGACCAGCCTCGGGTACAGTTAAAAATGGTGCACTTCTGGTATGATGGACGAGGGCCGATGAAGTGGTCCCTAAGTGAAGTGCTAGGACACCTAAGGAGGATCGGAGAGGGTTCTGACCAGGCGAGGACACCCATGCGTATGTCGAGGGAGATATTCATGGATTGGCGAGAAATTAATTAAGTGAGCTGGAAACTATGAAATTGGATCTCGTTGGTTGACTAGCTGGTCTTCAACGGAGAGTCCGGATGACACTTGTTTATAAAAACAATGGAATTGGAATATTGAGGATTATGATGAAAACCCTGTGGTTTTATTACAGTTCCGTCCTGAAAATGGTTGAATCCGAGAAAAATGGTTGAATCCGAGAAAAAGGCAAATTTCATATTGGGTGCGTAAGTGGTGTGTCTATTTGATATTTTTGTATGAGTGCCGGCTAGGGGGCCTAGGAACTCTTTTCCCTGGTACTCGGACTAAACACAACCAAATTTTTATAAAGAGGGATCCCACCAATATAGTGGTTGGGCAGTTTGCTAACCCATGGACCAGTTGGGATTAGGCTGGATCGGCGGATTCCTACAATAAATTTCAGTTATGTTCAAGTTACAATAGTTAAAGTAAGTCATAGGGAGATTCTTGTTCTATGGGAAAGAATCAACGGCTGTGCCTCGCTTGAGGGGAAAAAAGCGATGACCTCTATGAACCAAGTGCAAGTCCCTCCTTAATTTGGCCATGTGGCCTACGGGTTTGGCTAGAATAGAAAGGATAGTTAAGGGCCTTGACCTCGTTAGATAAATTTTTTGTTAGAAGATTTTCCTGGAGGAATAGCCCGTGCTTTCTGGGTGAGGGAAAATTTTTCGATCTTGGTTTCGGAAGAACCACTGGACTAGTCCCTTGCCCGAGTGGGAAGCTCTGCCCTACGCAAGAGGTTGCTGCTTCCGCTGCTAGCACTCGAGAGTTCGATATGCAGAGGGGGCAAGGGTCTCACATAACCAATATTATGTAGAAGAAGGGGAACCTACCTCAAGCTTGGAAGAAGGGGAACCTACCTCACATAACCAATATTATGTAGAAGAAGGGGAACCTACCTCACATAACCAATATTATGTAGAAGAAGGGGAACCTACCTCAAGCTTGGAAGAAGGGGAAAATCTTGCCAAAGATGATTGAGCGTCCTAAAGTACCAAAGGTCTTTAGGCCACCTCTCCTACTCTTGTGTAAAACATCGCCCATTTTTAAATAGGTTTAAATATATGTATCTAAGTAGCTTAAATCCATATGTCAAGGTGATGTTGGATAACACTTGAGGGTGAGTATGTTGGGAGTGTAATCATTACCCATAACTACTAGGAGGATTCATTTAGCCAAAGGTGTATTAATCCAAACAACATTAGAGTCCCACACGCTTTGTAAAAGACAATAAGCACGTAAAGGACATCATTTCTACCTAGGAATCTCTAAAAATTCAACTGTGAGAAGAACAAAGGAGCCCACCTTAAATCTAGCTGAAGGCCTACAATCTGGGAGAGGAAAATGGGTCAAAGAGAGAGAATGGGGAATTAGGCTTGGCTCCTTATGCTTGTAAAACGCCTATAAAAGAGGCTCCTTTTTATGAATAAAGTGATCAAGTTTATGCTCTGATCTCTCCAAAGTTTGATTAGTACTCTATTAAGCTTAATCATTATCATTAACTTTTAATCATGTTTCTACTCATGCTATCCTCTTGTTATGATCCACTATAACTCCTCATTATTCTCCATAATCTTTCACAAACACCATGGTATAAATATAGATGTATTGGAAAAAAATATATATGATATATGTTTGGGAAATGTATTTTCTATATATGCTAACACATTTTGGAGCACCCACATTTTGTAACTCCTATAATATGTAATGTTTTGAGTCCAAGGCCATTTGCAAGAGTATATTTTGTAACTCTTATCATATATGCTAACACATTTTAGAACACCCACATTTTGTAACTCCTATCATTTTGGAGCACCCACGTTTTGTAACTCCTATCATATGTAATGTTTTTAGTGAAAGGCATTTGTCAAGAGTAATGAAGTCCATGTAAAGGCTATGATTATATAGCCTCATATGTGTTTGGAAAATATATTTCCTATATATTCTAACACATTTTGGAGCACCCACATTTTGTAACTCATATGATTATAAAGGCTACGACTATATGAAAGTCTCGTATGTGTTTGGAAAATATATTTCCTATATATGCTAACACATTTTGGAGCACCCAAATTTTGTAACTCCTATCATAATTATTATGTAGTTTTTTAAGTCCAAGGCATTTATAAAGAGTTAGAGTATGTTAAGTTATGATTCCATGTAAATGCTATGATTATAAAGCCTTTATCTTTTTATTAAATGCACGACCAAGTGTGAACTTGTGTGGGTAGAGTATATAAGTGACTTTTTACTTATTGTATAAGAACTTTTACACATAATACAAAGCTCTTGGAAAACTCATGTGAGAGAGAGTGTGTGTGTGCTTAAGGGAGTTCCTTCTTTCGTGTTGTGCCTCTCTAACACTTGCATTTTCTTATGACTATGAGAGAGTGAGATTGTGCCTTCTTGTATGTATGATATAAACCACAGTGAGATGAGTGATAAACTCGCAAAGTGGACTAAGGGAGTGGAGTGGCCCAATGAAAGCAACATCTTAGAGATCTTCTTATTAATGGGGTGACTAGTAAGTTTCTCATAACAATTGCAATCTCATTCTAGCATAGGTTGGTGGGAAAAGTAACATCTTTGGTGCCATTGCTAGGGGGAGGCACCAAAGAAGTAACATCTTTGGTGCCATTGCCAAGGGGAGCATCAAAGAAGTAACATCTTTATTGTCATTGCCAGGGGGAGCACCAAATAAGTAACATCTTTGGTGCCATTGCTAGGGGGAGCACCAAATAAGTAACATCTTTGGTGCCATTTCTAGGGGAAGCAGCAAAGAAGTAACATCTTTAGTGCCATTGCCAGGTGGAGCACCAAAGAAGCAACATCTTTGATGCCATTTCTAGGGGTGGCTCTGGTAATTTTCCCATGATAATTACAATCTCATTCTAGCCTAGGTTGGTGGGAAGTAACATCTTTGGTGCCCTTGCTAGGGGGAGCACCTGATTACCTTTTATTTCCTAGTTTGCTAGCTTTACATGCTTGAGAAGTGTTATTTTCCTATATTCTTTTAAACATGGTGCTATAGTGGAGTGTGTGAGTTGAAAAGAGAAGATAAGGTTTCATTTTTTATGAAAATGTTACTATTATTATTACTATTGCACTGAAAGTTGGAAATACTTGGGACGTCATCGATCGAGGGGATGCAGTTCTAGATTGCTTTGTCAATACTGGGACCCTTGCTAGAGCATGCAAGATACCGCATCGTCATTGCATCAGTGTGGAGAGCGATGAGGTGTGCTTTAGTTTATGTCTATACGACCACTTTTGTATGTTCCCAAAGATTTGGGAGCGTGGAGGGTGACGAGGTGTGATTTAGTTCGTGTCTACGACCACTTTTGTAGGTTCCCAGAGATTTGGGTCAATAGTTTTTCAAGGGTGATGTCAGTGAGTACGCTTGTTGAAGGGAGCAGCAGAGGGACGCGGGGACATCATCTCCACATGTTCCTCACCCATATCCTCCACCTGCCCTAGTACCCAAAGATTTGGGAGCGTGGAGAGTGACGAGGTGTGATTTAGTTCATGTCTACGACCACTTTTGTAGGTTCCCAGAGATTTGGGTCAATAGTTTTTCAAGGGTGATGTCAGTGAGTACGCTTGTTGAAGGGAGCAGCAGAGGGACATGGGGACATCATCTCCACATGTTCCTCACCCATATCCTCCACCTGCCCTAGTACCCATTATCCCAACAAGATAAGCAGCCTCATCATGGTGGCCACGATGTCGTGCCATGGCACGTCTATGGTGTGAAACCATGCATATGAGGCCATGGCACGTCTATGGTGTGAAACCATGCATATGAGGCCATTAAATGCCAGATGCATGGGATTAAGTGCCATGACTTGAGTCATTATATGATGCCTAAGTACATATGTTCATATTGTAAATGAGGTTCAATAAGACGACCTGAGGCTGAGCCAGGTCTCGAAGCCTCTGTACATAAGTGTGGTGTGAATCATGGAGTTTTTATGCTTATGGTAGACCTTGTAGTAGGGAACACCCCTCTCAACATGTATGGGAAATGTGAGAGCATGTATGATGCAAGGATTGGTTTTGAAAGAATGCCTTTTCAAGATATCGTGTCTTGGAATGCCATGATTTCTGTTCTTACTCGGAATGAGCAGAACAAGGAGGCTCTAGGTTAGTATGATGAGATGCACTGTTGGAGGCTGGGGGTTGGCCTGGGCATTAATAAGGAAATGATGAAGCTAATGGAGGGAAAGGTCTTGGGTGGTGGCTTTCATTTCCACCACCCAGAATTAAGAACAAGGCTGGGGTGTGGATGGGTGGTTATCAACACCAAGGACCTCCATCATGATTAAGGTTGGGAGAGACTAGAGAGGGCGGCTACTGCTTAGCTAACTGTGAGCTTTTGAGAGAGAAGGCAAGGGAAGAATCAAGAGAGCAAGAGCCCGTTTGCGCTTCATGCTGGCATCAAATATGCTGCTTGTGACCTAGTTGTGAGAATGTCTTAGCGGTGCTTCTATACATGCTTCTTCTATGGATGCACTTGAGAGTTGTTGTGTCGTGAGCAGGTTGTTATTGAGTGTTTGCTAGAGATGTGAGAATATGAAGGATTTGAGCACAGCATGTATCTACTAAAACTGGGGATCACTCCATTAGAGTGACCAGGGTGCATCATATGAGAGTGGGAGTGATGTGCATCACTCTCATAATGATTATGTGGAACATGCTTTTACAAAGGCAAAAGCGTCATTCGCATGACGCCTAGCAAGGGCAGCAGCTGCTGCAGACGCAAGGTGGTGGCTTGCGTGGCAAAAATGCGAATGAATTTTAAAAAAAAAAGGGAATATCCGAGTATTAAGCTGGAAAAAAGGAGGCGCAGCGTATTTTTTAATTTGGGAAATCCGATTTTTTGGCTGCAAAAGGGAAGGGGGACCGAATTCCCTGCGGGAAAGAGAAGAAAACCAGGAAAACGGCGCATATTTAAGGGGGTGTGTGAAAAAAGAGAACTAGAGCAGATTTCAACCAGAGGTACTGTGTAGGGCATCCTGGGGTTTGAATTAAAGAGAAAATGTAGCTCTATCCAATGTCATGATCTTCAAAAATCTCACAGTATACAAGCAAAATGATATCAAAACCTTTACGAATGCTGAATTTGGCGCATACTGAAGCGAAGCAGAACATGGGGAAAAGCGAAATTCATGAATTCGCTTCTTTTTTTTAACTCTGAGATAAGTAATTTTTTTTCTTTGTTTTGTTACTTACGATTTTTAAAAATCGTATAGTCTTGGAATAATAACATTCCCCCTTTAAGGTTTTTGGGGATGAGAAGGTTTTTATGGTTTTGGAGAGTCTTGGAATAGGAAAACATCAAAAATACAAAGAGTTTCCTAGATTTGGATTTCATTTTGTAAGAAGCTACTTGGTTGGAATTTGGATTTCTAGACATGGAGTTTTCTAAAATCACAGGAATATGTTGTACATATGCCATATGTCATCTTTTGCTTTGTGAGTTGTTGGAATCTGAAAGCAGGTTTTCATGAGATCAAGGGTCATCTTGAAATGGTGGAGTTGGCAATATATGAAATATGTGATGTGAATGGTCACATGTATATGGAAATCTTTTGTAGATTGTGTTATGCCTACATGTGATATGTTTGAGGCATTTGGAAAAAGAGTCGGGAGATCTATGCTTGGAACTGGTCATGCTCTTGACACATAACTTATGTGCAATCATCAAGTTGAATTTGGGGATGTATTGAAGTGAATTGGCACATGTACATGTCATCAAAAATGGAGATGTCTTATGCTCCTTGAAGAGTTATGTGTTTTTGTTTCCTTGCTGGATTTTGGAAGCTACTCTCACAGCCAGAAGTCTCGCACTTGCCCAGCGATACCGTCCACATCACAACAGCTTTTTGGTGAACCCGACGTGAAACTGCTGGGATGAGAGTGTGGTGAAATACACAGGGAAGCTATGGCTGAGAATCCTGAGGGTCAGGGGGTTCATTTTGACCCCGAGGTTATGCAAATGTTTCAGATGTTTACTATGTATATGCAACAGCAGCAAGCTACTGAGAAGGGGAAAATTTCCACGACTAAAGCACTGCAGTCAATCGTATCAATTTGATGGTAAGGACATCACAAAGTACCTGCGCAATTACACAAAGGAAATGGAGCTAAACAGGGTGACTGAGGAGGATATGGTTCGAAGCTTTGAGCTGGTATGTGTTCCTGAAATAAGAGAGCGCATAAGAGGATTACAGGCAGCACATGGTGGCAGAAATTGGGAGGAGTTCAAGCTTGCTTTTTGAAGGATGATTATTTCATGGAGGATTCTGAGCGGGTGACCAAGCGAACTTTCTTGGAATGGGTCACAAAACCCAAAATGGGAATTTCTGCCACAGAGTTGTTAAGAGAGTTTGAGAAGCGCTATGCCCAGCTGTCAAGGGTAGAGCGCACAACTTTGGACAGGGAAAAAACAGAGCTCTTCTTACAAGCAGCTGGGAAAGGTCTCCAAGAGAAACTGGAAATCCTCCTTGAGGATAAGAATACAGAGCAGGGGCTAAAGAATGATTGGAATGATGTCGAGGATGCGGTCACCATGCTAGCAAATAATGATTGGAATGATGTCGAGGATGCGGTCACCATGCTAGCAAAGCGGTAGCGAAGGAGGGATAAAATGGTGATGAGCTCGGCAACCCCTATAACTGCTGTTACCCCTGAGAATCTACCAAAACCAGCTGCTGCAATCCCAAAGGTAGAAGGGCCGATGGAAGAGCTTATTAAGGGCATGCGAGACCTAAAATTGAAGATGTCTAGGATTGAAGAAAAAGGGCTACCATTAGGGCAGGCTTCTATGCAAAGACCTCAAAGCAAAGAAGGGTTTACATTTAGATGTATATGGTGTGATGACCCAGAACATGCAAAGAAAGACTGTGCTAGCTATAAGGAAGCCCTCAAAAATCAACTTGTGTTTTTCAAAGATGGAAAAATCCACCTTACAGAGACTGGTCTTCCATTAAGCACAAACTTTGGGAAAGGAGGGATGAAAAAGCTGGTTGAGGATATGGCTGCTAGCCATGCCATCTCTATGGTTGAGGCAGCAACCTATGGGTTAAAGGTTGGTCAATCAAAGCAGGAATCTGAGAATGATAAAGATTATGCAAAAGAATATTTTTGGCCATCAACAATGGAACTAATTGCGTCAAAGAAGGTGTCTAAGCAGGCTTTGCATGAGGCAGGTGACTGTATACGTCTTGAGACTGGCTGGGAAGAGCGTGTGGATTCTTTATCTGTTCATGCCTACATTGCAAAATGCCAGAATAATGAGGCACAGGTAGAGGAAAAGCGTAAGAGGGAAAATGAGGAAGGAGGGCCATCAAAAAGGGTCACTCGTGGTAGTGAAAAGAAGGATCCTGGGCCATCACATATGCCTCCACCGCATAGCAGACCTCCACAGGAAGTACCAATGGAAGAAGTGCCAGTAAAAATGAAGCATGAGAGGGAGAAGGGTAAAGGGAAAAGTCCACTCTACAAGCTTCAATCTGATATTGAAGCCGCAACAGACCTCAAAAAGGTGCTTGAAGAGAGGATTCTAAACAGTAGGGTGGAATTTACACTAGGGGAAGTCTTGGGAATTGCAAAGAAAGAATTCCATGATGAGATAATTGATATTATACGAAGGAAAAGGCAGTCTATAATTGAATCTATTCCATCACAAGGGGAGGCAAGCACTTCCAAGACTCATGGAGTACAGGTACAGCAAAAGGAAGAGAGAGAGAATGTGGTGGAATGTAATCACTCTGCTGAAGGGGAACGACAAGTGCGCTTTGTAGATGAGGATGATGAAAAAGAAGTTCTTACAAAGAGTCATTACTCCAGGAGCCATTGGGCAAGGGCTACCACTGAAACCCTTGTCAAGATAGGTGACTTGGAAGAGCCGTATGTCGCTCTAATCGACCATGGGTCTGAAATAAATCTTATGGCTAAAAATCTCTACAACAAATGTAAGTGGCCAATGGATGTAGATCATGGGTGGATTATTAAAGCAGCTAATAACTCATCTGGAGAGCTCTATGCAGCCTGTCCAAATGTAAGGGTAACTATAGGGGATGTGAAAGATGATCAGAACTTCTTTGTTCAGGAAATGTCATCGTATCCCCTCATCCTTGGGCAACCCTACATTACAGCTGTGAGGATGGAAACAAAAGTTTTGGATGATGGCTCGGCATATGCAAGAATAAGGAGTAAAGATGGCAAGAAAGTTGTTCAGTTCTTGACAGTTTGTATATTAACCATGAAAGGAACCATGAGTCTCTTCGAGCACAGTCACTCCCAAAGATAAACAGAGAATTCATGAACTACAGGGAGATGAGGGATTTTGGCCAGGTGCCATTGTAAAGCGGGATTCCAATGGTACAAGGGAAAATGAGTTCTCGCAGGACACTCAATCAATGTAAATAACTTTTCAGCAAATTTTCAAGGATTTTCTAGCTATGGGTCACTGGTCTTTGTAAAAAGCAAGGATTTGAAGCGTGGCATGCGTCGACATGTACAAAATGAACAAAAAAGTCTTGAGCAGTGTGGTCTTTTGGAGAAGAATGAGTCTATTTCAGGGGTGCTTGATGAGGTGTCATTTGTGGATACTATGGATGTGCTTTTTGCTATGGAAAGAGCATGCTTTTACTGAGAGGAAATGAGATGATAGAGGTGTCATCTGTGGGGATGTATGATATGATCCGAGAATTTGAGGGGATGGAATGTAAAAACATGAATTGTGAGATGGATACTCATGTTGATACAAAGTATAAAACGGTTGCAAAGAAGGTGAAACCAGTTGCCTTGCCCTTGCCACCAGGAAGCAAGGAGAAAATAGATGAAGCCTCTATGCAACCGAATCTCAGAGATCCGAAGAAAATTGGGCATAAGTTTATACAGGAAACCCTAAAAGAGCTGAAGATTGGTGAAAAGGATTTTCTGTTGCCAGTTGAAAGGGAATGCTTTGAGGAGATGCTTGTAAAACATGGGAAGGCCTTGCTTTTCAGCCGCATGAGATAGGCTGTGTTGATCCAAGCATGATAGCGCCAATGGCGATCTTCACTGTTCCACATGTGCCCTGGAACCTGCGGCGGCGGCCGATTCCAGTACCAAAGGCTCTCTTGCCAAAGCTGATGGATTTACTAAAAGAAAAGATCAGGATGGGAATTTTGGAACCATCATGTGCTCCATATTCCAACAGATGGTTTACCGTGCCAAAGAAAAATGGAACATTGCGCTTCATTCAAGACATGCAACCTGTAAACAAGGTCACAATCAGGAATGTGGGAGCAGGTCCGATTGTAGACGAGTTTGCAGAAGCATTTGCAGGGAAAGCTATATACTCTATGGGTGATCTGTATTCGGGATATGATCAGTTCCAGCTGGATATACAAAGCAGGGACTTGACCACAATGAAAACTCCTTTGGGATTGGTAAGGATGTGTACCTTACCACAGGGAGCCACCAACTCAGTGGCGCATATGATGAATGGAATGAATAAAGTCTTGCGAGACTTCATACCACAAATAACTATGCCTTTTTTGGATGATGTGCCAATAAAAGGCTGTGATGAGAAAGATAAAGATGGGGATTTGGATTCGAAAGGGTGCCGCAAGTTTGTGGCAAATCATATAAAAGATTGTGATATGATTCTATCCAGGCTTGAAGAGGTGAATCTTACTTTGTCTGGATTAAAATCAGTGTTTGGGGTTGGTGAAGTGCTAATCGTGGGGCATCTTTGTAGTACTAATGGACGCCGACCTTGTCCAGCTAAGATAGATGCAATACAAAGAATGAAAGAGATATGCATTAATGTTACATAGCTAAGGAGATTTCTTGGTGCATGTGTCTTTTATGTTATATGGATCCCACATTATGCACATGTAGCAGATCCTCTTTATCAACTTTTGAGGAAAAATCACAAATTTTTGTGGAGTGCAGTACATATTAAAGCTATGCGGAAGCTGAAATGTCTGCTCCAATCATCACCTACTCTAAGGAAGGCAGATTATGAGAGTGGCAGGCCTGTGATTGTTATAGTTGATACTAGTCCTACTGGGATAGAATGGGCAATAGGGCAAGATGATGAGGATGATCACAGGTATGTAATCAGATTTGGAGCAAAGGTATTAAGCATTCGTCAGCGAAATTATCCGCAGATCAAGAGGGAGTTATGGGGAATAGTCACTACTCTAAAATGTGAAAAAGAATATCTTATTGGGACATCTGTACTTGTGGAAACTGATTGCTTGCCACTCCTTGGGATGATTGTAAGCTGCACCACTCCAGATATCGCTATGCTTAGGTGGATTGCCTATATCAAGTCACTAAATCCTGAGTTTGAGCATATTGCAGGAAAAGATAACCCAGTTGCAGATATGCTATCGAGAGCCAGGTATGAAGATGAAGAAGGGATGATTAGTGACATTGATGATGTAGGTACAAGATTCTATACTACTGCATATGCAAAGGGGGACCATACTTGCTTATCAAATGCACTTGAGTCTTTTACTGAGGAAATGTATGGAGATTGGTTGCTTATTGGTCAATACTTGAGTACTTTGACAAGACAGGAAAATTGGTCTGACTCAGAATTTAAGAGGATCCGCAGAAAAACATATGGGTATTTTTTAAGGATGGGTACCTGTGGAAGCATCCTAAGCAGAGGAATGCTATGCCACAGAGAGTCATATGTGATAAAGAGACTCAAGGGAAGCTCATGAAAGAATTCCATGAGAGTCTCTAGGCTGGACATCGAAGTGTGTGGGCCACCTTTACCAAAATAAAGGAAAGATATTGGTGGAAAGGAATGTACAAAGATATTTCCCAATATGTGGAAACATGCATGGTATGTCAAATGTACTCGAATGTGCAACATCGTGATGGCCTGCAACCAACCTACCCACCTGCCATGCACTACAAATGGGTAGTGGATCTAGTTACAATGCCTTTGGGAATTTGGCAGATGCGGTACATAGCACTTGCAAGAGAAGATTTGACAAATCAGGTGGAAGGGCGTGCTCTTACAACAAAGAGTACGGAAACAGTATGCAAATTTCTCTTGGAAGATGTGATTTGCCGGTATGGTTGTGTTGGGAAAATAACAGCTGATAGGGGTGAGCTAGATGTTGAAGAAGCAAGGGAATTCTTCTCTAGAATTGGCATCAAATTGGCCCTAACATGTGCTTACAACCCAGAGGGCAATGGTAAAAGTGAGCGAGGACATCCTCCAATCATTAAAGCTTTGGCTAAGGCATGCAAAGAAAGAATGCGAGAGTGGCCAAGGCTGCTACCATATGCTTTGTGGGCTGACCGTACAACTCATAGCTCAGTGACAGGATACATGCCTGCAGAATTAATGTATGGTCAGAAGCCAGTAATGCCAGTTGAAGAAGTAGTTCCAACTTGGAATGTATTACCCTGGGTGGAAGAATTGAACAGGGAAGACCTCCTTGCATTGCGAATAAGGCAGCTGGAGAGGAGGCCTAAAGATGTAGAGCTTGCTAAAGCTCGTTTGAAAGATGCAAGGTTGAAAAATAAAGAAAGATTTGATCGAAGACATAGACTCCGGCCAAAGCCTATTGAAGAAGGTGATTGGGTCCTAATGTATGATAGTAGTCTTGACAACCAGTTCACTGTCCAAAGAAAGTTTGCAAAAAGATGGTTTGGCCCTTACATTGTGTGCATGGAAATGCCACGTATACCCTGTGTGAGCTTGACGGAACAGAGATAAAGAATCTTGTAGCAGGCAAAAGGATCAAGATGTTTAAAAGAAAACATGACAGTGATCCTTTTGATTCACAGGAGACTCACGATGAGAGGCTTGATAGTGATAGCATAGATATGGTTGAAGAGGAAGAGGATGATCTCCCTGGTAATGTAGAAGATGAAGACGACATCTAGATATATGTGGATCTTGATGATGATTTGGCACATACCAGAGGATGTGCAGGTTTAGAGGGGGTGGATGTCGTGCCATGGCACGTCTATGGTGTGAAACCATGCATATGAGGCCATTAAATGCAAATCCAGATGCATGGGATTAAGTGCCATGACTTGAGTCATTATATGATGCCTAAGTACATATGTTCATATTGTAAATGAGGTTTAATAAGACGACCTGAGGCTGAGCCAGGTCTCAAAGCCTCTGTACATAAGTGTGGTGTGAATCATGGAGTTTTTATGCTTATGGTAGACCTTGTAGTAGGGAACACCCCTCTCAACATGTATGGGAAATGTGAGAGCATGTATGATGCAAGGATTGGTTTTGAAAGAATGCCTTTTCAAGATATCGTGTCTTGGAATGCCATGATTTCTGTTCTTACTCGGAATGAGCAGAACAAGGAGGCTCTGGGTTTGTATGATGAGATGTACTGTTGGAGGCTAGGGGTTGGCCTGGGCATTAATAAGGCAATGATTAAGCTAATGGAGGGAAAGGTCTTGGTGGGTGGTGGCTTTCATTTCCACCACCCAGAATTAAGAACAAGGCTAGGGTGTGGATGGGTGGTTATCAACACCAAGGACCTCCATCATGATTAAGGTTGGGAGAGACTAGAGAGGGCGGCTACTGCTTAGCTAATTGTGAGCTTTTGAGAGAGAAGGCAAGGGAAGAATCAAGAGAGCAAGAGCCCGTTTGCGCTTCATGCTGGCGTCAAATATGCTGCTTGTGACCTAGTTGTGAGAATGTCTTGGCGGTGCTTCTATGCATGCTTCTTCTATGGATGCACTTGAGAGTTGTTGTGTCGTGAGCAGGTTGTTATTGAGTGTTTGCTAGAGATGTGAGAATATGAAGGATTTGAGCGCAGCGTGTATCTACTAAAACTGGGGATCACTCCATTAGAGTGACCAGGGTGCATCATATGAGAGTGGGAGTGATGCGCATCACTCTCATAATGATTATGTGGAACATGCTTTTACAAAGGCAAAAGCATCATTCGCATGATGCCTAGCAAGGGCAGCAGCAAGGTGGTGGCTTGCGTGGCAAAAATGCGAATGATTTTTTTTTAAAGGGAATATCCGAGTATTAAGCTGGAAAAAAGGAGGCGCAGCGTATTTTTTAATTTGGGAAATCCGATTTTTTGGCTGCAAAAGGGAAGGGGGACCGAATTCCCTGCGAGAAAGAGAAGAAAACCAGGAAAACGGCACATATTGAAGGGGGTGTGTGAAAAAAGAGAACCAAAGCAGATTTCAACCAGAGATTCAAAAATCGTGATGACGGCTACTGTGTAGGGCATCCTGGGGTTTGAATTAAAGAGAAAATGAAGCTCTATCCAACGTCATGATCTTCAAAAATCTCACAGTATACAAGCAAAATGATATCAAAACCTTTACGAATGCTGAATTTGGCGCATACTGAAGCGAAGCAGAACATGGGGAAAAGCGAAATTCATGAATTCGCTTCTTTTTTTTAACTCTGAGATAAGTAATTTTTTTTCTTTGTTTTGTTACTTACGATTTTTAAAAATCGTATAGTCTTGGAATAATAACATTCCCCTTTAAGGTTTTTGGGGATGAGAAGGTTATTATGGTTTTGGAGAGTCTTGGAATAGGAAAACATCAAAAATACAAAGAGTTTCCTAGATTTGGATTTCATTTTGTAAGAAGCTACTTGGTTGGAATTTGGATTTCTAGACATGGAGTTTTCTAAAATCACAGGAATATGTTGTACATATGCCATATGTCATCTTTTGCTTTGTGAGTTGTTGGAATCTGAAAGCAGGTTTTCATGAGATCAAGGGTCATCTTGAAATGGTGGAGTTGGCAATATATGAAATATGTGATGTGAATGGTCACATGTATATGGAAATCTTTTGTAGATTGTGTTATGCCTACATGTGATATGTTTGAGGCATTTGGAAAAAGAGTCGGGAGATCTATGCTTGGAAAGAACTGGTCATGCTCTTGACACATAACTTATGTGCGATCATCAAGTTGAATTTGGGAATGTATTGAAGTGAATTGGCACATGTACATGTCATCAAAAATGGAGATGTCTTATGCTCCTTGAAGAGTTATGTGTTTTTGTTTCCTTGCTGGATTTTGGAAGCTACTCTCACAGCCAGAAGTCTCGCACTTGCCCAGCGATACCGTCCACGTCACGACAACGTGTTGTTCCAAGGGAGCCCCATTATTGACATGTCATGCCACAGATGTTCCCCGTGGGTTCTTTTACAATGCCCTCATCATGGGCACCACATCCCAAACTTGCAAGGAAGCTATTCCCACCTGCACCTCCAAAATTTGGTAGAGATCCCTACATGCAGCCACCTTCCTTCTGGGCCACCAACACCCGCCCGCGACTTCCTTATTTATGTATTTCATTTCTTGTCACCATGAAAGAAATATATTGTTTTAAACATTATTAAGATGCACTTTTTTAACTCATATTATATCAATGGCATTGTTTTTAGCTTTTGCTATGACCATTTAGGTATTTAAATTGATAATTGAGAGAGAGGGACTAAGATGGATAGAGATGAGAGAGTGTGTGAGTGAAAGTGAGAAAGAAAGTTTGAGTGAGACCTTAAAAAAATAGAGTAGATATTGCCATGTTCCAGTGCTCTTCTTCTAGGGACACATACCACCCCACCCTCCCCTTATATCTTCATATTGCAATAGGTTGGGCATAAACTCAATTATCATGGGTTCATCCAGCAATCCCTCTAATACTACGATGTTAGTAAAGCTCTTTAATATTTCATGCACCTCAAAGAAAAAGAACCTAGATCGGATGCCCTTATGGAAGCATGGAGGAGCTCTACAAGAATCTCACAACAAAGAAAGTGGTAGACCTTGCAGATAAGAACATGCTAAATGTGAAAGCAGACATAAGAACACGCTAGAGGTGTAGCAATAGCCATTGTGATATGGAGAGCCTTTGGTGGCATCATTGAAGAGGCAAAAGAGGCTCCTCTTCAAAGGAGAAGCTACCACCTTAATTGCAAATTTAGGGTAGATGGAGAAGGCCAAGATGATAGTTGAGATCCAAAATGCTTTCATGTATTGTTGCTTGTGTTCAACATCTTATATGTGTTTGTCATAATATGCTACAGTATCATAATTTTACTTTAAAATATAATGAAAGTTGCATCTCTCTATGGTGTCTTTGTGAAGAAGTAGCAATGATAGTGGCCCATGGAAGTAAAAAACATTGTGTACACACATTCTTTCATGTATTGTTGCATGTGTTTTACATTTTGTAGGTGTTTGTCATAATATGTTGTACAGAAGTTCAAAAAGATTTCCAGAAGGTGCATTAGAAATCAAGTATAATCTGCTCAAGAGGCATTATCCTGAGGGTCAAGATTTTTTCGAAATTTTAAATTAAGGTTCCTATGGGCCAATAAGATCAATCCATGTGTGGGGAGGAGATAAATCTAATTTGTAAAAGAAATTACCCAAAAATGAGTACATGCTCAAATAAGATGAAGAGTTGACTATGTACAAGGGTTATTAGTAAAAAACTATGAGTATTACTAAAAAATGAGATATTTTGGGTATAATCATTCCATTTTGACACATATGTAAGGAAGGGGAGTCCCTTCAAGGAGGTGCATACTTCACATGCTTGAATGAGTTTTAAACTCAAAAATAATGTGATATTTTTATCTCTCCTCTCTCTTGGATCAAACCGAATCAAACCGAATAAAAAAGGAACCAAACTAGGTCCAAATCTAGTCCAAATTCAACCAAACTAAAATCTAGAAAATTCTAGAAATCAGTTGGTCTTGGTTAGAGCCTCCCTCTCCTATAAATAGAACTTGAGTCTTTGTAAAAAAATATGAGAATTATACTATGCCAAAATTATGCTGAAATAATGCTAATTTTTACTATTCTCTCCCATCAGGAAATTTGTCAATCTAAACCTCCAAGCATGGAAGTTGTTCTTGTCAACCTTCTCTGTAACAATCAGGTTTATTCCATCATTTGACATCTTGTCTACGACACAAATTTACCAAAAACAGCACTCTTGTTTGACCTGTACAAACTGCTGTATTCTCTACAACGGTACTAGACTGCACCAAACTGTCACAACCAATGACCTCAATTTGCATACATACACCCAATGGCAAATTTAAGACCTCTTTGCAGTACACATAGTGTCTACACAACCAATCGCTCTTCGTGCAGTTCTAAATACAGAGAATCAAAATTTACCCGCAATGCCCGTGAACGCCTACGAATTGAAAAACAGAGGTCCATACGCGCCTGAAATGCATTTTTCGGCCCAAAAATTCTATCCAATGACAATATAGTTTCCCTGTAGCTCTGATCGCGAGGAAAGCTCCTCAATCAGAGTTCGTTTGCCAGTGCCTCCCCAAGAGCTCCCGACAAGGGTGTCGTAGCCAACAGAAAGGGGGAAGAGTAGATGAAGCTCTTACCCTCGTACCATTTTCTGTGCTTCTCTTGCTTGCCACACTCAGCCCTTAGCATGAACTAGGATCTGATACCATGAAAAGATGCAAGGGAGAAGAGAGCTTGAGCTCTTGCAAAAGCACACACACAGTCACATAAACCGTAGAAGAGAACACTGAAGGTGAGAGGCTGAAAATTCTTCTTCTTCTTCACACAACAAAATGAAAAGATGCAGGGGGGAAGAGAGCTTGAGCTCTTGCAAGCACACACACACACTCACAAAACCCTAATAGAGAACACACAAGGTGAGAGGCTGAAAATCTTCTTCTTCTCTACTCAACACTCAACACACCATATACAAGAATAAGAGTACACACAATATGAAAGGTACTCAACCAATACATACACGGGTTCCCTATAGTGTGAACCCGACTAAATGAGCTGGCGCTATAACTATGCCAGTCTCTAGAGTGGCTGTCACACAGCCTGTCATCCCACTGGCCGCATATCACCCAAGATCTCACCAACCATGCCAGTGGTGTAAGAGTGGGGCCTATCCCCCAGGCGGGTCATCAGTGTCCACCGCCTCACTAGACGAGCTCGATATCTCAACACTTCCCCTCGAGCTCAACTCCATCTCATGTACACCAAGCAAAGCCCTGAATCTGCGGAGCTTCTCTGTACCCAATGCTTTGGTGAAGATGTCAGCTACCTGATCCTCTGTGCTGACATAAACAAGGTCAAGGTCTCCTGCCAAGACCTTCTCTGTGACGAAGTGGTAGTGGACCTCTATGTGCTTCGTACGAGCATGAAAGACTGGGTTCCTAGCCAACTGTATACTGCTAATGTTGTCACAGAAAATGACAACTTGTCTATCCACTGATAGACCCAAATCTGCAAGTAGCTTTCTCAACCAAGCTACCTCACATGCTGCCATAGCAGCTCCTCTGTACTCGGCCTCCGTACTCGATAGAGCAACCGTAGGCTGCTTCTTGCTGCTCCAAGTCACAGCAGCACTCCCCAAAGAAAACATGAATCCACTGGTAGATCTTCTATCTGAGATACTACCAGCCCAATCAGCATCTGTGTACCCATGTACACATATCTCTGTCCCAGTCTCATAGAATAGTCCACAATGCAAAGTAGACTTCACATACCTCAGTATGCGTCTCACTGCATCCAAATGCGGTTTCCGTGGAACCTGCATAAACTGACTCACCAACCCAACAGCATAGCTCAAATCCGGTCTGGTGATCGTCATGTAGATCAAACTTCCTACTATGCGTCTGTACATAGTAGGATCCTCCAAGATCTCTCCTGAATCTGCACTCAACTTGCCATTCTGATCTAATGGCACAGAAATAGGCTTACAGCCTGTCATACCATACTTGGATAACATGTCCAAGCCATACTGTTTCTGCAGTAATCCAATACCATGTGGTGGCCTAATCACCTCAATGCCCAAGAAATATCTGAGCTCCCCCAGATCCTTCATCTCGAACTTCTGTCTAAGCAAGATCTTTACATCAAAGATCTCTGCATCATGGTCCCTCGTAATGATCAAGTCATCTACATAGATGACAACAAGCACAACTCCTCTATCACCATGTCTCACATACAATGAGAAATCTGCATTGGCTACATGAAAGCCAATAGTGACAAGATATTCAGAAATCTTGTCAGACCATGCTCTTGGTGCTTGCTTTAAGCCATACAAGGCTTTCTTCAACCTGCAAACATGCTCGGGGTGACCCTCATCCTCATAACCAGGTGGCTGCAACATATACACCTCTTCTTGCAAATCCCCATGCAAGAATGCATTCTTTACATCCATCTGATGTAAAGACCATTGCTTTGACGCAGCCACTGCTATCACAACTCTCACCGTTGCCATCTTGGCAACTGGGCTGAAAGTTTCCTCATAATCAATGCCATATGTCTGCGTATATCCTTTGGCTACCAATCTAGCCTTGTACCTGTTTATGCTTCCATCACTGTTATGTTTAACTTTGTACACCCACTTGCATCCAATGGCTTTCTTGCCTTCAGGCAATTGCACTAAATCCCAAGTTTCATTTCCATATAGTGCATCCATCTCCTCATCCATAGCTTTCTCCCAACACACATTTCCAACAGCCTCATCAATGCATGTGGGCTCAACAACCTGCACAACCTTTGCCATATATGCATAGTGATGTGCCACATAACCATCATATGTAAATCTCTGCACAGGGTTCTTCACTCTCCCTGATCTTCGCAGCTTTTCATTCATGGCTTCCATAGCCTTCTTTACACCAGGTGTTCTCATAGCTGGGATCCCAAGCTCCTCATCAAGGCTCATATCTGAGCCACTAGACTCTCCATCAACATGAGAATGCCCTGGAGAAATGTCAGGCATACCAAGGGGCTCAACCACTTTCTCTTTTCCTTTACGTGATGTAGCAATCACATTTGCAGGACTGGTATTATGACGCAGCCTGCCACTCCATGGTCTATCAACAGACCCACTAGATGAGGACTCTCCTGGTCCACTCAAAGACTGTGATTGCTGACCTGCATTCTGTGCAACCACACTTCCACTCACATCAGCCCCAACAGCTTCTTTTTCAGCAGCATACCAGCTGCTCATCTCATCAAAGACAACATCCCTGCTTACCCTCAACTCACGTGTAGCAGGGTTATAACACCTGTATCCCTTTTTCTCAAGGGAATATCCAATAAACACACATTTTTCAGCTTTCGGATCCAGCAGCTTAGTTCTCAGCTCATCTGGCACATGCACATATGCAATGCATCCAAAAACTTTCAGATGAGACAAATCTGGTTTTCTGCCAGTAAACCTCTCCTCTGGAGTTACATCATGTATGGCTGCAGTTGGAGTCCTGTTCATGATGTATACTGCTGTAGAAACAGCCTCAGCCCAATAGCAATGCGGCATATTCTTCTCTTCCATCAATGCTCGCGCAATCTCAGCAATGTGCCTGTTTTTTCGCTCAGCAACTCCATTTTGCTGCGGAGTGTATCTGCATGTAAACTGTCTCCGAATACCATTCTTCTTCAAATATTCAGAGAACTCATTGGAGAAGTATTCTCCCCCTCCATCTGACCTTAGGCACTTTACATATTTCCCTGTTTGCTTTTCAACCAAAACTCTGAAATTCTGAAAGTGAGTGAACACCTCACTCTTCTCTTTCATGAAATATACCCACACTTTCCTTGTGTGGTCATCAATGAAAGTCACATAGTACCTGCAGCCTCCCATAGATATGGTCTTCGTAGGACCCCATACATCTGAATGCACAACATCTAGTGCATTTCTGCTCACATATCTGTTACGTGGAAACACATGCTTTGTTTGCTTCCCAAATTGGCATGCTTCACATATTTTATGCATACCTTCCACTTTAAATTTTGGCAGCCCTGTCACAATTCCTTTTGTCTGCATAGACTTCAATCTCTGCACATTCACATGTCCAATCCTTTTATGCCATATGTCTGTGTCTGCAACAATTCCTGAACCATTTGCAAACATCGCAGCACTCATCTCAGGCATGTCTACATCCAACGTAAACATTCTGCCCACTCTGTTGCCTTTTGCAACCAACCTGCACTTATCTTTAAAATCTTCAACATAACATCCATCAGGGTTAAACCGAACCTGCAAACCCTGCTCAATCATCTGGCCAACTGAAACCAGATTCTTTGTTATGTTCGGTACATGTACATCTGCAAGGTACTTCACTTTGCCATCCTGCATAGACAATGGCACATCTCCAATGTGGGCAATTGGATGAGCAGTGTCATCCCCTGTTTCCACAAAACCTGGTCTTTCCGGGTTTTTCATCTCCTTGAACCACTCCCCATGACTCGTCATGTGGTTCGAAGCGCCTGAATCCACATACCATACATTATCTTTTTGTGCTACATCAACATTTTCAGACATGGCATTCACAACATGCTGCATAACAAACAACCTTTCATTATCCTCATTATTTCTGCTTGAGGATGCATAGTTGTTTTGCTGCACTTTCCCATTTTGCATGTCAGCCTGCTTCTTATAACATTCTGACTGCACATGTCCAGGCTTACCACAATAATAGCATTCACGTGCATCATTATATTGCCTTTGCCAATTTCCACGGCCTCTTTGACTCCCCCTGCCTCTGAATTTGCCTCTTCCACCTGCGTGTTGTTGTTGTTGTTGATTCTGGGACTGTTGTTGTTGCTGCTGCTGCTGGCCATAATTCTGATTACCTGTTCGGCCACCTCCTTGACCGCGTCCACGGCCTCCTCTACCTCGTCCTCTTCCTGAACTCGTGTAGAAGGCCTGTTGCTCTGAACTGTTTTTGCTTTGTGAAGACTGTTGGTCTTCACCCAAGTTCTTCTCTTCGATAATCAGCATAGACACCAAATCTGTAAAGTTGGGAATGTTTTCCCGAGTCTGAATAGACGTCTTAAACGCCTTGTATTGTGGCCGGAGACCACGTAGACTGACTTCCACCTTGTCATCATCATCTACTGACACACCAATAGATGTAAGGGATTCCACAATACCCTTTATCTTCAATGCATAGTCATTCACAGACATGCTCTTTTTCTCCACAGTATGAAGTTCATTCTTCAACTATATCTTACGTGCCTTGGTATTTGTTTCATAAAGCTTTACCAAGGTGTCCCACGCCTCCTTGGGGGACTTGGCATCCTGAATGTGCCCAATCATGGTGTCATGTATACTAATGGAAAGCCAATACATTACTTTCCTGGCTCCTTGGTTCCAGTCTTTAAACTCTTTCACATCTGCAGTAGTTGGTTTATATCCGGTATCTCCGGTGCCTCTTCATGCTCACCTTCTATGTAGTCCCAATAGCCTTTTCCCATCAAGAAATTCGTCAACCTGAACCTCCAAGCATGGAAGTTATTCTTATCCAGCTTCTCAGCCACAATCTGTGTTATGCCATCATTAGACATCTTGCCAAACACACAATTTTACCAGAAACTGCACTCTGGTTTTTCTGCACAAACTGCTGTATTTTCTGCACAGCGGTACTGTAGTACTCTCAAATGTCACAATCAGTGACTTCAATGTGCATACATACACCCAATGGCAACTGTAGACCTCTTTGCAGCACCCACAGTGTCTGCACAGTCAATCTGTCTTCCTGCAGTTCTTAAAACAGAGTTCTGCAGAGAATCGATGACTTACCCGCAGTGCTCGAAATCGCCTACTTTCTGAAAAACGGAGGTCCAGACGCGCCCGAAACGCGTTTTCGACCCGAAAAATTTAGTCCGATAGGACTGAAGCTATAGGGCAACTATACAGTCCTATCGG
This sequence comes from Cibotium barometz, assembly GCF_041138505.1. Lineage (NCBI taxonomy): Eukaryota > Viridiplantae > Streptophyta > Polypodiopsida > Cyatheales > Cibotiaceae > Cibotium > Cibotium barometz. Next base: position 25,066,716 of record NC_141062.1, on the reverse strand, counting down.
ACTGTATAGTTGCCCTATAGCTTTACTCCCGTGAAGAAAGCTCCTCAATCAGAGATCGTTTGCCGGTGCCTCCCGTAGAGCTCCTGACAAGGGTGTAGTCACCAACACAGTAGGGAAGAGTAGTTGAGGCTCTTACCCTCGTACCGCTTCCTGTGGTTCTCTTGCTTGCAGCTCAGCCCTTAGCACGAACCAGGCTCTGATACCATGAAAAGATACAGGGGGGAAGAGAGCTTGAGCTCTTGCAAGCACACACACACACTCACAAAACCCTAATAGAGAACACACAAGGTGAGAGGCTGAAAATCTTCTTCTTCTCTACTCAACACTCAACACACCATATACAAGAATAAGAGTACACACAATATGAAAGGTACTCAACCAGTACATACACGGGTTCTCTATAGTGTGAACCCGACTAAATGAGCTGGCGCTATAACTATGCCAGTCTCTAGAGTGGCTGTCACACAGCCTGTCATCCCACTGGCCGCATATCACCCAAGATCTCACCACCAACCATGCCAGTGGTGTAAGAGTGGGGCCTATCCCCCAGGCGGGTCATCAGTGTCCACCGCCTCACTAGACGAGCTCGATATCTCAACACAAAAGAGGTCTACAAAGAAGATAAGTGACTCACATAATAGAGTATATACAAGCGGTCCATAACGTGATCACGCTAAGTGGAATGAGTAGGTGTGGACTAGTCGGTGTAGTCCAGCTGTAGAATCTCTAGCGAAGATATGTCGGTGCCAGCTACCAAACCCGCCAGTGATGTAAATGTCAAACGGTCATGCAGGCGCCTCGTGAGTGTTATCTCATGTAGATCTTGACATCTTAACAATTCTATCGTAATACAGAGAAATAACTCAAGAAATGGCCTGAAATAACGCGTTCAAAGAGTCTAAATGGTGCAAATAACATTAATTTCATGACTTTCATACAAATCACCCCACAACGCAATAGAGTCGTGCTCATCCACAAAGAAATGACATGTTTGCGTTGTGGTGATTCTATCTTAATACACACAACTAACCTAAAATAATTTATGGGAAATCAAAACAGCATGGATTGGCATCAACGTACCTATAATGGTGCAGATAGCTTTGAAAATTGTTGGAGTTGCTTGGAAGAACGTATGCAAAAACTCAGAACAAATGCCCTTATCATTTTTATATGTATGAGCATTGAATGCACCAATGCCACATGTCAGAGGCGGCTTTGAGAATGATGACACGTATACTTACTGTCGATGTGACATGCATGTAGCCATACATTAAAAAATTTAACGGTGTCATCAATTAGCCGCCTCTAACACATCTACACTTATTGTCCATGCATCCAACCGTACCATTAGGAAAAATTTGGACTCTCAAATGGGCCTCTTAAGGCCCCTCTCTCTCTTCCGTGAATCAAGGAAAAGTGCAAAGTTAATGTTATGATATTGCAACTCTCTCTCCTCTTCAGATCTTCCTTAACAGATTTTATAAAGATCCACCTATCACTTTATTCACTATATCTGCTCAAAATCCCATGTAGTAACTTCATCTTTTGTATTTACTTACTGTGATGAAATCCGTGAGCTTTGCACTTATTCTTTCTTTCATTCATTGAGTCCCCTTTCCCTTCATCATCATTCATTCTTCTCGTCAATCATTTCGTATCTACACAATGATCCTCCTCCTCTCCGCCATTTTTTTTATTCTTTTTCATATTATATACCGTGGGTTATTGTTCTAGTGCCATTTTCTACTATACTCCTCCATGGATCCATCATACTCACAGTTGCATGGCAATCCTCTTGGAGAAGCGGAGACAAGGAGCTCAAGCTAGGTAATAAAAAATGATAATGGTGTTTCATTTTTGTTTTGAGAAACTCCTTACGTCTTGTGGAATGTATCTTCTACTAATTGATGTTATGTTTTGTGGACGTTTCTCTCATTTCTCATCTAGTAGAGAGAATCATGCAACATGATTGGCAACACAAGTGAGATGGAAGTAAGTGGAAACCATGATGAAGGAGCGTTGTGATCAACCCATGTTCATCGCAAAAACATTGTTATACAATTAGCCATCAAATTAAATCTACAGAGTTCACTTTACTTGATCTATAGTGAATCACAATATATCAACCCCCATTATCGCAAAAACATTGTCATACAATCAGCATCTACAGAGTTCGCTTTACTTGATCTACAGTGAATATCAATATACAATGTCAATATCCTACTCCCTCCATGTACCCCCTAACTCACACCCCCGACTCACAACAACGTGAATAACACGCGTCCCCTTGGTGCTCATGTGCCTCCTCGCGTTGTATAATCTTATTAGTCAAGAAGAGAAGATGCTACTCGTTGTGTAGTGATAGTCAAATGTAGCCCTAATGAATTGTGGTTGATGGAACACAAATACGAGGTTTTGTGAGAATGCATTTGAGACAAACATACTTGTTTCTATAAGATCCACAATTTAAGGTGGACCATGCAGAGCGTCACCACACCACCGCTGGTTTATTGATGATGAGTATGACTCTACATGACTTGCTATGGTTGAGCTTTTGGATATTGTCTACCTAGGTATTTTAAACCCAATTTTGAGTTGCAACTTGCATTTTGTGAATCTTTTTTTAGTTCCACTCTATTCGCTCTATTTTGTGTTGTGAAGGCCACATGATTAGAAAATATTTGCACTACCTATGGATCTCTCTGGCTTAATATCACAATCAATATTTATGTGGTTTGGTTTTCAATGTGCTTACGACATTGAAGTGCAACAATGTGCTCTCTTTTTTTCTATTACTCCCTCTAGTTTCTCTCATTATTGATATGATCCATTATCAATCTAGTTCTCTATAAGAGGCCTTCTGCCATGCATCACACAATTTTTTGGTTTGCCCAGAACAATTCACTCGGGGTATGGTAGAACACATATTCCTCATGTACCCTATATAGGAATTCTCACATATATTGCCACGTCTCTAAAATTAGAGACCATTAGCCTTCATTTTGACAAAGCAAAGCACGTAAGTTAACTGAAATCGTGCAATCTTGAATTTCGTAGACACTACTCACTATTGCTTCTCTCTGCTTTTACGGTCAGATCCAACAATTCGGTAGGTTATGACCTTCCATTGCATCCTACCAATGCATGAGATATGGCACATGACTCAACATCACATTGAGAAGAGACTTTAGCACACTTGAAAGGATATTCATCATCATAACTAGCATCCCATTGCATGTACCTCTCGGATCATCAAAGGAATACTCTCCCTTGAGCTCATAACAATTATCAACCATCACTTCAATGTAATCATCAAATGCTTCAACTTCTTCCACTTCATCGTTGTGAAGATTCAATGAGAAGATATTCTTCCATTTTCCTAGCTTTGACGTCTTCATTCCTATTCAATGTAATCATCAAATGCTTCACCTTCTTCCACTTCATCTTTGTGTAGATTCAATGAGAAGATATTCTTACATTTTCCTAGCTTTGACGTCTTCATTACGTCTTCATTCCTATTCTCGCACAAACCCTTGCTTTTCATGTCCTTTCATTAAGAACTGTTCTTTTGTTAACCACTATAAGCCTTATGATCCAACACCACCATTCTTTGAACAAAGGTTTCAACACCACTGTTCTTTCAACGAAGGCTTTCTATGATACTTTTGTCATTCATTACACACTATCATGGATATTCACTATATTGAACGAGGATGTGGAGCTCATACCAAGACATTGATTAAGAAGGTATAGATCTTTGGAATACCATCTGCAGAATGCAGTGTCATAGGAATACATGATTCTGTGGATGTTAAGGCCAAAAAAATGCTTGCAATGGGAGACCACAACCAATATACAATCGTAAACCTTAAATTCATGCAGTGAAGCCGCAAAGGCAAGTAGACTTAGTTGAGGCCGCCTTATTAGGGTGAGCACAATGGTGGCCACCAGGAATACCCTGCCCACGGCAGTGGGTTAACATGCATGCTAACAGTCATGGCAATGGCATAAGAGTAGGCCATCAATCAAGCTTTGGCTTAGGTGATCATGGTAGTTAAGGTGATTTTCTAATAGTTGATTATAGCAGTGGTGGTGAGTCACCACAGAAATCACACTTCATTCCAAATTTAAAGAGTAAAAAGACAGACCATCCAACTTCGCTGCATGCAAAAGGATGAGCAGAGAAAATCTGCCTCTATGGTTACCTCCACAAAAAAGACAAATTGAGGTGATCAACTACTGAGAAGCATAAACAGCAGCTTGACTACTGCAATGACTACTAGGAGCCAAGGTGAAATGCTAAAAAAGCAACTTCTCACCCTCTAGAACCAAAAAAACCATCGAGTCAAACCACTTAATAATTGAATGAAAAATCCATTTCATCCCCATGATAGAAGCACGACTTTAGACTCGTTTAATAATAAATATACACCATTTTGAGTCTGCCAGCTTCTCGAAGGCAGCTCTGCCGCAAGTCAACAAAGGATGTCTCAGCAAAATGTTCTAGAACATTCTAAAAAACCTTCAACAAGAACTACTTCAAAGGGATAAACCTAGAGGAGTGAGTGGCACCAATTCCAGGTCTCCCATGCTTCACAGGCTTGTAACTAATGGAGAACTCCGCCAGGTAGTGCCCAATCATTTCCGGCTGAATAGATAAACACCATAAAATCGGTAAACATTATGCAGCCAGAGTTTACACAGCATTGCCTGATGGGTTTTAAAAAAACTATAGTTTTTGAGGGTTTTATACGAAAATGACCCAAACACTGCAAATTATTACCTTTATTTCAACTTGATTGAATGTCTTTCCATTGTAAACACCGATTATGCTCCCGATCATCTCAGGAACAATGATCATGTTTCTAAGGTGTGTCCTGACAGGTTCAGGCTTCTCTCCAGCAGGCGCTTCGCGTTTCTAGAAATACAAGAAAGTTAGAAACATAGTCAGTGCCACCTGAGTGTAACCATCATCATGCCACCAAATTCACACAAGAATCCTCAAACACATACTTACAGCTTTGCGCAGCTTCTTGATAAGAGCCATAGGTTTCCTCTTCAATCCCCTCCGAAACCTGTGGTGTGCCATTACTGTTAAGTTAGGAAAATCTTCATTTCCTCTGTATTCCTGTGTATGCAGATCTCTGTACGTGCAAGATGACCTTTATAAGTAGATTATGGTACCTTCCTTGAAATGTGTACTTGGAACACATTCAAGGAAATGCATACCTCAGCCTTGCCATGCATGAGCCTACACCATGAACTTCAACGTCCCTACTCATGCCGTGAGTGGGAGTACATGCAGAGATATATAACTACACAAATACATGCATACCATAAACATGCATACGTATATAAATTAACATACACACGCATCCATATAAACATACACACAAATACATATTTACATACATACACAAATATAGTACACTAACACAAATATACATCCATTATTTTAAAGCCTTAGTCCATGTTATCTGACCCCAAAAAGAGCAGGTTTCAGAGACCGGGAGAGTTAAAAGTTCGACCAAGCTTACCTGCGACGGGCGCGAGCGTGGAAGAGTTCAACAAGCTCGTCCGAGGTCATGTCAAGAAGGGCATCCAGGTCAACTCCACGAAAGGAGAACTTCTTAAAAGTTCTCTTCTTAGGCTGAACTGTTCCTGAAGCAGCTGTTTCGTCCATATCCGCCTGCAGAAAAAACAAGGGAAGAAAAGAAAACCCTAAAACGCTAGAACAGAAAATAATGCAAGAAGCAGAAAAGCCGCCATAGATCTCAGAGGAAAGGGCTTTGAGGTGTAACCATGTCTGCAGAGAGACCTCGAACAGAAACTCCTGCAGCAAAAGATAGAATATAGAAATATTCGAGAAGTAGAATTTAGGGTTAAGTGTGGACTCAGGTCGAAGGAGTTTCAGATTTTTTAGCGGCCGTCTGGACGTTAGACGGCTGGGCGGACAGTCCCGGAGGGGCCGGGACACTATCAACCTCAGTGTGTGTTCAACATGGACGAGTAACTATAGTTAATGGTAAGCAAGGGTTGAAGTAAGACAACTACTACCTTAAAAAAGTAGTTCTCAAATGCCATATGGTAGCTGAGGCAATGGTTAAATGGGCATTTTGAAGCTTCAATTCTTTGCATATAATAAATTGTATACTAAGCAAGATGATGAAGGTTGGTGATGGTGGTGTGCAAGTGCTCCAAGAAGTAGCAACGATTAAGTTGTGGGAAGAGTATGGATATGTGGTAAGAGAATTTGAGTTTGAGCGCATGGGCCTCACTTTGTAATTCTCTAGCCTTTGAGACGGATGTTCAATAATGTAGAAGGTCACATTGACTAAAGGCAAGTCCTCAACACCTAAGGATCCAACTACATGACAAAGTCATTATGACTTGGATCTTCATGTGGTGGCTAATGGCATGAGGGGATGCCCAATGTGCGTAGGCTAACTTCTCAATCAAACTTGCTTTGCTATCCATGCTTGATGACGTATAATAAACCAAATAGTTTCATGCACACAAGTGTACCTTCAAAACTAAGTGAACATTTTAGCATGTGACCTGATCTCATAGGTGGACATATAGCTCCAAAGCATATGAATGCCCGCTTCTAGGCTCTAATGTGAAGAGCACCTATATTATTATACCTTAGTAAATTAAGATGTGGAAGCAATTTTTGAAAAAAGAAACGTTTATTTTTCACCAATTTTGGATGAATTTATTGTTGCCTATCTAGTCTGTTGAAGCAATGGAGAGTGTTGCAGTGATGGAGAGCATGCTTTTGAATGCTTCTACACATTACTATATGGCTACAAAAATTAAAGAAGCCTTTCTCCTATTGTAAACTGATGCACTTAAGTTGTGCACAAGGCTACTACATGTAGGCCACAACGGATGTTACGTGTAGGCCACACTCTTCTCTGAGTCATCGACGATAGTTGCAATGGATTTGTATTGGTTTTTACCTTAACTGAGATTGAGTTTTACGCTTTTAGAAGCGGATACCTCTCAGCATGCATCTCACATCTATGTTTGGTGCACATTTGTAAAGGCCCCCATTATGAGGAGAAGCCATTGATGACCATGTCTTTGATGGGAACCCCAGCTTAGACACCGATGGGGTAGCTATTGTGACCATTGATGGTTAGGAGATGGTTAGGGGTGCAAGCGTTAGCTGGGGCCCAAGGATCCAGGGGCAGGGGAGAGAGAAACACATGTAACACGCATGCCAAAAGGTGTGGAAGCAATTTTTGAAAAAAGAAACGTTTATTTTTCACCAATTTTGGATGAATTTATTGTTGCCTATCTAGTCCGTTGAAGCAATGGAGAGTGTTGAAGTGATGGAGAGCATGCTTTTGAATGCTTCCACACATTACTATATGGCTACAGAAATTAAAGAAGCCTTTCTCCTATTGTAAACTGATGCACTTAAGTTGTGCACAAGGCTACTACATGTAGGCCACAACGGATGTTACGTGTAGGCCACACTCTTCTCTGAGTCATCGACGATAGTTGCAATGGATTTGTATTGGTTTTTACCTTAACTGAGATTGAGTTTTACGCTTTTAGAAGCGGATACCTCTCAGCATGTATCTCACATCTATGTTTGGTGCACATTTGTAAAGGCCCCCATTATGAGGAGAAGCCATTGATGACCATGTCTTTGATGGGAACCCCAGCTTAGACACCGATGGGGTAGCTATTGTGACCATTGATGGTTAGGAGATGGTTAGGGGTGCAAGCGTTAGCTGGGGCCCAAGGATCCAGGGGCAGGGGAGAGAGAAACACATGTAACACGCATGCCAAAAAAAGCATGATCTCGACGGTATATAGAATATTCTTGGAATATTCTCTAAGATACCTGAGTTCATTATTAGTGGGGACAGTTGGCCGCATTCATATAGCGTAACCGACCACATTGGGGACAGTTGGCCGCATCCATATAGCGTAACCGACCACATTATATACGTGCCTACCACACCACCTAAGCTAAGGTATGGACACCCTCTACACTTAGTACTTCCTCCATTAGTCTAGATCACCATCTAAGCGCATGGGTGGACATCACCATCACATTGTACATGTCTCTGAATTTGTAAATTCTCTGTCTATTGCACTTTGTTTTGCTATCTATCTTTCCGTTGTGCTGTAGCTCTAATGAAGCTTAATCAAGAGGCTAATATAAAGCTACTGATCTAATTCTCCATCATCCTAAACCATTGATGTAAAGTATGCAAGGAGTTTAACCAGGACCAATGCACAAATTGAAAGTCACTATGGGACGGATCATGAAAGAGATAAAACAAAGATGATTAAAAGTTAATCAAGGATTAGTATAAAGAGGATACATAATTACTTTATTTAATTTTCCAAGAATGAACATTACTTTATTTAATGTGAGTTATGAATTCATAAAGGCTCTTTACATGCACTCCACTTTTTATATGCACGATATCACTTGCATGTGTTTATTTTAAGAAAATTGCCTACTAGAAATTGTTGAAATATTTGATGTACAAGTGGTAAAGGGTGAGAGAAAGAGGTTATGTAGGTGTGAACACACCCCAAATAAAGTGGGACATGTGGGTAGAAAAGGGATCTAGGGTTAGCCAACCTTAGCCCTTGGTGGACCCTATATAAGGGGCAGGAGGCCTCACTTTTTGTAACACAACATTTGAAGGTGAAGGTTAAGCCAACTTTGGAGTGGCTGAAATAGAAGGTAATATAAAAGCTTTCTATACATCTTGTGTTCTTGCTCTCTCTCATATATGTTGCTCTATCTTGCCATTAACTATTGCTTTCGTTGTGAATACTCCCCATAATTTTGACATGGTATCAAAGCCTTACAAAGGCTAAGTTTCCCTTCAATCCCCTTTTCTCTCTCTCTCACTGTGATAAGCCATTCACATCCTCATCAAGAAGGACAGTTGTAGAAGAAGGTGAGAAGCAAAAAGGTACCACAACAAAAGAGCTTCATCAAAGAGGAGATTCCTTTATCAAATTCAAGATTTTCACCAAGTGAAGGAAGCCAGCAAATCAATAAAGCGGGAAGAGAAGAATGGGAAAAAAAACGCAAGAAAAATTGGTAAATTTTTGGTTCTTCCGGTCAAGAAATTTTGTCAAATTTTCCCGTCGACATCTCTCTTTGGAGCCTTAGAGACTTGAAGAGGAAGCATTGGAGCTTCTTTGCAAAGTTCTTGGGATCTGAGACTCTCATCAAGGAGGTGGAAGACATAAGCAACGAATAAAACGATCCGTCTGCATTTTTTTCCGTCGGTCGCTTTCCGTCGCCGTCAAAGTTGCTGTCCATAGCTGTATTCCGTTGTTGTGCGTTGGATCTGCACCGGCTGCTGTTGCTTATGCAACAGCCGTGTTGCCCGTGGTAAGCAACACAGTGGGTAACACAGCCACCTTGGCAAGCAGAACAAGCAAGGCAACATCATCAGCCAGTGCAATGCCAAAACGACAGCACCACCGTCGTCCATTCAACGACAGCCACGTTGACGCGGCAACCAGACTGGTTTGGCCATCAGCAAACAACTACAACATGCCCGTCTTGTGCACAGTGTACATGGTCAATCTTGTGGTGCTTCAATAACTTATTGGCAACGCCAAAACGATAGCACAGCAGCAGGCATCACATGACGAGTGCGCATTCGCAGCCTACGTTTTTTTTCTCCAAGAAAAAAAACATCTTTTCTGAGGTTGTTTTTATATTAAAAAAACCTTTTATCTAAAGTTCCTTTTTTTTTTTTAAAGAACTCTTCTCGAAAGGTTTTGTCTACAAGGTTTTTTTTCAACCTTTTTCTCTAAGGTTCTCAACCGTTTTCTCCTCTAAGTCCTCAAAGGTTTTACAAAGGTTCTTTCCTACTTTCTTTCAGGAGGAAGAAATTATTTTTCTCGTTCTTGGCTTGGGAAGTGCAAGGTATGCACAATTTTTGAAACCAAGCAAATCAATGCATCAATCATGAAATCTGATCCTTAAAAAAATTTATGAACTCGTGTGCATGGAAATCATCTGCCTTATTATTGTAATGGAGTTAGACACTGCCCTTTTGATAAACAAGTGGTAAAACCTCTTCTAAAATCAATATTCACATTGGTGTATGTATTTTTGCATCATGATGAAGTGGAAGGCGGAAGCAAGAAGCATATTGAGAAGCACATGCATAAGTTATTAAAACATGGGTGGAAGCTATGTGTTGGTCTATGTGGCAGCTGGACTAAGGAAGCTAGCATGATTGGAAGGAGACATGTACGCATGAAGCGTGTCTACCACGAGAAAGGATTGGAGAAGCACGAAGATACAACCAATGGAGCCAATGTAATGAAGAATGGTACATCCAAATCCCACTTAAAGATTGTCTTTTGCAAGAAGATGGTTTCATCAAAGCGAAGGATCAACAAGGGTGGTGCACGAAGCCACTATAGAAGAGATGGTACCAAATATGTTACTAAGGTTGAGGGGAATATTGTAAGTTTCTCACATGCCAAGAAACTCTTCTAGTTGAGGAGTGAAGCATGTTTGCTAAAATTGGGAGTGAACCACATTTCTCTATAACTCATCATTTTTATAAAAGCCTAATTTATAAAGGCTACCTACCTTGTCATCTATCCTATGGTTAAGAGGGGGTCATTTTGTTCTTGTATGTCCAATGCTCACCTTGCTCCATATTTGGTATTTTCCCATGGTAACATTGAAAGGGGGTGTTGAAATATATGATGTACAAGTGGTAAAGGGTGAGAGAAAGAGGTCATGTAGGTGTGAACACACCCCAAATAAAGTGGGCATATGGGTGGAAAAGGGATCTAGGGTATAAAGGGAAGGAGGCTTCACTTTTTGTAATAGAACACAAGTAACACAACACTTAAAGGTGAAGGTTAAGCTAACTTTGGAGTGGCTGAAATATAAGGTAATATAGAAGCTTTCTATACATCTTGTGTTCTTGCTTCTGTTGTGCATACTCCCCATAATTTTGACAGAAATTGCCTACATCCCTACTCTAATATAATTTTATTCAACCCATGATGAGGATATGATAAACTTGACCTTCTAATCCTAACAACTAGTCCTCTAAGTATTAGTTATAAATAATAATGGATTGTGGGATGTAGTAGTGAGTTATGGGCTAAGGAAATATGTGAAAAAACCTCAACTTATCCTTTTTCTTAAAGAGTGAAACCCGTTGACTTATCCTCTTTTTAAAAAAGAGAAAGCCCTTGAATTATTCTTTTTTTAAAGAGAGAAAGCCCTTGATTTATCTCTTTAGCTAATTATATTAGTAAAGGTCTCTACCACTAACAAGAGAGTAATATAACAATATAGTAAGTGTAATACCAATTAGCAATATAGTAACTACTATCAACATATCCACAAGACCAATATCCCTAGACAAAGCTCACCAATATGTGATCGTAGAGATAGAGACATAAATGTACATATACAATCGACTAATCATAATTAAGAATTTATAAGATAAAGTTGGTAATCCTAAGAGAACTGAATCTCCAAAGCTCTGCAATCATAGATGAGTAAGAAACCCATTTCTCCACTCCCTCAAAGGGAACTCTTTTAGTGAATTGGGTAATGCACCAAAAAGTACATTCCACTAAAATGTATCCATTCTAAACGGTAACTTAAGCTCACAGTGTTTACATCTTACATGCCACGTTTCATTGCCCTAGTTGAGGTTACATAACATTTTGTTGAGATAGTCATTGTCTTTAGTTTCTCCCATCAGAGCTTTGAAGTTTTGGATCCTGCCCAAAGGCCATCCCATCAAGCCAACTAGACCTTAGACATCGTATCTAGATGTGTTGATGCTCAAAGATTTTACTTTTTCAAAAGTCAAAGATAACACATATGATTCTTTCATATCCTCAAAAGTCAGAGATAACATATATGATTCTTTCATATCCATGACTCTAATATGATTGATGCCCCCCCACCCCAATATAGGGCCATCCTAAGTATGATTCTTTCATATCCACAGCTCTAATATGATAGCTCTAATATGATAGATGTCCCTCCACCCCAATATAGGCTAAATATCATCTAAATGGAGAACCAATTTATTGTTGAGTCTTTTTTCTAGAAGCTAGATCCATCATAGCCAATGGAGGGTTAAACCAATTTATTGTTGAGTCTTTTTTCTAGAAGCTAGATCCATCATAGCCAATGGAGGGTTAAACATAAAAGATCGCCATATGTGTAGGCCACTATGCAGCCTCCTTTCTATATGTTAAAGGCTTCCTTCCATGAGCTGATTGGGAATTCGCAAAAGACGGTGCTTTTTAAGGTCAGAAGGTTGAAGTCCACCCATAAGAGGTGTTTCCATGTACCTTTGATTTTCACTTGAAAGGAGTCAGCAACAACTAATTTGACATAGCAAACCAGTATGATGGATTAACTCAATTGAGAAGCCACTCTAGCCTTTGCATGTAATTCCATGTCCACCAAAAGCCCCATCCCACCTTGTTTCTACCCTTTTCTAGGGGCAACCTTGTGAGAGGGTTTTTTCACCTCCTTATTCTTCCATAGGAAGGCTTTAATGGGTCTCAAGGTAAGAACCAATAACATTTCTAAAATCCAAAAAAGGATGTAGAACTAAATATAGGGCTGCATGATGCTCAATCACTAGGACCCTAGCATGGAATGGTAATACTGTACTATCCCATTTCTTTAATTTATTATGGATCTTGTTGAAAACCCATTCCACTAATTATCTATTAGTAGCATCCACCCATTCTAGGTAGCCTAGATGTCTAAAGATGGAGCTTTAGAGCTTCATTTATTTAGATCAAAGAGTCATCCTCAGTCAAGCTTATCATTCTGGACTTTCTCAAGCTTCATCTAGAGCTAGATGCATCAACAAAGCATTGGTTAATAGAGAGGACTCTCTTAGGTTCTCTTCATCATCTAGAGCTAGATGCATCAACAAAGAATTGGTTAATAGAGAGTACTCTCTTAGGTTCTCTTCATCATCTTTAATATAAATAGGATTTATTGAGTCATCTGCAAAGCATTGTGAATAATCAATTGTTTTCCCTTTGCCAATAGATACCATAGATTTGCCTTCCTTATTAGCAAGGTCCAATGCCTTAATTAGGAGCAATGTAATGATAGCAAATAGAACTAGAGCCAGTGGGGCACCTTTGCATTACAAATCTTTGTATGATGAATTTGTCCACTGCCATACCATTAAGGAGAGAACATTAAAGATTAAATAGATGGTCCTCTTAAAGCCCATTTTAGAAAAGAACTCTACTTAGATATGACCATTGAGTAGTAGCCTCAATTCAACTCCAAAACATAGAACATTAAAGATTAAAGAGATGATCCTCTCAAAGCCCATTTTAGCAAAGAACTCTACTTTGAAATGACCATTGAGGAGCAGCCTGCTCCAGAACATGGAACATTAAAGATTAAAGAGATGATCCTCTCAAAGCCCATTTTAATAAGAACTCGACTTAGAAATGACGAGTGGACCCTATCATAAACTTTTTCCAAATCAAGTTGCAACATGTTATACACCTTTGCTTGGTAGAGTGCACTTGCCAATTTGGACATTGTAGATGTTGTCAAGTATAAACTGGATGAAGCCATGATGTTCCCTAGGCCCCATTAGTGGCAACCACCTAGTGAGAAGTCATCTTTAGGCACAGCTTGATGAGGCCTTCCTTCTTTAATCCTACTTTCCAACTCTCCTTCCTAACTTCCACCTAGTGAGATTGTAATGAAGCAAAACTAAGGTCCAAAACATGTAAATAATGGGCCATGGGCAAGGCTACTATAAATAGGGTCTTGGGTTCATTGTAGGGATCTTTTTGGTCATCTATATCTTGGACACTTACATGTACTCTTGGCTCCTTTCTTGGAGATGGTCTTTCATGGTCTAGGGCTCATGGTGGCAAGCTTGATAGCCATTCTCATGGTGAGGTTAAATCACTTAGGCCTTATGCATATACCTTCTTTGCTACATGTGCATGTGGATTTCTTCTCTTTTCATCATAATCACATGGATTTCTCATGTGTTTGGATTCTAGATTTGGACATTATGTGTTGATTTCTTGATATTTGGTCTAGATCCATTTAAATTGGTATCAAAGCTTTGATTTTGATCCACTTTCATGGAATTTTCCTAAAATTTTTTGAGTTTTCTTGATTTTCTTGATCAAGAAGGTGGGAATGGGGAATTTGGATGGTTGAATCTCTTCAAGCAACATTGTTCTTGTATTACTTCTAGAACTAGTACAAGATCACAACTAAGCAACTGCTCAACACTAGACTGAAAAAACACTCTTCTACAATCTTTAGTTGACGCTCACACACTTCTCTCTCTTCTCACTTGCTCGCACACTTCTCTCTCTTCTCTCTCTTCTCACGTGCTCGCCTTGTTCCATCCTTTTAAGCTCGGTCTTCTTGTTCTTGGCAACGGCTACTCTGGTGGTTACATCCCACCGCCTTCACACGTCAATACCGAGGTGGTACTCACAACGTGGAAGGTGGTCATACTGATTGCTCTACCGCCCCACTGAGCTACTGGGCGCAACACCTGGCATGCCCAGTGCTGGAGCTTCTGCTTTAGAACCCACAAATTTTTCCTTAAACTTCTCGAACATTTATGGGGGAGTGCAGCGCGGAATGTATACATTATCAGAGTATGTGGTGTGCTTTTGCAACCTTTTTAGTTTTTTCACCTATTCTTATATGAACACCCAATTATCAGAGTATGAAGTGTGCTCTTGGTCTGCGAAGTTTGCAGGTCGAAAACTTTCACCATAGGTTGAAGTGGGGTCTTTCCTAGAATTTTCTTTTCTGCCATTGGTATAGGCCTCCACTTGACATGTGCAGCTTCTTTGTATTCCTCCATATGTTCTAGAGGTGAGCTTTGCAACTTTTCTGCATCTGGGTCTCTAGTGCTCCACTTCTAGACACTGGCGTTGTCTGGGGTGGTTGCATCCTTGGTGGGACCATCTTTCTCCCCTCTGTAGTCTGAGAGAACAAGAATTAAGAGCATGGATGTTCCGGAGGAAGGGATTTCCTGCTCAATATGGACCTTATTCTATTTGCATTTTGAAAATACTGGGATGTTCCGGAGGAAGGGATTTCCTGCTCAATATGGACCTTATTCTATTTGCATTTTGAAAATACTGTGGTAACTCCATGTTGGCCTTCAGCAGCTCTGAGAACATCACATGAGAAGCTTCAAAAAATGGGTTATCTGTGCTGGCCCATGGAGCAGCAGAGCTAAGCTATCTTTCAGGCGCTCATTATCTTTGTTTTAGGGCTTGGTTGGTGTCTTGCAATTTTCGGACCTCAATTAGTAGCTCCCCTCGCTCCTTTCTTGGCACACCGGCCGTAGCATCTTTGTGCTTTCTATGGCAAGCTCGGCATCATCTTTCACCTTGGCAATTTCAGTTTGTAGCCTTGTGACTTCTACTTTTGCTTCTCTCAGATCCAGTTTCCACTGCAATCTTGTTTTCTGGGTCAGCCGTATCTTTTCCACCATTGGTCGTGCCTCCTCTATTTGCCTCTGGAGGGTTGTCTTGTATTCCTCATAGTCTCCGGGCCTTTCTCTTCTGAGCTCATCCTCATTTTCTAGACAGTGTTGCATTTCCAATTCCAGAGCGTTCAGTTCTCTAATTATATCCATTTCAAATTTTGTGCTCTTCTCTAATTTTCCCTTATACTCTTCTACCTGTGATTTTGCCTTGTCTCTTCTTTTATAAGCTTCTCTCATAATTTCTACATACTCCTGTGGTGGGGAGGGTGTTCCATCCTGCAATTCCTACTATAATTCTTTGTTTCTCTCTGCTAGATTTTTGGCCTCCTTCTCCCAGTGATTTTCTTTCCATGTGGTAGCCTTGAGGGCTTGCACTAGACTCTACTCATTTTCAGCTTGCATCTCTTTTCTGAAAGTACTTGGCCTAGGAGATCCCTGGCCTGTAGGCTGCTGTTGTTGTTACTGTTGTGGTTGTTGTTGCTACTCCTTGTCAGCATCGTCATCTTCATCTAGGTTGTGGTTGGATGACCTTTTGAGCTTTGCAGGCCATCTGTTCTTGTATTGCAAAATTAGAGCTTCTAAAGCTTGGTCCTTTGCTGTCTTTATTATTGTTTTTTTGGCATCCAGCGGAAGGCACAATATCTCCTCTTCCTCCTAGTTCTTCAAAGCTTGGGCCTCTGTCTGGTCGACTGCCAATGCTGTAGTGCTCTCCAGCACTTCTTCTTTCAACCCTTGGATGGTGTCATTTCCAAACTTTGGCAAGCTTTTGGGCTTGTGCTGATTCTGCCCTGAGTCTCTCCACTTGAGCTTGGAGCATATTTATCTTGCTGTGGTAAGGGTTCTTATCTTCCCTTCACTCAGCTCTTTTTGCTAGACTAAGGCATTCTCCGCCATTGCGAGTTTGTTCTATATCTCCACATTATGCTGAGCCATGATTTGTGCTTTGTTCTCCAAATCCTTGGCTTTGTTCATAGCTTTTATGAGCAGGTGATGTTGCTGATGGTTCAGGGTGCACATCTTGTGAATATTCTTAAGTTGTAGACCAATACCATGTCTCCTTGTTTGAAAATTTTGTGCTTGAGATGCCTGTCAATCCAGGATTTCCTTCTTCGCTGCACTATCTCTGCTTGTAGAGAGCTAAGTTGCCTTTCCTCCTCTAAAGCCAAGAGCTCTTGTATTCTATGCTCCTGCGACTCCTCCATTGGTAGCTTCTCTTGGATGGCTACTCTCATACTCAGCACTGCAAATTCCATGGGCATTACAGCCTCCAGCCCATATACTAGCTTGACTGGTGTTTGGCCTATTTGCGACTTTATATGACATGCGGAATGCCCACAAGGTGGAATCTAGCTTCTAGTCCCAATCATTTTTGTTGGCATTTATGATCTTCTTTAGAATTTTGGTTAGAACCTTGTTGGTGAATTCTGCCTGGCCATTGCACTGTGGGTAATAGGTTGATGATTTCTTGTGATTAATGAGGTATCTTTCCATCAACCCTTTCATTTCTTTGTTCATGAAGTGTGTGCCCTGGTCACACTGACTATCTCCTGGCAAACCATGCCTAGCAATGATATCCTTGAAGAGGAACTTTACTTCTCTTGCGGAATCTTTAAAGCTTTAGCTTTATGCCACTTGGTGAAGTAATTAGTTGCTAACAATTATGTATTCACACCTGTTGCCTTTCGTGGGTGGCTTGATTGGTCCAACAAAATCCAATCCCCACTTCATAAATGGAAACAATGGCAAAATAGGTGAGATGGGCAATCTATTTTAATCACCGGGTTGACCCATCCCGTTGATAGACATCACATTGCTTTACTTCATTGTTGGCATCCCTCGTGATCGTTGGCCACCCCACAGGCTTGCTTGCAAAAATTTTTGGGCTGTGATTCCTGCACCCATGTGTCCTCCTGTAATGTCACAGTGTGCTTCTCGTAAGACCGAAACGATCTGGGACACACCTGCGTAGGACCTGGTCTATGCCTCTTTTGTACAATGTTCGGCAATCATGGTGAAATTATGCTCCTTAAAGCAATCCTCTTCTTTTTGTCAGCAGTGTACCCTTCTGGGAATGTTCCATCCTCTAAGAACTGCATCACATCATAATACCAATTCTCCTTCACTCCTGCAATTGCTACTGTGAAGAGGTTGGTACCCGCCGGGAGTTGATCATCCACTCCATCTAGGGCCGATTCTCTAGAATCCACCAGTGTGGATAGAAAATCTGCTACTACATTTTCTTTTTCTGGTGTGTGCTAGATGGTGAACTCAAATTCTTTGTAGTAGGAGCATCCACCTTGCCATCTTTCCTACTAGGAAAGCTTTGTTCACCCATATAAATCAGGGCTTGATGGTCTACATGGAAAACAAATTTGTTTCCTAAGAGGTAGTGTTGGAACTTGTTCATAGCATAATCATAGAAAGAGCTTCTCGCTCTATTGTGCTGTAGTTCCTTTCTACCTTTGTGAGAGCCTTGCTAGCATAATGAATGGGTTGCATGTACCCCTCTTGCTTCTCTTGCATCAGTGCACTTCCCACTGCTTTGTTTGAGGCATCTACATATACATGGAATATCTCATTCCAGTCTAGGGTGGTCACCACTCGTGCAGTTGACACCATTCTCTTCAACCATTGGAATACTTTTTGACCCTCTAGGTTCCATTCATACTTTGCATCTTTCTTGGTGAGTGTATACATTGGGCTGGCCACATGTGCTAAATACTTCAAAAATCTAGCATGCCAAAACCTTACCAAGGAATCTCTCTAGTTACTTGATGTTCTCTGGAGCAGTCATTCTGGATATGGTCTCCGCTAGTAGGATCTATGGCCAATCCTTGGGCTGACACTATGTGTCCCAACAGAGTTCCAAATGTTACTGCAAAGGCACACTTGGCTGGATTTAGCTTGAGCCTTGTATCTCTGCATCTCTGTAGACAACCTCAAATGATAGATATGATTTGCCTTATCCCCAGATACATTGAAATCATCCACAAAAGCTTTTGTGAAGTTTGTCATGTAATCATAGAAAATATCTTGCACCATTCTTTGAAAAGTAGCCAGTGCATTCTTCAAGCCAAACATCATGATAATTGCCATCATGAAGACACCCCATTCAATGATGAAGGCTGCTTTCTCCTAGTCTTCTGGTGCCATTTTTACTTGGTTGTACCCATTGAATCCATCCAGAAATGAGTACATTTCCTTTCCTTCCACCTCATCCAGCAAGGAGTCTGTGAACAGAAGTGGGAAGGGGTTCGAGGTAGTTACGGCATTTAGCTTGAGGTAATCCACATAGGTCCTGATCTTCATGCTCTTTTTGGGCACTACCAAAATTTAAGATGTCCAAGAAGCTTTCTCCACTGGCACAATGAATCCTACTCTTAGTAGCCTGTCAATTTCTTCTTTAACTTGCTTGGTGTGGTTAGGGTTTATTCTATATCTCTATTGTCTGACTGGTACAGCTCCTTCCCTTAAATTGATGCTATGTTGAAAGAATTTGGGGTCAATGCCCTCCATGTCCTCATATGACCACACAAAAACATCTTGGTACTCTTTCAGTAAGGACACTAGCTCTTGCTTGAATTCTTCTTCCAGTTCCATAATACTGATCTTCACTCATTGGCTTTTCTTCTTTTTCATTTCCTAGATTCACCTCTTGTAGTCTATCCAGGACTACCTTCACAACATTTCCCTTCTAGTTCTCTTTTTGGTTTTGCACCCAATAACGGATTTCTTGCATTTCTTCCTCTTGCTCCAGATTCTGGGCCCATTCAACCTCTTATGAGGCTTTCTCCTGCATAGTTTTGCTCTGTTTGGTTCTCCTTGAGCCCTATGGTTTTGCGGAATTTGATTCTTTTTCCTTTACTTCTTTGGCTGCTACTTGCGCCTTTGTTTCTGCATAGTGCCCCATCACTTCATCTACATGTAACATGTAAAAGGGCACCAAGTCAGGATGTTCACGAAGAAGTATTCTTTGGCTGCTACTTGCGCCTGTTTCTGCATAGTGTCCCATCACTTCATCTACATGTAACATGTACAAGGGCACCAAGTCAAGATGTTCACGAAGTATTCTATCCTCTTCATTTCATCATCAAAGCCTTCTGACATATTGAATGTTTTTGCATGAACTGGCCTTTGGGTAGGTTTTACCGATCCCTTTACTTCGAAAAGGTCGACATGGACTTTTCGCTTTCCTTTTCTGGTGGAGATTTTGTTTCTGCCCCAATCCTGCTTCACTTTGTCATGTCTTACCAGGGCCTTCCCAATAACACCTGGTAGGACCCAGTGCGATTTTCAGTGGTTATGACCACTAGGTTGACCCTGAAGTCTCCTTGCTTGGCTTTTATGAGGACATTTTTTACGATTCCCTTTTTAGGAACCACCATTCTATTATCTGCCATTCTTATGTTGAATGGAATGGGTTCCCATTTGAGACCCAATCCTACTACAGTTTCTTATGTAATGACATTTACTCCGTATCCACCATCCAATAGTGCGCCATTGATGAGTACATTGGTGAGTTGAATTGTTACTTTGGCTACTTCATCATCTTTGGAAACTGGGGATTCCTCAGCTTACATTCTGCTACATTCTGGAGTTTCTTCTTCTTTAGAGTTTTTCAATTCTTTACTCAGTCTTTCAATGCATGCCATAAAGATTTTAGCCTTGAATCTTGGACATAAGTCCAGCTCTCAATAGGACTTGTCTGTCGTCCAACAACATTGACACCAATTGGTTTGCAACTAATCAGCATCCTTCTTGCTTTCTTCCAAGCTTCTTTCATTGTTGAGATCTGCTTGCATCTTTTGCAGGTTTTTGCTTGCCTTTGGTATGTCTGTGATGACTTCAAATGAGCTATCCTCCTTTTGCATTCCTTGCCTTCTTTTTATTTCCTTGGTGGTTTGAATTCTCACCTTCTCTTGTTGCTGGTCTTAGTCCACAGATGCCTTCTTGCGAGCTTTGGGTGTGTCAGGATTATCCACCGGAGTTATCACTACACTAGATTCATTAGCTTTAGTCCTTGTGACTGCCTGGATGTCTTGAACCTTGGTGAAGCAAGTCATCTCGCTACATCATGTTGGTGCTTGGGCAGATTTTCTTTGAGCTACATCAATTCCGCTTGTCTTTCTTCATCATGTTTTTTCTTCACAGCACATTCCACCTTGGTGTGCCCAGGTTGTTGGCAATAATAGCATGTGAAGGTGGTAGATCCGCTAGCATGTCCTTGGTTTCTCCTACTTGAGTAATTTTTGCGATCTCGTCTCCCATACCTTCCCATTCTTAGGGGTCTTCTTTCCGCTCCTTCCATGCTGTTCACCATGGGAACTCTATTCTTCATGTTGTACTTATAGTTCCATGTACTATGATTGTACATGTTACAGATGGTACACATGGTGGCATAGCGCATTCCTCCTTGAGGTGGCCTTCCTGTTTACATTGAGAGAAGAACACAATTTTTATGAAATTCTGAGCTTTTTCTCTTTTTCATTTCTTGCATTAGCTGCTTCACCTACAGCGTAAGTTCTCTGGGGCTCATTTTTGCCTTTGTGGATTTCTTCTTTTTGTCCTTTCTTTTCTTCACTGCCACTGGGGTGTCCTGTGAGGTGTCCTCCTCAGTTGTGTCACTTTTCTTGGGCTTCCTCTTTTGCCTTCTTTCTTGGCTTCTTTTTTCTGCCATTTTGGCCAGTTCAACCAGTTCCTCAAACTCCTCTTTAGTTTCGGCTTGCTTTATGCTGATGATCGTTGCATGGATTTTTGGCTTAAGCCCTTAGACAAACCAATCTGCAACTATTTGTATCGAGGGCCGAGATTGTTCCACCACTCTCTACCTCAAGCTTAGCAGTTTTATTGCATAGGCTTCCACATCCATGTCTTCTTGTCGAAGTTCTCTCATTTGATCACACACAGAGTTGAGTTGTAGACTTTATCTTGTGGAATCTCCCCAGAAAAGCAATTATGACCTCTTTGTAAGTCTGGAAATGGTTGTCTTGGTATCTTGATATCGACTCCGTGGCTCTATCTTTGAAGGTATTTATGAAATCTATGGATTTCACTCAGCTCTGGCTCTTCCATATCCCGACTCAGCAGAATTTTTTTGCTTCACCGTGGTATCCCATAAGGAAGAGTAGATTTCTTTCAATAGGAAGTTTCCCATTGGTTTTGTGGTAGTGGTCCCCAATAGGATTGCTAGGTGTTTCACATTGTTTTCCCTTTCAATGGAATGGCAAGATAGCAGTCCGAGGTAACGGATCAGTTAGGCAATGTCGTGGGAGACATGTAGCCACCCGCTAGAGCTTCTAGATTTAAACACCAACTCTAGTGTGGTCATGGGGACACATAGAGCACTGCTCTGTTTGGAGCTTCTCACACTCATGCTCTGCCCTCACACCACCACTTAACTCTCTCTCTCTCTCTCTCTCTCTCTCTCTCTCTCTCTCTCTCTCTCTCTCTCTCTCTCTCTCTCTCTCTCTCTCTCTCACTCACTCAAGTACACAACATATTTCTTAAGACGGTGTTATAGCGGTCCTTTTCAATGTATTGCAGAAATTACACAGAGATGAAGAAGAGAGTAACATTGTTCTTGTATTACTTCTAGAACTAGTACAAGCTTACAACTGAGCAATTGCTCAACACTAGACTGAAAACACACTCTTCTACAATCTTCACTTGGCGCTCACACACTTCTCCCTCTTCTCGCTTGCTCGCCTTGCATTATCCTTTTATCGCTCTGCTGCCACTGAGATGCTAGGCGTAACAATGATGTATGGGTTGAATAGCAAGCCGTAGTATTCAATTAGTTTCTCTAATTCTTGGTAAACCTTCATATGATAGGGATTTCAAGGTGTGGCTAGACTTGGAAGTTTTGCATATGGAGATTTTTTTGTTTACTCAAGCATTTAATTTCTATGCTAATTGTGCCTTCATTTGTGCTTGAGAATGATTTGTACAATAGCAATTGGAGTTTTTGGCTGCAAGTAAAATGATCCATTAAAGTAGGGTTTCATAAACCTAATTAGTAGTTAATTGGATCCATTAGCATCATTGGCTTGCCTATTAGCCACCAAAGTCACGTGCAATTTTTGTTAAATGGTGGCCCATACCACTCTTATGTTTCCATTTGAACAAGGATTGCCATCATTAGCTATCACAATGCTATGCATTGACACATTGAGCTTTCACAAATTCCCATTGAGTGCTCAACTTTTCCCATGGAAGCTTGCTCTAGCAAGGATTGGATGGCTTGATTGAATGCATATTGGAAAAGGCAATTGCATTGCGAAAGGGGATGCATTATGATGGATTTGGCTCATGCTTATGCTCAATGTGGATGCCTTTGTTTGTACTCTTGAGACCATGGTGAGGGGCTTTGTACCATAATCATTTGGGACAAGCAAAAGGCTATTGGATCTATGAGTTTTAATGATTGGCATGTTCTATAAATGCCATTGGTATGTGTCTCATGCTCTCATCCATTTCTATGCTTTCCATTGATTCTTGCACTATTATTAAAGCTAGTTATGTGGTGAGGGTACCTTGGCAATTGGTGGAGAGGCCAAGGGGAGAATGTCTTGAATCCGGTGTGCCATGATTGCCTTGGAAAAGTGAAGACATGGTCTCAACTCTTGCCATCGGATTTCAAACTTTGGTAAGAGGGTGAGAAAGGCTTGACCAGGAGATCGGCAAGCAAAAGATCTACACCAACTTCCCTCAATCCAATCAAGTGGCAATGGTTTCAAGGACACTTGGCAATCAATGGTTCACAATGTGGTTATGCAAGGATGCATAGTTGATCTTTTTGGTTGCATTGGTTTAGGTTTGGATTAATTGAGATCCACTTGCAAATGCAACAAAGTTATGGCAAAATTTTTCAAAAGTGAGTCAAGATGCATTGGATGCCACATGTGGTTATGCAAGGATGCATAGTTGATCTTTTTGGTTGCATTGGTTTAGGTTTGGATTAATAGAGATCCGCTTGCAAATGCAACAAAGCTATGGCAAAAAATTTCAAAAGTGAGTCAAGATGCATTGGATGCCACATGATGCTTTGGGTATGCCAGAATGCACTTGTGCAAGGGTATGTAAAGGGGATGCTTGCGGTTGACATTTGGGCATAATCTGTAGATTTTACAAAAGTGCAATTCAGTATGAGGGGTTTTAAGTTGACCCAAATTGGACACCTACACTTCATTCCCCATCCTAACACCTTCCAAACAAGCCAAACCGCATACCATTTGGAGCTATTGGTGAGCAGTTACACCCATTTTCATGAGGCAATCATGTTTTGGCAGTTTGTATACCAAAAGTGATCTTATGGACTGAACTTCATGGGTGTGTAGTAATCCTCAAATGGATCTTAACAAGCTAAATATTTCCCAAATTGGACTCTTGAGGAGGGAGTTACGGTCCACTATTGGTAAAAGCCTGTTTCATAAAAAGCAAAAATAGAGAGTATTAAGGCCCGGGTTGAACTTAAACTAATCACATAGGCTTATTCATCATCTCATTACCTTTATATAGAGCCTTAATATGTTCAAATCGGATAACCCTAGCCCCACGTTTTGGTAATTTTCTCAAAACAGTCCATTATGGCCGGTAAGCCAAAAGGCCCTGGAAGCTATCATTAGTCACATGGAAGGGGAGGAGTTAGTGGAGCATGGCAACATGGATGCAGTGGAGGAGTTGGAAGAGCAATTTATTGTGGCACTCACAAAAGAACTTCTCCATCAATGGGGCAAGTTTCAAAGGAAATTGAAGAGGAGGCAAATATGGGAGGCATTCATAAGCACACATCTCAAGGTGCACAAGCCATTCCCTCTTGCAAATTACTTGTGCAAAGACTCAATTTCAAACCACTTATGAGGTTTGAATTCATTACTACCAAGATTGGGGCTATTGAAGACCAATTGGAGCAACACCATGAAGATGCTATTGATGGTAGAATTGGTGGTATGCATGGGAGCAAGAAACCTATGCACGAGGCTTCTCATGGTGGTCATAAGGAAGGCAAGCAAGCTATGCAAGAGGCTTTTACAAGGGCTACACATGATAATCCTACAAAGAATTCCTTAAGTGGATTCATGCCAGAGGCTAGAACACCTCTCATGAGGGAAATGAAGCCTACATCTTTCCAAGCTGGTCATTCTCAACTACATAGGAAGAAACATACATCTTGGTCTACATGTTTAGAACCAAACCTTGGAGAACCTAAAATATTATCTTCACATCCCAAGGGGAACCAATCTTCTATGTTTAAAGAGGAGTTGTATGTTGATGGTGATGTGGTTGAGCATGATTGGGAACATATGTCATTCACCGAAAGGCATAGGGAAGCTCTTGATATATGGATGGAAATGCCTAATTTCATTAAGAAAGAGTACAAATTTTTTTCTCAATTTGTAAATTCTTACACGCAATTCTAAAATATTGAGGATATTTATGAAGAGGATGTTGATGCAATGCAAGCAAGGAGATATGCATTGTTAGTGCCTAATGGTGGAGGAGAAACAAGCACTTGGTTGTCCTCTAGGCAAGATTTCTTTGATATAAGGAGACAAAGAGTGCAAGCTATGATAGTCAAACCACAAGCTTATGGATCTCTTGTAAACACTTCATATGCAAATGGAGTACATGACCTTCAAGCTAATTTGCAACAACAAGGTGATCGGAGTTGTGGTTTTATTTTTAGGAAGAAGAATTCACTTCCACCTTTGATGCACCAAGAGGAGACAAGTGCATTGAGGATTCCTATGCAACAAGGTGGGACAAATGAGCTTGATATACCCATGTATCAAGTTGATGTACATGATGAGACACATAGTCAAACATTATTTTCTTCAAAGGGAGTGATTGGAGGAAGACAATGTGTAATGATTGATGTTAAAACCTCTACAAGTGAAGCCAAGAGAAACAAGGGTATTTTATGTGAATTGTTGGTACCTACACTTGGCATTCCTCTTGCTTTGAGTGGGGATAGATCTACTATGCACTCAATTTTTCAAGATTTTGGCTTGAGAAAATGCAAAAGTGGACTTCCATTCACTATCACATTTGGTCATTGTATAGAGTATGACTATGTGGGTCTTTATGCACACATTGTAGGTGTTGAAGTGGATAAGACACTTGCTGTACTTTATGGACAACAAGAATATGAAGATACTTTGTTGTTGAATCTTTATTGACAAGTCACCAGTGTATCTATGGTTAAAGGGGATACGCAAGCTGAAAATGGGGGTGATTAGACAGCTTTCATAAGTGCTTTGATTGAGGAATTTTCAGCTCATGATATGACACCACGAGATTGTGAGGACATGGTCATTGATGACATTTTGGATGAGTACTCATTTGTTGATGAGACGAATGGGATGATGACTCATTTGTTTGGTGATACAAGTGATGACCATGCTTTGGATGATCATGCATTAGAGGTTCATGGAAGATTCATGAGAATGCATTGTATGATCCATTTTCAAGTTCGGTTTGGAAGACATATGATTGCCTCTTGTTTGACTATGAAGGCTTAGAAGATGTGGATCATTATTATGAATACAAGGGAGAATTGTCTCATGACAAGATTGTCGATACATGTGTTGAGATCATGCATATATAGGTAGTACACATATTGTTCATGGAGATGATGATAGTCTTGAGGTGACATATCCTACTCCTATAGATCATGACTATCACATGGATTTTATGCATGCTCTACATGTGGATGAGGATGAAGTATTCATTGGTAGCAAACATGAAAATCTTGAGGATGACACCTATGCTTATGGGGATGCTAGTTATGAGGTATGTGCCTTTACATTTTGTGGATGCCAACATGATTCTATGATCTATGGGAGTGGAGCATTCACTTTCACATGAATTCTATGTCACTTGAGATGCACGATATATGACTATGTGGCACTCCATGGTACGCCAAATCATAGTGTGGCCATTAGTCAGGATTTCTATGAGATAGGAGGATTCGGTGCTATGATCATTGTGATGGAGTTCCTCATACTACCAAGGTGGCATTGGTTATATGTTTTGGATTTTTGGATGGGATGTTATATCTTCCTTTTGATCTAGGAGATCACACAATTGTTTCATGGTGGTTGGATGATCTACATTGTGGTTATCTATTCGACCCAAGAGGATTGGCTAGTCGCGTCACCGACATAGGCTTTCTATATTCTCTATTCGATCCAAGTACTTTGTAGCTATTGCTTTAGATTCTACATGGCTTGGATTTACATTTCGTCCATGTGGTCATAGTTGTATGGATTACCTCATCTTTGGGGCGATACTCATAGCTTTTTCATTTAACCCCAGTGGTTAGAATAATGATCACATTGTGGATGACAGGGCATTTCAAAAGGATACATTTCCATTTGACCCTAGTGGTGGGATTCTTCTATGAGAGAGATGTTTACATTTTGGGTGGATTTACTTGTGGATGAGGATGAATGGAAACCACTTTCTTAGGTGCAACAACAAGCTCTATTATGTGAGGATGTGGTTGGGCCATTCGATATTCATTATATGGGATTTTATGACTCCTACAATGGAAGATGTGCATTTCGGAAATTTCGGACAAATTTGGTAGAGGCACTTTTTGGAGTCTTCTGGTGATCTCAATGAGCTCTAATAGTGACTATGATGGTAGTTTGTGATATGTAAATGCTTTGGAATCATGCACATGTCATTTGGGGCCCATTTTGAAGTGTTTTCATGAGATATTTGCAAGTGGTTTCAACATCGACTTGGGCTGCCATAACAATCCACTATGCTTCAAGATCACTTCTTTCATGATTGGAGGGTCTGGTTCATGGATGAGGCTACTTGGAAATCTTTGGAGTATGTGCAACAATATGACATACTCGAGGTAGGTGTTTCTTGACCAAGTGGCCTGATTGGTATGAAGAAAATGGGCAATAGTTGGGATTATAGGCATGTTGTAATTTCTGGATAGTTTTGGTGAGGTCCATTGTTGGGGTCGATGCTCTACTCCAACAAGTTTCAATGGTCATCACAATGGAAGAATATGATGCCGGACATGTTTGGCTAAAGTGTATGCATCACTTGCGTCCTATTTCATGGAGTTTTCATGAATAATTTTTTAAAGGATTTCATCTACAACAAGGGCTGCCACAATAGTTCCACACACATGCATTGGAGATGAAGTTTTATGGAATTCCTTACAATTGGAGAGCATAAAGGAGGAGCTAGTGTCCACCCAAACCCTCAAAGTGTGAGGGATCCATTCAGCCTCTTTCCTAGAGTATACACTGTCAATTCTAAAAGAGCTATGTTAGGATATTGTAGACTAAAATAAGTGTACCCCACTTAGATATCCAATCCCCCCGTATCCAACCACCATTACAAGACCTTTGTGAGCTATGTTAGGATATTATAGACTAAAATAAGTGTGCCTCCACTTAGATATCCAATCCCCCCGGATCCCAACCACCATTACAAGACCTTGTGGGAGTAGAGATCATTCCATTGCCTTTTTTAGCCCCCATCAGTACAACACTCCCACCCTTTCTATCCCTATATCTTTTAATAATGTTAAAATCCCCCATGAGTATCCATGGACATTGAGAGCCCATATTGTCTAGCCATTCCCATAGCTCCCTCCTTTGCTTAGATGTATGCCATCTATACACATTCACTAACCATTACTTTTGCTACTCAGCCTCAATGATGAGAACCCTTCCATTGGGGTGGGTGGCAATCCCTAAAGGCATAAGAGTTTTGTAAATAAGATTCATCACCATTTCTAAACTTCCACAGTTAGATAAGCCGCTATTTGTCTACTGCCAAATAGGTTGTGCTCGTGGGGATAGCCTAGATTCTCTAATTTTCCTTAGCAACATGTCTTCAAAAGTCATCCTTTTTGTTGGTAACACTTAAAAAAAATATGTCACGATCAAGACATGTGTTCATAAAAAGGCTGAAAAACATGTCTAAAAATGTGTATCTACACATGTAAACTCAAGTAAGAAGAGGCATGTAGGTTTCAAAACTCAAACCTCTTCATTCAAACCCAGATGTCTAGACCACTATGCTAGATTCACCACAATGACCTCCTCCTCATCCCAATTTATGTACTCTTACATTACAAACCTATATGGCCTTAGCATTTTTAGTGTGCGAATTAAATTTTTGAAGAGAAGACTAGTTGTCACTATGTTCATCACTCAGATGGGCACATACATTGGGGGAGGATTATTTCCATCTACTCAAGAAATATTTCTAGAGGTAGAGCATATACATTAGGGAATTGTTTCACTCACGAAAGCATATACATAAGGGGGAGTAAACATGGGGTAAGATAGGGGATTATTTCCCTCTGCTTCTAGAAATATTATAGCCTCATGGGTTAGAATAGTAGAACATAATAAGATGCAAATAATCATACCTCATTGTCAACAAAGCTTAACGATAGATAAGTAAATACCTGATGAGATTCTTGGCTATCGATAGAGGACATGTCACTCTTTGATTTAGTAGAACATAATAAGAATACTAAAACTCTTTGACTGTAATAAGGAAATACCTAATGAGATTCTTGGCTATCGGTAGAGGACACGACACTCTTTAGCTGTGCCCTTGTTTCCTTCAAAGCCTCTTCATCAATGCATACTTCTCCCATGAAGCATTCTATTATGCTGCCTCATCATGGCCAATAGCTTCTGAAAAATATTTTCTATTGCTTCATAGCATTTTCTTCATCTTCCCTTAAAGGGTGCTTCATGATTCATCCCCACAAAGAAATAGAATCCCCCCACTAAATGCTAAGCCAAAACATCCCCTCCCACATCCCTTTGCCCCTTCCCAACCGCTCTGCATGGCCCTTACCTCAAAGGGTTCTTCATCTCTCCACATAGAAATAGGGTCCCCCCACTGTATGTATGCCAACCCACTCCGTACCCTCCCCCTCCCACATCCCTTTGCCCTTGTTCCACAGCTACCACCCTACAATGTCCCCTTACCACATTTAGCCTTACCATACACATTTAATGATAACACACAAGTCCTTCGTACATACATAAAAGCCTCTTTAATCCACATCCTAATGAACTTTTAGATGCTTAAGCTTATTTTGAAATCTTATCTTCATCTTTCCATCTTGTGTACCTTGTGTGTGCATTAGTCAGTGTGTGAAAGCAATAGGGGCTTTAAGGCCTTTGAACCATATCCCAGTCTCAGTATAAAAGATTCATGAGCTTTGAGGCCCATGAACTACATCGCATATTAGCCTCAATGATATGGTTTTGCCTACAACAAAGATCTCACCTTTGAGAATAGAGGCACTAGAGGGTAGCACATCACTGGTTTTTCCTCCATAATAATGTAATTTGAGGCCCATGAACTACATCGCATATTAGCCCCCTCAACGATATGGTTTTGCCTACAACAAAGATCTCACCTTTGAGAATAGAGGCACTAGAGGGTAGCACATCACTGGTTTTTTCCTCCATAATAACGTAATTTGAAACAAATTTCCTTTTTGATTAAATAGCTGGTAATTATTTTTTCCTTTTGAGTTATGTAAATAGTTTAGGATGATTTGAATAGTTATAGTCATCTAGTTGGTGAATTTTCATATTAGTGGTGCAAGCATGATGTGGGTCTACATTTAAATTTAAATTCTCTAAATCTCATGATTCATGCAAGGTTTACCTGACAAAATACCAAATTGAATATGTGAAGGAAATTCCATGCATGTGCTGTGTTGGAGTATTTTGATAATCATCTTGTAGTCTAATCAAGGGCTATGTAGAACATTGTGGTACTCTTGAAATTTTTTTACAAATGCAATGAACTAGTCAATTTTGGGTCATAGTTGCAGATAGTTTAGACAATGTAAAGTGCTTCAATGAGACGTACAATGACATGAACATGGTATAAGTTTGATGAGGGCTATGCATACATGTGCTAAAGATAGAGTTCCAACAAAGGGAGCTTCATCTCGAGGCTTCAATGATCTTGATTTAAGTCAGTTGATGTGTTGTTGGGATTGGTTATTATTAAGAGGACATAGGAAGACACTAGAGTGAGACACTAGTGAACCTTCATTTCCACCCAGCTACCCCAATATGGACACTATTTGGATGCAATATTTTTTACAAACAAGATCTGATACCATCTTTTATACCTAATAGTGCAAATTTGAATATTGTAAGACCTTACACAAGGGGAGAATTTTGCCTTGTATATAGCTTTATGTGAAAATATGTTATTTCACCATTTTGTCTTTTTTGCAACATGGCATTTCATCTCTATTACACCAATCTAAATTTGCCATGTCAGTTGGTACTGTTTTTGATCTATTATATGTGACCCTAACCTTATTATATCTCGGTGCAAAGAAGGGAGATGGAGAAGAACACTGTATATTAAAAACAAAAACAAGGTCTTTAAAAAAATATGAGTTGTACTTAATAAAAAAGTAGGGCATTCTTTTGTTTATTTTAGGTGGGTGCGAATGAGCTAGAGGGAGGTGGGGTAGTGGTCATGGGACCTCCTTTTGTTTGTCATGAGGGTGAGGTGGATCCCTTGCAACCTTCCCCTTTTCCTCTTTAGTAAGGTGGGAAGGTGGCCTTGAAATACACACTCTTCCAAAAAAATAGGGGGTGGGGTCCTAACGACATTGACCTCTTCTATTCCCTTTTCCTGGTTTAATGAAGAGTGTTGCTTGGCAAGCCATTATCTCAGCCTCCACCCCTTGGTGCAAAGATGCAAAGAAGGGAGATGAGGAGAAGAACATTGTGCATTGAAAACAAAAAGAAGGTCTTATTCTTATTTTGGGTTGTAGTATTAAAAGTCTAGGGCATCATTTTGTTAAAATTAAAATAGTAGGCCATATTGAAAAACAAAAAGAAGGTCTTATTTTCTGGGTAATAGTAGGTCTTATTTTTATTTTGGGTTGTAGTCTAGAAGGTCTTATTTTTATTTTGGGTTGTAGTCTAGAAGGTCTTATTTTTATTTTGGGTTATAGTTATTAAGAAAGTAGGGCATCATTTTGCTTAATTTAGGTGGGTGATTTGGGGGGGGAAGATCCCCCACTTTGTTTACCATGAGGGTGAGGTGGAACCACTTGAACACAACACATGAATGTAATTTCCTCCACATATTCTACTAGGTAAGCCTTGCATGAATCGTAATTTTTGGAAATTTTTGGTGAATTTAGCTTTAATGGTAGACCAATAGCATGGTTACATCACTAATATGAAAAATCACCAAGTAGATGACTATAACTATTCAAATCACTATAAACCATCTCCAAAACTCACAAGGAAAAAAGATATATGTTCCTTCTACACTTGTGTAAACCCTAAAATTTTAGACATACACTAGCAAGAGCACACAATGGAGTGAAGATAGATCTTAACTAAAGATTTGAATATAATAGAGGAGGTTGGTAAACCCATCCATATATATTTCCTAGGGTTGGTAGCTCGGCCACCCTACAAATTCTTGTCCAAATGGACCATACCACATCACTCGACCAGGGGAATATTAGACTAAAAAAGATACCATACGTCTTATCATAGCTTCTAAGCCTGTTCGAGGTCATATAGGTGCCTACTCTCGGGCCTCGCATTTGGTGTCCTAGGAAGATCTCTTGCTACCCCATGAGGGAAGTCTACAATGTTAACTCATAGTTTTATCCTTAATTATTTACTTATCCACCAAATAGCCATAAGAATTCAACCAACATACTGAATCTATGTGACATAGTGTACCATATCTGTTAGCATCTTAAGGCGCAAAGCACACTGCTTATGTATTCTCTTATTCATTCATTCAGAGCAGCAATAATATATGCAGTCATTACTGATGGTTTATTGATTACCTATTCTTTATTTACTTGTTTGCATTGTTATCTTTTAATGTTCTATAATTGATGTATGTTAACATGCATAATTGTATACGTTGGCTTTTTCGCCAACACTTTGGCGATCCTGTTGTGTTCGATTTCCATTTGAGTCTCTTGGTTCTGTTTATTTGTTAGTGTGTTCTTTTCCATGCATGGATCTTTCACTGGTTGAGCGATCATCTTTCCTAGTAGTGAAACGTGTGATTGTGTCTAGCCTTTTAGAGACTGGCAATGTTGAAATCATCCATCACAATGTGGCATCGTTGAGTTCTATCCCCATTTACGTCTAGATTATGGTCGTAGATGCCTATGCATTCTTATGCATTGATCACTGTCCCATTGAATTCCTTGCCATCCAATTAGCTAGTCATTGTGGTATTATTGATTGCATTGAATTTAAAACCATTCATTTTTCAAATGGGTTGGGTTATTATTACCACATCAACTTTTACACTGTATTCCCCGTGGGTTATTTACTTTTACACTGTATTCCCCATGCCATGTGGTTTGATGATTTTTGTCAGTTTTTCCCTTTACTGAACTCTTTGGGATGAGCAAGGGTATGATTCATGATCGTCGTGGATTGCATGACTGACTGTGCACAATGTTATGCCACTCGTCATCATCAGGAAAGACTTTGCCTCATTCCGCTGGCTGACGATAATCCCCTGGACAACACCAGCCAATATAATTCGCATCCCAAAGATGCATGGGAGGAGAATTTCATTGACGAAGAATTTGGAAGTGAGTTTGAATGCTCAGATGGCCTTGTTCATGCATGGAACTTATTAGTCTTTGGTCTCCTCCTCACGGGTCTTGGTGCGCCACTATTGCTTTGGTTTTTTTGGGCCTTGGTATTGCCGCTTTGCCACTCTGTTCGAATGGCTCATCATGTCTCCTTAAAGTATCCAAAGTTCAATGTAAAGAAAAAGGAAGATCCAAATACCCATGTCGATAATTTCAAAAATATATGGCATGCTAATGGTATGCCTCCCACTGTTCCCACAGTGACCAAGCAGAATGGTTTTAGTGGCACTTTTGATGGTGAAGCAACAGGCATGCTCAATATGGTCCCAATCATTTTCTTACCTTTGAGGCCCTTTGAGATGCTTTCCTTCATCGGTTTCATAAAGACAAAACCTCAACTTAGGTGCTGGGACAAGCTTCATCGGCTGGAATAGAAGTGGTTGCCTATGGAGGATTATGCGACCCGTTTTTGTACTCTTTGGAGTCAGGTGGATCCTGCAGATCGGCCTACTAAAGATTTAACGAGGGAATGGTTTGTTCATGGATTGCACAAGAAGCTAAAACTAGTTATTGCTTCGGTGGATCTTACGGTTGGGGACTTTGATGCATTGGTGGAAGCCGCTTGTTGACGTGCTAAGCGTAGCTTGACAAGTCGCACTTCTTAGAAGGGAAAGCATAAGCACAACTTGGATTCCTTAGATGATGACCAAGAAGCGGAGGACACTTTGGATGTGGACTCAAATTCGGATTCAGATGAAGATTCCAAGCACCAAAACTGAAAGCAGTGAAGCTAGAAGCCGGATAAGGAAGATGAACGACTGTTGGCGGTATTGGTGAAGCTTAGTTTGGTGTACCAAGTTACCCAATGAAGGTCATACTAAGGAGGAGTGTAAGCTGACCTCATATTATGCAATTTTCATGACCAACACACATAGCATAGAAGCCTATTGGTACAATAGTCATGTTTATTATCCACCACGTCGCAGGACTAGGGCAACCCAGTGTTTCTAGTAGGTGGTGCCTGTCAATCCAAAAAATGCGTATGCATTGTTGTATCGTTCTTATGGGTGTGGTAGATCTGGAGGAGTACACGGAGGTGGTTTTCATTGTTATTATTGTAAAGCCCTAGGTCACCACCGTAAGTTTGAATGTCCAGTTGTCTGGAAGCACCATCATGGGGAGTTACAACAAAATCAGGTGGAGGGGTCTACTTCTCAGGCTTTGACAATTAATATGGTTCAGATTGAGCCTATTCCGGTGGAAGATAGTCCACCAATGGGGGTGTGCTAGTGGTGACACGTTCACATGAGTCAATAATGCAAGAAAAGAATGCTTTGCCCCATGGGCAAAGGATAAACCTACGGATTGGGTGGACCAAAAGCGTGTTCATCGGGATCAAGTTTCCAAGTTAGTGTAAGAAGCATAAAAGGTGGTCTGGAGCAATCAGTAGGTCTTGTCCTAGATCCCAATGGCAAGTTTGACTTTGCTGAGGACAGAGAAGCACAATAAGGAAAGTACGATTATCATGAAGAGAGCGGGAGAGCGAGAGAGAACACACAGAGAACTAGAGAGCCAGAGAGCACACACACAAGATAAGGGGTTAATCCACAATTGTTGTGTGTTCCCCACTCGCACTTGTATATAACTATAAGTGACTGTTACAAGTGGGTACATGGTCGGTCGGACCCGCATAGCTAAGAGACAGCTATCTAACTAAGGCCCATAGCCGTTACCCCAACAACCTCCCACTTAAAGGCAATGGGCCTAAGGGGAGTGTGAGTATGTACAACAATGTACAACAATAGAAGAAGGTCACCTATCCAATACCCACCATGAGGTCTCGGCAGTGTGCAAACCTCTCTGAAGCTAGACTCTTCGTAAGAAGATCTGCAAGATTGTCGTCTGTATTATGAATCTTGACAAGCTGGATGAGCTTATCACCAAGTACTTACCATATGAAATGGTACTTGATATCAATGTGCTTTGTCTTGGCATGGAATACTCGATTCCGGGCCAACATGATAGCACTCTAGCTGTCGCAGTATAGCACTGGAATCTCCTGTAACATACCAAACTCTGCCAAGAGACGAGAAAGCCATATGGCCTCCTTTGCGGCCTCCGTGGCTGCAACATACTCTGCCTCAGTGGTAGAAATGGTAACACAACCCTGTAGACGAGAGACCCATGAAATTGCACCACCTGCGAATGTGAACAAGTAGCCTATAGTCGACTTCCTGCTCACTAGACAACCTGCATAATCAGCATCTACATACCCATGTACCGCTGAATCTGTCTACCCATAGCATATGCACATATCCTGAGTGCCTTTGAGATACCTCATAACCCCTTTCACTGCTTCCCAATGCCGTTTGCCAGGATTCGCCATGTATCGGCTCACTACGCCCACTGCATAAGCAATGTCTGGTCTAGTAGCAACCATGACATATATCAAACAACCAACAGCCGATGCATAAGGTATCTTGGACATTTCAGCCCTCTCCTCATCTGATTTCGGATTGTCCTCTTGAGAAAGCTTGCAATACGTAGGCAATGGAGTAGAAAGAGCCTTTGCACCCTGCATATGGAATCGCTCCAAAACTTTCCCAATGTATTCCTTTTGAGACAGGTAAAGCAATCGCCTTTTTCTATCTCTCTGAATACGCATGCCAAGAATATGGCTCGCAATGCCCAAATCCCAGCTCAAATGCCTTATGTAGTTCAGCTCCTTTCAAGGAATTTAACGACTGCTTACATGTCCCGGCTAGAAGCATGTCATCTACATAGATGATCAAAATAAGAAGGTTGCCATCTTCGGCCCTCTTTACATAGAAATAGTGATCCTCTTCACTCCTGCCAAAGCCCTACTTTCTCATGAATGCGTCAAACTTGTGATACCACTCCCTTGGAGCTTGTTTCAAGCCATATAAGCTCTTCTTGAGCTTACATACATGACGAAATTTCCCTTTGTCAACGAACCCCTCTGGCTGTTGCATGTATATCTCCTCATGGAGATCACCACCATGAAGAAACGCAATCTTCACATCCATTTGATACAACTCCATGTCATCTCTAGCAACCAAAGCTAAAACAGTCCACAACGTAGTCATCTTGACCACGGGAGAAAAAACCTCATCAAAATCAATCCCATGTTCTTGCTTGAAACCTTTCACCACAAGCCTGGCCTTGTGTCATCCGGTGTAAACTTTTGCTTATACACCCACTTGCATGGCAAGACTTTATGCCCATCCGCCGCCGGCAAAGGCACCAAATCCCATGTGCCATTCTTCTTGAGAGATGCCATCTCGCTCTTCATGGCCAACTCCCACTTAATCTTATCTGCCCTCTGCATAGCCTCTTTGTAGCATGAAGGCTCACCACAATCAGTCACCATAAGATAGTCCAAACTTGGCTGAAATCTGTCAAGAGGATGTGACGGCCGAGTACTCCTCCTCAGCTGAGGGGCAGGCTGCTCATGTGAGACTCGTTGCCCATCAAAACACAGCTATTCTACATCATTATATGGCTGAAATTGTGGTACATGTGGACCTGTGGGTGGCTGATCTACCTGACCACCATCCAATACATTTTCAGGCTGAACTGGAGATTGTACTACCTCCTGCTGTACTTGCCTAACTGGCTGTCCAATGTATGTGTCCTCAAATATGGTACGTCTCACCACTTCTGGTCTATCAGCTGATCTTTTTGGCATAGAATGCTCTTTGAAGACAACGTCATTTCTGCGTACAATTTTATGATTACTAGGATCCCAAAGTCTATATCCCATCTCTCCCTCCTCACCATAACCAAGAAATATGCATTTCTGTGCTTTTGGATCTAACTTGTTGCGATCCTCTCTGCGTATGTTCACGTACGCATCACAGCCAAGCACACGCAAGTGTTTATAAGACAGAGGCTTGCCTATCCACATTTCTTCAGGCACCTTGTAATCCAAAGCACGATGAGGGGAACGGTTTATTAAATGTATAGCAGTTTTCACTGCCTCAGCCCAAAACCCATGAGATAAAGCAGCATGTGACAACATTGAACGGACTCTATCCTGTATAGTCCTGTTTAACCTCTCAGCAACACCATTCTGCGATGGGTTGTGAGGTGGAGGGAGTTCCCTTTTTATACCTTTCAAAGCCAAGAAGTCATCAAACTCTTTCGACACATACTCACCTCCATTGTTAGATCTAAGACATTTCAATGACCTACCTGTTTGATTTTCTACATATGCAAGCCATATCTTGAAAGTCTGAAACACATCATCAAGTATGGCATCATACACACATCTGTATGTACCAAATCTAACGGCAAGAGCTTACGCATAAGCTTCTTCTTGTGAGGAAATTGAACTTGCTTCCCATAAATGCAATGTTCACAATCAGCAAATTCAGAGCCACTATACACAGGCAAGTAGCCACAACGAGATAAGATTTCCATTCCTTTCTTGCTCATATGTCCCAACCGGCAATGCCACAACACACCTGTTAGCAGCTCGGGTGATAGCATGAGCTGAACCACATGAAATAGTACAATAAAGAGGGTATAGGGTATCAACCAATGATCCCTTTGCCATGACCAAAGACCCTTTACAGATTTTCCATTTCCCATGCCCAAAAGAGAGTGCATGACCACTCAAGTCAAGCTGACTAGTACTGATGAGATTCTTCTTTAGCTCAGGTACATGCCTTACATCATGAAGTGTAAAAATACGTCCATGACCAACCTGGAGATCAATATCACCAATGCTTGCAATACATAGCTCATGATCATCTCCAAGAAAAACCGGTCCCATGTCACCTGCCATGTATGTCGTGAACCACTCACGATGCGGAGTGACATGAAACGAAGCTCCCGAGTCAATGAGCCAAGTATGCATAGCAGTGCCCATGCTAGCTAGCAAGTGCTGGTCATCACATGAGAAGACATATAAAGTATCTCCTATTCTGCTACATACTCATCCACTGTGTCATCAATCTCCTCAATGGTAACACCACCTTGGCGTGTCACACCTCTATCATGAGAACCTGGAGAAGTGTATGAAAGAGCATTTGCTTCAACTTTGCCCTTCTCTTTGTCCTTGTCCTTCAACTTTGCCCTTCCCTTTGTCCTTGTCTTTGTCATCGTCCTCTTTCTTATCCTTTGACTCCACTTTGCCTGCCTCTTTGTCAGCCTACAACTTATGACATTGACTCTTATAATGCCCTTTTCTCTCATAGTAAAAGCACACAATGTCCTTTTTAGATCTAGATTTGCTTCTAGACTTGCCTCTTTTTGTCTTTGTCTCTGTCCTGTTGTCTACCTCTGACATTTATAGCACTTCTAGACTTGCTTCTAGACTTGCCTCTTTTTGTCTTTGTCTCTGTCCTGTTGTCTACCTCTGACATTTATAGCACTAGAGGCTTTAGAACCTGCTCTATTCTGCCTATTCATGTCCTCCTGCATGATGGCACCCTCTACATCAGCATAGACCTGCAAATGATGAGAGATGCTAGTGGCCGTGACAAATGTATCCCAACAACTGGCTGACCAAGAGCAATGATGACTTAACCTCATCATCCAAATTCAGCCCATGCTGAATGACATGACTGAAAGTCTTATTAAACTCATTCAAATGAGTCAATACAGATTGCCCTTCTCTCATTTGCAATTGCACAAGCTTCTTCAACCAAAAAACTTTGCTAGAAGCGCTTTGTTGTGCATACAATGTCACTAATCTCTGCCATACATCCCATGTAGTGTTCTCATTCTGAATGTTCATAATGATGTCATCGCAACATGTCAACATAATAGTGGCTTTAGCAAGTGTGTTTAGCCTCCACCATTCAGCATATGTCATAGACGTAGGCTTCCTGTCTTGCTCTTGAATGGGAACATATTGCTCCTTGAGATACAATATGTTCATGCATTGTGTCTACCACACATCAAAGTTGAAGTTCCCTCTAGCTTCTTAATGTTCATCATAGATGACGAATTTGTCCCATAATGTCCAAACAACAACAACAACAAGTTAATGATGCTCAAATGCTTAGCTCCTTGCAAGCAATCAATGCCGCAAAAGAGTGAAATGCACTACAAGTGCACAACTTGTACAACGACGAGTGCCCCCAATCAGCTACGAATATAACCTGTATCTGTCACTCAAAGAGAGTACCTCCCACTTCAGATAAACATCTGATACATGTGTCAAATACACAAGACTCTGAGCATAAGTGTCCAAGCAAGAAACCGCAAAGCGACGGTTCACAAACACTTGCTCAATGCTAACCAAACAATAGCAACCTATTTGCATCCATAGCACAAAACAACAATTGTATACATCAGCCCAATGACATGTGAAATGACCAAACATAAGTGCAAACGATCCTCTATCTGCAGCTCAGATAGGCATCCAGCAATCGTACATATCAAAAACAACCAAACATCCGGAAGCGAGCTGTTTTGACACATAAAGCAAGATGTACACTCAAGCTTCCAGCTGAAAACTGATATGTTGCTGTTCACGACGGCTGAAAAACGGGCTGCTCGGCTCTTTCTCTGACGCGCGATGCGGAATGCCTACTGCTCTCCAACGCACGGATCTTCCATAGCCAAAGCTTTGATACCAGTTTGAAGAGAGCGGGAGAGCGAGAGAGAACACACAGAGAACCAGAGAGCCAGAGAGCACACACACAAGATAAGGGGTTAATCCACAATTGTTATGTGTTCCCCACTCACACTTGTATATAACTATAAGTGACATAAGTGACCGTTACAAGTGGGTACATGGCCGGCAGACTGTTAAGATTCTAGAAATGGGATTGATCATGGTGAAGGACATAGATTAAGCAACATAATTAAGGTGGATTAAACCACACTAAAAACTCCATGAGAGAGAGGAAGATTGCACACTCAACAATAGCTCTATTCCCCTTGTATATCACAACAATGAACCATACAATGATATAGGCCCTCTAGCCTTATCCCACTTTACATGTCATCATCCATGTGGCAACTCTTTTTCCACTCTTTTGGTCAACACTCACACACCATACAATGTTACATGTGGCATTCCTATCTCACCACAATATCTTGCACCTCTAGGGTACTTTCCCACATACACAACACCGTGATTATATCTCTCAACACCCCCTCTTAATCGATTATATCACAGTGTTCCACAACTCACCCATCATCCATCACCCATATCAATGTAGCATTGCACAAACGCAATCGCTACCTCTCAACACCCCCCCTCAATGATACATTGGAGTGTCCATCAACCAAACATGTGTGCCCGTGTCTACCATCTTAGACACCTAGTCCATTTTGAGTCAACTTGCTCACAATGGAACCATTGAGTCCGATTTGAACATGGAAGTTCGGGTAGGAACCAACCCATGCGCATGCACCTCACATGTGCATCGCTCATGCACACATCACAAACAACCATTTTGAGCTTCTCGGTGAGCTCGCGGGCATGGTTACCCTCATACCATGGGTGAATACATATCTCGTTTTGAGCACGCAAGCTCGGGCACGGTTTGCCCTCATATACATGGGTGAAACAAATACAATCCTTTTTATGTGTGTGCAAGGGCAGGGCACCCATCAAATCCAATTGAGAGAGAGAGAAAAAATTCCACGGCTTTATTTTTACAAGCCGATATTTGCCTATTATTTCAAGGCATAGGAGAGATACAACCACATTTTGGGAAATAAATTTTGAGCTCTCCCATGGTGCTTTTACATGTGACCACCGTCAAATATGGATACCATACATGTGGTTTTCCATGACCATAAAACAAGGGCTAAAGTGGCTATGCACCATAGAAATAATGTGGCTAAGGGTCGATTTTTGAGCCACGCATTTTTTATTTAAAAAAATTTTAAAATTCTAATGCGTGTTGAATGCGCCTCTGTGCACCGCGTTGAATTTCCTGACACCTTCCTCTCGACTGCTTTTGAACTCGGCTACTTCTGCAACAACAGCTATGGCGGGTACCCTTGCTGCCTTCTTGCTACCTTCTTGCTGCTTGTGGCTCTGTGCATCGCAAGCCTCTCTCTTGCACGAGTGTCACCTCTCACTGCCACTGGGATTGCTACCCATTGCCCAGCATTGCTTATGCTTTCCGATGCCAACCCTACCCTGCTCTTTCCTTGCATGCGCCCCTTTGCTACCTGCGCAGTGCTGCAATTGTCCTTCTTTCCGATGATGAAGTTGAGCAGGTGATGCATGCCTTCGTCCTCTAGCCTCCATTTGTTGCTGCTTGGTGATATGTTGACTCTCGACCGAGCAGCACAGGTTGTTGTGCTACCCTCTGCAAAAACTGTATGCTGAGCTCTCTGCTCCATACGTTATTGATCTCCTCCAGAGGGTGTCACAGCTGCATCTGTTGCAACTTTCGTCGTCCTCTCAATGTGCCTGCTTTCTTTCTCTGCTACTGTTTTTGCTTTAGCTGTGCTTCGTCTCTTAGCCCTAAAGTCTGCTAGTTGTAAATTAGCATCTAGAGCCCCATCACTCTAGTGCTTCTCTGCTTCTGTCTTCAACTGTGTTTGTGCTTCATCTTTATGCTGCCGGTTTTCTACAGCTCATCTTAGCCATAGCTGTCCGTCTGTCGCTACAGCTGTTTTGCCGCCATCAACTCCTCTACTGATGGCGCTTGCAATTTATCAAGACTGCAAGCTTGCATGTGCTTTTCTCAAAGCTTCCATTGGAAGCTTGCTTCAACTTTCTTGATAGGCCTGCGTTCAGGCTGGATTCTAATAGCCATCAATATAGCCATTGTGAGCTCCCATTTGAGCTCCAAATATGCATGCATCCATTCAAGTTTCAGTCTCTTTGCCTCTTCTAAACCTCTCTCATTGAGGCTTTTCCCATAGCCATCAACATGGTCTTTCATGAGCTCCAATCTTCATGCTCCTCCTTTGTGCATGCAACCACTCAAGGGTGCTTCGCCATTTTGGTTTCTCTCAAGAAACCAAGGTGCATAAACATGTGGAAACTGCCAAGGTTTCCATCCCCTTCTTTGCTCTCCTTCATTGAGCAAACATCAACAAGTGCATCTTCTTCTTGATGCACACACATGTGAACTCCATTGAGTCCACCATCTCACTTGCCATCATCTTGACAGGCATGCACCTCCTCCACTCTTTGCCCAAATGCAAAGAACCATGGGATCTTCACATCCCTCAAATCAGCAACCCTTCTTCCATGCTCAACAACAAAAACTTGAGGCAAAACCGCACTTTTACCTTCACAAAACTTTGTTGGCAGCTTCTTGTTGATGATGACAGAAATTTTTGTCTCCAACTCCATTTGCATCTTCCCTTGATGCAAATCTTCTCTTTGTTGCAAAACTCCATTTGCAACTCTCTTGGGCAGCTTCTTTGATGTTTGATGAAGACTCCATAGTCTTCATAATGCTGAAATCTTGATTTTCAGCTTCATAGGCAGCTTTGAACTCCTCTAGAAAACAATAATAGAGTGTGCATAAATTTTTTTTAAATGAACCATAATAACATGCTTAATCAAACAAACACACAAACAAGCTAATATACATAATAATCACCATAACCAAGAGCCCATTTGGCTCTGATACCATGTTAAAATTCTAGAAATGGGATTGATCATGGTGAAGGACATAGATTAAGCAACATAATTAAGGTGGATTAAACCACACTAAAAACTCCATGAGAGAGAGAGAGAGATTGCACACTCAACAATAGCTCTATTCCCCTTGCATATCACAACAATGAACCATACAATGATATAGGCCCTCTAGCCTTATCCCACTTTACATGTCATCATCCATGTGGCAACTCCTTTTCCACTCTTTTGGTCAACACTCACACACCATACAATGTCACATGTGGCATTCCTATCTCACCACAATATCTTGCACCTCTAGGGTACTTTTCCACATACACAACACCGCAATTATATCTCACAAAATGGACCCGCATAGCTAAGAGACAGCTATCTAACTAAGGCCCAGAGCCGTTACCCCAACATATCATTCCTTCTTCTATGAAGCCTCATGAAGGCCAAAGTAAGAAGCAATTGCGAATGGCCTAGGAAGAATCCGACCTCTGAGAGGAACTAACAAAGGATAAAGGAGGCCGGAGAGTGCCAGTACACACCGGATGTGTGAAAGAAGTCCAGTTGGATGAAGGAGGCTGGAAGGTGCTAGTTTGAATAAGATCTGGGAAAGCTATTGAGTTCTTGATGTCACTTTACCAAAGAGGCGTGAATAGAAGTCAAAGGAAGCAAAAAGCTTCAGCCAGATGGGGAAGCAGACCCCGGAGACGATAAGTCAATCAAAGCAACATGATACTATCCACCGCCGACAGTTTGGAAAGAAACAATTTGGATGTGGAAAGATGGCACCCTTGGAGTATGATCTCTGGGAGGATTTGAAGAGTATCAAGCTGAATCTGACGCTGGATCAATTGCTATCTTTAGTATCCAATTTCTAGACAACTCATCCGAAAGCTTGAGGGAGAAGATTATCTTATTGAGGTTCTAAGCACAGTGGTCTATGCTCCGGAAGACAAAGAGGATCAATTTGATTTTAAAGTCCAGCTAACTGCGGATTGGGATGAGGAAATTCCAGAAGTGGTAGTTCAGATTCAAGGTAAGACAATCAAGGGTGTGGTTCTTGATGGTGGTAGATCTGGAGTAAATGCTAGGATAAAACCTGCCAGGAATTGGGCATCCTAGAAAAATAATTAGAACAGGCTCCGTTTCTCATCTGAATAGTAGATCAGCGAAGAGTGAAGCCGCTTGGTTTACTTCGAAACTCCGAAATC
This sequence comes from Cibotium barometz, assembly GCF_041138505.1. NCBI lineage: Eukaryota > Viridiplantae > Streptophyta > Polypodiopsida > Cyatheales > Cibotiaceae > Cibotium > Cibotium barometz. Next base: position 25,022,799 of record NC_141062.1, on the reverse strand, counting down.
TAGATAGCAGGATGTGACTTCCCAATTACTTTCATTGTGCTGAAGATGGAAGGAGTTGTTAAATCTTACCCATTTTGTTAGGTAGACCGTAGTTGAGGCAAGCAAATATTCAACACAATTGGGCAACTAATCAGATTACAATCTTGAACCGGAAGAAGAAATTCCATGTACAAGTGGCATCCTGTTATATGTTACAAGAATCTATGTGCCCAGTTTATGCTAAAGGATTTAAATGCATGGAAGGAGTTGAAATGGTTGGAAGGAGTTGATGTGGATGAAGAGGAAGAAATCCTTAACCAAAATCCATATTTAGTATCACTGTTGAAGTGGATGTGGATAAAATTGTTTCCCATTATAGTCCAACTCTGGATATGGTCCAGTCTTCTACATTGGAGAGTACTGTTTTAGATGATGCGGGTGTACTGGAGGAAGTTCAAGATCTCTTGAGGCAAAAGAAAATCATGAGAAAGAAATGAAGCACAACTGCAGGGTGACAATCGATGAGTTGGAAGACATGAATCTAGGTGATGCGGAGGATCCAAAGATGGTTCGCATGTCAACGGTAAGTTGAATGCAAAATTTAAACAAAAACTCTAGAAATTATTAAAAACATATGTGGAGTTATAAAGATATGAAGGGAGTTAATCCTCATTTTTATCAACATCACATCAATCTTAAGGAGGATGCCGTCCCCCCATCAAGCAATAGCGGTACCGGATGAACCCGAATTATGCAAAGCAGGTTAAGGAGGAAATTGAAAACTAGGATTTATATATCCAGTGGATAAGGTGACTTAGCTATTGTCATTAATAGTGATTGTGCTGGAAAAAAATTGAAAGCTCCACATTTTTGTGGATTACTGGAAGCTCAATGCTGCAATACAAATAGATCCTTTTCCACTTCCATTCATAGATTCAGTGTTAGATGTTGTTTCGCAGGCCATGAGATGTATTCTTTCTTGGCCATGAGATGTATTCTTTCTTGGATGGTTTTAGTGGATATAATTAAGTCCTGATGGCCATGAGATGATTTCTTTCTTGGATGGTTTTAGTGGATATTATTCTTTCTTGGATGGTTTTAGTGGATATAATTAAGTCCTGATGGCTTGAGATGGTCAAGAAAAGATAGCTTTTGTTAAAGAATGGGGAGAATTTGCTTCCAGTGTGATGACATTTAGTCTAAAGAATGCTTCAGCAACATTTCAAAGAATGGTTGAGGAATGGTTCAAGAAATTTTATATGATTACTTGGTCACGTTTATGAAAGTATTCTTGGATGATTTTAGTGTCTTCAGTAAAATGGTGGAGCATCTCTTGTTCTTGACACTCTATCTCGAAAGTGCCGAACCGCCCGTCGTCTGAGTCTCAATCCAGCTAAATGTGCATTTTTAAATTCCTTTTCACATTCAAATTTTGATTTTTTTGGTATCCCAATACCTTTTCCATAAAAACCAAAAATATAGTGACTAGGCCATGCACGAAGTATAAAAGAAGCTCCATCTCGCCCTCATTTGGACCCAAGTTCACATGCGTATTCAACATACATGGAGCCCATGAGTGCTATGAACCTTTAAAATTTTATCAATTTAGGTGAGAAAACATTGTTCCCATGCACTCGTTGTTGCAAGTACCAAGTTGCTCGACGTGGAAGAAGAGTGGAATCCTGTTAGGGCATGTAATGTCAGGCAGCCAAAATTGTGGTGGATTCCAAGACAGTGGAAGTAATTAAGGCTTTATTGGCACCCCGCAATATCAAAGCATTACAAAGATTTATGGGTAAGATTAAATGGGATAATCGATTCTTATGGTATTTGGCGGATGTGGTGGCTAATACGATGTATCTTCTTACAAAGAAAGACGTTTCGTATGACTGGATGGATGCCTATCAACAATCTTTTTGGTATTTACAAACCTAATGTTGGTAGTCGCACCAATTGTTCAACCACTAGATTGGTCTAAACCATTCCATGTCTTTGTAGACCTCTTTTGTTGTGTGAAGAAGAAGAATAGTTTTCAGCCTCTCAGCTTGTGTGTTCTCTTCTAGGGTTGTGCGAGTGTGTGTATGCTTGCAAGAGCTCAAGTTCTCTTCTCCCTTGCATTTTTTCATGGTATTAGAGCCTGGTTCATGCTAAGGGCTGAGCGGCAAGCAAGAGAAGAACATGAAGCGGTACGAGGGTAAGAGCTTCATCTACTCTTCTCCCTTTGTGTTGGCTACTATACCCTTGTCTCGGGAGCTCTTTGAGAGGCACCGGCAAATGAACTCCGATTGAGGAGCTTTATTTGTGGGAGGAGAGCTATAGGGCAACTCTCCTATATTTGTTGGACTTCAATTTTTGGGTCGAAAACGCGTTTTGGGCGTGTCTGGATCTCCGTTTTTTAGTTCATAGGTGTTCACAAGCACTACGGGTAAGTCTCGATTCTTTGCAGAACTCTGTTTTTGGAACTGCAGGAAGGGCAATTGGTTGTGCAGACACTGTGTGTACTATAAAGAGGTCTCAAAGTTGCCCATTGGGTGTATGTATGTAAATTGAGGTCACTGGTTGTAATAGTTTGCGTGTAGTATAGTACTGCTGCAGAGAATACAATAGTTTGTGCAAGTCAAACAAGAGTGCTATTTTTGGTAAAATTTTATTGCAGACAAGATGTCAAATGATGGAATAAACCAGTTTGTTTGCAGAGAAGCTTGACAAGAACAACTTCCATGCTTGGAGGTTTAGATTGACCAATTTCCTGATGGGAAAAGGTTACTGTTGGAACTACATTGAAGGTGAACATGAGGAGGCCCAACAGCTGCTGCTGCTGCAGATATAAAAGAGTCCAAGAATTGGAATCAAGGAGCAAGGAAAGTCATGTATTGGCTTTCTATCAGTATACAGGACACTATGATTGGGCATATACAAGATACCAAGCCACCTAAGGAGGCATATACAAGATGCCAAGCCACCTAAGGAGGCATGGGATGCCTTGGTGAAGCTGTATGAAACCAACACTAAGGCATGAAAGATTCAGCTGAAGAATGAGCTTCATACTGTGGGAGAATGAGCTTCATACTATGGGAATATGTCCGCCGTGAATGATTATGCTTTGAAGATCAAGTGCATTGTGGAATCCCTTGCATCAATTGGTGTTTCTGTGGATGATGATGATAAGGTGGAAGTGTGTCTGCGTGGTCTCGGGCCACAATACAAGGCATTTAAGATGTCTATTCAGACTCGAGAGAACATTCCCACCTTCATAGAAATGGTGTTAATGTTGATCATTGAAGAGAAGAACTTGGATGAAGATCAACAGTCTTCACAAAACAAAAACACTTCACAGAAGCAGGCCTTCTACACAAGTTCATGTAGAGGACAAGGTAGAGGTTGTGGACGTAGCCAAGGTGGTGGCCGAATAGGTAATCAGAATTATGGTCAGTAGTAGCAACAATCCTAAGATTCACAACACACAGGTGGAAGAGGCGAGTTTAGAGGCAAGGGGAGTCAACGAGGTCGTGGTAATTGGCAAAGGCAGCATAATGATACACAAGGTTGTTTTTACTCTGGTGGTAAGCCTGGGCATGTGCAAGCAGATTGCTATGAGAAACAGAGTGACATGCGAAATGAAAAAGTGCAGTAAAACAATTTTGCATCCTCTAGCATAAATAATGAGGATAATGAGAGGTTGTTTGTTATGCAACATATGGTTAATGCTGTGTCTGGAAATGATGTAGCAGCATGCAAGGATGATGTATGGTATGTTGATTCAGGTTCCTTGTACCACATGACAAGTCATGGTGAGTGGTTGAAGGAAATGAAGAGTCTTGAAAGACCAGGTTTTGTTAAAACAAGGGATGACACTGCTCATCCGATTGCCCATGTTGGGGATGTGCCATTGTCTATGCAGGATGGTAAGGTGAAGTATCTTGCAGATGTACTGCATGTTTTAAACATTACAAAGCATCTGGTTTCTATTGGCCAGATGATTGAGCAGGGTTTGCAAGTTCAGTTTAGGGGCTGTTATATAGAAGACTTTAAAGATAAGTGTAGGTTGGTTGCAAAAGGCAACAAAGTGGGCAGAATGTTTACATTGAATGTAAATATTCCTAAAGTGAGTGCTACAATGTTTACAAGTGGTTCAGGAGTTGTTGTTTGCAGATACAGACATTTGGCATAAGAGAATTGTTGTTGCAGATACAGACATTTGGCATGTCAATGTGCAAAGAATGAAGAAGTCTATGCAGACTAAACAAATTGTGATAGGGCTACCTAAGTTTAAAGTTGAAGGTATGCAGAAAGTTTATGAAGTATGTCAATTTGGAAAGTAAACAAAACATGTATTTCCACATGGCAGAAATGTGAGTAGGAATGTACTAGATGTAGTGCATTTAGATGTATGGGGTCCTGCAAAGACTATGTATATGGGTGGCTGCGCAGGTACTACGTAACATTCATTGATGACCACACGAGGAAAGTGTGGGTGTCTATGGGTGGCTGCGCAGGTACTACATAACATTCATTGATGACCACACGAGGAAAGTGTGGGTGTACTTCATGAAGGAGAAGAGTGAAGTGTTCACTCATTTACAAAATTTCAGAGTTATGGTGGGGCTGAAAAATAGACAGGAAAGCATGTGAAGCACCTAAGGTCAGATGGAGGGGGAGAATACTTCTCCAATGAGTTCTCTGAATTCTTACGGAAGAATGGCATTTAGAGGCAATTTACATGTAGATACACTCCGCAACAAAATGGAGTTGGCGAGCGAAAAAAAGGCACATTACAGAGATAGCACAAGCATTGATGGGGCTGAGAAGAATATGCCACATAGCTATGGGCCTGAGGCTATGTCTAAAACAGTTTATATCATGAATAGGACTCCTACTACCAGCCATACATGATGTAAAGCCAGAGGAGAAGTTTATTGGCAAGAAACCTGATTTGTCTCACTTGAAACTTTTTGGATATATTGCATATGTGCATGTGCCAGATGAGTTACGTACCAAGCTGGATCTAGAAGCAGAAAAATGTGTGTTTATTGGGTATTCCCTTGAGCAAAAGGGATATAGATGTTATAATCCTACTACACATGAATTGAGAGTAAGCAGGGATGTTGTATTTGATAAGATGAGTAGCTGGTATACTGTTGAAAAAGATGATATTGGGGTTAAATGTAAGTGGAAATATGGCTACACAGAATGCAAGTCAGCAATCAGAGTCATTGAGTGGACCAGGAGAGTCCTCATCCAATAGTTCTGTTGATAGACCATGGAGTGGTAGGCTGCGTCATAATACCAGTCCTGAAAAGACTGTTGGTACATTACATAAAGGCAAAGAGAAAGTGGTTGATCCCCTTGGTATGCCTAATATTTATGCACGGCATTCTCTTGTTGATGGAGATTCTAGTGGCTCAGAGATGAGCCTTGATGAGGAGCTTGGGATTCCAGCAATGAGGACACCTGGTGTGAAGAAGGCTATGGAAGCCATGAATGCAAAGTTATGAAGATCTGGAAGAGTCAAAAACCTTGTGCAAAGGTTGACTTATGATGGTTATGTGGCACATCACTATACTTATATGGCAAAAGTTGTGCAGGTTGTAGAACCCACATGTTTTGATGAGGCTCTTGGAAATGTGTGTTGGGAGAAAGCTATGGATTAGGAGATAGATGCATTGTATGGAAATGAGACTTGGGATTTGGTGCCATTGCCTGAAGGCAAGAAAGTTATTGGCTGTAAGTGGGTGTATAAGGTGAAACATAACAATGATGGTAGCATAAGCAGGTACAAGGCTAGATTGGTAGCCAAAGGATATGCGCAGACACATGGGATTGATTATGAGAGGAGACATTTTTCCCAATTGCAAAGATGGCAATTGTGAGAGTTATGATTGTAGTGGCTGCAACTAAAGGCTGGTTTTTACATCAGATGGATGTAAAAAATGCATTCTTGCATGGTGATTTACAAGAAGAGGTGTATATGGATCAGCCACCTAGTTTTGAGGATACAAGTCACCCAGAGTATGTGTGCAAGCTTCGTAAGGCCTTGCAAGCTCCACAAGCATGGCATGACAAGATTGCTGAGTATCTTGACACTATTGGTTTTCATATGGCAGATGCAGATCACTCTTTATATGTGCGCAAGAGTGATAAGGGTATTGTGATCATCACCATTTATGTAGATGATCTTATTGTTGGGGATGACAACTTGGATGAGATTGAGCATGTGAAAATTCTTCTCAAAAGGAAGTTTGAGATGAAGGATTTGGGAGATCTGAGATCATTTGCACACTTGAGGGTATTTGGCTGTCGCAAAGACAGTATGCATTGGACATGTTGTCCAAGTATGGGATGGTTGATCGTAAGACAATCTTGGTGCCATTAGATCAAAATGCAAGCTTAGTGCAGATTCAGGTTTTCTGTTGGAGGATCCCACTATGTACAGGAAGATTGTGGGGAGTTTAATCTATGTCAGGATTAGCAGGCCAGATTTGAGCTACACTATTGGCTTAAAGAGCTAGTTTATGTAGGTTCCATGCAAACCACATCTTGACAGTGTCCAACGCACACTTCGGTATTTGAGAGCCACTGTTGATTATGCATTGTTTTATGCAGCAGGTGTACCATTGGAGCTATATGGGTACACAGATGCAGATTGGGCAGGTATTATCTCAGACAAGATATCTGTTAGAGTGAATTTATGTTTTCGTTGGGGAGTGCTGCTGTGACATGGAGCAGCAAGAAGTAGCCCATAGTTGCCTTGTCGAGTACAGAGGTAGAGTACAGAGGAGTTGTGGTGGCAGCATGTGAGGTAGCTTGGTTACGCAAGCTACTTGTTGCTGATTTGGGGTGTGACAATCTTAGCATCATACAGTTGGCCAGGAACCCATTTTTTTATGTGCAGACAAAACACATTGAGGTGCATTACCACTTCATTAGGGAGAGAGTCTTGGCAGGCGACATCGACTTGGCCTACGTCAGCACACAGGATCAGGTTACTGACATCTTCACGAAGGCCTTGGGAGGTGAGAAGCTCTGTAAATTTCGAGATATGGTTGGAGTTCATGAGCTGGAGAGTTGAGCTTGAGGGGGAGTGTTGAGATATTAAGATCAACATGAGCTGAGCTTGAGGGGGAGTGTTGAGATATCAAGATCAACATGGGCTGACACTCACGAGATGCCTTCATGACCACCGTCGACATTTATATCACTGGCGAGTTTGGTTGGCATCAACATATCTTCGCCATAGATTCTACAGCTGGACTACACCGACTATGTGAGGTCCCTATCCCCATCGCACAACGAATTCAGGGGTTCTAGCAGTGGAAGTAGCATTTCTTACGCAGGGCAGGGTCTCACACTCGAGGCCTTACCCATGGATATCCAGACAAGATACTAATCCATCGGTTCTTCCAAAACTGATCCCGAAAAAACTTCCCTTGCCCGGAAAGCACGAGCGATTCCTCCAGGATAACTTTTCTCTAACGTAGTCAAAAGCCTTACTAACTGAACTGATCTGACCAAACTAGTAAGTCCCAAGTCAAATCAGGGAAAAGATTGCACTTGGATCATAGAGACCAACGCTTTTTTCCTCATTGAGAGGCACAGCCGTTGATTCTTTTTCATAGAACAATTTTTGTCCGGGATTTACTTCATCTATCGTACCATAAGAGAATTGAGCCTTAATTTAAGGATCCATCAGTCCAGCCTAACCCCATCCAGTCCCATGGGTTAGCCAACCGCCCAACCACTGTAGTGATGGGATCCAATTAAGAATTTGGTTAGGTTTTGTTCTGGGTACCAGGGAAAAGAGTTCCCAGGTCCCCTAGCCAGATATTCATGCAAACTTAAAACTAGTCACACCACTTACACACCCAATATGAAATTCCCTTTTTCTCTGCATCAGCTATCTTTAAAACAATCATTTAATGAAACCATTGTGTCACTGATCACAATCCTCAAAATCTTCGGTTGAATCCTTATTTCCAATCATTCCTTGATCGGTGTACGTATGCATCATTGGCAACCAAAACGCTCACCACTTGTTCAGGGGCCTTTTCGATAGTTCCTAGCTCATAGTAACCGGTAATATATTCACATATCAAAATGGAATCTCCATTGAAGATGAGCAAGATCAACATCCATATAAAAGAGCCATGGACTCATCCGTTGAGGACCAGCAAGGTCAACCAACCAAATCCATGCCCGAATTAAAAAAACAACTCTTACGCCTTGTTCCAATATCTTCCCCGACATACGTGTGGGTACCTTCGACGACCCAGAACCCGAGCACCGTATGGTCAGCACCCTCTAGGATCCTTCGCAGGTCACCTAGCGCTTCACTCATAGGCCGCTTCCTTGGTCCCTCATCCACTGTACCAGAAGCTCACCATTTAAATCAAACCGAGGCTGGTCAAGACCTCGGCCGACCTTGCTACGCGAGACGTCCTCTGTTGACTCTCCATCACAGCAGTTGCAACTTTACCAGATAGGTCTCCACGACCTCATTCACAAAACGATCAAAATACTTCCCCACCATTCTTGACATAAAACAGTCATTTAAAAACAGATTTCACATACAGATACAGTTCCAACAATATTTCCATTTTTTCTCATCACTCCACATCCTTCACATTAGTCCCCATCTTTTCTCATCTTCCCACAAATTTTTTTTCTTCATCAATCCCTATCAGATCACATCATTCCCACATCAAATCACATCCAATTGCATCATCCACACATCAATCCACATTATCCATACATCCATCCACATCAATCCACATTATCCACCCATCCATCTACATCTTCCATACATCCATCCACATCATTCCACACGTCAATCCACATCATCCATCCATCCACATCAATCCACATTATCCACACATCAATCCACATCATCCATACATCCATCCATATCAATCCACACGTCAATCTCCACATCATCCATATATCCATCCATCATCCATATATCCATCCACATCAATCCACATTATCCACACATCAATCCACATCATCCATACATCCATTCACGTCAATCCACATTACCCACACATCAATCCATATCATCCATACATCCATCCACATCATCCACATCATCCACATCAATCCACATTATCCACTCATCCATCCACATCATCCACACCAATCCACATCATCCATACATCTATCCACGTCAATCCACATTACCCACACATCAATACACATCAATCCACATTCATTTCATAAGTATTCCCATTCTCATCTAATCACATCTTTTTCTATCTCATCACTTATTTCCTCATTTATCCTCATCAGATCACATCTACTTGCATCTACCCATACATCTCATCACTTCACATACATTAACATCTATCCAGTTTACATCGCATCTTATCACATCCATTTCACATCACATCTCATTCATTCACATCCCGATTCACATGCTCACATTCATTCACATCCCTTATCGTTCATTCACATCCCGATTCACATGCTAACACATTCATTCACATGCTCACATTCATTCACATCCCTTATCGTTCATTCACATCCCGATTCACATGTTATCACATTCATCCACATCCTATATCATTCATTTATATCCTGATTCACATAACATCACATCTCATCTATTCATTCACATTTATCTGATTTACATCACATATCATCACATCTATTTACCTTTCATTCTCATCACTTCTATTCTCATCACATCCATCCATCCATTCTTTCCCATCTATCTGATTCACATTACATCTCATCATATCTATTCACCTCACATTCTCGTCATTCCTATTCTCATCGCATCCATCCATCCATTCATTCCCATCTATCTGATTCGCATCACATATCATCACATCTATTTACCTCTCATTCTCATCACTTCTATTCTCATCACATCCATCCTCTATTCATTCTCATCTATCTGATGCATATCACATCTTATCACATCTATTTACCTTTCATTCTCATCATCACTTCTATTCTCATCACATCCATCCTCTATTCATTCTCATCTAACATCACATATCATCATATCTATTTACCTCTCATTCTCATCACATCCATCCATCCATTCATTCCCATCTATCTGATTCGCATCACATATCATCACATCTATTTACCTTTCATTCTCATCACTTTTATTCTCATCACATCCATCCTCTATTCATTCTCATCTATCTGATTCATATCACATCTTATCACATTTATTTATAGAATGTACGAGAATTCTTATTTTTGATATAAAGATTCTTTACGCATCTATTTATGCATAAGAACAACTTAAGTGGGAAATAACACTTTTAAAAAATCCGTTTATGCATTTATATATGCATAAATTTAATTTTAAGGAGAATAACACTTTCGAAATAAAAATAAATCTTTTATGCATCTTTCTATGCATAAATTCAATTTTAATGAGAATAACTCTTTTGAAATAAAAATAAATTTCTTTATGCATCTTTCTATGCATAAAATCAAAATTGATGAGAATAACTCTTTTGAAATAAAAATAAATTTCTTTATGCATCTTTCTATGCTTAAAATCAAAATTGATGAGAATAACTCTTTTGAAATAAAAATAAATTTCTTTATGCATCTTTCTATGCATAAATTCAAAATTTGATGAAAGTAACGCTTTTATTAAAAAATTTCTTTTATGCATCTATCTATGCATAAATTCAATTTCAATGAAAGTAACACTTTTATAATAAAAAAATTCTTTTATGAATAAAAATCAATTTTGATGAAAGTAACACTTTTATAATCAAAATATTTCCAATATGCATCTTTTTATGCATAGAAATTAATTCTAATGAAAATAACACTTTTATTATAAAAATATTTCTAATATGCATTTTTCTATGCATAGAATAAAAATAACACTTTTAGAATACACAAGCAGTGGGGATTACTCTTTTTGAATAATAAAAGATAAAACTTATTTCACAAAATTTAAGAAAATTTTGCCATAACCTCCTTTGTATGGCTGACCATTTTTTAAATTTTTTCATTTTCAAGTTACTTAGAAATTATCCCAAATGGTTTAAAGCATTCTAAACTAATCAAATTTCACTTTTTAAAGAGAAAAAATATAAAAAGTTTAATTCTAACAATTTGATTACACATCTAGGATAAAGAAAGGCTGAATTCAAGAATGAAGAGAGGGGGAAAGCCTTTCCAACAAGGCATAGCATCATTTTTCATTTTAAAGAAAATAAAAATTAGAAAACCATTAAATGGAATAAAGAAAAAGTAGGATTTCCAACTTACATGAATTTTTGTGAGCTTTCCTTTGGCTTGATGGTTTGAGGGATCTACTCTTGTTTGCAACAAGAGTGGCCACCAATTCTTTTGAAGAGAAAATGGTCAAAAACTACTGAATTATCAATAAATTCACTGTTTTTTGGCTCTGGGGAGGAGTAGAGTAACAGTGCATAAAACACTATTAACCATTTACAAAGGGGGAGGCTTCATTTATAGGAAAAAGTGAGCCTCTAACCAAGCAAAATGATTCTAGAATGAACAATCCTTCATGGAAATTTTCAATTATACAGATTTTTAATTTGACATCCCTTAACTTGATCCACTGGGTCAAGTGTTAACAGCACCAATCTGCCAGCACAATCCACTAATCTCATAGTGATTTATTGAAGTCATTAACGTCATTCCAACTACGAACATCATCACAGGGACTCGTCCCATTCATTCTCATTGTGGTTTTGCTTAGTTTATTATATTTCAACCAAAATTCAGGAATCTTCATTTCTCAATCAGAATCCAAATCAACTCATCAGTTCTCAACCACAATTTAAAATCATATCAACCACATTCGAATTCATCATCTGGATAGTATTAATGTTTATAATTTCAAGTCTTAGATTTACTCGTATATAGTGTCAGTTAAAGAGCTGCAGTTATACGCTCGGTATATACGGGTAGTCACGATCCTTGGAACTCTAAGGTAAATACCATCATGTCTAGGCCTCAAGCAAGTCAGGGATTCCATACAATTGCGGTACTTCCATCTGAAGACCCAATTACCATCATGTCGAGGCCTCGAGTGTGACCCTGTCCCACGCAAGAAATGCTACTTCCTCAGACTCAAAATTTCCATTCAATCCTTGTTTCTCACAAAACAGTATCACTCTAGACTCTCCGTTGAGACCAGCAGGTCAGCAAAACGAGATCCAGATTACAATAATTTTCTCATCATCATACATATATATATCTTCCACGACATACGCATGGATGTCCTAAGCACCGCAAGCCCGTGCATCGCCTAGTCAGAACTCTCTAGGATCCTCCTTAGGTGTCCTGGCACTTCACTCAAGGACCGCTTCATCAGCCCTCACCCATCGTACCGGAAGCATACCATTTTTCACCATACCCAGGCTCATCAAGACCTGGGCAGGTTTTTGCCGTGTGAGCCATCCTTTGAACACTCCCCGCCAGCTGTTGCAACCGAACTTCCCTTAGAAAAAGACATATACCAAATGCTCCCTCTAGCATTATGGCGTAAGACAGTCCTTTAAGAAAACATGGTTTCTATGCAAGTTTTCAGTTTTGATTTTCTTTTGAATACAATGGGTATATCTTAAATCCATATCCCAATACTTCTAGATCAGAGGTCTAAAATTCCAACAGAATTTTCTGAATTCTGTAACCTTGATCCTCAGATCAGAATCAAGGATCTTAACTTGATTTCAGATTCGGTGGGTGATTTGAGTGAAACTTTCCTGAACTGGTCACATCGTCTTTTCTTGAAACTCACGAAGGAGATTAAATCTTGGTCATAGTCTGATTCAGGGTTTGAGTCTGGAAAGGTTCTCCTTGAACTAACTCTCTCGAAGGATAATATTTCAATTACTACTTTACTGAATTTCATTCATTGAGTATTTTGCTTAACCGAATTTAAAACTAATCATGAATTCTTGAGGAATAAATTAATCATTTATCTAAAATTTTGACTTCGATAGTTTTTTTTTAAATTTTCTCATTACTATCCGAGAGAATATGAAACGGTAGAATTTTCTCTCAAAGAGTATTTACTTATTCATTTACCAATATTCATGGGATTTAAACATAGGATTAAAGAGAACTCTTATTTTGATATAAAAATTCTGTATGCATCTATTTATGCATAAAATCCAACTTCTATGGAAATAATACTTTTATATAAAAGAAAACCCTTTTATGCATCTATTTATGTAAAAAAATCAATTTTAATGAAAGTAACACTTTTATAATAATAAAAATCTTTTATGCATCATTTTATGCATAAAAATCAATATTGGTGAAAGTAACACTTTTATAATAAAAAAATTCTTTTATGCATCATTTTATGCATAAAAATCAATATTGATGAAAGTAACACTTTTATAATAAAAAAATTCTTTTATACATCATTTTATGCATAAAAATCAATATTGGTGAAAGTAACACTTTTCTAATAAAAAAATTCTTTTATGCATAAAAATCAATATTGATGAAAGTAACATTTTTATAATAAAAAAAATTCTTTTATGCATAAAAATCAATATTGGTGAAAGTAACACTTTTATAATAAAAAAATCTTTTATGCATAAAAATCAATATTGGTGAAAGTAACACTTTTATAATAAAAAATTTTCTTTTATGCATCATTTTATGCATAAAAATCAATATTGATGAAAGTAACACTTTTATAATAAAAAAAATTCTTTTATGCATAAAAATCAATATTGGTGAAAGTAACACTTTTATAATAAAAAAAATTCTTTTATGCATCATTTTATGCATAGGAATTAATATTGATGAAATTAACACTTTTATAATAAAAAAATTATTTCCAATATGCATCTTTCTATGCATAGAATTTAATTCTATTGAAAATCACACTTTTAGAAAAAAAATTCCAATATGCATCTTTCTATGCATAGAATTTAAATCTAATGAAAATCACTCTTTTATAATAAAAAAATAACTAATATACATCTTTCTATGCATAGAATTTAAATCTAATGAAAATCACTCTTTTATAATAAAAAAATAACCAATATGCATCTTTCTATGCATAGAATTTAAATCTAATGAAAATCACTCTTTGATAATAATAAAAATAACCAATATGCATCTTTCTATGCATAGAATTTAAATCTAATGAAAATCACTCTTTGATAATAAAAAAATAACCAATATGCATCTTTCTATGCATAGAATTTAAATCTAATGAAAATCACTCTTTTATAATAAAAAAATAACCAATATGCATCTTTCTATGCATAGAATGAAAATAACACTTTTAGAATACACAAATGGTGGGGATTACTCTTTTTGAAAAATAAAAGATAAAACTTATTTCACAAATTTTAAGAAAATTTTGCCATAACATCCTTTGTATGGCTGACCATTTTTCAATTTTTTCTATCCTCAAGTTACTTAAAAATTATCCCAAATGGTTTAAAGCATTCTAAACTAATCAAATTCCACTTTTAAAAGAGAAACAATATGAAAAGTTTAATTCTAACAATTTGATTACTTATCTAGGATAAAGAAAGGCTGAATTTAAGAATGAAGAGAGGGGGAAAGCCTTTCCAACAAGGCATAACATCAATTTTTCATTTTAAAGAAAATAAAAATTAGAAAACCGTTAAAAGGAATTAAGAAAAAGTAGGATTTCTAGCTTACTTGAATTTATGTGAGCTTTCCTTTAGCTTGATGGTTTGAGGGATCTACTCTTGTTTGCAACAAGAGTGGTCACCAATTCTTTTGAAGAGGGAAAGGTCAAAAACTAATGAATTATCAATAAATTCACTGCTTTTGGCTCTGGGGTGGAGTAGAGTAACAGTGCATAAAACACTATTAAGTTTCTACAAAGGGGGAGGCTTCTATTTATAGGAAAAAGTGAGCTTCTAACCAAGCAAACTGATTCTAGAATTTTCCAAATCAGTTTGGTCAATTTTTGACCATTTTTGCGTCAGTTTAGCTTACTTTTTTGAACTAGACTTGAATTAGGAGAGAGGAGAGATGAAATATCTCAATATTTGAGAATTTAAAACTCCACCACACATGTGAAATAGGTGCCTCCTTCATGAGGGGGAATCCCCACTCTTGAGGTGTCAAATATTCATTTTTTTAGTATTTCCTTTGGTCCTTAGTCCACTCTTCATCTTATGTGAGTATTTACTCATTTTTGGGGAGATTTTCTTTATTTCTTTAATTTATCTCCTCCATACATTTGGATGAATCTAATTGGCCCCTCAGAACCTTAATTTAAAATTTTCAGAAAATATGGACCCTTAGGATAAGGCCTTTTGAACAGATTATAATTTATTTCTAATGCACCTTCTGAAAATCTTTTTGAACTTCTATTTTTGGAAAATTTATTTTAATAAGAAGAGATATTTTCCATCCAAAAATATCTAAAATCTGAATAACCTCTCTCTATGACATTTTCTCTCTCTAAGCATAAATAGGTAGAAACAAGATCTTTTATTATTCTGAAGAGGGAATTGATTACAAGGGAAGATACTGGACATCTTGAGGGGCTGGGGAGGAATCTTACATTCTTTGCCACTTGAAAAACATAGTCCTCATCTCGCAAACTGGGGGTAATCCCGCAAACAGTTCGGCTTCTTTCTCCTGGGTGGCATCTTCAAAAGGACAGAACTTCCATTTAACCAATAATTCTCTCAGAATTCTATTCTTGAGAACCTTTTCTCGAACATCAAGGATTTCTTCAGGTTGGAGTTCCATCTGCCCTTGGGTTGAAGAAGTTAAGATTTCATCAAGCACATGATTCGGGCTTGGTATATACTTTTTAAGAAGGTTGACATGAATACATTATGTACTTTGAGAGGAGGAGGTAGAAGAAGCTCGTAGGCTAAGTCACCTACTTTCTTTGTAATCAGATATGGTCCACAATATCTGGGGGATAACTTTTTGTACTTCCCAAGAGATAGAGAACTTCTTTTGGGGCATACTCGAATGAAGACCGTATCTGCTTCTTCAAATTTTCTGTCTGTCCTCTTCTTATATCTGTTTCTGTCTATCCTGGGTAACTTTTATATCTTTGTGAATTGATTGCATTTGTTGCTCCATGTCGTCAAGCATCTGTCTGGACATCTCGACCCTAATCAATGGGTCAGACCAAGTTAATGGAGTTAAGCAATCTTCTCCATACAGAGCTTTGAAAGGGCTCATCCCAATACTTCGGTGATAAGAAGCATTGTAGGCAAACTCGACTAGGTGCAGATAGCTTAGCCACTTCTTGGGTTCCCTGCCACCACAGCATGACCAAATTATATCTTCGATTACTTGGTTCACCCTTTTAGTTTGACCATCGGTCTCAGGGTGGTAAGCTGTGCTGAGATCCAAAGAAAGTTCCTACTGCTTCGAAAAATGCAGTCCAGAATCTTGACGTGAATTTGGGGTCTCGATCACTTACTATTCTTTTGGGTAGGCCATGCAATCTGAAGATTTCCTTGAGGAACATTCTGGCCACATCTACTGTAGACATCAATCCACACGTCAATCCACATCATCCATATATCCATCCACACCAATCCACATTATCCACACATCAATCCACATCATCTATACATCCATTCATGTCAATCCACATTACCCACACATCAATCCATATCATCCATTCACATCATCCACATCAATCCACATTATCCACTCATCCATCCACATCATCCACACCAATCCACATTATCCACTCATCCATCCACATCATCCACACCAATCCCCACATCATCCATACATCCATCCACATCAATCCACATTATCCACACATCAATCCACATTCATTTCATAAGTATTTCCATTCTCATCTTATCACATCTTTTTCTATCTCATCACTTATTTCCTTATTTATCCACCTCATCAGATCACATCTACTTGCATCTACCCATACATCTCATCACACTTCATATACATTAACATCTATCCGGTTTACATCGCATCTTATCACATCCATTTCACATCACATCTCACATCCCGATTCACATGCTAACACATTCATTCACATCCCTTATCGTTCATTCACATCCCGATTCACATGTTATCACATTCATTCACATCCTATATCATTCATTTACATCTTGATTTACATGACATCACATCTCATCTATTCATTCACATTTATCTGATTCGCATCACATACTATCACATCTATTTACCTTTCATTCTCATCACTTCTATTTACCTTTCATTCTCATCACTTCTATTTTCATCACATCCATCCATTCTTTCCCATCTATCTGATTTGCATTACATCTCATCACATCTATTCACCTCACATTCTCATCATTCCTATTCTCATCGCATCCATCCATCCATCCATTCATTCCCATCTATCTGATTCGCATCACATATCATCACATCTATTTACCTCTCATTCTCATCACTTCTATTCTCATCACATCTATTTACCTCTCTATTCTCATCACATCTATTTACCTCTCATTCTCATCACTTCTATTCTCATCACATCCATTCTCTATTCATTCTCATCTACCTGATTCATATCACATCTATTTACCTTTCATTCTCATCACTTCTATTCTCATCACATCCATCCTCTATTCATTCTCATCTATCTGATTCACATCACATATCATCATATCTATTTACCTCTCATTCTCATCACATCCATCCATCCATTCATTCCCATCTATTTGATTCGCATCACATATCATCACCTTTCATTCTCATCACTTCTATTCTCATCACATCCATCCTCTATTCATTCTCATCTATCTGATTCATATCACATCTTATCACATTTATTTATAGAATGTACGAGAATTCTTATTTTTGATATAAAGATTCTTTACGCATCTATTTATGCATAAGAACAACTTCAGTGGGAAATAACACTTTTATAAAAATCTGTTTATGCATAAATTCAATTTTAAGGAGAATAACACTTTCGAAATAAAAATAAATCTTTTATGCATCTTTCTATGCATAAATTCAATTTCAATGAGAATAACTCTTTTGAAATAAAAATAAATTTCTTTATGCATCTCTCTATGCATAAAATCAAAATTGATGAGAATAACTCTTTTGAAATAAAAATAAATTTCTTTATGCGTCTTTCTATGCATAAAATCAAAATTGATGAGAATAACTCTTTTGAAATAAAAATAAATTCCTTTGTGCATCTTTCTATGCATAAATTCAAAATTTGATAAAAGTAATGCTTTTATAAAAAAATTCTTTTATGCATCTATTTATGCATAAATTTAATTTTAATGAAAGTAACACTTTTATAATTAAAAAAATTCTTTTGTGCATCTATTTATACATAAAAATCAATTTTGATGAAAGTAACACTTTTATAATCAAAATATTCCCAATATGCATCTTTCTATGCATAGAAATTAATTCTAATGAAAATAACACTTTTATTATAAAAATATTTGTAATATGCATTTTCTATGCATAGAATAAAAATAACACTTTTAGAATACATAAGCGGTGGGGATTACTCTTTTTGAATAATAAAAGATAAAACTTATTTCACAAAATTTAAGAAAATTTTGCCATAACCTCCTTTGTATGGCTGACCATTTTTTAAATTTTTTCATTTTCAAGTTACTTAGAAATTATCCCAAATGGTTTAAAGCATTCTAAACTAATCAAATTCCGCTTTTTAAAGAGAAACAGTATGAAAAGTCTAATTCTAACAATTTGATTACACATCTAGGATAAAGAAAGGCTGAATTCAAGAATGAAGAGAGGGGGAAAGCCTTTCCAACAAGGCATAGCATCATTTGAGTTTGGTCTTGGTCATTGTCTGATTCAAGGTTCGAGTGTGGTAAGATTTTTCCTCAACTATCTTTCTAAAAAAGGATTGATAATTCAGTTACTAATTTACTGAATTTCATTCGTTGAATATTCACTTAACTGATTTCTAAATTAATTATGAATTCTGATGAGGAATAAGTTAATCATTTATCTGAATATTTTGATCTCGAATTTCCTAAATTTTCTTTTTACAATCTGTGTGAATATAAAACGATAGAATTTTCTCTCTTAGAGTATTTACTTATTCATTTATCAAATACTCATAGAAATTAAACATATATTTTAAGAGAATTCTAATTTTGATATAAAAATTCTTTATGCATAAAAATCAACTTCAATGGGAATAACACTTTTATATAAAAAAATCCTTTTATGCATAAAATCAAATTTAATAGGAATAACACTTTTAAAATAAAAAGAATTTCTTTATGTATAATTTATGCATAAAAATCAAAAATTTTTAGGAATAACCCTTTTATAATAAAAAAATTATTTTATGCATCTTTCTATGCATAAAAATCATATTTAATAAGAATAACATTTTTACAATAAAAAATTTCCATTAAGCATCTTTCTATGCATAGAAATTAAATTTAATGATGATACCACTTTTATAATAAAAAAATTTCCATGATGCATCTTTCTATGCATAAAATTTAAATTTAATAAAGACAACACTTTTATAATAATAAAATTTTCATTATGCATCTTTCTATGCATAAAAATTAACTTTAATGAAAACAACACTTTTATAATTAAAAAATTTCCATTATGCATCTTTCTACGCATAAAAATTAAATTTATTGAAAATAACACTTTTATAATTAAAAAAATTTCCATTATGCATCTTTCTATGCATAAAAATTAAATTCAATGAAAACAACACTTTTATAATAAAAAAATTTCTACTATGCATCTTTCTATGCATAAAAATTAAATTTAATGAAAACAACACTTTTATAATTAAAAAAATTTTCCATTATGCATCTTTCTATGCATAAAAATTAAATTTAATGAAAACAACACTTTTATAATAAAAAAATTTCCATTGTACAAAAATTAAATTTAATGAAAACAACACTTTTATAATAAAAAAGAAAATTTCCATTATGCATCTTTCTATGCATAAAAATTAAATTCAATGAAAACAACACTTTTATAATAAAAAAAATTTCCATTATACATCTTTCTATGCATAAAAATTAAATTTAATGAAAACAACACTTTTATAATAAAAATTTTCATTATGCATCTTTCTATGCATATAAATTAAACTTTATGAGAATAACACTTTTATAATAAAAAAATTTTCATTATGCATCTCTCTATGCATAGAAATTAAATTTAATGAGAATAACACTTTTATAATAAAAAAATTTCATTATGCATATTTCTATGCATAGAAATTAAATTTAATGAAAACAACACTTTTATAATAAAAAAATTTCCATTATGCATCTTTCTATGCATAAAAATTAAATTTAATGAAAACAACACTTTTATAATTAAAAATTTCCATTATGCATCTTTCTATGCATAAAAATTAAATTTAATAATTAATATTAGTGATATCCATGCATATTCACGCGTGAATATGTACATGGAGTAATTAGAATATTTCTTTTAGAGTGCACAAACAGTTGGAATTACTCTTTTGGAATAAAATAAAAACAAACTTTCTTTTCCACAAAATTATGGAAAATTTTACCATAACCTCCTTTGTATGGCTGACCATTTCTCATTTTTATCATTCTAATTTCAACTTAAATTAACCCAATCTAGATGTATCGGACTCTAATCTACTCAATTTTTAGAATTCAAGAGAGTAAACAATAAGAAAAATTTAATTAATCATTTAACTAATCTTTCTAAGATTAAGAAAGGCTGGAATGTAAAGAAGAGAAGGGGGTGGCCTTTTCATCAAGGCATAGCATTAGAATTTACTTCAATCAACTATAAAACAAGAAAATCAAGAAAACCATAGATTTAAAATTAAAAAGTAAGAAAATTTACCTTATATGGAGTTGTAAGCTTTCCTTTGGCTTGAGGGATTGAGGGTTCTACTCTTGTTTGAAGCAAGAGTGGCCACCAATTACTTTGGAGAGGATTAAGCCAAAAACAATTGAATTATCAAGAAAATTCAATATAAATGGCTCTGGGTAGGAGTAGAGTAACAATGCATAAACACCATTAAGCATTTACAAAGGGGGAGGCTTATATTTATAGGAAAAAGTGAGCCTCAAACCAAGCAAACTGATTCTAGAATTTTTGACTATTTTGGGGTCAGTTCAGCTTACTTTTTAGAACTAGACTTGAAATAGGAGAGAGGAGAGATGAAATATCTCATTTAATTGATTTAAAATTGGGGGGTAATGATGAGAAAAAGGTGCCTCCTTCATGAGGGGAGATCCCCACTCTGAGGTGTCAAAATTCAGTTTTTTAAATGTTTTCTTTGGTCCTTAGTCCACCACTCTTCATCTTATGCAAGCATTTACTCATTTTTGGGGGATTTTTCTTTTATTCTTCAATTTATCTCCTCCTTATATTTGGATTAATCTTATTGGTCCATCAGAACCTTAATCCAAATTTTTCAAAAAATGTGCTATGGCATCATTGTTGGCAACCAGAACGCTCACCACCTGTTCACTCAGGGGCCTTTTCTATAGTTCCTAGCTAATAGTACCCGGCAGATAATCACTTATAAAAATCAAGATAGAATCCTCGTTGAAGATCAGCAAGATCAACCAACAGATCCATATAAGAGAGCTATGGACTCATCAGCTGAGGACCAGCAAGGTCAATCAACTAGATCCATACTCGGTTTCAGAAAACAACTCTTACTCCTTGTTCCAATATCTTCCAGGACGCACGTGTGGGTATCTTCAGCGACCCAGAGCCCGAACACCTTATGGTCAGCACCCTCTAGGATCCTTCGTAGGTCACCTAGGGCTTCACTCATGGGCTGCTTCCTTGGCCCCTCATCCACCATACCGGAAGCTCACCATTTAAATCGAACCGAGGCTAGTCAAGACCTCGGCCGACCTTTCTACGCGAGACGTTCTCCATTGACTCTCCGTCTCAGCAGTTGCAACTTTATCAGTTAGGTCTCCACGACCTTAATCACAAGACGGTCAAAATGCTTCCCAGCATTCTTGACATAAAACAATCATTTACAAACAAGTCACAAATACAGTTTCTATATTGAACTCTCGTCTTTCCACATTGTTCCACATTCCATCCATATTACTTAACCCAATTCCAAATCATATGTGTATCCATTCTTGACCAGATACATCATTTTCCATCCCATCACATCAGATTCATTCACTTCACATAACATCCATTTCTATCTTTCTTAATTTACATTACGTCTCATCACATCCATTTCTCATTACATCTCATTTGTTCACATCTTATATTATTCATTCACATTCTGATTCACATGACATCTCATCTCATCCATTCGCTCA
The DNA here is from genome assembly GCF_041138505.1 of Cibotium barometz. Classification (NCBI taxonomy): domain Eukaryota; kingdom Viridiplantae; phylum Streptophyta; class Polypodiopsida; order Cyatheales; family Cibotiaceae; genus Cibotium; species Cibotium barometz. The sequence goes on along the minus strand of NC_141062.1, from coordinate 25,000,582 downwards.
TATCGACTTCATATCCATTCACATACATTTTTGCATTCATTATTCCACATACACATCCACATTCGTACATCCACATTCACATCTACATCCATACATCCATTTTCACATCCACATTCATACATCCACATCCACATCCACATCCATATCCACATTCACATCTACATCCATATCCATACATCCATTTTCACATCTACATCCACATTCTTACATCCACATTCACATCTATATTCATACATACACATCCATACATCCACATCTATATTCATACATCCACACCCACATCCACATTCATACATCCATATCCACATCCACATTCATACATCCACATCCCCATTCACATTCATACATCCACATCCACGTCCACATCCATACATCCATTTTCACATCCATATTCATACATCCACATCCACATCCATACATCCACATCCACATCTACATCCATACATCCATTTTCACATCTACATCCACATTCATACATCTACATTCACATCTACATCCATACATCCACATCCATACATCTATATCATACATTCACATCCGCGTTCACATTCATACATCCATATCCACATCCATACATCCATATCATACATTCACATTCGCATTCACATCCATACATCCACATCCACATCCATATCCACATTCACATTCACATACATCCACATTCTTACATCCATATCCACATCCATATCCTTATCCACATTCCATATCTACATTCATACATCCACTTCCATACATACACATCCATATTCATCCATCCAGATCCACATCCACATCCATACATCCACATCCACATCCATACATCCACATCCACATCTACATCCATACATCCATTTTCATATCTACATCCACATTCCCATTCATATAACCACATACGCCTTCACATCTTTTCTTTTACATCACATCCATTCTCGCCCTATCACAATCCATATACATCTTATCCCATCAGATACACTTCTTACCTCATCCCATACACATCTTATCACACCCTAACTCATCTTATCACATCCTAACTCATTTCATATGCATCTTATCACATCCTATCACTTCTCATACACATCTTGTCACATCCTATCACTTCCCATACGTATCTTATCACGTCCTATCACATCTCATACACCTCTTATCACATCCTATCACATCTCATACGCATCTTATCAGATCCTATCACTTCTCATACACATCTTATCACATCCTAGCACATCTCATACACATCTTATCACATCCTATCACATCTCATACACATCTTATTAGGCATAAAGACAACTTTAGTAGGAATAACACTTTTATAATAATCCTTTTATGCATTTTACTATGCATAAATTCCAATTTAATGAGAATAATACTTTTGAAATAAAAATAAATCTTTTATACATCTTTCTATGCATAAATTTTCATCTTAATGAAATTAACACTTTTAAAATAAATCTTTTATGCATCTATCTATGCATAAAATCAAAATTGATAAGAATAACTCTTTTGAATTAAAAATAAAATTCTTTATGCATCTTTCTATGCATAAAATCAAAATTGATGAGAATAACACTTTTGGGTTAAAATAATTTCTTTATGCATCTTTCCATGCATAAATCCAATTTAGTAGGAATTACACTTTTAGAATAAAAGAATTTCTCTTATGCATCTAATTTATGCATAAAATCCAATTATGATGAAAATCTCACTTTTAATATATAAAAAAATCTTTTATGCATATGTTTATGCATACAAATCATTTATGATGAAAATCATTCTTTTGATATAAAAGAATTTCTTTTATGCATCTAATTTATGCATAAAATCCTTTATGATGAAAATCATACTTTTAATATAAAAAAATTCTTTTATGCATCTACTCATGCATAAAAATCAATTATGGTGAAAATCACACTTTTATAAATAAATATTTCTAGTATACATTTTTCTATGTCTAGAATGAAAATAACCCTTTAAGAATACTCATACAATGGGGATTACTCTTTTTAACATAAAATTTAATTACTAGAAATCCTCTTTTTCTTAATTCATCAATTATGCATAACATAAAAATCATTTTCTCCATGATTACAATGAAATTCTTTCAATTAATCTAGGATGATAATTCCTAGAATATGGTAGGAAGTCCTCTTTTCATGCTTTGAATGAAATTATTTTATGTGTAATTTTTACAGAAATTTCGCCATAGCTCCGCTGCTACTATGACTGATAAATCTCAATTATTTTAAAGGATAAAGCTTATCATTAAGGGAATGATTAGAATGATCCCTAATTGGATCATTAACCCATAATGGATTGAATCATCAATATTCATGAAATACAAAAACTAAAAGTATAGAAAAAAGCCATTAATTTGGCCTCAAGCATAGATTAATCTTGGATTAAGAAAAAGCTTTATGAAAAGCTTCATTTGGATTGAGAATAGGTCATGAGAATGTCCATTCTTTGAGTGAGAGAGAGAAATTACATAAAAACCATTAAAATTAAGCATAAATAAAAATTTATGTAATTCTTTACTACCATTCATCAATTAACTTCAATAGCATTCAAAAACCATTCCAATTAAGCTTCTCAAGCTTGAGAGGGGTTGAGAAGAGAGAAACATTGAGAATTTATAGAAAAGATCAAAATTCACCATTTACCTTACAAATTGCTTGATTCTTTGTTCACGATAGAGGCCCCCAACCAATCAATTGGTTTGGTGTGCTGATGGAGTCACCAATGGAGATTAAAGAAAGAGGGAAGCTCTGATTTCTTCAATTTGGAGAGAATTTTAGAGAATAGTAAAAATTAGCATTATTTCAGCATAATTTTGGCATAGTATAATTCTCATATTTTTTTACAAAGACTCAAGTTCTATTTATAGGAGAGGGAGGTTCTAACCAAGACCAACTGATTTCTAGAATTTTCCAGATTTCAGTTTGGTTGAATTTGGACTAGATTTGGACCTAGTTTGTTTCCTTTTTATTTCGGTTTGATCCAAGAGAGAGGAGAGATAATCCAAGAGAGAGGAGAGATAAAAATATCACATTATTTTTTAGCTTAAAACTCATTCAAGCATGTGAAGTATGCACCCTTGAAGGGACTCCCCTTCCTTACATATGTGTCAAAATGGAATGATTATACCCAAAATATCTCATTTTTTAGTAATACTCATAGTTTTTTACTAATAACCCTTGTACATAGTCAACTCTTCATCTTATGTAAGCATTTACTCATTTTTGGGTAATTTCTTTTACAAATTGGATTTATCTCCTCCCCCCACACATGGATTGATCTTATTGGCCCATAGGAACCTTAATTTAAAATTTTGAAAAAATCTTGACCCTCAGGATAATGCCTCTTGAGCAGATTATACTTGATTTCTAATGCACCTTCTGAAAATCTTTTTGAACTTCTATTTCAGGGAAACTTATATTAATAGGATGAGAAATTTTTCTATCCAAAAATATTCAAAATCTAAATAATCTCTCTCTAGAATATTTTCTCTCTCTAGGCCAAAACAGGTAGAGACAAGATCTTTGATATTTCTGAAGAGGGATTTGACTACAGGGGAAGATACTGGACATCCTGAGAGGCTGGGGAGGAATCTTACACCCCACTTAAAAAACGCGAGATGTCCTCATCTCGCAAAATGGGTTCCTTATATTTTGGAGAACCCAAACAGAATCCTGGGATAAAGATCCCTTATATAAAACTCATTATTAAATAACAATTCACTCAGATCATAACATTCAATTCTTTATCACACGATCATGTAGACGATGAGCCAACTCCGAAAAGGAGAAGGGTTTAGTGATTTTTCAGTGATGATGATCATGATACTCATCAATATTGTATATGATTTTGTTTTGTAATTTTTAGTCAAAATTTTTGTTTCTCGCATTGAAAGAGTATTACAATTCAAAAGGTATACTATTGTAAATTGCCTTGTGTGCTTTAGGGGAAAGTCAAAACATATTTTGACTATGCAGGAGGCTTGATTGCTCTAACCAAATGTGTGTATGTGAAAACAGTTAGTTGATCATCCCAAAGCTTGTACATGTCATCTCCTATGGATTTATACTAGTTCCCCTCCATGAAATAAGTATTTTTATTATTAATCTTGTTACCCCATGCATCCCTTTGATCCTTAGTTGCCAACCCTTTGACTACTATACATTTGACAACAAGGAAGAAATTAACAATTTCTTCATTCTCCTCTTCGCGAGGGATTACAAAGTTATCTCTAACACAAAGGGCATCACTTAAGTAATCATAATGTCCCGCATAAGTGGGACCATGAATGTTATCAAAAACACATGAGTTGTCATCGTCATCATCTGATGTATCAACATCATTATAATCATCATCGGGTATAGGACCAAAGTGTGGTATTGCCACATCTCTACATGCGACCTAACCTTATATCTTCCCCATCTACCCCCCATACAAGGAGTACAAAAGCATGACAATCTCCTTGACCGCACGCAATGCAATAGCATCAGTTTTATGGCATAGACATTTGACTATCTCAACACTGCCTCCCCCTACCATTCCTAGGGAAGATAAGTGCTAAAAGTGCCACCCGAATCAGTGGCACTGAGTACAAATGCTTAGGGTGTTCTAGCAACTAATCTATATTCTAGAATCTACGATATGGAAACCTGAAAGTACAACAATGCCACCCGAACCAATGACAAAGTTTTACACAGGTGGTGCCTAAAGAGAAGAAGGAAAGACCCGAAAGTGATACATTGCCAACCGAAACACAGTGACAATGTACTCACACGAGTGAATACAAACAAAAACCTAGAAGTGCACAATGCCACCCGAAACAGTGGCATAGGTAGCAAACAAACAAACCTACAATCACCAAAAATAAAGGTGATGTCCCACAACGGTATTCGACAATAGCGGAGTGGGACAACATATGCAATACAAATGAGAACAATGCTTTTTTGAAAAATTTAAAACAAATTCTAATTTGAAAACACATTTGAAAATCTAAAATTTAAAAATTTTACTTTTTTTTCCTATGCAAATGGAAAGAGAGAGAAAGAGAGAGAGAGAGAGAGAGAGAGAGAGAGAGAGAGAGAGAGAGAGAGAGCGAGACGGTGAAAATGGGAGGCAGTTTTGCGTTTTTATTTCGGTGCTTTTTATTCGATCGAATGGCTTTCGATCGAATCACTTTCGTTCAAATATCTTTCGATCGAATCAAATGCTTTAAAAAATGTTATTCCTTGAATTATACATTTATTCATGTATATCCTCGTATTTTTTGGTAAAATATCATTATACGAGACATATAATGCAACTTATGGTAGCGTTGATGTCTCGGCCTCTTCCTACTACAACAAGTTGGTATATTGGTTTGACGCCTCCTCCAACATTAACTACATAGTAGTTAGGGTAAAGGTCTGTGGAGTCTTCAGTGGCATGAGAGATGCGGTCTCGAACTCAACCTCATACACTGAGGATAATCAACAGGTCCCTCAAAACCTATTTGATTAAGTGGTATAATCCTTGGAGGTGAGGGTTGAGGTCTTGAAATTAGTGGGGGTAACGGCACATTTAGTGCATTTTGTAAATTCCCCTAAAGATAGGTTAGGTCAGATGCTCAACAGTCAGTGGCTTGAGATGTGGTAGCAGGAGCCATGGCTTGTGGTTGTGAGGGTGCTGGTAAGTCAACTGTCATCTAGAAGCATTAATGAGAAATTGTAGGTATGTTCGACATTGTGAAGCTTCATGACCATAGAGTCCACATTGTACCGCGTGCCCACAAGATTGGGCATTCACTTATTATATGCCCTTTGTTGGCACATTGAACACCATTGTTATATATATATATATATATATATATATAACAATGGTATACTCCCTCCTTGGGTACATATGTACGTTCTTAGGAGCTTTGTTGGCTTTCATTCCATCTTGGAGTGCTGTCATGAAATCTATGAAGTTCATGGCCGTGCTAAAGTATTACCTTTAGCCATGGGTTCGATAGTTGCAGTGCTATGTGTAGTAGCTTCGGAAGATAGAGATTTGGAATCAAAGGTTCTGGCCCCTTTAATCATGAGGTTATCTTCCAATTGGATGGCATTAGCTGTAACTTCATTCCATGTGGTGATTTCTCTAATGATCAAGCCATTATAGATCTCCTCATGTTTTAGCCCATGGATGAATATGTCACGAAATTGATTATTTGAAAAGCGTTCATGGGGGGTGCAATGAGAATTCAAATGTTTAAGTGCCAACAATTAGTGAAATCTCTAACTAAACCTCTTTCTCTCTCTCTCTGCTTTGTGCAACTGTGAAGCTACACTCCATAATTCCCCTTCATGCACAAATTGCTTTAGGAACAATCTTCTAAGAACTCTGAAGGTCATGCATTCCTTAGTCTTGAGAGTTCTATACCACTCCCTAGTTTTACCATCTAATGTAAGGCTAAAGGTATTGGTCTTGGTGATCTCATTTTGTTCTCCTAGGGCCTCACAGACTTGATCGAACACCAAAGTGTGCTAGTATAGGCGCTAGTGCAACATGTGGTATAATCTGAGGGCATAGTGGTTTTTACCCTAGCGAGGTTGGGCGAGCAATATATGGAGGTGGCATGGGTCCCACACTAGTGTTATAGCTAAGTGAGTATGTGCTAGCATTGGTTTGGTTGGCAATATCATTCTCACTCTAGGATGTGAGTGTGGCATCCATGTACTAGAGTGGAACATGGGAAATGGAGGGTATGAGAAGTGGACGCTCCTCCCATGGCTTGGTTGGCCATGGTAGCTGTATTAGGAGCATAAACTCTAGGGGCGGAAGAAACTATGGTGGTGGCTACTGTGGTAACCATGGGCATGCAGCTAAGAGGCAATGATGTTGCATTAGTCGTAGGTCTTGTAGTTGGTGGTGTGGCTAATGCAATGATGTTACATTAGTCGTAGGTCTTGTAGTTGGTGGTGTGGCACCAATCACTGGGTTGGAAAGCGTGCTAGCATTGTCATGTGTGGAGAGAACTCTAAAATCTAGGAAGGTGAAGCTCGTGTTTAGCTAGTTCTTGGATTCCTATAATGGCCTTATAGGATAAAGGGTGTAGTCTGGTCTAGGTTATAGCCGAGTGAATCTATAATGGTAGGGTCTTGTGGGCTTACAGAAGGTGTTATCATTTCACTTATTATGGGGTCTCTAGCCTTAGATGATCCTTTCATGTTCAATGGTCCTATAAATGCATTCATATGGATGCCCCAAAAACGTTCCCCCTCAGTTGTGGCTCCAAAGACTATTTGGACAATCTCTTCCCAACTAACACCATACGTTTGGGCAATCCCAAAATTTATAAGAGTTTACTCCCATTCTTTTGTGTGAGTAGACATTGGTCTAGAATTTGAACTTCTAGTTCCCTCTTGGAGTCATGCGCAATGTCACCATTCATGTCTTGGTGGCTGTTAGGTATTACACCTACGTAATCCTAGCTTGAGACTGGTTTGGCAGATTGAGTTTCCTAGGCTATTAATTGTTGTTGTGCCAATTGTGAAGTCTCTTGTTCTTTTGCTCTAGCAGCCTAAATTAGTGTCTCTACTATTGCCTACACTTCTTCCGATGGTCTGTCATCAATCATAAGCCCTTGTATAGGAGGTGGGTCAGTGAGTAGAGTAACAATAGGAGCTCCTTGGCTAGGGATATCAACGTGGATGCTTTCTCCTTGCAAATGAGGCTACATGTGGTATTGCTCTGGAGTCCACCTTAACTCCTCCATTGATGGGATGGTATGTGATGTAGAGTGGCTTAGAGGTAATAGACAAAGCCGAACTTAAATCCTCCACTGTGGGATGGTATGTGTTGTAGAGTGGTTTAGAGATAGCAGTAGTAGCAACCGAAGCCAAACCTTTGAGATAACTCGCCCACCATAAGACCAAAAAGGTTGGAAGCCGGTCTAGTTGACGTCGGTTGGGGTAGGGCTCTCTCTCCCTAAATATTGAGAACCTTCCACTTAGTCAAATTCAGATGAGATTAGTGGCAAGTCCAGGATCCTATACTATGCTAAATTGGGTTCCAATCAAAGGTCCATAGCTTAGAGTAGGCTGGTAGATCCCTAGCTCAACGGATGTGATGTCCTCTAAATTGGCCTCTAAAACACATCCAAGCCGTAAGTGCATGTGACTTAGGACAAGTGGTCGGGGGCCAAGGAATTAAATGACCAGTTTTTTCTTTTAAAAAAATTTACTTTCTAAATTTATAATGTTAGGGAAACTTGTCCAAAGTGGGCTGTTTTGAACACTCTTGGAAGGGTTGTATATGCATTTTTTTGGGGTACCAGTTTGTATAGTTGCTGCAAATTTTGAGATTTTTTGGGGGGTTGTACAAGTTGTACCAACGTGATCCCCAATGGCCTAAAATGGCTATCTAGAGAGTTTGTACATGCGCTTTCTTTTTTAGGCTACTGGGTGGTAACTTTTCCTTTTTAAATTTTTACTTTTCTATTATTTAAAATTTTATTTTTTAGTTTAGTTTTTTGTGGTTTTGGTTTCGGTTTGTGGTTTCATAGATTACCCGAAAAGGGGTGGTGTTAGGATTTTTGGATCTTTCCTAAAAGCCTACGCACATATTAAATGTGGCCAACGAAAAAAGCTAACAACTAGTGGCCCAAATTACATGAGGATTAAGCCAAGTTAGTCTCCATTATTAGTACTAATGCAAAAAACATGCAAAACACAAAATTAATCCATTTTGCAAATCCTACCTAAATCCTTGTTTTTATCCCAAATTCTATGTGTAGGGCATCAAAATTGGGATAAAACCCATGCTTGGAGACCAATTTTCAGGTCTATTTAACCATATTGATTCAATTTCAAGACCAAATTATTGTTTTTTTGGTTAAAAATGAACAAAAATAGAAAATACAGAAATTAACCAAAATAGGAATTGCAAAAATTAAAAGATACAGTTTTAGGTAACAAGAAAAACTAAACATAGATTTCTTAAGATAAAAAGAAAATGCAATAGAAAACAAGAACAATGCAACAAGATCAAAGGTTTTTTGAGATTTCATTTCTACTCCATTCTTGAAAAAAACCACAAATATAATAGAATTACACCATTCACAATGCATTTAAAATGCATTGTAGCTATATGTGGTGGAGCTATTCCTCGGCAGTGCGGCGCCATTTGTGGGGGTAACTCCTTACACCATGGGAAGGGCGTAGGAAACTACTCTTATCATGGGGCTCTGCCTCACTGCCCTCCTCGTCGAGAGCACGTGGAAGCTCAATCAAGAAACCAATAAGCCATGGTATAAACACAAAGCATAGTTGGGGGGTGTCACTCACCTCCTAAATGCTTGCAGCTCGCCAATCCTATAGCTAGCATCATAGAATTTTAGCCATTTTAGCACCTATGGCCTAAAGAAGGCAAAAATGATATGGTGGCCGACACTGACGCCTTAGAGGTCTTCGGTAAGGGTTAACACCAAAGTACAAGGGAATGGGACTATTCCTAGTGTGCGAACTCCCACCTTAAAGATCCGCATGCATTAACACACTTGACGGTGTGGAGATGGAAGGATTCTTCAAAATGGTAAAGCAAACTTAGATGCCATTATGGCCCATTAATTATAAATACTGTGAAGGATTCTTCAACAGTAGCAAACTTAGATGCTACTATGGCCCATTAACTATAAACGCTAAAAGAAAGAAGAAAAAATAAAAGAGGCTGTAATAAAATGTGAGGCCTACCATGAAGCTAACGTCAGGTAAGACAAGTTGCATAACTACCACATTTCCATTAACGTGGCCTAAGTCATTGACCTGGAAGAGGAAGCCTGGGAAGTGAAGCTCGCCTGACTTTAGCATGGAATGACCACACGGACACGGGTCTAGTACAAAAGCTGGCACTCTCTTCGACCTGGGGGGGCTAGCCATAACTTAATGTCCCATCATGAGACCTAGTGTGCACTATAGAAATCATCATTGACTCCCACAAAAGTGCAAGTGGAAGCACAAGTAGAAGGTGTAAACGCATTAAAAACCACATGCATGGGTTCATTGACTACCATGTTTTCACTTTGGAAATAATCCCTCGAAAGGGATGTTCTATACCATGCATGTAGTAGCTAGCATGCGTGAAGAAGTGCTTCTTGGATGAGGATGGATGGGGCATAATCAATGCTAAATAGAAAGGAACTCATGAAAAACCGCTACCTTGCAACTAGCCTCAGGACATGTAACCGTTCTAATGATAGATGAGGAGCCCATATCTTGTAAAATCTTAACACTAGTGGACCATTATCCAATCAAAGATGTGCTAGAACCCATTGAGCTTCCAAAGGCAACCCACATTCTTACCATGTCGCTCAAAAAGAAGTTTGTTCTTTACTTAACCATAGGGGTAAAAATAACCCCCTCAACACAAGTGGACTCTCCAAGAACTAACCCAACTAACACTGATAATTCTAACATTCCTAACCTCGTAGAATCAGAACTGTAGGTGTGCCACCCATCAGCCCCCAACAACATGAATGTTTCCATGATGGGAGTGATAAATGGTGGGTACCAAAAGAGATGCTTTAGGAACAATATTACTATGGAGGGTAGAAAAAAATCTAGTTACCCAAGAGGAAGGTCCAGCATATGTCAGTAATAACCACACCACCTGCTGCCATCGGACCACATTGCAAAATACTGAGCCCCAAACACAAACCAAAAACATGGTTTATCAAAAAGAAGTTGTTGAAAGCCCAAGTGTACTATGCAGGTCACACATAACTTTGGCTACCCAAGGGTACTATGCGTGAAGGTCACACAAAACTTTGGCTACCCAAGGCAATGTAGTCAAAACCAACCCATCAAAGAGGACAACCCCGACAAAGGAGAACTACCAAAAGATGGTGGGTACTTGGTACTCTAGTGTCCCAAGGGTATTATGAAGGTAGCAAAAGCATTTAGGTCCTTAAAGTCACACGAACATTACCCCAAGCTCTTCAATCGCCATAAAAAGACCAAGGAGAGATGGAAATGACAACATAAAGCTACCAACACCACAAAAACCCCATATGAAACCCTAGCAAAGGGTAAGGCAAAAATTGAAGAATTCAAGGAGCCCCATGACCACTGCCAAACACCACACCATAAATAGGATATTCCTTCCACCTTGAACTCAGAAGCCTATGATGAATTTGAAGGCCCTAAATGACATTACTCTTAAGCCTCACTAATGGACCAAAAATAGATACCTCACCCTTGCCAAATGAAAAGGGATGCTAATCAAATAAATAAATAAAAACTGTCGAAGAAAGTAGGCAAAAGACTTGAATAGGAAAGTAGGTAAGATGGAGCAAAGAAGAAATCAAAAATGAAAGAAAGCAAAGGAATGGAGACTCATAAGAAGGAGAATTTGTAAGAAAGCCAGGACTCAAGGAAAGTAGGTAAGATGGAGCAAAGAAGAAATCAAAAATGAAATAAAGCAAAGGAATGGAGACTTATAAGAAGGAGAATTTGTAAGAAAGCCAGGACTATTTATGTAAAATAGCTTTTCTAATCACTAGTCTTCTAGGTACATGTGAGATATAGTGCTCCATCTCATGTTTTCTACATGGGTTTCTCCAAGAGGGAACAAAATATGGGTTTTCTCTCTCCCCTCATGTTTAAATGACATCTGATTTGTGAGACCAAACTTTATAAGTTTGTGGGGGGTATCAAAAGTTGTTCATGTGAGATATGGTGCTCCATCTCATGTTTTCTACATGGATTTCTCCAAGAGGGCCCAAACACACAAAATATGGGTTTTGTTTCTCCCCCCATGCTCGAACAGCTTCTAATGATGACCCAAAATTTGCAAGTGTGGGAGATATCGGATGACATCGGGCAAAATGTGGTGCTCTATCTCATGTTTTCTATGCAAGTTTCTAAAAAAAAGGTTTTCTCTCTCTTTGTCGTGTCATCCTGGTGATCAAACTTTGCAAGTGTGTGGAGGGTACCACTGTTCATGCTCTTACAAAGTTTGGTCTCATCAATCGATGATGCCATGGTGGGTGTGGCGGTAATTCCAAGGATCACATTAATCTTGTTCTCGTTTGTGAAAATACCATTTTTGGAGTTAATCTCAAACAATGACATTGTGTTTAACCTAGAATTAGCATTTGAGTGGATTCAATGAGATATGGTAGAGTCGACGTCTTTCAAAAACAAGCCTAAGATGAGCAAGAGGCTTTTTCCACTTTGAGTGCACACAACGGTCATCATAATGAATATCTGTTGGATTTTTTGGAGGAGATCCTTAAAAAGGCAATAAACAATAAGCATTGGAAGGTGGTGGGGGCATTGGTCAAGCTAAACCACATGACGTAATGAGCATAGGTCCCGCACTCTAGAGTAAATGATGTCTTGTATTTGTCAGTTGGGTTGATTGTCGCTTGGTTCTAGGCTGAGAAGCCATCCAAAAAGTTGTAATCCTCTGCTCGATTGACTCTTTTTCCAACATGTGGTCCATGTAAGACATGGGATAATGGTTTTGCACCTTCATGAAGAGGCTTCATGGAGAGGGATGATGTGTTTCATAGATTTTGGAAGACTTCTGTTAATGTCATTGTTTTCATGTTAGTGTACTTCCAAGCAAAAACATCTTAAAATTCCCTTCATGTCAATGATCTTCTAGGAAAAAAAAAATTTACAATTCTTTGTGAGCATAGCACCAATTTGTTCTTCTGTTATAAATAGCTTTGCAACTTTGTTGATTCGAGATTATTAAAGGGTTGTAATATGATCTTCTTTATTCTTGAAGGATATCACTGCATGATTATTGCTTTCATGTTGAATGTAAGGTATCACTTTTTCCTCCCATTTAATCGTTGTTTGATGTGGCATTGGTCACATTTGTTAATGTCTATCACCCATTAAGAAGTCCTTTGATGCCAGCTTGAAGAGCTAAAAACTTAATACAATTACATGGTGTCCACTTCCTTTGAAGAGCTAAAAACTTCATCCAACTATGTGGTGTCCACTTCCTTTTGAAGGTTGTGTGTGTGTGTGTGCGCGCGCGTGTGCATGTGCACGCACAAGCACGTGCGTGCGTGAGAGAGAGAGAGAGAGGGGGGGTTTGATGTAAGCACGACTTTAAAATTAGGAAAAATACCTTTTTCTTTGGGTAAAGTTAAGCATATTTTGGTGTTCTCTACTATAACGAAAGTGCTAAAAAATATATTAGTATCCTCTATCAACATAAGGGCTAGATTAATGAACACAAAGGTTAAAAAATACCTTTAAAGTTTGAAAGTCTCAAAAGCTCAATGTTTGATAGATTGTGGGGAAAAAAACCTTCAATTTTGAACGTTTCTTTAATTTGAAATAAAGGTTTCATAGTTTTTGTGTCGACAGTATAACATTAAATTGGGAATAAAGCCACAACATTAATACATATGGCATCGTGTTATTGGTCATAGAGTCGTGTTATTGGTAATAAAGTTGTGTTATTGGTAATAGAGCCATGTTATCATTGCTTATTATTTATTTATGGAATTATACAAAATAGAGCCTCTCTTTCTTTACACCAGAAGCATAGAAGCGTTCTCTCTCTCTCTCTCTCTCTAGTTGATATAAATGATGCTTCCTCTCATTATTTTGGTTCAATCCATAAGCATTGTTCTTCACCTTCACCAACTAAGCCTTAAATTCGTAGGGCAAGTAGTGAGGTTTGAGTTTCCTTTCTTAAACAAAAGCCTTTAAATTTGTAAGGTAGGTACTGAGGTCTAAGTTGCCTTTGTCATATGAACAAGTAGAGAAAGATGGTGGTGTGTACCTACTAGAAGAGTTGGTTCTACAGCTCAAGACATTGGATAAGTATCTTGTGAGGATATCATAAGGGCAAGCTACCCTTATGAACAAGTAGAGAAAGATGGTGGTGTGTACCTAGAAGAGTTGGTTCTACAGCTCAAGACATTGGATAAGTATCTTATGAGGATATCATAAGGGTAAGCTACCCTTAAAGTAGAGGTTTTCCATATCAAAAACCTCCTCATAGGATTTTATGGTAGGATCAATAGAGACTTTGGATTTTGATTAGGGTTTCACCATTAAAAAGATATGAGGGTGTTAACCACTTTGTAGGTTAACATGGTTTATTAGCTTGACCTATCATAAGGCACTTTGCAGCTTAACATGGTTTCACTAGCCTAACCTATCATGACCTACCTATCATAAGGCACTTTGCTATCTTATCCACGGATGGAAGCCCATCTTTTGTAGACGACACTAGACTTTATAAAGCAGAATTACCTTGGCTTAATGCCAGATGGGAAAATGACAAACCTCATATACATATTTGCGTAAGGCTAGAACTATAGTGGCCCACGTTTATTTTTTAGCAATACACATTCATTCCCTTGCAATAAAATACTTGTGAGCTCTCCTTCGTCTCCTTACACTCTTGCTTGCTTGATGGCTTGATTATAGGATCTCTCTTGTATGAGCTTCTCCTCTCCTCCTTGTGTGATTAATCCATAGTGTAGGCAACCTTCTTCTCAACTCCATCACAGTGATTGAAGTTGTACCTTCACACCCATAGCCATGGAAGCATTATGTTGACAACAGAGTGAGGATGCAATGGACGAGGTAGCGCACCCACATGGGAAGTTACACTATGTGGCTATATAACAAAGCACAAAAGACACTTGTTTTAGCAAATGCCAAGGTAAGACCTTGACTTGAACATTAGCGCCATCAGGGACTAGCCTAGGGATTAACTCCATTTTTCCATCTATTTTAAGCTATTGGGACCACCCAATATTGCCCATTATTGATTAGGAGGGTTACACTCCAAATAACATATGGTTTTGGAACTTTGGATGTGTTAGATTTGTTGTGTTTCATTTTGTTTTAAAGCTTATTTGCATTTTATTTGATGATTTACATGACTTCGAAGTCCACAAGGCTGTGATTTTGTTGCATTGAATGAAGAAATAGCTTAGCATTTGTGATTAGAAGTGTAATATGCACTTTGACCACTCCAACAAAACATAAGCTTTGAGATTCATTCGTGTGGAGTAGGGTCAAAAAGTTAACTTTTGTTTATACATTGTTGGAATTGGTAGCTTAGAAGCATCTAAAATCAACAAAAAATAATCAAAAAAAGACTCAACCACATTAACAAACACCATTAATTAGGATTAGGAACCTTAATCATGCTAGCATTCATGGTGCCTGGAACATGTGCAAAGAGAGGGATGAAGGTTTAAGCCATAACTATGGTGGATGGAAGATAGCCATGTTGAGTGTGTGTGTGTGTGTCTGGAGAGAGAGAGAGAGAGAGAGAGAGAGAGAGAGAGAGAGAGAGAGAGAGAGAGAGAGAGATGATAACTACAAGAACAAGAGAAATATGATACGTAACTCAAATGAGACTCTAGTATTTAGAGAACCTCCCAATAAGTACATGCTTTACAAGCATCAAGCCTTATCTTCTGACCTAGACTTTAATAAGGGTTGTTCACATCCATGGAGGGTGTTTACACTAACTCTAAAATACCCAATATCCCCCTTCAGAGTGATGGAGCTGATGCGTCCTTCAATAGTTTCTATACTCCAATACTAGTAAAGAAACAAGACATGTTCCCCACTACTATTGACTTATAGGCTCATAAGCATAGCTCAAAGGCATAAAAGCATGGCTAAGAAGCTCATGTATCATGGTTTATTCAGAGGTCAAGTCCTGCCTCGGGAGACAAAGAGAGTCTACATTAGCATACCAAAACAACCCCCTTGCTCAAGTAGGATAAAGAGAGAATGATGGAGCATTATAAAAGGAAACACAAAATATTCAGATTTTGGGGGACTTCCTAGGCAGAGAACCCATGACTACAAAATATTCAAATTTTGGAGGACTTCCTAGGCAAAGAACCCATGACTCAATGCATAATAGGAAAAAGATAACTTTAGAAGTTTAAAGAATTTCATTTAAAAACTTTGATGAAGATTTGTTATGTTATTTTAATGTTTTTGTGATAATTTTATTAGTGACATTGGCTTATATACTAAGGTTTATACGTGGCTCGTTAATTAATACAGAACAAAATTTAAGTGAATAGACATAGAACACAAAATAAAGCACCGAAATGTTATTTTGGTGCCTATTAATTAAATTCATTGTTTTGCTAATCTCAAAAGCTTAAATACTATGGTTTTATCTATTACATATTAACCATGGACAACCAAGGAACAAAGAGAGGAGAAAAAAGAAATCCTTGATTTCTAAAAAATAAGAAGAAAAAATCCCTTCATTTGACCCTTTGTATTCTGATATTCTGATTTTTAATCCTTTGTATTCAGGACTAGTGAATATTATTTAATGGTAAATATATATGTGATAAGTAGAAGGAGAATATAAATTGAAAAAAAAAAAAATCTTGAAAGCGAAACTCTACATGGGCGACTGATACGGAAAACGTGCTGCTCCGGAAACTCTTCTCTTTGTTGCGTCGGTTCTTGTTTCGGGAAAGAGCTCCGCCGGACCCATAAGCATAGAAGAGCAGAAGAAAAGAGAGCAGGTAGCAGTAGGACATGGACGTGGTAACATCTAGCCACGCAGGGGAGAGGCCCGTCGAGAAGGTAGTGGTTCACCCGCTGGTTTTGCTGAGCATCGTGGACAACTACAACCGCATGGCCAAGGAAACCCGCAAGCGCGTCGTGGGCGTCCTCCTCGGAGCCACCTTCCGCGGGCAGGTGGACGTCACCAACAGCTACGCAGGTCAGGACGCCCCTTTCACAACCTTCAGGGTACCGGTTTAATCCTTGTTTTTGCTAGACGCAACAAAAATGACACATCTTTTTAGTTTGCACATGGAGGGTGCCATGATTAGTATTTTTCTGGCTCGCTGCACATGGGCTAGAGTTAGGATTTGTATTGCTAGGGTTTCAGGTAAATTAGTTCTCTGTGAGAGCGCATCAGGTGAAATGCTAGATGCAAAACAATGCACACATCTTTCAGTAAAGAATGGGTCCTGAATCAGGGCTTTCCTCATGGAGGTTTCCCATATGCACACATGATTAGAAGAGGAGGATTATTAGCACTCATCAGATAAAATTGGGTTTTACACAGTTTCCCTGAGAGAGAGAGAGAGAGAGAGAGAGAGAGAGAGAGAGAGAGAGAGAGAGAAGTTTCATGATGCCGAGAGGATATCCATGTAAAAAGAAACATTCTCTAATATTTTCTTAATCATGTGATCAAAGCAAACACATTGCAATAGACAATGCTACGCACCATTTCTCTCTCATGGATACTATGCTCAACATCTTGTAGACCAATGGAGGATTACGATGGTGGCGGTAGAGTCAAATCAAGTATATGAATTACTTTCAGGGGACCCAACACATTTATGGCTATTCCAATTCTCGAGTGCCTTACCAACATGATCTGCCATGTCCATGGAAGGAGTAAGCCTCTTGGTCCAGGTCCAAGGTCCAGACCACACTAAATCAATAATAATCCAAGACTCACTTATATAGGGCTTATTGCTGCCATAAATAACAATCCAATCATAAATAGTCAATAACCTTGGACTTATTAAATCTGAGCCTTAGCCACCCATCCAAGCCTGCTTTCCTTGCCCTTGCTGGATTAATCCCTAAGCCCAAGGGTTAGTGCTAGGTACATAACATTCCTATCCACTGAGGACATTTCCATTTTTTTTTTCTCAAAAAGAGACTTCTATTAAGTATGAGAAAAACATACAACAATCACAGCTATAAGCCGGAAGAGAATAGAATCACCCCAATATGTAAGGTGATTTCAACCACTCAGGAGCATCATGATGCCATGTAAGACCTGTGGTACTAGAGGAAAAGAAGATGCCATGGTCCCATTCCCGCATAAATATCACACGCTTCGCCTGTGCAGAACGAGAGGGCCCCTGAATGCGAGCCCAAATAGCCATAGATGAATCACCCCATATAGTACTAATGCACTGAGACCCAAAAATCTGGACACCCTGAATAGCCTCCGTGCATCTAGCTTTCCAGATTTGCCATGCTGTAATACTGGCAATAATCTCCCAACTGGTGTCAATCCTCTGTCTAGGGGGTGTATAATCAGAGTGAGGAACATCCTGCAATAAACCATGCTGGGCAATACCTCTACGAAAACAGAATCTCTTTACCACTGCCCTCATAAAAAAGTTGCGGACCGGACTGGGAGAGCCAAGCAACTGCCCCTAAGTCACATGCATGGCTTGGCCACTCAATTTGCCCATAAGTTGGGCTACAAGACCCCAAATATGCTGTGCAATGCTGCACCCCCGTAGACAATGTAGGATCGAAGGCATCAATCCACTCCCACTCTCCTGGATCCCACTGAAGATATCTGATAGGACTGCCACCATATAGCGACAAACACCAAGAGCCATGAGTCACTATCTGAGGAGAAGGGTCAATGAACTAGTGCTTCCTCGAGCGACCAACAATCCTCACTGGACTAAGCCTAGTGTTTGGTATCATCTCCTCCATACATCTCTTCAATCTCCCACTAGGCATGATAGAATACATGAGGAAATCTGTATCCTCCTGGTCTGGTAGAGCAATGACCTGCAGAGGTATGCCTATCCTCGAAAAAACTCCCAGCCAACTCGGATGATAGTCTCCGTGAAAGGTCCCAGAAAGCCACTCCAGCGGAATAGCTGCATCAATCTGATCAATATGAATGCGAGAGCCCCTAAGATGCTGAGTGGATGCAACTCTCCGATCCTCCGGAAGACTCTTAAAGGTCTTCCAAGCAAGAACTGTGTATGCGCATCTCTCCCATCCTGACCATTGCATATAACGAGATGCACCAAGTGGCCGACCTGCCTCATCCCTAATGAACTCGTTCCACATAATAGGTTGTCGGTCAACCTCGTCCAAAGACCTAGGAAGCCTTTGTTGCAAAAAATATCTCATGCTTCTCCATGCTCTGACAATGGCTGCAATAAGAGGGGAAGATGGCTAGCACTGGGGCTGGAAAGGGCCGGCCCCCCCTCAATACTTTTTGTATGTCTTGGAGTATTTATGTTTGTACAAGTGTCATGGGCGTGACTGGCCAGATTTCTCCACAAGGGAGTGAAAACAACCAAATAAAAATGGTTCAAGTCGATGAAGAGGTGTTGGTCGGAGTATCCCCAAATCACAGGCTCATTCCCACCTTCACTGGGTGGACACCTGCCTTTTATTGGTCTTTCGGGACCGTGCACCAACAGGCACGCCCGTACTAACGCAGGCTAAGGAGTACACCGCGGAGGGAACGTGGCCTGGTTCTCCCCAGTGAGCTTTGCTCCCAAATTCCTTGGTGAGTAACCTTCACTGGCTCTCAGAAGCTCTGAGAGCGCGGTTAACAACACCACACAGGAAAATATACTAGCCACACTAGGAAGAATTTCCTGAACATGGTCAGAATATACATGCCATGCTCCTGCACTACACAACTTAAAGCATTCTCTGAATTTAAATTAGCAAATTTCAGATTTATACAAATGAGAAAAATATGAGAGCACCTGGTACAATGAGTACAATTCCGGTACAATAGGTACAATTTGCAGCAAGTACAATCAAGCACTTCAGGTACTTCACATGTGTGCAGGTACAACCAGCCAGGTAGTATTCAGGTTTTGTACTTGCAGCAGGTACAACAGGTACATAGGGGCAGCCAGCAGGTAGAGGTGGGCAGGTACAGTACTTGGGGCAGCAGCTGCAGGCGAGTTCAGCAGGTACAGCACATGGGTACAACAGGCGTGGGCAGTAGTCGGGTACAACAGCCAAGTACAGGGCAGGTACATGCGGGTACAACAGCCAGGTATAGGGCAGGTACAGGCGGGTACAACAGGCATCTAAAGGGCAGGTACAACCAGCAGCAAGGAAGCCAGCAGCAAGGAGGCGGATACAGCCAGCAGCAAGGAGGTGATGGAGAAAGAGGCGATGCAGAGAGAAAATCCACCAACCCGCCACACGTGGGAAATTTTCCAATAATGTTCCATGCAAAAGCCTTATCAAAGGTTATAAAACCTTAATACATAATTAACACTTATGGGCACCATCCAAAAGAAAATGTCTAGCCCCTTTTTAAATGTGTGTGGACACAGGAATGGGTCTTAGACTAGGACTGTTTTGGGTGATGCCTTTTATGAAGGCAGCCTAGGGCTGTAGCAAAGTACCCTTTCTACACCATATGAAATATACTGAATTTCCAGCACATCTCTCTCTCTATACTCTCTCTTCATATCTGCGTTTTGCATCAGCATGTTTGCAGGAGTGTTTAGGGCTGAAAGAAGACTCCCAGAGCTTCCGCGCGTTACATTGGTATCAGAGCATCAGGCTCAGCAAGGCTAAACACTGAATCAGTCCCATATGATGGTGTACAGGTCCAAGGTACAGGAAAGTACACGGATACGAAGCCCAAGGCAAAGAACACAGATCGGGAAGAGCTCCCGGGAGGTTTGTTGGTGGTGTTTCACAAAGCCAAAGGGGATGGCAGTCCTGTGAGCCAGATAGGTTCTCGGGCAACAGTCCCAAGGGAGGATTATCCTCCAAGGGTGATGTGAGAGTGCCAGACTCATTTCTCAGGAATGAAGACCAAGACGGTGTTCAGAGTCAGGGCAAGAATGGATTGTGGACTAGAGGGAATAGCTGCATAGATCTTCGTCCGAGACAGAGTGGTTTGGAGAACCGGGCCGGGACTTCAGAGAAAAGGGTTGCCAGGGATGGATGGATGACAGAGGGACTGCGGGAAAAGATTGGGATGATGACAGTCATCCAGGAACAGGCTGGAATCCCGTCATCAAGTTTAGCAGAGGGGGATGTCATGTGCATGTTTGCCCATGGACATATCCAGATGCTAGTCCAGAAGAGGCAACCAGTAAAAGATAACTAGAACTAGGATTTTGGAGCACAAAGTGTAGAAGAGGCTAGTGTGGACTTGGAGCAAGGCATGGAGGACATTAAGAGGATGATGTCGGCTGCAAGGAGTGTGCTGTCGGCTGAACCATGAGGCGGCTGCAGGCGCATCAAGGATATGATATTTTTTGTCCAGTCGGTCGGCCAGATCTCCTTTGGTCCAAGAGGCCTATAAAAGGCACATGAGCTCATTGTTGTAGTCATTCATTCCCTCATAGAATGGGTCTTAGACTAGGACTGTTTTGGGTGATGTTCACCTTTTATGAAGGCAGCCTAGGGCTGTAGCAAAGTACCCTTTTTGTACCATATGAAATATACTGAATTTCCAGCACAACTCTCTCTCTCTAATGTCATGGCCCTGTGAAAATGGAACAGTACAAGTGTGGGCATGGTGGTTGCAGAGTCAGAATATTTTATGATTCACATGGGGGGTGCCCGGACAGAGTTTAAGATGTGTGGACATCCCTAGGTGTGAAGGGGGGAACTAGAAACATTAAACTTTAATGTTTATTAAAGTTTGCCCCTAGGCCTTAGTGGCCCTAGGGAACTTATTAAAGTTTGGGGCCCTAGGGATTATTTTGGGGAGGAGAGTCACTCCACTTTTGGAGTAAGTGTATCTCTCTCTTCTTTCTCTCTCTAGCTTTTGGAAAAGAGGGAATCGTGGAGTTCTTCAAGCGCATGTACACAAGCGTGGAGAAGTGGAAGGAGAAGGGCGACTGCTGAAGACTGTTTGCTGCTGTTTTTCCCTGTGCAAACCAGCCGTACCGCCCTGTACGGACAGGCTGCAGGCTCTTTCTTGGTCCACGCTACACACACAGGAGCTGCTGTACGCCTTTTTCTCTGCTGGATTCTCTGCGCACAGGTCCTGTGCAGGCTGTACCAGCAAGTACACAGCCAGTACAGTACTGTACGGCGGCCGTACAGTGTACGGACAGCCAGGTACAGCAAGTACAGTTGCTGCAGGCGGTGCAGACAGGTGCTGGACAGAACTGAATATTCAGATTCAGGCGAGTATAAGTGTGGACAGCCGACTGTTTGTGCAAGTACAACTCTTGGCACGTATCCCGAGGTGGTACAGACGGGTACAGTGCTGATTTTCAGATCTGTATTTTCAAGGACAGCATAAGAGTGAACATCAGGAGGAGGGTACAGGCAAGTACAAGCACATGGGTGAAGCAGGGTTGTGGATACAAGTGCCTGCAAGTACAGATTGGTGCTGTTGCTTCCTCCAGTGCTGTTTCACGAGCTGAATTTGGTAAGCTCCGTTTCTGTTCATCTATCTCTCTTTCTACTGCTTGATGTCTGTTGCAGATATGAGTTATCTGGCCCCTTGTGAGAGGAGGGGTATGGCAGATTGACAAGGGTTGAGACAAAGTTTGGACAGCATATGTATGTATGAGCTGAGATGATGTATCATGCACTTGAGTTATGCCAGATGTATGCCCATGGCTGCCCTGCTTAGTGGTCTTGGCTGATCAGAGGGAGGCACAGTGTGTTATTGTGGAATACAGATCTGTGTGCATAGATCCTCTGTGCTAAGAAGGATTTGTGGGCCGTCAGATTGGACATACAGGTGTAATCTCTTGGCTGATTTTTGTTGTACTCAGCCATTCATATTATTTTAATTGAATAAAGAAATACCGCAAGGGGCGCCAAGCTTTGGGGCCAACAGGTGTCGCCTTGTTTTCAGATTTGGGCACTCTAGCTCCAATCAATTTTGTTTTTCACATCTAGACTACAAGTGGACGAGTGACTGCTAGTCTACCGCACTCTGGTTTTCTATCAGAGGCCGGTTTCACTCTACTCTCTCTTCATATCTGCGTTTTGCATCAGACTCTAATCTGTTTCCAAAAGAGAACTCTCGTTATTACAGCGCAGCATACCATAGAGAATGCACACTTGTACAACACCTCCCTGCTTCCAAAGGTATTCTCCATCTCTACCTTGGATCCCTCAACCCCTTTCCCAAACAGCAGTAGGGCTGTACCAAACCACATGTCCTTCTCTATAACCACAGCTTGCATGTAACTAATCTCCTCGAGAAACCGATAACCTGTTCACATGAATCCAAAGACATGTTTCCACATGAAACCAAAGTCTTGTTTCCACTTGAAACTAAAGACCTGTATCCCATAAACCATAGGCCTATTTCCTGTCTCTTCCTAGGATACATCTTTGCTGTACACGCAGCCAAGTGTCCATGCATACAGCTGTAAACACAGCCCACAAGCTCGTCCAAAACAGCCCCGGAGCTTTCCCTGTTCTTGCTCTCCAAGCCGCCAAACCCTTCCTCTCACAAAGGGCCAGAGGAGAACCTCCAAGACAACGATGAGCCAGCAAGAAGAGGAGAAATGAAATGAAATGAAATGTTATATTAACGTCTTCAAAAGGCCATAATGACCTATGAGACCAAAAAGTTACATCATGGTGGGTCTGATACAATGTTTGGATAAAAAACTAGAAAATGAAAAATAAAGATGATACTACTGGCACCTAGAAAATGAAACTGGATCTGGAAGGTAAACAGAAACCCTTATAGGGGTGGGCGTCTGGACCACCCAAGCTCAATCGCACGATCAATCAGTGTACCGCTAGTGTGGGCGGTATCCATGTCCTGCTGCTGCTGTGGTCCATCTGGCGCAGTGATGGTTGGACTAAAGAAGTCTGTAATGTGCCTCTGAGTCTGGCTCTCTGTGCGCCTAAGCAGGCTATCTCTATATCTCCGCAGCTCAAGTAAGAACAATCCCAAACACCTCTGGTCCTGGTACCCCATGACTCTGGAAAGTGGTCCAAAACCCTCTCTGAATAAACAGTGGAAACGACCTCGTATCTCATAGTATGCAGTACAATGGCATATATAATGCAGCTCTGTCTCTGGCTCCCCATGGCATACTCGACATATCCTGGCCTCAGCTGGTATACCTCTATATCGGCCAATCTCAATCTCAAGCTGATGTGAGGATGTGCGAATCTGACCAATAGCACATCGTACTGCATGAGACAAGTGTACATCCATGTAACTGGGTCTGATCACAAAACCATCTGCTGTGAGCTGAAGAAAATGCTCTCTGTAGAAAGCCATCTTCGTGCCCAGCTCCTCAGTCGGCTGCATCCATGTCCTCCTAATGTCCAGTTGAACTAAATCCTGACAGGTGAGTCTAGTAAGAGAAAACGTTGCCATTCGAAACACTGATGAAACAGCGAACGCGTATGTGTGTTCGGGGAAGCAAATCTCCAAGGATCAGACTCCCGGTCGTGAGATAGGAAGAGAGATGAGTTTTCAGCCCGTCTTCTCCTGTGCCACGTGTTGGCTGTGCGCCTCCTGAAGCCAGCTCGATAGTAGCCAATAAGGGGAGCAAATGTGCTGCAGCTCTCCTGCAGTTCTACTGTAGCCAACCTCTCTCAAAGAGCATGGACAGCCCTGTGCGCCTCTAGTCCAACCCGCCCGTGTGCCAAGCGAGGAGGAGAGAGAGAGAGAGCAAAACCCTGTCTGCAGCTCTGTGCGCGCCACTTGCTTTTTGCAAAGAGAGCCCAACCGTGAGCAGTCCACTTCCTACAGTGCAGACCATGTGTTCGTTGCAAGGAGAAAGAGAGAAAGGCGTGTGTGCTGCAGCCTGACCAGCCCCATCTTTGCCAAAAGAAGCCCCCCTCCCCCCCTTCATGTGCAGTTGTAGTTCAGCCCTCCTGTGCCCGCCTTGCTTTTCACCAAGAGAGAAAGGATAAGCCCTGCGCTGCAGCTCTGTGTCGCCTATGATCCCTGGCGACCAGCCATCCAAGAAGAAGCACCCCACCATCGTCTCTTCCACCCTCTCTCTTTTTAACAATAAGGAGGTGCCTCAAAAACAGCCCGTTTTTCTCCTAAAAAGCAAAAACAATAGCAATAGCAAAAAGGCGCATCCTCCAAATTAGTTTTTTTTTAAAAATCATCAAAGGTTATAAAACCACCAAAGGTTATAAAACCTTTAAACTTTAATTCTTTTTGTCCCCTTTACACTTGGGGTTGTCCACACATGGGTTTTCTTATCAACTCCAAACCAATGCCATTCACACTGTCCACCATGTCCCCGCACCCACCTGCATACTGTCGAGAGAAAAACACAGGGTCGTAACAAGGATTATCCAATTCAGAGGACCAAGTGTTCTAGCATGGTCCAAGCACTCGAGACGGCTTCTTGGACACAGAAATGGGCTTTGAAGCTCAAGTGTCAAGTGGAAAGTATGTATGGCGAACTCTTGAGGATTTGGGAGAGATCAAGTGATGAAACGGGTTTCTACATGGTGCTTACATGTATTTCTCATGTGGTGGAATACAAAGAGATCATCTCCTAAATTTTAGGGGAAGTTCCTATTTTTGGCAATCTTCGATGGATTTTTGTTCGTGTCATTACCTCCGGAATTTGGCAGAGATCAAGGATTGTTAAAGCGCCATTGTGAAATTAGCTATCATCTGGGATATTTTGAGCTGAAGATTGTGGAATTTTTGGCCTTTGGATTTGGGACATGTGGTAGATAAGAGGATAAAAGTGAGACAAGTGTCCCCACACTTGTCAATTTTAGCTCTACACATGGCATTGTAGCATTTTCTTGCTTATTTGAATATGAGAGAGTTATCTCTTGGGCGAGTTTGAGCTTCAAGTAGGTTTTTGGAGGCTGAAAACTCTGATTTTTCACAATTTCTCTTCATTTCTAAGCCCACCATAGCCATATCCAGCTTGGGGAAGATGATTTTCACTACTCTACACCATCTTGCACACCCCGGATGACTGTTTTTTAGCAAAATAGTCCTAAAGCTTGCTGAAATTTTTGGTTTTATGTGATATACAAAGAAATACACTAGTTTATCTGTTCATGGATGAGCCCCATGGGATGGTTTACAGGTCTTGGCACTCATGGATGCGACATACAAGTTGTTGTACAGGCTTATGTGCTTGTGGAAGAGCCATATGGGTTGTTATACATGTTTGTGCGCTTATGGAAGGACATGCTGGATAGCCTTATTGAATGAAGGACATTTTTATGGTTGTATATGGATAATCCGGCATCTCCTATGGGTTGTTATACATGTTTGTGCGCCTATGGAAGGACATGTTGGATAGCCTTATTAGATGAAGGACATGTTTATGGTTGTATATGAATAATCCAGTATCTCCCATGTTTGTGCATTTTCGAAGGTTTGATAGAAACTCAGTATACAAAGGGCTTTGTGTGAATATATACTCTTATGTGTGTGTGTGTGTGGAGTGCGTGTGTGAGAGCATATCTTGATACAGAGTTCTATACCCACTATTGGGCACTGATGACGTTAGTGGGGATGTCGTAGTATCTAGTCCATACTATGCATAATGGAGTTGATAGTTATATAGTCTTGTGGGTTGACTACCATGTGGCATGACTATATAACATGCACGTTTCTAAAAGGTGAATTTGGACATGTTCTTGGATTCATCTAGGTATATATATATTTCTCCTCGGATGGGGGGGGGGGTCGGCCCATTTTGGCCTCTATGCGGTGTTATATGTGTAACTTCTATTTTCAGCTTTGTGGATTGTTTAATGGTTGTGATTAAATCCCGAAATGTTTAATTGTGCTCATGGTCAAGCGATGCACTCCCACTCCCGCGCTTCTCGAGCGAACTACACTCCATGGCATAGCCGCTTGTAGTATGGCTGCCCAGGGCTTGGCCGGCTGTTGCGAAGGCCCCTCGGGCTGGCCGACTAGCTGCCTAGGCTTGGCCGACAGCTAGTCCATGCCTTCTAAGGGCTGGTGGACTGGGCCTTTGCCTCCTAGAGGATGAGCAACAATGCTTATGTCCTATAATTGTTGGCCAATCATGTTATGGGCTTCTTGAGGGCCAATGTCATGGCCCATGGGCTGCCCTGCATACGGGATGGATATTTGATGATGCAAAATCGCGCTTGTGTGCATAAGGATTTATGGGCTAAGGTGATGGATGAATGCCATGTACCGCCCTATGCAGGACCTAGAGGAATTCTTGCCACTATCCAGGCTTTGGAGAGGTACTTTTTTTGGCCAAACATGCGCAAAGACATATGTTTATGTGCACGAATGTATGGTTTGCCAGAAAGTGAAGTTTGACAAGCATAAGGCACCCGGTTTGCTTCAACTGTTGCCTATTCCGGATCAGCCATGGGAGTCCATAGCCATGGATTTGCCTAAAACGCAGCATGGAAATGACGCCATATGGACCATCATTGATAGGTTTAGTAAGTAGGCTCATTTCGTTCCTGTGCGAAAGAATATTAAGCTTGAGCACATGGCGAGAATATTCTTGGTCCAGATTTTTAAGCATCATGGTATGCCTAAGACTATTGTGGGAGATTGGGATCCGAGAACCATAAGTTTGTATTGGCGGGCTTTATTGGATAATATGGACATAAAGCTGAATTTTTCATCAGCTTATCATCCTCAGACGGATGGGCAGAGTGAAATTGCAAATTCAGCTTTACTTGATTTGCTCAAGTGCTATGTGGCTGAGCGGAAACCAGATTGGGAGAAGTACTTGCCTCTCGTGGAGTTTGCTTATAACAATACGGTGCACACCTCCACTGGGAAAGCACCCTTTGAGATTGTTTATGGTAGGGAAGTACTTTCACCTATCCTTCGCACGAAGGATGAAATCTTTGTTGCGGATGAGTATGTTAGAGATTTGGATACAGCTTTCTCACAGGTACGGACAGCCATACAAAGAACTTTGGAAAAGCATAAGAAAGCTGTAGATAAACATTGTAGACAAGTGGATTTCAAAGAGGGTGATTGGGTGCTTCTTAAGTTTGAGAAGGCACGCCTTCGGAAGCAACCTGGCAAGGAAGGCAAGTGCCCAAAGTTGTCTCCCAGGTACCATTTCAAGTGTTGGAACGGATTAATGAGGTGGCTTTTAGGCTTGCTTTGCCTGAACACCGGCGGATACATAATGCTTTTCATGTTGGCCTCCTCAAGAAATATGTGGGTCTTGAACTGCTTGAGCCGGTTATTGAGGACCAACCTGAAATTGATGAGCGTGAAGAAATGCTTCAACCGGAACATATTGTGTTTCATAAGGAACGGAGAGCTATTGGTGGCAGGCTTATTCGTAGGTTCCTTGTGAAGTTTAAGAACTACCCCGCTGTGGATGCAAAATGGGTAGATGAAGGCTACCTCTAGGATTATCCGAATCTTCTACATGTTTATTTGGCCACTTTTCAGTTGTTGACAATTGATTAGAAGCCGGGGAGAATGTCATATTTCTGACTAAACACATGTGGAGGAACACCATGGAAGGGTAGGTATAGACATTGGTGTGTGTTCTAGGCATGGTTTAGTACATGTGGAAGGAATCCGTGGAAGGATTGAGATCCTGGTGTGAGCTCATGGCATGGTTTGTTACATGGGGAAGGACTCCATGGAAGGATTGAGATTCTGCTGTGAGCTCCTGGCATGATTTGTTACATGTGGAAGCGCTCCATGGAAGGATTGATATCCTGGTGTGAGTTTTGGCATGGCTCATTGCATGTGGAAGGGCTTCATGGAAGGGTGGATACAGTTCTGGCATGCTGATGAAGTCTCATGGAAGGGTGGACACCCTGGTGAGCATTCGTTGTTGATTATAAAGTGTTCACATACACTTAAGTTTGGGCGGATAGTTTATAAAGTGTTAACATCAAGAGGACCAGTTTCTAATGAAACTTGGCCATTTTTCAAAGTGGGCAGCCCACCAAGCAATAATAGCTCCACGAGTTGCTATTCTAGGAGGGAGAGGCGAAAAGTAGCTAGGTGCCTCCTTTTGAGCTGTTTTTGGAGGTGGAACACCCTAGGACTTCACACAGGTGTCAGTTTGGCATGCACAACAGCTCTAAGGGCTGGTCGACTCCTTCTTGGGCTGATACATAGCTGGGTGCTTCCCTCCATAGCTGCTACAGACACAAGTGAATTCTTCTCTCTCCCCCTTGAAGCAGGCTATTACTTCTAGCTTCTCTACAGGTCTCGTCGACTGCTGCACAGCAGGTTTCAGGGCTGAGTTTTGATGCGCTGAAGGCTTTGGGTTCAAGGCAAACAAGAGGGCACCCATATCATCTCTTGGGGTGACCTGGACAGCATGTTTGTGGGCTGAAACAGTGCTATTCATGAGTCCAATTCAGCAAGGTTCTTCGTGACAAATTCGAAGGCAAACAATATCTAAACCTATGTGAAGCCTGTGGCTCTAAGGGTGGAACCTTCAGGTGGCCAGAGGCAAGGTTTTCATGGCTGGTTATTCGGGACAACACTACTGCTAGAGGGTGTGATCACGTACTAGAGTATGGTTGTGCCCGAGGAACTCTTGGAAGGCTGAGTTGAAGTCTTAGGCAATTGTTTGATTTGTTTTCATCATATTCCGGATGTATCTGGTGCCAGTCTGAAGAGTGTTTACTCTCTGGCACCCGTTCTCTTGTACTGGAACACTCTGTTGGTAATAAAGATACCTCAGGGGGGGCTGGCCCAACTTCAACCCCTAGTGCTGTGTTTTGTATCGGTTTTCATTTTGTTGATTCATTGGTTTCAAAGTATGATTATGTATTGTCAGATGCTATGTATTATGCCATGATGTTATGTATGGGATAAGGTTTTCTATGCACACACTTCCGTATTTGTGCATACAACCCTGTCTTTGCTATCATGTGAAGTGTTGCACTGCACATCCGGAACCATATGCACATTGGGCTTTGATGCATTCGCATTATCACGCTGCTTCTTGTTTGGGCATGCATTTGCAATATGCTCAGTGCTACCACAAGTAAAGCATTTCCCCTCGCTCACATACTGCTTTTTCTGCTTCGGAGTGAGACCATAGTCTCTCACTTGGAAGGGACGCTTCTTGGTAGACCTATTTTCAGCCTTTGCTCCATTTTTATCTTGGTTTTGGTCCTTTTTAGGTGGCTGTCCATTATTTTGCAGGTTTTTGACAAGCCTCTCTTTGCCTTGGAATGAGGGCTTAGCCTTATCGGATCAACTCAACTTGAGTTCCAATTGCTCGGTGTGGCAGTGGCGGCTGCAATTAGTTGGTGTAAGGTGTGACGAGGATACATTGTAGTCCCGCTTTGTACACGGGTTGCAATCCCGATTGAAACCTTCTCTTTCTTTCCGTCTCAGTGACATATGCATAAATGGAGACACCTCCAAAAGCACTTTCCAAAACTTTTGCACATATGTATTCACTGTTTCCTTCTCATTTGGCTTCACCTAATTCCACTTCATTGTTATCGCATTCAATGCATTGGGAGGCAAGAACTGGGCATAGAACCTCTCCTTGAACTCTTCCCATGATCTAACAGGATTTGGTGAGAGCTTCTCCATGAGCCATTAATGAGCAGCAGTGCCTTTCATGAACATGCTTACATGCTGGATCATGGATTTCTGAGTGAAATCCTCATCACTAAAAGCAATATTAAATTGGGCAATAAAAGCAAGGGCCTTTGATGTATCATATTCCTCATGATATGCGTCAAACTTCACAGATTTGTATCCGGCTTTGAAGTCACGAGACTTTGATGCATTAGTCTACATCTCAACATGTTTTCCCGCATGTTTGTCCATTGGGACAGCCCCTTTGACTGGCATCATGATAGGAATAAAAGGTGATGCATTAGGCATAGATACATGTGCCCTGTAAGCATGAGGCATGGTTGGCTCCTCAACACACACTGGTGCATTTTCACCCATAGCTTCTTCCTCACGAGCACACTCAAGGGCATGAGAGAGATGCGGAATACCTGCACCAACAGAAAATTATAGTCCATGTTGCATGTGTTGTGTATGCACATTTTTAGCCGGCAATGGCATTTGACATACATTTTGACCACTACCATAAACATTGTATCCTTCACGGTCTACATAAGGTCCTGTTGCATGGCGTGAAGTCGTTGATGGTTCCTCTCCAATAGCATGAGGATTCATCCTCTTAGACATAAGTTCTTGTTCGAGCATCTGTGGGGATACCAAGACATGTGGGATGGTTGCCTTTGCTGCACAGGCATTCTCGGTACGAGCCAAGTATGCACGCGTTGCATCCCTTGGTTGCATGTGCAACTCTTGAGCAATCATTGCCATTGCATGATCCATATAAGATTCAGCTTTCTTGGCCTTCAAAATGATCATGTACCAATGGATCCTCGCGGCGGTAGATCTTCAATTCTTCTTCTTGTTCATAAAGAAGAGCTTGCATACGAGTAAGTTTAGCCCTTAAGGCTATGGACTCTTCTTCTAGCATTTTCTCTTTGCCATGGGACGGCTGTCCTACATGTTCCTGTTCCCTAATGTGCACCACATGAGTTTGCTCTTCTTATAAAGCACTGGAAGTACGCATTTCGCCTCTTGTGTTAGCATCTCCAACATTCATAGTGTTCTAAGTGTAGAGATAGCTAGTGTTTGCGGTGATCGTTTTTCATGATTGAAGTCAAAGAGAACTGTATGCTCTGATATCAATGCAACTTGGTTGAACACAATGCTAATCAATACACTTAAATACACCAAGATTTAATGGACAACATGCTCAATACAAGAAGTAATTTGCTGAATTGACAAGAGACGCACAATGAGCCGGAATGGCCGGTCCCTCCATCATATAAAGTATATTGATCTTGGGAGAATCAAGTACATAGTGTCATGAGCATTTCTGACCAGATTTCCATACCAATGCATATGAATACAGTATTGCAAACAATGTGGTTGTCGGTGTAGACTTGCAACTCACACTACTCTCTCAAGTGCCCATGTTCCCTACCATGTGCTCTCTATTGTTCCACCAACACATGGTAGCAACAATCTGTAAGAGAGCACGTAGGACAAGAGAACACTTACACATGGTATGTGAACATGGAGTCCTGCTTCTTCCTCTTGCTATTGTTGGGTAGGAGGGAAGCTAGCCTGCTCACTCACACACACACACACACACACACACACAACCTCAAGCACAGAGAAACGTGAGTGCTGGAAAAGATGTACTCAATAATGATATGAAATGAAAGTACAAGTGAGTACTAAAAGGCCTAGGGCAAAGTGTCCAACACACATAAGTGTGTTTCCATGGGGAAAAAACGTGTCTAGTCACAGGGAAAAAGTACCCGTGAGTAAGCCGGGTTCACACCTGAACTAGCTGGGAGTGGACACGACCAACAAACCCCCCTCAAGTGAATGGTGTGAACGGGTAGCAGCAGGGTGATAAAGCTATGAATGCTACCCTGCACTATGCTCCACAGTAAGAGTGAACTGCAGTGCCAATGGAAAAAGCAAGCACTATATGATGGGGAAAAGGAGAATCTCCAATGTCATAGTGCTAATGCTAGAGCACAGTAGTACATAAATGCATCACCAGAAATGCATGGCAAAGATCATGTGGACATCAACTCCATCAAATCAAGAGGCATCGCATAATACCACCCTGAAGGCAAGTACCAAATGCCAAGCTGAACTGCATGTAATCCACATCAATGCTCTGTAACTGCACGAGTGATAAGCATAAGAAGAGGTAGCAGATATACGCATGTGTAAAGGCAACAGGATCCAAAAGTCATGCTTGCGAGACATGCAATGTAAGTTGCAAAAGTGAGCTTGCCCCCAAGGTAAGCTACACGAGCCTCATTGCGACCTGAATACAACACCGCCAAGGTATCCCAAGCACCCGTAGGTCCTTCACATGCGTAAGGTACTGATTGATAGAGTCACCTTCAAGCATGCGGTCAGCTTGCCCCCAAGGTAAGCTACACGAGCCTCATTGCGACCTGAATACAACACTGCCAAGGTATCCCAAGCACCCTTTGCAGTGGTGCAAGAACGAATGTGCGGAATGATATGCCTGCGGCACGAGAGAGCAATCAATGCATGGGCCTGAGTATCCCTAGCATCCCAAGTACGTTGCTGCTGAGTAGGAGGAAGACTAGGAGGTGGACCTGCATGAGGGTGAGCGGGAATCACTTCACCTTCCGTTGGAGCAGGTGCAAGAGGACGCTCCTCAGCGTCATCCACATACAACCATACATTTTTGGCAACCAAAACATGACGCATCATAGGGTAGTTATCCCCATTGAGCTTGTCCTCTTGAGATAGCATCCCAAAGAGGTCATTATTACTATTGGCCATGATAGTACAACAAATCTGTCACAAGTCACCAAGAGTAGGCAATGCTCAGCAAAACCGTAAGAATGTGGGAGATAAATAGCAGGATAACCAATGGATTGAAAGGGAACCCCTTCACCACGAGAAATACATATGCATGTCCCAAATCTGCAAGTGTACTGCACGATGATGCAAATCTGTCAAAGTGTCTACAATGGCATACATATACTGTAGCAAACCACAAATGTATACATGTGCTGTGAAAAACACAATCAGCTGACACCTGTAAAAGCTGCAAGTGCGCAAATCATGGCAGGTAAGTTGGTCGAATGCTCCAAAAATGGGCTCAATGTAGAAAAGCCCTAATTTTTAGGCAGCTAGTTAGACCAAATCTGAACCGGATCTCGATTGTCACCTCGACCAAATGCTGCAATGTCCAAAAATTGGGGGAAATGCCCCAATCCCAACCAAATGTGCCTGTAATACCCAAAAAATTGGGGGAAATTTCCCAATGCCAACCAAATGTGCATGTAATACCCAAAATTGCCTGCAAATAGTGTTTCTGCAAAATTCCCAAATTTCTAGTGCAATTATCCACCAAATCTGCTCAAATCAATGCCAATGTGTGCCAATGTTGCAATTGCAGGCTCAATGGTGAAAAGCCCCAAAATTACTGCAACTAATTTGCTAATTTTTAGCAATTTTAGGTCAAAATTTAGGGAAAAAAATTGCAATTCTTTGAGCATAGCTATCAATTTGTTCTTCTGTTATAAATAGCTTTGCAACTTTGTTGATTTGAGATTATTAAAGGGTTGTAATATGATCTTCTTTATTCTTGAAGGAGATCACTGCATGATTATTGCTTTCATGTTGAATGTAAGGTATCACTTTTTCCTCCCATTCAATCGTTGTTTGATGTGGCATTGGTCACATTCGTTAATGTCTATCACCCATTAAGAAGTCCTTTGATGCCAGCTTGAAGAGCTAAAAACTTAATACAATTACATGGTGTCCACTTCCTTTGAAGAGCTAAAAACTTCATCCAACTATGTGCTTGTAATACCCAAAAAATTGGGGGAAATTCCCCAATGCCAACCAAATGTGCCTGTAATACCCAAAATTGCCTGCAAATAGTGTCAATTTTTGCAAAATTTTCAAATTCCTAGTGCAATTATGCACGAAATCTGCTAAAATCAATGCCAATGTGTGCCAACGTTGCAATTGCAGGCTCAATGGTGAAAAGCCCCAAAATTAATGCAACTAGTTTGCTAATTTTTAGCAATTTTAGGTCAAAATTTGCAAATTTCACAAACCTGAAATCTGTAAGGGATTTGGAGTTGCAGTTGGGCCGAGCGGCGAACAGTGGCGGCGGATTTGAAGGCAACTGCAGAGGCGTTTGAGGGTGGTGGCGGCGTGAGGGCGGCGGCGGCGGGCAGCTGAGGGCGGTGGCAGGGTGGCTGAGGGCAAAACCCTAACTCTAACCTAATGCAGCAAAACCCTAATGCCAATAGGTTGAAGCTCAATGGCTGAAGCGCAGCAACGGGCAAACCCTAACCCTAACCCTAACCACGCTCTGATACCAATGTTGGGTAGGAGGGAAGCTAGCGCGCGCGCGCATGCACGCAACCTCAAGCATAGAGAAACGTGAGAGTGCTGGAAAAGATGTACTCAATAATGATATGAAATGAAAGTACAAGTGAGTACTAAAAGGCCTAGGGCAAAGTGCCCAACACATATAAGTGTGTTCACACGGGGAAGAAACTTGTGTCCAGTCATCACAGGGGAAAAAGTGCCCGTGAGCAAGCTGGGTTCACACCTGAACTAGCTGGGAGTGGACATGACCAACAGCTACTTGCTTCCATATTTAAGCATCAAAGCTTACCAATGCAAGTAGAGTTGATGACAGTGGAAGTATTTGCGATGGAAGCGTTTGGAGTGTTGAAATCTTCATTCTGTCGCGATCCTTCGCGACAAAAGTCTTCAAGAGGATGAAGGGATCCCTGGGAAAGCTTCCCCTATGGTTCAGCTTGAGAAACTAGGACTAAAATTAGGGTTTTCAGAAAAAAGACCAGAAATTATAGCAAATATAAGAGCTGTTTTGGTGAATTTCAGTCGTTAGGTGTGACATGTGAGGGATTGACCGTAGTAATCACAACCTTAGGCTAACTAAACTTTACTTAATGATGCTTAAGAGATCGACAATTAGTGTCAATGCAATGCAGTGCAGCTATATTAAAATGAATGGGTTACAATGAGATCTAAATAGATCTATGATGCTGTCCTAGATGAAGATCCTTCTCGGGATGAGAGGGATATGGTGAATGCTGATGATGAGGACCTTTCCTTGCTCCAATGCTGAGGTCCACCCTTTGATGCCGGCTTCCCTCTATGTAGGACATAGGGCTGATGAACTATGTGCTGAATGTGTTGGCTAAACTGCTGATCTGCTTCTTTCTTGCTCCATGGATGAGAAACGCTGAGGAGAGATGAGATCATGGATTGAATATGCTACCTATGATGACTGTATGCTGAGTGAACTGCTGTCCCGTTGACTTCCCTTGTCTCCTGGGAAGGAAATGCTGAAGAGAAGCTGAGATGATGGACTGAATCTGATGCTTGAGACTCCCTATGCTCCCAAGGTGGAAACGCTGAAGGGAAAGGTGCCTAACTGCTGAAGAATAATGCGCTTCGATATATATGGTGAGATGCTGCTGGTCGGCCAGCTCCTAGATGCTCACGACCTGCCCATAAATGCCATAAATGCTCATAATACTAGTCGGCTGCCACCTACTTGCTGTCGGCTGCCTCCATAAATGCCTATGAAGCCTAATGAATTCTAATGTGTTGCTTTAGATGATGTACTCAGCCTATACCACGAGATACATGCTGAATACCATGCTTAAATGCTTGAGAAAATGCTGGAAAATACCAGATGAATCTTGAAAAATCCCGATTAATTCTTGATTAATGTTTATGATTCCATGTCACTTGTACACCTTTCGGGTGTACACGTGACATTCCCCTCTGCTAAATTGTTGCTGGGTGGTATACCTTGGCAGCCTTTCGACTCCTCTACTGATCCTTCTCTACTGAAACCACTGCCCCCCTTCTGACTTCTTTTGTTGGGACTGAGTCGGAGTTGAATCCTTTGAGCCAAAGACTTGTCTACTGTGGGAATTGAATGCCAAATGCTGCTAAAACTGCTTGGACATACGTGAGTCACCCCTGTGAGTCACCCCTGATCTGTCTGTGGAATCCTTTCACACACCATCTTCGTCGTTCTTGAACCTCTGAACCTCCTGAGGCGATGTTGGAGAAAACTTCCGTCTTATTATGTGGAACAGAACCCCCTGCTGTTGCCAAGTCGAAGCCCAAAACTTCATTTACTCCCTTGATGATGGATGTCATTCTTCCCTAGAGAACTCATGGGCAAAACATGTATGCCTTGCAGATGCAAGAGTGACTGCTAGGATTACTACTATGCAAGCCATGTGCAACCCTATATGTTGTGCAAGAATGCAGATGGATGGGTTACTAATGCATGCCTAAGGGGAAATCCCTAAGGATGGCTTGCAAGATTTTGAGAACTGGGTTTAACTGTGCGGAAGCGATTAACATGATGACTGACTGAATGAATGATGGAATGAAAAATGAATGATGGAATGAAAAATGAATTAAGGCTGGTTACCCTGTAACGCTCTGATACCAGTGTGACATGTGAGGGATTGACCGTTGTCATGTGCAAGTTTGCCCATGGACATGTCCAGAAGCTAGTCGAGAAGGGGCAGCCAGGAAAAGATGACTAGAACTAGGAATTTGAGCACAATGTGCAGATGTGGCAGTATGGGACTAGGAGAAGGACATGCGAAGGATGGTGTCGTCTGCATGAAGGGTCTGCTGGCTGAACGAGAGGAGAGTCGGTTGTACCAAAGGAAGGCGACTGCAGGCGCTTCAGTATTTGTGGATTTATGACCTTTCGGCTGGCCGACCAGCAGTCGGCCAGCACTCCAAGGGGTCCAAGAGACCTATATAAAGGCGCATGTGCTCATTGAATTTGTCATGTGCATAAAATGACATGGACATTCTCAGATGCTGGTCCAGAAGAGGCAGCCAGAAAAAAAGTATAAGAACTAGAACTTGGAGCACAGAGTGCTATTGGCAGTGTGGACTTCGAAGAGATGGAAGGCTTGGAGAAGATGGTGCTGTCGGTTGCTTACAGAAGTGGGCGGCTAGACCAAAACAGAGGCAGCTGGACCAGTTCAAGAGGCGCTGCGTTTTATTGACTAAAAGCCAAGACTGCCTGCTGGTCGGCCAGTTCTTCAAGGAGTCCAAAGGCCTATATAAGGCATAGGGTGCTCATTGTGTTGTTCATTCACTCCACTAGGGAGTGGATCCTTAGTGTAGGATTGTTTTGGGTGATTACACCTTTTCATAAAGGCAGCCCATGGCTGTAGATTTAGGGTACCTTTTTGTACCATATGAATATACTCTCTCTCTCTCTCTACTCTCCCTTCTGTCTGCGTTTTTGCATGAGCATGTTCTAAGTGGTGTTTAGGGCTGAAAGAAGGCTCCCAGAGCTTCCGCATGTTACATTGGTATCAGAGCATCAGGCTCAGCAAGGCTGAACCCTGATTCAGTCCCAGATGATGGTGTACAGGTCCAAGGTACAGGAAAGTGCACGAGTACGAAGCCCAAGTCAAGGAACACAAGATCGGGAAGAGCTCCCAAGAGGTTTGTTGGTGTTCCACAACGCCAGAGGGGATGGCTATCCTGTGAGCCAGATAGGTTTTCTGGCAACGGTCCCAAGGGAGGATGATCCTCCAAGTGGTGGAGTGAGAGTGCCAGACTCATTTCTCAGGAATGTAGACCAAGACAGTGTTCAGAGTCAGGGCAGGAACGGATTGGGGAGTAAATGGACCAGATGCATAGATTTTATTCAGAGTCAGAGTGGTTTTGGAGATCGGGCCGGGTTTCAGGGAAAAGGGTTGCCAGCGATGGATGGATGACAGAGGGACTCAGGGAACAGAATGGGATGATGACAGTCATCCAAGAACAAGTTGGAATCCCGTCATCAAGTTTAGCAGAGGGGGATGTCATGTGCAAGTTTGCCCATGGACATGTCCAGAAGCTAGTCCAGAAGGGGCAGCCAGGAAAAGATGACTAGAACTAGGAATTTGAGCACAATGTGCAGATGTGGCAGTATGGGACTAGGAGAAGGACATGAAAAGGATGGTGTCAGCTGCATGAAGGGTCTGTCGGCTGAACCAGAGGAGAGTCGGTTGTACCAAAGGAAGGCGACTGCAGGCGCTTCAGTATTTGTGGATTTATGACCAGTCGGCTGGCCGACCAGCAGTCGGCCAGCACACCAAGGGGTCCAAGAGACCTATATAAAGGCGCATGTGCTCATTGAATTTGTCATGTGCATAAAATGACATGGGCATTCTTAGATGTTGGTCCAGAAGAGGCAGTCAGAAAAAAAGTATAAGAAGTAGAACTTGGAGCACAGAGTGCTATTGGCAGTGTGGACTTCGAAGAGATGGAAGGCTTGGAGAAGATGGTGTTGTCGGTTGCTTACAGAAGTGGGCGGCTGGACCAAACAGAGGTGGCTAGACCAAAACAGAGGCGGCTAGACCAGTTCAAGAGGCGCTGCGTTTTATTGACTAAAAGCCAAGATTGCTGGCCGACTGCTGGGCGGCCAGTTCTTCAAGGAGTCCAAAGGCCTATATAAGGCATAGGGTGCTCATTGTGTTGTTCATTCAGTCCACTAGGGAGTGGGTCCTTAGTGTAGGACTGTTTTGGGTGATTACACCTTTTCATGAAGGCAGCCCATGGCTGTAGATTTAGGGTACCTTTTTGTACCTTATGAATATACTGAATTTCTCTCTCTCTCTCTCTCTCTCTCTCTCTCTCTCTCTCTCTACTCTTCCTTCTGTCTGCGTTTTTGCATGAGCATGTTCTAAGTGGTGTTTAGGGCTGAAAGAAGACTCCTAGAGCTTCTGCGTGTTACAACCGTAGTAATTACAACCTTAGGCTAACTAAACTTCACTTAATGATGCGTAAGAGATGGACAATTAGTGTCAATGCAATGCAATGCAGCTATATTAAAATGATTGGTTTACAATTGTCACCAATTGGCCGACCATTTGGTCCATCTCCAGTTTTTGCGTCTCGTTAACTTGAGGCCAGGCCGGTGTCTCATGTGAAGAGGCCAGTATTTTGCTGACATGGACGGGAGCCAGACTGGTGCCACCCGTGTGTTAGCAGGATGGTGTCGTATGGACGGGAGCCAGACCAGTGCCACCCGTGTATGACCTGGACTGTGTTCGACCTATGGGATTGTCACGCCATGGAAGAGCCAGTATTCGTGCCATGTTTTGCCTATGGGACTGTCACACCATAGGGAGACTCGTGCCTGGAACTGTGTCTTACCTATGGGACTGTCACTCCATAGGAAGACCAGGTTTTTATGTTTTTATGTTGTGCCAGTTTTGTGCCGACAGATATTTTGTACTTGTTCCATGAACGGGAGATATGTCCATGTTACTATTTGCACATGCACACATATTTTGCATGTTTGAAACTGTTTTAGCATGACATGTATTTGTGTGTTTGCCTGCTTGACGTGTTACTTACTGAGCGGGGACGCCTGCCAGTGAGTCGTGAAGTCTGCTCTGTATTCTGACGAGCTTTAGTGCATGTGAATAGGTGGTAAGTATGTTGCACATGTTGTTTTTATTATTTTATCTCTAACCTCTTATTTTATAAGGTTAGGTGTTCACATTGATTTAAAAGTGGGCACCCCCTTTGGGCACCCACTTAGGGGCCAAGGTGGGGAGCCCCACTTTAAGTGAGCGTGGGGGTGGGCATGATCACCTACCCAAACTCCCCACCCACATGCAAGCGTGGAGTAAACTCCACATTAATATTATTTAAAAAAAAAGCTCCCTCCTTCAAGCGTACACCCCATCGCTTCCACCCTACGTGAGAACCGGCGGCTGTGTATTTTCTTGGCTCCCAGGCGACTGAAGATTGCTGCGCATGCTTCTCTGGTGGACTGTGCGTACCATCTGCAGCAAGAATCTGCAGCAAGATTGCTGCGCATGCTTCTGTACGGCTGTTTCTCCCTCTGGCGCATGTTCTTCCTGAAGGCGACTGCTGTAGTACCCTCTGCTGCTGGCTGCGCCTGCCTCTCTACAGGTGGCTGAGTGTTGTTGCAGGCGGCTGTTTACTCCACGCTGCTCTCTCTCCCAGGCGGCTGGCTGTAACTGTACTACAGGCGGCTGCTCACCTCCCATACAGGCGACTACACCTTCACTGCTGGCGGCTGCTTCTCCTCCCCCAGCCAGGCGCCCATCACATGCTCTGCCTACACAGAGTCGGCTGCCACCATCTGAAGGCCACGCCTCAACTCTACTGCTCCTCCAGGCCTTCTCCTTTTCAGGCTACAGCCAGGCGGCTGTGCACTGCAGCCAGGCGTTACTAAACTGCACACCGAGGCTACTACTGAATTGCTCCCCCAGGCGGCTGTGTGTCCAACATTGTCAGGCTGCGTGTGCATCACCCACAGGTGGCGTCTTGCATCCAGGACATTGTCCACCACCAGTAAGCTGTACTTCTTCTCTCACAGCAGGCGGCTGTGGTTTCTTGCGGTGGTACTTGCCTTGGTGGTTCATCACGAGGCGACTGAGTCTTCTTCAAGGGGACTTCGCATCTCCTGGGTGGTTTCATATTCTACACAAGCACCACAAGTATTGGTTTTCTATCAACCATCTACAAGTAAGTGAATTTCAGATTTCAATAAAGTATTTTATGTTTAAATCTGATAAGGGATTCATCCCGCTCGACCAACACCCATTCGGTGCCGGGTTGTCCAAGCTATATTGGCGAACCTCGGTCCAAAGGTGCTGAGATCGGGAGAGCCAGGCGTTAGTACGAGAGCGCCTGTCTGCGTGTGGTCTCGGAACACCAGTGAGGCGCTCTCCGCGGAGTCCAGTGAAAGCACAGGACCGTAGAGATTGGACCACACTAGTGGTCGTTCTGCTTCGAGCTTCTACATCGAAATTCGAGCCTACTTGTTTGGTACTGTTTTCATATGTACATGGACATTATCTGGTTCTTGGAACCCATGGAGCATTGTATTCATTAAATACTCCCAATAAATATATCATATATTGAGGGGGGGGGTCGGCCGTTCCGGCCCCAGTGCTGGTGTCCATCTTTCCATTTCATTTCATTTAAATTTCAAGTTGTTTTAAGTTGTCCATTTCATATTTGTGGTTTTAAAGTTGTGCTATTAAGCGTGTGGGTGTCCAACGGAGTCTTTCCCACTTGACGGGATCGGTTTCAACAATGAGATCTAAATAGATCTATGATGTTGTCCTAGATGAAGATCCTTCTCGGGATGAGAGGGATATGGTGAATGCTGATGATGAGGACTGTTTCGCGACTTGCCCATAAATGCCATAAATGCTCATAATACTAGTCGGCTGCCACCTACTTGTTGTCGGCTGCATCCATAAATGCCTATGAAGCCTAATGAATTCTAATGTGTTGCTTAAGATGATGTACTCAGCCTTTACCACGAGATACATGCTGAATACCATGCTTAAATGCCTGAGAAAATGCTGGAAAATACCAGATGAATCCTGATAAATCTCGATTAATTCCTGATTAATGTTTATGATGCCTTGAATGATGCCATGTCACTTGTACACCTTTCGCGTGTGCACGTGACATTGGGAGTGTGTAGGAGAGTGTGCACCACTTGGAAACACTATTGGAAGCACGGAAAACACACTAGCAAGCTTGGATATGGAGTCGGGAAGCTGAAAGTGCAGAAAGTACGGCCAAAAAGGTCTCATGAAGAGGGGCATCTACTGCTAGAGAGAGGGAAGAGAGATGGTGAGATGTCCACTCTTAAGTGTTAGGTAGAGGGGACAGTGACTTGTGGTGCAAGTTGGCACGAACACATGGTTGGTTGCTTCCTTTGTACAAAGGGGATAAGGTTTGGGCAGTGGGCATTGAGTTCTGTCCACCTCGGGACATCAATGTGTGCGAACACAGGGCTAATCATAATTTGTAAGTGTGTAAAATTTGAACAATTTGATTTTAAGGTTTTGGAGGTCAGTCACTTTCTACAGCTCAGTACGGGCCTTCAAAGGAGAGCTTTGGCTTCGATACACTTTCGAAGTTGAAACGAGAGTGCACTTACGACCTTTTTCATGGAATCAGGTTCCCGAGACAAGGGTCCTCAAGTGAGAAGTGCTTTGTTTTCAAGATGTCCACCATTGGATCCGCTTTAGGGTTGGATTTGGTGAAGCAAATGTGACGGACCGGCTTTGGCGACTTGTGACATGGGTGGATACAGTTCGACCACATCCGATGAACATCATATTAGGTGACCATGGCTTGTCATGTGTATGATCCAAGGTAGCATATTAAGAATGCAGAGTATAGAAGTAGTTAGAGCTGGTCAAGTGTGTTTGGTCGCCCAAAACTTAATGAAGTGTGTACACACTCATTTATAAATTAATGCTAGTTTCTAAGGCTAGGTTTATGACCAATACTTACCACCTATCACATGCCACATAACCATGTCAACAGACAATTTTACACGCACGGTTCACGGAGGGCAGATTTAGGGTGGATTTGCAGCCCTACAGGTTCCTGGAAGTGCCCAAGACAGCCCCATGGTTGGGACACCTTTCGGGCATAGTTTGGACACAAAATATGACTTTTTTTGGAGAGTGTTTTGTGGGAAAATAGGCAAAACCAACTTGATTACGAATTGATATCATTAGGCATTCATTAGAATCATCATTCAAAGATCAAGAGGATCCATTTGTCAGAGTCTGCAAGGCAGGAAGGACACAATGGTGGATTGGCATGAGCTTCTCTTGTCCGATTGCAAGTAGGGGGTTGCAGGGATCTTTGGTATGCACCATGAAGC
Organism: Cibotium barometz; assembly: GCF_041138505.1. Taxonomy (NCBI): domain Eukaryota; kingdom Viridiplantae; phylum Streptophyta; class Polypodiopsida; order Cyatheales; family Cibotiaceae; genus Cibotium; species Cibotium barometz. Next base: position 24,957,684 of record NC_141062.1, on the reverse strand, counting down.
TGTGAATCAGCAAGATCATTGTATATATAGCATGTTTTGGCAATCTACAGTGGATTAGCCTCTGATTAGGTCTCTCTCTCCTTCTCTTCTCTGTCTTTGTTAAAGATAGGATTAGCGTTAATCTTCTTTGCTTAGCGTTAATCATGAACATGCTTCCGCAACGCATGTTACAAGAAGGATCCGCAAGATGCATCAAGGAAGTCATCATTGCAAAATTAATTGTAAGCATGACAACACAGGTTGTAATCTGGCAGATCTCCTCAATCCGGATGGAGCAATTCCAAGAATGATAAATGGTCGGAGAAGGGACTTGAGAATCCCGCAATGTAGAGTGAAGCCACCGCAAAGGGAGAGGGACTCGGCGGAGGCGGAGGAGAGGTAAGGACTAATGGTGAGGGTGAAACCAAGGAAGGAGTTGATGAAGTTGCTGGTGATTCTGGGGATCCTGTAGTCTCCGGGGTTTCATCAAAGCGCATGTCCCGAGATAATCTAACTTTCTCCTTGTTGGGATCCCAAAGTTGAGGGCTTTGTTCTGGCTTTGGAGTGTTCGCTGTACCCTACGAAAATCATTTTGGTGGATTTGGGGTCAAACTTCGTCCGATGAGAATCGGGAACATGAACATGAGCAACACATCCAAAGACATGGAAACTGATGGCTTTCTCCTAGAATATACCTCCTCATTGACCGCCTTTGTGGGGGAACAATTGATGATGTACACAATAGTGTTAACTGCTTTAGCCCAAAACTTCCGAGGAAGCCGAAAATGAGAAAGAAGAGATTGAGCCATCTAAACCATGGTCCTGTTCTTCCGTTCTACTACCCAAGTGTTGGCTATAGCTAGAGCTTAACAATCAAGACTAAACATGATTGGTGAATGAGAGTCAATAAACACAAGAGACCAAGAGTGATAAGCTCACAAAACGGTAAGCACCAAGCTTAACCTAGTATCACCCATGTGGCCATCCCACCTCCTCTTCTTATCTACACCCCAAATAATGTACCTTAGGCCAAAACCATATGAAGATTAGCCCCACACTAAGGTTGAAAAAGCAATATTTACAACATGTACTGTATAGATATGTCCATGTGGCATCCAAGTGTGGGGAGATGCACGTGACATACCCGTCTGCTTAACTTGACGAAAGTTGTATAGCCTTCAAATAGTCTGTGAGTAATGTTGTATAGTCCACACGATCTCCATAGGATCCCCTCTTATGTGAAGCTCAATCTGTATGTGAAGGGGCAGGTGATATTGAAGACCATTACCTTGGTTTTACCAAGGTTAATTGTGAGGTCCCACTGAGTGCAGAAATCTTGTAAGGCGTCCAAATATCTTTGAAGCCCCTTGAATGTGAAAGGAGGATGAACTCATCTGCATAGAGTAGTAGGGGGATCAATATGTCTGCCAGTGTGGAAGCAGCCCCGCCTAATCTGTGAATGAAGCTTGAGATCTTATCAATGTAGAGGCCAAAAAGAGTGGGTGATAGAGGGCACCCCTGTTTCACCCCAATAGTATTGGAAATCTCTTACGACATACCTCTCGGGGCTCTTACTCGTCCAGTGATGGACTCATAGAGGGCGATGATGCGCCGAACCATGTCTGACGGGACTCCTATCTTCTGTAGACGGTGTAGGAGGCGGGGTACAATATCAAAAGTTTTGTGGAAATGCACAAAGAGCAGTAATCTGGTGATATCATGCTCTACTCTTCTCGATGATGGCACATAGGGTGAAGATGTGGTCAAGGGTAGAGTATCTCCTCAGAAAGCTTGCCTGTCCCGAGGCTTTGCATCCCTGTCTCTCTACAAATGAATTGAGTGCCGCCTCTAGCATAGAATCCGTAGAGTTTGGCCAATGTGTGGCCAAACTCTAGCATAGAATCCATAGAGTTTGGCCAATCATGATCATCCTGTAGTTTTCAGGATCAAGTGGATCTCCGACTTTGAGGATGGGGGGGGCGGTGGGGTGTGTGTGTGTGAGAGAGAGAAATGAAATGATATATTAATGTCCTCAAAAGGCCAAAATGACATGTGAGACCAAAAAGGTTACAACAATTGGTGGATATGATACAATGTCTTTGTAAGAAAAGCTAAAACAACTAAACAACTAACTGAAACTGAAACAATAACTATGAGGAAAAGTAAGGTACTAGGAGCTCCTAATGGATAACATCTGGGAAGGAAAACTCCAGCAACAAAGGTAAGCATCATATACATCACTATCCAAAGATGTCTCTCATCGGTTGATGGCGGATATCCTCAATGTCCTCCATGGTGAGTACTCTGAGTGGACGTCTCCCATGCCGTGCTAGTATGGTCCTGATCCTTTGTTGTAGTCTCCGCCGGTGTCGAGATGGGCCTCTCATCTTGGGGCGTGTTGGTGTCACCAATTGGCCGACCATTTGGTCCATTCCCACATTTTTGCGTCTCGTTCACTTGAGGCCAGGCCAGTGTCTCATGTGAAGAGGCCAGTATTTTGCTGACATGGACGGGAGCCAGACTGGTGCCACCCGTGTGTTAGCAGGATGGTGTCGTATGGACGGGAGCCAGATCAGTGCCACCCGTGTATGACCTGGACTGTGTTCGATCCATGGGACTGTCACGCCATGGAAGGGCCAGTATTCGTGCCGTGTTTTACCTATGGGACTGTCACACCTAGGGAAACTCGTGCCTGGAACTGCGTCTTACCTATGGGACTGTCACTCCATAGGAAGACCAGGTTTTTATGTAATAAATGTCGTGCCAGTTTTGTGCCGACAGATATTTTGTACATGTTCCATGAACGGGAGATATGTCCATGTTACTTTTGCACATGCACACATATTTTGCATGCTTGAAACTGTTTTCGCATGACCTGTATTTGTGTGTTTGCCTGTCTGACGTGTTACTTACTGAGCGGGGACGCCTGCCAGTGAGTCGTGAAGACTGCTCTGTATTCTGACGAGTTTCAGTGCATGTGAACAGGTGGTAAGTATATGGTACATGTTGTTTTAATGTGTTATATTCTAACCCTTTGATTTATAAGGTTAGGGGTTCACATTCATTTAAAAGTGGGCACCCCCTTTGGGCACCCACTTTGGGGCCAAGGTGGGGAGCCTCACTTTTAAGTGAGTGTGGGGGTGGGCATGGTCACCAACCCCCACTAATCCCCCACATGCATGGTGGGTATCACTAAGGTTAACTCCACATGAATTTTATTAAGAAAGGGCCCTCCTCTTCAAGCGTGGCATGCATCGCCTCTCTCTTACGTGGAGAACCAGGCGGCTACCATCTCTGCGCTTGCTCTTCTACCGGCTGGAGTTCATCTTGTTGCTGCTTCAGGATACTACAGCTACACAAGAGGCGACTGCCCCTTCATAGGCTGGCTGCAACTGCCCCTCTACAGGCGACTCCTCCCATCTCTATTACTGGCGACTGAATTCTACTGCAGGTGGCTGCGTTGAGTTACCTACAGGCTGGGCTGCCTTCTGTGCACTGGTATTACCTACAGGCTGCGCTGCCCTCTACTGTGCGCTGCCCTTTACTGTGCGCTGGTATTCCATACAAAAGCTGCCATCACCTGAAGGCTGCGCTGCCCCATGTGCGTTGGTGTTTACCCTCTACAGGCTGGCTGGAACCCTCTCCTACAGGCGACTGCACCATAGGCTGCGCTGCCCCTACTCAGTGCTGGAGTTATCTGCAGGCTGCACACTACTCCCTCCGTCCTCTCCTAAAGTCGGCTGCCTACCCTGCACAGCAGCTGCCACCTCTGGAGGGCTACGTTTCCCTTCCTACAAGACAGCCAGCTCTTCACAGCAAGGTAACTACACATACTACTCTTTCTGCTCCCCTTGCTAGTGGGCACTCCTACTCTCACAGCAGGCGGCTGTGGAACTTCGTGGTGGTGCTGGTCTTGATAGTTCCACACTAGACAACTCTTTCTCCAACAAAGGTGGTTTCATCCTCAGCAAACACTACTAGTTTTGGTCTTCTATCATCCACCTACAAGTAAGTGATTTTCAGATTTGAGTAAAGTTCTATATGTTTAAATCTGATAAAAGATTCGCCCCGCTCGGCCTACACCCGTTCGGTGCCGGGTTGTCCAAGCTATATGGGCGAACCTCGGTCCAAAGGTGCTGAGATCGGGAGAGCCAGGCGTTAGTACGAGAGCGCCTGTCTGTGCGTGGTCTCGGAACACCAGTGTGGTGCTCTCCGCGGAGTCCAGTGAAAGCACAGGACCGTAGTGATTGGACCACACTAGTGGTCGTTCTGCTCCGAGTTTTTCTACATCAAAATTCGAGTTATTTGTTTAATACTGTTTTCATATGTACATGGACATCATCTGGTTCTCAGAACCCATGGAGCATTGTATTCTTTAAATACTCCCAATAAATATATCATATATTGAGGGGGGGGTCGGCCCGTTCCGGCCCCAGTGCTGGTGTCCATCTTTCCATTTCTGTTCATTTAAATTTCAAGTTGTTTTAAGTTGTCCATTTCATATTTGTGGTTTTAAAAGTTGTGCTATTAAACGTGTAGGTGTCCAACTGAGTCTTTCCCACTTGACGGGATCGGTTTCATTGGTATCAGAGCACGGTTGTTTCCCTCTTCCTAGTGGGGAAACGAACCTGTGTATTGGACATCCCGCTTTTAGCAAACTTTGAACACAATGGACAGCCAAGGCAACCCTTTGGAAGTACCAAATTCGAGGGGTCCCTCTAGTGCTTCTCGTGGGTCTGATGCCCTGCGAGGTAGACACAAGCCTCTTGAAAGGGTTCTGGATAGTGAATCCAAAGGTCAACTGTCTCCAGGAAAGACAGTTATGCTTGAACAAGACCCTGATGCTATGAGGGCTGAAATGGAACATATGAGAAAACTTTTGCAGGCTCAAGAGCAAGAATTGAAGTTTTTGCATGAAGATCCTCATCTGCAAAGTGCTATCGAAGCCAGGAAGGCTGATGCTATGGTTGATGTAACCTTTGAATCTATGGCTCGTGAAGTGGGCAAGAAACCAAGGGAGTTGGCACTTGCCTATCTCCTTCGCAAAGGTGATATCAAAGAGGGGGATGACGGAGAGCTAAAATTCAGAAATCCACCTCGTTTAAAGCATGGAGATCCTGCATCCCAGAGGCTGAAATCTTATATGCAAAAGGAAGAGGTGACTGTCACTTCTCGTCATGCATCCTCTCCCCAAGGCACTAAGCCTGACAGAAATATGTATGCCAGTGCTCATGGAGGGCACGAAAGTCACATGCATGCAAGATATGTATCTCATGGTGACAGGTCTGCTTCCAGGAAAATTTTGCCTTCTGAGTTGTCTCATGGAGAGACCATGCCATATGCAGGTAAGTCACATGCATCTGAGCTTCGAGTTCGTGGAGCACATGCCACCGTGCCCCATGAAGCTTCTATGACGGCCCATGGAGCCCATGCAGACAGGGCTACCCCGTTGGATAAGGGGAAAAGAAAAAGAGAGGACCATGAGCCTCATGCCAGGAAGCTCAAGGAGTTCAAAGCAGGTGATAAATCTGTTAAATTTGATGTATTTCATGGTGAACATGATGCTTCTAAGGTGTTAGCGTTTGTGGCACAGTTCGACATTGCCTTTAGTGATGAGGATTTCACAGAAAAGTCGAAGGTGCGCCATGCTAGCATGTTTCTCAAAGGCACTGCTGCTCATTGGTGGATCACCGAAAAGATCACCAAGGATCCCATCTCTACTTGGAAGGAATTCAAAGACAGATTTTATGCTCAGTTCTTGCCACCCAATGCAGAGCAAACTCTCACTCAAAAGTGGGATAGGCTGGAACAAAAAGATAATGAGAGTGTGCAACAGTATGTTAATAAATTTTGGAAAGTGTTGCTGGAAGTGACTCCCTTCATGCTAATCTCTGAGGAGGAAAGAAAGAGGAAGTTTCGTTCTGGATTGCAACCTGCTTATAGATCGGGTATTGAATTGCACCCAAAACATACGTTGCAACAACTCACAGCTTCTGCCCTTGCTACAGAGCAATTGGTGCTCAAGATCAAGCAAGATCAAGGAGGTTCCAAGGCGAAGGACAAGGCTGTCCCAAATCAGCAAAAGGGTGGACAGCCACCTAAAAAGAACTTCCGGGAGCCTTACAAGGGTGGTAAAGCTGAAAATAAAGAACAGGTCCCAAGAAAGAACAAATTTGGCTTAACCCCGGAGCAAAGAGAGCAATATGCTAAGGATGGAAAATGCTTTTCTTGTGGTAGCAAAGACCACATGTTTCGGCAATGCCCAGATCGCAAACCAAAGCACGAGGACAAGCATACCAAAGCAAATGTTCATGCAGTTCCTGACGTGCAAGGTAATACAGGTCATGATGCTAAAGAGAGAATGGTTTGCAAGGCATGGGGGCAAGTTAAGGATCAGCCCGCACTCTTCATGTTTGATGACTGTGCAACTGACAATTTCATCTCTATGCAAATGGCAGCTGCATTGGGTATTGAGGTTGAAAACATGGGACCTCAGATTGAAGCCGAAGCTGCATTCATTGGTAAAGAGGTGCAGGTTACCCCTTTGATTGGGAAGTTGCGTATTCATATACAGGGCTACCTTGACAATGAGCATTTCTTAGTTGCTCCTTTGAATGGATGTGATGTATTGTTGGGCAAGCCGTGGCATCATAGGCTTGAGCCCCGCAAAGACTACAAGTCCAATATGATTTCTTTTATGCATAAAGGCCGCATGCACTTTATTGATGCTGGCAAAGAAGGGGATTCCATCCCAGTTGTATCACACATCCAAATTAATAAAGCAATGAAAAAGAGTCTTTCAGCGTACTTGATTTTTGTGCGTGATAGTCTTGTGCCAAATCATCAAAGTGTGGATGCTATGTCTAATGATAGGCTGAATTTTCTTAATGCATTCAAAGACTGTTTTGCTGACTCATTGCCAGGTGAACTACCTCCCCAAAGGCCCGAAGATCATTGTATAGATCTTGTGCCAGGTAGTTCTCCACCTAACAAACCCGCATACCGAGTGAGTGCTGCACAACAAGAAGAAATTATGAAGCAGGTTAACGAGCTTTTAGAGAAAGGTTTGGTTCAGCCCAGTTCCTCACCTTACTGCTCTCCTGTGCTTCTTGTTCAAAAGAAGGACGGATCATTCCGTATGTGTGTAGACTATAGAGCTTTGAACAAGCTTACCATCAAGAACAGATTTCCTATTCCACGTATTGATGATATCTTGGATAAGCTTGATGGCTCAGCTTGCTTTAGCAGACTTGATTTGAAGAGTGGTTATCACCAGATACGTGTGGTACCGCAAGATGTCCATAAGACTGCATTCAGAACAGCCTTCGGATTATATGAATTCTTGGTAATGCCTTTTGGTCTCACCAATGCTCCTGCTACTTTTAATCGTATGATGGATAGGATATTCCGATCCCATCGCAAGTTTACAGGAGTCTTCTTTGATGATATCTTGGTTTTCTCCAAGAATGAGCAGGAACATAGAACTCATTTGGTCACAGTGTTCGAAGAGTTGCGGAAGCATAAACTCTTCGTCAATGCCAAGAAAAGTGAGTTTTTCCTTTCAGAGATTCATTATTTGGGTCATATTGTATCCAAGCATGGAGTTACAATGGATCCTGCAAAGATACAGACTATTCGGAATTGGCCCGAATTGCAAAACGTACATCAAGTGCGTAGTTTTCTGGGATTATGTTCATACTACAGGCGTTTCATAAGGCACTTTGCTATGATTGCAACTCCTCTACATGATCTCACGAAGAAGAAAACTATTTTCAAATGGACTTCAAAGGAACAGGATGCTTTCTTGCAGCTCAAGCATGCGATCATATGTGGTCCAGTATTGATTGTTCCTGACTTGCATAAGTCATTCGTGGTTGAATGTGATGCTTGTGGTGATTGCATTGGAGCTGTCCTAAATCAAGAAGGGCATGCAATTGCATACGAGAGTCGTCGTTTGCATGATGCTGAGCTTCATATGGATATCTATGAGAAAGAGCTCTTGGCTGTAATTCACGCCTTAAAGATTTGGAAACATTACCTTCTTGGGGCTGAATTTGTGGTCAAGACAGATCATCAAAGCTTGAGATACTTTTTATCTCAAACCAAGCTTTCAGAGAAGCAAATGAGAATGGCGAATTTTCTTTCCATGTTTCATTTTCAGATTGTGCATACTCCAGGAAAGAAAAATGTAGTGGCCGATGCACTATCTAGGAGGCCTTATATTGCTGCAGTCTCAGTGGCCTCTCATGGAGATCTATCTGCTATGAGAGATTTGTATCATTTGGATGCTGATTTTTGCCATATATGGACTGATTTGATGGCTGGTCATTCACATGCCTCTTATGTTATCAATGAGGGTTATCTCATGAAGGATAATTGCCTATGTGTGGTGAAGGATTTGCGTCCAAAGGTTATGGACGAATGTCATGCTCCACCTTATGCTGGTCATAGAGGTATTATGCCTACTACTCGCATGATTCAGAGATATTTCTTTTGGCCAAGCATGCGTAAAGACATTGAGGCTTATGTGCGTGAATGTATTACTTGTCAAAAGGTAAAATTCGACAGGCAAAAGCCTCCAGGTTTGCTTCAGCCATTGCCTATTCCCTCGCAACCTTGGGAAAGTATCACGATGGATTTTATTATGGATTTGCCTAGATCCCAGCATGGGAATGATGCTATTTGGACTATTGTGGACAGGTTTAGCAAGCAAGCTCACTTCTTGCCCGTCAAGAAAACCATTAAAGCTGATCACATGGTAAAGCTTTTTCTTGCTAATATTTTCAAGCATCATGGTATACCTAAGTCCATTGTTGGGGATAGAGATCCCAGGACTACAAGCCTATTTTGGAGGGCTTTGTTTGATAATATGGGTACTAAGCTTGAGTTTTCATCAGCTTATCATCCCCAAACGGATGGCCAAAGTGAAGCTGCGAATTCAGCTGTGTTGGATTTATTGAAGTGTTATGTGGCAGATCAAAAGAGTGCATGGGAGAAGTATCTTCCACTTGTTGAGTTTGCTTACAACAATACAATCCATGCTTCCACAGGAAAGGCTCCATTTGAGGTTGTTTATGGCAGAGTGGTCTTGCCACCCATCCTTCGTACCAAGGATGAGATTTTTGCTGCTGATGAATATGTTCGTGACTTGGATGTTGCCTTTGGTCAGGTGCGGACAGCCATTGCAAGATCTCAGGATAAGCATAAAAAGGCTGCTGACAAGCATAGAAGGGACATGGAAGTCAAAGAAGGTGATTGGGTATTGCTGAAATTTGAGAAGGCTAGGCTTCGAAAGAGGCCAGGACGAGAAGGATCATATCCTAAGCTTTCTCCTCGCTATTATGGACCCTTCAAGGTGATTCACAAGATCAATGAAGTGTCATACAGGCTTGCTTTACCTAGTCATTGGAAGATTCACAATGCTTTTCATGTGAGTCTATTTCGGAAATATGTGGGGCCAGATCCTGATGAGCCTGTCACAGAAGATCCGCCAGAAATTGAAGAGCTTGAGGAGATCCTCCAGCCAGAACAGATTGTTTTTCACAAGGAGAGAAAGCTACCTGCAGGAAAGCTTTCCAGGAGATACCTTGTGAAGTTTAAGAATTATTTGCCTATTGATGCCAAGTGGGTAAATGAGGATTATTTTGCAGATTATCCGCAATTGTTGCAGGCATATCTTGAGGCTTTTAAGTTGAGGTCAACTCTTTAGAAGCCCGGGGGGATGTCACCAATTGGCCGACCATTTGGTCCATTCCCACATTTTTGCGTCTCGTTCACTTGAGGCCAGGCCAGTGTCTCATGTGAAGAGGCCAGTATTTTGCTGACATGGACGGGAGCCAGACTGGTGCCACCCGTGTGTTAGCAGGATGGTGTCGTATGGACGGGAGCCAGATCAGTGCCACCCGTGTATGACCTGGACTGTGTTCGATCCATGGGACTGTCACGCCATGGAAGGGCCAGTATTCGTGCCGTGTTTTACCTATGGGACTGTCACACCTAGGGAAACTCGTGCCTGGAACTGCGTCTTACCTATGGGACTGTCACTCCATAGGAAGACCAGGTTTTTATGTAATAAATGTCGTGCCAGTTTTGTGCCGACAGATATTTTGTACATGTTCCATGAACGGGAGATATGTCCATGTTACTTTTGCACATGCACACATATTTTGCATGCTTGAAACTGTTTTCGCATGACCTGTATTTGTGTGTTTGCCTGTCTGACGTGTTACTTACTGAGCGGGGACGCCTGCCAGTGAGTCGTGAAGACTGCTCTGTATTCTGACGAGTTTCAGTGCATGTGAACAGGTGGTAAGTATATGGTACATGTTGTTTTAATGTGTTATATTCTAACCCTTTGATTTATAAGGTTAGGGGTTCACATTCATTTAAAAGTGGGCACCCCCTTTGGGCACCCACTTTGGGGCCAAGGTGGGGAGCCTCACTTTTAAGTGAGTGTGGGGGTGGGCATGGTCACCAACCCCCACTAATCCCCCACATGCATGGTGGGTATCACTAAGGTTAACTCCACATGAATTTTATTAAGAAAGGGCCCTCCTCTTCAAGCGTGGCATGCATCGCTTCTCTCTTACGTGGAGAACCAGGCGGCTACCATCTCTGCGCTTGCTCTTCTACCGGCTGGAGTTCATCTTGTTGCTGCTTCAGGATACTACAGCTACACAAGAGGCGACTGCCCCTTCATAGGCTGGCTGCAACTGCCCCTCTACAGGCGACTCCTCCCATCTCTATTACTGGCGACTGAATTCTACTGCAGGTGGCTGCGTTGAGTTACCTACAGGCTGGGCTGCCTTCTGTGCACTGGTATTACCTACAGGCTGCGCTGCCCTCTACTGTGCGCTGCCCTTTACTGTGCGCTGGTATTCCATACAAAAGCTGCCATCACCTGAAGGCTGCGCTGCCCCATGTGCGTTGGTGTTTACCCTCTACAGGCTGGCTGGAACCCTCTCCTACAGGCGACTGCACCATAGGCTGCGCTGCCCCTACTCAGTGCTGGAGTTATCTGCAGGCTGCACACTACTCCCTCCGTCCTCTCCTAAAGTCGGCTGCCTACCCTGCACAGCAGCTGCCACCTCTGGAGGGCTACGTTTCCCTTCCTACAAGACAGCCAGCTCTTCACAGCAAGGTAACTACACATACTACTCTTTCTGCTCCCCTTGCTAGTGGGCACTCCTACTCTCACAGCAGGCGGCTGTGGAACTTCGTGGTGGTGCTGGTCTTGATAGTTCCACACTAGACAACTCTTTCTCCAACAAAGGTGGTTTCATCCTCAGCAAACACTACTAGTTTTGGTCTTCTATCATCCACCTACAAGTAAGTGATTTTCAGATTTGAGTAAAGTTCTATATGTTTAAATCTGATAAAAGATTCGCCCCGCTCGGCCTACACCCGTTCGGTGCCGGGTTGTCCAAGCTATATGGGCGAACCTCGGTCCAAAGGTGCTGAGATCGGGAGAGCCAGGCGTTAGTACGAGAGCGCCTGTCTGTGCGTGGTCTCGGAACACCAGTGTGGTGCTCTCCGCGGAGTCCAGTGAAAGCACAGGACCGTAGTGATTGGACCACACTAGTGGTCGTTCTGCTCCGAGTTTTTCTACATCAAAATTCGAGTTATTTGTTTAATACTGTTTTCATATGTACATGGACATCATCTGGTTCTCAGAACCCATGGAGCATTGTATTCTTTAAATACTCCCAATAAATATATCATATATTGAGGGGGGGGTCGGCCCGTTCCGGCCCCAGTGCTGGTGTCCATCTTTCCATTTCTGTTCATTTAAATTTCAAGTTGTTTTAAGTTGTCCATTTCATATTTGTGGTTTTAAAAGTTGTGCTATTAAACGTGTAGGTGTCCAACTGAGTCTTTCCCACTTGACGGGATCGGTTTCAGTTGGCCGCCCCAGCTCTATAGCCCGATCAATCAGTGTACCTCTGGTGCAGCTATACTCTGGGGCTAGCTGCAATGCCTGCTGGCATGACTGTTCAATCTCTGGTCGAAAGAAGTCTGTAATCTGCCTCTGTAGGTGTCTCTCCCTCTCTGATCCCCTCCCTCTCAAGAGACCCTCTCTATGTCTACGCAGCTCCAGCAAGTATAATCCGAGGCATCTCAGATCCTGGTATCTCATGACTCTGGAAAGTGGTCCGAAACCCTCTTTGAACAGGCAGTGAAAACGGCCTCGTATCTCATAATATACTGGACAGTGACATGTGTAATGTAACTTTGTCTCTGGCTCCATGTGGCACAACTGACAAATCCTGGCCTTACAGTCTCCTCTGAATCTGCCAGTCTCAATCTCTAGCTGATGTGATGTGCGCATCTGACCAATAGCACACCGTACCCCATGAGAAAGATGAATATCCATGTAGCTGGGTCTAATCACAAACCCATCCTCCGTGAGCTGGAGAAGATGATCTCTATAGAAAGCCATCTTCGTACCAAGCTCGTGTGTCGGCTGTATCCATGTCCTCCTAGTGTCCAGCTGAGTCAAGTCCTGCCTGATAAGTCTGGTAATCTCTGCCCGTGTGAGAGGGAGGGAGGGTGCATCCAGGGAGTACTGAAATGGAGGTAGCCTGTCCATACTAAAGCCATGCAGCTGGAACCAAGCTGTCATCTGTGCATACCAACATGATCCGTCTCCCTGTGATGCCAACTGTCGTGAAGACTCCAGGGCTAAGCGAGCATATCTGTCTCTAGGGAGAGCCCGCACAAAGGAGACTGATCGAGTGAGTGCCTCTACTACCAATGGGGGGCAGCCATCTCTGCACGGATAATATCATGTGGTACGGAGGCCTTGGCCCTAATCATCCGGGAAATCATAGAAACCAAGGGCCTCTTCATACATCTCCATCCATCAGTGCTACCAGCTCGGCTGTGGTGATCCATTGAGGGTCCCCATATCTCCACTCCATACTTCATGGCTGAAGTGACCAAAGTGTCAAAGAGCCAGAGCTTTGTTTGAGGTTCCTGAAACTGAACCTGCGAACACATCCTCTCTAGTCTCCCCAATGCTGCATAAGCTCTGGTCAATCTGGTCTTCGCTGCTCTCCTCAAGGAAAATAGTGGGCCACTAAAAACCACACCAAGGTAAGTATATGCATTTGTGTACTACACTGTCTCCTGACCATATGTAAAGGTGGGTACTGACCTCCTAACCCATTGTGCTGTGGTGTTAAACACCATCACCTTGGTTTTACCAAGGTTAACAGACAATCCACTGTCCTGTGCAAACGTGTGCAATGCATCCAAATGACGTTGCATCCCCTCTGGAGAATCTGAGATCAGCACAATATCATCAGCATACAATAACAGCAAGAGAGAGAGAGAGAGAGAGAGAGAGAGAGAGAGAGAAAGAGAGAGAGAGAGAGAGAATTTTAGTGCTCAAGTTTGAAAGAAACAAAGGTTTTGTTGTGTGCAGTTCCTTTTGAAGAGGATGACAAAGATCCGAACATCTGGTTTATGGACCACAATTACCATGAGGCAATGTTTGACATGTTTAAAAGGATAAATGGTAGGTGCCATTTTATTTAATCTTGTGTGGTGGTGCTAGTTTTGAAGTTAGGGTCATACCTTTGTGAAGTTATATAAATATATTGCAGCCAAGGAGCACGTGGTAGGTTGGTATAGTACCGGGCCAAAGTTGCGGGAGAATGATTTGAATATACACGAGCTCGTTAGAGAGTGGGTGTCTCACCTTATAAACTCAATTTCTAAAGTTGTCTTGCATATATTGAGTCGTTACTTTAGAAAACGTTCATGTCGTTATTGGGTCATGTTAGTGTACTCACTTAAGGTAATAATTTACATCTATTCTTTTTCAATTTGTTGGCTTAAATACACCCAAGTCCAATGAGGCTGTATATAACAGCGTAGACATGAGAAAAAATGGTAGTAGTTTAACTGTGTTGTTTGTTTTGGTGGCAGCTATGTTCCAAATCCTGTGCTTGTAATTATTGATGTGCAGCCTAAAGAGCTAGGAATACCAACAAAGGCTTACTATGCAGTAGAAGAAGTAAAGGAGGTGAGTATGATTGTACATTTTTGTGCTGCCTGCAGTCTGTGGCTTTTGTAGGCATCAACAGAAGGACAAATTTCATTTCTAGATACACAGAGCTTGAAAAAAGCATCATCTCATACTTTAGTCCCTATCGCCACTTAGATGCATGTGTTACAATTCAGCAGCCCATGTTGCATATTAGTAGGTATGCTGTGTATTGTACACAAAGCTTCAAAAACTCCTGATCTGTAATAAATACGTTTGAGTACCCTTCTCTTTTTTATTACATATACGCGTACATGCTTGTATATGCAAATACTAAATCGAGGTAATTTCATAGAACCTAAGCTGTTGGGCATATGCTAAATCTCATAGGACGTTGATGAAGCATGAAATGAAGAATCACATGATGCTTATAAGAGTAATGGAATTTTAAGTGGGGGGTAAGAAAGATCCTACTATTACTTTTACAGAAAAAACCAGCGGTACAGCTGAATACAACACTGCTAAAAAGCAGTCCAATTATTCATATGAGATAAGGAAAGGGTTGCTCCCTCCTCGGCTGCTGGCCGCTCTATTTGAGGGGAGCGGGGGGGCTACAACTGGAGGCAGAGGGAAAAGCTACAACGGGGGCCTGTAGTGCCAAGAAACTCACCGTTCTCCCTGGATAGGAAAAGGGTCCGGGGTCTAGGCATGGAAGTTAGCTTCATGCCGATATTCTGAATCACGGGCCAAGCGCTCAAAATGGCCCCAGAGGGTGTGTATAAGATCCACCCAAATGGAACGGATGACCTTAGCTTGGGGGTAGCACTACTCATATCATATATGCCAATAAAATCCCCCCTGCAGTGGTGATGTGAACCTATACAAGGTGGGTAGCAAGTCACTTGTTGTAGGAGAGTAAGCCCAAAGCTTTGCGGAAAGCTTCAAACTTCTCTCGAGGCAACGCCTTCGTGAACATATCTGCAACATTGTCTTGTGTAGAGCAGTAAGATAATGTGATCTCCCCTACATCTCTGACATAATGATAATGAATCTTGATGTGCTTAGTACTTGTATGAAACATTGGGTTTTGTGCCACGGCTATAGCACTTTGACTGTTAGTATGGTAGTGGGTGTCTGTTGACACTCACGAAGATCAGCCATCAATCTCCTTAGCCATACACAATCTACTGTGGATATAAAGACTGCCCTGTACTCAGCCTCACAAGTACATGTGGCAAGAGTGGGTTGCTTTTTGCTCAAGCATGATGTGCATGAATGCCCTGAAAAGAAACAATTTCCACTAGTGGATCGCCGTGTATCATAGTCACTAGCCTAGTCTGAATCATTGTAAGCATGCAATTGCAAGCTACCCCCCCCCCCCCCCCCCCCCGCCCCCCAGGGATATACCAAAGCAATATCCAGGGTGCCATCATAATTTGAAATAAATAGTGAGCAAAATTATTAAAAAATCACTAAGCAAGCACTAGATGAGACAAATCAATGGGTGATTTTTTATTGGAGATAAAGAAACGGAGAAGCGGAAACGGAAACGACAACTCTCGGGAAACGACGTTTCCGTGTTTCCGGGCTAGGAAACGGCCGTTTCCTGTTACTATGACCTTCACCCTGATGGCTGGAGAAAATGATGAAGTGGATGTATGCTGAAAACTGTTGAAGGCTGAAAACGCAAGGGACTGAAGCGCTTTCTCCTTGGCTGAATGCTGATGATGCGTTTTGTTGATGATGAATGCCTATATGCTCCAAGTGATGATGCTCCCAAAGGCTGAGGGCTGAATCACTTTTGCTTCAATGATGAGATGGAATGGAATGATGCTATGGATGCTATTTATATGAACATGGGCTGTTGGTCAGCTGGCTACAGAGCTGGCCGACTCTAGCAATTAATGCTACACGACTTGCTAATGTGTTAAATGCTGAAATGATGTGATAAAATGCTAAAATAATACTAAAAAATATGGTAAAAATGTGGAATAATGTTGAATATTATTCTAAGGCTTCTGCAATGGTCTATATGCATATGGGATGAATGCTATGCAAATGCAGACCATGAACTGATGCAAACCCTAAGGCTTCTACTGACTCTACATATATGAATGATCCTCTCCAAGTGGGTTAAGGGACTTGATTGACTGACTGACACAAGGCTGAGAAATGACCTACGTAGCTCGTGCTTGACATATCCTGGACTAAGGATTACAATGGGGCCACGGCATACGACAATATCATATCCTAAAGGGTCCTATTGCTGAACAATGATGCACTGATGATGAGCCATCTTGTCACCATGCACTACATTGTAGAGTGCATGTGACAAAGGAAGCGTAAATCAATTGTTGCAACCTCTTTGGAGAGAAATATGCAATCTCTTGATCTTTACCAATTCTCTAGATCCATAGGCTTTCATCCACTCTAATCCTCAAAAATAGCCCCATGATGACAGCTCATATCTTAACCATCCTTTGGTTACATATCAACCTCCCTACCCAAGTCAAAAACTGCCCTGAACCAGACAATCCCTCTTCTTTGATTCCCCAATGTCAATAGCTTCACTACCCTCCTCAGATTCACAACATCTTAGACCAATTGTTCCCTCAGTTGGACAAACTTTGATTCTAGACAGTACCTCAATTCAGGTCTAAAACAGTCCTTTGGATACCAAGTTTGTTTCTAGATTCTCACTCTCTTCAAATTTCAGAAGAACTCCATCCAAGCAATCCTTTCTCTGATCATCTTTGGTACTGTACCACTCCCTTCTACTCAGACCTAATCAGATGTGCTGCTGGGATAGTTGATCAACTCAAGTGGATCTTACCTTTCTCCTAGAAATGATGTTTCCTTTTCTCCCTTCAATCTCAGAACGACCCAATCCAGTGGTTTTGTCAGATCAGGCACTCTTTGATCCTGTATTCAATCCCTCGTTCAAGCCCCAAATCTGCCCAGCTTTACAGTCATCTTGGCATCAGATTTGTCTTAGGTTGGTTCCCCTCTTGGCAACTCAGAGAATCTTATCTTCTTTGCTCATGACATCTAGATCCAAGACACATCAGCCCTTCTAGTTGCTATGCTTCCCCTGATTCAGTCCCAGCATAATCCTAAAACTCCGTTATTCAAACTCCTGCCACTAATGCGTCCACTTAGATGTAGCACAAGAGCTTCTTGCACCGTCTCCAATGCACTGTGAAGGAAGAAAGGAGAACCAAGAACCATACTGCGTAGAAACGTTGCACCAAATCTGTATCCATCAGTATTGCTCAACATTTGTATGTCTAAACCACCCATGTCCTGTGGAACATACGCCAAATAATACATCCGTCGTTACACCTGAGTCAAAACCCCGGTTGTTGTCGGTACAATCTGCAAGAAATCTCTGTACTATGAAGATACACCAATTGGCCTATCCTCCCATGACGAAGACAAATCTGATGACATGTCATCTTGTGGTGCCTCCATGACATCAGACACTCAAGATACTCCACCCAATGCAAACGGCAGGTGAGGAGCCCCCTCCTAAACGACCCCAAAAACTGAAGCGATCGCCCTGAAGCCAAAAGATTCTTCGCTGAGTGCAAATGGCAATTGTGAAGACTCTCCCTCATAGACCTGGCTCAAAACTTCCTCCTTTCGCACGTGTGGCTTGATGCAATGAAGTACCCTAAGCCCCTTTCCAACAAGGCGTTAGTCCAGATGACCCTTGGCGTAGACAATAAGTCACATGCCAACCAGGCATCATGTCCACTCTACCACTTGCACTTTGTGTTGGTACTCTGACCACACACCTTGGATGAGAGGTGGGCTCAAGTGTGAAACATAAGATGAGAATCACTTACAGGCATAGTTATCTTGGTGCTCCATAAACATTACTGCGACATGTAGTTATAGAGGCATCAAATTCCCCATGATAGGCATCAAACTTCACTGACTTGTCCCCTGCCTTGAACTCCTTGAGCTTTTTAGCATGAGACTCAAGTTCTTGCCTCTTTCTCTTTCCCTTGTCCAACGGGGCAGCTCTCTCTGCATGAGCTTCATGGGCAATCTTAGGTGTTTCACTAAGCAAAGTGACATGGGTCTTTGGTTCTTGTGGCCCCACTGCATGTGACCTCGCTGAAAGATGCCTTGTCTCGCCACGAGACAACTCAATAGGCAAGGTCCTTTAGCTTGCATGCCGACCACTGTCCCCATGATGTACATACTTGGAATCCATATGGCCTTCAGCATGCATGAATCTGTTTCCTCCTGTGCCATGAGGAGTGGATGCATGGCGAGAAGTGACCGATACTTCTTCTTTATGCAAATATGATCTCAACCTTTGAGAGGCTGGGTCTCCATGCTTCAAACGGGGTGGATTCTTGAACATAAGCTGTCCATTCTCTCTCTCTTTTAGGTCACCCTTTCGGATAAGATAAGAGAGTGCCAACTCCCTTGGCTTCTTGCCCACTTCTCGAGCCATATACTCAAAAGTCATGTCCACCATAGCATCAGCTTTCTTGGCTTCTGACACTTTGTACATGGGGGTCTTCATGCAAGTATTTCAGCTCTTGCTCTTTTGCGTGCAAGAGTCTCTTCATGTGCTCCAACTTAGCTCTCAATGCATTGGGCTCTTCCTTCTACATGGGCTCTTTACTGCGTGATGGTTGCTCCATCAATGCATTGTCATAGACTCTCTCAAGAGGCTTATGCCTTCCAATCCGTGAAGCAATTGATTGGCCCCTCGAATTCGGCACTTCCAATGGGTTGCCCTGGCTGTCCATTGAGTCAAGTGTTCGTACTTGCTTCCGATCTCAAAACTCCGTGTCTTCTCTTGAGGAAGAGAGACGACCGAGCTCTGATACCAATGTGACCGCTTCCTATAGGAGGCCTACAGATCGGAAGACAATATACACACATTTTAACTTAACTGAAGTTAACAATGGAAACAACAACAGCAACATAAATACTGGAAGTACCAAAATACACATGACACCAGCATTGGGGCCGAAAAGGGCCGGTCCCCCCCTCAAGACATTTTGTATTTCTTGGAGTATTTATAAGTACAAGTGTCACGGGCCTGATAGGCCAGATTTGTCAAATCACAAGCTCATTCCCACCTTCATTGGGTGCACACCTGCCTTTCACTGGTCTTCCGGGACCGTGCACAAACAGGCACGTCCGTAGTACTAACGCAGGCCAAGGGGTACACGGCGGAGGGAACATGACCTGGTTCTCCCCAATAAACTTTGCTCCCAAATTCCCTGGTGAGTCTAACCTTCCCTGGCTCTTAGAGGCTCTGAGGGCGCGGTTAGCACCACCACACAGGGAAAAATACTAACCACACGAGGAAGAACTTCCTGAGCATGGTCAGCAAATACATGCTTTGTTCTTGCTCTGCACAAAACTTAAAGAATTGTCTGAATTTAAATTAATAAATTTCAGATTTACACAAATGAGAAAACCTGAGGGCACTTGGTACCACAAGTACAATCCGGTGTAGCATGTACTATTCAGCAATTACAGTCGAGATTCAGCTGGTACAATCCAAATTCAACACACATGTGAAATTCAGCATCAAGTACAGCAGGGCAGCAGGTACAAGCAAGTACAGTCCAGCAGTTTTCCCAGGTGTGAATTCAGCAGGTACAGTCCAGCAGGTTCCCACGTGTGAATTCAGCAGTTTTTTCAGCACACGTGTGGGTCTCAGCAGGTACAATCCATGTGGGTAGCAGGCGATGAGAAAATGCAACAAAATCAGGCCTTCAAGAGGTAGGCGATGGAGAGAATGAGGGAGAATAGCAAGCGATGAAGAGAAAATTACAGCCAGCTTCCCACATGTGATTAATTACCATATTAACTCATGCAATAGTTTATCCAAAGGTTTACAAAAGGGTACACAATATTAAAAGGTATTTTAAATGCTCATGGGCACCCTAATGTCCAGTCCCTAATTTAAATGTGTGTGAACAACTTATTAATTTTACATTTTAAAAAGGATAAAATGGTAATACTTACCACCTGTTCACACGCCACACCACCGAGTCAGCAAACAGCACTCCACGGTACACTAGGGGCCTCCCAGACTAGTGTACTGGCACAGCATAACAGGCAAACACTCGTAAACAAGTCATGCAAAAACAAATTTATGCATGCAGGCATGAATGCATGTGCACATGTAATGGACGAAATCTCTCTTTCATGAAACTTGTACAAGAAGTTCCTGTCGGGCACAAAACTGGCGCGACAGAAATATAAAAAAATGTCATGGTCTTCCTATAGAGTGACAGTCCCATAGATAAGACACCATCCTGGCCATACACGGGTGGCACCAACAGGCTCCCATCCATAGAACATGAAGCAGGTCACACACGGGTGGTACGAAACTGGTTCCCGTCCCTGTGAGACAACACTAGTCACACGGGTGGCACTAATCTAGCTCCCGTCCATGTGATACCAAAAGATTGGCCCTTTTACATGGGACACTGGCCTGGCCCCATGTGAACATGGCACAAATCTGGCCGCTCTATGGAGTGACAGTCCCATAGAAGTGGCTCTAGAAATGGAGATGGACCAAATGGTGACACTGTCCCTTTATGATGACCATATGAAGTTTCCAATGTAGGGGACATCCTCCTAGTTGGAGACTTCAATGCCCACACCGAATGTGCACAGGTACCCTTCTTTGAGACAGATGATCCCATGTACTAGGAGATTGATCGGTGGGTACAGATCTGGAGCAGACATCATAGGATACATCAGCCCGCATAGACTATGGAGAGTCTCTCTTAGTCTCGGCGGGGCTCATAGGCTAGCCATTTATAATGGCCTAGCCAGATGGCCTAGATCCAACTCCTTCACCTCCTACCCCTTCGAACATGGAGCTAGTACGGTGGACTATCTAATGGGATCCCTCTCTCTGATCCCACTCATTCTGGAGTTTACCATGTCGCCTGACCCCATCGGTGTTGGAGCCGACCATGCATACCTGGCCTTCTCCCTCACATGCCGCTTTGGCCCATCACCGCCCGAGATACCACTTCACTAGAGAGACCTCTTCCATCTATTTTGATCACGTCTACCACATCCTCTCCGACCTCGACCCCCACATCCCACTTGATGAGGTTACCACACACCTCTCAACCACCCTCCATACGTCTGTTGCAGTCGCCTTCTCGCACTCCAGAGCCACCCCTACGTGACCAGGAGGGATTGTCCCACATAATATCTGGTACCACGAGGAATGTCGTGATACCTGAGCCTGTCTACATCGGGAGGTGGCGCTAGGATCCACCACTCACCAGTAGGCGCGAGTGATCTTTCAACGTCTCACACGGAGAAAGAAGAGAGCCTACCTAGCCAGGCTTGAGCAAGAGCTATACCAGCTATTTCTTGGGATGGACTATAACGAGGCTTGGAGGATCTTCCAGGATCATCGCCTGCCGACTCCGATTACTTCACCCGGCACGTGGCACAACTATGCCACCTCTCTCTACCATATGCCCCGAGCAGTTGCCTCTCCCCCATCCACCCGAACCTTATCCCCCACACTCTTCCTTCTTTCACCTGAGCATGGTGAGAGATGCTATTGACAGGATGCAGACTGGGAGAACACAAGATCATGATGGACTCCTCACCGAGCATTTCTCTCATGCTAGGGACATGCTAGCCCCTTTACTGGTTCACATGTTTAACAGGGCTCTATGTGAGGGCTTCCCCGCCAGCTGGTCATTGAATACTATTGTACCTATCTTGAAAGCAGGTGACCCCATGGACCCCAGCAACTACAGAACTATCATGATTGGTTACACCTTGGCCAAGATTTATGGTTTGATTTTGGAGCATGAGCTTAGTAGATAGTCCGAGGAGCAGAGACTCAGAGCACCGGGGCAGGTAGGCTTCAGGAGAGGGCACTCCACACTACATCATATCTTTACACTATGGGGGATCATTGAGGAGGGGAGAGCTCACGGCATAGTAACAAGGGACGGGGACGGGGATTCCTGGGAACGGGGACGGGGAACGGAGGCGGCATGGGTCGGCATACAAAATATGCAATTTTAAGTAAGCACTCATTTAAGAAACTTAACAATACTAAAACAAAGTCACTTTACACTTCCAAAGCATCAATATTAAGTCATACTAGCAAAAAAATGGGTGTTTTAGAAAAGGAGATCGGGCACCATTGACACAGTCGCCAAAGGACACGGTGATGTTGGGGTACATGCTCTCAACGATCGCTCGCCCACAACTAGGTTTGGGCCAATGATCTCTATGCCACTAGCCCACTCTGTTGCTAGCACATCAGCACTCTTCCTGGTCTGAGAAGCATCATGTGAGGCGATGAAGTACATCTCACCGCGGGAATATGCAACAAGGCCATGGATGGACCTCTTCCGCGTATCACTCCATCCATCGGCTATAAGGGACACTCCATTCCTTGCCCATTGTCGCTTCATGTTTTTTGTTGCTTGCTCTACAAGCCTCTTCTTCTTTTCTAGCAATGTGGTGCGCAAGGACTCCGATGATGGGGGCGTATAGTTTGGACCATACTCCCCTATCTTCTTCACCATGACCTTGAAGTAGTCCGATCTATCCACAAAAAATGAATAATTTAATAACCGATCAACTTCAAAGTTCAAAGTTCACGTAACTTGTAAGAGGAACCTTGTAAAATGATAGATCTTAAGCTAGACATCTTAATTCTTGATTACCTGGCAGCATGGAAAGCAATGTGGTCATGAAAGAAGAAGCGGGCTATGGCCGTATCCACCTCTTCCTTCTTCTTGGGATCCCAACTACCCTCAAGAGTACTTTGCGGGCATGAGTGTGTGGATGCGGTCGGCATGGAGAAGGATGGTGTTGGGGCCCGTTCTTGTGGGGCAGGTGATGCGCCCGCGGGTGCCGATGAAGTGGATGCACATGGGGATGCCGATGTGGATACCGAACCTTGGGATGGCCTCACTAGTGTTGCTGGATCCACGGCCACATGCGGCACTCTCCTCCTTGAAAGCAAGGCCTCATGTGCGGCAACACGTTCAAGAAGCCTCCTTCTCATCTCCGGTGTGACCTGATCACAAAATCGGACCTCATGACCGGGATCATGCAAGAGGTGAGCTCTCACTTTATCCGCTCCACCCGTTCGCCTATATGGACATAGCTTGCAGGACCATGGGCGAGAGCCCCCTTAACTTCCGGGATGATTGGAGTTGACCTCTTCCCACCAAGACCAACCTTCGGTCCTCCTTCCTCTATTCGTATTGGCGCCGCCGGAACGAGGTGCGGGGGATGGTCGCGATGAAGATGCCATGGAGGCAAGTGCCAAGGAGGCTTGAGCAATGGCGGTGAGTGTAGGAGAGAGATGTAGGAGAGGCTAAAGCAAGAGGAGGTGAGACCGTGAGTGTAGGAGAGAGATGTAGGAGAGGCTTGAGCCTTGAGCAATGGAGGTGAGAGTAGGAGAGAGATGTAGGAGAGGCTTGTCAATGGAGAGGCTAGAGCAAGAGGTGAGTGTAGGAGAGCAACAAGACTACAAGTGACAACTTGAAATTACAACTTACCCAAGGTCCCAATGCCACTTGAGCCTTGAGGCTTGAGGAGAGCTAGAGCCTTGCCGGGTTGCCCAATGCCCACTTGAGTCTTGAGCCTTGAAAGTTGAGGAGTGTTGAGTCAATGAGCTTTCCACTTGAGCCTTGAAAGTTGAGGAGCGTTGAGGCTTGAGCTTGAGCCTTGCTTGAGCCTTGCCAATGGGGGCTCTTCTTATAGCCATGGGCCAAGTGGGGAGGGCTGCTCAACGGCTAGGTGCCCAACGGCTACAGGGCGCCCAACGGTTACAGGGTGCAACAGCCGACTGCGCAACGGTCCGCTGACCGTCCCATCCAGCTCCGTCCCACACGAACAGCCATCCCACCGTCTCGGAATTGCCGTCCCCTTGTTGCAGCGTGGGCTCACACGTCCCTTGGCCATCCCCTGTCCGGTTCCGTACCCGCGCGTTATGGGACGGCATTCCCTAGTCCCAGTGGTCCGTCCCCCACGTCCCCTGTGACTGTGGCTCACGGGCATCGGATATACTGCTGCTTTGTGGATTTCGCAAAGCTTTTGATACCCTCCCACGGGCCAGCCTGATGAGGAGACAGTAGGATATGGGAGTGCCAGCATAGATGCGTTGGGGGATCATTACACTCTATGAGTCAGTTACAAGCAGAGTACGGGCTCTAGGTGGTGACTCAGAGATCACACACAACACTATCGGGGTGAAGCAGGGCTGCCCCGGTCTACACATTGATGAGATCTCGGATTACATAGATACAGGGAGGACTAGGAGCACATTTAGCAGGAGTTTTGCTGATCCCCTTGTATGCAGATGATATTGTTCTTATTTTTGATTCACCAGTGGGGCTGTAGAGGCATTTGGATGCATTACTGGTCTCTTGTGAGGACCGGGACCTCACTGTGAACCTTGGAAAGACCAAGGTCATGATCTTTAACACCTCCTCACAGTGGATAAGTAGATCTGCAGTACAGTTTACATACAGTGGAGAGCTTGTGGAGTATGTTACCTCATATGTATACCTTGGGATCACTTTTGCTGGACCTCAGTTCTCGATGTGCGAAAGGCAGTCAAAGCTAGATTGATGAGGGGATATGCAGCCCTTGGCTTGCTAGAGAGGAAATGCTCGCAGATACAGTTTCAGGAGCCGAGGGCGAAGAGCTTTGGCTATTTGATACTCTAGTTACACCTGCATTGCTGTATGGTGCCCCCATCTGGGAGCCTAGCTTATACCACAGGAGGAGACAGAGGAGAGAGTTGGCCGAGACAGATACATAGGAGGTATATAATGGGTGGAAGCCGATGGAGAGGCCCCTAGTGGCGATGATCCCGCGCATGATTAGGAGTAAGCCATCAATGCTACATGAGATTGTGTGGGCAGAGATGGGGGCTGCATCGATGGTGACAGAGGCTCTATTCTAGACAGTGACATACTGGGACAGGCTATGGGAGCTTCCACTAGATAGATATCCCCGGCTAGCCCTGGAGTCCTCGAAACAGCTGACACTCGAGGGAGATACAGAGTGCTGGTATGCACAGGTAGGCACTTCGTTTGGCATGCACGGTATGCAGATGGAGACACTCCTCCCGTTCGAGTACAGCGTAGGGGCCTTGTCATTTGCTCTCAGCCACACAGTGCGGAACAGGGTTATCAAGAAGGACATTGTCAGACTGGATACTCAGAGGACATGGAGTTAACCTAGTCGTCCACTAGGGATGAAGATGGCCTTCTACAGAGATCACCTCCTATGCCTGACAGAGGATGGTTTCATCATCCGCCCAGGCTACATGGACACACACCTATCTTTTGGGGCGAGATGTGCGATTGGCCAGATCCGCACCTCGTCCCACAAGCTGAGAGTGGAGACTGCCAGATATGGGCCTAGGGCGGCCGCACTAGAGGACAGGATATGCGAGCTCTGTCACACAAAGCCTGAGACAAAGGATCATTATATATGCTGATGCCCTGTATACTATGAGATTTGCGGGAGGTTCCACTGCCTCTTCCGAGCTGGGTTCGGATCACTTTCTAGGATCATGGACTTCTCGGATCAGAGATGCCTGGGACTTTTTCTTCTAGAGCTCCGTAGACACAGGGAGTCTTTAGTGAGATCCAGATCAGCTGTACTTGCTCGAGCACCAGCACATAGAGCTCTCACTGACTTCTTCCATACTAGCACTCCAAGGGCCGTTCCATCTATCATACCCGGACCACAAGCTAGTGTAGGAGCTCGGCCGAAAGGTGTGACACTCGACAAAGCGACTGAGGTATGCAGAGCTCGATGCCGCCCGAGACCCCATGGCCCTCGCCCACGGCCACGCCACTGGAGGAGGATTTGGGCCATCATCTCCCATCATCGGAGGACCTTCTCGCGCTAGCTTAGTTTTATCACCTTGAGCACCATGTCACGACGGTCCATGAGGGATGTATTAGGGTGATATGAGAGCTCTTTGCTCATGTACCTAGATCAGATTTTATAGTTCTAGATTTTTGTTATCTTTCTTTATTACCATTTTGTACCCAGGATGATGTACCTCATGGATATGATGTAACCTTTTGGTCTCATAGGTCATTTTGGCCTTTTGAAGACGTTAATACAACTTTCTTTTTTTCCTCCTCTGTGTGCTGGGCATACATAGCTATTGTAGCGGACTGCAAGGTTCCTCTCTTTGGCCGTACAGCAGGCAGTCGACTGTTCACTCTTTCTCTCTCCTCCTGGTGCTGGTCGTACAACGCTGACTGCAGCCTTTGGAAAGCTTCTTGGTGTTGTTTGTATCTTGCTTTTCAGCAAGAGTTTTGCTAAAGCTTTGTCGAGAATCCGGTGCAAGTTTGCACCCGCACCTTGGTTTGATGTAAAAGCTTTTACTCTGAATATAGAAGCTCCTACGGGGGCCGTCTGTTTCGGCTCAGTGGTGTGTTTTGGTATTGTTTTGTGGTTTGTCTGTTGTGTTTCAAAGTGTGTGTCTGGTACTGAAGTGTCTGTCTTTTGCCTCGAGATTCTCCCGGTTTGGTTTCACCTTTCATACTGGGAAATGTCTAGGCTAGTGACACCGGTTCTGAAGAAGCCGTTTCCTCGGATTGCTCCTCCAAGGTAACAAACAATCCTATGCGATGTGCTCGGTGGAGTCACAGTAAAGCATTGTCCAGCAGCCATCTTGGCGTGACGCTCTTAAGGCGTGAGGCGAGTCACCAAGTCTCCCCCACTTGCCTTGTCCTTACCATCATTGGCCTATTGTTGAGTCGTAGACTTGGAATTCTCTCACATCTCGAAGGTTGTAGCAAGATGAATTGCATCCGAAAGATCACGGGGCTGATGTGCACAGACGTCTGCATGCAAAGATGGTTTCAAACACAAATTGGTCAACTTGCTCTGACTTCTGGAAAGTCCTCAGGAACATGATCAAAAGCTTCCAGAAATAAGCGAAATAGTCAGTTATCATTTCATTGCTATGATATGACTTCCATGTTATTTACTTTATTGGCCCTACTAAATCCTCTCTTTTTCTTCTAATACTAGCTCCGAAGCATGGGCCCTTGTAGATTCTAGATCTTGAATACTAGATGCTCGAGGTGCTGACTCCCATCTTGTCGAGATGGGCAGATATAGCCTCCATTTTAGCCGCCAGCGCGCGTCGATGGATGCCTTCATGCTGAGAAGCAAATTAGCGAGTTGTGAATTCATGATAAATATCTAGTGATCAAGGACTAGGTGAGGGATTTCAGCCCTGCGCGATGAGGTAAGGGTTTGATGGGCCAAGGAAGCACAATATACCCCATCCAATGAAGAGAACCCAAATTAGCGAGTTGTGAATTCATGATAAATATCTAGTGATCAAGGACTAGGTGAGGGATTTCAGCCCTGCGCGATGAGGTAAGGGTTTGATGGGCCAAGGAAGCACAATATACCCCATCCAATGAAGAGAACCCAAATTTTTGCTTTTCCCAAACCCGAACGCACATGGGTGCAAGAAAAGAAAAGAAAAGAATTTTGCAGGTTCCCTAGGCTCTGATTCCAACTGTAGAACACTTGTGCCAATGTGCTAGGGTTTTCTAGAGATAGAAAGAAGAGTGCGGCCCGAATCACACATACATCACACACAAGAGTCCTAAACTACGGCTTTGTATTATGTACGAGAAAGAAGTAATACAACTGAAATTCAAGTACAAGATGTGGTCGAGAATAAAGATGTCAAATCATGGCCCCCTTGACCTACTGTTCACTCTTGGCTAGCACTTCGCCTACAAAGAAACGCTGTAGGAAGTACAACATTGAGGAAAGCAGATGAATATGATGATTTAGCTACCCATGTATATATATGCACCAATGCTTCTAGTTGGCTAGCAATATTGCTGTTACAATTGCCACATCAACTATGTGGCAGTGCCACGTGTCCACTATTGTTTAGCTCTGCCACGTGTCCTCTACTGTCGAGCTCTGCTTGTCGATTGCTATTTGATGTTTGGCTCCACCTTGCATACTCGTAGGCGTGTCACACTGGGGTTAGTGAGCTTGGGGTGCTCGTGGTCTAGGAGGGTGAGGCCGTGTGGCTCTCCGAAGTGCGGTGGCACGAGGCAAGGTAACTCCAATCGAGGGGTGAGACGGTGGGCCTTTTGTCGCTACTGTGGTGGCCTATCCGTCTGAGTGTCCTCTGAGTGCTGCACAAGGCTAGGGTTAGCACAATGAGCTAAGGAGGTTCAAAGATAGCCATGGTGTCGGGGTGTGTGTAGATAGATAGAGAGAGAGCTAGAAAGAGAAAGACTACTGTCAAGAGAGAGTATTTGAACATACAATTGATTATGATTGATATTGTAACTTATACCAAGTACATGCTTTTGTAGGCAATCAGCCTTATCTTTTGACACACAAACCATAAGTCAGTGACACGTCACATTTGGTGACATCACTTCTTAGGTCACTCTCACACTTATCTTATCTAATCATAAGAGAAGGTTCACACATATAAGCACACTTACACATATAAGGGGTGTTCACACCTATACACTTACACATTGGTGGGGCCACACAAGGTGGACATAGGAGATGGACACGCACACATACGACTCCGAATCCCAACATAACCCCCTTTCGGAGAGCGAAGGTGGAGTGACTTGAGATAACCTTCATCGTCTAGAGGACCAAGGCACCAACATCGTAGAAATGCCCTTCCAGGCCTGATTTGTGGGAGCTCCACCCCTAGCAATATACATCAGTTTACCCAAGGAACACCCCCCCTCCCCTCCTTTCCTATTCTAGGCAGGGTATGACAGAAACAACGAGCCTTTTATAACATTAAGGCGGAAAAACACACACACAGATTATTACACCTTGTTTTGGGAGACATCCCGGGCAGTGAACCCGCGACACACAAATAAACAAAAAGCACAACAAACAAAATTAAAAATTATCTTTGGAAGTTTAGATGCTTTCTGGGCGTGTGTCGGTGAAGTGGGGTGGCTTCTGGCGCTGCTTCAAGGCTACCGCCCCTTCCATGGCGTTATGGAGTCTTCAATGTCTTGACTTTACCTGATTCTGAAGACAGCCTCAATTTTATTATCACGTGATTAAAGAAAACCCCCGATTTGTTTTTTTTTCCTTTCTGCAGATATGATACTGTTGTTGAAGATGTTGATGATGCTGGTGGAGGTGTTGGACGGGGCACGGATGATGATTGAGAAATGATAGTTGCCATCTGTATTACCACTGTTAGCAGCAGGTTGTTGGCAGCAGTTGCGTGGTTGGGTGAGAGCGGCAGTGATGGTCAGTGCGCTGATGCTGGTGGACGGCCTTCAGGTGACGAGTAGAGGGGCGTCGATCGAAGCACTGGCTTCGAACAAAAAGCGGAGCCGGGAAAGATAGTGCACGAATGGCAGTGTGCCGCCGGCACTATCCACGAGCAAGAGTGTGCAGCCTGGGAGAAGACGTTGCGTCAGGAGAAGAGGCGTAAAGACAGTTGGTGGGCGCAGCTGGTGGTGCGAAGATATCAGGGCAGAAGAGAGGGCGGCTGCATGCGAAGGCAAGCAGACACTGAATGAAGCACAAGAGGCGGAGGTAGGTGGCAGCTCCTCCCAACTTCTTGGCCCCCCTAGAGCGGCGAGGCAGCTGCAGGAGAGATGGCGGTCAGGAGCTTGTACAGATGGCCGCTGCTAGTAAGCAGCTCGGGCAGTCAAGAGGCAGCTGGTGGGCACTGGGCTACTGGCATGGCTGCACAGGGAGGTCGATTCAGGTTGTCGAAGGTGGACAGCAGTGCAGCATCGTAATGTCCAACAGCTTCACAGCAGACCGGCTCTGATACCAATTGAGAGCTGCACAAGGCTAGGGTTAGCACAGTGAGCTAAGGAGGTTCAAAGATGGCAATGGTGTTGGTGTGTGTGCGCAGACAGATAGATAGAGAGAGAGAGCTAGAGAGAGAGAGACTAAACTCAAGAGAGGGTATTTACACGTACAATTGATTAGGATTGATATTGTAACTTGTACCAAACACATGCTTTTGTAGGCAAGCAGCCTTATCTTTTGACTCACACAAACCATAAGTCAGTGACACGTCACCTCAATGCTTAGGTCACACACACACACACACACACACACACACACACACATATCTTATCTACTCATAAGAGTAGGTTCACACACATATAAGCACACTTACACATACAAGGGGTGTTCACACCTCTACACTTACACATTGGTGGCCACACAGAGTGGACACGCACAGGGCACAAGAGATGCACACACACACACACGACTCTGAATCCCAACATCCTCCTCGTGTGGGCGGAAAAAATTGGTGATGGTAGACAGAGATGGGTGCCGGGGTTGAGGATCTCTGAATATTATTAACTCTCTGTCTCGTCGGATCTTCAACAAAGTGAGTCCGAGACAATGCTGATCTGGATACTCCATAACCCGAGATAATGGCCCAAACCCCTCTCTGAATAGGGCAGTGGAATCTCCCCCTGATCTCATAACACACTGGGCACTGACAAATACAATGCTCCTCAGACTACTCCATGGCACAATTTACAGAGTCTGCTTTCTCTAGGGATCCCTGCTGCTCTGCCAACCTCAATCTCGAGTCTTATGGGATGTGATCCTGAGAGAGAGAGAGAGAGAGAGAGAGAGAGAGAGAGAGAGAGAGAGAGAGAGAGAGTACCTCTGACTTTTTCAAATCGAGCAGATTTGCTTGTTTTGTAAGAATTTCTCTTTTTGATGCAGGATGCTACACAGAAAAGCCAGAAAGTTTTTGTGCATGTACCTTCTGAAATCGGGGCATACGAAGCAGAAGAAATTGGTTGGCCTTGTCTTGACAATGACTTAGGAAGCTTTATGCAATCTGTGCATCACATATGAGTTTCTCAATGACGCTTTGTTTCAAACCTTTCAGGAGTTGAACATCTGTTGAGGGATGTGAAGGACACGACCATAAGCACTCTTGCAACAGAGGTGATTTTTCTTTTTGTTTAAAATTTCTTTGAAGTATTTCATATTATTTTTTCTGTTATATTTAATAAAGATTTACTTGTTTCTTTTGATCTCTCTGTTTAATGTGGATTCATTTGTTTATTTATTGAGTAAACAACCTATGATCCTTGTTTTTGAGGATTTTCTTTTCATCATGCTAATGGTTTTGATTAAATCACGCATTTTACAGGTCAGTGGAAAACTGATTGCATTGAAAGGACTTGAAGCACGGTTGAAGGAGATCCATTCATACTTGGATTATGTATTAGATGGAAAATTACCCTTAAACCATGAAATCCTTTACCATCTACAGGTACACGATTGTAGCTTTCTAATTTTTTGGTTTGGCAAGCATAACTGGTTTTAATGAGCTCTTTCTCTCCCCATGCAGGATGTTTTCAATCTACTGCCAAATCTGATGGTTAGTGAGCTTGTAAAATCCTTTGCAGGTAAGTGTGCGACTCCTCGAGTGTCTTGTTTGTGTCATGATGTAAAAATGTTTAGTACGCTATATGGGGTGTACACAGTGAAAACGAACGACATGATGCTGGTCATTTACCTTGCGTCACTTATACGAAGCGTGATAGCCTTGCACAATCTCATCAACAACAAGGTATGTTTTCAATCAATGCTATGCTTAGACCTGGAAGAAGGGATAAGTTCAACCATGATTTGGAGTCCAGTGGAACCATCATTAAATCTCTGAATTAGTGCTAGTTATGTCTCTTCCATATATTTCTACATATTTAGATACATACTTAAGAAATAGCTTTACGTAATCAAGATAATAGACTTTTATTTGTATGATGAAGGTAATAGAACATATGTAATTTTTCTATTAAGTATTTTCTCAATCAAATCTCCTTCCCAATGTCTTAAGGTTTGGCATTTGACCATTTTTTGTGTTTTAAAGTTGATAATATATGACCTTCAGTAATGCCTTTGTGTAGATGTTGAACAAGGAACATGAGAAGCTTGCAGATGATTCCTCTGGGCCGGCCATTTCAGCTGCTGCCTAGTGAAGTGCCACACCCCTCCCCCCACCCCCATCATGATGTTCCTTTTTTCCTTTGTATGCCATTTTCCAGAGTGCATGTTTCTTCAAACATGCGTTGTCTGTGTTTGGCTAGAAATAATGAGGACCGCACTTGTTTGCGTTGCGTTTTGTCGATTTTACTGAAAAGGCAAAGAATTGTCTTTTCTTCTTGTCAGTGAATGCAAGAAAGGCTTGGAACAGGGTATGCTAATGTACAAGCAATCAAAATATTATAAAAATTTTGTGAGGATAATAGGGAACACTTATTGGGTTCTATTTTTAGACCACCAACTTGAACACAATAACCTACAATTGGAAATGGGCTTGGTTTATAGATGCAGCAAGATTATATGCTAGTTTATGCTTGCAGCTCTCTGACTTTAGGTGCTCCTCTGTATAAATCATTTGACTTGAAGAGGATTCGCAAATATGCTGTTTGTTCGCATGGTGCTGGTTATACAGGTTGGGCACAAAAGTATTGTGTGATATGTGTCAAGTCTGATTGTTCCAAGTTGTTATGAAAAATAACCCTACAAGTAAGATATTAAGGTTGCCACTTATGATAAGGGTACAAGAAGAACCCTAATTTTTTGTAATGAGGACCATATGAAATACTCGAGGTGGACCTTGCGTTGTGACATGCTAGGTAGTGTCATTATTGTCATATGCCAATGTTGCCATCTACTTAAATCGAGCATGAATGCTTTTCAAAGTTCTTGCTGTTTTGAGAGTTGAATTTACTTGCCCTTGATGTAGTTGAATACACCCCTGCAGGTATCTTATCTTGATCCGCTGCCATTACAAGAGGCTTCTCATACATTGAGCCTTTGTGCTGTTGCATTGCTGCCCAAGGAACTGGTTACTCTGCAGCTTTGGTTCCACATTGGTATCACTTGCTTGACAGTTTTATTAGTTGAAGTAGTGAGATCATAGCCCTCTTAAGGGGCTGATGGTTTAAAGGTAGCTTTATAAGCGTGTGTATGGATTTTTCCACTCATCAATCCTCTTCTGAGTGAGAAGACTAGAGTACATCCAAGCACATTGAGTGTCTGTGGGAAGTAAATCAACCTTCCCCTCGCATAACCAAGTCCATGTGGTAATGCCAGTAATGCCCCTATACACAGGCAACTAACCTGCCATTGACATCACAAATATAACCAGACCCACTAAATATGTCCTTTCTAATTACCAAATCAATTTGTGGTGTAGGTTACGGGCTATCCAAGGACATGAGAATTGTAAGTCGAGATCATGAGGGCCTATGATCTAAGTTATTGACTCATGGTGTGCGCCCAATCCCAGCCCTGGTTTTGTTAGCGAGTGTTTGTGAAAGCTTTACCAAGTCCTGCAAAAAACATCTATCCATCTTAAAAAAAAGGGAATTTGATAATTTCCCAAAACTAACAAACTATCATAGTTGAACATCTCATGGCCTTGATTAAGTGGTTGGGCAAGAGGTTGGAGAGCTTTTAGTATGGCTACTCTATAGTGAACCATATCATAACATTAGGGGGAGGTAATAGAGAAGGATGGAGTGAGCTTTTGAGGTGGTAAATCTATAGTGAGTTGTCATAACCCTTACGAGTCATCATTGTAGCTCTTTATGGAAATTCAATGCAACAACTTGTGGTAGGCATGTGAGGAAGATGAGGTCATTTGGGTGCCAATAGTCAATCCATAAGTAGGTCATAGGACATCTATTCACATAATATGTACTAGCTTTAACACAATTGGTATTACCCGCATTATTGAAGTTGTCCATAGTTCAACTAGTAAGTCTTATTCGATAACACAATGAAAAGCTAGTTGAGAGGGTACTTTATTATCTTATCTTATAGTAGAAGAGTTGCAAAAGTATCCACACATGCTCTTATGCACTGAAAGACCATGGTCATGGTAAACCATCTATTGTAGCCTTCAAAAACGTTCTTTATGTTTGAGAATCGAATTGTGGAGAGTGGAATACCCACGCTTCTTTTTTTTGTCAAGGAATAGTTGAGAAGTCTATTGAAAGGCACATGTAAGCACCACATAGAAACTTGTTTCATTGCATGTCTTGAGTTGTGTGCTCTCTTTGAGATCCCCCACCTGTGTCCTGTGCCCCCCCCCTTCCCCCTTGCCTCTTTTTCACCCTTCTGCATCCGCCCTGCCTTGCTCGCTTGTCAAATCCCCATCGGATCTCCTCATGGAACGCTCTTGGTACGTGACTCGAAACCTAAAAACAAAACAAACAAACAAGACGGGGGTGCAGGCGTGGCTCACCTCCCAACCTCGACAGCCGTGGGCAAGCCCACAAGACTTGGCTGTCCCCATCGAGCCACGAGCTGAGCTAACTAGATGGACGTACCGACCAATCTCTACCTCGTGACGTCCCATACCGCCACGAAGCTACCCTCGCGGGCCTCGAGACTGCTGTCGGCCTCGGCTGCATGAAGTACGTGCACGTCTGCACTAGATCCAGGCTCCTGACCATAGCGCTCTCACAAATCACGCGAGACTCTATATGAGTAATGACTAACCTTGGCCATCCTTTTATAGGCTCTTGGTCGGTCATCGGGCATCCACACTTGGATGCTCGTCCATCCATACTTGGGTGCCCGTCCGTTAGTCTATCCCTAACTCAGCTCGCCAATCAGCCTGCCTAGCTCCAAGCTTCCCCAAGCCTCGAAGCTAGTCTTGTGTGCGTGTAGCACATGGTAGATACACACTGTGCACATGACATGCTTCCCTTCCTCTAAGAGCTCACTCGTGAGCTCACTAAAAAGCCAGGGTAATCTCTCTGAAGAGTAATCAATGTCTTCCATGTAGCGTCCTCCTCAACACAATCCTTCCACTTGATCTTGTATTCCGTAATAAGCGTATTATGCAATCTTTTTTCACGAAATCCAAGAATCTTTTCAGGTTCGTGTGAAACAAATGTCATGTCCTCGATATCTATGATTTCTTGAGGAGTAACTAACTGGTCTGTTCCGCCCAGTACTTCTTTAAGTCTACTGACATGAAATACAGGATGAACTTTCATATGAGAAGGCAAATCCAATTTATATGCAACTGAACCAATCCGTCGTGTAATACAAAATGGTCCACAGTATGTAGGGGATAATTTCAGAGATCGACTTGTCCGTAAAGTCTCGAAATCTTTCGGAACTCGCAAATACACCATCATTCCTTTAGAGAACTCTCTGGGTAAACGATGTCTATTAGAATAAAATCTGTCTCGGTCTTGAGCACTTCTAATAGATTCCTTTCGCAACTTGTAACATTTCTTGCATATCTTGCAAAAAATTACGTGCTGCATCATGCTGAAGTCCTGAGAATCCCACTGTAAGAGGTGGTCTAGGTTGAAACCCATACATAAGCATGAAAGGACTAAAACCTGTACTCGTATGCTTAGTATTGTTATGTGCAAATTCTAACATAGGAAGATAATCCTCCCATGAACTCTGTCTTTTGGATACATATGCTCGAAGCATATCCTCCAAAATTTGATTCACTCTTTCAGTCTGGCCATCAGATTGAGAATGATCTGAAGAACTCGAATTCAAAGTTGTTTCCAACTTCTCAAAAACAAGTTTTCAAAAATCACGCGTAAACTTAGAGTCCCTATCACTGACTATGTCTTGCGGTAACCCGTACAGTCTAAACAACTGCTTGATAAACTGCCGTGCTAATTGCGTAGCTGTAATGGTCTTCCGGGTCGGTAAAAATCTAGCCACTTTTGTCAAGCGATCTACCACAACCCAAATAGAATCGTGGCCTTGATGTGTTCTTGGCAATCTGGTAATAAAATTCATGGAAATACTTTTCTATTTATTACCTGGGATTTGTAAAGGATGCAACAATCCAGCCTATCTAAAGCGTTCAGCTTTATTTGCTTGACAAACTCGACACTTGAGAACATAATCTTCTACATACCCTTTCATCTTTGGCCAATAAAAAGTGTTTCACTAACGATAATGTCTTGTGTACCCTAGGGTGTCCAGCAGAAGGGGCGTCGTGACACTCCTTAAGAATCTTGGACCGAATGTCCGGATCTGTGGTACACAAATTTTGTCATTACGGAATAGTAAACCATTCCGAATCATCCACTGGCCTCCTGCAGCCTGAATGGTAGGCTGCTCAGTCATCGAGTCGTCTTGGTCAATCAATGAGCTCACGTTTTGGATCTTATGCCAAAATGAAGCAAAATAACTAGCAGTCCTGCAAAGCCCTCTCAATGACTGAAATAAGTAAGTAGAAATCTCGGTGAACGACAAAGTATTCGGTGAATGACAAAGTATTCAGCTCTCTAATTCAACTAAGCGCATCTGCAACACTATTCATGGATCCTTTTCTATAACAAATCTCAAAATCAAAATCTTGCATTAATTCAGTCCATCGAGCTTTCCTTCCTCTCAAATCGTCCGAATCACACACATACTTGATTGGTTGATGATCAGTCAATACCTATAAATAATGTCTCCAAACCTTGAGAGCGTGAATCACAGCATAAAGCTCCTTCTCAAGGGTTGGCTAACGAGATTGAGTGTCGTCTAGCTTTTTACTTTCAAAAGTAACATGTCTACCATCTTGAAATAGAGCAGCCCCGATGGCATAGTTGGCATCAGTTTCAAGAACATAAGGCCGACTAGGATCAGGTAATGCTAAGATAGGTGCTTCCTTGATTTTATCTTTCAAAAGTCTGAAGGCCATATCCAGATAGTTATTCCAAGTGATGGGCTGGTTTGACTTACGTCCACAAATCTTTCAACAAGTTGGTCATCGGTACTGTGAGCTGAGAGTACTCCCGCACAGATTTTCGAAGAAAAACAACAAAACCAAGAAAAGAACGAAGTTGTTTTACTGTTCGTGGTATAGGCCAGTCCAGAACCTTCTGAACTCGGTCATAGTGCTCAATCCATCTCTAGTGATCTTGTGTCCCAAGTAAATGACGTCTGTCATAAAAAACTCACATTTACTTAACTTAGCATATAGTCGATTTTGTCTTAAAATAGATAAGACAATCGTGAGGTGTCTAACATGATCCTCAAGAGTACGACTATGTATCAAAATATCATCGAGGAACACAACCATAAATTTTTCTAAATGTTCACGAAAAAAGATCGTTCATTATTTGCTGGAAAGTGGCTGGAGCATTGGTTAACCCAAAAGGTAATACGAGAAACTCGTAATGGCCATACCTAGTCCGAAAGGTGGTTCATTACATACCTTTCATGAATACGTATCTGGTGATAGCCAGAATGTAAATCTATCTTCGTGAAATATTTCGCTCTTGTTAACCGATCAATCAGGTCATTTGATCTAGGGAGAGGATAACGGTTCTTAATTGTCAACTTGTTCAATCTCTTGTAATCTATACACATTCTCAAGGTGTTGTCCTTCTTTCTCCTAAGCAACATAGGTACACCCCAAGGTGATTTACTTGGACGGATCTGGCCCATCCTCAGATAATCTTCAAGTTGTTTAGTCAACTCATCTTCCTCAGCTTGGCTCATCCTGTAAGGTGGAATACTAACAGGATGAGCACCAGGGATTAGGTCAATACAATGATCTACTGCCCTTTTAGGTGGTAAGCGCTATGGCAATTTCTTAGGAAATACATCTTGAAATGAATCAAGTATCTTCTGTAATTCTTTGCTTTCAAATACACTTAATTCATTGACATGCATAGAAGGTATGAGAAATGAAGAAAGTGAAATCAATACACAATGGAAAGCGGTATACAAAGAAGAATCCATTATATTTTCAAAATCAACTGTATTTACAAGAGGTCCCTGAGAGGGATGTATACAATCACCTAAGATACTATACTCGGTGTTCCTATGTTGAAAAGAAAAAATATGACTAGACCAATCTATCTGGACTTGAAGAGTCTTAAACCACTCAATCCTCCCTAATAACAAGTCTACATGTTCTAGGTGCATAATATAGCATTCCAGACCATCTTTGTAGTCCTGAATACGGATTGGTAGCATCTCCACCTTTCGATCCCATACTTGCCGACCTGTAGGTTATGGTACCCGATAGGTATGATCGCTGGGTGTCGTATCAAGATCCAATTTCTGCACAAGTTTGTAGTTAACAAAGTTGTGTGAGCTGCCAGGGTCTAGAAGAATGTGAATTCTATGGCCATTCACTTCTCCATAAACTCAGAGAAGATTATGCAAGCCAAAAACTTTAGAGTTGAACAAACAATCAGAACATGTACTAGGGCGAGAGTACAGTAACGACATACCTGTCAAAGACAACTAGTTAGCTGCCTTTGGCTTGGGTCCTGCGTTGGTCTTTGCACTCTTTTGCTTTGGGCACTCGTTACGCATGTGTCCTTTTTCTTCGCAGATGAAACAACGTCCCTCCTTCTTGAGCTTCAAAGCTTTAAGGAGATGTTTCTTCTTCACTGGTGTCGAACTTGAATTCTTCGAAGGTTGGTCCGAAGACTTTCCTTCAGTCGAGTTAGCCATTGGTGCGGAGAACTTTCTTTTGTGCTTGTTTTCTTGCTCGGTAATAACGAGTTTAGACTTGGAAGAGACCATTGTATCATCATAGATACGAGCGGAATGAATGGCATCATCAAAAGTTTTGCATTTGTTATTTTTAACTTGTAAACGGTATGAGTCGGGTAAACTGGCCAAAAAGAACCCCAAAAGAGTTGTGGGATCCATCTTCGTAGCTTTCATCTGCAAGTCTCTAAATTTCTGGAGGTAGACCTCATAAGTGAGGTGCTGCGAGGTCATGGGGTCAAAGCTGTAAACTAGGCAACAACATCATAATCATCCTCTTTCTTAAGGAATTCTTTCTTGAAGACATCTTCGAATTGTGCCCAAGTCGTTGGCTTAGGGTTGAGTTCCTTCCACCAAAGCAAAGCTTTGCGTGAGAGGAAACCTGCTGCTAGCTGGATCTTTTTCCCATCGTCATGGATGGAACTGAAAATGGACTTGCCACTTATGTAGCCAAGTGTCCACTATCTCCTTGGTACGCTGTTTTTGCTCGCCCCCGAACTGTTCCGGAGTAATGTTGGGGCCTAAAGCAAAGGCCAAGGTATCCATACCCGAAAGAGTAGATAGAGTAGTGGTCAAAAGAGAGATGGAGTTCTGCAAAGCCTGCATCTGCGCGACGATTTGTGCTTGACGTTCCGAAGAAGAAGCTTCGAGAGCAACTTTAAACTCTTGGAAATCTGATTTTGACACATAATCGTCGAAAAGGTCAGCATCGGTATCTTCCATAGTCGGCAGGTCTTCACGTTCGATAAGGGGCTCCAAGTCGGATTCTTGGGTTGACATCTTGAAGAGGGCAAGGGGAGAGAAAATTCGATCTTGCACAAGAAAAGTGCTAAAGAACTTGAGAGCTTGAGAGCTTGAAAACTTGAGAGGTGTGTGGCAAGAAGCCCACTTAAGGGGAATA
This sequence comes from Cibotium barometz, assembly GCF_041138505.1. NCBI lineage: Eukaryota > Viridiplantae > Streptophyta > Polypodiopsida > Cyatheales > Cibotiaceae > Cibotium > Cibotium barometz. Next base: position 24,918,286 of record NC_141062.1, on the reverse strand, counting down.
TATGGCTTCCCCAAAAGCAATCTTGAGCTTTTGCTTTTGTGTTTATATATATATATATATTCTGTTCTCTTAAAAAAAAACCTTTAAGCATTAAGTAGGTTTTTAAAACCCTTTACTAAGGTTTAGGAAAAAAAACGAAAGCATGAGAAAGAAAAAAGTCCACGCTACGTTGCTTTTCGCTAAATCCATCGCCTCCTTCTGCCACCCGTCTGATTGCGAGTATACGTGTGTAATCTGTCGTCGTCGCCTGCGCACGTGTTTGGCCGCCTGCATACGGCTGAACTGCCTGTCCAAGCTGTTGACTGCACGCCTGTGCGCCTGTGCGCCTGTGCTGCCTACGCATCTGGTGATGCCCGCCTATACAGACTGTGCCCACTGCCCATGTGCAAGACCCGGCCAGCGTCTGTAGATGAGCACCCGCCCTGCGCATACCAACGCTGCACAACAACAGTCGGCGATCTCCTCTCTCTCTCTCTCTCTCTCTCTCTCTCTCTTTTCTCTTACAAACTAAAGTCGACATGCGTTTTGTTTTCTCTCAACTGTTTATAGGTTGCAAAAAGCACATCTAGCCTTCTTCTTGCTAAACAAATCAACCCTACTAGACCACCATCTCCATGATCACGGGTTTCTTCGATGAAAAAGCAACATACTAATCTAAAAAAACAACAGTATGCATAGAAAAAACAGCAAGCTTCTTGAACTCATACCTTTTCTTCGACCTCATCTTCTCTACCTACCGACTTGCTCGTTCACGAGGCATGCTCTGATACCACTGTCAAATCCCCACCGGATCTCCTCGTGGAACGCTCTTAGTACGTGACTCAAAACTTGCAAACAAAACAAACAAACGAGACGGGGGTGCATGCCTGACTCCCCTCCCAACCTCGACAGCCATGGGCAAGCCCACAAGATTTGGTTATCCCCACCGAGCCACGAGCTGAGCTAACTAGATGGACGTACCGAGACCAATCTCTACCTCGTGACGTCCCATACCGCCACGAAGCTACCCTCGCGGGTCTCGGTTGCATGAAGCACGTGCACGTCTGCACTAGATCCGAGCTCCTAACCATAGAGCTCTCACAAATCACGCGAGACTCTATATGACTAATGACTAACCTTAGCCACCCTTTTATAGGCTCTTGGTCGGTCATCGGGCGTCCACACTTGGGCGCTTGCCCGTCCATACTTGGGTGCCCGCCCGTTACTCTGTCCCTAACTCAGCTCGCCAATCAGCCTGCCTAGCTCCAAGCTTTCCCAAACCTCGAAGCTAGTCTAGTGTGCGTGTAGCACACGGTAGATACACACTGCACATGACACCGCTTCCCCCTCCCCTGTTCTGCGCTTTCCTCCTGTGTCTTCTTCTCTGCTCCCCCTCACCCCCGCACAGACCGCTTCCCACCTCCCCCCCTTCGCTTATGTGCCACCTTGCCCCCCTTCCTCTGCGCCTGCGCCGCCCCCCTCCCCTGTCCTGCTACCCCCCGTTCCCCTCTCTTCTTTGCGCTGTCCCCCTTTTCCGCCTTCTCCTCCCTTCTCTCTCTCTCTCTCTCTCTCTCTCTCTCTCTCTCTCTCTCTCTCTCTCTCTCTCTCGCTCCCCCCCCAACCCCCCCTACCCCCTTCTCTCAGTTCCCTGCCTTCCCTCCTCCGTGTGTTTGCTCCCCATTTCTCCTTCCTCTCCCTTTTCCCACGGGTAGATTTTTCATGTTCTTCGTCACTTTTACTCGACAAGTCTCAGCACTTTCTAGTCTTCACCTTCAAGAAGATTCCATGGTAGTTGCTCCGTTAACCCTGACCAAGGTCGTCGTTGCTTGCTTATCTTTTTCTGAAGCGGACCTTCAGATCCTTGCCACGACTGTTGCAGCATTAGAGGCCTGCACCTTGGTTTGCAAAATTGTTGGTAGCCACCCTGCGCGCAGACAACTCAAAGATCTTTTACAGGCAAGCCTCATTGGTGAGCCTGCAAAGATCACATAAATTCACCCTCTAGGACATGGCTACTACTAGGTGCAGTTTGACTTTCCAGCGGTGGCAGTCCAAGCAGCTGGAGCCCTCTTGCACTGTGTATGGCACATGCCTTCTTTGTGCTGTGGTAGCGTGGCTTTGACCTTGCGTTTGATCCCCTGGCTGGCGTGATGGGCTTCCCAGTGACAGTTTGCTTCCTAGGCCTTAGGAAAGGAATACCTTCCTCTTGTCCCGGTGATTGGTGGTGCCATCGAGAGAGTGATGGAACCCCCCTGTTGCCTCGGCCCTCGCACGGGCAGCCGAGACTCCATCCCTCCTCATCTGTGTTGCCTCGATGGATTCAGTGCCTCACGTTATCTATTTCTTACCTCCACGGTGACCCCATCATGTAGCGCGTGGAGTATTCAAGCCTTCCACGTCAATGCTTCATTTGCAAGTAGATGGGACATCTAGCTAGAGCTTGCCCTTGGTGTTAGTTAGGAGACCGACTCCGGTGCTTTCTCCCCCTCCTGTTTCACATTCAGATCCTCACCAGGGGACAGAGAGAGAGAGGCAGGCTCCCAGGCAGCGGAGCATCAAGTCTCGACCGCGGACGACCTAGCTGTCGGAGAGTGTGGCAGACGGTTGGCCCGTGCCCGGACCGTCAGTCGACAACAAGAGCTCAGTGCTGTTGCCGTATATGCCAAGTTGGCATAGTATAGGTGGATTCGGTTCTGTCAGAGAACCGTTTTGATCATTTATCATAGCATCTACCCGTTGGGTGATGAAAAACAGGTAGAGGGAGAGGAGACACACACAGGAGCAAACCCTAGAGGAAAGCCATCTCCCTTCTCACACAATGCATAAAGCCATAATCCTTAATCTACAACACACTACTTGTGTTGTGTCCACACAGTGCTAACCCTAGCTAATGTCTACACACTATGACCAGCTGGACGCGGTCATTTATGTCTCACACATGTTACTACCTAACATGCCCGCACCACATAGTGCAACTGGCACAAGCTAACATCAAGCTTGAATCTCAACAGCCCCTCTCAAGCTCATGATGTACTGCCATAGATGAAGATGTAGATGAGCTTGGGCTATTAAGGCTCTCAACACTCCCCCTCAAGCTCATCCCATGTACCCCCAACATAGCATGGAAGTACTCAAACTTCTCCTTGCTAAGTGGCTTTGTAAAGATGTCGGTCGCGTGCTCTTCAGTCTTCACATACTGCAAATCCACTGTACCATCCAACACTTCCTCTCTGACAAGATGATAGTGGACCTCTATATGTTTGGTCCGCGCATGAAAATATGGATTCTTGGCCAACTGTATGCTGCTCATGTTGTCACAATGAATGACAACCTTGCCATCAATAGGCTCACCCAAATCAGCCAAGAGACTCTTTAACCATACTCCTTCACATGTAGCAATGGCTACACCCCTGTATTTAGCCTTTGTACTAGATAAAGCAACAGTAGGTTGCTTCTTGCTACTCCAACTCACCACTGCACTTCCAAATGTAAAGGCATAACCACTAGTAGACCTCCTGTCATACCTGCCCAATCTGCGTCTGTGTAGCCATGTACATCCAAGCCTTTACCATGTTAAAAAAGAAGACTATAATGTGCAGTGGTCTTTACATATCGCATAATGCGTCTCACTGCATCCAAATGAGGTTTTCTGGGGCTCTGCATAAATTGACTTACTAGCCCCACAGCGTAACTGAGATCCGGATGGGTGATAGTCATGTAAATAAGACTGCCAACCATCTTTCTATACGTAGATGGATCATCCAACTCTTCACCAAAATCAGCCCGCAGCTTCACATTTTGCTCCAAAGGTTTACTCATTGGCTTACACCCTGTCATCCCATATTTTGCCAACATATCCAATGCATATTGGCGTTGCACCAACCATGTACTTGCATGGTCTTTGATCACTTCAATCCCAAGAAAATATCTCATTTCACCCGTCTTTCATATCAAACTGCCCACTCAATGCCTTCTTGACATGCATAACATCTGTAGCATGATCTCCTGTGACAATCAAGTCATCCACATAGATGACAAGTAAGACAATCCCATGATCTATTTTCTTCACATAGAGTGAAGAATCTGCTGAAGAAACCTGAAATCCAAAGGAAATAAGATATCGGCTTATCTTATCACTCCAAGCACGAGGTGCTTCCTTCAAACCATATAATGCTTTCTTTAATCTGCATACATGAGTGGGGTTCCTCCGGTGTACATATCCTTCTGGCTGTGCCATATAAACTTCCTCTTGTAAATCACCATTTAGAAATGCATTTTTCACATCCATTTGATGCATTTCCCAACCATTTGCTGCAGCCATAGCAATGACTGCTCTCACTATTCCCATCTTTGTAATTGGACTAAATGTTTCATCATAGTCCAAGCCTTGGGTTTGTGCATAACCCTCAGCTACCAACCGCGCTTTATGGCGCTCAATGGAACCATCTGATTTGCATTTCACCTTATAAGCCCATTTGCAACCAATGACATTTTTGCCTTGTGGTAAGGCAATCAAATCCCATGTTTCATTATGAACCAATGCGTCCATATCTCAACATCCATTGCCTTCTCCCATACATGCTTCCTAATAGCTTCTGTATAGCATGTAGGCTCCACATGCTTTACCAAAGAGGTCATATATGCGTAATGCATAGCAAAGTCACGATATGTCAACCTGTCAAAACTGGATACCTGACCCTTTGGGACCTCCGCAATAATGCATGCGGATCACTCTGAACACTTGTCACTCTAGCATGTGGAGGCACATATCTATCCTGCCTTTCCACTTGGTGTGCGTAAAACTGGTATGCCAAGTTTCTCATCCAAACTTTCTGAACTTAACGACTCATAACCTGTAATGCCAATTCCTTCAACCTTCTTTTTGCCTTTATTCAGCTGGCCCAGACATAGAAATAGAACTTGCTTGTGGTGGCAAGTTCACATGCACATCAACATCAACGAAATCAATGACACCCTCATCCTTTGCCTTGTACTACCAACTAGCAAGTTCATCAAACACCACATCTCGTGAGATAACCACTTGCCTAGTTTGTGGATTGTAACATTTATATGCCTTGCGATCCTGTGCCTACCCCAACAAAAATGCACTTTTCTGCTTTAGGATCCAACTTCTTCCTTCTCTCATCAAACACATGTACATGTAAGCTATGCAACCAAACAATTTGAGGTATCCACTGTCTGGCCTAAAACCTGTAAGCCGTATCTCTGGCGTACTTCCATGTATGGCTACTGTGGGTGTCTTATTAATAAGTACATACACCGCGGTGGCACACACGTTTCTTCCCAATAATAGTCTGGCATGCTCTTTTCATTAAGCATCGCCCTCCTGGCCACATCACAAATGACTCTATTCTTCCTCTCAGCAACACCATTTTGCTGAGGTGTATACTTGCAAGTTAACTGCCTTCTTATGCCATGCTTTCTCAAGAAATTCTCAAAAGCATGTGAGGTGTATTCACCACCTCCATCTGTCCTCAAACATTTTATCCAAGAGCCATATTGCTTCTCTGTAAAAGCTTTGAAGTCCATAAACTTTTCCAACACTTCACTTTTCTCTCTGAGAAAGTAAATCCAAGTCATTTTGCTGAAATCATCAATGAATGTCACATAATACAAGCTGCCTTTAATGGATGGGTTTTGTGCGGACCCCATACATCACTATGAACTATCTCAAGTGGCCTGCTACTCATGTTGCCTTCTTTAGGAAATGGCAACCTTGCTTGCTTTTTGAACTGGCAAGCATCACAGACATGCATATTCCCATCATACTTGAATCTAGGCAGCCCACTTACAATGCCTCTTGCCTGCATGTTCTTTAACCTTTGTATGTTCACATGTCCAATCCTTTTATGCCACATGTCAATGTCCTGTACCACATTTCGGCTTTTAGAGAACATTGCTGATTTCAACTCAGGAATCCCAGCATCCAACTTAAATAACCTGCCTTCTTTGTTACCTTTGGCAATGACTCTACATCCATTTTTGAAATCCTCAACGAAGCAACCATGCTCGTTGAAACGAACCTGTAAACCCTGTTCCACTATTTGACCAATTGAGGCCAAACTTTTTGTAATAGAAGGCACATACAAGACATCTGCCCCATAGACTTTGTTTCACCATTGTGCATAACCAATGGTACACTTCCAACATGTGTGAGCATGTTGGGTATTATCTCCTGTCTCCACATAGTCTTTCACATCCATAGGTTTCATATGCTCAAACCATTCGCCATGACAAGTCATATGGTTTGATGCTCCAGAGTCCATATACCAAGTGTCATCACTATCACCATTTGTCATCTTGTCTCCACATAGCCTTTCACATCCATAGGTTTCATATGCTCAAACCATTCGCCATGACAAGTCATATGGTTTGATGCTCCAGAGTCCATATACCAAGTGTCATCTCACTATCACCATTTGTCATCATAGATCCCACAACATGTTTCATGGCAAACAAGTGATTTGCGCTGCCATCATTACTGCTGCTTGATGCATAATTTCCACCATGTTGTGCATAATGTCCACCATGTTGTGCTCTTCCCCCTCTCAAATCATTTTGTTTGTGGAAACAATCACGTGCCATCATATGATCAAATTTCCCACAGTAATGGCATTCCACATTTTGCATAGATGTTTGTTGGCCTTGCCAACGTCCTCTACCACGAGGATTATCTCTGTCTCTCTGAGGTGTATATCCACGACCACCTCTAGCACCATATGAAGGCTGAAAATTTTGTTATGGTGATTTGTCCTGCCATTCACTACCACGTGATGCAAATCTCCCCCTGCCTCTAAATCCCCTTTGTGAATAGAAAGCTTGATTTTTGCCATTATCATCATGACTAGTAGATGCATCATGAAAAGAGTCACTGAGTTTGATCTCCTCAACAAGCAAGAGAGAAACCAACTCACCAAAATCAGGTAAACCTGTACTCTGAACAGAGATAGATGTATCAAAAGACTTGTACTCCTTGCCAATACCACGCAAGGTAATGTCTACCAAATCATCATCAGCAGGCATGGGGGCATTGATGGTTGCCAATGCATCTGCATAGTTCTTTATCTCTTGTAAATAATCATGAATACTCCTTCCTTTTCGCTTCACATTATGAATCTCTGTTGTCTCAACTGAGACTTATGAGCACTAGTATCTGTATCATCAAACAGCTTTACCAACGTATCCCATGTATCCTTGGGATTCTCAACATCATATATATGTATGAGTATAGCATCCGAGATACATATAGATAAGTAATGCAAAACTTTGTATGCTCTCTCTGACCATTGCTTTTTATGAGCTACAACCTGTTGTTGTGTAGGTTGTCGGGGTAGTTCCGACTCTGGCTCCGCACACCTGTAATAACAAGGTTCCAAAATCCTTTTCCCTTCAAAAAGCTTTTAATCCTGTACTTCCATGCTAGGAAGTTCTTCCTATCCAACTTCTCATCCACAATCTGTACTGGGTTGTCTGACATATTTGCCCAATGCAAATGCACCTTCCATACACGTCCAAATCTGTAAACGAGCATTCCTCAGCTCAACCACACTCTAATAAGTGTTCTAGATACTCCAAAGTACTCAACGAACTTCACTGTTGATGTAGAAAATCAAAATGATTGCATTCAAATTGAACTGATTATATTCAAATTGAACTGATTATATTCAAATTGAACTGGCATATGCAGTCCAAAGTACCCTGTTTTGGCGCGCTTTCCAAGGCTTCAAATTGCAATGTAGTGGTTCAATCAAGTGTGGATAACTTGCATTGACACCTAAACAAGCTCAATGTTATATATCAACACCAAGGTGCATACATATCAAATTTATCAAATCCCCTTCTTTGTTTTGAGAAAAACCAGTAAAACCAGAAAAGACCAATGCTCTAATTCCTTTGATTCTTGTCCAAATTGAGAGACCAGGCATTCATTAGCTTAAGCATTGATGTCTACTAACTCCATGTAAAAGGAATTAGACCAATTGTTTAAGTTGAGAGTAATTAGTCGATTAATCACCCTCTATTTTATTAAACTGTAGACAGCCTATTTAATCAGCTCATAATCATCTCCATAATGCATAATTGCTCCAACCAATCACATGTCAACCTTCTCAAGTGTGTGTACCACAAAGTTGCTAAGCAAATTTTGAATTTAATCAGTCAACAAAGTAGCATTTGACCTCCACTTTTCAAAAAGATGAGAAAAACTGTTGTGTTTCTTCTGTTAAAAATATGGCAAACACCTTCACTAAAATGATGTGTAGGGCACATACCTTGTAACTAGCACTATGCACTAAAGTCATAGATTGTGGGCAAATGGATACAAAGGTTATTATGCAACCTTACCATGATGTAAAAGAGTCATTTAAGAGCTCAACATCAGCCAAAGGGGTCGTGATCTCTTGATTAGGTAGCATTGGTGTGATTAGCAATATTCTAGGGTTGGTGGTCACTTTTAGGTGCTTGAATCTAGGAGGGAAGGTGGAGATGATTTAGATGATGATTAACACCTAATCTTGAGCTTAATCCTCATGTACTTTAGCCTATATAAAGAGGCTCTCATCTATTGAAATCAACACATATTTGCCCCTCACTTATGTTGTCATTATGCTCATCATTATGCTAATTACTTCTTGATTAGTAGCTTAACTTCATCTTCTTCATTTCTATTCAACTATGCAATGGAGCTAGTGTTTGATCCTCCTTAGGATGGTTTTTAACATGGTATCAGAGCAAGGACTAGCCCATTCATCTAGAATCAAGCCCCATCTTATTTGCTTAGCAAGAGATTAGTGAAAATTAGGGTTTCATTAGCTTTTATGGGTTTCCTAGAAAATAGGATCTAGAATAGCAGCTGAGTGGAGGCCTTGGTGCTCACAAACCACGTAACCATTGCCAAAATCCTTTTGTGGGCACTTCACCAGCAATATTGCTAAGGGGCATGGCACCTCAATTGCACCATTGATAGCTCCACGTCGCCGGCAACTTCGTTTTCCCCAAAACAGGCACGTTTTTGATAGGCGACCACCAAAAGTATTGCTGCAGCTCACACACATCAAATTGGTCTAATTCCTCTGAGATGTGGCTTCATTGGAACCTAAACTTACTCCTCCTAAGAGGGTTTTGCAAATGATTGAGTGTGCTTCACACACCAAGCAAAAAACCAGGGTGCTGTCCAGAACTGCCATAGCCAGAAAAGGTACTTTGGTAAATTTGAGATTACTCATTGATTAAGTTGCTTAAGCAAGTGTTTGTGGGCTCTAAAATCATCTAGACATACTGCTATTCAATGCCCTTGAAGATTTTTAGCTCATTCTTTGTGCAACTCCTTCAAATATTGACTCCAAGTGAGCTCATTTCTCTGCATAGTGAGCAGAATATTCAACTCCACTAATCAATGATTAATCTATCCTAATCCTTATCATTTGGTGCAATAAGTGGTTTATACATGTCATTAGGGACTTGCTACATCCCCTTATTACTTCACACTTAATTTGCCCCTTGATTAGGTGTCTCCCTTGCTTCCCACAAATCAATATATTTTCTGGTTTTATCTTTTGGAAAGCATATGCTAAATAACTTGATTTAGCACTATTCCTTGGTCTTAATCTCTCTTGTAAAAGGGTAGACACTGCCTCAATCATCAGAGGTAAGACCCCCTTCATTCCATATCATAATGGCTACCAAGGATTCTCCATCAATGCGCTTTAAAGGTCATGGTTTTCACACATGGCAAACCCGCATCAAGTTAATGCTCATGAAGAAGGGGCTCTTCAACATAGTAAATGGGAATGAGAAGAAGCCAAGGACTCTTGCTGATGTTCCTTGTTGGGAAGTAAGAGATGACAAAGCTCGTGCCATCATCACATTGGAGCTTGATGACACTTACATTCATCATGTGGATGGATGCGAAACTTCCAAGGAAGTTTGGGACCAACTCACAACTCTATTTGGGGCTCGATCTAAAAGTTCAAAGTTTGGTTTGCTCATTGAATTTTTTAAGCTAGAAATGAAGTCTGGCACATCCCTAGCCTCACATTTGAACTACATGAAAGGCCTATTAACACAACTTGCAGGAATAGGTCTTAAGATGGATGAAGATGTCTCCATTGGTGTATTACTTAAATCTTTACCTGAAGAATATGACCATGTGGTCACAACCTTGACCAATATGCCAATATCAAAGCTTGTGGACATTGAAGCATCTCTTCTTGAGGAGGAGAGAAAACTAAAGACCAAGCAAATGGAGTCTCCATCGTCATCAACCTTGTCTACTGAAAATGCTTATTATGCAGGATCTAGTAGGTATGGCAAGAACAAAGGCAACTACAACAAGGGCTACAACAAAGGCAACTACAACAAGGGCTACAACAACAACAATCTCATTTGTGACTTTTGTCACAAACCTGGTCATGTAGAGAAGAATTGTTTTGCCAAGAAGAAGATGCAACGAGTCTACATCATGGAAGAAGTGCAGCAGGAAGAAGACCAAGAAGAAGAAAAAGATGAAGACAAGGGCTACCATCATGAGGCCCTATCTATGATTAGATCAAATCATTTATTCTAAAGTGCTAAAAGCAAGGGCATGCCCTATACACATGGGTGTCCTCTTCACTCATACATGTAGCCACGTCTTGTCACACTCTTCTAAAGTCGTCCCATACCTCTTTTGTACGCATGACTAAAGCCTCTGAGTTCACATTGGCATAACCTATGTATGGCATTGCTAGTCAGACCACGCTCATGCATGCTATCACTGAGCATTGGGTGGTTAATTAGGCTCATGAGAGTCAGCATGACCAACTGCATCATTGAGTGGATTCAATGTTTGAGGAGGGGTGTTAAAAATATGGCAAACACCTTCACTAAAATGATGTGTAGGGCACATACCTTGTAACTAGCACTATGCACTAAAGTCATAGATTGTGGGCAAATGGATACAAAGGTTATTATGCAACCTTACCATGATGTAAAAGAGTCATTTAAGAGCTCAACATCAGCCAAAGGGGCCGTGATCTCTTGATTAGGTAGCATTGGTGTGATTAGCAATATTCTAGGGTTGGTGGTCACTTTTAGGTGCTTGAATCTAGGAGGGAAGGTGGAGATGATTTAGATGATGATTAACACCTAATCTTGAGCTTAATCCTCATGTACTTTAGCCTATATAAAGAGGCTCTCATCTATTGAAATCAACACATATTTGCCCCTCACTTATGTTGTCATTATGCTCATCATTATGCTAATTACTTCTTGATTAGTAGCTTAACTTCATCTTCTTCATTTCTATTCAACTATGCAATGGAGCTAGTGTTTGATCCTCCTTAGGATGGTTTTTAACATCTTCCCTACAGGCTGCGGCGCCTGCTCATGAGGTGATTTGGTGAGTTCGTTGTGATAATTGAAGGTATATATATATGTGCCTAACACTCCTAGGCATGTACCCAATCCATCAATTAGTTGATTTTTGCAAAAACTAGCTTTAATTGCATCAACAATGGACCTCACTTCTTTGTTTTTGTGAGGGCTTCAAAACAGTGAATTTCCAATCATTTAAATGCATCAAACTTGCTCCAAATTCAATGTAGGGCTTGCACATGAGTTTCCAATACATTCCCATTTTCCAGATACATGATTCTTTGTCAGATTTGTCAGATTTGCAACTATTTGCATCATACACTCACCACACTCAAGCTTCAATGGAGAGCTTGCAAAATAGAAATTTCTCTTTGCTCAAATCTCGTGTTGTTTGTGTTTTTGCACCTGCAATCTGCTCAAGGATGTTTAGTAGTCATTACTACCTGGTAGGCCAAGCTCTCAGATTTTATGGAAATCGGTGTGCTCCAAGCTTCACAACATCAATGGCAAGCTTCACAGCTTCTTCTCCCTCTTCTCTCACTCACTCATAAACCCTAATAGAGAGTACCAGGCTCTGATACCATGATGAAAAACAGGTAGAGGGGGAGGAGACACACACACAAGAGCAAACCTTAACCATAGAGGGAAGCCATCTCCCTTCTCACACAATGCATAAAGCCATAATCCATAATTTACAACACACTACTTATGTTGTGTCCACACACTGCTAACCCTAGCTAATGTCCACACACTATGACCAGCTGGACACGGTCATTTGTGTCTCACACATGTTACTACCTAACATGCCAGCGCATAGTGTAACTGGCACAAGCTGACATCGAGCTTGAATCTCAACATTGGGGATGAGCCCCCTCAATTCACGGAGTGGGCCCCTTCAGCCCCTCTGGTTTGGTGGCGGTCGATTCCCCGTTGAGATTCCTTGCCTGGCTCTCAGTGCCCAATGAGATCGGTAGACCCTACTGAGCGACGAGCCTTTCCTAGTAGCCTTCCTCTCCAATGGATATCTCCCTGGCGAGCCTTTCTTAGCAGCCTTCCTCTCCAATGGATATCTCTCGCCTCTCCGGCCTCCCCTCTCCCCCCCCCCCCCCCCCCCGGCGGCAACCTCCTTCGCCTTCTACTCCTCCTCCATCCTCACCCCGACTTTACCTGCAGAGCAGCAGTTCCTTCTGCCCCATCCTCTTCATCAGAGCCCCCCCCCTCCGCCTCTCTAGAGTAATCCGGTCAACCCCTAGCAACCCTCGGCAGCCAGCGAGTTGATTCACCATTTCTCTGAGCCGATTGAGATGACCATTCTGATGAGGGATCTCTCGCTACAGTCCCCAGGTGGGTCCCCCAAGATCTTGGGATAGCCTGTGGATTATAGTTTCTTTTGATGTCTTCTAGTGGAAGGGACATATGTTTGAGGAGATAGTACTCGCTATTTGGATATGTGCGGCTTTTCACCAGTCGAGACCCTCTACGCCAGAGAATGGTGTGATGATCTTGTCTTCCCCTTTGAGTGTAGCCCTGAGTGTAGCCCCGGGGATGGAATGGGACTCAAGAGTCGGTGGCTGCCGCCATCCAGGGCCAGGTAGTTGAGCTCTCCCATAATCTTCACAATCTTCACATCACCGACGTACTCACCCATCTATGGCCATTGGCTAGGATGGAGCTTGGAGGCTAGGACGGGGAGATAATGGCCTCTAGTCTGGAGGTGGTGCTTTTTGTGTTCATGCATACTTTTGTCATAGTACCTCTTCTTCCTTCTTATAGCTACCTCCATTGTGATCATTGGAGTCCGGAGTACGCATACTCGAGCTCGGACAGAGTGGCGTCACATGGAGAACAAGAACCGTGTCCACATGGCACACCTTCATCCCAGGACGGATTGTGATTGTTCCCCATCTAAATCTTTGCCCAAGACACTTCGAGTGGAGGGCGATTCCGCTAGCTCCGCCTCACACAGAGATTGATATGCGGATAGTCTCATGGAAGATACAGAGTTTAGGGGGGCCTTAGTGCTTTTAGAGACAAGGCGTCCTCAGAGGAGAGCTTCAGAGAGCCACAGTTGGGGGACCTATAGTCCTCGAGGAGCATCACCTTTCTGAGGGGTGCACCCGTCGATGCGGGAAGATTTTACCAGGGAGGAGTCGTACTTTTTGGTCTCCATCCTAGGGATGCAGGGAGGAGTTTGTATTTCTATCAGTGTTGAGCAGCTTTTGCTCGGCAGTGAACAGGCTCAGGAGTCATAGTGCTTGGGCGAGCACAGTGGGTTACCATTTTGATTGGAGAGGATAGCGTTTGCTTCCTCAATGTTTATGCCCCGAATACCCCAGAGCCCTCTTTTGGAGCACAGTCCGGCAGGCCCTTCCCCAGGCTACTGACTTTTGGTGCATGGGTGGTGACTTCAACATAATAGAGGCAGCAAAGGATAGACTTGGAGGAGGCATGGCCATAGTCTCAGGAGTAGACTACTCTGCCTAGGAGGAGATGATACTGGTACTTAGGGGCCAAGACCCTTGGTATCTTCCAGAGTTTGGGCGTAGCCCTGGGAGCCTCTCTAGACTTGATAGGTTTTATGTTGATGAGTGGGCTTGCTGGCTGTGGAGGCATGATCAATATCCTGGCAGGCACTACTTTTTCAGATCACGTGCCGATTGTTCTGTCCCTAGAGGACCGAGGCATGACAGGCATGCGAGCTCAGAAATTTCGGATAGCCTCATTCAGGACCCCAAAATCTGCACCAGTATAGAGCATATGTGGGCGGGACTAGACTTTATCTCTGGCTTTGCTACGTGCACATTGGGCCTAGGGGGGTCAACGGTTTCTTCCGGGAGGTAGCCTAGAGCAGATTGGAGGGATGTCGAGAGCAGGAGAGGAGGATTTTGAGAGCAGGAGACAGCGGCTTCAGGAGAGTTTCCTAGATAGTGCATGGATTGAGAGTTCCCCAGACAGCACGTGGATTGAGAGTTCCCTAGACAGCACGTGGATTGAGAGTCGGCTTGCTCCCGCCTGCACGGAGATTAGATGCATTGAGGAGAGGAGGGTGGAGTACAGGTACCATACCAGAGTATCATTCTGGACTCAGGTTGTTGATGACAGAGTCGCATGAGATTTCTTTGAGATAGCCGGCCCCCACAAGAGGAGAGGTGGTATTCACAGGTTGTGCGGCCAAGCTGGATCTATTGTTTTTTGATCCCCTCCATGTGAGAGCCATTACTAGTAAAAAGTTGCTATATAGCAAAAGTCATGAAAGCATTCACTATATAGTGATTGATCTAGGAAAACTTTCCTATATAACAATCTATATAGTAAATTATTGCTATATAGTAATCAATAATCAAGAAATCACTATATAGTAATCTATTACTATATAAAGTAAATTGTTGTGATGTAGCAAAAATCAATGCATAAAAACCACTATACAATAATAATAGTGATAAAAAATTAAGCTTCTAAGAAAAAGATGAGATTTTATTAAGACAAATACATTGAAAATCAAGTTTCTTATTTACTAAGTATTATTATTCTAAAGATTTCTATATAATATACTAGAGAACATAGTTTCCTATATAGTAATATAGTGCTAGTTTATTTCCTATATAGCAAATGCTTTCCTAGAATGAAGAACTAGGAAGTGTCGAGCCTTGATCAGCAATGCCTGCTCACTGCCCACACGGCATAGAGATGCCAGATAACTGACGTCCAAATCATAACACGGCAATCCACTTCCAATCTTCCTGTGCTAACCAGTTGCTGCTAACACGGCAATATTGCATATAGAGAATGAGTAACACGGCAATCCCAAAACAAAACAGCTCTGCTGAACGCGAAACACAGAAAGCTGTTAATCTTCCCGAGTCAGATCTGTAACCGCATGAGTGTGCATGCAGGCCTTCGTTTGGAGCACTAGAACTCCTCAAACGGATGCTCAAGTTATGACCAAAATACTGAAGTGCTGTCAAGCTCTCCCACCACCAACGACTGCTTCTGTTGAGGTGCTCTCTGCTCCTCACACAATGGGAAGAGTAAAGCTCAAGTTTGAATGCTTGAGATGTATTCTTTCTTGCTTCTCACTTTTGCTGACTGTAGGCCGCTTCTTCTTCCTCGTGTCGTCGTGTTCCCTGGAAGACATGTTTCTCTTACTACTGCTCACTTTTCCTGAGCACAGCTTGTGAGTGAAGACTCAATACACCCACTGCCCCCTAGCTGTTGCAGCTCTGATACCATATATCACTCGATATGATTCCTAGCCTCTCTCACCACGCACACACTCTTGCACAGAAGACACATCACACGTTCTTCCTCTCATTAATTTCCGTGTTGCTTCTTCTGATTAATTTCTCTACTCATTATCCATAGTGAGAGCATACATTAAAATGATTAAGTGTGCCTTGTATACTTACTGCACTACACACATGCTACATCTTAAAATACGGGCACATGTCGTCCCGTCCGTTTATTCACTACCGGCGCGTGTTACCATACATAAATTATTGACATGTCATATGTAAACAATAGAAAGATTCTATAAATGCAAAATGTCCATTCTTAATATAAAGTTTGATTGATGAGTCCATATCCATAAGGGTAGGTTAAATACAAGAAAGATAAGAGGAGATGGTTGATTATAATAGATGTATATTACACATCATGTGCCACACTTTACACAATACAATGTCGTCCTTAATAAAAACAAATAATGAGGAATGACAACAAAGGCGTGTGCATTGATTTGTTAAAGTTCAATGATTATTAGCACTAGTAGCTTGGAGGTGCAGCCCATCAGGTCACACTTTGTGGGCATGATGTGATTTTGGTTGTCTACAAGAGGGCTCTTCCCGCACATACCATCGGTGGGCTAGTTTTTCCAAGCCACCAATGTAAGCCAACACCCAAAATTTGAACTAGTGTGTGGCCTTGATTTAGGTACTCATGCACATTCTTTGTCTAGTTTGGTTAAGAAGTAAAATATTAGTAACAAAAGATTTCCTACTAAGAGCATCTACTGTTGTCGCAAGCATGTGTGAGTCTACATGCAAATGAGCAATATGTATGGAGTAAACTTAGTAAAAATGAGAAACATGGTCTTTCTTTTTCTTTTTCCAAAGGAGATTCACACATACACATTTGAGTACCACAAGGGGTGCCATATTTCTAAATGTATTGGCCATATGTAGCCACAAACCATGGGTGAGCGCACCACAAATGGAACGCTTGGCTCATTTGAGTAAGCACCTTGTGGATGCATTAGGAGAACCATTTGTGTTGGAGATTCGCATGGCAACCAATGTCTCTATGCAGTATACGATGAAGATTTGAAAAGCCATATTGCATGTTGTTGCCACGACATGAACTTCCTAGATGAAGGTGAATAATGCTCATCACTTTGTTGATACTGTGGTGTGGATGCCATGCCAAACCTACATGGTTTACCCATTGGCATGTGAACCCCCTCTTGCAAAAGGGTTCACATTAGGATGTGAACCCAAAGTACACATTGTTGTTGGCTGCCCCCACAGACAAAGGTACATGGTGTCTTGCAATCCCTAGATGAAATCTCATGTGTGGGGATCATGCCCAAATGCATGATCTGCCCATTGAGAGTTGTTGGCTCTAACCAGGCATTTTTGAACGGAACCCTTGTCCTTAAAAATTGATGGGTTTGTTGAAATATAGCAAGTTTTTTTTATATAAATTAGTATAAATTTTGATAGGCATTTTAAAAATTTATAGGTATTCTATGGCCAAAATACTCATAAGGAAAAATTTGGACTCAAATTGGACCTTGTAAGGATTTCTACACGTTCTCTCTATACTAAAAATGGACATATGATAAATTTTTTTGTTACGTGCCACATCATCATACCAAATTTGGAGACTTATTGAATATACAAAATTGTCCATCATGCTATATATCATCGGAAAGGTCTCGAAGAGTAGATTCCAAATGCCTAAACTCCGCTCACTTCTGAGTTACTTTGTAAAAATTTCATTCTATGTCCATTTTTGTAGAGAGAATGTGTAAAAATCTTTAAAAGGTCCACTTTGAGTCCAAATTTTTTCGAATGGAAAAACGAGTCTGATGCCTGCCAAAAAGTAACTATGGCTCTAACCACTATAAGCTATATTACCTTTTTTGGGTGGAAGGGGGGAGGGAAGTCAATCACGTTGATGATAAGACCAGGAAGCCTACCTTTATAGCTCTTGTACTAGTCCTCACCACTGTTACCCACTCCTCTTATGGCACCACAACTCCTAAAAAACCCTTCTCGAGTCTAAATTTTTTAGAATGCAAAAACGAGTCTGATGCCTGCCAAAAAGCAACTATGGCTCTAACCACTATAAGTTATATTGCCTTTTCTGGGTGGAAGGGGGGGAGGGAAGTCAATCACGTTGATAAGACCAGGAAGCCTGCCTCTATAGCTCCTGTACTAGTCCTCACCACTGTTACCCACTCCACTTAGGGCACCACAACTACTAAAAAACCCTTCTTAGACTCACTTCTCCAAGACTCCAAGATCCAACCCCAAAAAATCAACCTCCAGACTACTCTTCTACCTAGAATTCACCAAAAACAGTAAGATATCCTCTGTTTTAGGCCATGTTCTGTTGGCACCCTTGCTCAATTCCAAATCACATGTCCTCCCAAAACTTGCCAAGATTCTGTAGGAGAAAGAACAGAGTGTCCTCAGAGTGCTTAGACCATGCCTTGCCAAAAAAAAACCTCTTAGTGTGGACATCAACACTATAGAGTAGAGATTCCATATAGTGTGGAAACAGTCCTTACCCAATCAAGTCACAATCCTCTTTCTTGATAGCTGACGACCCTCCCACGAAGTTTCAAATGCTTCCAAGCTTCATGAGGATCAAACAATATTTATAAGGTTAGAATCATATCTTGTCCAAAACACCTTTCAGCTGTGGACATTAGCCCCTAGGTAGTTTGGATACAATAAAAACAGCCCTACAGCCCCCCTTTCCAACCAACTAGTGCTAGACATATTTACCAAGTCCAAATCTCAACAAACTAATACAGATACTAGGTACACATGATGGCCTTGAAACATGTGCAAGGAGCACTCCCCATCCCTTTTAAAAGAGATGGTGCAATAGCCTTGTAGAAGATTGATGCTTGAACAACAACAAATAGACTAAATCCACTCTTAATACCTCCTATTGACCACTAACAGAGCATGGAACCAACCCAAATTCCTCAAGAAAACATAGATGCAACTGGTAGTATCTTCTCCAGTAGCTTCTGTCCAGTAGGGGAAGCAATAAGTTGAAAGAGAACCACTCTGTAGGGGATCTATAACTTATTGGAAACAAGGGTAGTAGGTTGTATCCTTCACAAAGATGAACAGAAATTCATAAGAGATACTACATCAGAAAACACCTTCTGTGAACGATGATTGCAAGACTTATACAATTCAATTCTCACACTGAAATTAGAGCATGATACCATTGAAGCTGCAAACTAAGAAACATAGAAACATAGAAACATGGGAGAGAGAGAGAAAGAAAAGACTCAAACAAAATAGACTTATTTCACACAAAAAACATTTCTAACAAGATTTCTTTGAGTTTCTTCAAGATGTGACTCTTCTTACCTCTCTCTCAACTGTTGTAAGATTCCCACACATGCAAAACTCCTCCTTTTCTAAAAAAATTACGGTGATCAGCTCAGCTCCTAGCCTCTCCTTTTTTTATTAAAACTGGCCAAAGTTAGCTATACTAGAAGGTGGCCATGCAAAAGCTCCTTATTTCCTATGGTTGTAGTCATGTCTAATGGGATTATTCTCATTTTTGAGGATTGGGAAGGCACATATCTTGGGCACTAGGACCTGGACACTAAAAAATCCATCATTATTTGCCAAAGTCCCCTTTGGTTAGAGAATTCATGCTCAACCACATCATGTTGGCTCACCAAGATGATCCTCAAGGAAG
Source organism: Cibotium barometz (assembly GCF_041138505.1). NCBI lineage: Eukaryota > Viridiplantae > Streptophyta > Polypodiopsida > Cyatheales > Cibotiaceae > Cibotium > Cibotium barometz. The sequence continues at coordinate 24,898,984 of NC_141062.1, read as the reverse complement.
AATAGATCCAAGTCGTAGAGGAAGTGTCTTCAAGGTCAATTGGAAAATCTACAACAATATGCAGGCTGGCATCCATCATCACTGAATCCTTCTAGATAGTCATGATCTTGCACCACTATGTTTTGAGCCTACTCTTGGAATGCCACCGATCATCCAAATTAGCCAACTAATATGTAGCATTCTCATATGCATGCACCACATTTAATGGGCCCTCCCATCTGATCTGAAACTTGGTCTAAAAGGTATTATCCAACCTATTGGTGTACATGAGAACAATATCTCCTTCCTTAATTCCTTTGTCTCTAACAATTTGATTGAAATGTTCAGCCCTCTAGTTGCTTAATTGAATGTAATGATCCAGGGATTCCTCTTTGGCCCAATTGCAATTCTTGCAGATCCAACATTCTCTCTGCATACTCATCTTGGCCGCTTTCTTGATGCTTCAAAAGAAACGGTAAACTAGGTATCTCTATCTCAATAGGCATCATGGCTTCTTTCCCAAATACAAGATGATAAGGTGAGAAATTAGTGTGATCTGATTGTTGTTCTATAAGCTCACAAAGCTGAAGATACATGTAGATCCCACTGCTTGGGATGCTCTTCCAAACATTTGGTCAACATAGTGCACAATTCTCCATCAAACCTCTCCACTAGCCCATTGCACTGAGGGTAATATGGAGTGGACTGCCTATGTGTAATATGTAATATTTGCATCAGCTCTTGTACTACCTCTCCCCTAACCTGGCCCCTGATCAGTCAGCAGCTCCAAAGGTATGCCCTGGCACATATGTCCTCAAACACAAACCTGGCTACCTCTTTAGCAGTTATGTTTCTCACACACCTGGCTTCAGCCATCTTGTGAGATAATCCACCCCCGTTAGTTTATAAGTCTTACCATTGGCAACAATAGTTGGGCAAAGGACCAATGGCATCCAATCCCCACTTTTCAAAAGCTCCATATGACACAATGTCCTTCCTTAGCTCATACTGCAAAACTCTTTCACCTTGCTTCTGACATGGCTCACAACTCGTGCACCAATGATATACATCCCTCCTTAAGCTAGGCCAAACATATCCAGCTATCATGATTTTCTTAAGTGTTAGCTTTAGGGAAAAATATCCCCCACACACACCTTTATGGTAGGAGGCCAAAATGGCAAAAATCTCTTCCCTGCTGTTAAGTGACTCTCCTCAAAATCAAGTATTTTCCTTCATGTATAACTAGTAATTCATAATGATATAGTGCAAGAATTTCCTTATGATGTAACATACCTCCGAGTTTAACCAAGTTATGATTAAAGAAAATCTTAAGTACAGATTTCAGTGAATTCCAGCAGGTTTTTAGTAGTTTTTTAGCAACAAAAATTTAAAACGTTAAAATTAAGTAAAAATTCATGTTTGATTTTTCTATTACTTAATATGCTCAAAGGTAGCCTTTAAGTGTGTATATGGACATGCAAATCGAAATTTGACAAAAAAAAAAGTAAAATGTGATCTATTTTTAAAGTTAACTTTCACATACAACCAATTTTGGCATTTCCTCCCATGAGGAGTTGTAGAGACCACACATGTTTTGGTAATTTTGGATACCCACATGACTACTTATGATACCTGAGTACGATGTTATACCTGTTGCAAGAAGTTGCAGCCCTAACATCAGATCCAAGAGGCTAGCGAAATATGCAAATAGCACTTCTAGAGCTTCTAGAGAGTAGATTTGGATTCCACCCACTCAAGACATCATTATGAGAAAAGTACACATACTCTTCTTTTGTTAATGTTTCTTTATATTATTTTGAGATTAAGTAATTAAGTCGGTAAATCGAGAATTCAATTTAATTTATAGCATGCTTAATGATGCGTAGTTCTTGATTTTTATACTTGAAGTTGATTTTGATTGATTTGAATATGCTTTTCTTGAAAGAATATGGACCACAGATGAGTATAAGATCATATTTATGGCTTGTAATTGCTTTGTTTTTTGGAATGACTTATTGATATACATGTGTATGATGTGACTCGACATGAGAATGAGATTACGGTCGGCGGTCCTTAGACAAGAACACCGTATTGTGAACGAGATTAAAACCATCTGGGATCCTTACGTTAGAACCCAGAGAGGACGAGAATGAGGGCGATGAAGGTGTGGAGGTGAACCCGAGATGACCGTGACGTCCAGTGTGGAGGTTAGGTGGACAGGCATCGAAGAAAGCCCTATAGAGCTGCATGATGAGCGCTGTCAGGCGTTTTTCTGAGACGTCTTTCTGGTCAGTGTACATATGGATGCGTGACGTGTGTGAAGGTTTGGGCTTTGAAAGCCTGGCCAGGTGTTTAGTGTGGACAGATTTGGTTTGAGCTGTTGGCAGGCTTGTCCGGAGTGAAGTCAGATGCAGGTAGTTTCAGCTGCTCGATGGCCTTGAAGTGTGTATGCGTCCCCGAGTATGAGTGGTCACCTGGTTGTGTTTGAAGGTGTGATAGCATCGCGGTGGAGACCCTCCCGTGTGAAGAAGTGGACGTGGGCTAGCGTGTGCATGCAGCATGGAGCCTTGGCCAGGGGCGCTGCTGTGTTGGCGCAAGATAGCTGGTCGACAGTGTTGAAGAGTGCGTGGACGGGCTGGTAGCCTGGTCATTGGCGCAGCAGAGAGCAGTTGAGAAGTGCAACGTAGAGGTGCTGGCAGCGTGGAGTGCAGCTGGTGAAACGCTGGCGTGTGTGCGTGTGGAAGCCGTCGAAGAGCTGCAAGGTAGCTGGTCAAGCACCGACAGAGTGTGGTCGAGCAGACAGATGTGGCTGCAGCGTGGGTGACACACAGAGAGTAACCGCCTTGCAGAGGCGTGGTTGATATAGGAAGAAGAGAAGTGTGAGCAAAGAGGTAGCTGCAGGTGAACGTGGAGCGCTGTGGGGAGCTGCTAGCAAGGACAAAGAGAAGTGGGCAGATAAGCTGCATGAGTGACAGGCAGGCTGGTGTGGGCCACCTAGGAGACAGGGCTGTGGACAGAGAACAGGGTGCCGAGTGAAGCACAGAGAGAGGTTGGTGTTGCTGCTTGGTGGTGGGCCGGTAGCAGGGCAGATAAGCTGCCTGGGTTTGGGTGAGGCTGACAGAGGATCAGCACAGAGACAGAGTGTGAGAGAGATGATGGTGTAGCTGCTGCTGGTGACGACACATTGCAGAAGTGATGGGTCAGAGAGGACTCGAGGGTTAGCTGGTGTGGGCGCCTTCTGGAGCGAGAGTGGCCGGGTTCATTCTGGTGTGGTTGGTACAGCAGGCAGGCGAGTGTTGTGGTGATCAGGGATGTGGTGTATCCTCGGCTGACAGGCCTGAGTGTTTTGTTGTGGGTTGTGTGAGTAGGCTTCTGTGTTGAGAGAAGCTTGTATGAAATGTTTTGATCTGGGAATATAAAGCTGGGTGTTTGTCTTGGTCTATGGTGCCCTTGTTTTTGGCTGTCTGTCTGGCGTGGGTTGGGTGGTGAGTGAGAGAATTGTTCCAGCCGGTGGCTGGTGGTGCCCCCGTTCGTGTGTGTTATTCCAAGTTTGCGAGGTGGAAGGGCTATAGAGGCAGGTCTTTCTTTCTTTTTTTCACCTCACATCCTTCTGGTGCCCCCACTGAGGAGTTGCTCAAGGATTTGTGTGACTGAGGAGTGGCTCTTTCTGGCATTGTGTGACTGAGGAGTGGCTCTGGCGTTGTTCTGTGCCTAGAAGGGCGTGTATTCCGCTGAGGAGAGCTCCGGGATCGTACAGGTTGTCATGATGTGGTCCTATCCGGAGTTTCATGGCAGGAAAGGAGAAGATGTGTGCGACTTTTTGGAGCAGATGGAGCTGGCATGCATTAGCAACCATGTGATGGATGAAGAGCAGGTTCTGAAGCTGATAAGGATTTTCTTGAAGGGAGATGCCCGAAGCTGGCTGAAGGGTTTTGAAGCACAGGATGCTGGTGTCTTGACCTTGGACAGGTTGAAGGAAGGCCTTTTGGAGCGTTTTCAGCAAGTGGAGGATCCTAGTGTGCTTTGGCAGGAGCTGAGCGTCTTGAAGCAGGTTCATGGGCAATCACTGGACGATTTTGTGAAGGTATTTACATGTTTGTGGAATAAGTGGTGTATGACATTGAAGCAGGGAGTTCCTCCTATGTTTTTGAAGAAGAGCTTGTTTATTGATGGTTTGCTACCCCATTTGAGGATCAGGGTTGAGTTGAAGAATCCCAGGTCATTTGATGATGCTGTTAGCATTGCTAGGGAAAAGGAAGGCAAGGTTTTGAAGCAGATGGAGATGGGTAGATATCCGTATGAGGGTGTTGTGTCTGTAAGGGATAAGCAGGTGAATTTGGTTGAGGTGGACAAGAGTCCTATGGAAAGCTTGATTAGACAGGAGCCTCAAAGGCCGAGACAGGTGCAAAGGGGTATGTTCTATATGCCTTCTGATTTTTTTCCAAAGTCTTTTAAGCATGTGCAGGTGGATGAGAAGCAGGTGAAGCTGGATGAAAAGGAAGATGAGGAGTTGCCAGTGGATTCTTCTTTGGATTTGGAGGCTATGGCTGTTCATGACAGTGATCTGGATGATATGCATGCACATGGAAGCAAAGAGGATGATGCCTTGGGATTGGCTGATGATGAGAAGGAAGAGGAGTTGGATACAGAAAGGGAGGAGGATGGGGTAGAGACTTCTGATGAAGTTAAGATGGCTTGTGATGCAAATGTGGAGAGCGTGGAGGAAGATCCTATTATCCTGGATTTTCTGGGACAGCTTGATGATATGGTACCTGTGATGGATGGTGTGGATGTTGTTCCATTGGATGCATTAGGTGCTGGGGTGTTTTTGGACGACGATACCAGGGGGGTTGGCAGCACTGAAGAAGGTATGCATGCTGATTTGGCTGATGAAGAACGTTGTGTGGTAAGCATTGTGCCTGAAGATGATATTTGGGAAATTGCTAGCCTGGATGAACAGGAGCCAGAGGTGGAGATGGATGCTGATATGGCTGAGAGTGTGGCAAAGGCTTCTTTGCGGATTGCTGAAATGCTGAGGGCAAAGTGCATGGAGGACAAGGGTTCTGAGCCAGTTGAGTTGGATGGTTGTGAGGAGATGCCTGAAATACAGGAGCTGGAAGTGCTGGTGGACACTCCCATTGGAGAGGATGTGGATTTTGGTGTGAAGAAAGGTCAAAATGCTGGAACTTGGCCTTCATTGGTGTTGATGGATGGGATGCTAAATGATGCTGGAATGCCACAGGTTTTGAAGACGAGAAGGTTTGTTGTGGATGAAGTGGACGTGAGTGATGTTGTGGTTCATATGATGGATGTTTGGTGTGCAGTGATGCAGCCATGGTGTTTGATGGATGCTGGGGATTGGGATGGTGAGTTACTGTTCCCTTTTGATCCTGGTGGATGACTACTGGACTTGTGCTTATGCTGCTGAGCATGAATGCTCTAGCAGATGGGGGGGGTGGCAAAGTATGTCAGGCGTTTTTCTGAGACGTCTTTCTGGTCAGTGTACATATGGATGCGTGACGTGTGTGAAGGTTTGGGCTTTGAAAGCCTGGCCAGGTGTTTAGTGTGGACAGATTTGGTTTGAGCTGTTGGCAGGCTTGTCCGGAGTGAAGTCAGATGCAGGTAGTTTCAGCTGCTCGATGGCCTTGAAGTGTGTATGCGTCCCCGAGTATGAGTGGTCACCTGGTTGTGTTTGAAGGTGTGATAGCATCGCGGTAATTAAACATGGCATTTGAAGAGGTGTATGAGCAATAAAAGATTTATGTGGCCAAGGTAGTATGGGCATATGAGTGTGAAATGGGGGGAGTGGCCATCTTAGGCAATATTAAGTAATATATAATTTATGGCCAAAAAAGGAAAGCTGGGCGTGGAGCTATATTGCGCTGCCAGCGCACGTTCTCGAAGATTGGCGAAGGTGGTGAGTCGGCAGCTCTTGCAGATAAACAAGTGAAGGTCGCCGTATTGCAGATGGGGGGCTTCTTGGGCGACGAGTTGCTGCAGGCGACGGGCTGCTGCAGATGCGATATTGGTGATGCGCAGCTGGTCTAGTGGTGATGGGCTGCAGAAGTGCTGGAGACCCTCCCGTGTGAAGAAGTGGACGTGGGCTAGCGTGTGCATGCAGCATGGAGCCTTGGCCAGGGGCGCTGCTGTGTTGGCGCAAGATAGCTGGTCGACAGTGTTGAAGAGTGCGTGGACGGGCTGGTAGCCTGGTCATTGGCGCAGCAGAGAGCAGTTGAGAAGTGCAACGTAGAGGTGCTGGCAGCGTGGAGTGCAGCTGGTGAAACGCTGGCGTGTGTGCGTGTGGAAGCCGTCGAAGAGCTGCAAGGTAGCTGGTCAAGCACCGACAGAGTGTGGTCGAGCAGACAGATGTGGCTGCAGCGTGGGTGACACACAGAGAGTAACCGCCTTGCAGAGGCGTGGTTGATATAGGAAGAAGAGAAGTGTGAGCAAAGAGGTAGCTGCAGGTGAACGTGGAGCGCTGTGGGGAGCTGCTAGCGAGGACAAAGAGAAGTGGGCAGATAAGCTGCATGAGTGACAGGCAGGCTGGTGTGGGCCGCCTAGGAGACAGGGCTGTGGACAGAGAACAGGGTGCCGAGTGAAGCACAGAGAGAGGTTGGTGTTGCTGCTTGGTGGTGGGCCGGTAGCAGGGCAGATAAGCTGCCTGGGTTTGGGTGAGGCTGACAGAGGATCAGCACAGAGACAGAGTGTGAGAGAGATGATGGTGTAGCTGCTGCTGGTGACGACACATTGCAGAAGTGATGGGTCAGAGAGGACTCGAGGGTTAGCTGGTGTGGGCGCCTTCTGGAGCGAGAGTGGCCGGGTTCATTCTGGTGTGGTTGGTACAGCAGGCAGGCGAGTGTTGTGGTGATCAGGGATGTGGTGTATCCTCGGCTGACAGGCCTGAGTGTTTTGTTGTGGGTTGTGTGAGTAGGCTTCTGTGTTGAGAGAAGCTTGTATGAAATGTTTTGATCTGGGAATATAAAGCTGGGTGTTTGTCTTGGTCTATGGTGCCCTTGTTTTTGGCTGTCTGTCTGGCGTGGGTTGGGTGGTGAGTGAGAGAATTGTTCCAGCCGGTGGCTGGTGGTGCCCCCGTTCGTGTGTGTTATTCCAAGTTTGTGAGGTGGAAGGGCTATAGAGGCAGGTCTTTCTTTCTTTTTTTCACCTCACAAGCGCTAGCATACATGGCTATGTGTTGAAGATCCGAGGCAAGGTAAGGAGTATCAGTCTTTTATCACTAGTATCTTTGTGCGTGAGAACATATCATCCTTTAACGACCTCATTCCACTATTGATTAGCAAAGAAATGCAATTGTCAAAAGAGGGAATCATTGTAAGCACAAGTGGCGCTTCATCTAACAAGCAGAAGGATCAAATAACTAGTCACATGTGGGTGATCTATTGGCTATGCAGCATGTTATGGGTGCAATGCAAAACAATGATGATGAGTGGTATGTCTACTCACGAGCATCGAATCACAAGGCACCACACATGCGGTGTGGTTCAATGAGATGAAACCAGTCAAACATGCATCCTATGTATACACAAGGGATGATGGTAAGCATGAAATCACTCACACCAATGATGTTCCAACAATCAAATCAACGACGAATGAAAAAGATTCCCCCTTTAGCTTCCATGAAAAGAGAACATGACAAAAGTAATTCTAGGATATGAAGTATCTATAAGGCTATATTTAGCGGTTTAGGAGACACCCATTGCCATTCAAAAACCTTTTAACAAAAATGTGAAGCCTTGGGAATGAATGATGATCCCACAAGCATTGAATTCATCCTAGAGCATGAAGCTCCTAAGGGTTCTAAACACCAGAACCATAGGACAAAGCAACATACAAAGACTAGAAAGTTTTAAATCTTTACACCAAAATTGCTGTCGATTGGCATTTTGTAAATCACCTTAATACACTTATGAGAAAAGAGGGAGAGAGGACATGTGAGTAAATTAACTGGGCCAAGTATCTCTACAAATAGTAGGTGTAAACCTGAGGAGAGAGAGAGCCAAAGGTTTCACGATATGCTTTAACCTTGAAGGCACATGACCTTCAATGTGAATGTGCATTAGATACCATTGAATATAATGATGAAAATTTCATGGGAATTGCCAATCATATACGAAAACACTTGAGTGTTCGTACCTAAAAACAAGGCTAAATCTATGGTGTGATTACTATGCACGAATGGGCAAAGTTCTCTTAGGTTGATGATCCATGCTCGTTTAACTGGGATGAGGCTCTTCTGATTGGGTGTTTCCCAGGATGAGGTTTCTTAGTCTCAAGGTAAGACTTCTCTGTGAATGTGCAGGGAATCTTGGGGCTTACTTTAGAGACAATGGTCTATCCATACACTCGATAACCAATCCTCATGTTTCTAAGTCAGGGGTGGTTTGTCCCATGCTTGTGTGCTCTTCACTTTCACTAGCGCTATCAAAGACCAATATTGTTTAACTTCACGCGGTGTTGACCGAAGGGTCAGATCTCGCTGATTATGTGTAGGAGGGTTCAATATCGTTAAATAAGGGGTTGTTTCACACCAATTTTCATGAGCGTGGGTGCATGCATGTGTTGAGTGAAGATGCAAAATTGCACTCTAGAACAGGGAGATTTTTTGCCCTTTGGAAGTCATGAACAGCCGTTCGTTCCCAAAGGAACAGACGTTTGTCCATGGCTTAACTAGAGCTCTGATCGTTCTTTATCTCAGGTACGATCATGGACTGGAAATAGGAAGGAGCGTTCCTTAATAGAAGAACGGACATTCGCATATGTCAAGAAGATGCAGCCAAGCTAGATAGAAGAACGGGTGTTCTTTTGCAAAGGAAAGGACGTTTAATTTCAAAAAAGGTGCGACCATGGGTAGTGTTAGGAAGAGGAAGTTCGTTGGTGGGGGAATGGTTGTGGGCTTGTAAATTTATGGCCATTCACTAGCGGAGGAACAGACATTTGCCTGGTGAAGGTACGGATGTTTACTCATAGACTAGTAGGCAAGTGTCTTAATAACTACGTCAAAATGGCATATCTCTAACAACTGCCTCTAAATATTCTCATACTGAGTCAAGTGCACAACATTTATGCTCTTTTAATCCCCATTACTCTCATTTATGAAATAGATTTGGAGAGATTCTCCAATTGGAAGTGAACGAGCATGGCTAAAAAAGGTAGGTTCGTACTTCTGTGAAGTGAACAAGCATTCACTTCTTAGAAATGTAGCCCAAAAATGAGTTATGCCCAATTTTCTCGTGATTTTTTCCCCTTAGTGATGATTTTTTGAGGTTTTATTTTGATGCATAGTCTCAAGCTACCTAATGATGCAAGAAATGCCTAGTTTAACCTTATAACCTAGGATTAATGGTGTGACTAAGCTAACATGGAGTTTTTCTATCTACTTGAAGAAAAAAACAAACATCAATGGAGTCAAGGGTAAAATGCAATTACTTGTAGCTTCCACTTTTTGTGTATCCTCCAAAGCTCCTATTCCTCCCAATGCTCCATTATTACAACTCCATTATTCCAAGAAAAACAAAAAGAATACAAATCAAAAAGAAACTCATACCAAACTCCTACAACCGGTGGATTTTCATTCCATTCGGGGAAAGATAAGTCTCTAGCATAGGAAGAGATTGTGAAGGACCCTAAGCTAAGTGCTATCCCCAGCAACAGTGGTGCCAAAGATGTTCACCTAAATGAGCATTCTCCTTGCATGTGAGAGGAAGAAGAGAAGAGAAAAGAGAAGATATAAGGGTAAGTTCAAGAACATACACTTAGCCAACCCTAAGAGGGTTAACTCATCAATGAGCATTCTCCTTGCATGTGAGAGGAAGAAGAGAAGAGAAAAGAGAAGATATAAGGGTAAGTTCAAGAACATACACTTAGCCAACCCTAACATGCAAGGGTTGGTTCATGAACATGGACTAAGAAACTCCCTAAGAGGGTTAGCTCCTCGATGTGAAGCCGCTAGGGGCTCACTCCACGACCACTTGTGTCACCCAAGTGGACCTTTCTCTGAGCTAGTTAGAGAGCAATGAGACAAGGATCTATGGAAAGCTCAATTCCTATCTTAATTCCTTCATGTGTGCAAGAGGGAGAGAGAGAGGGGGAGAGAAAAGGAGAAGAAGAAGAGGGAGAGAAGATAGGAAGCATCACCTACAAGCACACACTCACAATCAAGCAAGCAAGCATGTATTAACACACAAGCTTACCACCATAGCGGCAAACAAGAGAGCAAGTGCAAAGAAGAAGAAGACTCAATTCTGATAGTGGGATTGTATCCTTTTCATATTTCATTCACTTATATACATAAGCTATCTTTTTACAATGGCCGACTGCCCATGTACAATTGGGGGACCAAAACTGGTTCTATAGCTCTATATACATCTAGGCTTTGTAGCTCATGGCTAGCATTACACATGTCATAAGCTCAGTTATCCCATATTTTTTTACATAAAGTGCTTAGCACGGTTTTGCATAAAAAAATAAATTACATGAAGTATAACCATGATTTAAGTAATGTTAACCATTGTGGCTAACAAGGTCTATCCTCGGAAATTGCAAGAAAACTCAGTAGGCACTAATAGAGGGAGTAGGTGCTGTAGACGAAATCACACTGCGCTTTGGGGTATTTGGGGGAACGATAGAAAGCTTTGTAGATTGTTTAGAAGGCTATATCCAACATATCTTCAAAGGTATAGAGGCACCAGGCGGGCATCCATTGTATGCGCTCATTTTTAGTAGCTGAATACATGCTTGAGTGTGGGACTTGTTAATGTCAAAGGCAAGGCCTTGGGCTCCTTCATCATAGTGGTGCCAAGTAGGAAATTTTGTCAAAAGGGTGATGATGAGGTGGAAGAAGTGGATGGTAGCAATGATGGTAGGGTCTGGCACCTACTCATACTTGGTGTTGAATGCATGCATCCGGGAGATCATATGTTCTTCTGTGTAGGGATTGTCAGAAGTGAGGGGGGGATGAACCAAAGTTAAAAACTGAAGCTTTGGAATTGAATGTTATTCATTGTGGAACAAGTCCCAGGCCTTGCGAGACATGCAGCAAATGGGGAGATATGCTGGGTTGATGCGGAGGTGGCATGGGGCCTTGCAGTATTTGGCCAAGATTTGAAGCTTGAAGAGGTAGGGCACTGCTAGACAAGTTGTTTGCCCACAAGATCAAACATGATGGGCTGGGCATCTGGGTTGGGCTGCATATAGCCTCTGCATTATCATTTGCAGGTGTTGCCTTTTTCAGGCATCTTGCTTCGCGGGCGGGTGGGCGATGTAAAGTCTAAGGACATGGATCTTGCTTCGCAAGTGTTGCCTTTTTCAGGCATCTTGCTTCGCGAGCGGGCGATGTCAAGTCTAAGGACATGGATGTCCATTTGATCGATGACCTCTGTCAAATGCATTTGTTGGAGTTGGTGCCCAAGTAGGATTTGGATTGCATGTGTGAATTCTATGCAATCCAAAGGGTCATGCCAATTGAGGGGATTGATTAGAGGATCCACCTCATCCTCTTCCTGTGGGGGTTGGGGGAAAATTTCTCCTTCCTCCAGGGAGATATTGAGAGGAAGGGGGGATGGTTGGGATTCCTATTGGGGAGGGGTTTTTGATGTATAGAGTGTGGTGCCAAGCAAAGCATCAAGAAGGGTGGGTGGGTGCGTGGACAAAGAGGGTTTGTCATGGGGGAGTAGCCAAGCCCAAGCAAGTGTAAAGTGAGGAAGGTGGCAAGGGTGGCATTGGAGAAGGGGGTGGTGAGTTTAAGTGAGGTGGGGTGGCATGTGGTGAAGGAAATAGGGGAAGGGTGTTCGGGGAGGAGGTGGGGGGGAAGCTTATGCGAGAGATGAGTTTGGCATGGAGGGTGTGGGGGTCGACGAGTGGATGTTAGTGGGTGCCGGGGGTGGGCGGTCGGTTTGGTAGGACTTGAGAGGGGGAAACACCATGGTCATGTAATCAAGAGAGTGATGACATTGGAGCTAAACACAAAGATTTTCACCAGATACAGGTGAGCTTTTGGAGGACCCTGCTATATAAGTGTATAGTGGGTAGTTTGATCTACATGACCATTACAAGGTCACACTTGAGCTATGCTGTTAAACTTTTGAGTTAGCTTATGCAAGCCCTGAGGAAGCCACACTTGGATGTGGCTAGACATATTCTTAGGTGCATAAAGTCCATAGTTGATTATGGACTTTTCTTTGAGGCTGGCATAGAAATACAACTACATGGGTATACAGATGCTAATTGGGTTGGTAGTGTTACAAATAGGAGATCTAGTAGCGGCTTTATGTTTTATTTTGGGAGTGTTACTATGAGTTGGAGAAGCATAAGAAAAAGTCTTGACAGTTGTCTTATGAAATACATAGGAAGAGTATAGGGGCACTACTATGGAGGTAGCTTGGTTTCAGAAGCTACTTGGTCATATGGATGTTGCGAATGGTATACATGGATAGGGCTATTATCATTTATTGTGGTAGTTGACTACAATTGGAAAGCTTCTAAATATGCTTCTAGGATATCGGGATACTCCTAGAAGTATACCTCATCCATCCACTTAGCATCCATAGGTGAATAGTTCTTGAACTTCACAAGGTAGCGTCATTGAAGTTCTCCACTTGTAGCACAATTTGCTCTAGCTATAACACCACTTTCAGCTCATTCACTTCAAGTGGATCATCCATAACTAGCTCTTTAGGCTCTAGTCCCACATATTTATGCAAGAGGCTTACATGAAATGCATTGTGTATCCTCCCACGATTTGGAAAATCCAATTGAAAAACCACTTCATTTTCCTCTCAATGACTTTGAATGGTTCATAATACTCGATAGAGAGCTTGGGAACATCCCCTCTTTCCTAGACCTCTTTCGAAGTGCAGCTTTCTTAAATTCCAAAATACCCAATCATTCTCTTTGATGTCCAACTGCCTTCTATGCTTATCGACAACCCTGTTTGCTTTTCTCTTGAGAACACTCAATGGCTATCCGCACCTATGCATAGGCAATGTCCAAGTCCCTAACATATTCATTGGCAAATAAAAATTTCATCCTTTGTGCAGAGGATGGGTGGCAATACCACTTTGCCATACTTGATCTCAAACGAGCCTTTCTTGTAGCTTAACACTATGTTATTGTATGTAAATTCTACAAATGGCACACACTCCCCTCTGGAAATCTCTTGACCTACTACATAGCATTTAAGTAAATCTAATATGATTGAATTTGTAGCTTCACTTTGCCCATCTATTTGAGGATGATAAGCAGACAAAAAATCAGCTTAGTGCCCATATTATCAAAGAGAGTTCTCCAAAAAAGATTCATTGTATGAGGATCTCTATCTCCGACAAATTGACTCCATAATTCACTTAGGCATCCCATGATGCTTAAATACCTATGATGTAAAGATTTTGACCATATGTGTAGCTTTGATGGTCTATCTAACAAGTAAGAAATGAGATTTATTGCTAAACATATCCACAATTGTCCATAATACATCATTGCCATATTGTATATGAAGAAAATCCATGGTATTGCTAAACATATCCACAATTGTCCATAATACAGCATTGCCATATTGTATATGAAGAAAATCCATGGTATTGCTTTACAATGGCTAGCTTGTAATAAAGGCTGAAGCAAATCGGGAGACTTTTTCTTGTTAAATTTCACCTTTTGATAGGTGAGACATGCACGTAATGTCCCTTCTCATGCTTGGCCAAAATAAATACCTCTCAATCATTTAAGTGGTAGGTAATATTCCTTTGTGTTATTTTTGACCAACTCACCTCTCATCCTTAACAATTTGGCATTGCCAATATTAACACTCCCCCTCAATGCAAATTTGGAGTGTTCAACAAGTGTGTGTGTGTGTGTGTGTGTGTGTGTCTAGCCAACCTAGACACCTCAAGTTTGTTTCGAGCACCATTTTACTCAAGTGGAGCCACCCAAGAGCTTTTTGGACACCCATGTCCTCGAGATAAGGAAAACCAGCCCAGGAAGTGCATCACCCATGCATGCATAGCTTAACGCACACCACAATACATCCATTTCAAGCACTCGTAAGCTCGGGCAAGGGACTCTCATATCTTGGGTGAGTACAATTTATAAGGTATTTTGGCCAAAGCCCGGGCAGCAGACCCTATACAACAAATCATCCATGGCTTTCTTTTCGTAAAGCCGATATTTGCCCGCTATTTCAGGGCAATACATCGTGTGTATGTGAACAAATTTATCAAGGTTGGATAATTAATTGTGTGTGAATGGAATTACATCGTAGGATTTTATGCCAAATGAACATGATTTTGGTTGATAATGTTTGTGTGTGAAACTACCCTTTAACCTTAGTAAGGGTTATGTTTATCCTTAAGCATTAAAAAATATACCTTATTTTCTAGCATTTATATGCGAGCATTGCATTACACGTCTTGCATCTCTGTGCATGCTAGACTATCAAAACCCATGCTTCTGTAGCTTTTGAACTGCACATTAACTACACCAGCAAAAATTTATCAAGGAACAACCTTCATCTTTTTCTCAAAGCGTGCACATGGGAGTCAGGACCCTAGACCATTCGTCTTCTTCATGATGCATGTAGTCTATGTTCATAATAGCCATAGCTCATGCTCTGAGCTTCCATGGCAACCTTTAATTTCAACATCTCAAGCTTCTACTTTTGCGTCTTCTTTGCAATCTCCTTAGTAGCACCATAGCTAGAATTTTACACTCACACCTTCCTTTGTAGCCTTGCTTTGCTCATGCTTCTCTTACAAAAGCTTCTCTGCTTTGAGTTTTCCATGGCTAGCATTTGTGCCACTTGATGAAGATAATGTTGCCTTCCCTACACCACGCTTGCCATACCTTGTGATTGAGATGGCTGCTTCTATCACTAAGCTATACTGTAAGCTCCCTCAGTGTTTTTTTAGGCACTCTTCTTTGTGCTATTTTTATATCATATGAGTTCCTTGTGCTCAATTTTCAAAGCTGCTACTTCCAAGCTCTTAGCTATGATTGCTGCCTGCTTTACAACCAACTCCATTTCTCTCATGTTTCGCAGGGTTGCCATAGCTGATGTTACCTCTTCTTAGCTCCCTCCAAAACCAACATGTACCAAAGGGCTAAAGCGGAGTGGAGCTTTTCAGAGGAGGGTTGTTGCAAGATCAGGGTATCCAGTTTTATCCAGTTTATGCTGTGGACTGGGACATAGCTTGGAGAGCAAATTTTGGGAGCAAGGTACTTAAAATTAGATCAAGCAAATAATAGAAAATACGCTTGCCGTTAAATTAACCTAATATAACTTAAATTAATATAAATTAGTCTAATTAATCAAAATTAATCAAAAATATGATGAAATGATAAACAAATGATCTTTCCATACTTAGAGTGATCCAATTTATTTTTCCATAGATGCACCATTACAAGTACACTAGTCCCTGTAGGTTTTAGATGATTCACATCAAAAATGTAATTTTACTAATTAGATTATTAATATTTGCAGGCCTTCTGATAATCTGGAAGAATTTTGAAAAAGAGATCAATAAAAAGCCAACCATTGGATTTGCAATTTTTACTAACCACCACATTCTACTAATGTCTCAGTATCTACCCACTCTTTTGATCTACAAGATTGAGGACTTTAAGTGGTAACTATTGTGGGTACAAAAAGAGGCGTATATTATAACACTTTAGAGACCTTCAAATATTTAAAGAAAATAGACAAATACCTTAAAATATTCTCAAAAAATCAAGTTAAGTTCCATATTATATTAAGATCTAAGGTACAAAGTGGGAATCTCATATGAGTTTATATGTAAAAGATATTAGCATTTTATGGAATCAGTTCAAATTTGGGACAGGGTGTATACATTGACTTTGTACCTAAGAAAATGAGGACTTTTGACCATCTAATGCTTAATCAAATTATGCAACTATATTTCCAACTTTGAATATGATGTTCCAACAAAAGAACTTGAAACGAAATTCCTTCATTTACTAGGAGAGATTAGCCACTAAAGGTAAACAAAAATGCCTGTTTGTTTACTGTTTATAGGGTGCCTGAGTGGACAAAACTGGGCACCCTGATCTTGCAACCACCCAGGATAGGATCACAGATCACTAGCCCACGTGTACCGCAGAGCTCGTGCAGAGTGAAGATTTACAGAGAATAGAATCAGGGATCACTAGCCGACATGTGCCCCAGAGCTAGAGTGGAGTGGAGCTTTACAGAGGATAGGATCCTGGATCACTTTCCGGCCCTGGCTAGAGACTATGAGTATTCCCCCTCCAAAACCGACCTCGAAGAGCCTCTGAGGAGAGGGTGCTATAAGCAGGTCCCACTCCCCCATCCTTAGTTATACGGATCATCTTTTGGAATGTTCATGGGATGGGGGGACCTCACTTCCACCAAATAGGATGTATAGGGTCAAGCATAACTCAGATGGATCAATAAGCAAGTATAAGGAAAGATTGGTTGTTGCCAAGGGTTATGCACAGACCTATGGCATTCACTATGAGAAGACATTCAGCCTCTTTAGCGAGACCTATGGCATTGACTACGAGGACACATTCAGCCTGGTTATAAGAATGGCAAATGTAAGAGCTGTCATTGTTATAGCTACAACAATGACAGGTTGGTTTTTACATCAGATCGATGTAAAGAATTCTTTCTTGCATGATGATTTATAAGAAGAAGTATACATGATATAGCCACCAAGTTATGAGAGTGATGCACACCTAGATTTTGTGTGCAGGTTAGACAAAGTCTTGTATAGCTTAAAGCAAGCACCAAGAGCATGGTCAAATAAGATCAGGGAATGTCTTGTTATTACCATTGGATTTTGGATCTCAAATGCATATTTTTTACTTTATGTGAAAAAGACAGATAGAGGGATCATGCTATTAGTCATTTATATTGATGGCTTGATTATCACTAGTGTTAGTGATGCTGACATACATAATGTTAGCAAGCTTTTGAAGTAGAGGTTTGAGATGAAGGATTTAGGTAAGCTGCGGTATTTCTTGGGTATAGAGGTGGTGAGATCACTTCATATAATTTTTTTATTACAACGGCAATATGGCTTGGATGTATTGTCCAAGTATGGTATGACAAGTTGTATACCTATTTCAATGCCAATGGGGAGGACCCCACAATGTACAGGTGCATAGTGGGTAGCTTAATCTACACGACCATATACTATTACCATTGGATTTCAAGTATCCAATGTAGATTTTTCACTTTATGTGAAAAAGAAAAATAGAGGGATCATGTTGCTAGCCATTTATATGGATAACTTGATTATCATTGGTGATAGTGATCTGACATATTTAATGTTAGGATGCTTTTGATGTAGAAGTTTGAGATGTAGGATTTGGGTGAGTTGCGATATTTAAGGGTATAGAGGTGGGGAGATCACCTCATGGAATTTTGTTATTACAAAGGTAATATGTCTTGGGACGTGTGGTCCAAGTATGGGGTATAGCATGCTTTCAGCCTATTTAAGTACCAATTAGTTTTGAGATATCGAGATCAACTAGTGTTGCTGGTGTTAATGGGCTCACACACCTCCAAGAGGGAACTCAACACATTCACCTAAAGGATGAGCAATAGATCACAACTGTCGTAGGGCACTTATTAATGCTTTAAACTTGAGTCCCTTGAGGCCTCCAAGCTCGACCTCCATGCTGTCACCATAGAGTCGCTCGCACCGTCGCATAAGGCAATCACTCTCTCTCTCACTCTCTCAGCACAAGCATGAATCACACAAGCATAAAAGAGGAACAATGCTAGAATGCTCTCTCTCTCCCTCAATCTCTCTCAAGACACAAGGGAGAGCTCTTTATAGCACAAAGGGGATTGTGTCCTTTCATTATGAGAAAATGCCTTATATACATTTGGTCCTTATTCACACTTGGGCACCCAAAACTTATTTACTAGGCCTTGGGTGGCCAATATCTCATAATGTACAACTTTTATAGTGCCGTTTCATGACACTTATTAATGTCATCAATTGGAGGATTATGTTTGTTAATCCAAAATAGGATTAACATCCCCCCTTCCTAATGTACATTATATCCACAAAACTTGTTACCGAGGTCTAAAGACCTGATCACCGAACTCATGTCGGTAGAAGTTCCTCCTGGATTGGAGCTTTTTGAGTGTTCGTCGAAATGCTGAGTGTGATCTCCAGAATCATGTATCCACCATATCTTCGAAAGTGATATGCATGTAACCGAGAAGACATCGTAGTCGGTGGTGGTAATAAAGCATGATACCCATGTCGGATGGCCATTGGTTCATGTCGAACTTCAGGTTTCTGCTTCATATCCATCGTAAGGCTCCTTTGGTGGTTGGTTTATTAGCACCACCGCCAATTTCAAAAATTTGAAGCTAGCCACCACAATAGTGGGGTTTGCAATTCTACGCCATGCCCTTATCCATGTAAGCATTTGCTGTCTTTGCTCCTGAATGTTTGCAAATGTTGTTGGTATAAAAATGGGAAAGTTGTAGCACACATGTGAGTCGCACCTCTTGGTTTCCTGAAATTCCAGTGGTGTCCATCTTCTTTTAACTGGCATGTATAAAGGATCGACCCGCAGTGTTGGTGGCACGCCCATATACACTTAGCTATATTTTGGAATTGCTAGGTACTCCTTTCTCCAGTCTGGTTGTATTCCAAAGTCTTCCAGTCGGGGGTGCTCTTCATTGGTGACTATGGTGGCGTAGCCACCTCTAGTGTGCACATGGTTTGCTTTCCTCCACCTTCGGAAACAGTAGCTGATCATAAATGCAACGATTCATATCTCTAACAGATCAGCTAACTAAGGATTTGCCAGCTTTGTGTGCTTTGCCACATTCGCCCATAATGTACCCTCTCCAGCCAATGGAAGTAGTTCTTCTAAGTTAGGGCGTGGAGTGCGAAGAGGGTATGGTACATTATGTTGTTTTGTTGGAATGATTTTTGAATAAGCTTCTGGCATGATTCGTCTTGTGGGCTCAAATGGAATTATCTACATGAGGACTTTGATCATTAACTTTGACTTCAACAAAGGGTTGCTAGCACAAATGAACCCCTTGTACTCTACAGCAGCTCTGATAAAGAATCCAAAATGGTCTCATCAGTAAATGCTTCAAGATTATCTTTTGAGATAGGATGTCATACCTCTTGAGAGTGCCATGGTGGAGATGGGTGAGGTGCCAGTACCTCCTCGGGGGCAAGAGGGTTAGTGGGAAAATCTATCTCGAGAGGATGGAAAGATGAGAAAATGCAGTCAACTTGAGAGGTGTTAGTAGGTGGTGTGTTAGGATATGGGTTAAGTAGCTTACTAGCGACATTAGAATAGACATGGTAAGTTGATTATTCTTGACCCTGAGGGGGTGGGTGGCTAGGCTTATGAGACTTAAGTCTGGAATTTCTTTGGCATTAATAGTGGGATATTCTATGTGGGTAGCATCAAAATTATATTATACATTTGCTAGCATGGCTTCTAAATGTTTGTAGATATTAGGGTAGAGTTTTAGAATGCCAAAAGGATGATATAGAGTGGACTCACATAAATTTAGATGTTGGTGAGTGTTATATACCTCTAGCCACCCATGACTTATAACCCATTAGTAACTATGTGCTACTACCTCATAGTTGGCGGGTGTCTTTGAAATATCATCTGGGACAAACAAGTCTAATTTTTCGACACTGTTGTCCAGAATTTTTTAATTTTGGAGAACACCAAACCAACTACAAAGGTTTAGCACTATAGGATGTAGAGGGTAGAAAAAGATGTCTTGGGGATTCATTACTATGGTAGGATCATCATCTCTTTTTCAGTATTTTGTTTGATTAGTGTTAGTTCTCCTAGGCCTATATCTTCAGATAGATTTATGTCATACTAAAGTAGAGAGAGTGTTAGTGTAGATAAAAACAAGGAAAGAG
Organism: Cibotium barometz; assembly: GCF_041138505.1. NCBI lineage: Eukaryota > Viridiplantae > Streptophyta > Polypodiopsida > Cyatheales > Cibotiaceae > Cibotium > Cibotium barometz. The sequence continues at coordinate 24,879,089 of NC_141062.1, read as the reverse complement.
TTTGAGGAGGGACCTAAGGAGTTACTGGCAGAAGCTGACCCAACTCGGAGGCACACTGGAAGAGACGAAGATCATCGCTAGGCTCCGGCCGCCGCTGACTTCTTTCTTGGACTGCCAGCTGACACTCTAACGCTTGTAGGCGGGAGTCTGTGTTGCTAAGGAGATTTTAAATTAACGTTTCTCTAACCATCCTCGCAGCTCTAATTCTTCGAATCTTCTTGTTGCATCTTCTTGGGCCCGCCGAGATGTTGCTTCCCTTTCTTGAGCTTCGATAATCTATTGGAGCCTTTGGGTAGACAACATGTGAGTGTCGTGTAGTTGTTGTGTAAGCTACCTCACTGTCTCTCTTGGTGTGCCAACTCTTTTCTTTGTGCTTTGGCCTAGCTTGCACTTATTATTTCATTAAGTTCTCTGATCTTCTTTGCATGGGCCTTCTTTGTTTGTTCCCTTTCATGTTGTAAATGGTTTGCCCTTTCCTCCTCTGCTTTTAGCTGTGATGTTAGCTAGTGGATTTGGCATTGCAATTCTTCTTCTTTGGCCCTGGCATTGGCTTGGAACTTCTGTATTTGTTGTGCATGAAGTGTAGTGAGCTCCTTTGTGTGGGCGACTTCTTTCTGGAGCTGCTCCTTTGCTTGTTCCAATTTGGCGTTGAGGTCAACATTTGCCTTGATTCTTTGCACTATTGTTTGGCTTAAGACCATGTTATTATTTTCCAGGGCATTGTACCTTTTCTCATGCTCCTCCGTAGCTTTCAAATTCTTCATGAGACATCCTTGTGGGTAGCCTCAGCTGCTTCCAAGTTGGCTTTTAACCTTTGTACCTGTGTGGATGCATCTTTTACATGCTTCCAAAGGGCAGCGTTACGGTCGTGGAGCATGTGTTGTCAAGAGGTGACACCACCAAACCTTTTATTCTTGTTCCCACATTGCATTTGTGCTTGATTTGGCTTCCAGCCTAGCCTGTGGTTGGTTGAGCAGCTCGTCAAGTCCTTCCATGGTCTCCTACAAGAATTGTTGATAGTCTCTGTTTTGCATAGGGAGGCCAGATGGGGTAGTCTTTCATTTTCCAATCTTCTTCTCTTGCTTGCACTAGATGGCTCTGGAGTTCTTAATCTTTTTCTTGCGTCCATTGGGGCCTCTGGTTCTTATACTGGAGCTGTGGCTCCCTCAACACCTTCCCTCAACACCTTGTCTTTCCTCAGCCTGTATTGGTGTTGCTTATTCAAGAGCTGTCTCTGTTAGCGTGTCCGCCAAATTTGATTCTTTCATAGGAGATAGATTTGTAAATATGAGTTGTGCTAGGCTTGTCGGAGGAGTGATTTGTTGCAGGGGCTCCTGTGTTGTATGGATGAGAATGTTCTCTTGAAGTGCCTCTTGGTAAGTACGGATTTCCTTGGCCACTTCTGCCACTAATCTATGTTACTTAGCAGCCACATCCAGAAGCACTCCCCCCATCTTCTTATCTGTTTTGTTCTTGTGCTCTTTCTTGATCTGCTTTATGATTTCCTTGGTCTCCATCAAGATAGCATGCCCTTCTTGCACATCTTCAGCTGTTAACTTGGGCTAGTTTGGTATCAGTGCCAACTGCATGTGTTCCTCTGGCTTGGGCTCCTTGAGAGGCTATTTTGCTACATGATTGACAACTTGTGTGAGGAGGTAAAGTAATTCTCCATCTCCTTATATAGATAGTATGCCCAATCATCTTCTTTCTCCTCGTGTGCTTTTGCAATACTATTGAGACCGAGTCTATTGTATATGTCCACTGGCTTTACTTGCAACATCAAGGACATGGCCTCATCTTGGATATTTTCATACTCGGCCCCATTCGAATTGTATGAGCCTTTCTTGAGCATGGTATCCAGAGGCATCTTGTCAATGGTGTGTCACATGGACCCTGCCTGGAAGTTGCAGAGCCTCCCAAATGAGTTCCTCTGTGATGAGGAGTTGCTCGGTAGTGCCGTCTGCTTTGGTTATTTTTCCTCTTTTGGTCCCCTTGTCGTAGGTCTTGAGATACTTTGCGCCATCCTACCTATACTAACTTTGTCTAGTTTTACTTTAACTTTGGCCTCTTCCAGTATTTGTAGGCATTCCGGGATGTGGTACTGGAGGGCTACCTTTCCATGGGCCATGTGAGCTTCCTTGATGCTGATGATGGTCCCATGTGTCCTTTTTGTCTGGTTGATCTTTAAGTTGATTCTTGGGCACCCACTTCTGTGTACCCTTAGATGTTGGGTATTGTGTGGGCAAGCTTCGCAGAACGGATGTTGGTTTTGTTTTCTGAGGTGTTGCCACTGCACTCATTGTTTGTTTATTAGTTATGATGTGCTTCCCTCTGTTTGCTAAGCCCCATAAGGGTATGGACATGACCTTGTTGCCCGTGCTTAACAATGCTATTGTTTCCTCCCATTGGATATTGCATTTACTTGCACAGATCTAGGATCGCCCTAGAACCATTTCTTCTTCTATGGAACCTGCAGGCATGACAAACACCTTCCCGACCAAGGAATAATTTCTAATGGAAATGTTAACATTGAAAAATCCCTCGGCTTTTGTGGTTATCAAGTGAACACTACAAACTTGCGCATCAGTGGGTTCAAGGTGTGGTCTATCTAATGCTACCCAGGTTTCATATGAGATCAAGTTATGACTTCACCCTGTATCTATTAATGCAATGCTTGTTGCATGGCCTTTAGCTGTAGTAAGTCCCACCTTTTCATAGATGAAATCTGCAACAATGACCTTGTCTATTTCCTCCATTACAATTGCCGCATACTTAGGATTCATCTAGTATGGTTTTTTCCTGGTTAGTCTCAATCCTTCCATGACTGGAATCATATGTTGTACTACCTCAGGTGGTACCCCCTTCATCTCTTTGTAATTCCAGGCGAAACAATCCTTATATTCCTTAAGGAGAGCGATGTTAACCCATGGCGGACATTGAGACGTATTATGTTTTACGTCATTAATTTAAATATTCTGAGTCATGGGCCGGGCTTGTCGGCACCATATGTTAAGGATGAAGGGATTGGGTGATCGCCGATGAGAGGCGCACCTTGGATATCAGTAGGATAAGGGTTAGGGTCGGCCGGCCATGTATGGGTGCCCAAGTGTGAACGGCCAAGTCACCTATATGAGTCAAATGTAACCCTAAAATCCTCATTCTCATGTGTTGTGAATACAAGAGTGCTCTTGCCTTATCTCTTTGGTTTCCTTCTCCTGCGTGTGAGAGAGAGAGAGAGAGAGAGAGAGAGAGTGAGAGAGCGATCAAGCGCACTGTGTAGCGGCACGGCGGCGGCGGTGAGGCGGTAGAGTGGCGACGGCGGCTCCTCCTTCACGGCTGCAACGCGGGAATCCTTCAAGGCGGCAGTTAAGCGGTGAGTGACACACCTTTTGCATTCTGTTTTGAGCTTGCCTTCCTGGTTGTATGCTTGCAGCCATTCGTGGCTCGCATACGGTGTTCGGCAAGTCCCCAGCTACGACCTGTGCGGCAAAAGCGCACATTTTTGGCGCCGCTGCCGGGGAGTTGCCCTGCACCAAGCTCCAGTTTGCAGCTCGGCTGCTGCGCGAAGTTTAATCTACACTGTAGGAAAGCGACTGTGTGTTTGTTGTTAAGGTGTTTCTGTGTTTTGCAATCTGTTTCTGCAATCTGTCTACTGCATTTCTGTTTCTTTTGTTATATTTTCGCTCCGCGTGTGGGCGTGCATTCTGTTATCTGGTTTCTGCGTGTGAGAGGGATTTCTGAATCCCCAGATCTGTGCTGTGTGTGCGAACTGCGCCGCGGCTAAGGCTGAACCCCAAGGAAACCCTAGAAAACTTACCTCACCAAAAAAAAAACAAAAAATAAAAAACAAAAAAATAAAAAAAATAAAAAAAGAAAAAATTAAATTTTATTTTCAAAGAAAGAACCAAACCTGTGGAGAGGAAAGATTTTCTAATTGGAGAAAAAAATTTTAAAAAGAAAGAACCCCAATCGACCCACGGCCCCGGCCTCGGTCTCGGTCTTTTGATATATATATATAGGAGAGTGAGCCTCCATAGCTTTCTTTCAAGTGAGAGCTTATGGGAAGTTGTGCCCTATATGTAGCCCACTCCCCAAGGAGTAAAGTGAGCATGTGGGATAAAGCCCTCACCCTTTCCTCCACAAGCAAATAGACTTTCGCCCCTTCCCCCCAAGGGAAACGGACTGTTTTGAGGACCACGGGAGCTCTGGATAGGCGAACACAGTGCTGTAAAGCACACTAGGACCTTTTGAACAATACGCTCGTTTCGAGCTATCACACGCCCTAGTTCAAGTTCGACTGTAAGTAAGGGGGTCAAAAACGGGTTAAAAACAACACAAATACAAGTAAAAACGGGGTGCGAAACACCTAAGAAACCACTTGTGTGAGTTTCAAGGGTAGTTACCAACGCACGTAGGGTACCCACGTCACATGCATCTACGCTCTGGTCGGGTGCTAGAGCCGGAACCACTAGAAAGTGTTTCAGTTTACGCAGGCTCACACCATCCCTCCACGTTAGCATCTTGGCCTTCGGCTGGAACCCAAGGGAGTGCAAGCCAAGATCCAAGAATAGTGGATAGTGACTCATCTTCTGACTCAGAAGCCATGGAAGGACACCCTACCAAGAACCCTGAGGAGACAAGCCAAAACATGCCAGTGTGGGCCCCACAACCTGGATCTAGCATGTTTAGTCGTCTAATAGAGACTTTTAGTAGAGCTACACGCTCTGAACATGCGACAAGCGAAGTAAATGAAGAAGGAGGGGTAGTGGATTCGCCATTCACATCTTATGTAGACCCTACCCTCCCAAAGAGTGTCCATGTGGATATTCTACCCACTTCGTTTAATGAGGGCCCTACTGAGCTACCAACTTCCGATGCTCTTCCTAAAGTAGAGGTCCCTAGAAGCCAACCCATAAGAAGTGACATTGCGTCCACTTCAAGAGAGCCGTTTGGCACACCAAGTCTGGATGGGATATTTCTCAATGAAAATTGGGAATATGATCTACACACAGAGACTCTAACGGACCTATACACGGGTTACACATACCATGTAGGTTGGTTAGAAGTCCTACGATCTACATCCAGCGCCACTAATCTAGAAGAGCAGCAGCAAATGATATGTGAGATTATTCATAGAATTATCCAAATTGAGAGGCAAAATAGGGGAGTGAACTTAGGTTCCACCGGCCCTATGAGATTTTTGGATACAAGCAAGGCCAAACAACCAACCCTATCACAATTGGAGACTCCCTCGGTGAGTCCCATAGACCCTTCATATGTTGTTTCGCCTGGAGTCTCAATGCAAGTTGAGCCCACGAGTAGTAACTTTAGCTTTCCAACCCTGGCTCAACTTTCCATTAACGAATCCACAATGCCGACCCCAATGATGAGCATGACAGAAAGCGCACCTGTTACCACTGTAGTTAGTACGACACCACTACCTAGTGGAACAGTACCTACAACAGTGCATGGTAGTGCCTATCGGCCTTATGTACCTATTGCTACTCATGCTCATGTAGCTCCTACGCCTCCTAGAATGCCAATGGCGTATGCTCCAAGACCGCCTTATCACCACCCTTATCCAAGAGGAGCTAGGCCTAGCCACATATCATATCCTACGTCATTTGCCAACCTACTCAGACCAACGCCAACTCCTATCCAGGCTATCCCAGAAGTGCCTCCACCAACTATGCCTGCTCACTTAGGTGATCTCGCAGCGTTTGCTCAGACGATCGGACGATCTATTGCGGAAAACATGCGGGGCATGCCTGAGAGAGAACCTAGAAGCAAGGCAGTACAAGTGGCTAAGCTCACTCAAAACTTCAGTGGGGTAACGAGGATGTTAGGAAGCACATTGAAGTCTTTGAACACGTGTGTGATTCCTTGGAAGAGCACAATGAGCTGCATAAATGTAAAGCCTTAGGCTTAACCTTGAGTGGAAAGGCTGGAGATTGGTATCGAACCTTAAGGGTTGAAGAGCGCACTCACTACCCCACTCTCAAGAGATTGTTCTTGAAAGAATACATACGCGAGGGTGTGCTTTGGGGGGTAGCATCTCAACTTCAAAAAGCCGAACGCGAGGAAGGGGAGTCAGTGAGAGACTTTATAAGTCGATTGAAGCATCTAAATTCTCGCTGCACTCCTGATGAACGCTTCAATAACAACCAACTCCTCGATAGATTCATCCGAGGATTGCGCCACAAGGACATTTACAATGGCCTAGTCATTAGAGGTCTTACAACATGGGAAGCAGTCACTGCCAATGCAATCCAGTTAGAAGACAACTTGCAGGTAAAAAGGTGTCTTCAGAAACAAAATCCGTTAGTTCGCAAGTATCTGGGCATGAGCCAATGACGGTAAAACCTATTGCCAAGGAGCCCAAGATATCTGAAATGTCTGTGACCAACCTTACTAAGGCTCTCCAAGAATATTTTAGGGGTGATCGAGCTCCCCAGAATAGCCATATGTACCCAAGGAGAGAGCAACAATGGTGTTCGGTGTGCTTAGGACCACATAGCACGAGTGAATGTCCCACATTCAGAGTCAAATTCAATGGGAATTGCAATGCATGTGGTAAGTATGGCCATCAATCTAAAGATTGCCTAACACTTAAGCGAATGTTGGCAAACCAGGCACCACTAGCTTGGTCAAACACACCTCAAGTACCCGCGCTAATGCCTGCACAACCTGTCAAGCAACCGTCACAGCACATAGTTCCAAGGAATCCGAATGTAGTCCAGTCTGTGCCGTTACCACCGCCAGTGCTAGGACCACAACCTCCACATCCAAGGATTACCCCAATAAACCAGATGGGTTGTGAGTCACATAGTGCGTGTGGGGATTATGAAGAGGAGATAGACCCTACTGCTCCATACGGGATTGATACGTTTGAAATGATTCCCCAGTACTACATGGAGGATCATTTCGGGCAAGTCAAGCCTGTATATCAAGCGGCTGCTCTCGCCACAAGAGGGCAAAACCTTAATACCTTGGCAAGGAGACCACCTCTTCAATGCTACGATTGTGGTGGACCGCATCGCGTAGCAGAGTGCCCTAATAGGCTACAGAAGATCACTACTCAGATGCAACCAAATCAAGGGAGCACATCGGGAATGCCGGTACTTACATGTAATCGTTGTGGCATAGATCATTTGATCGCTCAATGTCCACATAATCCTAATGCACCCAAGATTACGCCATTGAATTTGGTTGAGGTCACCAACCAAGCACGAGGAACCACACCCGTTGTACCCGCGAATGTAGTTACATGGTCAATGCTTCAAAATCAAAACTACATTCTTGAAGAGAGGGATACTGCATCAATCGCTCAGGCAAAGAAAAAGAAAACACGGCGGAAGAGATCGCTTAATGCCACGAGCTCCAAGCCTAGTTCAAAGACCAACATAGGGACAGGAGACGACCCCGTGTATATGAATGATCCTGAAGATGATTCTGATTCAATAGAAACCATGGGGACCAAAGCCACTACCTTAAGGGAGGAACCCACTCGGGAGCTCAATGAAGGAGAATCAAGCGAATACATGAATAAGGGAAAACAGAAGGAAACTTCCTCGGCCCCACAACCAAGTCAGTTAATGCCCTCTCGACCACCCAAACTGACTGAGACTCCTCAAGACAAGCCACGTGGGCCAAAAACCCTCAAGAAAAAGATTGGAACTTACCCAAACCCAGTTGAGGAGATTGAACAAGTGCAACACTTAAGGGGTTTGGTGGAAGAAACACAAAGAGAACTGGAGCCAAACCCTAGAAAAATCAACATTCCAGACACAGTGTTTCCTACGCAAGTTCAGCCTCACAGGAACCATAAACTGTTAGCTATACCTAGTATCATTCGGGAAGAAAGTGAGGACAGGACATCAGGAAGTGGGCAAACACCCTTCTTGCTGGAAAGAATGTTTAGTGAGGGAATGCCTGACCCCATTGAAGAGGAAGTGATTCCATCTTCACCAGTTCCTAGTCAAGGAGCAATATCTCGAAAAGTACCATTGAATGTATCCAAGCTAATGGATTTCATGTCCTCTGAGATCAGAACCACGATCATATCCAAATTATACGGAGATCCTGAGCTATTCTTAGCTCTTCGGGCATTTCTCAATGGAGAACTAAAGGCGGGGCTACCACAATTTGCAAATATGGATAGACCTGACACGCTTCAAGATGAAGGGGAGCATTGGGATCTACAACCCAAATTTGATGAAGATTCGGTCGTGGAAATACCTGTGAACAAGTTGGGTCAGTACTTTGAAGGGGACGAATCTAATGCCACCCTCCCCATTACTACCAAGGGATTAACTCTAAAGGGAATCCTTGATGGTGGTGCTGGCGTGAGCATTGTGACTAAAAACTGTTGGGAATCTATGGGAAGACCTCACCTCGAAGTCACAAACATAGTGGTTAAGATGGCAAACGGAACCATAGCTAAACCTATTGGAATGTTAAGGGACCTCAAGATCAAGGTCCTGGGATACAAGGTAAAACATACCTTCATTGTAATGGATTTCTCCAAGCATCCTATGTCATATCAAATGATCTTAGGACGTCCTTTCATGAGGGAAGCACAAATGGTGCATGACTGGTCGAAAAACCATGTCTATCTACAATTCCAGGACTCTGTCATTCGAGTTGATCTTGAGAATGGTCGTGCGCATCCTTTAGGAAGCAAGGTTATCATCGATAATCGATCGGATACCACTATTCACTCCGCCCCATTAAGGTATTGCTATACATGCAAAAAAGAGACTGATGATGGGAAAGATTCTCCTTACATGGATGTCCTACCGGGTATGACTGAGTCGAATAACGTGGATTGGGTACACCTAGCGGCAACCATAGACACATGGGGGAATAGAGGCACAAGCTGGGTAACACCTGAGGGGCAAGATATGCCACCGTTAGTGCCAATAAACATGATAGGTGTTATGCACTTGATCCCTGATGGCGAGAAAGTGGCAAACTCCACCGACACTGAAAGTAGCGAAGACTCTGACCAATGTAACTCTGAGTATGAATCTCAAGAAGAAACTGACCCTGAGCCTGATGGGAAAAATGAATCAAATATTCACCCAAATGTGGAAGCAAGGTGCTCAAGGCCTAGGACAGTGGCCTCCTGCAGTTCATCCGAAAGTGAAGATCGACCAAGTGAGTCCGAATCGGATAGAAACAAAAATCAAAAACTTGGTAAGAAGAAAACGAGACATAAGCGCCAACACTATCGAGCTAATGTACGCACTGCAATAAACAAGGAAAGATCCACTGCAGAATGGCTTAGTTATGTAGGAGCCATTGATGCTCATCGGAAGATAGCGGATAATTGGGGACAATACCTCCAAAGTGTCATGTGGTGTATTCCGCAACCTCATAACGTCGCCCAATTAGAAATCGAAGAGAAGCCAAAACTAAGTCGTACTGCAAGAAGGCGGCAAAACCAAGAGTTGGCTCAACAACAAAAGGAGGCGAAATTAAAAGAAAAAAACCGGGCACAACAAGAACCAGTAGACTTACACCCCACACCCGAGCATTTCAAATTATTCACCACAGGGGAACGTAAAGTAGTCTACACAAAAGCCCAACGAACGCCTACCAATGGGAGTAGCGGTGTCTACGATGGCCCTGCGGGTAGTCAAGGAGATAGACTTAGCAGATCCGGGTGAGGAGTCTAAACCAGTTTTTATTGCTCAAGACCTCACCAAGGCGGAAGAAGCTGCACTTACGAAGCTTCTTAAAGAATTCAAGGACATATTTGCTTGGACATATCATGATATGAAGGGTGTTCCACCCTCGGTGGTGCAACACACGATTCCAATGATTAGCACTGCTAAACCAGTCCAGCAACGTCCCTACCCAATGAATCCTAAGTATGCAAAGATTGTACAAGAGGAAATTGAAAAGCTGGTAAAATGTGGATTCATATACCCAATTGAGCACTCAGAATGGGTTTCTCCGATAGTCATCGTGCCAAAGAAGAATGGGAAACTCAGAGTGTGCGTTGATCTCAAAAAGGTTAATGCAGCCACCAGAAGGGATCATTACCCCTTGCCATATTCTGAACATGTGCTTGAAAGAGTGGCAGGCAAGGAGGCATATAGCTTTTTAGATGGGTACTCGGGTTACAATCAGATCACAATTGCAGTCGAGGACCAAGCTAAAACAGCATTTATCACGGAGTTTGGAGTGTTTGCCTTTCGCGTCATGGCCTTTGGCTTGACCAATGCACCTGCAACATTCCAACGATTGATAAACATGGCCTTTAAGGAATATCTAAGGGACTTCTGTGAAGCTTTCTTAGACGATCTTTGTGTTCATTCCTCTTGGGATGAGCACTTGATGTGTTTACAAAAAATATTTGAAAGGTGTAGATTATATCGCATCTCCTTGAATCCTTTCAAATGCCAATTCTGGGTTAAACACGGAGTTATCTTAGGGCATATAGTGTCCAAAAATGGGATTTCCACTGACGAGAGTAAAATCAAGGTCATTCTGGAATTACCCCCACCCACCAACTACAAGGGAGTCCAACGCTTTATGGGCCACGTTGGTTATTATCGAAGGTTTATTCTCTTCTTCACCGAGATAGCTCGACCATTGTATAAGCTTCTCATCGAGTTTATTTGGACCGAAGAATGTGACCGTGCCTATGAGCTATTAAAGAAGGCCTTGGCAAGTGCTCCAATCTTGAGAATGCCTAATTGGGATTTACTCTTCCATGTGCATATTGATGCATCAAACTTTGCTATTGGGTGTGTGTTAACTCAACCTGGAGAACACAAGCTAGACTACCCCATTAGCTTTGCCAGTCGCAAGTTGAACGATGCTGAGATGAACTACACCACTACGGAGCGAGAAGGGTTGGCAATGATATATGCCGTAAGGAAATTTCGTTATTACCTCCTTGCCACCAAGTTTGTTTTCTATGTAGATCATCAAGCATTGTTGTATCTGGTAAACAAACCATGCTCCACAGGAAGAATCACACGATGGCTATTGATTCTTCTTGAGTTTGATTTCACTGTTGTTGTGAGACCTGGCAAAAAACATGTTATGGCTGATCATTTGTCTCGCATACCTAATGGTGAGGCTCCTACGAGGGTTGATGATGACTTACCAGACACTTCCCTGTTCATGGTGGAGACAATGCCTGAATGGAGTGAGAAGATTGTTAACTTTTTGGTTAATGGCTTTCCACCCAAGGAGCTTCGCAAAGATCTAGCTCGAAAGCTAATCAAAGAATGCGAACCCTATTGCCTGATAGCTGGGACTCTTTATAAAAGAGGAAAGGATGACGTTCTTAGGCGTTGTGCCCGAGAGGATGAGTATCTATACATTTTGCAAGAGGCACATATGGGTGTAGCCGGTGGTCACTTCTCAGGAGACTTAACTGCGCGAAAGATCTTACAATCAGGGTATTGGTGGCCCACTATGTTCCAGGATGCATCACTCTTTGTGAAGGGTTGCGATGAATGCCAACGATATAAGAAACCCCAGAGGAAAGATCAGATGCCCCTACATCCGATCAAAGTAAACCAACCATTTGAAAAGTGGGGTTTAGACTTTGTAGGTCCAATTAGTCCAGCGGCCCGAAACATACAATCTCGCATATTATTGTGGCCACTGACTATATGACCAAATGGGCTGAAGCGAAAGCGACACGTAAGGTAGATGCGAGGACAACAGCCAAGTTCCTCTTTGAAAATATAATCACACGCTTCAGTTGTCCTTTTGAACTTGTGAGCGACAATGGTACGCATTTTATAAATGAAGTGATTAAGGAGCTCACAACAAATTTCATGATATCCCATCATAAATCTACTCCTTATTATCCGCAAGCGAATGGCCAAGCCGAGAGTACAAACAAGACATTAATCTCTGTTTTGACAAAGACAGTTGAAGCTCATCGCACGGATTGGGATCTAAAGCTCACGACAGCTTTATGGGCCTATCGTACTGCGTACAAAGTGGCTATTAATTGCACACCATTCAAAATGGTATATGGCCAAGAAGCAGTCATGCCGTGGGAATTTGTCATTCCTAGTCTTCGTGTTGCTACTCAAGAGGGATGGGATGGTAATCCTTTAGCAGAGCGCCTGTATATCCTTGAGCGGCTAAACGAAGAAAGACAATTGGCTGTATACAATGCCCTTGTGGAGAAGGATAGAAGGAAAAAATGGTTTGATCGCCATCTAAAGGACAAGGACATCAAGGTTGGGGATAAAGTCCTGATGTATGGAGTGCGAAACGAAAAGAAGAAGCTCAAATATGCTGGTAAGGGACCATATAGAGTATGTGAAATTACCCCGCAAGGTACCATCAGAGTGGAGACTCTCGACGGAGTTGAAACCATTGGATTCCTTAATGGGAGTAAATTCAAACGATACTATGACCCCCTGAGCCAGGAGGAGTTACATGCAATCCATCAAAAGAAGGCAGCTAAAGAACAAGCTGAGCTTAAAAAGATACAAGCGAGAGTCGAAGCCAAAGAACGTCAACAGCGTGCTAGGAGACAACGAGAAGCCAACTTGGGAATTACGCAAGTATTTTTCAAGGAAGCAGAAGAGGATGCACCGGAATCTGACCCACCTCTAAGATACCCAATTGAGTTACAGAGTCCTTACGGGGAGGTGCTGTACAATGCATTATTGGATACAGGAGCTCAACACAATTTGCTATCATATGGCGTGTGGTGTCAACTGGGAAAACCACCTCTATCCAAGAGTTCTATCCAAGTTCAAGGAATCAACAAGAAGAAAACCCCTGTCTCAGGAATTCTGCACACTCCGGTTGCCTATGACAAGGGAACCATAATTCAAAGCTTTTTGGTTATGCCAGCTGGCACCATGGAAGGGACTGTAATCTTAGGACGCAAATGGATGATGGCCACCAAGTGCAATATCGATTGGGCAACCAGACAAGTCACAACGCAAGAACCAACACTAGGTCTGACCGCTCAAAATCCCGCACCTAAGTCATCCACTCAAATGTTAGATAATGAAAAATCACAAAGTCCAGTGGCAAAACCATCTTCGATTGTTGGCCACCCCTCTAACGCTTCAATGCCAAGAGTGAAAACAGGCAAGGTGGTCCCTAAAGCTTCACTTACTATGCCAAAGAGTACATACAAATGGGTCCCCAAAGCTTCGCTAACAGCTACTTCCCCTGGAGAGACGGAAAACTCTCTCTCTTGTAGTAAGAGGAGTACGATCCACACTAAGCTCACTCCAATGGGATTTGCATCCCTTTCGGAGCTAGGGATTCGACCCGTATCGGTGCACAAGAGCTTATCCACAAAAGGAGAGAATGCCCATGGCTACCATCACTTGACACTAGACTAAGCATACACACAAGCTCAACTTGTCCTCATTCCTACACACCCATTCATTCACAAATACAAGCAAGAGGAATACAATCACTATGCACTCAAGCAAAGAGAAAGACCTCACTCCACTCCTATCTTCCTACAAGCATGCATACATTCAAGCATCAAGCTTCCATGAAAGCTTCAAATCAATCCATGTACTCAAAAATGAAATACTAAAAGCATGCATAAGAGTAAAATGATTAGAGAAGAGGATGAGAAAGACTCATGACATTGCTAATGATTCAATGAAGAGATTAACCTCATACAATGATGTAGATGGGGTGAGAGAAGAGTCTTCACCTCTATGGAGAAGAGGGAGAGTAGGTCTCTCAAAGGAGCTCTTGCATGAACTAAGCCCAAAAGTGTGTCTAAGCTCTCAAATGAGCCACCTTTTATACAAAAATTCTAGGACTCCCATAGGTCCCCATGTGGGATTATTATCAAACCCTCTCCCACATTCATCTACAAAGTAGAACTCTTTTCAAGAGCCCTAAGTATCGTTTTTGTTGCATCCTGGTATTGATCTTCATTTGCAAGCAACACTCCCCCCTTCCTATTTTGCGCACGTCCTCGAGCGCGGTAGTAGCAAAAGCTGCAACAAAAACAATTGATACGAGTAAAGTCCTTTATTGATAAAAAGAAAAGAAAAGCAAAATCAGCAATAATAATTACACACGTGAGCATACAAGTGCAAGGCTGATTAAAGTTTTAATGAGTACCAAAAGAGGTGAGTAAAAACTAGTCAAAGTGAGACTTAGGTAGTAGATAATGCTATGCAAAGGCAAGTGTCGTTGTACACCTCCGGTTATGACCGCAGTCTCAATGTCCTATCAGTATGTAAGTTACTCCTAAGTGGCAACCCTACTCCTAAGTATGAGCAAAGGTGATTGGAGCTCTCTCTTGTTGTTTTTGTTTTTGTTTTTGTTTTTTTTTTTTATATGTGTGTAGAAGGTGATAAAGATTAAGGTTCTATCCCCATGAGACCCGAGCAATGGCCAAGAGACCTCCGCCAAGAGAATCTAAAGACCGCTAAGTATCTCAAGGGCGACAGACCCTTTTCTTTCTTTTATGACCGAAGGAGTACCCCATGAAGATGAAAGCATCGGTCTTGAGGGCCCATAGTGTACCCCCGAGTCCTACCAACATCTATCAAGGCGATAGATTCCTCAATGGTCTTCTTCTGAAGCTTCTAGACATCAGTGGTCACCCCATGGAAATCAAGGCATCGGCCCCAAGGTGCTGAGACATCCCCAGGTCCTACCAAGCACTTCACATGGCGGTAGACACTTCATGTCGTAATTCACCTTGTATATAGATATATATCTTTTTAGGGTATATTTTCATAAAATTTTTATTACTCGTAGCACCTAGCTCATATCTAAGAGATAACTACCACTAGGGATAACTAATATACCTTGAAGACATAAGTACTTGGCATACTCCCTTGGTATATATCCTACACTGTCTTTGGATAGAAACATCTCTTACTAAGTCTTCTAAGACTCTAGAATGTACTCACCACATTTTAACTACTAATCAAAACTCAAACCAGCCAATATTGTGTACATGCAAACCATATATTCGAAAGATAAGAGCACATAAAGAAATAAAGATTAAGATTTGCATACACCTGTTGTAGTGCCCTGTTGATGTTGTTCGTTTGCCTTGAATAATTGCTGATTTTGGTGCAGATTGCTTCTCCTTGATCCCTGTAAGCATAGCATATCTCCCCCCTTCCTAATTTGGGTGTACGATAGGTGGACTGTAGGGGCGTATCTGATGCTCTTCTTAAGCTGAGATCTCTGCACAAAGTTTTATTAACAAACAAAGAAAAAACAAAAGAATAAAATTTGTTAGTGGTGCCAATCACCGAATATAACCGAGGGGAAAAAACCCAATGGGAGAAAAGTGCCCTGGCTTGTCGATCTTATTGTGGAGTCACTGAGTTCACTCTTGCGCTGATGGTGGGGATCATCTCAAAAAGAACATAATTCTTTAAAGGCATAAGGAATTACACTATTCAAACATTGATCGACCAAAGAGCTTCATTTGTAGTGTTAATGCCTTATCTTTGGTTTTAGTTGTGTCCTTCTTGGGTGGGAATTTTATCAAATGTCGAGGAATTTGAGCAAGATAAGAGGATTTAGGCATTGAAATACCAGAATCTATGCTCAAATGAGACTCCTTTGGACTTGACTTATGTACACCAGTTGATGGTTGAATCATGTAACAAGGAGAAATCGGGTCAACCGGTGTTTCAATACATGTATTAGGAATATCAACACAAGTGGATTTGTAGGTGCTATCACAGCCACCTTTCCTTTCTTGAAGAGTCTGTGTTGATTTCTTTTGTACCCACTGATATGGAAAATCAAGGGTGGCTTTTGGAATCTTTTGGATACACTCTTTTACCCTTTGCTCAGCATGGCATTTTGGAAGCCAAATTGCTGTTGTACCCTCATAGTAACCTTGTGCTTTAAGAACCCGTTTTGGGACCCATCGAGTAACAATTCGAGATTTAGGCTTGGAAATGATGTGCTTCTTAAGAGGCTTAGCAACTGGAAGAGATGGTACAAGTTTGTACGCATCTTTGGGTAGCCACATTGATGAATCCTTCTTGCCTGGCCTTCTTTGAGCAGCAACTAGATTAGTTGGAACATGCCAGCCATGGCCCTCACTTGAGTACTCATCAATTATCCACATCATTTGTGTTGGAGCTAGTGTCTTTTTCTTATTAGCATCATTAGCTGATTCGTGTGTCAAATCCTCAACTGAGACTTTCTCAACATGCAGTGCTGTTGTGGATGCATTCCTATAGTACAAATCATCTCGAAGGTTACATGGTTGTACCATTCGTATAGGTATAATGTCATATCCATCTGAGTCACAGAATTGAATTGGCTTCGGTAGAGCACATGTTGATAATGTTGCAAGGACATGACTCCATTCTAATGGATCAATTAAATGCTCAGGGAAGGGTTGTGGAATGTATGCCTCATCAGATACACTTCGATTACCCTTAAGTCTCTCAGTGTTGAAATCCCTACAGGAGGCTCCACACATCCATAGATCTTCTCGCCCATCTGACAATGTAATTTTTGAGCCCTCAGATGAAGCAGAATCAAACTCATCTATTGGAGACCTTGTTACATCACGATATGAGTGATTCCTTAGGTTGACCCTTGTGATGACAGAATCATGTCGGAGGTACAAGTAATTGTATCCCCAATCTTGAATCATTTGAAATTGTCGCATGAATGGTCTACCCAATATCACTTCATAGTTTGGATGCTTTCCAAAATCCACCACTGCAAAGGTATGCTCATATTCAATCCCACATGTGGTGACCAATATGTTCTCAAGCAACCCAAGGGGATGTTCTAAGCTTCCATCTGCTAGCTGCAAACGCACCCTGGTACTCCTAATAGCTGGTTTGCCCCATTTTTCCCAAATGGACCTTGTCACAATGCCCACTCCTGCGCCACTATCAAGTATTGCAGTTGAAGATACTTTTCGCACTTCCAATGGGAGGGTAGCATTTCCCTGATCGTCTTCACAAAATTTTCCAACTTTGTTGATAGGAACTGGCATTACATGCTTTGTCTCAGGGTGTATCGTACACTCATGGTGACCCTTTTGTAGCAATACCTGCTCTGACAAACATGTGGCAATATCATTCCACAACTCAGGTTTAAGCTTTATCAATTCGTGCAAAGGTAAGTTACAAGCCACTGGTGCAGACAAAATAGCTTGCACCATACTCATATTTTTCTCCTTAGTCAACCTTTTATGCATGGAGGGTATCCTCAAGGTTTGAGAACAGTTCTCATATTCTCCCAGATAGGATGGTAAGGTTTTCATTGTATGCTTACTTCTAGGAGAAACAATTGTTTGACCTTCCTCCTGGATGCTTGGGCGACCAAAATTGTTTTCCGAATCTCTGGTAAAATCCACCTCAGAGAATGGAGGCGAATTAACAGAAGACATGTTTTCATTTATTTTCTCATTTACTGCGGCCCACATGTCATTTGCCATGTCCTCATTAGCATCAATAATTTCATCATTGCATGGGAAGACAAGGCTAGGTGGTGGTAGATTTTCCTCTTTCAATGGAGTGTTAATTGGTGCCGATCTTTCGCTTTGAGCTTGTGAAATGAACTCACTTTTCATTTCCTTACTTGATGACACTTCAGGTATAGTTTCTAATGTTGGCTTAAGAGAGGTTGGGCCCCGAGGAATAGGTGGTTTTGGTCCCTCAAGTATCGACTGAGCTTCCCTAATGAGTTGCTGATGTACAGCTAGATTGATCTTCTCCTCACGAGGGTTTGGGTATTCTTGAAGCTTCTTGGGTAGCTCTGATAAGGCTGCAATGCGACTTCTATGAGCATCAATGATGGCCTCTAGAGTCTCATTCACTTTATCCACAAAAACAGAACCCCCAGAACTATCCTCAGTCGTACTAGCCTCATTTTGTTTAGCACTTGGCTCAGGTTTAGGTTCCTCACGCACTTCTTGGGATGTAAAAGTTTTATCCCGTATGTTTTGTTTAGAGTTCTCCTGAGAACTAGAAGTGGATGCACTTTTAGTTTGTTTGTTTCGGTTCTTCTTTCTCCTAGTGGTTTTTTTTCTACTGGACTGTAGGGTCTTGTCCACTAGATTTGTCTTTGCATCCCTAGTTTGAGGTGTCTCATCAGTTTGTATTTCAGCGTTTCGTGTCTGTGATCGAGTCATGACTCTAAGTGGCACGACATCCTCATTCTCAGATGAAGGTGGTGATGGAATTGCCCCTACAAGGTTAAGTGAAACCTTTGGTTGGGAGGTGCCTTCCTCATGTGGTTTCAACAGACAATCCTTCGGGAAGTGTTCGACACAACACCCCAGACAATATCTTTCTATTGGTGGAAATTGTTGCACTGTTGTATTTGTCCTAGATGCTTGCCTTGAGCGATGTGGACAATCACGAGCCCAATGGGGTTCTCCACACTCATAACAGGGGCCCATTGGTTTGGCCTCTACTTTCCTTGGCTGCCATTGACCTGAGGGGCCTGGAGTCCTAGGTTGGTAGCCGCCTAGCAACATTAAAGAGTTTTGTTCCCCTGGTTGTATCTCCAGTGCTTGGCTTGGGTATGCGGGACTTTCAAAGATATTTTCTTTGGATGAATATGATACATATTCTTCCTCCACATATCCTGGGTTTACCAATTCTCTACACACATTTGGATTGTCATAGTCCACAATCCTTACAGGAGCAGTCCCTGGAGCAGGAGGTTGAGCACCAAGAACAGGTCGTGCTTGTTCTTGTGTCATCGGTGGCTTACGTTCAAAATTTGTATATTGTTGATACATTTGTGGAGCCACTCCACTCCTCGGCTGCTCACGTTCCTGTCTCATTCTCGCAATGCGAGTACAATCCTGTGTGGTATGAGTAAAGTTCCAAGCACAGGCTTGGCACCACTTCCTTGTGGGTTGGTTTGTGACTAGAGGAGAAAAGGTATTACAGTCCTCTGTTTTATGGTCACCGCCACATGCTCCACAAAGATGAGGACCTGTAGGAAGTACACTCCTCATTCTCTGCTGCTGTTGTTGTGGCTGCATGGGTGGACGATAGGTTTGTCCTAATCTCCTTAGTACTAGGTTGGCTATCTGGTCTGTATTTACCAGCGCGCTAGACCCTGAACTTTGATCTTCACCCCACTGATTTCTAGGTTTCACCTCAGGGCCAGAACCATCCTGGAACTTGAAGTTATCGGTGAAATCCATAGCATCATGGCAACACTCATTGAAACTTGTATGCTTCTTTGCATAGAGATGTGTATGCAGTGTTGAATTTTTGAGGCCTTTTAAGAAGAGAGAAATTAATCGACTTTGGGCGGGTTTCTCATCTTCTGGGCAACGGTTAATGTACTGCTTCATTCTATTTACACAGTCTCTAACACTCTCATTCTCGCCTTGTTTGAAAGAGTAGATATGCGCTACTGTGTCATGTTGAATTCCCATCAAGGAAAAAGCAGCAATGAATCTCTCTTCCAAAACTCGTAAAGAAGTTTTGTCTGAAGCCTCTAATGCCTGAAACCAAGCAAGGGCTTTTCCTTCAAGAGTGAGTCCAAACCCTTCTATTTGAGTATGCTTATCAGCAACTTGCTCAGCTCGAACTGCTTGCCTAAAAGCTGCTACATGGTCGTATGGATCTCCCGACCCTTCATATTTCTTAACCAATTTCTGAAGAGTTACTGGCCGTACTTGTCGTGAATACTCATCGTAGGGTCTACGGCCTCTTACTCTTAGTGGGAATTGTTCCTCTCTTTGGAAAGATGGTCCACATGTTTCCAAAATTGGTGTGGGTGCCCTATTACCAGCCTCACCAAACCCCTCTAAAGATCTTGTCACCCTCATTTCAGGAGGTGCACTTATAGGAGGCCGAGTTGGCTCCCCTCTCATCCGATTGTCATAGTGGGAAAGATGTTGTTGTGGTGGTGTGATCTGTGGTCGCACATTTGGTGTAGGACGATATCTTGGTGCTAGAGTTGGGCTACTAGCTGTGGTCCACCTGGATGTTGAAGGTCCCTCTCTAGTGAACTCTCGTAGGGGAGGAGCAACAGTTTCTCCAAGAAAGGCTGTCTCTCCTGGTTTGGCTGTATGTGTTGAGAACACTTCCATAAATAATGGTTGTCCTTTCCACGTGAGTTCCCTAATCTCTTTCCAATCTAACGTTCGGTATTCATTTGACCATTTATCAACTATTCTGTTCATGTGTCCTGCACACTTCTCAACTACCACTACATAAGCTAGAGGAAGATCCAGCTCTGGCGATTTAGTTGTGGCATAATATCCCTCTAACGAATCTTTATAGACCTCTTGAAGTGGGTCATCCTGTAAAACCTTCGTCACAGGAATTTGTCGTACAAACTCCCATTGACTTTCAGCCCCCTGATCCATTTTGCTCTTGCCTTTCCTATCCTTGTCCAAATTTAGATCTACAAGAAGTAAATCATCTATGGATGGCTTTGAGGATTGGGCATTGGAAGGTCCAGGCATGTCCGGCTCGATGAGCCAATCATCTTTAGACTCCCTTGCTCTGGAAAGTTGTGATATGTCTAAAAACTCTGTTTTAGAGAGCTCCCCTAATTTGTCTACCTTTTCTGGATGGTAGGTGACTTCATAGCGAACACCATCTCCACCCATATACATGTTACCCTGGTCATTGACTAGAGGTGCTCTATCAAGTTCTGAGAATATGTCGGCAATCTTAACAAGGTACCGTTGTTGTGGATCCCTAAAGATCTCAGCTCCTTGAGCATTTGTGTAGACATATTGGAGTCGCACATTGAATGTTAACCCCATGGTGTCGGCCTCAAATGGATTAAAGGATCTCGAGGGTGTCCTATTTTGGGCTACGGGATGACTAGTTGATGGCCCTAGATTGTCCATGGACAATGAACTATTTGTTCTAGAGGAAAGGGTATCGGATTGGGATTCAGATAGGGTTTCAGCAATATCTGCCAAATTGCCTACCGATTGGGTCCCACTTTCTTGAGTAGGCACTCTAGAAGGTGCCCTAGACTCTACAAGACGTCCCGACCGCAAGTGCATAAGGTCAATTTTTTTTTTTTTTTGGTTTTTGTGTTTTTTTTTTTTTGGTTTTGATAAAAATATATATATATTTGTATATATATTTTTCCCTACCTAATCACTAAAGGCAACTCAAAAAGAATATGTATGGTGTAACTATCTATCCTAATTTTTTATTTTTTTTCACTAATTAAAAAAAATGAAGAACTACAAAATAAAAAATAATAGACTCCTAAAAAATCAAAAATTTTCTTTTGTTTGTTTTTTCCTCCTTTTGTTGGTTTTTATTGTTTTTTTCTTTTTTTGTTTGTTTGTTTGTTTTTTTTTTTTAAAAAAAAAAACTAATAAATGTCGTGCCTAATTACAAAAAATATAAATCTACTAATTATGCATGCAATTACAAAAATAAAAAATGCAAGCTACTTAAATTATGCAAAATTTTGTACACAAATAATGAACAATGGATTCAAAAAATTGTTTTTTTCTTCTTTTTCTTTTTCTTTTTTTTTTTCCTTTTGTTGGTTTTTGTTATATATATATATATATATATATATATATATATATATATATATATTTAAATATATTACAAAAATTTAAAACAAAGCAAATTACACTAAATATGCTAAAAATTACAGAAATGAAAAAAATAAAAATATGCACACACTATGGACTCCTAAAAACAAATAAAAAGAATTTTTTTTTATTTTATTTTTTTTAATTTTTTTTTTAATTTTTTCCTTCTTTCTTCTCTCTATTTTTTCCACTATTCTTTTTTTTTTCTTTTTTTCTTTTTCTTTTTATCTCTTTTTTTTCTTTTTCCTGTATTTATTATTATTATTTTTTATTTTAAAAAAATAAAAAAACTCGAAAAATTAATAAAAAAAATAAAAAAATAAAAATTCTGCACCTACCTTATCTTTTTCGGCGCTCCACCGCTCGCTGGCCGGGTTTCCCGCCGACTTCACGTGCTGGCCGTCTTCTTTCTCTTCGCCGCTTCGCCTTGATCTTCGCTGCCCTTCACTTCCAGCTGTCCGCCCTCAGCTTTGCTTTCGACGGTCAGCCGCCTCCACCTCCACGGCTAGGCAGCCGCCTTTGCTGCCCGCTCTCTTCTAGTCGTCTCTGCAGGCCACGTCGTTTCCACCTCCCTCCACTGCTTCTCTCTCACCGTCTCTCTGTCGACGTCCTCTTGCTGCCGCCCATCGTCTTCTTGCTGCGCCGTCAACGTCTTCACGCTGCCGCTGTCGACGTTCTCTTGCTGCCGCCGTCAACGCTGCCGTCAACGCTGCACGCTGCCTCTGTCGACGTTCTCTTGCTGCCGCCAATCGTCTTCTTGCTGCCGCCGTCACCCGTCTCTCACAGCTGAAGCTCGCCGCCTTCCTCCTTGCGGCCCTTCACCTTCTACCGCCTGCAGCAGCCGCCTCTTCCTTCGCAGCTGCAGTCGCTACACCCTTCTGATCTTCCACCAACTGGCAGCTGGCCAGTACTGCCTTCGCACCTGCCTTCAACGTTCTCTCAACGGCCAGTACTGCCTTCACACACCCGCCTGCAGAGCAGCCGCCTCTTCTACTTGCTTACTTGCGCCCTTCACTCGACGACCATCAGCTTCGCTTGCCCTTCACTAGACGACCATCAGCTTCGACGCCCGCTGCTGCTGCAGCTGCAGCACCACTCTCGCCTGACACCCTCAACAACGGATGCAGCCCACCTCTCTCAGCCGGCCTTCACTGGTGGCTTCGCCCTCGCGTGGTCAGACCACGGTCCTCAACCCACACTGGCCTGAACGGCCCTTTCCGCCCCGCCTTCTTCAGCTTGCCATTGTAAAATATCAGAAATATAAATCTATATCTATACATATAGATGTAGATGTATATATATATATATATATTTTTTTTTTAAGGCCGCCTGCACCACTTGTTGTAAAAGAAATGATTAAATCAATATATATTTGTTTTTATTTTGAAAAAGCAGTCGGTTTGATGCAGCCCTTGTACTCTAATGTTTGATGCAGCCCACAAATATATATATATATATATATATATATATATATATATATATATATATATATATATAGATTTATAAGTTCTTTCTTAGGGCCACCCTTGGTTGCCCGTTTCTTTCAAGCAAATCGGTTTCTTTCAAGCAAATCGGTTAGTCATGCTGCAATAGATAAATATTCCTCATTTTTTCCTCGAGCACGCTTGATGCGTTGGCTCCCCACACAATAACAACACAAAACAAAAGGAAGGTCGCCTCCAACACTTCCTATCTCTCTTCTTTCTTGCTTGGGAGTCAATGGGGCTTGCATAAGCTATGGGAGAGCTTAGCAACGCACCTCTTTTCTTTTTATTTATTTATACTAATTACATATTAACAAAAAGCATGAAAGAATGAAATGACAAAAAACAATGAAGGTAAGCATAATGAACGGTACTTGAAAAAACATAAAAGCAATGAAACATAAAAAAAACAATGCGGGAGAAACCTCAACCGCTCAATGGTTAACCTTATCCACTCACACCGGGATCACACACCCAAACTTAACCTAATCACTCAATGGTTTTGCAACCAAAAGAGGAAATAGTGGTGGTTTCCACACACTCTCAACCGGATTTGAGTCTTTTCCCCGGCAGCGGCGCCAATGGAGAGACGGAAAACTCTCTCTCTTGTAGTAAGAGGAGTACGATCCACACTAAGCTCACTCCAATGGGATTTGCATCCCTTTCGGAGCTAGGGATTCGACCCGTACCGGTGCACAAGAGCTTATCCACAAAAGGAGAGAATGCCCATGGCTACCATCACTTGACACTAGACTAAGCATACACACAAGCTCAACTTGTCCTCATTCCTACACACCCATTCATTCACAAATACAAGCAAGAGGAATACAATCACTATGCACTCAAGCAAAGAGAAAGACCTCACTCCACTCCTATCTTCCTACAAGCATGCATACATTCAAGCATCAAGCTTCCATGAAAGCTTCAAATCAATCCATGTACTCAAAAATGAAATACTAAAAGCATGCATAAGAGTAAAATGATTAGAGAAGAGGATGAGAAAGACTCATGACATTGCTAATGATTCAATGAAGAGATTAACCTCATACAATGATGTAGATGGGGTGAGAGAAGAGTCTTCACCTCTATGGAGAAGAGGGAGAGTAGGTCTCTCAAAGGAGCTCTTGCATGAACTAAGCCCAAAAGTGTGTCTAAGCTCTCAAATGAGCCACCTTTTATACAAAAATTCTAGGACTCCCATAGGTCCCCATGTGGGATTATTATCAAACCCTCTCCCACATTCATCTACAAAGTAGAACTCTTTTCAAGAGCCCTAAGTATCGTTTTTGTTGCATCCTGGTATTGATCTTCATTTGCAAGCAACATCCCCTGCTCAATCTCGTTTAGCCACCAAGAAGCCTCGTAAAAGGAAAGCAGCCACCCACCCGAGAAAGGGCAATGTAACATCACGATGGATCCCTAAAAAATTATTAGTAGCCCAAGGGTACTACGAGGGGAATGACCAGATTTGGGTTCCTAAACATAAGGTGAATCTCTCTACATCACCTGTAAAACCTTGCAAACCAATTGTTGCCACCCCAATGACAATTCAAGACCGTGGTAAGGGAAAGGTAACAGAGTGCTCCGCACCACTTCTTCCAGAGTTAGTTTGGATTCCCAAACGATATCGATCATTACCACCTAGCTCAGGAAGGGGGGGACCACATGAAGCTTCTAGCTCCTCATGCCAGGCACACGCTGATATAGAAGTTTCTACATGCTCTACACCTACTCTTGCCAACACCCAACAAAAAACCGATGAGTCTACGTCTCCCCTTGTAATAGTATCGTCGGAAACCATTTCCTCCATTCGTCAATGGGAGCGTACCCTACCATCTCTACAATTGGATGTGGCCACAAGGGTCATAAAAAGCTATCTGCCCACATCACAACCTATGACCCGCTGGACAAATTGGTTCCAAGAGGCTGCAACATCATTGCAAATAATATGATCTACCCAAGGAAAGGGGGAGCATGTACTCACGCTCGACATTCTAATGCTTCCTCCTTAGCCTTCTCCCCTGACCATGTAATTGCCAAATTCAAGGGGATGTATATATATAGCTTCATACATTTAAAAAGAAAAAACCAAAGAAAAGAAAAACAAAAAATAGTAAAAAGAGCAAGAGCACAAAACAAGAGAAATATCCGTATACAATCAAGAACTAGATTGACCTGTCTAAACCTACTAATGCTATATCTGTGTTTGCAGATATGGCAGATGCCCGATCATCATACACTTCATCCACTCCTACCTTTGGTGAGAGGTATCATCTGTACCTTTCTCAGATATTCCACATGTGCTATCCTGTAATTGAAACTGAATGGGATCATATAGATGTACTAGCCAGAGAGGAAAATGTTGAGGAATTAGAATGGTTAATTCGCCTATTGACCATGACTGACCCCTACTCCGTAGAGGACATATCCCCGATAGCCCAATACTTTCCTTTTCCACAAGATGACTATCCTCGCATGGTTACATTTTTGATGAGTTTATGTGGATGGGAAAATGAAAAGGAAATATCTGACAGTGATGAATGGACGGATGAAACTCATGGCACTACTGAGGTTGACTTTATTTGTTTGGATGATGCGGATAGAGGCTTAGCCTTAGGGCTAGAGCTAGGACTCTACAACATCCTCTTACCGTATCCTCAGTAGTAGTGTGGTGACTGGTAGGTAGGTTAGCGTTTTCAAGTTTTTTCTAGTTTAGATTCCTTAAACAAGTCTTGAAATTTTCACACTGATGTGCCTCTCGAGGTATGTGCTTGTTAGTTGATTGTACAGGTTGAAAAGTTTGAGGTGGGTTTGCTTTCAAGTCCTGAGACTGCCGCAACATTCATCAAAATATATCTCATCAAATTGCAAGCTGTCTCATCAAATCAAGGAGATCTCCAATTACAGGTGTAATTCTTCCATACCCACTCTCTTTCGTTTTTACTGTTCAATCAATTGCATAAACTATAATGCATGACCACATGGAAATTATCAATGTACTACTTAGTTTTTGAAGTTGCTTGCATGCTAGTGTAAATCATTAATGAGCTTAACTTTATTGGAAATATTCCTAGGCAGCATGACGTCTTTAGTTAACCTTGGAATACGATTGTCTTAGGTCTAGGATCAAACCATCTTAATGTTTGACACCTGGCCATGTGTGTGTTGACCTCTAGGACATAGCTATTACCCCTTTGTCGAAAGGATGCAAGACAAATTATAGTTCAGGAGCAAAGATAAAAAAGAAATAGATTTTTTTTCAAAAAAAAGCCTACAATAAATGGCAATACAAGTCTATGATGTGCTTTAATGTTGGCCTATCGCCTTATTGATACTTGGTAGGCGAGGAGTATTCTACTCCAGACCGATGCCTTGGTTGGTAGGGGGTAGCCTTGCCTAAAGTGAGCTAATAGATTCCTGGATAATGCCTTGTGTTAAACATGGTACCAGGATCGATGTTAGTTTTGCCTTAGGAAGGTCGCCATTGTATGTAAAAATTGTCATGTGCATTTAAAAAAAAAAAAAAAAGAAGGCAAAAGGCTCGTGTAACTCTGATGTTTCTTGTGTCCCTAGACGCGTGGTATTAACTTGTTCTTAGAGTAGACACAGTGTGGTCATCTGTTTATTTATTGAGCTTGGTTATTTTCCTTGACTTAGGCCAGTTATAAACCTTGATTAACCTTTGACACCTTGCTAACTCCTGAATTCCTTTCAATAATTTTAAACTCCTATTAATTTGCTACACTAGCTCACTCATGTGACCCTTAAACTAAGTTCTCATAGCAACATCCATTGTGGTCTCACATGCTTGAATTTATACACTTCATATCTTTTGAATTCCAGCATACCTTCACTCTACTTCCCTGTTTTGCAGACGGTCTACCACAACAACCCTCTCGAGCTTACCATACCATAGCTTCCGAGGACGGAATCTACATCAGGAAGGGGGGCATGTTAACCCATGGCGGACATTGAGACGTATTATGTTTTACGTCATTAATTTAAATATTCTGAGTCATGGGCCGGGCTTGTCGGCACCATATGTTAAGGATGAAGGGATTGGGTGATCGTCGATGAGAGGCGCACCTTGGATATCAGTAGGATAAGGGTTAGGGTTGGCCGGCCATGTATGGGCGCCCAAGTGTGAACGGCCAAGTCACCTATATGAGTCAAATGTAACCCTAAAATCCTCATTCTCATGTGTTGTGAATACAAGAGTGCTCTTGCCTTATCTCTTTGGTTTCCTTCTCCTGCGTGTGAGAGAGAGAGAGAGAGAGAGAGAGAGAGTGAGAGAGCGATCGAGCGCACTGTGTAGCGGCACGGCGGCGGCGGTGAGGCGGTAGAGTGGCGACGGCGGCTTCTCCTTCACGGCTGCAACGCGAGAATCCTTCAAGGCGGCAGTTAAGCGGTGAGTGACACACCTTTTGCATTCTGTTTTGAGCTTACCTTCCTGGTTGTATGCTTGCAGCCATTCGTGGCTCGCATACGGTGTTCGGCAAGTCCCCAGCTACGACCTGTGCGGCAAAAGCGCACAAGCGATGAGCTCATCTTCTTCAGTCGAAGTCAAGTCCTTTTAACAATGTATACGGGCCGAGCTTCCTCCCTTGGTCCCGCAATATCCACTTCCTTGACTTCTATCCGGTCATCGTATGATGTGGACAGCCCATCCTCCTTCATCCTTGTTGCCGTCAATAGGATCACTTTCCGTTCACCACCAATAATATAGGTTTTGAAGTGGTTGGGTACTGAGAGCAAGTGTGGTTTGTCCTGATTTTCACTTTGGTTTTAGCCATGATCTTTCTAGCCTCACATTCTGCTTCTGCCAAGGCTTTATTGCATTTTCGTCGGTGCCCAGCTTTTGTAAGCTTGGGTGTTTCTAGCTCTTGAAGAATGACTTTCTCCTTGTGCCTTCCCTCCAACGATATCTTACTTAGCTCCTCACCCCAATCCTTTTAGAACTCATCGTGTACCTTAGTGGCCTCAAGGTATCTCAGCCATTGGGCATCCGTAGGTTTTCTTCGTAATAGGGAATTTCGTTGGGCTATATATCATTTCTACTTTCTCCACCATCTGAGGCGTTATAAGCACTTGTACGGCTTTGTGCTATGGTACCTTCTGTACTCGATGTCTCCTCTTCTGATTCTTCATCAATGGTCTGCCAATTAACCATATAGATAGAGGTCATGGGGATAATTATAAATTCCACATACTGGGTCCCCCTGGTTTGCATCACATCAACGGTGGCCAATACATGCATCCAGTTTTCACTGAAGTCCGAAGGAGGAAGTGATGCATACATTTCCATTTCCTCTTCATCCTTGGGATCTTCCATCGAGGGCTAGCATATCTGTACAGAGGTGGTCCATTCCGTTGTTGTGTGACCGAATCGTTACCAAACAATTGCCCTTCCATGGGGTGTGCTTTCCATGTTCTCAGATCAATCTTTAAGATTTGGGAATCCCTACGTACATACACATGATCTAAGGCCCAATCATGCACCAATTTGTATTCCCTCATGAAGGGTCTCCCCAATATTATGTTATATGAATCAGGTTGGCGCAAGAAGTCCATGACCACAAATGTAATGGTAGCGAAACATAAAGAGTTTGAATTTAACATTCTCCAAAAGCCCAATGGGCCTCGAAGACGTTTTGTCAGCCATTTTAACAATCAGATCTGCTTTTTTTAGATCAGGTTTCCTCCAGTTTTCCCAACATTTTGTGATGATGCTAACCCCCGCCCCACCATCCAGGATAGCCACCAATGCCTAGTACCCATTATGATGAATTGGGATTGTAGCATTTGTGTCGTCGCTTTCATAGTAGCATCCCAGTTGATTAACTGGTATCTTAACGACTCAGGTTTTCCTTGTATGTCTCAAGGTTCTTTCTACTACCAGAGGTGGTAGAACCTCATCTATAGTATCAGCTGGCTTTAGTCCCCGCTTTTACCCATTATTTTACGTCTATCCATAGGGTTGGTGAATTGCGTAACAGTTGCCCTAATGGCATTTGTACTAGCGTGGACACCACAGCCGTGCGAGACTTCCTATGTCTCTGGGTTCTTTGGAGATAGAGGGTTCTTCCCACGTATGTGTCTCATATTCCTCCATAGGGAAGGAATGGATGGACTCCCCCAACCCATTTTCCTCAAACATTCTAGATAGTGTAATTGCTTGGGACTCCTCTTTTGTTTCTTCTGGAATTGGGGTAGGCACGTCCAATTCTCTATTCCTGGTTGGCTCGTTTCATGGATAAACTGTATCCCTGACCCGGTAGGCCCTTAGCTTTGGCTTTATGAAGCCATTAGTACTCTTCAACTAAGGCCCTGGCGTCTTCGAGCTTTCTTATTTCCTCGTTGGCATTGGGGTATTCATCGACCCCCTTAGGAGTTGTTGGTTGCATTCTTTGCTCTTCCTGGTCTGACCCCTTGTGATTGATCCTTTGATCCCCCTCTTCCTTCGATTGGGTGGATTCGGTGTTGATTGTATCTTCTTTGAATCCATCTTGGATTGTGACCCTTGTGTTACCCTTACCCACTTTTTTCACTCTTCTCCTGCGCCAGTTCTGGAAACAGTCGCATCCGCTTGGTCCTTTCCCTTGCCTCCTAATTGAGCTTGAGCTCTTGTTAGGACGTTGAGTGGTGTGATATTCCCAGGCTATACACTAATGGTCCGGATGGTGGCCCGATTGGTAAACCACTTGCATGGTATATGGACAATCCTTGATCAGATGATCAATCCCCATTTAGTACAGGTGAGTACTGGCATGTCATTGGGTGGAGCCGCCACTTGTTAAGGTTGGTATGTAGGAACCATATTCTTGTTTGCGCACTCGACGACTCGATGCGGCCCTCCATAGCCAAAGCATTGTAGCGGTCCTCTTCTCAGGTTTGAGTTCATGTCCTTGCCCTTCCATTGTACCGTGGTTTGAAACGCAAGTACTGGCGTGTTATTCTGTAGGACGTAATATTCCGGCGTGACCTATGCCGTTTCTTCGTAGTACTCTCCGCTAAGTTCTACTTCCCACGCCATATCAACATCTTCTGACGGCTCTTCAATCAATACTTGATTAATTTTAGCTTGTGGTGGTTGTGGTGGTAGAACTGGTGGTGGCTAAGGTGAAGAGTCTTGTACCCGAAACATCCCCCTAGGTAAGTAGGAAGAGTTGGGTTGTCCAGCAATAGAGGTGATCTGTACAAGCGGCGCAAGTAAAGGCAATGGGGCTATAAGTGCTGGTAGCTGTGCAACATTTTGAAATCTTGGATATCTGGACATTGAAGTGTCATGATTTCCTAATTTTACATAGTGGGTACAATAGAGTAATGGCCTTGTTCTTAACTATGGACACTCGGTGGTAGTGTGATTTAATCTACACATAGAGCACCACACCAATTCCCTATGAGGGTAAAGATGATTGTGCCCATGCTCAGATGTTTTCCTTCCCTCTTTTACTTTCAATTTCTCTAATATGGCATTACTGAGCTCATCCACCTGTCATGTTTCCAACTTGCTTGCTTCGAGTTCCAATCTCTTAGTGGCTCGAGACACATTAAGTCGTAGTTGTTGAAGATGTTTTGGCATCTTCCGGCTGCGGCAATTCTAACATATTATCTTCATATTCGATTGCCAATTTGCAATATGCATCAAGAGTAGCAGGTAGGTAATCATGAATTTTGTGGTCTCTAACCCCTCTCCGGAAGCAAGGCAATAACTGATCATCATTTAACCTTTTTTGAAGTTTGCACCTTGAATTTAAGTGCTTAAGACGAGACACATAGTATCTCATCGACTGAATGTCCTTTTGTTTGATATTATGTACTGTGCCACATGGCTCCATCTATCACCACTTCAGGCAAAACTGGGCACAAAAACGTTCTTGAGTCTTGTGAAGTTAACCTTATCCTCAGGCTTGAGGGTTTGGAACCACTGATGAGCTTTTCCTTCCAAGGTCAGTGAAAAGGCATGAATCATTGTCACATCACTGACTAGCCCGCAGGTTTCACATGTGGATTAAACAATCTCTACATGTTGGATAGGATCCCCATCCCCAAAAAGAATTTTCGGACAAGTTTGGAAATGATATGTGGTTTCATCTGGGAGGGTTGGGATTCTAAAGCAGTGCCTAGTTCTCTGACCATCCCCCTCTGTCGCCATATTTAGCAAGTTTGTCCTTGTGGCTACATTAAGGTCCATGGTTGGATATATCCTAGGCCTTTGAGGAATTGCTCCCCCGCTTCCTAGACCTCGTCCCCTTCCTGTATTGGCTGTTCTAGGTATTTCTGCTCCATGGGATGGTCCAGCCGCTGTACCTTGGAGTGACTCTTCATTAATCGCCTCCGTACATCTTTGCAAAATCAGAAGTTCCATGTCTTGTATAAGAACATAGGGTGATTGATTATCTGCTCAATATCCTTTTTGGTGTACAAACAATCCTCTACTTCACCTGCCACTCTTGCTAGGTTACCCTCCTCTTCTATGGTTGTAAACCCTTCCTCCGCTCTGGATTCCTCATTTATGGGTTCCAAGTTTGGAATTTCTCCCTCACTTCTTCCCATAACCAATTCTGGTTCCTTCCCTCGTGATTGGAGTGGGTTAAAACTTCCCGTTTCCTGTTGCTCAGCTCTCGCCCTTCAAGTATCGAGCTCTTGTTTCCTTAAGCTCAATTCTCGAGCTGTCATTCTACTTCCTTGGTGGTGGGGAAGAATATTTGACCCGTCTTGGCCGTACTTTCTATGTCCCGTCTTATTCAGAGGGGTGCCGGTATTCGACAACCTAGAATTCGACGTTTGGATGGACACTTCTTGTCGTCGACCAAGTCCAGCGCTGGTTGACACACCCATGCTGGCAGATTACACTTCTTTGTCTCGTGACTAGTTTGGAGACCAAAAAATACCCGAGCGATATCAATGATACCACTGGACCTGGTTGGGGAGGGTGGTTTCTCCTCTTTCCCAAACCCAGCTTATCTCAGCCCTTCTTCCATGGACTCTTCGTTACTAGTTTTAGCGATGGTTAGGTTTCTTAAAACACTCATGTGTGTGCTTGCGAAATGTCATGATCCCACACTTCTTTTTGATAGGAAGATCCTGGGTGATTCGATGCACTATCGTCAGGTGTAAGATCATCTCCGATGAGTTTTCCAGATCTTAAGTGCATGTATGTACAATTTGATAAGCTACTTATCGACCCAATTTGATTTTGCTTCTGATTCTAACGCTCTATTTTTGAAGCCGTGAAACTGCAGAGAATGGTTCACGGCGTGAAAAGTCAAAAAAAGGTTCACGGTGTGAAAAGTCAAAAAAAGGTTCACGACGTGAACGTTATTCTGCACTTTCATGTGCTGAAAGATTTTTGCCTTTCGGGTTAGATCCCCTCTCTTTGATATAGGCTACCCTCCCATACCGACGTGATTCGCGATGTGAAGTTGCAAAAAATGTTTACAGCGTGAACGTTTTTTTGCAATTTTATGTGGAACTTCCCACGTTGAAAGTTATGATTTTGGGTGCGTAATCCATTTGATCTCAAATTGATTGTGCCACGCCTAAGGAATGGAATGCAAGTTCTTAGCACAATCAATGGTTCCTTATGTTTTTTATTTTTGTGAAGTTTTTAAAAAGAAGAAAAACATAACACCAACCTGCTCATTCACGTTGGAGCCTTCCATGATGTAAATATCAAAATTAACAAGAAAAAACAGTGAAGCTCTATCCTAAGGCCACTCCACTACAAACATACACAACATCACAACCAATTTCTCACACGATTTCTTCCTACCACACACATCTTATCCATTCATTTTCCACACAATGCATTACCAGAATGCAAGGGCAATCATGAATCTTATGCAATGGGAGCTAAAACTCCAAGAGGATGGAAGAAACAAAGGTGTTTCCTTGGCAGCGGTGCCAAAAATATTATGGGCTACTACCACACCTCCAAGAGGGAACTCAACACATTCACCTAAAGGATGAGCAATAGATCATAAGTGTCATAGGGTACTTACCAATGCTTCGAACTTGAGTCCCTTGAGGCCTCCAAGATTGCTTGTTAAGCTCCAAGCTCCACTTGCACGCTGTCACCGTCGTAGAGTCACTCACACCGTCGCATAAGGGGATCACTCTCTCACACAAGCATAAAAGGTGAACAATGCTAGAATGCTCTCTCTCTCCCTCAATCTCTCTCAAGACACAAGGGAGAGCTCTCTATAGCATAAGGGGATCACTCTCTCACACAAGCATGAATCACACAAGCATAAAAGATGAACAATGCTAGAATGCTCTCTCTCTCCCTCAATCTCTCTCAAGACACAAGGGAGAGCTCTCTATAGCACAAAGGGGATTGTGTCCTTTCATTATGAGAAAATGCCTTATATACATTTGGCCCTTATTCACACTTGGGCGCCCAAAACTTACTTACTAGGCCTTGGGTGGCCAATATCTCATAATGTATAACTTCTATAGTGCCGTTTCATGACACTTATTAATGTTCTCAATTGGAGGATCATGTTTGTTAATCCAAAATCGGATTAACACTTGCGAGCATTGAGATGACCTGCCTAGGTGATAGCTTCCGCACTTATATCACTAGCATGGTTGGTGAGATTAAGGTTGATATGCTGCCAGTGGATAATAAGTTATGTGACATCCATATTTGGACTATTAAAATATGGCATAGTTATAGCGCCAGCTCATATAGTTGGGTTTACACTATGACCATTATATATTATAGTAGGAGAGTACTTTTCCTCTTATCTCTTTAGTTTTATGGTTGTAGAGAAGAGAAAAAGATAGAAGAAAAATCAACCATCTATCTCTCTCTCTTGTGTGTGTGTGTGTGTGTGTGTGTGTGTGTGTGTGTGTATGTGTGTGTTTTCTTGCAAGGAACTTAAGCTTTCCCTCTCCCTGCATTCTCTTTAATATGCAGTGGGGGATTTGAAAACATGTCCTACAGATCATCCAATCAATCAAGTCAATGGGTAATAATCCTTCAGGAGGCTGGGGAAGCCTGATACACTTGCCTGGAGTAAATCCTAGATTTGTATGTGTGCAAGGTAGCTTTCTATGATCTTGTAGACCAATGAAGAGGATGTGAGGGAAGAAATTGTCAAAGTTAAGTCCTGGAGATGCACCTTTGAAAATAGGCAAGGGATGATGGCCTCGGTCGGGATGACGGACCAATTGCCATGGAGTACTCCTAGAAGGGACAATGGCAATGATCGGGGATGACAAAGTAATTGCCATGGAGTCCTCTTGGAAGGTGAAGACCGGAAGTGGCTACTCTTGCCGATGAAGTATAAAAGCCTATGAGGATGATGAAAGGGGAGGAGGAGCGAAAAAAAGGAAAAAGGGGGAAAGAGGCGTTGGAAACTAAGGGAGGGCATGGCATTGGCAACTTGGGAGGATGAAAAGACGACAAGGGGGAAAAACGGAGCAGCTGGGATGAGCAAAAGGTGGGAGAGGAAGGAGGAGGCGAGATGCACGTGGAGCAGCTAGAAGGAATGGAGGGCGGCGCAAAAAGATGGCAGAAGCAAAGATGGAGGGAGGAGGCATGGGGCGAGGGGGGATAGACGAAAAGAAGGAGAAAGGAGGGGGGGGCTGTGCACAGTAGGGAGGCAACATCGGGATCAAAAAAGGCAAGGGAAGAGAAAGGGTGATAAGAGGGGAGGGGGTGGTAATGACAATGGCAATGGCAAGATGAAGGGCGAAGTGAGCACAATTAGAGGGGGGTGAAGAAGCAAGTGTGAGAGGCAGGCACACAATGGGGGGGTGGAACTCCAACTTGTGAAAGGGGAATGCTCTTTTCACCATCCTCTTGGTTTGTAGACAATTTAAAACCAAAAGAATTTTGCTTGGATTTTCCCCTTCCCCTTCAAATTTGTTTGGATTTCCCCCTTCCCATTCAAATTGTTTTGATTGAAATTAGAGCTTCCCTGAAGTGAGTAGGTAGGAATTTACTCAAAAATATCATACGAACAAGGTTTATTTTTGCAAGTTGTCCCCCCATAAAAATGCCTTTGTTAAAGACGGGCACTTTTTTTTCCTATGCCCTTCTAAATAAAGTCTCTCTTAAAAATGCATTTTAGATTTTTTTTCCAACCTTCAAAGTTTACATTATTCACTTACATGAATGGAAATTTCAGAAAGTTTGTCCATTAATATGTATTTCATGAAAATTAGACAAAAAAATAAAATATGTATTTCTCATACTATGATGGATAAAGAAAAAAATAAGTTTCAATAAGCACCTAACAATAAACATGATTTCAAACTTATTGGCTAAAGAGAAGGACTATATGATTTTAAAAAATAAGCATCTAACAATAACTTATTAGCTAAGTTTCAATAAGCATCTTACAATAAACATGATTTCAAACTTATAGGCTAAAGAGAAGGACTATATGATCTACACTTGGATATGCAAAGCTTTATTTCCACAATATATTTCAAGATTCTTATGACAGTAAGATAGAGTTGCAATAAAATATAGTTAAATCTCGTTTCTACATAATCATGACCTCAAAATTATGATGGCTTTTCAAATCATCTCACACATAGCTTTATCTCCAAAATATATCTTCAAAACTCTTTGAAGATAGAGTACCAAAAAAGTATAACCACATTTAGTTTCTAAGTAGTCATGACCCCGAGATGACGATGGCTCCATCAGGTTTTTGGAGCCATTATAAGAAAGGAACATAACCATATTCATCAATACTTCCAAGATTAAACGATTTCTCTCTTCACATTTTGATCCGGTTCATCTTTGAAAACCCCCTCTCTCAATCCATTGTGCTTGGCAACAATGAGTAGGCACGTATGTCAAAGCTTCTTCATTTCACCATAGGTTTGATCCCACTCTTCATCATGTGACCAACGAATCCTCATTTTTGGGCGTGCTCACTCCAACTTGATCACAAAGTCTTCATATCGTATCTCACATGCTTTCACATTCACTAAGTTTGTAAACTTTTCCAACAACAAAACATGCATCCATATCTTACCCATGCCAAAACAAGATTTGTGATCTTGTGGTGGATAGTCCTTTGGAATAAAGACTTTTGCTGCCTCAAAGAGCTTCAAATTTGAAAATCAAACACTTAGGCACGAGACAACTCTACCAACAAATTGCCTACCCACTACTATGAAACTTTCCCAAGAGTTTTCCCTCCACATTGGTTAGATTATTAATTTCCTCATTCCAAACATCAATGATGGATTCCATTGAAGACACACCGCATGTTGCTATCTGTGAGGTGGAATCCAAGGTTTATTCATGCATGCATTTTGCCTAGGGCATATAACAACCTTTGGGGGTTGAACACACGTGGAAGCTTCGATGAAGGAGGTGGACCATTGGAGACGCATGATAACAATGTGTGGCTTGCCAAAGGGGGTGTAGAACCAGTTGTCAATGCATTGGAGGCCACATATGGATTTCAAAAAGACGTGTAAACGAATTTATGGCCCACAAGCTGCCCACTAGAGGCATTACACTTACCTGTGTCTTTTGAATGGGGTTGCAAAGCTTGCAACGTGCAAGACCAAGTCAAATGTACGATGAAACTTCAATTTTAACTAGCCTTGGTTGATCGAGAGGATTGCAAGACCCAAAATAAAATAGAATGATGTAATGCTAATAATAACAAGCATGATTTTATATTTATTGATATAAATTTTTTAAAAAATAATCTTAAAAATCTCCCCTTTAATTAAAAGGCCCTTTTTTTTGTCTTTCTTTGTTGAGAAGGGCTATTTTTAAAAAATTTAACCTTCTATTAAAGGTTTAAAATTTTTCTTCAATTCTCTTTAAGGCCATAGAAGTTAGAAGGGTACAACAACTTGCAAAAATAAACACTACAAGGTACGAATCAGGTAATAAAAAACCTAGAATATGTTGCCAAATATTGTTTTTGTCATCCCCATTAATTAAATACATTAGGAGCATATTTTGCATACTGCTTTATTTCTATTCGGTGACTATGGTTGAAGTCCACTTATGTAAGGTTAGTGGCTTCGACATATGTGAAGGGAAGGATTTTTTTTCCCTATTTGGGGATGAGCTCTAGCCAATGGGCTATTTACACATCGTCGTCATCATGATCATGGCCAACCTTTGCATCTTCTCTTCTCGTCATGCTCCGTCTTCTTTGCCATGCTTACTCTCTGAGGAGTATATACCGCCTTGGAGAAGCATCCCGAAGAATTCTCCTCTTGCTCCTTTTCCTACATGGTTGTTTTTATTGAGATCGCATTCCATTCTTATTCCATTGCCTTGGAGAAGCATCTGATCGTGATTATCGTTGTCTTGCTCCTGTTGCATGGCCGTCGACTTTCGTTTGGAATCCTCTAGATATGGGCTAATTGTGCATCTTGCCTTGTGGATTTCGCTATGGAATTTTCAACGTGTGCTTGATGATGTGGAGATGAATTGCTTGTGCACATTGGCTTGCCTATTTTGGTATGGATTTTTATGTGCATGGTTTTCTTTTGGGCTCTTCTCTTCAATTCTCTGTTTATGATGTGGTTTGTTTTCGTGCATGCAGGTGTATCCTCGAGTGTCGGTGCCTTTTTGTTGTGTTGTTACGTCTGGCAGCTGTTCGTTTCAGGAGCATTTTATATGAAAGTGGCGATGGTTGGTTTACATGTTGTTTTCGCCATGTCTAAGCCATCTCCTTCTATAGGTCGATGCCAGCTTAAACATAGAAGAGCCAAGCCTGTTCCTGCATGTGTGGTTGTGTTAGCAGTTGGTTCACCTCCGTTGCCCACGTCACCTTAGAGAGCTTCTGTGAGGTGACGTGGGCACGTCACCTCACAAAGCTCCTGTGAGTGGTGTTGCATCGATGCTTGTAAGTGTTGTCGCTGTGTGTTGTACAAGCGCCATATCTAAATCTAACAAGGAGAATATCCCTCCTCGCATCCTGACGCCTCCAGAAGGTCTGACTGGTTTGGAGAATTTGAAGGGAGTTAAACATAGAGCTCGTTCTTCAAGTATTATGCGACATATGTACTGTTGTATGTTGTGTTTATAGAATCTTGTTGTTGTGTATGTGAATTGATATTTTCCAATTGCAGGGAGCTATGAGACCTCCTACGCTACAACGAAGAGGAAGAAAGTAGACGATCTCTCCATTTTATCTCTTGCTCGTGCAGCTATGTGTCCTAAGTTTCTAACTAAGAGTAATTTGAAGATACTGGAGGTATCTATCACGATTGGGATTGGCAACGACGATGTGGATATGTCTTTGTAGGATTGCCTTGTGGAGTTGCACACAAGCATTGTTTTCCTTGGAAAGAGGTGGAACACTTCACCATTTGCACTTTCAAATGGTTGCTCATATACTCTCTACATCCATCATCGCAGTTGGAAAATCTATGAATCAATACTTGATATGGAATGTCGACAAACCGCCAAGGGCTATTGTGATTTGCCACGCACTACGTCAAATTAAAATGCACACATTTGAGGGCATGGTGGGGTACTGTATGAAGGATTTGCATGATTCCATGG
This sequence comes from Cibotium barometz, assembly GCF_041138505.1. NCBI lineage: Eukaryota > Viridiplantae > Streptophyta > Polypodiopsida > Cyatheales > Cibotiaceae > Cibotium > Cibotium barometz. The sequence continues at coordinate 24,840,583 of NC_141062.1, read as the reverse complement.
GCGTAATGTTTATGCAGAGGAGATGTCTAGAGGTAGAACTTTGTATGCACAATTTGGTCAGGGTGACCTCAAGAACCGAGTGTGTCTAACCCCAGTCAATGTATTTGAGCGGGCTTTCGTGTACACGAAGAATTATATCCTCAACAAGTGGTTAATAACAGTTGGAGTTACCCTACTCAAAATGATGAGAAGCGGGAAGTACTTTCCCAGTGCACAGTCGATAATTCCAAAATCCAGTAACGGCGTGGATTCGAGTAGAGCTCGTGCTGCTTGGAAATGTCTGAAGACTCCAGAGTTTGCTGACATCTTCGACATAAGAAAAGTGTTCTTTGAAGATCGCTATATAGAAGGTGAACCTGTAAGGTACTTTCTGAGGACGTTTGAAGAGAAACACGAAGAGCTAGAGCAAGAAGAGGCTTTGTTCAACGAGCAAAATGATGAACTTGGAAGCACTCAGAAAGGTGACCATGCTAATCCAATACTGGTTGAAGAAAGCCCACTTGATGTGGATCCAAATGCCCTACATAAACTCGTCTAAGGAGAAAGCTCCAGAGCAGTCAACAAAGGAGATGATGTCATAAGTGTGCCTCCACGACACGATCTTAGTAAGGAGGCCTTCATGCAGTCATGGTTGGATGCAACTTGTCATGTACATACAGTGAGGTTTCCTAATAAGAGTATGCGCAAAGATGTCTTCCACGTTTGCGTGGAAGACAATGTTGTAAATAAATAATATATAAGAATGAAATATATTTGTTTTTTGTTGACGTTCAAGATTTATGACTCGATCGCCTTAGCTATAGGTAAAGGTATGGGCATTGCTAAGTCAACGAAATGTGAATAGGGGCAATAAAATGTGAACAGGGGCATTGATAACTCAACGAAATAGAACATAAAATGCACAGCCCAGCAATAAATTTCCCACCTTGCCACCTTTGATTTTGGTCGGTACCAAAAGCATCTACCAAGTACTCAGCATGGCGATGGCCAATGCCGGGAACTTAGATTCTGATGTTACCGCTCTGCAGTGCCTGCTCGACACCTTCCCCTCTGTGCCGCTTGAATTGATCGCCTCCGCGTTCACTCAAGCCAACGGCGATCCCGATCTCGCTGTAGAAATCATTACCTTCTCCGTGAACGGCATCGCCATTCCTGAGAGCAAGACTTCTTGCAAAAAACCGTTGGGCAAGCTTCCCCAGCGCTCACATGGCAATGTCTCTGCTAGTTCATCCATCCCGGCGCATGGCAACGAGGGTTTTGATGAACCATCAGGTCTACATGGCATCAAGGGCTTTAATGAAGCATCCCGGATACATGACAACAGGGCTTCAAATGAAGCATTCGGGCTACATGAAAACAGGAATTTGAACAAAGCATCAAGTGTACATGCCGGCAGGGCTGTGGATGGAGCATCACATGCACATGGTAATGAAGCATTACGCATACATGGCTGTGAAGCATCATCTGTACCTGGCACGAGGATTTTGGATGTAACATCTCATGTACATGGCAACGGAGTGTCATATGTATATGGCCACGAAGCTTCACATGTATATGGCAATGAAGCATCATCTGTACCTGGCCACAAGGGGTTTAATGCAATATCCTATGGCTGCTTGCTACCTCGCCCCAGAGGACCTTGCCCTCCCACGCTTGAAGAGTATTTTCCACCTCCTCCTGAAAAGAAGGCTTGGCTAGAGCCTCTAGCAGAACACTTGCAAAAGAATGTTTCTATACAAAACCAGCGAAACACCTCTTGTTGGAATGAACTTCAGCAGATTGATTCCTCTGATGAGTTCCCATGCCTACAAAAAAGAGAGAGCAATCGCAATTCAGCACAGCTGCAGCCATTGCGATCCAGCTTCCGCAGCTCTAAAAGAATCTCTGCTGCTTCTGGACTTGTTTCCAACGCTCGTAATCGGAACTATGAGGATCCCTCAATTAAAGCTTCACCTGCAGGGGAAGAAGGCGCAGAAAATCATTTCAAGTGGCAGGAAACAACAGGTGAAGAGAAATCTATGTGGCCTACAGAAACTGAAGCATTTCTTCTTTCAATGCTGGGAGACGGATTTGATCTTGGAATTGAAGCTGTGAGGGATGTGTTAGGTATGAACATCACCATTTTTGCTGGTTCAAAAGAGTTGCTTTGTTGTATGCCATTCATAGTTGTCAAAACTTGGTGTTGGCAAGGTCCCAACCCCGCTCTCACGTTTTTGCATGGGAGGAGCCGTTGCCAACCCTGTTGAGCTGTTTGCATCCCAACTTGGCAGCCAACCCTTTTCCACATAACGTTGGAAAATGTTGGTTGTTAAGTTGGGAAAGGCCACATTGTTTAGAATGCCATCATCACATTAAGCTTCACCTTAAAAGAAATGTCCTTTGTGAGAATTGCCTTGCAGCCAAACCATCGCCATTGTGGTCCATCTTCTACCAAATACTCCTTTTACTGCAACCTTGCACATTCATCAAGTCAATCTGTGTGCATGTTAAGCAACTTACTCTATGACATGGCATTGGGATCTGTTTGGTAATCATTTTTTTTCTGTTTTCAAAATGTTTCGAGGGTTGCTGTTTTCATTCCGTCGGGTGGTTTTGACAACTATGATGACATTGCTGTCATCCTCTCTCTGTTTTGTAAGAGTCACTTTGTCAAGAGTATGTTAACATTACTACCCGGTGTTTCAAAAGCATACTTTGTATTGCTCATCTTTTGCTATGCACTTTGTTACACAATTAGGTGAGGAAACAACCATGCTAGTTAGGTGAAGCTGGGCAGGATGGGACAACAAGGCACAAAAGAGCAAATGGAAGTCAAGGAAGCCAGCAGGTAAGAAAGGAGTTGCGAAGGAAGAGGGTGGGGGGGAAGGGACAGAACTGGTGAAGAGGTCCAAGGCAGGCTTTCAAATTTATTGTGATTTGTATTCTTTGATTAAGCAAATCAATAACTTAGAACAAGCCCAGGAAAGACCACAGGCCCTCCATTTCTATTTTGATGTTGTTGGCACATGAGGTCATGGTATCAAATGGTGTTGGCTATTTTGTGTGCATTTTGTTGGATGTGTAATTTCATGCATGCCTTAGTGTTTTGTGTTTTGTGTGCATGCATGTTTTGAAGTTTGAGATCAAATGAGGTTGTGTGTGTGTTTTGGGGAGGGAGGGGGGAGTTGCAACTACCTATTATGTAACTTGTGTTCCTTTGCTTTGTGTCTGCTTCTAGTATCCAATCGATTTCTGCCTTTTGTTTCTCCTCTCTGTACATCTCCTTCTCCATGTGTGAGTGAGTGTGTGTGTGTGTGTGTGTGTGAGAGAGAGAGAGAGAGAGAGAGAGAGAGAGAGAGAGAGAGAGAGAGATGAAATGATATATTAACGTCGTCTTCAGAAGGCCAAAATGACCTATGAGACTAAAAAGGTTACAACAATTGGTGGATCTGATACAATGTCTGTGTAAGAAAAGCTAAAAACAACTAAAACTGAAACAACTATGAGGAAAAGTAAGGTACTAGGATCTCTGCAATCATGGCGGCTGTTTATGAAAGAAAAAGGAATCAAGAAACGAAGAAACGACATTTCGAAGTCACCAGTTTACGGGTGCTCCATAACAATGAAGATACTCAATTCGTTTATGATGTGCTGCATAATGAGTTTGAACATATTCAGAGAACTTGGGATAAGCCTGTACCTACTTTCAAATACAAACTCAAGCTTCCTTGTGTGGTCTCGCCAATCAAAAAATATTTGCAAAATGCAATCATAGTGTTCTTTCCGGGTAGGATGCCCACGTCAAGTGATGTTGCACAATGGCTTCAGTCTTTACTGGGTGACAATTATGTGGAGGGAGTGTATTATGCAAATAAAGGATTTTATGAAGTGCTGCTAACTGAAAATCAATATAAGCTGCAGATGCTGGAAAAATCGCCATTGTACTTTGGAAATCAAATGGTGCATATCTTACCGTGGACGCCCACGAAAGATTATCAAGGACTCATCGAACATAGATGCCTAGTATGGGTGGAAGTAGTCAATTTTTCCAATTACATGCGAGAGGATTTGCTAGGGCTTGCTGCTTCTCTTGGTACAATCGTATGCCCACCTCGTCCTTTGGGTAATAGGAACAGGTTTTGTATACTTTGGGACACGACTCAACCCACACCCTTGTCCATTGCAGTGGAAGTAGAGGAGGTCCATATGGGTGAAGCTTATTATGAGTTGAAATAGGGTGTATTTGCCGGTGCATGTTACACGTGTGGTAAATTTGGTCATATGGCCACTCAATGTCCCACTGTGTTGCATCCTCCACCGCTTGATGCGGTCTCACAATCAACATCAAATGTCAATGTGAAAGTTCAAACACCTCCTGTAGAGCAGGCAAGCAAACGGATAAGGCAAAAAAAATAGCCTCATCTCTAGAAAATGCAAATGTATTGTATTCACAAGTTGTGCAAAAATAAAAGGGAAAAGAAAAATTGGCAAATGATGGCGGGCAAACACCTAATAAACCAGTGGTGCAGCGTAGGCAACTATTGCCAACATGAAACTGGCCCTGGATGCTTCCTTCTCGCACATGGTTGCATCAAATTTGCAAAATAATATTGTGGGCAAGAAGTGGGAACAAATGGTGGAGTTGCATAGAACACAAACTCTTATGGAAGTGCTAATGCAGGCACATGAAGATGAAATGCAAGAAGATATGTTGCACAATGATAATGGGGAACACATGCCAATGGCAGATGCCTGAGCAGGCCGTGTCATCTACTTCCTTGTACATATTTCTCATGGTAGTCCCTCTTAAATGTTTTACGTATAATGTCAATGGTCTCTGTGATGCAAATAAATGGAGGCGTTTTTGGTGCTATGTAAATATGATGAAACCAGATATAATTTGCTTGCAAGAACATAATCAGAATGAGCTCGTAGGGCAAGTAGGTTACTTTGCTGGTTATGGCATCTTTTATGTAGGCTTGGGTGCATATTCAGGAGTTGCCATGTTGGTTAGACATGAGTTACAACCGGTTTTAGCGCATTATGACCCGGATGGTCGTTGGTTGGTGGTTCAATGCCTGATTAATGCTGAGATTATGAGTTTGCAGCTCTTTATGCGCCAACTGCTTCAGCTAAAAGAGAAACGTTATGGGCGGAGATTTGTGATTACCCTTGGCTGCATAATACTTTCTTGTGTGGGGATTTTAACAATGCTCCTCAGTAAGGGGATAACTCATCTGGTCATTCGCATATGTTAGCTTCTGAGAGGTTCTGTTGGAATGCAATGATAAATACTTTACAGGCTGTTGATTTGTGGACTCAAATGTGCCCTAGGGTGTCTGGCTTCACTTTCCACCACGACTTTTTCTCAATATGGAGCCTGCCTAGATAGATGATATTTATTACATGCAGATCAATATGATGATTTTATATGTAAAATTTGGGCGGATCACTCACAAGTGTGGTCTGATCATGTATCATTGTGGATGGGGCTATACTTTGGACTGCAATCGGATGGTCGCCCTTTATACCGCCGTTGTCCGCTTCTCAATAATCGTTACCTCTCGCATGATATTTTCCATAATTTGGTCAAAGAGGTCATTTCTCTGCTAAAATTGCAAATGCTAGAAAGTACAGATGTGGCTTGGTATCGTTTTGTTCAGAGGATCCAACTCATCATTAGAGACTATGGTCACTGGTATATGCATAAAGAAAAACAAAGAGTCCATAATGCCAAAGCAACTTGTCAAGCGTCAAGCTCTGGCAGAGCTTGCTTACCTCAGGAATCTTTCGGTGTCTGTAGAGGATGATTTATACAATGCAAAACATGTTCTTGTTGAAAATGACAGACGTAAGCTAGAAAAATGGCAAGTCAAACAGGCAATGGCCATTTAAAGATAAGGGATGCTCTTCAAAGGATTTCTTCAAGAGCTTACATTGTGAACGTCAAAAGTCACCATTAAACGTGTCAAGACCTCGACGCAAACCTGGACATGTTCTAAACAACAATTGGCTGATGAGTGTGTCCCATTATGCGCATGTCTTTGCTACTACAAATCATGCTAATACGCAAGTTCAGGCAGCAAGGAATCAGTTGCTCTCTCATCTTTCATGCATACTATCCCAGGAAGAGGCAATCTCTATGAAACAATGCTTCATGGAGGAAGAATTGCAAGAGGCAATAAAATAACCGGGCACTTGGAAATCTCCAGGTTGGGATAATATAACTGTGGAATTCTTTTTGTACTTCTGGGATGATCTCAAACATGTGTTGCTTTTCATGATAAATGATGCTTGGTGTACTTGGAAAATGCCCCAATCATGGAAAGAAGGGCTTGTAAAACTTCTCCCAAAAAAAAGCCTGTGTGAGACCTTGGCTGAGTGGCGGCCAATAACTCTAATGCCCGTAATATATAAATTGGTTGCCAAAATGTTGGTCAACAGGCTAAAAGAGGTACTTTATGGAAAGCTTACATGAGGCCCAATATGGTTTTGTCCCGCGTAGACATATAACAGATAACATTGCAAATGCCTACATTGGGGTTGAATATGCAAAATATACAAAACAAGATGTGCTTATTTTGCAAGTGGACATAGAGAAGGTCTTTGACACAGTGCAATGGGATTTTATTGTGGCGACCATGTGCAAAATAGGCTTTGGAATTAAGATGTCCAATCTTGTGCATTAGTTGTATCTATCAAGGCAGTGAGGCATCATGTATTCTTGATGGTGAACTCTCTGACTTGTGGTCTTTGGGCAAGTTTGAGCGTCAAGGATGCCCTTTGAGTGCCTTACTATACGCCATAGCAACTCATCCTCTGCTTCTATATATGGATCATCTTACTGTGCAAGGTGCACTTCGTGGTCTTCAATTGCAAGCTTGCAAGCATTTTGTGGCACAGGCTTATGGAGATGATTCCTTCTTCATGCCACGAGATCTCCGCATTGTGATGGATGCCTTGGATCTATTTGGTACAGCTGCAGATATCTGAATTAATTTTCGAAAATCCAAGCTTATCCCTCTCAAGCCACAAGCTTGGCACGATGTATTGTGGCCAGTGGCTCTTGTTCCCTCCAATCAGCTGGTTAGACAATTGGGTTACCCACTTGCATGGCACACGTCGTTCAAACTCCAGCCTGATTGAGTTTTGCAAAGAATAAATGCCAAATTGCAGCACTGGAAGTTGGCCACATGGCCCTTACATGTTAGACTCCGTATAGTGCAGTCCATTCTGATTGCATATATAGTATATACAGTGGAGTATATGGAAAAATGGTTTGCCACTGAAGACTGTTCCTTTGGAGATGCATTGTGGGACATCTGCCTGTTGGTGTATTTTTGGAATAGAGGCACATTGCTATGGCAAGATGTCATCGTTGCATGCTACGTGATGGGATATTGCCTCGTTTGTTATGGTATTGTGATTTCTCTCGTGCCCTATTGGACAGACTCTCAGGGCTTCTTCGTACCCGATTCTAGGAGCTCATTTTGGGAAGACATTCTGGCTTTTTGGTCGGATTCCACAACGATATACCAACTTTGGGATTGTAACTTGTGTACTAAGCTATAGGTGCCTATGTCAAGCCACCCCACAAAAACTTCAACTTATCTGGCAAATAGTGATATGAACTTCTATCCAGATTGGAAGGCTCCATTTTTGGATCTAGAAATGGCTGGGACTGCTTATTGCGAGAGGGTTTCTCCTTAGTAGGGGGAGGATCTTTGATCTTGAGTTTGGCATGGAAGCAGTTCAGGAGCACCCAACCAAGTTTCAGTTGCAAGAAACCAGATGTTCCTTCTTTGCGAAAAGCACATTGAGGTTTGCTTGATACTTTATTGGCTGAACTAATGATCTATTGACAAATTGATATGCCACAATAGGGAATGGTGGTGAAGAGGATTGTGCAGATATTTACACCAAGGATCTTTTTTTTTTTTTCCCGGGAAAAAGATCCTTTAATTAGTTAAAGAAAAAACAGCCACAAAGGGCTAAGTACAACCACGAAGGAACTCGCCTCATATAAGGGTGGGAAAACAAGTGATCACTAGGGGGGGAGATGCTTCTCCTCCGGTTGGCCGCTCTATGAGGAGAAGGCTAAATCCTACATTTTAGAGCTTTTTTGGTTTACAAAAATTTAAAGTAAAACTGTTATCAACTGTGTAGGTTCTTTATTGATCAAAATACACATGCTGTCGGCAATCGATGCCTTGGATTGATTTGTTGCTATTATGGTTTCTTTAACTTCTCCGAAGGTGTCATCTTGCTACAAGGACCATAAATTGCTTGTCGGTTCCATAAAGAAAAGAATTGACATGCCCTTTGGGGTTTGGAGCATTGCATGCTTGTATGAGTGACTTATGTTGGATTGAAAGGTAACCTTTGAAGCCAATTTCTTTGCAGGTCATTACGAGGGAGATGTGGAAAAGGTATGTGAATGAGCTCAAACAAAGCAAACATTTTATACTGCATTTTGTAGCATTAACAGTCTGTTATTGTTGCAGTCCATGGAGGTCTTACTACAAATGGGCTCATCATCAATAAGCAGTCATTATGCCCTGGAGAGTGTATCAGAGTCCAGAATAGTTGATGCCAAAGACTCAAATCTATCTCAGGTATCATCCCAGCCACAACATCCTCACCCCCACCCCCCCTCCCACGAAGCCCCTCCCCGCCCCTCCCCGCCCCGTCCAACCCTGCTCCTTCCTCCCTCATTTCAGCATTTGAAGCATTCACTTCTCAGCAGCATTTGCAAGCAGTTTCAGTCCCAACAATGCATCTACATTTTATAGATCAAATCGACTTTATATATACAACACACAACACTGTGTATTATGACGTCAACCGCTTTGTCCCCTTTGTTCAGTCCACTGGCAAGCAAAGGTAGGCCATGTGCGAGTCCAAGCATTGGCCAGGATACATGAGGTCTGAAGGCATTGCCAGCAGGTTTATGCTAATTCTCTCTATCCAAAGCAGTCCAGTTGCTCGACCAGCCACAGGGCATGTGTGCCTGTGTGTTCTCCCCAGGGCTGGAGACAAGACAAAAGTGCAAAATAATCCTGCAGCACAAAAGGGAAGGAAAGACACTCCTGACACTCATGAATGCAGTCTGTCAGCCTCTTTCAACCTGGAGGGCAGTAACTATTTATCGAAGGTTCGAGTTCCATGGATGGCTTCTATGCATTGAGCCCTCTAAATTTCTTTTTTTATTAAACTTTCCCCTCCCTGCCCCCTCCTTTCTTCACTTCAAGCCTTCACCTCTCAGCAGCATTTATACAACGTACAACACAGTGTGTATTATGGTGTCAACCGCTTTGGCCCTTTCATTCAGTTCACCGGCAAGCAAAGGAAGGCCATGTGTGAGTCTAAGGATTGGCCAGGATACATGAGGTCTGAAGGCATTTGCAAGCTAGTTCACGCTGATTCTCTCTATCCAAAGCAGTCCTATTGCTCGACCAACTAGGGGAAATGTGTCTGTGTGTTCTCCCCTTAGTGCTGGCCGCCATCATGACGGAGTCTGCCCTTCACGTCCCGAGAACTGATAAAAACTCAGTATGGCGGTTTATCTGTGATATTTGTCTTTATGCATGAACCTGCACCTATTCTTGGGCACTGATGATGTGAGTGGGGATTTCATATTACGTAGTCTATATGGAGTTGATGTTTTGAAACTTTGTGAGTAGGTAGACTCTCATCATGGAGTCAAGATCATACTTTACTGTGAAGTTTGGGAAATAACCTGAACTTTCCATTGGTAATTTTTTTCCTGACTAGCTTTAGGCCCAAGACCCTCCCGTAGTTACCATTTTTCACCACCCGTAGGCGCTTTTTATCCGTCCGTAGGCGGCATCGCTGTCGAGGAAGCACCTTGTGGGGTTTTGAATCGAGGACCTCCTCGTCCTAGGCAAACACCTTTACCACTTGGGCTATCACCTTTTTGGCTTTCCATTGGTATTTATATACATTTTCCTACAAAAAGTGCAATTATATAGAGTAATTATTTGGAAAAGTAGCATGTCACTTGGGCAAGTTGAGCATTATTTTACCAATACAGAAATGGCCATTTATTTGTTCAGCATAAACTTGCAGAAAAGGGATTGAAATGGACATTATGGAAAGTTAGCTTTGTTAGAAAATGTTTTACCAAGTATACGTGTGACTCTTGGATTATTCTATGAGAAGACCATGAAGGTCTCACATGGAGACGAAACAAAAGTGCCAAATAATCCCTGTAGCACAAAATGGGAGGGAGGGCACTCCTGACACTCATGAATGCAGTCTGTCAGCATCTTTCAACCTGGAGAGCAGTAACTATTTATGGAAGGTTTGAGTTCCATCATTGGCTTCTATGCATTGAGCCCTCCAAATTTTCTTTTGCTTAAACTTCAAATAATCTTGCAAAACAGAGTTTAGTTTGAAGCAAGAATGGAAGACCTAAGCCAAAGTTGTGGTATGATTTATACCGCAAGAAAAGACAGAGACCACATTTGGTGGGGGTGACCAGACGATTTGCTTCATACAGAGGATCAGAGATATGCCATCAGATCGACTCTCACATAGAGCTTTTGAGGCATCCAGGCAGCTCGCAGAGAGTGGAGATAGAAGATCATGGTATTCACAGATGATACAGTGGCTCACTCAGCATGGTCTTGACATAGGTCACCTGCCACCTTTCCAGTATGATATACATGCACCACACATCCAGCTTTCTCACAGTGAGAGGAACAGAGTCCTTCGGTAGGATTTATGGCAGCGATACACTCAAGAGACTTGGATTATGCCCAGTCAGCCTCTACCGCCGAAGATGCTATACTACAGAGATCAGTTTATGCGTATCTCAGCGGATGGATTCATACAGAGACCTGGATACATGGATGTGTACATGCCTCACAGTGCCCGAGTGGTGATTGGCCAGCTCAAAGTGTCATCATAGCAGCTTGAGATTGAGGCAGGTAGGGCAGCACGGATCCCTAGAGCAGACTATGGGCTGCCTCCCAAGCCATAGAAAAATGGGAAAAAATAAGGGAAAAATGCGGGGAGTGAGGAAAAATGATAAAACATTTCATAAGGGCGGGCACACCCACAACAAAGGCCCTGGTGTATAAAACTGGACAGGAGATGACTTCTAACAACCCCACTCAGCTCTTGACTGTGAAACCAACCACTGGGAGCTGGGGTGCCGCCTGAGCAAATCCTGAGAGAGCGACTTCGTGAAGAGGTCCACCGTACTGTCCTCCGTCGAACAGAACTCCATCAGCAACGATCTGTTCACGAACAAAGTGCCTCTGGATGACCATGGGTTCCTCCAGTGGAAGCCCAAACCTGCAATGCAACCTCTGCATCCTCACCACCTCACAAGCAGCATCACAAGCAGCCCGGTACTCTGCCTTTGTCTGCGACAAGGCAAAAGATGATTGCCTCTTACTGCTCCGGAAAACTGCTCCTGGGCCTGAAGTAGATCTCCTCGTGTCCGGATCTCCTCCCCAAACCGAGTCACTCCAAGCGTGGAGTCGGACTCCATCCAACAACTCCATCCAACAACCCCCCTCCTGTGTAAAAGAGTCCATGATCCTTCACATGCCGCAGAAACCACAGGAAACACAATCCTGCCTCCCAAAGAGTCATCCGCAACCATGAGCTCAACTGCCTCATCAGGAAGCTCCCGTCCAATCTGGTGTCCATCAACGAGATCAATGAACCATCCTGCTTCTGAGTCAAAGAGGCATCACACTGCTCACAAGGATCAACACCTGTTACGGTGCAAAAACAAGTCCTGGAAACCTCCTGAAGACCACGCAAGGCCTTCTGAAACCTGTCAACCACCCCCTCTGAATCTGGAACCACAAAACCTGGAGAAACCACCTCCTTCTGCAAGTAATCAGCTGCCACTTGCCTGGCTTTCCGAAAGGTCCCCGTGGAAAGAACATCCTCATCTACTGGAGGTTCTTTGTCCCGAACACGATGAGACATCAGAGCATAAGTGACCTGTTCAGTTTCCTCTGACTCTCGAACGCAAGAACCACCAACATCAGTACTGGAAAGTTCTTGCCAACTGCTGCCATCTACTGGTAAGCTATCCACCATCTGGTCCCGGAAATCCTGTACCTGCAGCGTATCCACACTTAAGTGGCCATTACCAGACTGCCACTCATCACAAACCGGAGGACCTAGGAGAGAGTGCTGAAAGCTTGTAAACTCCATTCTCCACTCCACCTTCCCAAACCACTTGGCCTGTTGCTTTGTCCCGGGGAGCAACAAAATGCTCATCAAACTCCACCCGTACGCCAGTCTTGCAAACCTGATGCACTGACAACAGATGAAAACCAAGTGCCGGAACATACAATACCTGGGAGGAATGCTTCCCCCCTCTGCCATCGGGAACTATCTCCATCTTGCCCTCACTGTGAACTGGGATAGTGGACGTATCGCCAGTAAGAATATGACCAGAAAGCCTGCAGAGATCCTGTAAACCGGAATGGGAAGGAGTCATGTGCCTGGAAGCACCACTATCGAGAATCCACTCGCGAGTATCTGTTGCGGAGAGTCCTCCAATCTCCTCCCTGCCTGAAGAAAATGAAACATCGGTGTCCATCACCTCCAGGTGCACAAAAGCCGGAGTCTTCATGATTGCTGCTGAGGAATCGTCACCCTTCTCGGTCTTCCGCTTGGGACACTGCCTCCAATAGTGGCCTTTCTCGCCACAATCATTACAGGTCCTCTCTGCCTTCAGTTTCTCGCGGTCAGCGTCGAACTTCTTCTCAGAAGACTTCTCCGATGAAGCCTTCCCTTTGCCCGAGTTACGGCTTTTCGACCGTTGGCCAGTTAAGGCCTCCGAACCTCCACCCTGAGGAGGGGTCGTGAATCGTTCCTCCTGGTCCAGGACCATGGGCACAAGCTCCTCCCACGTGATGGTGCTGAGCCTGCCACTGGTAATCAAAGACGAGTAAAATGCTGAGTACGAAGAGGGCAAGTGCGACAGCAACGTTATGGCCATGTCCTCTGAGGATATCTCCTTCCCAGCCTGAAGAACTTCCTGCTGAAGAGACTGCAGCTTGTTAATATGCTCCCGCATCGTCGACGACTTTGCAGGGCTCATAACCCGCATCTGTACTTCCAAGGAAATCCTCTTCATGGGCGATACCCTGTTGTAAAGTGAGGCCAAATGCTGCCATATACCTCTGGCCAGCGTCATATGCTTTACATGATTGATTACCTGCGGTGTGCAGTTGAGAAAGATAAACGAACGGACCGTGGCGTTGATGCGATCCCACATTTGTGTCTGAGCCTCCCGGTCCTTTCGGATAGACGGTAACTCCCCTTCCTCTACTTCCGGTCGTGGAATACCAACAACGACGAAATCTGTGAGGTCGTAAGACTCCAGAACAGATTCCATCATAACCTTCCATATGCCGTAGTTGCTCCCGTCCAACTGACGGTCCACCGGGAACGGGGGAGTGTCGGGATCTTCACATGTCTCTCGGCCATCTCTAACAGATCTGCCATTGCGGGGATGTACTCTGAATAGGGTGGGTGGGTGGGAACAAAGAAGAACTAAAACCTGCAAGTGGCTGTCCAGCCAATCAGCCCGCCGTCCTCTTGCTTCTCCTCTTCCCGAACAGTCCAAAACAGTCCACCAATCAGCCACACAACAGTCCCCCTCTTGCTCACACAAATCCCAAGACCTATCTAGAGCCTAGGCTCTGATACCATGTCAGAATACGCAGCGGAGATGATGACCAGATCTGGGAACACTAGAGCAAAACGCATGCAGAAAAAACAGCACAAGAGAGAGAGAGATGTAGGCATGTAACTCTGCTCTATATACACAAGAAGATCTCGGTATGATACACAAGTGGCAAGGGGGCTGGGGGCCTATTTATATGCCCCCACATCAGCAGTCGGCTTGCTGTAGGCAGCCGACTGGCCCTGAGAACTCCACGACCAGCATCACATCCAGTCGGCCAGATCATTAGCAGTCGGCCAGCTCTGGCATGGAGTTGTGGACCAGTTCAGCAGTCGGCCAGCATATGGGCTGCCTCCCAAGCCGCAGAAAAATGGGAAAAAATAAGGGAAAAATGCGGGGAGTGAGGAAAAATGATAAAACACCTCATAAGGGCGGGCACACCCACAACAAAGGCCCTGGTGTATAAAACTGGACAGGAGATGACTTCTAACATCGATTCTTCTTGGAGCCGGTAGAGATGACCATCGTCGCTTCCCTGGTGAGGGCCCTTCCGCTTGAATCCCCAAGTGCCCCCCCCCCCCCCCCCCCCCCAGGGTCTTGGGGTTGCCTGTGGATTATAGTTTCTTCCGATGTCTTCCGGTGTAAGGGACATTTTTGAGGAGACAATAGCTCCCATTTGGATAGTGGTGTGTTTTATCACTCCATATCTTCTACACTAGAGAGTGGCACGATGATCTTCTCTTTTCCTTTGAGTGCAGCCCTGGAGACGGAGTGGGACTCGGATTCGGTGGGCTGCCGCCATTCAGGGGCAGGTAGTTGAGCTTTCACATCATCTTCATGATCTTCGCATCACCGACGTGTTCACCCACCAATAGCCTTTGGCTAGGATGGAGCTTGTAGGCTTAGGCCATGGAGACCAGGACGGGGAGGTGGTGGCCTCCAACCTAGAGGTGCTGCTCTTTGTGTTCCTGCATATCTTAGTCAGTACTCCTCCCCCCTTCTTACAGATACCTCCATTGTGATCGAGTTCTGAGTATGCCTACTTTTGCGCTCGGACAGAGTAGCGACACATGGAAGACAGGATCCTTGCCCACCTGGCGCGCCTTTGCCCCAAGACGGATTGTGATTATTACCCATCTAACCCACGCCCAAGACTCTTTGAGTGGAGGGCAGTTCCGATAGTTCCACCTCCCACAGAGATTGATATGCGGATAGCTCATGGAACATTCAGGGTTTAGGGGGGTCTCAGTGCTTTCAGAGACAAGGCGTCCCCAGAGGAGAGCTTCACAGAGCTACAATTGGGGGACCCATCGACATTTTGTTCCTCCAGGAGCACCACCTTTTCGAGGGGCATACCTGCCGTTGCGGGATGATTTTACTAGGCAGGAGTCACACTTTTTGATCTCCCTCCTTTGGCCCGTTGGGGACGCAGGGAGGAGTTTGTATTTTTGTCACTGAGCAGCTCTTGCCGTAAGTGAGGACAGGCTCAGGTGTCATAGTCTTTGGGCTAACACAGTGGGTTACCATTATGATTGGAGAGGATTGCGTGGGCTTCCTCAATGTTTATGCCCCGAACGCCACAGTAGGTAGAGCCATTCTTTGGAGCACAGACCGTGAAGCTGACTTTTGGTGCATGGGTGGAGACTTTAACATGATTGAGGCAGCAGAGGACAGACTTGGAGGAGGCACATCCACAGTCCCAGGCGCAGAGTATTCTGCAAGGGAGGAGTTGATACTGGCACTCAGGGGACAGGATCCTTGGCATCTTCTTGAGTTTGGGTGTAGCCCTGGGAGCCTGTGTTTCTCATTGTCAGGTAGGAGGTGCATTGGCCCCAACTTCTCTAGACTTGACAGGTTTTATGTGGATGAGTGGGCTTGTGTCTCTCTCTCTCTCTCTCTCTCTCTCTCTCTCTCTCTCTTTTTAAAAAGTGAAACCATTGCTTCGTTGATAAAAGAAATGTACAATCATAGCTGTCCCAGAGCGCGACAGCCAGGACTCGGATCAGAAACAGTGGGAAAGCATCTCAAGCTGCGAAAAAGCAATCTCTCCAAGACCATATACCCACCCACCTACCCACACACACACGCACACAAAATTTGGTTTGTATATTGACGACATCTCACTCTTTGTGAATAGATTTGGGGGTGCAGCCTCGCGACTGGCTCAAGCAGTGGTGGGGTCTGTCCTATATTATGCAGATGACCTTGTTGTGATCTCAGTCTCTCCAAAGAGATTGCAGAGACATTTGGATGCATTGCGAAGGTTTTGTGACGAGAGAGACCTCATGGTCAATTTCGGCAAAACAAAGGTTATGTCTTTAACACATCATAGCAGGTTACATCTAGCCTATCTTTCTCATATAGGGGAGCCTAGGTGGAGATTTTCTCATCTCATGTGTACCTCGGGTTTACTTTTAGAGGCCTGATCTTCTCCATGAGACCAGCTTCTGATGCACGCTTGGCGAGAGGATATGCATTCCTAGCCTGCCTAGAGAGGCACTGTTTCTAGGCCCATTTCCAAGAACCAAGCACCAAATGTTGACTATTTGATACCGTGATGCACCCAGTAGCAATGTTTGGGGCCCCCTTTTGGGGACCGGATCATAGTGAGGCAACTTGAAAGAGCATAGAGAGGCTCATGACATTGCCAGCCATACAATCCCCACGTAGAAGAGTCAAAAGATAGACCATTCATCTTAATTATTCAAGATGACTGGATGCTAGAAACAGCTATACGTTTCTCTCATAACAATTCATGGGCCATAGATAGCACTTTCAAGGAAATATACTTCACGAGATATTTGCATCTCAAGTTAGAATCATACTAATGTACACATGACACGGTTCACTCTATTACTCTCTTCAAGAATTTATGTAATGAGATCTAACCCGTAATTGGTTTCTCTTTCTTTTCCAACAAGATGTATTGAATAATATTGTGAATGATTGTGCTATCATTCCTTCACACGTCTTTTGTTGGTCTATGCCTGCGAAGTAATCTCGGACAGTTAGAGTAATCTCACATTTCTTTTGTTGCCATTCCTTCACACAGGCAGAGGCATGTTGGTCTCTACCTGCGAAGTAATCTCGGACAGTTAGAGTAATCTCGGGCTGCCCGAGATCTGAGATTACTTCGCAGGTAGAGGCCAACATGCCTCTGGGTGTGTAGAAATCTCGGACTGTTAGAGTAATCTCGGGCTGCCCGAGATTACTGTCTGAGATCACTATCCCTTTTTTGCATATAGTGCATGCTTCAAAGTTTAGCAAGCATGGCATAACCTTTTAGCTCGGGCAATCAAAATCCAAGACTTATGCAAAAGATGCTTGTCAAACGCAACTTCTTAAGAGCTCATTGTCGAGTCCATACAACCTTCTTAAGACCGCATAGACAACATTTTTAAGGAACTTTGTATTGCAACGACAACCTTGCAATAACTTTCCGTGGTGATGATGCTCTTATGTAGGATCATGAGTAAGCCATTTATGCCATATGAGATTGTGCTAGCAAAGTTCCCATTGGTCATAGATGCCCTCTTTCAAACCATCATTTATATTCATTATGTATACACACCTGACAGTGAGTGCCTCCCGACATAGGCCTTGAGTTGTCGATGCAGTTACATGGGGATGGACATGGTAGATTGTGGTACTTATGTGGTTGATTGGTTTGATGTAAGGCCTTGGGTCACAACATAAATAAAGTGTAGCATTTTGGATTGCAAATGTGTGCAAAGAGCAAGTTTTCTTATTTTTCTTAAGTGAATAATTTGGTTTGAATGGGTGGTAAAAATATACTTGAAAAGATGTGGACAGAAGTGGTTCAGACCGGAAGCCAATTCGGAGCCACGACAGGGAGGATATGGAAAATACGAGAGAAGAAGGTGACTCGAGAAGTGGAGGACTAGCTAATTGGAACTAAACTTCACAAAAGGAATGGGAGTGGGACTCAACACAACAGGGGGTGGTATGGTGAAAGGAACCAGGGTACTTTGGGTAAGAGTAGGGCCATTCTCTGGGGAAAGGAGAACCCGAAGCAGGGAACCAGGGGCTTTGGATCAAAAGGTTTTGGGGCCAATCAACCAGTCGCGGGGAACAAAGACCCAAGCTTTGGTGGAAAATGAAAGTGACCACAAGAAGATCAGGGCAGGACCCCTAACTTGGAAGGAATTCAAGGAATGTGTGGAGAAAAGATACTTCGCACTGGAATATAAAATGCAAAAGAAGATGAAATTCCTTAAACTCAAACAAGAAGGGAAAACCTTGGAACGATACAGAGACCAATTCTTGGAGTTTTATAATTATGCTGCAGAATTTGATGACCAGGTCCTCAAAAATAAGTTTGTTGAGAATTTGGATGAGAATATCCTATTCCCAGTCAGGGGGAGTACCATCTTAGATTTTTAGGATGCTGTGAGGAAGGCCGAGAACTTTGAGCAAATGATAGACTATCAGAAGAAGAAGCAAAGTAAGAAGTTTTTTGGGAATAAACCAAAATTTTAAGCATGGAAGAATCGTCAACACTTATATCAATTTCAAAGGAACATTAAAGGATTTCATGGGAGAAATCAACCGCCACAGCCTTGGTCAAAGTCTAATGGGATGAAGAAGATGCCCTGGCAATATGATTCAGAATTTGTGGAGAAGGCAAGATATGTTGAGCATGTTTCAGGTGCGGGGAGCAAGGACATGTCTGTTAGAAATAGCAAATAATCATCCATCAACAGTGGAGTGAGCCAAGGTTCATAGGTTTAAAGAGAATCTAATATCCCACATGGGGAGTTTATTTTGATGTATTTTGGTGCCTATAAAAGGCCTCGACAATTAATGGAGACTACAACTCTTTTGGCTATTGTGATAACTCCCCACCTAAAGGTATTGTCATATCTAAATCAAAAAACCTTTGTTATTGTAAACATGGCATGCGCTATGGGATGTTAGTACCTCTTCCTCCGATGTTGATGCAACCAATGAAGAAGATCCCAGAATACAACAGGATCTATTTAAAGCAGAGAGGGCATATGCCAAAGTCTTTTATCTTCTCTGCAACTATGAGTTCTCACATGTTCATAGACTAGTTTGATGGCCAAGGTTTGGACACCTGGAAAGTGAAGATAAAGTTTAATGAAAGAAAACTTGTGGATTTTGGTGAAGAGCACTACCAGTGCAATCTCTTCGTCCAATGCTCATGCAACCAATGAAGAAGATCCCAGAACACAACAGGATCTATTAAGAGTAGAGAGGGTTTTTTCCTTGATTGCCCTTGGCTTGGGTGATGATTATTTGCATCACATTTATGATCTAGAATCACCGGTTGAAGCATGGGCAAAACTTGATTTTCTCTTTAGTGCCAATGCTAAATACCCAAAGCTATCTTTGAAAATCACTTTCTTTGAGTTGCTCTTGAAGATGGGAGAATCTCGTCAACAAAATGAGGAGTCTCATGACTCAACTACCTGCAGTTTAGTCTCCCGTAGCTAAAGATGATGTCATGGTAGTGCTTCTCAAAAGCATGCTTGAGGAGTATGACAACCTGGTGACCACCTTGAAGAACATTCCTAATCCTACCTTGGAGGGAATCATGAGTTCTTTATAGGAAGAAGAAGCAAAGGTCAATAGAAACTGTCGTAGAACAAGGTTTTGCTGTAAAGTCCAAGGGCTCATACAGAGGACAAGCCAAAGGTAAAGCTTGTAGATTATGTGGGAAAAGTAATCACGTGGAAAAGGATTGTTTTAGTCTAAATCCTTGTGGTATATGTGGGAAAAGCAATCATCTTGAAAAAGATTTCAAAGAAAAACACTGCTAATATTGTTGAAGAGCAATGCAGGAGGCCAACTATTGTATTGATGATTGGGCTTTTTAAGTCCATTGTGTGTGTTATTTTCTTTTGTGTGGCCTGATCTCTTTCATGTCCTTACCCTCGGGACTCCTTAACTGCATGTGTGTAGCAGGGTGGTTTCCCTAGATATATGGTTGTAATCATGGTTGTAATGAGAAAGGAGAGAGAAGATGTGCGTGTGTGAGTTATCCCATATACATGTGTGTGAAGGTGCCTTAAAGTTGTATAAAAAGGGCTTGTAGTGGAGTTGGAAAATCATTCGTAAGCAATATCAAGAGTTCTTTCGCTATTGCTGTGAGTACACTCGAATTCGTTGTGCTTCTCCATTTATGCTTGTCATTTAGTTTGATTACGCATTCAATCCTACTACACATGTAGTAGGATTTCTGGCACGCCTGGTGGGACGGGGGGAATTCCATTGCCTCCCCCTCCCCACATGTATCCTTGCTAGCAGCTACCAAGTCCTTGCTTTCTGTTTTGGTGTCATAACTTATCGTTCTGCCAGCGAGCTTGCACAGCCAACTCCAATTCACTGTCTCGCTGCTGGCTCGCAACCATGTGTCGTGAATGCACTGCTGGTGTGGCTCAGAGCGTTGTGCAACTGCCTGCCTCTACCTACGTTTTGGCATTCTCTACTTGCTCTGGCTCTCAGGCTCGTGGCTCGGGGGTCGCTGGTGTCATTGGCGAACTTTACGGCAAACTTCATGCTGTTCAGGCTCTCCGCTTCACGTTTGTTGGACGGTTGATCCACATGGCAGTTCGGCACTTTTCACACCATGTTTCGACTGCCCTCTTGCCACTTTGTAAATCTGTATGACATATTACACCCCCATTATGGTACTGGTTGGAGCTAGACAGATCTGCATTGCATTCTTGTATACCCTACGCATATAGGTTGCATACTGAGCCTCTAGTAGTAGTGCTCCATCCACCCCCCCACTAGCTTAGTACTTTCATAGTTTATTTCATGTTCATTTTGTCCTTTTTTTTTTTCGTCCGACTAGGCATCGAGCTCGTCCGACCAGGCATCTCACTATGGCAGATATCCAGGCCATCCGACAGAGACCCATGCTAGAGCTCCTAGGATGATTACCACATCAGCCATATACTGTTGTGCTCACTGTCACTTTTGTACTCCCCCATATTCATGTATTCATGTATCCATGTACTCATGTACCCCATTTTGACTA
The DNA here is from genome assembly GCF_041138505.1 of Cibotium barometz. Classification (NCBI taxonomy): domain Eukaryota; kingdom Viridiplantae; phylum Streptophyta; class Polypodiopsida; order Cyatheales; family Cibotiaceae; genus Cibotium; species Cibotium barometz. The sequence continues at coordinate 24,819,893 of NC_141062.1, read as the reverse complement.
GTAGCATTAGCTTCCCAGTCTCCCTAGTTGCTGCTTCCGGATGCTCCCTATTGATGTATTGTAGGGCTAAATACTTACCTTCAGTTCTTTCTTTTCTTTTCTAGACAGTGTATCAGATGTCACATGGTTGTAACTTTGGTCTCATAGGTCACTTGAGCCTTTTGAAGACGTTAATATAACATTTCATTTCATTTCTCTCCCCTCCCGCTACTTGCCTGCGCCCCCCCCTCCCACTGCGCCCCCACCCCCCCCTCCCGCTGCCCGCTTGCACCCCTCCCGCTTCGCTCTGCGCCCACCCCCCCCTCCCGCTGCCCGCTTGCACTCCTCCCGCTTCGCTCTGCGTCCACCCCTCCCGCTCTTTGCTCTCCCCTCCCGCTGCTTGCCTGCGCCCCCCCCTCCCGCTGCCCGCTTGCACCCGTCCCGCTTCGCTCTGCGCCCACCCCTCCCGCTGCCTGCCTGCGCCTCTCTTTCACTGTTCACCTGCATCATTCGCTCCCTCTGTGTGCAGCCCCTCTCTTTCGTCAGGCCTCTCTGTCACTGTTCGCCTGCAGCCGCGCCCTTTTCCCACCCACCCTTGCTCAGGCCCCCAAGGCAGCAACATAATGGGGACTTGAATTTCATCCATTTCTTCTCTCTCTCTCCCACATATTTACCTGCTCCTTTCAAACATTTCTTCCCTCTACAATGGGAGGGTCTGTAGATGACAAAATCAGCCAGCTTGATCATATCCTTAGGGATCTTATCAAGGACCAGAAGAAGACATTGGACAGCACCATCACCGCCATCAAGAAGGACTTATTGACGTGCATGGGGAAGCTGGAGGCCGAAGCCGAAATATGGAAGGAAGAGAAGCTTACCATGCAAGAGGAGTGGGAGAAGGAAAAGCTCGCCATGCAGGAGAAAATCAACCTTTTGAAGGGCGAAGTGGCATCCTTACGCGATCGTCCACGGGAGGAAGGAGAGACTCTTGAGGTGGACAAAGAGGCAATCAAAGAAGAGATCACCAAAACCCTCACCCACACAATCGAGGGGAAAATGGAGGCGGCCCGCGAAGGATGGGTAGAAGTGATGAAGAAGAACATCAAAAAGGAGGTGCAAGAAGATGTACAAGTGATGAAGAAGAACATCAAGAAGGATGTACAAGAAGATGTACACATGATGCAGTCTACTCTTGATGAAGAGAAGATGCGACGGATCCGGTGCCTCAACATCCGAGTCACAGGGATACCAGAGAGCACTACCTCCACGCCCGAGATTGACGGGCGGAACCTATGTACCAAGCTCGGACTAAAGGAGGATGAGCCGCTCCCATTCACTAGAGTATGGAGGACAACCCCAAAGGACTCCACCAAAGGCAAGGCCGTAGTGCTATAGTTCCCGGACGAGGAGAGTAGGATGAGCTTTATGAGAAGACGGGCTATCTTGAGGAGCTTGCCAGGGGATCCCATCTACTTCGATGATGACCTCACATGGATGCAACTGGAGCACAGAAGATTATGCATGCAGAAGATCAAGGCGACACGGAAAGAAGGGAAGAAGGCACATTATAGGGATGGTCACATCTACATTGATGGGAAGAGGGTCGAATAGCGCCATCTGGCCTATGAGACATGGAGGAAACAACATGAAGACAAAGAGATACACATAGCAATCTGGAACTGTAATGGAGTCCTATGGACACATCCAGGGAGACTTGAGGAGGTGATGGAGGGCGGGGATATCATCTTGATGACAGAGACACATGAGAGCCCGGAGAGGGGCTTACCACGGGTTGAGGGTTATCAGTGGGAGTCAGCTCACCGACAGGGGATGAGACAGGCCACCTCCCGAGGTTCAGGAGGTATTGCAGTGCTTTTCAGGCATGGGTTACATGAGCATGTTCGAGTCGTAGCACGAGACTCGGAGGCGAGATACATGTGGATTAGCTTACGCCTGTCGGAGACCAGATGGATTTATATCGCCCTTTGCTACTTTCCTCCGAAGGGGTCGCGGTTTGCCACCACCGAGGAGCCGGGTGGAGGAGAGGCTAGTGAGTCTCCATACTCTGTCTTATCTGAGGAGATCTTACACTATTCGACACTGGGAGAAGTCTTCTTGATGGGGGACTTCAATGCACGGACTCAGAGCAGACAGTGCGAGATCTATGACTTTGAGGATCCCCTGAGACTAGAGCCGCTAGCTACAGAGGATACAGGGACCACTCGGATCTCCGTTGATGGAGGAGCTGACAACACTGGATATGGGCAACATTTGCTGGAGCTTGGGGCCCAACACCATCTCGTTATTTATAACGGGATGACTCAGTGGTCAGATCGAGGTGGGTTGACTTGCTTTCCAGTGGGAGGCGGGAGTAGTACAGTGGATTATGTGATGGGATCCCGGGAGGCAGCAGATATGGTGTCTCACTTCACCGTACCACCATGCCCCATTGGGGCGGATCATACATACCTATCCCTCACTTTCAGGAGCTTATTGGAGACCCACCCACCCATCATACAGCCACCACGCACTATTTTTCACTTCACTCAGGACCTAGCCGAGGTGTACGACTATCATGTTCATGATCAACTATTTGCCTTAGATCCATCGGCACCCATGGCCATGCTCACCTCCCAGCTCTCACATGTATTGCACTCTGCAGCCGCGAGGAGTTTCCCATACCACATACAGACAGGACGGCCACATACATCTGGGAGCATGCCCCAGAACCGATGGTATGATGATGAGTGCAGAAACCTTTACCGCAGTCTCCGAGTGCAGACGGCTCGCAAGGAGATCACCCGGAGGCAGGCAGGCAGGCAGGAGGATGCATACTCTCACCCGCCGTAAGCGGCGAGCTTATGAGGAGGCTCAGTACTGGGACACATCACATGCTCATGAGCAGAGATGCTGCTGCTGCTTGGAGGAGACTCAGAGAGCCCCGTCCTCCCACACCTATTGCCGATCCTCAGACCTGGCAGACATATGTAGAGAGACTTTATGATGTGCCTGCACAGCCCCCTATACCACAGCCCACAGAGCCATGCTCCACAGTCTCCACCTTCTTCACCCCACCTATGGTTAGGAGGGCCATATGCCGACTCCAACATGGACGGGCGACGGATCATACAGGATTACAGGGAGAGCATCTCATCTATGCTATTGATACATTGGCACCATTTCTTGCTCATCTCTTCAACAGAGCTCTGTCAGAGGGGTTTCCGGCTGAGTGGACGATGCACACTATTGTGCTGATCCATAAAGCGGGAGATGTACTAGACCCCGGGAACTACAGGACCATCATGATTGGCCATATATTGGCCAAACTATACGGGGCAGTTTTGGAGGCAGAGCTGAGCACTCATGCAGAGGTTGGGGGATTGAGAGCAGCAGGCCAGGCAGGCTTCCGTCTCGAGGCTTCTCGACCATCGACCACATTTTTTCATTGAGGTGCTTGATTGATCAGGCCAAGGCACGGAGGCAACGGCTCTATTGTTGCTTTGTGGATTTCCGCAAGGCATTTGATACTGTGCCCAGAGAGCACCTCTTTCGGCGACTACAGACACTAGGCATACCTTCAGACATGATGTGGGGCATATACAGGCTATATGAGCAGGTCTTTGGGAGAGTCCGATGCCTAGGAGGCTTGTTCGACATAGTTGCTAGCACCATTGGTGTGAAGCAGGGGTGCCCGCTCTCCCCCACGCTCTTTGGGCTCTATATTGATGAGGTGGTCGATTACATCACACAGGGAGGAGGCTCTGGGGTTGAGCTATCAGGTATTACTGTCCATGTTATGCTTTATGCTGATGACATCGTCTTGGTATCCGACACGCAGGTTGGGCTTCAAAGATACCTTGTGGCTGTTGATGACTTCTGCGCACAGCAAGGGCTCATAGTGAACCTTGGGAAAACCAAGGTTATGATCTTCCACACTTCACCCGCAGTCAGGAGCCACACTACTCTCACATTAGCAGGAGGGCGGGTCGAGGTGGTGAGCTCTTATGTTTACCTTGGCATCACATTTACTAGCTCAGCTGGATGCTTCTCCATGGCTCAGGCAGTCCGAGACAGAGTGACCCGGGGGTATGCAGCTCTTGCTGGCCTTGAGCGTCAGTGTCATCAGGCACATTGTCAGGAACCCCGCACGAAGGGGTGGCTCTTTGATACATTAGTGACACCAGCCTTGATGTATGCAGCAGCAGTTTGGGCACCAGGGCTTGCAGCCTCCACATGGGTACAGCTGGAGAGACCACAGATCTTGATGCTCTCGAGGATGATATGCAACAAACCATCCGTCCCGCACGACATTGTTCGAGTTGAGTTTGCTGCACCACCTATGGCAGTGGAGGCATTGTTCCAGACGATCTCCTTTATATACAGGATGAGGGAGATGCCCATGGAGAGATTATCCCGCCGAGCTTTTGAGGCATCCAGACAGCTGGCCGAGGCTGGACACACTGGATCTTGGTATGCACAGATGCTACAGTGGTTCTCACATCATGGTATAGACATTGAGCGGTTGCCACCTTTTCAGTATGATCAGTCTGCTCCACGGGGTTACCTCTCTCTCAATGAGAGGAACAGAGTGATGAGACAGGACATATGGCAGCACTACATATAGGAGACATGGACAGCAGCAGAGAGCCCACTACCACCGAAGATGCTGTATTACAGAGACCACTTTATGAGCATCTCAGGGGATGGGTTTATACATCGACCGCGGTACATGGATGTATACATGCCCCACAGCTCTCGCGTTGCTATTGGACAGCTACGAGTCTCATCACATCAGCTAGAGATAGAGGCTGGGAGAGCGGCACGGGTTCCTAGAGCTGAGCGGATATGCAGATTGTGCCGTGAGGAGGTGGAGACTGAGGATCACTTTGTATGTAGATGTAGAGCCCACGAGGGGGTCAGAGATAGATATGCAGGATTGTTTGAGGAGCACTCTTCACTACATTAGTTGATGGAGGCCTCGGACCAGCGCGGCGACAGCTTGGCAGACTACTACTAGAGCTTCATAGTTCTCGAGAGAGACTCCTCCAGACACCCGCTCCCACTAGGGGTGGGAGACAGTCCCAGCTCATAGATTTCTTCCAGAGAGCTGTGCTTGTGCCAGCTGATGTACCACGTGGGGTGACCGCACAGAGAGCAGAGGAATTGAGAGCCAGGAGGAGACCTAGACAGACTGGACATAGAGCACCCCGACTCCGTCACACCGAGAGATAGCAGCTATCCGAATGAGACACCAGATGGAGACACAGGAGAGGCTAGCTTGCTTTCATTCAGACTCAGGGTACATGTCCATTCACAGCCTCAGCATCGGCGATGTATGATATCTTATATCCCTCTTATGGCACTGGATGGAGTTAGACATAGATCTGCATAGCATGCTTGTACTACCCCTTCAGCATATAGAGATGCATCTTGCCTTAGCACTCCATCCACATCCCCACCCCCCCTTATATTGTTTGTATATGGGCTCCACCGATCCATGATGATTCACAGTTGTATCCAGACACATGCACACTTTTTCTTTTGTTTCTTTTCTTCCGATGACCGGAAGAACACAGTTGTATTATTTTTTTGTCTCATAGGCCGACTTTGGCTTCTCGTAGACGTTAATATATCTTTCTTTCTTTCTCTCTCTCTCTTGTGCACAAACAAGAGGCTTCTTGACGTGGGGGGTTATAGATGGGAATCAGTGTTCCGCCCCCTCAGCCACGCACAGTGAGAGGTACCAGAGGATCTGGAGGAGTGGCAGTACTTTTCAGGGAGGAGCTTCGTGACAAAATACATCTGGTACATAGCGATGCAGATGCGAGGTATATGTGGGTCCGAGTATGCAAAGAGGGGCTCCGCGAGCTATATGTGGCGGTATGCTACTTTCCCCCAGCCTACTCCAGGTTTGCACCATCAGGAGAGTCACCCTATACGCCACTATATGATGATATCATGAGGTTTGCTAGCATGGGAGACATATTACTATTGGGAGACTTTAATGCACATATAGGCACAGAGTAGACAAAGCTGTATGATACTCATGAGGCTATGTACCGGGAGATCACGGCAGAGGATGTAGGGTTGTAGAGATCAGCACAGGATGAGGGGGAGATTACAGATTATGGCAGGCATTTTCTCACACTTGGGAGTGCACATGGGTTGGTCATATACAATGGCCTATTGAGATGGCAGGGATCATATGCTCTCACATGCTGGAACTCTAAAGGGGGAGCAAGCACAGTGGACTATTTGATGGGATCTCCTTCATTGATACCTGATGTGCGGGATTTCATGATTTCCAGTCGGCCCATTGGCATAGCAGCCAATCATGCATACTTGGGTTTCACCCTAGTAGGTAGATCCCTGAGAGATGGGCCAGCCACTCATTTACCTAGGTACCCGAGATATCAGTTTACACGTGAGACAGTTGGGGTTTACCGAGATGCAGTATTTGTATCTGATGGCTTGTTTGCTTTAGACTTGCATAGCCCTCTGGACGAGATTACGAGAGGATTGGCAGGTGTACTCTGCACGAGATTGCCATTGGGACTCACACACATAGACAGGCCAGGATGATCTTTCGGTGCCTTGTGAGGAGGAAGAAACCAGCCTACTTGGCTAAGTTGGAGGAGGAGATCTGGGGAAGGACAGCAAGAGGGCGTAGAAGATGTTTCAGGAGAGATAGCCTGGTACTCCGATTACTGCACATGAGGCATGGCATGCTTATGCTAGAGAGTTGTATGATGCACCAGGACAGCCCCCCACCCCCCCTCCACTGGGAGCTAGACTGGCTAGCAGCACCTTTTTTACTATGCGGATGGTGCTACAGAATGGAAAGGCACAGGATCATGATGGGCTAGTTGGAGAGAACTTTTCATATGTGCGTGACACTTTGGCTCCGCTGATTGTACATGTGTTTAATCATGCCATTTGTGAGGGTTTCCCGGCAAGCTGGACAGAACATACCATTGTACCACTCTTTAAGAGTGGGGACCCCATGGTACCTGGCACCTACAGGACGATCATGATTGGTCATTACTTGGCCAAACTATATGGCTCTATATCGGAGTCATAGCTGAGCCGTTCGGGAGAGAGGCATGGTCACCGAGCACAGGGAGAGGCTGGCTTCAGGAGAGGATTTACTACCTTGGATCACATACTTACACTTTGGGCATTTATTGAAGAGGGCAGGGCACAGAAGAGAAGGATATATTGCTGCTTTGTGGACTTACGCAAAGCCTTTGATACCTCACCACGTGCCAAGCTTATGCACAAATTGCAGGACATTGAGGTACCTGAGGATATGCAGTGGGGAATATGGTGACCAGCACGATAGGGGTGATAGCAGGGATGCCCGCTATCATCCACTCTCTTTGGAGTGTACATGGATGTGGTCTCCGATTATGTAGATAGATTGGGAGGCCCAGGGGCATTCCTGGCAAGGGTGTTGATAAGCCTCTTGTTATATGTAGATGATATGTAGATGCCCGCTATCATCCACCCTCTTTGGATTGTACATGGATGTGGTCTCCGATTATGTAGATAGATTGGGAGGCCCAGGGGCATTCCTGGCAAGGGTGTTGATAAGCCTCTTGTTATATGTAGATGATATTGTTCTAATCTCAGACTCTCGGGAGGGATTACAGAGACATTTGGATGCATTACAGGCATTCTGTGCAGATGCATGCCCAAAACAAAGTGATATACGAAACGATACTTTGGCTCCGTTGATTGTACATGTGTTTACTCGTGCCATTTGTGAGGGTTTCCCGGCAAGCTGGACAGAGCATACCATTGTACCACTCTTTAAGATTGGGGACCCCATGGTACCAGGCAACTACAGGACGATCATGATTGGTCATTACTTGGCCAAACTAAATGGCTCTATATTGGAGTCGGAGCTGAGTCGTTTGGGTAGAGAGGCATGGTCATCGACCACAGGGACAGGCCGGCTTTAGGAGCGGATTTACTACCTTGGATCACATATTGACACTTCGAGCACTTATTGAAGAGGGCAGGGCATAGAAGAGAAGGATATACTGCTGCTTTGTGGACTTCCGCAAAGCCTTCGATATCGTACCACGTGCTACGCTTATGCATAGATTGCATGACCTTGACGTACCCAAGGATATGTAGTGGGGGATATATGCTTTGAATGAGTCTGTCTGACAGACAGAGTTCGAGCTCCAGGCGCGGACTATCCGATACGGTGACCAGCACGATAGGGGTGAAGCAAGGATACCCGCTATCACCCACCCTCTTTGGACTGAACATTGATGTGGTCTCCGATTATGTAGACAGATTGGGAGGCCCAGGGGCATGCCTAGCAGGGGTGTTGATACCCATCATGTTATATGCTGATCATATTGTTCTAATCTCAGACTCTCCGGAGGGATTACAGAGACATCTGGATGCATTATAGGCATTCTGTGCCGATAGAGGTATGATAGTGAACCTTGGAAAAACCAAGGTTATGGTGTTGAATACCACACAGGCATGGGTGACGAGATCAGAGCCTGAGTTCACTTTCCGAGGGAAGCCGGTTGAGTACGTCAGGTCATATGTCTAATTGGAAGTTACTTTCACAGGACTGCGTTTCTCCTTGAAGGAGGCAGCAGCAGCTAGATTAGCTCGAGGGCATGCAGCCTTGGGAGCACTTGAGAGATAGTGTGCACACATACAGTTTCAGGAGCCGCACACCAAATTGTGGCTATTTGATACACTTGTCACACCGACCCTCCTGCACAGAGCTCCAATTCGGGGGCCCAGCATACGTCACAAATCTCAGAGAGGGACGGATAAGGGATGGAGGCATATGGAGAGACCACTAATTATGATGATTGCCTACATGATTCGGAGCAAATCATCGGTACCACATTAGATTGTTCAGGCTGAGTTGGGTGCTGCACAAGTCGTGACGAAGGCCCTATTCCAGGCAGTTACCTTTTTACAGCGGCTATGGGAGCTCCCTCAGCAGAGGTACTCCCGATTGGCATTGACCTCATCTAGACAGTTGACAGAGGATGGAGATACTCATTGCTGGTATGCTCAGATGGGATCATGGTTTGTGGATAGAGGCACTCCCATCCTTTTAGTACAGCTTGGATTGTCCATTTTTTGGATCTCACGCACTCAGAGCAGAACTGTGTGATTAGGATGGATATCATCAGAGTGGACACAAAGAGGACATGGTGAAACTCGCGGCGCCCGGGGGACTAGGGCCTTTGGCACACTTGTTGATACCATCAATGCATATTAAAACATTAAAACATGGCCACAGCCTTAACACATATCCATCATCACTTTGCATAAAACATAAAGCTGGACAAAACATCCACAAATGCTGAAAATGGAGCTTGCACATGTGACACTGCATAGAGGCCGGAATGGGCCGACCCTCCCCTTGGAGTATTTTATTACCCAAGGAGAATGGAGTATTTTATTACCCAAGGAGAATAATAATGTATAAGCTTTGAGGGCCTTACTCTCCCGATGGGAGATGACGGATTATCCATATACAAATGCCATAACATAGCCCAACATGAGGCAACCAAGCCAAAACATAGGCTGTAGAAATGCCGAGCCAACAATATAATCCATATACCTCCGTGTGGGTACTGATTCTTCCCCAAAAACCACGGGTCTTCATGTGATAGAGCTGGTACAACAGGTTTAGCTCTCCATTCAGCCGGTACAGTAGGTATAGTGGCTGGTACAGTAGGTATAGTGGCTGGTACAGCCGGTACAAGGGCTGGTACAGCTAGGTACAGTGGCTGGTACAGCAGCTACAGCAAATACAAGGGCTGGTACAGCCAGTATAGTGGCTGGTACAGTAGGTACAAGGGCTTGTACAGCTAGTACTGTGGTTGGTACAGCAAGTACAAGGGCTGGTACAACAAGTACAATGACTAGAAATCATAATAAATGATTAAATACCCTTGCCTTCAGTATTTCTTCGTGATGGAAGCCTCCAAAACAGTCCCCAAAAGCCGGTATTCTTCATGGGCAGCCTTCAAGAGAGAGAGAGAAAGAGAGTAGCCATCATTAGGGCAGCCGGTAACGGTGGTAGAGGCTAGTGTGCAGCAAGAGAGCCTCCAGTAATGAAGAGAGAGGGCTCCAATTTATAGATTTGGGGCTCCCATGAGTGAAAATGGAAAGAGAAGGCTATGGTGACAAGTGGAGAGCCACACAATAGTTGGAGTGACAAGTGTGAGGCCACTTGTCTCACTTTGATCCACTTTGTGACAAGTGTGAGGCCACTTGTCTCACTTTGATCCACTTTCTTGCCACATGTCCCAATCTAGGAGATGGGTTCTCCCATAATCTTTACCTCTCAAAATATCCCAACTAGTAGACATTTAGGCACTTTGCCAACTCTTGGTATCTGCTCAATTCCAGATGTAATGACGCGAACAGAATTTCCATCGGAGTCAGGCCAAAAATAGCAACTCTTCTAAATTTTAGGAGTGTGGTCCTTTGTATTCTAGGATAATCCCCCATTCCCAAAGCTTGTACTTTCCAAATATTTAGACATCCTGGAGTCCACCAAACTCCTTTCATACTGGGAAATATCTAGGCCGGTGACATCCTCCCCAGCTTCTTAAAAGTTGTCCGCAACTTTTAGCTTGAAGCCATATATATAAGATATAATCATGTCCCATCAAGTGGGCGAGACGAGATAGTCTCAAAAATCCAATATAATTGAAGAATCCATGTCCCAAATAAATGGGCAAGAATTCCATGGAAGATATGCTAGACACAGGCACAAGAGCCAATTGTGTCTCAATCACCAATATCAATGAGATAATCATATTCCAATGAAAATCACCAACTAGGTGCTAAGACACTTAAATAAGTGCCATGCACAAGAAACTAGTGCCTCCAACAGAAACATGTGCTATGCACACAAACTTGTGCCATTCAAGAGCACAAACCATGGTGACAGAAAAGCTGGTTCTCCATAGTTCTGGCAATCCTTTCTCCCAATCTCAACAGTTCCCATGTTCTCCCATACAATCCCAACTTTGATCAACAAGCATGGTGTGGAAACAATGAAACACTCACTCCACAATCGCAACACGAATCCACGTGTATGGTGGAGTGTCCATTGAATTGTCCTCTCACAATCCCAACATGAAGCCACATGCATGGTGAGATGAACAATGAACCTCTTGGCCTCTGTATGGGGAGATAGTGATTCTAATATGGCTGGAAAAAAGAAAAAATCCAGGTGCCAAATAAATGGGCAAGACAAAATAGTCCCAAAAGTCCAGATATCATAATCATGTCCCAAGTAAATGGGCGAGACAAATCAGTCCCATAAGTCGAGATATCATAATCCATGTCCCAAGTAAATGGGCGAGACAAAATAAGTCTCCTGCCAACAAGGCGTCGGTCCACATGACCCTTGGCATAGACATAAGTCCCGTGCCAACCAGGCGTTATGTCCACTTTACCACTTGCACACCGTGTTGGTACTCTGACCACACCTTGGATGAGAGGTGGGCTCAAGTAACAAGATAAAACAATCATTTGCAGGCACAGATAGCCCGGTGTTCCATAAGCATTTCTGCTACATAGTTTATAGGCATTTCGGCCACCAATAGTTTGTAGGCATTTCGGCCACCAACTCACACTACTCTCTCAAGTGTCCATGTTTCCTTTCATCTACTCTCTATTGTTCCACCCAGATATGGTAGAAACAATCTTCAAGAGAGCACGTAGGACAAGAGCACACTACACATGGTATGTTGTGCTCGACCCTACCCTCCGAAGTGCCCAACTCTCTATTGTTCCACCCACACATGGTAGAAACAATCTTCAAGAGAGCACGTAGGACAAGAGAACACTACACATGGTATGTGAACCATGAGTTTCATAAGTCCAATGCATCCCAAATAAAGGGAGCCAAAAAGAATAATCCATAAGAGGTGGAATTTTATCCATAAAAGCATCATATCCATGAGAGATCCAGATATTTCTTCTATATAAACTGGGACAGATTCGTCCATAGAAATTGCTTGTGAAGCCCAATATCTATATAAATCTCGTGCAAGAAAGAAATCTCCATAGATATAATCCATCCCAATAAAGGTAGCCATAAACAATGTTTCCGTGAAACCATCTCAAGGCAAACAACACCACCTTTCTCCTTGCATGGCTATACAAGGGTTAGTGAACATCAAAAACACTTCACAGTAAATAGCAAAAGCACCAACTTTGCAAACTTAAAGTATACTTAGCTTTCTTTGCTAGGTTGGTCATGAAGCCAGAAGAAATATGTCCTCACCATATCCTTAAGATATACTGAGATATATCTCCATATAGCTTGCCTGTAAGCTTGATAATATAACCCACAATATCCATATGGAAAGAGTGCTAAACATGTGCACATAAAGTCAACTCCATACTTCCAAGATATATTTTGTGAATTCATAAATCCTTAGACCAAGCTGTCTATTGCTCATCCTCTTGCTTCATAGGCTTTGAAGTGGCTGGCCATGCTTAATAGCAATGATGGTAAGTGTGGTCCCCACTTGAGATCTTTTCTCTTCCTTATTGATAAAAGGAAGCCTCCGCTTCCAAGGAAGCCTATGCTTTGATACCAATGAAACTCGCGGTGCCCAGGGGACTAGGGCCTTTGGCACACTTGTTGATACCATCAATGCATATTAAAACATTAAAACATGGCCACAGCCTTAACACATATCCATCATCACTTTGCATAAAACATAAAGCTGGACAAAACATCCACAAATACTGAAAATGGAGCTTGCACATGTGACACTGCATAGAGGCCGGAATGGGCCGACCCTCCCTTGGAGTATTTTATTACCCAAGGAAAATAATATCATGTACAAGCTTTGAGGGCCTTACTCTTCCCACGGGAGATGCCGGATTATCCATATACACATGCCATAACATAGCCCAACATGAGGCAACCAAGCCGGAACATAGGCTGTAGAAATGCCGAGCCAACAATATAATCCATATACCTCCGTGTGGGTACTGATTCTTTCCCAAAAACCACGGGTCTTCATACGATAGAGCTGGTACAATACGTTCAGCTCTCCATTCTGGTACAATAGGTACAGTGGATGTACACCTATCACATGGGATACGTTGTGCCATTGGACAGATCAGGACCTCATCACACCAGCTGCAGATTGAGACAGGGCGATATGTGCATCAGATCTCGGATGACCGCATTTGTCAGCTATGCTACCAGGAGGCAGAGATAGAGGAGCACTACATTTGCCGATGTACAGTCTATTATGAGATCTGAGGTAGATATCACTGCCTCTTTAGAGAGGATTTTGGGCTGTTACGCAGGGTCATGGAATTTGAGGATCAGAGATGCCTGGTATTGTTCCTACTTGAGCTCAAGAGACACAGAGAGACCCTCTTGGCAGATAGGAGACCGAGCCATGATGTACCTAGATAGAGGATCTTGATAGATTTCTTGAGCACCAGCGCCAGCATCCCAGCCCACACACCTCCTGATATCTCCTCCATCGGGCCATTAGGGCACCAGCCATGCTCCCAGGGAGTCACCATTGATAGAGCAGTCGTCTTATGTCGTGCTTGTCGGCTACACCCTCAGGATCCCGACCACGGCATCCTCACCATCGCTAGATCAGAGCCATTATTGCTCGGCATCGGAGGCGCCTACCTCGCTTCTACGAGCTCTCCATTCTAGACAGTTGCATGGCGGAGATATTTGATCTGAGGAGAGGGCAGCACTTCAACTGATCAGCATAAATGGATCTACTTGATATACATTTTCCAATATTTTCTATTAGTATCATCTAGGAGTCTTACTTACAATTCTTATAACTGAAAGATAGTCAGTTTATTGTACTTTTCATTTTCATTTGGTTGTTCTCTTTGATGAGACGCTAACTTCAGATGTACTCTCAGTTTTGGTCTCATAGGCCATCATGGCCTCTTAGAGATGTTAATATATCATTTCATTTCTCGGTGAATTCTCTCTTCCTTTTCTTGTGTCCTGCGGTGGACATCTCTCTAAATCCGTTGTGGATTTCTTCTTCTTCTTCTTCTCTGTCTCTCCCCCCCTCTTTATATCTTGTGGTGGATATTCTTTTCTTTCTCTCTGTTTGATTTGGCATTATGTTTTAATCCTCTGCCTCATAAGTGATCCTACAAATTTGATGGCACACGAACAACCGCTTGCTACATGGACGCCCCTCTTCCATGGTTATGCTCCTCATCATCGAAATCAGCTCCTCGTCATTGAAATCAGCATTGGCATCACATATGTACCTTTTTTTTAAATGCTTGTTCACCGAGACGGTGAACTCTTATGACCCGGGATATCTGTAGTAGGGTGGTTTGCTTGGATATATGAGTAGTAATCCTGGTTGTAATGAGAAAGGAGAGAGAAGATGTGCATGTGTGAGTTATCCCATATACGTATGGGTGTGAAGGTGCCTTAAAGTTGTATAAAAGGGCTGTAGTGGAGTTGGAAAATCATTCATATGCAATATCAAGAGTTCTTTCGCCATTGCTGTGAGTATGCTCCAATTCGTTGTGCTTCTCCACTTATGTTTGTCATTTAGTTTGATTAGGCATTCAATCGTACTACAATGTGAAACTAGAGCCATGTGATTAGGAAAACTGGCATGAGAAACCATGAGCCTAAATTTATCCTTGACACAGTATGAGGCAATCCCTTGAGGGAGGATTTGTTGGGATCAAGTTATTGCGCTTGTGTGTGTGTGTGAACCACCTCCAAAGACTGGTAGTGTCTTGTTTGTGTGTGAACCACCTCTTAGAGGGGTATTAAATAATAGCTAGGTATTTTTGTGTGCCTGACATAAGCAATGATGTCATTGAGATAACCTTTGTAACCTATAAAGGTGCATGTACTTCATTGAAGATATCAATCAATAGTCATATCATTGAGTTGTGTACTTCTCTCTCTCCAATAGCTTTGTTCTCTCTCTAACCTTCTCTCCTTCACTGTTTGCTGTTTATACTCTATAGCCGTGTATTTCTTCGACCCTGCATAGCTGCAGCTCTACCATGAAATTCAACAATGTTCATAGCATTTGTAGCTAGTTTCTTTTTTAGTTCTTTCAATTTTTCCCATGTATCAGTATCTCATGGAGCTGTTGTTTTTTTTTTTTTTCAGAAAGAGACTTCTATTAAGTATGAGAAAAACATACAACAATCACAGCTATAAGCCGCAAAAATAGAATAGAATCACCCCAATATGTAAGGTGATTTCAACCACTGAGGAGCATCATGATGCCATGTAAGACCTGTGGTACTAGAGGAAAAGAAGATGCCATGGTCCCATTCCCGCATAAATATCACACGCTTCGCCTGCGCAGAACGAGAGGGCCCTTGAATGCGAGCCCAAGTAGCCATAAGAGTGTGGATGATTTTTTTTTTTTTTTCGAGAGAAGATCCTTTCATTAGTTATATAAAAAACGCCCGTAGGGCTACAAAAGATCTCTCCTGCTCATAAGAGAAAACAGAGCAGTGAATACAGCAAGGCAGCCCGGGAGACTCTCCCTAGGTGCTGCAAATACAAGCATCAGTACAAAGGACTGAGAGGCTAAATCATACAATAGGGGGGGGGAAAAGCCAAACAGGTGGCCTGTAATGCCAACGGGGGGATCCCGTGTGTAAGGTGTAGAAGGGGCCGCAGCGCCAGGTGGTGTGAAAGGCCTGGCGCCGCAAGATCGCCTCATCCGAGTCGCCCCAGATGCGGTCATACTGTCCTCGCAGGGTGTGGATCAACTCCTGCCAAATCCCCCATACAGTCTCTGCTGGGGGCTCCAGTCTCCCCTCAAAGGCCGTAAAGCACCGGGCCCTCCAGGTGAACCAGATGGTGAGGCTGCTAAGGAGCTCCCATCGTAAATCCCTCTCCTGTGTCCAGCTGGCGGACGAGAAATCCGGTGCCGGAACCAGGCGAGGCTGGCCCCTAATGAATCTGATGGCCTGATTGTCTCCATCTCATAGCCCATAGCAGGCCCTGACGAAGTCGACCAAGCAGCGGCACCCCACGTAAACATACCCTCTGGAGAGAGGGGAGCCAGAATATGCAGCATCCGCAGCCAAATCTGCTGCGCCTGAGGGCAATCCCAAAGGCAATGTCTCTGTGTCTCCATAGGGTGGCCGCATCGGACGCAGGCCGCCGGAAGACCGCTGTAAACAAGCCAAGTGCCAACTGCTGAGCCCCTGTGGGCGACCAGCCACTGGAAAGTCGAGATCCTGCGGGCTTGTCGACTAGCTCAGAGCCGAGCCCAAAAATCCTCCAGGAACTCCTGTGAGAGTCCCTGTAGCCGCCAATGCCCCGTTGCAGCTGGAGAGACCGTCCTCCTCGCCGTCAAAATATGCCGCCCCAGCCGAACAGTATACTGGAAAAAGGTGATCTCTGTGGCCTCAAGGGATGCCTAAGGATCATGCCACTCGTACTCCCTAGGGTCCCACTGTAGCCGGGCCAAGGGGCGCGCTGCATATGCCCATATGCGCCAATCCGGGAGCACATCAGCAGGGTCGGGGTCAATATGCCACTTCCGAGAAGCGGCGGCCACTACCCGTATCCTTTGAAAGGTGCACTCTGCAACCAAAGGCGACTCCACCTCCACTCTCTGAAGTCTGCCCTCGTCCTGAATCTCATAGTAGAGGCATCTGCCATCCTCAGTGCAAGCTCTGATAGCAATCAGGATCTCCAACTGTGTAAAGGCTCCCATCCACCGTGGGGCCACTGGCTCGAGAGGCGTGAACCACTCCTCTGTGAGTGCCTCCTGAATATCATCCCTCATAATCAACCCCCCTCTGAAGTGACTCAGCCTCTCCACCTGGATCTCCTCTGGGAGACTGCAGAAGGCCTGCCAGTCTCCAAAACTACGTGCTGTGCCTGCCGCTAAAGGTCCCTAGGCTAGACGAGGCCGAGAACCGAGCATATGACCCTGCTCTGTGCGAACCGTTGGGCTCCATATGAGCGGCTGTCTGGCCCGCTCCTCAACACAAGGAGGAGGTCGCTGAGAAAGCCCCGGTCTCAGGAGCTCCCAAGCTCTCAGGATGCTCAAAGCAAATCTGTCCTCCCATCCTCTACTGAGGCCTGTCCTCCTCATCTCTATGAAGATCCAGCGAATCTCTGGTGCCCAAGTGCCCCCTACTGGGGGCGCCCGAGCCTGCAGCCGCTGCAAGAGGAGCTCTTTCCAAGGCTTAGCGCGTGGAAGCAGCCCCCAAACAATAAGCTTCCCCAATAAGGCTCTACTCTGATCGACTGGATCTATAATGCCCAAGCCTCCCTCAGCCAGTGGAAGTGTAATAACTGCCCATGCAACCTTTGCCCGGGTTGGCTGACCGTCCCGCCCAGACCAAAGAAAGTTCCTGATCAGCCTCTGTACCTGGCTGATGCAAGAGCTCGAGAAGATCTAGCAAGACGTAATGTACCACATGGTCGCTAACAGCACCTGATTTGCCACCACCACCCTCCCAGCCAAGGATAGTCGAGCTGTACTCCAATACAAAAGCTGCTTCCGAATGCTCAGAAGAAGCGGGGCAATCTGCTGCTCAGGTGACAAATCTAGTCCAATCTGGCATCCCAAATACCGCACTGCTGTGCCAGGAGGAATCCATCTAAAACCGGGGTCCGAGCTCCATGCCGGAGTGGGAGCACTACTGATCCAAAGGCCACTGTCTTGTGCCAATTGATCAATGCTCCCGAAGCTGCACTAAAAACCTGGAGCGACTGCTCTGCCCGAAGAAGATTGGCCTCTTGGCCATGCAAAAATAAGCCCGTGTCGTCTGCAAACTCAGCATCGAGCAGGTCCTCCCCCCGGACTGGGAGCTGGAGTCCTCTCAAACCAACCTCCTCTGCCGTCAAATACATGCTCATAGCCTCTGAAAAAGAAAAGGGGTGAGGGGACACCCCTGACGGACTGATTTGGTCAGCTCAAAACTCGGCCCCCGTCCTCCTGCAATCAACACCTGGCTACCAGCTGTGGAATACAGAGCCGCCACCCCTCTGATCCATCCTGGCTCAAAGCCCAGGCGAAGCATAGTGCCCTCTAAGAAACCCCAATCAACTCTATCGTATGCCTTCTCAAAATCGAGAAGCATCACGACCAAGTCCTCGCCAAGAAATCTAGCTCGGGCCGTCGCCTCCCAGAAAGTAAAGATGTTGTCAAGGATACTGCCCTCCTTGACGAATCCTGTCTGAGTAGCATGAATCAACTCCCCTAGGAAGGGCTGGATCCTCAAACTCAAGGCCTTTGCTAAGACCTTGTAGACAGTATTGAGGATCGTAATAGGCCTCCAATGCCGAATATCATCTGATACTCCCTCCCCCTTGGGGATAAGATAGATCAAGCCCTCTGAAAAGCTCTGTGGCATCACCCCAGTGTCCAAAACATACTGAAAGCCCCTGCGGAGGCTTGGCCCCAAAAGGTCCCAATAGCGCATAAAAAAGGCCGGCGTCAGTCCGTCCTCCCCTGGGCAACTATGTCGCGGCAGGACCCTCAAGGCCTCGGCAAGCTCAATCTCTGAAAGAGGCGCACCTAGAACTGTACGCATACGATCTGTGACCCTCCTCTGCACATGGGCCCACACAGTCTGTCTGCAAGCATCTCGATCCTCAGTGGCTGGCTCCGCTGAAAGCAGGTCTCTATAGAATGCAGTGGCAATGGCTCTGATCTCCCCGGGGTCAGTAGCTACCGATCCATCCGGTCTACCAAGCTGACGGGCTCCTGCTCGAGCATGGCGGGGTCCAGTGATCTCAAAAAACTCTCCAGTCATCACCAAGCTGCGTCCACTGAGAGGCCTGACGACGATAGTAAAACTCATGTCTCTGCTCCTCTGCCTCTCTAACCTCTTGGCGTGCCTGGCTCAGCTAGGACGCCACCCACTCACATGCAGGCTACTGCTCCTGAAGGCGCTGTAGCGAAGCAAGGCTGCGTCTTAGCCGATGCTCCCGTTCGCGAATCTCTCCCAGCCGTGTCAAAGCTGCAGCGTGCAGAAAAGAGCTAAGCTCGATGAGTCCCTGGGCACACTGGCCTGCTGCATCCTGGTCAGAGCACTGACTAACATGCCAGATCCTCTCAATGTCCTCAGCTAGACTGGGATCTGTAAGTACCCTCTTTGTGATCCTCAACTGCAAGCTGGGCTCCCGTGTCCTCTCCTCCAATGTCAAGATAACTGGCGCATGATCTGAAAATGAGGTGCCAGCGAGAATGCCGACGGAGCCCACTCGCTCCCCTAACCAGTCGCCCACATAAAAGCGATCAATCCGTGATAGATTAGTCCCTCCCTGCCGGCGATCCGACCGAGAGAAACTAAGACTGTCCTGAGAACGGGAGAAGGCCCCATGCTGCCATGCATCAGTGATCCTCAGTGACATGCAAAACCGGTCCCAAGCTGCAAGCTCCGTGCCGTGCACTGTAACATGACTGCCTCCCACCCTATCGGCCGGGTCCTCAAGCATGTTGAAGTCTCCCCTGACACACCAATGTGCGGCCTCTGGCAATGCATCCGTAACCTGGGTCCAGAACTCTGCTCTGGCACTAGCATGATTGGGCGCATAGACGTTGAGCACGCCCAATAGCTCATCATGCATCCTCAGAATGACATACTGTGCTCTACCAGGCACAATGATCCCTCGATCCACAATGGCCTGCCGCCATACATCTGCAATGACCATGCATACTCCTCCCTGTCCACCCAAAGGACCAAACCCTGCAGACCAAAAGGTGTCCCATCTACCAGGCATCACCGAACCATATCTCCGGATCCTGCTCTCACCCAAGTGGTGCTCCTGCATCATCAGAATATCAATGCTGCCACCAACCAGGCATCTCTGAAGCTCCTGCGTCAAGCAACCACGATAGTGTATAAAATGTGCTCCTCCGCCAAGGCCCTGTACATTCCATGAGATGATCCTCATGGATGCCCTGCTGAGGTGGATGCTGTCTCAGCCGTACGGCGGGCCTTCGCAAGCGGCTTGGATGGAGAGTAATCCCCATCCGAGCGGCTGCGAATCTGCCCACCCGGTGTACTGCAAGAATCACGGATCAGGCGCCAGTTGGCTGTGACCCATGGCGACTGCCTCCCGCTCTGACAGAGCAACCTCGTGTATACATACATATCCAGGGTCGCGTGCTAAGTCTGCCACTATGCGAACGACCAAATGACGAATCCCTGAGGTATCCACACTCCCGGGATCCAAGAAAAAATGAGCCAACTCCCATAGTCGGCCTATCACATCTGTCACCTCCAGATCGCTCACATGATGTGAAAACTCAACTGCTTGAGTCTTCAAAGTGCTGAGAGCGAGCTCTAGAGTCCACTCTCGGTCGCAAGGGCCACATAGAGGGAACGAGAAGGCCACCGCTGAATCTAGTGCCTCCTCCCCGCGGGCCGGAGGTTTCACTACATGAACTCGGATGGGTGCTGGCTCATGGGGGCCCTCTGCTCCAAAAAGCCGTGTGAAGGCGTAATCAAAAGCCTCCGAGCGCTGTCTAATGCCGAGGCGACTCAGTCGACTGCGGATAGATGATATCCGTGAAGCCCGAATCGGCATGGTAGGTCTCCTCTGTGGTGCTCGAGCGAGGTCGGTGCTCAGCGCCCTCCGGACTGCAGGTGAACGCCAGGGGACTGCCAGGGCCTCCCGGGAAGGTGAGGCGGGCGGGGGGGAGGAGGGGGGGGCGAGGGGGGTGGAGAGGGAGCCGCTGCCGAAACCGGAGCGGGGACGGGAGGAGGCGAAGGTGGAAGCGAGGCGGTGGGAGGGGACGGGGGTGGGGGGGGTGAAGGGGGGGGTGCTGGCATCTCCTGGTCCTGAGTCGTCGTCGCGGGGGTCTCCTCCTGGAGGGGAGCAAAGCTGTTCCTCACGGGAACCCAGTGAGGCTGAGACTGTGGCTGCTGTTGCAGCGGTCTCTGGGCGTGCTGCTGTGGCTGTCTCCCTCGGCGGCGCCCTTGTCCAGGCTGCCACTCCGAGGTCTCTGTGGCCTGAGCAGGTGTCCCGGAGGCAGCTTGCCGAGCCGCATCTGTGGTGGGCGGGCCATCAGTGGCCTGCTGCTGCTGTGGTGAGGGTCGGCGGGCTTTCCTGCGAGGGCAGGCCTTGGCCAGATGACCGACCTGCCTGCAAATGAAGCACTGGTTCGGGAGCCCCGAGAACTCCACTCTTTGATCTATCCATCCCCCCCCTATCCTAGGTAGCTGAATGACTATAGGAAGGGAGGAGATGTCAGACACCAACACTCTAACCGAAGGTAGCCCAGTTGCTCTGGCCACCACTGAAGCTGCTGAGGGGCCAGTCTCCAGTACCGAGCCCACCAATGCTCCTAGCCTAGAGAGGAGCGGTTGATACTCCCGACGGAGTCCAGGGAAGCAAACTGTATCATGGAAAAGGCGCTCTCCCTGCTCCGCCGCTGCTGGGTCAAATCCATGCTACCAAGGTCTGAAGAAAGCCCGAGCACCCCTGATGTCAAGGGGACTCATGGCAAGGACCTTGGCCACGCTCTGGGCGGCCTCGAACTCGATCTGGTAATGTCCACGGCCCAGTAGCTGTACGTCCAGGATCTTGCCCACATCTGCAAGAAGGCGAGCCTGGAGAAGATCCCGGATCTCCCCTCTGCTGGGGCGAGTGCCGACTATTCGGCAGATGGTGGAATGAGCCTGGAGGCGTTCCACCTCTACGGTGAGGCTCGCTTCCTCTTCTGGCGAAAGAGAAAGCCTGATGGGGGTGTCCTCAGGGGCGGGCGAGGGGGCTGCGGATGAGTCCCTCTGAGGCGGGGCGGGAGGAGCCTCCATCAGAGTCTGAAGCTACGGCGAAGGCGAGGCGAAAGCGGAGATCCTGCAAGAATCGAGCTCCACACAGAGAGGCGGAAGACGGAGAAAAAAGGGAAAACAAACCCCTTGGGGGCGGAAGCAAGAAAAGGGAGGGGGGGGGGTGAAAAAGGCGAAGGAGAAGCCCGGGGGGGGGGGGGGGGGGGGCTGCGCGCAAGAGGGGAGGGATGGAGAACGAGCTGGCGGAGGGGGGGGACGGGGCGCTGCAGAGGGGAGGAGGGCGCGAAAGAAGGGGGGGGGCCGCGAAGGTGAGGAAGGGCGGTGGGCAGTGCAGCTAGGGAGGGGGCGCAGCAGAGCGAAGGCAGGCGGGGCAGGTAAAAGGAGGGGCGGCGGGCAATGCAGCGAGGGAGGGGGCGCAGCAGCGAAGGCAGGCGGGGGGGGGCAAGGGGAGGCGCGAGGAACGAGGGGAGGCGGGGTGACGAGCAGGCAGGGAAGCGAAGGGCGCAGGTGTGCAGGCAACGCGAGCAGGGAGGGGCGGGAGCTTCAGCGAGCGGAGTTGGACATCACCACTCTGTCAAGAGTGTGGATGATATCACCCCATATAGTACTAATGCACTGAGACCCAAAAATCTGGACACCCTCAATAGCCTCCGTGCATCTAGCTCTCCAGATCTGCCATGCTGTAATACTGGCAATAATCTCCCAACTGGTGTCAATCCTCTGTCTAGGGGGTGTATAATCAGAGTGAGGAACATCCTGCAATAAACCATGCTGGGCAATACCTCTACGAATGAAAAAAACAGAATCTGTACCACTGCCCTCATAAAAAAGTTGCGGACCGGACTGGGAGAGCCAAGCAACTCCCCCCCAAGTCACATGCATGGCTCGGCCACTCAATTTGCCCATAAGTTGGGCTACAGGACCCCAAATCTACTGTGCAATGCTGCACCCCCATAGACAATGTTGTACGGACTCAGAATCTGCCGCACATCTAGGACAGGAAGGTGCTACACCGAAAACTGATCTCCATTGATTGGTGGGGAGACCACCATGTAAGAATAACCAAAAGAAATGAGAGATCTGGCTCCTTCTGTATGAGTGCCAAAGTCTATGCCAATATCTGCGCTGTATCACTGGAGAAATATCATAGCTCTCCCAATGAGGCCTGAGAGTAGGGATCCTATGCATCTGTCGAGTGAGGAGAAGCCTCGCATTCCGAATAGTGAAACTAAAAAAAGGAAGGCTTTTCAAAGGATCGAAGGCATCAATCCACTCCCACTCTCCTGGATCCCATTGAAGATATCTGATAGGACTGCCACCATATAGCCACAAACACCAAGAGCCATGAGTCACTATCTGAGAAGAAGGGTCAATGAACCAGTGCTTCCCCGAGCGACCAACAATCCTCACTTGACTAAGCCTAGTGTTTGGTATGATCTCCTCCATACTACTTCTCCTCAATCTCCCACCAGGCATGATAGAATACATGAGGAAATCTGTATCCTCCTGGCTTGGTAGAGCAATGAACTGCAGAGGTATGCCTATCCTCGAAAAAACTCCCAGCCAACTCGGATGATAGTCTCCGTGAAAGGTCCCAGAAAGCCACTCATGCGGAATAGCTGCATCAATCTGATCAATACGAATGCGAGAGCCCCTAAGATGCTGAGTGGATGCAACTCTCCGATCCTCCGGAAGACTCTTAAAGGTCTTCCAAGCAAGAACTGTGTATGCGCATCTCTCCCATCCTGACCATTGCATATAACGAGATGCACCAAGTGGCCGACCAGCCTCATCCCTAATGAACTCGTTCCACATAATAGGTTGTCGGTCAGCCTCGTCCAAAGACCTAGGAAGCCTTTGTCGCAAAAAATATCTCATGCTTCTCCATACTCTGACAATGGTTGCAATAAGAGGGGAAGATGGTGCCCTAATATCAGCCTCTGTGAACAAAAAACGTGTGTTGGGCATCCAGTCTCTCCCGACCCTGGGTGTACATCTGGAAATCTGAGACAAGAAAAAATCCTTCCAAGGCTCAGTGCCTGGTAGGAAACCTTTGACCACAAGTTTGCAAAGCAACGCCCTGCATTGAACATCCGGATCGATAATATTCAAGCCCCCCTCTCTTTTGGGCTGAATAACTGTCAGCCAAGCAACCCTGGCACGAGTGTCTGAGGTGCCATCCAAGCCCGACCAGAGAAAATTGCGGATCAATCTTCGCAATTGGCCAATACACGCACGAGAGAAGCACCAACAAGAGGCAATAAACCAAGCTGAGGCAAGCAAAACCTGATTAGCCACCAAAGCTCTGGAGGCTAAATCTAATCTCCTGGAGCTCCAATGAAGGAGCTTCTTCCGGATACTCATAAGTACCGGAGCAAACTGTTGTGCAGGAGAAATATCAATCCCAACTTGGCATCCCAAATATCTACCAGTACATCCTCTGTTGATCCAAGTAAAACCAAGCTCTGCACCCCAATCAACTCTCGGTGAATCACTAACCCGAAAACCAATAGATTTGTGCCAATTAATGAGTGCCCCTGCTGCCAAACAGAACTCCTCTAGTGCTACCCGGAAGGAACATAAGCATATATGTGAAGCCTCCAAAAACAGGGCTGTGTCATCAGCTAACTCAGAGTCAACCAACTCCTCATGGCTACGAAGAGGCAACCTCAATCCTGAAATACCAGCAGTGGAGCGGAGAAAGATGCTCATGGCCTGTGCAACTATGATATATAATAAAGGGGCTAATGGGCAGCCCTGTCGTACTGAGCGAGAAATCTGAAACCGCTCTCCTCTATCACCGCAAGCAAGAACTCTACTGTGGGCATCACGATACATGCATGAAACTCCCTTGATCCATCTCTGAGAGAAGCCCATATGACTAAGAGTACCCTCAAGAAAGTCCCAATCCACTCTATCATAGGCCTTCTCAAAATCCAAGAGCAGAATGGCTAAGGGCTGATTGCTCGCTTTAGCCCATTCGACGGCCTCCCAAAACGAGAAAATGTTATCAAAGATGCTCCTGCCGTGTAAGAATCCATTCTGGGTATCATGAATAACATCCTGCAAAATTGGCTGCAATCTGATGCTCATTGCCTTAGCAAGAATCTTATAGGCAGTCCCAAGTAAGGTGATAGGTCTCCACTGGCCAATCAATGTCTTATCCCCGCTCTTAGGAATAAGCCCAATCTCATCCCAAGAAGTAGTGAAAAAAACAGGGGAGAGGCCATCCTCCCCTGGACACTTACCATGAGGTAAGGCATGAAGAGCATGACTGAACTCCTGCATAGAAAAAGGGGCATCCAGAGAGGCACACATCTCCTCGGTGATCAAATGTGGCAATGCATTCCAAACCTTCCTCTGTGCCCTGTGTCTCAGATCAGAATACGGCTCAACACTAAGAAGCTGGCAGTAGAAATCGGTGGCAATCTGTCTAACCATGAGAGGATCTGAGTGAAGAGTGCCATGTGAATCCTGCAACTGTCTGACACTATCTCTGGCATGAGATGGGCCGTGAGAAGCAAAGAAATGTTTGTTACATCTGCCACCCATCTGTGTCCAAAAGGATTCCTGGGCATGGAAACTATATTCCGCGCGCTGCTCAAGAGAGTGATGAAGTTCTGCTCTAATAGTACATAAAGAATCTGCAACCCATTGAGCATGAGGATGTTTCTCGTGCTCTTTCTGCAAGGCAGCCAATCTATGTCTAATAGCCCTTTCTAAGTACAAGGCCTCTTGCCTCTTAGACAGGGCACATGTGTGATAAAAGTCACTAATATCACAGAGAGCAAAGGCCAGGCTTTGAGAGGCCTGTAAGAAGTCATGAGATCTCTAAATATCAAGCATACGACGTGATAGTTCTGCATCTGAAAACAAATGATCAGGGATGCGTACATGGGGTGCTGATCCATGGCAATTCGGATCTCTAATACATAAAACCACTGGGCAATGATCCGATGTGGAGGTGCCTGTAGCAATCAAAGTATGTCCACCTCTGTCAAGCACCCAATCATCCACATAAAATCTGTCTAACCGTGATAGATACATCCTACATCTCTTCTCCTGTTAGACCATGAATAAAGAAGAGTGGATGGACTCCTCAAAATGTCATCCTCATGCCAACAATCTCTACCATGAATGGAGAGTATAAACCTCTCCCAAGACGCTCTTTCAAGAGGATGCACCAAGCCCTCATGTCCACCTCTTTTATCCGTTGGCATATCAACCATGTTAAAATCCCCACCAATAATCCAAAGGTCGGCAAGAGGCATCAATGTAGTGAGAGATTTCCAAAAGGCAATCCTCTCACCTCTATGGTCAGGAGCATAGAGGTTGAGAATACCAATGCGTGTAGTACCCTGCATAAGAAGGATCCACTGCGCTCTCGCAGGCAAAATGACACCATGTCCAATGATGCAAGGCAAGATCAAAGCTGAAACAGAGATACAAACACCACCCTTGGTACCAACAGCCGGTGACCAAAAGGTGTGTCCTGAGAGAAGCTTGCCTGATCTCCCACACTGACTAGCATCCAGTTTATGCTCTTGCAAGAGCAATATATCCATAGGTCCACCTTTGACTGCACAATGAAGCTGGGTTTTTACAATTTGTTTCCGTCGACGCGGAAAAAAACCCCCAAGACCCTGAATTTTCCAAGAGACAATCCTCATAAAGACTCAGAGTAGGAAGGACTAGATCTCGTGGTCGACGAAGGACCCCCTTTAGAGGTGGAAGTACGTCTCGCATAGGTAAGGGAGGGAAAATCTGACGATGTAAACCTTACCTCTCTGTCCCACTCCGGGGAAAAGCCAGGGCTAGTCCTCAGAACTGGAGAGGTACTATGACAATGCGAATGTGCAACATCATCCTCAAGGGTGCAATCATCCTGTAATTGTAATGCAGCATCCTCCTGTGAGGGATCCAGATCATGTGCCTGCAAGGCCTCATCCTCCAAAAAAGGATCAACATCCTGTGAGGCAAGAGCTGCATAGGGGTTAGGGTGCTCCACAGGGAGTGTGGGTGAAGGGGCAGGTACGGGGGTCCGGGTGCCTGCCATCCCTAACCGTTGTGTGGTCTGCTGTGGCAAAGGAGCAGCTGGAGTCTCGGCAACTGCAGAAGGCCTCTGATGGGCAGGACCACGCCGCCTCCTATCATGGCCCCTCGATCTGGGACAATCTCTAGCAATGTGACCCTGTCGACGACAAATCCGACACTGGTCAGGTCTGCTTGCAATCTCCATCCTCTGGCGAAAATGAGATCCGTCAGGTCGGCGAGGAGGGATTCGAACCCCCGACACCGTGGTTCGTAGCCACGTGCTCTAATCCCCTGAGCTACAGGCCCCGCCTCCACTGGATCCGTTCCAGGAACCACTTTTCTGAAATAGACTGGAATAGAACCAACTTTTTTTATCTCTCCATCTATTACGGGTTGGTGAAGATGCGTAAGCTTAGGATTCTCCCTCAGACAAAAGAAAGGTAGGGCACTTTCTTCTCACTAAGTGAAGAGTGAAAGGAAGGATGTGCTCTGAAGCATAACATGATCATCAGTAATCGATGGATCAGGAACAAGCACAAGGACCCGGGGTACACCATCAAGAGTGGCGGTAACGGCCGCGGAAGCTGAGGCGGGAGAGCTCGGGAGGATTGGTACCTCTAGAACTTGGCCAAAGGATGCCCCTATGGAAGCTAAAAGCTTCCAATAGGACCGAGGAAGAGCAGGGAACCGTAATGAGACCGGGGTAAGGCGTTGATCCTCCACCACTGGATCAAAGCCCACCTAGTACTGAAAGAAGAAAATCTTCCTAGGACCAAGAGGAAAGGGGCTGCTAGCCAAAGCCTGAGAAGTAGCTTCAGAAGAATGAAAGTCCACCTGGAAGCTTCGACCAAGTAAACGAGTATCCTGAAAGTGCACAATTAGCTCCGAAGGGAGAGCTGCTAGAAGCCATTCACGGGCCTGTGAACGAGAAGGGTGGGAACCATAAACTCTCGCAACAAGGGTAGTCTGGACCTCAAGGTCAATGTCGTGCTGAAGAGAGGTGAGCTCGTCTTGTGAAAAATTGATGGTTCTTCCGGCCAATGGGGGTGACGAAAGATTGGCTGTGGCAGAAGAAGCCATAAAGCCAATCAAAAAAATGGGCGGCCGACTTGAATCCAGGTAAAAGTGCTGCTGATAGAGAGGCGGGTGCAGAAGAGGGGGGCGAAGGCAGGAGCAGAAGGGCGGGAGCAGCTGGGGTAGCAAGGGCAGTGGGGCAGGTGGGGGCAGCAGAGGGGCAGGCGGGGGCAGCAGAAGGGCTGGCGGGGGCTGAAGATGGGCAGGTGAAGACAGCAGAGGGCAGGCAGGGGGCTGCAGAAGGGCTGGCGGGAGCAGCAGGAGGGGAGTGGAGGGCAGGCGGGGGCAGGAGGAGGGCAGGCGGGGGGCTGCAGAGGGGCAGGCGAGGGCAGGCGGGGGCAGCAGAGGGGCAGGCGGGGGCAGGAAAATCAGCAGCGCAAGTTCACTCTGCAGACATCCTGGAGCTGTTGTTTTACTCTTTACTCTTTGGTTGTGTCTTTCTTTCTCTTCCACTAGTAGATTTTGGCACATGCTAGTTTAGAAGTTATTAAAGATTTCTTTTCTTTGTTGCAGTAGCATTTAGGAGATGGTTTAGGCTTACAGATTGTATTAACACTGCTTTTTTGGTCTCACAGTCTGCTGTTCAGTGAGTGTTCCACCTGCCAGATGCAGTTACTATTCTGTTGTTCTAAACTTGCTGCTTGTCAGGCCTGCCCTTTGAAGCGGTCTTCATTTACCACTCTTTATTTTTCAATCTGACCCCTTATAAGCTGTAAGAGCATGGCAGAAATTGTTCTGAAGGTGGGGCATAGGGAGCTGGTAGCTGGCTTGACAGCTTTGGATATTAGGAAAGCCTAACACATGACGGCTAAAGAACATGGTTGGACCTTAGCTCTGGAGTTGGTAGGGGCCATTTCAATCTTGAGAATTTGACTGTATGCCTTGCACATTTCACTTGACCATTGGCTTTTGGTCCTAGTAATTTATCTATATCTAGGGAGTCTCATTAGAAATTTCCCAAGTGTCTTTACTCTCCCTAATGATACAATGACCTAGAGATTCGCGTCAGAGAGCCCCTCCGCCACGATAATTATGCTGTGAGTGGTGTGATCAATAATATTTTGCTCAAGAGGAGTGACTTCACTTGGCTTGATTAAAATAGCTACTTGTGCTTGTAAGAGCGAGTGAGCAAAACTAGGAAGAGAATTTTTGTGTTAAGTATGCGTGGACTCATGAGCTTGTATGTCCTAATAGTGTTACTTTTTACGCAGTGTAACGAAAATTCTGTTGCGGTGGGAGCAAGTGCTGGTATGAAGGAAAGTGCTGATGTGACAAAAGGGGAAACTGCTAGTACAAAGAAAATGCAGGTTCTTAACACTTACCATGCTTTCGAAAAAGCAATATTGAAGCAGGAGGACTCAAGCATGAAGGTACTTGTTGTTTACATTGTTTGCCAAAAGATATTAAAAAGGGAGAGAGTTACATTATTATTATTTGGTGCTTTTGCCTAGATGATGTGATGTTATATGTTAGGCCACGGTGTGAGCAAGCATGGGGCTAATGAGTATGGCCGAGAGGTCTCCCTTAGCTACGCCACGTGGAAAGGTAGCTCCATGGCGATGGAGCATGTCCTAGATTTGGAGCTGAAGAGGGGATCGTGGCCGACGTTGGGGCCCGGGGGCGTTGGGCCAGCTGCAAAGTGGAAGCCTAGTTTGAGGTAACTCCTCTCGGGCGAGGTGAGTCCGCAGCTCGAGGTGGGTCCACGGGATGCACTTTATGGGTGTCCTCCACCTCTTGGGTCCGGAAGAAGCAGCTGATGGTTGGCTGGCAAGGGAGGGGTCGGGGTGGCCGGGGCTGAAGCTCTTTTAAGAAAGTCTACCTGTGTCTGTGGAGCTCGAGTAGGAAGAGCCCTAGGCAGTGCTGGTCCGGGAAATCAATGATCGTGGAAGTGACATTGACGTCTACAGAAGACCCCAAGGGTCTAACAGACCGTAAGTATTGCAATGGTACCATGGATGTATTGAGCCATGAAAAAACTAAAAAGGAAATTAAAAAAAAACATCTCGATAGCAGATTATCCTATTATCCCATCTCACCCAGTACCAATCTTAGGTCAGAAAGAGGGTCAACCCTCTGTGATTGCAGCATGTCATGTCGGCAGAGAGAAAGAAAGAAAGAAAGAAAGATATATTAACGTCTGCAAAAGGCCAAAATTGGCCTATGAGACAAACAAGTAGTACAATGATGTTCCTCCAGTCATCAAGAGGAAAATGTGGAGTGAGAATAAAATGTACAAGTATGACAACACGACCATAGGGGACTCAATGGTGGTGTACAAACGAGAGGGTGTGGATGGAGTACTAGGGCTACTAATGCATCTCTATATGCTGAAGGGGTGATACAAGTATGATATGTTATCTACTAACTCCATCGAGTCCCATAGTATGGGTACAATATGTCATGCATCCGATCTGAGGATGCCGTACATGTCTGGAACATGCGTCCTGGATAAGAGCAAAAATGTGCCAGCTACTCCTGGACCTCCTGCTGGTGTCGAGACCGGATGGTCGCGATCTCTCTGTGGTGTAGCCGTGGTGTCTGGTAGCCGGCTAGTCTGGGTCGTCGCCTAGCTCGAATCTCCTCCGCTCGCTGAGATGTCACTCCCAATGTGTGTGGTTGGGCTACTGGTGCCAATCTCTGGAAAAGAAGTCAGTCAACTGGGACTGTCTTCCTCCGCTATGATGTGCGGGTGTCTGAAGTAAGATCTCCCTGTGTCTCTGTAGTGCTAGTAGTAGTCTGCCTAGCTGTCTCTGGTCCGATCTCTCCTAGATCTGTCTAAGTGATGTGGCCCCTCTAAAAACCTCAGGATAGCATGCCCTGATCTCCTGCAAAGCACCACACTGGCAAACAAAATGCTCCTCTGTCTCTACCCCCGTCTGGCATAATCTACAAATGCGCTCTACTCGAGGGATGCGTGCTACTCTCCCAGTCTCGATCTCTAGTTGGTGTGATGAGACCCTTAGTCGCCCAATCGCTACTCTGGCTCCATGTGATAAGTGGACTTCCAAGTATCGTGGTCGCTGGATGAAGCCGTCTGTGGAGGTGCTCAAGAAGTGGTCTCTGTAGTAGAGCATCTTTGTCGGGAGTGGCTGACTGGGAGATAGCCAAGTCTCCTGTATGTGGCCTTGCCAAATGTCATGTCTCATGACTGTTCCTCTCTGTCTGAGAGAGGCGTCTGTGTGGTGCAGCTAGGTCATACTGTAAGGGTGGTAATCTGTCAATATCAATCCTGTGTGATGATATCCACTGTACCACCTGGGAGTACCATGACCAGGTATGTCCCTCCTCAGCAAGCTGTCTGGATGTAGCCCGAGATACCCGATTTAGTGGGAGCTCCCGCATCCTGTGTATAAAAGATATAGTCTGGAACATGGCCTCTACTAACATAGGTGGTACAGCAAACTCCGCTCGAAGGATATCATGTGGTACTGAAGGTTTGCTGCGGATCATCCGTGAGAGCATCAAAATCTGAGGGCGCTCTATTTGTGTCCATGAGGATGTAGCCAAACCTGGTGCCCATACTGCTGCTGCATACATCAATGCTGGAGTAACTAGTGTATCAAATAGCCACCCCCTAGTACGGGGCTCCTGGAAGTCTGCCTGGTGACACTGGCGTTCCAAAATTGCTAGTGCTGCGTAACCTCGTGTCACTCTATCTCTGGCTGCCTGTGCCATAGAGAATCTCCTTGATGAGCTGGTAAATGTGACCCCAAGGTATACATATGAGCTCACCACCTCTACCTGTCCCCGGGCTAGTGTAAGGATAGTCTGGCATCTGACTGCTGCTGCTGATGTATGAAAGACCATAACCTTGGTTTTCCCAAGGTTCACTGTAAGTCCTCGCTCCGTACAGAAAGTATCTAGGGCGTGTAGATGCCTTTGTAGCCCTGTCCGAGTATCCGACACAAGAATGATATCATCAGCATATAATAGAATGTGTACAGTCGTACCTGAGATGTCAATCCCAGAGCCTCCTCCGTGTATGATGTAGTCTGCTACCTCGTCGATGTATAAGCCAAAGCGTGTCGGGGAGAGAGGGCAGCCTTGCTTCACACCAATGGTGCTAGCAATCATATCTGATAGTCCCCCTGGGCATCTAACTCGTCCAAACACTTGCTCATATAATCTGTAAATCCCCCACATCATGTCGGGGGGTATGCCCAGTGTCTGTAAGCGGTGGAAGAGGCGCTCTCTTGGGACTGTGTCGAAGGCTTTGCGGAAGTCCACAAAACAGCAATAGAGTCTCTGTCTCCGTGCCCGAGTTTGGTCAATCAGGCATCTCAGGGTGAAAATGTGATCAATAGTAGAGAAGGCTCGCCGAAAACCTGCCTGACCAGGGGCACGAAGCCCCTCCCTCTCAGCGTGTGTGCTCAATTCTGCCTCCAGGATAGCCCCATAGAGTTTGGCCAAGGTATGACCAATCATGATAGTCCTGTAATTACCGGGGTCCAACATGTCCCCAGCTTTGTGGATCGGTACAATAGTGTGCATCGTCCACTCAGCCGGGAAACCTTCTACCAGAGCCCTGTTATTTCCCCTTTCGCTATCTGGGCTCGGAGATGTCGATGAAGCTCTCTGCACTCATTATCATACCATCTATTCTGGGGCATGTCCCCGGATCTAGGTGGCTTCCCTGTCTGGAGATGGTGTGGAAAGCTGTGGCTGGCTGCTGTGTGCAGTATGTGTGAAAGTTGGGCCGTCAGTACATCGATGGGTGCTGTAGGGTCCATACTAAAGAGGCCATCATGTACTTTTGAATCATAAACGTTTGCAAGCACCCGGGTAAAGTGGAAGATGGGTGCTGTAGGGTCCATACCAAAGAGGCCATCATGTACTTTTGAATCATAAACGTCTGCAAGCACCCGGGTAAAGTGGAAGATGGTATGAGATGCCTAACTGGTCGGGGGTGGCAGATCAAGAGAGCTCCAAAGAGAAAAAGCCAAATAAGTATGGTCCGCACCAATGGGGCATGTAGGGATAGTGAGAGTCTATCAGGTCTGTGCTCTCCCGCACCAATGGGGCATGTAGGGATAGTGAAAGAGTCTATCACGTCTGTCCCTCTCTGAGATCTGTGATGTATACTGGGTCCCCAAATTGGAGCTCCGTACAGGAGGGTTGGTGTGACAAGCGTATCAAATAGCCACAATTTGGTGCGTGGCTCCTGAAACTTTATGTGTGCACATTGCCTCCCAAGTGCCCCCAAGGCTGCATGCCCTCGAGCTAATCTAGCTGCTCTTGCCTCCTTCAGGGAGAAACGTGGTCCTGTGAAAGTAATTCCCAAATAGACATATGATTTGACTTACTCAACTGGCTGCCCTCGGAAAGTGAACTGAGGCTCTGATCTCGTCACCCATGCCTGTGTGGTGTTAAACACCATAACCTTGGTTTTCCCAAGGTTCACTGGAAGATCTCTATCCGCACAGAATGCCTGTAATGCATCCAGATGTCTCTGTAATTCCTCTGGAGAGTCTGAGATTAGAACAATATCATCAGCATATAACAAGATGGGTATCAACACCCCTGCTAGGCATGCCCCTGGGCCTCCCAATTTGTCTACATAATCGGAGACCACATCAATGTACAGCCCAAAGAGGGTGGGTGATAGCGGGCATCCTTGCTTCACCCCTATCTTGCTGGTCACCATATCGGATAGCCTGGCAGGGGCTCGGACTCTGCGTGTCACAGACTCATACAAAGCATATATCCCCCATTGCATATCCTCAGGTACCTCAATGTCATGCAATCTGTGCATAAGCGTGGCACCTGGTACGGTATCAAAGGCTTTGCGGAAGTCCACAAAGCAGCAGTATATCCTTCTCTTCTATGCCTTGCCCTCTTCAATAAGTGCCCGGAGTGTCAGTATGTGATCCAAGGCAGTAAATCCTCTCCTGAAGCCAGCCTGTCCATGTGCTGGATGACCATGCCTCTCTGCTCATCGGCTCAGCTCCGACTCCAATATAGAACCATATAATTTGGCCAAGTAATGACTAATTATGATCGTCCTGTAGTTGCCTGGTACCATGGGGTCCCCACTCTTAAAGAGTGGTACAATGATATGCTTTGTCCAGCTTGTCGGGAAACCCTCACAAATGGCACGATTAAACACATGTACGATGAGCGGAGCCAAAGTGTCTCGTGCATATGAGAACTGCTCTCCAACTAGCCCATCATGATCGTGTGCCTTTCCATTCTGTAACCTGTCTATCGCATCTAGCACCATCCACATAGTAAAAAAGGTGATTCTCACCGGTCTAGCTCCCAGTGGAGGAGGGGTGGGGGGCAGTCCTGGTGCATCTTATAGCTCTCTAGCATAAGTATGCCATGCCTCAGGTGCAGTAATCGGAGTACCAGGCTGTCTCTCCTGAAACATGTTCGATGCCCTCTTGCTGTCTTTCCCCAGGAAGAGTTGGTAGATCTCCTACTCTAGCTTAGCCAGATAGGCTCGTTTCTTCCTCCGCACAAGGCGCCAAAAGATCATCCTGGCCTGTCTATGCGTGTGAGACCCAATGGCAATCTCACGCTGTAGCTGTGCTCGTGTCTCACGACACTCATCATCATACCAATTGTTTTGTGGAGCAATGCTGCGGGGGTGGGTGGAAGGGATAATAATGCACGGAAACGCATATGAGGCGGATGCATGTAGTACACCTGCCAATCCTCTCGTGATCTCGTTGAGAGGGCTATGCGGGTCTAAAGCGAACAAGCCATCAGATACTGCATCTCGATAAACCCCAACTATCTCACGTGTAAACTGATATCGAGAGAGAAAGAAAGAAAGATATATTAACGTCTACGAGAGGGCAAAGTCGGCCTATGAGACAAAAAATAATACAACTGTGTTCTTCCGGTCATCGGAAGAAAAGAAAAAGAAAGAAAAGGAAAAGAAAGAAAAGAAAAAGTGTGCATGTGTCTGGATACAACTGTGAATCATCATGGATCGGTGGAGCCCATATACAAACAATATAAAGGGGGGTGGGGATGTGGATGGAGTGCTAAGGCAAGATGCATCTCTATATGCTGAAGGGGTAGTACAAGCATGCTATGCAGATCTATGTCTAACTCCATCCAGTGCCATAAGAGGGATATAAGATATCATACATCGACGATGGTGAGGCTGTGAGTGGCGTGAACATGTACCCTGAGTCTGAATGAAAGCGAGCTAGCCTCTCCTGTGTCTCCATCTGGTGTCTCATCTGGATAGCTGCTATCTCTCGGTGACAGAGTCGGGGTGCTCTGTGTCCAGTCTGTCTAGGTCTCCTCCTGGCTCTCAATTCCTCTGCTCTCTGTGCGGTCACCCCACGTGGTACATCAGCTGGCACTGGCATAGCTCTCTGGAAGAAGTCTGTGAGCTGGGACTGTCTCCCACCCCTAGTGGGAGCGGGTGTCTGGAGGAGTCTCTCTCGAGAACTATGAAGCTCTAGTAGTAGTTTGCCAAGCTGTCGTTGGTCCGAGGCCTCCATCAACTGATGTAGTGAAGAGTGCTCCTCAAACAATCCTGCATATCTATCTGTGACCCCCTGGTGGGCTCTACATCTACATACAAAGTGATCCTCAGTCTCCACCTCCTCGCGGCACAATCTGCATATCCGCTTGGCTCTGGGAACCCGTGCCGCTCTCCCAGCCTCTATCTCTAGCTGATGTGATGAGACTCGTAGCTGTCCAATAGCAACACCAGAGCTGTGTGGCATGTATACATCCATATACCGCGGTCGCTGTATAAACCCATCCCCTGAGATGCTCATAAAGTGGTCTCTGTAATACAGCATCTTCCGTGGTAGTGGGCTCTCTGGTGCTGTCCATGTCTCCTGTATGTAGCGTTGCCATATGTCCTGTCTCATCACTCTGTTCCTCTCATTGAGAGAGAGGTAACCCCGTGGAGCAGACTGATCATACTGAAAATGTGGCAACCGCTCAATGTCTATCCCATGATGTGAGAACCACTGTAGCATCTGTGCATACCAAGATCCAGTGTGTCCAGCCTCGGCCAGCTGTCTGGATGCCTCAAAAGCTCGGCGGCATCTCCCTCATCCTGTATATAAAGGAGATCGTTTGGAACAATGCCTCCACTGCCATAGGTGGTGCAGCAAACTCAACTCGAACAATGTCGTGCGGGACGGATGGTTTGCTGCGTATCATCCTCGAGAGCATCAAGATCTGTGGTCTCTCCAGCTGTACCCATGTGGAGGCTGCAAGCCCTGGTGCCCAAACCGCTACTGCATACATCAAGGCTGTTGTCACTAATGTATCAAAGAGCCACCCCTTCGTGCGGGGTTCCTGAAAATGTACCTGATGACACTGACGCTCAAGGCCAGCAAGAGCTGCATACCCTCGGGTGTCACCAATTGGCCGACCATTTGGTCCATCTTCAGATTTGTGTCTCGTTCACTTGAGGCCAGGCCGGTGTCTCATGTGAAGGTTGCAATATTTTTGCATAACATAGACGGGAGCCAGACTGGTGCCACCCGTGTGTTAGCAGGATGGTGTCGTATGGATGGGAGCCAGACTGGTGCCACCCGTGTATGACCTGGACTGTGTTCTATCCATGGGATTGTCACGCCATGGAAGAGCTAGTATTTGTGCCGTGTCTTGCCTATGGGACTGTCACTCCATAGGGAGGCTCGTGCCTGGATCTGTGTCTTACCTATGGGACTGTCACTCCATAGGAAGACCGGGATTTATGTTTTCTGTCGTGCCATTTTTGTGCCCGACAGATGTTTTGTACTTGTTCCATGAACGGGAGATATGTCCATGATACTATTTGCACATGCATTCATGTTTTGCATGTTTGGAACTGTTTTCGCATGGCTTGTATTCTTGTGTTTGCCTGTTTGACGTGCTACTTACTGAGCGGGGACGCCTGCCAGTGAGTCGTGAAGTTTGCTCTGTCTTCTGACGAGTTTTGTTGCGTGTGAACAGGTGGTAAGTGTATTGCACTTGTTGGTTTAATAGTTTTCCTTTCTAACCTTTAATTTTATAAGGTCGTAAGTACACATTCATTTAAAAGTGGGCACCCATTATGGGCACCCACGTGTGGGCCAAGGTGGGGAGGGAAACCCCACACTTAACCCTTTATGTGTGTGGGGGTGGGTGCATGGCCAGCTGTGGTCGTGTACTTCCTCTCCAACACCTACAAAGGAGCTCTCATACAGCTGCACACAGGGGCATCTCTCCGCCTTCCACAGGTTGCTGCACGCTGGTGGGCTGCTCTCTCTACACAGGTGGCTGCGCCTTTGCACAGCAGGCTGCACCTCCTCCCCTCCAGCAGGCGGCTACAGCCAGGTATCTCTTGCCCATACAGGCGGCTGCGCCTGTCTTCTGCAGGCGGCTGTGCCTCCTCCCCACAGGCGGCTACAGCCAGGTATCTCTTGCCCATACAGGCGGCTGTGCCTCCTCCCCACAGGCGGCTACAGCCAGGTGTCTCTTGCCCCCACAGGCGGCTGCGCCACCCCACAGGCGGCTGCAGCCAGGCGACTTCTGCACCCTCCTCTACAGGCTGCGTGTGGCTGCCCTCTCTTCTGCAGGCGGCTTCTGCACCCCTCAGGCGGTTGCGCTTGCTTTCCAGCAGGCCACGCTTGCTCTTCAGCTGGCGGCTACACCTTCTCCTCTCCAAAGGCGGCTGAGCCACCTCCTCCTTCTCTCCTCCCCTCTACAGGCGGCTGCGTGGGGTTGCGCCTCCCTTCCGTAGGCGGCTACAGGCAGCTCCTTCTCCTCCTTCTCGACAGGCTGCTGTGCCCCGGTGTCCATCTCTGGTAGCTGCACACAGACGCCTTGGGTATTTGTCTTCCATTAGCGAGCTACAAGTAAGTGGATCCAGATTTAAGTAAAGGATTTTGTTGTAAATTTGATAAAGGATTCTCTCTACCGCTAACACCCGTTCGGTGCCGGGTAGTCCAAGCTTTTGGAGAACCACGGTCCAAGGGTGCCGAGATCGGGAGAGCCAGGCATTAGTATGGGAGCACCTGTTTGTGCGTGGTCCTAGAACACCAGTGGAGCGCTCTCCGCGGATTCCAGTGAAGGCACAGGACCGTAGAGACTTGACCACTCAAGTGGGTCGCTCTCCTTCGAATGTCTACTTCGAGTCTCTTGTTTGGTACTGTATTCATCTCAGTTGTACATGGACATCATCTGGTTCATTGAACCCATGGAGCATTGTATTAATGCTCCCGAAGCCACACCAAAAACCTGTAGAGATTGCTCTGTCCTCTGTAGATTGGCCTCCTGGCCATGCAAAAACAATCCCGTGTCATCAGCAAACTCAGAATTGAGCAAGTCCTCACCCCGGACTGGACCTCTCAAACCAACCTCCTCTGCTGTCAGATACATGCTCATAGCCTCTGCAAAGAAAAGAAAAAGGAACGAAGCGAGAGGGCATCCCTGACGGACTGATCTGGTCAGCTAAAAACTCGGCCCCCGTCCTCCTGCCATCAACACCTGGCTACGAGCTGTGGAATATAGAGCCGCCACCTCTCGAATCCAGTCTGGCTCAAAACCCACGCGAAGCATAGTGCCCTCCAGAAAAACCCAGTCGACTCTATCGTATGCCTTCTCAAAATCGAGAAGCATAACGACCAAGTCCTCGCCGAGAAATCTAGCTCGGGCCGTCGCCTCCCAGAAGGTGAAAATGTTGTCAAGGATACTGCGCTCCTTGACAAATCCTGTCTGGGTAGCATGACTCAAATCCCCAAGGAAGGGCTGGATCCTCAAACTCAAGGCCTTGGCTAGGACTTTGTAGACAGTATTGAGGATCGTAATAGGCCTCCATTGCCGAATATCATCTGACACTCCCTCCCCCTTGGGGATAAGAAAGATCAAGCCCTCTGAAAAACTCTCTGGCATCACCCCAGTGTCCAAAACATGCTGAAAACCCCTGCGGAGGCTTGGCCCCAAAAGGTCCCAATAGCGCATAAAAAAGGCAGGCGTCAATCCATCCTCCCTAGGGCAACTATGACGCGGGAGGGCCCTCAAAGCCTCACCAAGCTCATCCTTTGAAAGGGGCTCACCCAAAGCTGTGCGCATACGATCTGTGACCCTCCTCTGCACATGGGCCCACACAGTTTGTCTACAAGCATCACGTGCCTCTGTGGCTGGCTCCGCTGAAAGCAAGTCTTTGTAGAACTCAGTGGCAATAGCTC
Organism: Cibotium barometz; assembly: GCF_041138505.1. Lineage (NCBI taxonomy): Eukaryota > Viridiplantae > Streptophyta > Polypodiopsida > Cyatheales > Cibotiaceae > Cibotium > Cibotium barometz. Next base: position 24,780,906 of record NC_141062.1, on the reverse strand, counting down.
TAATCTCCTCGGGCTCAGTGGCTAACGATCGGTCCTGCCTCCTGAGCTGGCGTACTCCTGCTCGAGCATGGCGGGGTCCGGTGATCTCAAAAAACCCCCCGGTCACTCTATCGCCAACAAGTTGAGTCCACTGAGAGGCCTGGCGATGATAGTAAAACTCGTGTCTCTGCTCCTCTGCCTCTCTAACCTCCTGGCGTGCCTGGCTCAGCTGGGACGCCACCCACTCACATGTAGGCTGTTGCTCCTGAAGGCGCTGGAGCGAAGCAAGGCTACGTCTCAAGCGACGCTCCCGCTCTCGTGTCTCTCCCAACCGTGTCAAGGCTGTACGTGCAAAAAAGAGTTGAGCTCGATGAGCCCCTGGGCACACTGGCCTGTTGCATCCAGGTCAGAGCTCTGGCTATCCTGCCATATCCTCTCAATGTCCTCAAAAAGACTGGGGTCTGTAAGTATCCTCTCTGGGATCCTCAACTGCAAGCTGGTCTCCCGTGTCCTCTCCTCAAGAGTCAAAATAACTGGCGCATGGTCTGAGAAAGAGGTGCCAACGAGAATGCCAACGGAGCCACCACGCTCCGCGAACCTGTCACCCACATAGAAGCGATCAATCCGTGATAGATTAGTCCCTCCCTGCCCCGGCGATCCGACCGAGAAAAACTAAGACTGTCCTGAGAACGGGAGAAAGCCTCCTGCTGCCATGCATCAGTGATGCGCAGTGTCATACAAAATTGCTCCCAAGCTGCAAGCTCGGTGCCATGCACTGTAACATGACTGCCTCCCACCCTATCGGCCGGGTCCTCAAGCATGTTGAAGTCTCCCCCAACACACCAATGTGCGGCCTCGGGCAATGCATCTGTAACAAGGGTCCAAAACTCTGCTCTGGCACTAGCATGATTGGGCGCATAGACATTGAGCACACCAATGTGCTCATCGTGCATCCTCAGAATAACATACTGCGCTCTACCAGGCACAGTGACCCCGCGATCCACAATGGCCTGCCGCCATGCATCCGCAATGACCATATATACTCCTCCCTGCCCACCCAAGGGGCCAAAACGTGCAGACCAAAAAGTGTCCCATCTACCAGGCATCACCGAACCATATCTCCGAATCCTGCTCTCACTCAAATGGTGCTCCTGCATCATCAGAATATCAATACTGCCCCCAACCAGGCATCTCTGAAGCTCCTGCCTCAAGCAACCACGATAACATACATAGTGTGCACCGCCAAGGCCTTGTACATTCCATGAGATGATCCTCATGGATGACCTTCTGAGGTGGAGGCTGTCTCAGCCATACGGCGGGCCTTCGCAAGCGGCTTGGATGGAGAGTAATTCCCATCCGAGCGACTACGAATCTGCCCACCCGGTGTGCTACAAGAGTCTCAGACCAGGCGCCAGTGGCTGTGTCCCATAGCGACTGCCTCCCGCTCGGAGCAAAAATCCTCTTGTATGCATACATAGCCAGGGTCTCGCGCTAGGTCTGCCACTATGCGAACCACCAAGTGTCCCGGAGGCATCCGCACTCCCGGTATCAAAGAAATGTGCCAACTCCCAGAGTTGGCCTACCATGTCTGTAATCTCCAAGTCGCTCAGAATGTGAGAAAACTCAACTGCCTGGGTCTGGAAAATACTAGAGCAAGATCCAGAGTCCACTCCCGATCGCGAGTGCCGCAAAGAGGGAAGGAGAAGGCCACCGCTGAATCAAGTGCCTCCTCCCCTCGAGTCGGAAGTATCACCACATGAACTCTGATAGGTGCTGGCTCATGGGGGCCCTCCGCTCCAAATAGGCGTGTAAAGGAGTAGTCGAAAGCCTCCGAGCGCTGCTAGTGTCGAGACTACTCAGTCGACTGCGGATAGAGGATATCCGTGAAGCACGAATTGGCATGGTAGGTCTCCTCTGCGGTACACGAGCAAGGTCGATGCTCAGTGCCCGCCGGACTGCAGGTGAGTGCCAGGGCACTGCCAGTGCCTCCCGGGGAGCTGAGAGGAGCGGAGGGGGAGAAGGGGGTGGGGAAGGAGACGCTGAAAATGCGGGAGCGGGAACGGGAGGAGGCGAGGGTGGAGGGGGGGAGGGGGGAGGGGGGGGTGGAGGTGAAGGGGGGGGACGCTGGCATCTCCTGATCCTCAGTTTGCGCTGGGGTCTCCTCCTGGAGCGGAGCAAAGCTGTTCCTCACTGGAACCCAATGATGCTGAGGCTGTGTTTGTTTGCTGCGTTGGTCTCTGGGCATGCTGCTGTGGCTGTCTCCCTCTACGGCGCCCCTGTCTAGGCTGCCGATCAGAGGTCTTTGTGGGCTGAGCAGGTGTCCCGGAGGCTGTTGCCTGCCGAGCCGCATCTGTGGACGGGCCATCGGAGGTCTGCTGCTGCGGTGAAGGTCGGGGTCTCCTGCGAGGGCAGACCTTGGCCAGGTGGCCGACCTGCCTGCATATAAAACAATGGTTCGGGAGCCCCAAAAACTCCACTCTCTGATCGATCCATCCCCCCCTATCCTAGGTAACTGAATGACCTTCGGAAGGGAGGAGATGTCAGGAACCAAAACTCTGACCGAAGGAAGGCCAGCTGCTCTAGCCACCACTGAAGCTGCTATGGGGCCAGTCTCAAGCACCGAGCCCACCAATGATCCTATCTTGGAAAGGAGCGGAAGGTACTCGCGGCGAAGTCTAGGAAAGCAAACTGTGACATGGAGTAGGCGCTCTCCCTGCTGGGCCGCTGCTGGGTCGAAACCATGCTGCCAATGTCTGAAGAAGGCCCGAGTGCCCCGGATGTCAAGGGGACTCGTGGCTAGGACCTGGGCCACGCTCTGGGTGTCTCGAACTCAATCTGGTAGTGTCCGCGGCCTAGCAATTGAACGTCCAGGATCTTGCCCACATCTGCAAGAAGGCGGGCCTGGGAGAAGATCCCGGATCTCCCCTCTGCTGGGGCGGGTGCCAACTATACGGCAGATGGTGTAATGTACCTGGAGGCGTTCCACCTCTGCGGCGAGGCTCGCTTCCTCTTCTGGCAAAAGAGAGAGCTTGATGGGGATATCCTCATCAGGGGGTTGCGGAAGAGTCCCTAGGCGGGAGGGGCCTCCATCAGAGTTTGAAGCTGAGTCGAGGACGAAGCGGAGACAGAGGGTCCTACAAGAACCAAGCTGCACGAAAACGGGGGGAAGCGCGGAGCGGGGAGGGAAAGACTGAAAGCGAGGGGGGGAGGGGCGGATGACAGAGGAGAGAAAAGGGGGGGGGGGGGGGGGGGGGGGGGGGGGGAAGGCGGGAGGGAGCGGGAAGGGCGCGAAAGGGGGGGGGGGGGGGGGGGGCGAAAGGGGGGAGAAGGGTGCAAAAGGGGGGCGGGGGTAGGCGGGCAGGCGGGCGCGAAAGGGGGGCGGGGGGCGCGAAAGGAAGAGGGGGCAGGCGGCAAGGGCGGGAGGCGGAGGGGGGGCGCGAGCAGGCGGGGACGAAGGAGAGGGCGAAGGCAGGCAGGCAGGGGACGAAGGCGGGCAGCAGGCTCGAGCGGGGGGGGGGGGGGGGGGGGGGGGGGGGGGGGGGGGGGCAGGGCTTCAGCGAGCGTTGGTACTACGTTTGGGGGTAGTCCACATAAATGGACTTCATGACGTTGATATTTAATGGTTAATTAGGGTCTGCTTTATCAGTTTGTAGCAATGGATTAGTGGGTGATCAAACATGGGATTAGGGTTTGCTTGATGGCTGTTAGGCTCTGGAAATGTGGGCTTTCAGTCTCATGGCCACTTTGACCTTCAGCTGGTGTTAATTAATCTTTCTTTCTTTCTCTCCTCCTTCTTCTTGAGTGACTGGTATGATTGTGATTTGGAGGTTGAAGTAAATAATAAAGCTTGAAAGGCACTGCCTTTTACAATGTGCTCAGAATTGCAAATGATGGTGCTATCAGTTATTTATCAGCTGACTTCTTGTGTGTAGTGTATAAGCTTGCATGTCTTTTGGCAATTATGGAATTGTCGATTTTGTCATCCACCAAGTTGCTCCAACATTATGCAAATTTTGTCTTCACTTGAGAGCTCTTTTGGTAGTTTTGGCTTTGTTTGAGTTTGATATTGCAAGTTTCTTTATCTTGCATATTGTGTGAAACATGCATGCGGTTGCTAATGTAGGGCCAAGGAAGTGGGTTGTCAAGGTATGAGCAATAAGGAATCTTCAGTATGATGTAAAATATTGGGATATATCCTGAATTATGTGATTTTATTTCATGCAGTGGGTAGTGGAGCGTTTGTGCGATGAGTATCCTCGTGCAGATATGGACACTTTGTTAGAAATACTTCGTGCAACAAACTTCAACTATAGGTAGGTTCTCCTTTTTTTTTCTGGTAGAAATATTTTAGTATCCGCTGGGTTGTGTCAATCTTAGTCATGAGACTTGATGATGTTTCTAGTTTTTGCAGATGATTATAGAATTTTTCAATTTCTATGTTGATTTTAAATCGTTTTGGTTATTTTATGAAGTGATGCAGAGAAAATCTTGCAGGAGGCTGGTCTGCAAGAAGGTGTTCTAGGCTGTAATGAAAGAATTGATCCTCATGAGCTATCTCGGATGATTTTGGAGTCACTTTTCATCAAGCCCGAAGAAGTCAAAGTGGAAAATAAAGAGCAATACAAACATGTTCCTTTAAGGAAAAAAGATAAAAAAGGTTTAGAGCTTCTAGAGAAGCCAAAATGGAAGGTAGTAACTAGCTCCGAAGTGGACATTCTGAAAAATGAGGAAGCAAGTGTGCAAATGAAATCGTATGGTATGATGCCCCAATGGAAGGTGGTGACAAGCTCTGAAGTGGATAACGAGGAAGAAAGCGTGCAAATGAGATCGTATGGTGTGTATGCCGGAACCTTCTTGATTGTAATATTTCCTTTACTTCTGGTATATCTTGTGTGTTGTATGCAGGAGATTGGGATGATTATGAGCGCCATCATTCTAGTGCAAAGCAACATTCGAAAACAATGGGATCTTATTTCAAAGCAGTAAGGAAGATAACTCCCCTTTTAGATACTACTAGTTGTCCCTCTCTTTCGAGTATGTATCTTTATGGATGTGTGTGTAGCAGCCTTGACCTCAGTATATTTTATCATCTATCCAAATTCTATTCAGTCATCCTCAGGCAAAGGAAAACATAAAAGTTAATTTCTACAAGCTGCATATGAGAGAAGGGAAGAAAAAATTATCAACATCTGAAGCCCAAAATGGCTATGGGACCAAAAAGCAAAGTGTATGCAATCTGTAATAGGAGATGCATAGAGCATCCTCTAAATGCTGTCACAACAAAGAAATGAAAATTTGAATCTTTTTGCCAAAGGTAAAGGGATACAGAGATGGCAAAGAAACTTGTCTTTGGAGTGGAGACCTAGCAGGTCCAGCCTGTGAGATGGTTGATCTCTTGCTGTGAGAGATCCAAAAGTGGAGAATCTACGTTGCACTGGAAGGGAGGAAGGCGATCCACTGGAGGCCGTGCCCATCAAACCAATTAACCACCTGTGAGTACCATGATCTGCCATGTCCAACCCGATGTAACTGCATCGATGACTCAATGGTCAATCTCGGGAGGTGCCAACTTTTTTTTTTTCCCCAGGAAAGGGACTTCTATTAAGCATGAAAAAAGGCATACAACAATCACAGCTATAAGCTGAAATAGAATGGAATCACCCCAATATGTAAGGTGATCTCAACCGCTGACTCCTGAGGAGCATCATGGTGCCATGAAAGACCTGTGAGACTAGAGGAAAAGCAAATGCCGTGGTCCCACTCCCGCAGGAGGCGCTAACTTTTCAGGTGTATACATGATGAATATAAGTGATGGTCTGAAAGAGTCATCTATGACCAAAGGGCTGGCTCCGATTTCAATCTCATATGGCATAAGTAGCTTACTCTTGATCATACATAAGAGCATCATCACTTGGGTTCTCTATATGCTCTTCCCGGTTGCCTCACTCAGATGGTCCGGAGAAGGTGCCCCATACATCGCTGCTGGGTGCACCAAGGTATCAACATTGTTGCTGGACGCACCAAGGAATCAAAAAGCTGATTTAGCCCACTGTCCTGGATCATTCATTTCCCAGATTAGTGCTACCTGGGCCTTTACTTGATGGAGATTCATAGACATAGAGACCTTCTATGAGAGAGCCAATCCTATGTCCAGGACACCTCACAACCATCTAGCTTGTTCTAGGTGACAACGGGGGGTTGCACCAGTCGTCAACCTCAAGGTCGCTAGTCTGATGACCCTCCCAGGAGGACCATGTGACATATACAGTTGAGAGAAAGGACATCAGTTTCAGTGCACCAGACGCCCATGGCCCTCTAGCTTGAGGTGGAACTCCATGTGAGAGCTTTAGATCCAGGAGATTCTTCAAAGACACAGGGATGCCCCTCCATGGGCAGTGGATGTAGGGAGCCTCTTTGAGGTCCTAGATTCACCCTGTATATTTTGGGATCCATGATTATGATGTCTACCTACTAGCATCTCTCACTGCACCCACATGAGCTCATGAATAATATCATCAAATAGGTAGCTACTTTTTTCCTTTTCGGTTTTTCATGGCTCAATATTCTTGTGGACTCATTGAGCTACTTTCTGGTGGATCATTTGAAGACGTTGATATTACTCTCTCTGTTGCGCACCCTGCCCGTCTCCCTGTCCCGCCGCCTGCATTTCGCCACCCTTGCTCATCTGCGCCCTCTCTCTCTCTCTCTCTCTCTCTCTCTCTCTCTTGCCTGTCTTCACCGTTCGCCTCGCCTCCCTCTCTCTCTTGCGTGTGCCCGTCTCTCTGTTCGCCTCGCCTCCCTCTCTCTCTTGCGCACCCTGCCCGTCTCCCTGTCCGCCCGCCTGCATTTCGCCTGTCTTCACCGTTCGCCTCGCCTCCCTCTCTCTCTTGCGCACCCTGCCCGTCTCCCTGTCCGCCCGCCTGCATTTCGCCACCCTTGCTCATCTGCGCCCCTTTCCCCACCCACCCTTGCTCAGGCCCCCAAGGCAGCAACATAACTCTCTTCTCTCTCTCTCTCTCCCCCGCCTGCTGCTTATCTTTCTCTCTCTTCGCAACAGCCCCCCTCTGGCCTCTCTCTCTCTGTGGGAAGCGCTGCAGACAAGCACAGAGCTCTTCCTATAACCCGAAACCAGCCTTTTTCAGCCCAAGACAAGATGGAGAGGATCGACATTGAAGACCTGATCAAGGCAGCCATCCAACAACACAAGAAAGAGACGGACAATGCAATTAATATGGTCAACCGGAGCTTTCTTGACAAAGTCAAGAAGCTTGAAGTGCGGATAGCAGCCCAAGATGTAGAGATCGCAAATCTCAAGATAGAGATAGAAGAGGCACGTGCTCAACATAAGCTCGAGGAAGGTGAAATTCAGCCCGTCATGATGGAGGAGCTGAACATCATAAAGGCCCACAAGTGAGAACACTTCAAGAGGGAGAAGAAAAGAAAGCCCTGGAGACCTCCTCGTGGGTGGAGGTGCTCACGAAGACGCAAAAGCAAGTAGATAAGGCGGAGAAATGGATAGAAGTGGTCAAGAAAGGTAAGAACAAGGAGGCCGAAAGCACATCTACCTCGAAGATTATCAACCTAACCATTGAGGAGGAACAAAGAAGAAAGACAAGGGAACTTCATGTGCGGATCACGGGGCTTAAGGACAGTGACAATGTAGAGGAGAAAGCCAAAGATTTATACACACGCATGGGCATTTCGAGGCCTACACACACGGGGCTTGGAGAGTGGGCAAGAAAGACAAGAACGGAGGAGAGAGCTCTCATTTTACGCTTTCCCACCTTGGAGTCCAAGAAGGATTTCTTGGCCAACCGCTCCGCCCTTAAGAAAACGGGCATCTTTTTAGGAGATGACATCACCTTGGCGCAGCTAGCACATATGAGGGAGTGCATGCCGGAGATTAGGGCAGCCAGAGAAAAAGGGAAGCTAGCATTTTACAGAGGAGGCAGAGTGGTGATACTAGAGAGACGCACCACCTGACGGTGCGAGACCTATGGGACCAGTCTGAGACTTGCAGTATGGAACTGCAACGGAGCATTGAGATTGGATGTGGGGGCCTTTGAGGACAGCTTCAGAGATAGGGACATCATCTTCTACTCGGAGACACATCAGGCCCCAGGCAGCACATTACTGAGAGTGGCGGGATACAGATGGGAGACGACTTGTAGACAGGAGGCCCGTTCGAAGCATGGTGGTCGCGGATCCGGAGGAGTTGCAGTTCTTTTAGAGAGGAGCTTCAACCACTCATCCATGTTATGCGCCGTGATGAGAGCGCGAGGTACATGTGGGTGAGAGTGAGGGCAGATGCGGGTAGACCCCTATACATTGCTATATGTTACTTTCCACCTAGCACATCTCATTATGCAGCGCCCAAGGGGCAATCTCCATATATGATTCTAAATGAGGACATATGGGAGTTCTCAAGGGAGGGAGAGGTTATCATACTTGGGGACTTTAATGCTCGAACGGCTCAGTACCAGACCTCCTTCTTTGACACTTCGGAGGAGATGTTGAGAGAGATAGATGTGGAGGAGATGTGTTTGACCTGGAGATCACAGGATGAGGTGGAGTGTACTGAGTATGGGAGATACCTCTTGGAGATGGGGACTGCACATGGGCTGGCCATTTTAAATGGCCTAGAGAGGTATCCACTTGCCAGTGGCTTTACTTGCTTTCCACACAGACATGGGGCCAGCACAGTGGATTATGTTTTAGCCTCGCCAACCTTCATCCCGAGTATCCAGGATTTTGCGATTGGCCCCAGGCCCATCGGAGTTACGGTGGATCATGCACTTCTCTCCTTTACGGTGGATTTCCACTACAGTACCCGCCAGGTTGGGCAATCCTCTATCACCCGAGATATACCTTTTGTAGAGAGACTGATGGAGTATACACCGCAGAGATCTACAGCTTGTTGAGTGCAGAGGATCCACACAGGCCATTAGCAGAGCTCACACAGATCCTGACAGAGGCTTTACATATAGCTGCAGCGACGGCCTTCCCACACACGCAGCCCACAGTATGACCACGTCCTGGGAGCATGCCCCAGAATAGTTTGTATGAAGATGACTGTAGGGAGCTCAGAGCCCGGCTACAGAGAGAGGTGGCCATAGGTGTCACTACATATAGACAGTCACGCATCATCTTCCGATCCCTCATTCGGCGGGAGAAGAGAGCATTCTTAGCTCGGCTGGAGAGAGACATCTATCAGTTGTTTTTGAGTCGGGATTATGGGGAGGCCTGGAATTGCTTAGAGTGCACCCCCCGCCTCCGGCCATTACCTCTCCAGATACATGGGGCGAGTATGCAGCCTCCCTCTACACAGTACTAGAGCAGCCACCACTACCGAACCCTCCAGAGCCTTGTCCACCCACTTCTACCTTCTTCACAGCAGAGATGGTGAGGAGGACCATCAACAGATTGCATACAGGGAGGGCACAGGATCATGAGGGCATTGTAGCCGAGCATTTCATACATGCTAGAGATATGATTGCAGACTTGCTAGCTCTCATGTTTAATAGAGCCATGTGTGAGGGGTTTCCCGGGACTTGGAGTACTTCCACGATTGTGCCGGTACTCAAGTTTGGAGATCCGAGCCTGCCGACTAACTACTGCACCATTATGATTGGTCACTTGCTGGCCAAGCTATATGCCTCTACTCTTGAGCATGAGTTGAGCACAAGGTAGGATCAAAACGTACGTACGGATCCATTCCGTACCGTACGATTTTCCGTACGTACGGATCGATCCGTACGTTTTTTTTTCTTCCCCCCCCTCCTCCTCCCCTTGCGTCGTGCCTGCGTCTTGCGTCTGGACTCTGGAGGCCGTACGACCTCAACTTTCTGGTAAGGGCCAGTTGCCATGCTCTCTCTCCTCTACAGTCGCACTCTCTCTCTCTCTTCGCTACTGTCGCCGCCGCCTTCTCCCTGAGCCGCTCCCTGCTCACCGCCGCCTCAGTTCGCCTGCCCTCACCGCCCCTGTTCGCTTCGCGCCTCTGTGCGAAGCCGCCCTCTCTGTTCGCCACCACTGGCGCCTAGTACGGCTGGCAATATAACTCACCCACCCTTGCTCAGGCCCCCAAGGCAGCAACATAACTCTCTCTCTCTCTCTCTCTCTCTCTCAGAGCCTTAGCCCACCATCTATGGACGACTCACTTGTGACAATGTGACTTGTCTTAAGTAATAAGTATGATTAACTTATTTTGACGACTTGTGATTCTAATTTCTCACTTTTGAATTAGTAGGTTTGTGACCTTGTTGTGTCTCTATTTCGAAAGTTTTATATGTCAATGTGGACATGGACTGAAATTTTATGTAGGTGGCTGAAATTTCTGAGATTTTATGTATTTTTTATCAATGGTACGTATTTTTACGTACCTTAAATTTTTTTTCCGTACCAAACAACGTACAATACGTACGGATCCGTACAGTACATAACGTTTGGAACCACCTTGGTTGAGCAGATGGGCAGAGAGACAAGGGGTCCGAGCTCAGGGACAGGCCGGTTCAGGAGGAGATTCTCTACTTTGGATCATATCTTTACCCTCAGGGCTATCATTGAGGAGGGCAGAGCACATGGGAAGAGGATCTACTGTGGCTTTGTGGATTTCCGCAAGGCCTTTGACACAGTGCCCAGAGCTAGACTGATGCGCAGGCTGCAAGACTTGGGGGTTCCATGTGAGCTCATTTGGGGTATTATGGCACTTTATGAGATAGTAGTTGGGCAGGTGCGGACTTCAGAGGGTCTCTCCGATCCAGTACACTCCACTATAGGGGTGAAACAGGGCTGCCCGCTCTCTCCGACTCTATTTGGACTATACATTGATGAGATCTCTGATTATATTGGGATACGAGGGGACAGAGGAGCCCAGTTGGCTGGCACTTGGATACTTCTGCTCTTATATGCTGATGATATTGTGCTTATAGAGCAGACTCACCAGAGGGTATGCAGAGGCACTTGGATACTTTACATGCTTATGCACAGGACAGTGGGCTCTCAGTTAACCTTGGTAAGACCAAGGTTATGGTGTTTAACACTACAGCTCAGTGGGTTTGGAGATCAGCGCCTATTTTCACATATGGGCAGGAGACAGTGGAGTATGTTGACTCATACACATATCTTGGAGTGGTGTTCACTGGGCCCACATTTTCCATGAGGGGGGCAGCAGAGGCCAGATTGACTAGAGGATATGCAGCACTAGGAGGTCGAGAGAGGATGTGCTCACAGGTACAGTTTCAGGAGCCACGCACTAAGCTGTGGCTTTTTGACACACTAGTCACATCGGCTATGCTATATGGAGTACAGATCTGGGGGCCTAGCCTAGATCGTCACAGTCGATCAGGACGCACATACGATGGATGGAGATCGGTGGAGAGACCACTTGTGTCCATGATCTCCAGGATGATTCGGGCTAAGGCCTCGGTACCCCATGAGATTATCCGAGCCGAGATGGGAGCACCACATCGTAGTAGAGGCTCTTGCCAGATCAATGTCCTTCATTCATAGCACCTGGGAGCTTTCCCGGCACTGGTATGCACGACTTGCTTTAGAGTCCTCTCATCAGCTAGCCATGGAGGGAGACACTTCATGTTGGTATGCGCAGATAGCATCCTGGTTTGAGCTTCACGGGTTCAGCTTAGACAGACTTCCACCCTTCCAGTACTCTGTGGAGGCACCCTCTCTCACCTTGACACATTCTGAGATTAGTAGAGTCATCAGACAGGACCTCATTCAGTTGGACACTAGGAGGACATGGCTAGAGCCCTCACAGGAGTTGGGGACGAAGATGGCTTTCTATAGAGACCATCTTCTCCGCACCACTGAGGATGGCCTTATACTTAGACCGAGCTACATGGATACCCATCTGTCTCATGGATTGAGGTGCGCCATTAGGCAGATCCGCACCTCCTCACATGAGTTAGAGATAGAGACAGGAAAATTTAGAGGCATACCTCCAGGGGACAGGATTTGTCAGATTTGTTGGATAGAGCCAGAGACGGAGGAGCACTACATCTGTCGTCGCTGCACAGCATATTATGAGATTTGAGGGCGCTACCATTGCCTTTTCAGAGAGGGATTTGGACCACTGGCTAGAGTCATGGACTATTGTGATCAGCGATGCTTGGGTTTTTATCTCCTGGAGATCCGCAGGCTCAGAGAGTCCATCATCAGGAGCAGAAGCCAGACTGGCAGGGAGTCCACACAGAGACAGATTACTGATTTCTTTAGAGGGACTACCCGGGAGGACACACAGCCGACAGCCGAGCAGCGAGCACCCCGTGGGACTCTAGTTGAGAGAGCTATCCAGTTGGGCAGATCTAGATGCCCGAGGGTTCGCGGATCCTCACATCGGAGACGGTGCCTACACCGGAGGATTCAGAGCATCATTGCGAGGCATCGGGCTCGCCCGACCAGGCATCTCACTATGGCAGATATCCAGGCCATCCGGCAGAGACCTATGCTAGAGCTCCCAGGATGATTACGACTCCAGCCATATACTGTTGTACTCACTATCACTTTTGTACTCCCCCATATTCATGTATTCATGTATCCATGTACTCATGTACCCCATTTTGACTAGTAGCATTAGCTTCCCACTCTCCCTAGTTGCTGCTTCCGGATGCCCCCCTACTGATGTATTGTGGGGCTAGATACTTAGTTCTTTCTTTTCTTTTCCAGACAGTGTATCAGATGTCACATGGTTGTAACTTTGGCCTTTTGAAGACGTTAATATAACATTTCATTTCATTTCATTTCTGTCTCTATCTGATCGATCTCTCTTAGATTATTTCGTTACTAGAGAAATTATGCATCTGAGAAAACATATAACAATTTTCTTAAGTGAGGTATAGTCTTTTGCATCTTGTATGGTTGACCTACTGATTTTGGGCATTTCAAGTGGAGTTACAGGCTACAGCAGCTTATGCAGATGGAGATTTTTCCAAAGCAGCAGTTCTAACCGAAAAGGTTGATTTGAAACCAATTATGATTGATGCTTTATTTTATTTTCACTCACCAATCAAAGTGTAATTAGTTTGAGTTTTTGAATGTACAGGGTAATAGGTACAAACAACTTGCAATGGAAGCGAAGGAGAGAGCAAACAACTATCTACTGGAAATGAAGTGAGTATGTTTCAACAATGTATTATATGTATCCCTTCAAAAAAGGCTTGTCTTTCTTGGAGTTGCAAGGCCACCCAATCAAAGTTTGCCACTTATGTGCTTATGGGTTTTCACGAGGATATGACTTACTTTGAATCTTGTTATAGGCTATTGTGCGCCCCTTTTGCCTCCATTTCCCATGCAACATGTTACACCCTCTCTTCATCTTTGGTGAGAGTGCCGCTCACTTCTTTTATCGCTGGTGTTTATTCATGGGCAGTCAATGAAACTATGCCTCGGCTGACTTTCTCACAGATTACTGGCACTGGCTTTGGGACAGCTTCCGACCTCAAAACATCTCTCTCTTCCTTCACTGCTGGCACATCGCAGCCAAGTTGTTGGTACAAGGTTGGCCATTCCTGGGGACGGCCATCATGGTGCAGTAGGTGTGGTGCCCTAGTGGAGACTCAGAGGCATTGCCTTTTGGATTGGCCAAAATCCCAGCACGTTTGGTGGATGATCCTTAGACTCTTCACTTCAGAGCCCAGCACTTTTCAATTCGTTACCTGGGACGCGATTGCGTGGCCACTGGAGTCTGGCACAGCTTTATTTTCATGAGGAGGACGGGTCACGGCACAAGCCTTGCCATACAGTTGACTCATTTTCGGTCTTGGTCATCTAGGGACCAGACTCCGGAGTGTGCCAGTGGTGGGAGTTGATCAGTGGTCTTGCTGCTTGGCATATCTGGTGGGCTAGATGCAGAGAGGCCATAGATTGTATTGCCACCCCACGTATCGAGATGATCTTCTCCACTTGGATGGATGGGAGCACTCCATAGGCGACTCTGAGAGGATGCAGGAGCGTCGTGCAATCTTCCTGTGCACATACAGCCTGGGCCCCTTCCTCACTGAGGGGGTGATGGACAGATCTGGCACTACAGGTCCCTAATGTGGCTGTTTCCAACCCCACGACCAATGTAGCCTACCTCTGAGAGCAGCCAGGTGGAGAGGGAGGCCCCCCCTCTTATCCAGTTTTTTTGTGTACTGCTTTCATGGGGTTGCTTTCATACTGCTTTTGCCTCTATTGAGGGTTGTAGTCTCCTTTATGCAGAGGTTAAAAAATAAAAAATAAAAATAGGATGATCTTTTCTTTTAAAAAATAACTATGCCTCAACAGCTTACAGTGATGTAGAAAAGACAGTGCTACATGATTCCAACAAGAAAGGGAGATTGAAGTATGTAGAAGGGTCTGATGTGTGAGTATTGCTTGGATATGTTGTGACCAGTAATAGTGCATTAACAATCAAGTTAGAATGATAACTTAAGGCAGGTCGAGTTGACAGGGAAGAAGAGTTGTTGTGACACTATGAAACATCTACAGCAGGATGATGCACTATTCATGTCATTTGATGCTTTAAACTCAGTTGACAGTTGTTAGGATGTGGGCCCTGAGCAGGTAGATATGTTGATCTTATACTGTGCATTAAGCATCTGTCTGATGGATCCTTCTATTAGTAAAATGAAAACTAGGGTCAGATGTGAATGATTGCAAACCCTCTATCGAGGAAAAAACTGAGGAAATCCAACTTGCTGTGCTGTGCTGCTGGGAAGTCCCAAAGGCAATCACTTTGAGACTCTGACACTGTGCTCCATAGCATTTATAAAGGGCCTGTCTACCCATGGCAGCCAGCCAGGAACTCGTCACCAGGCCACTATGAGCTGTCAGCCATAGGAAGAGGGTGACCTTGTGGGGGTGGAACGCCAAAACAAAATCTATGGTGGTGTCACCGTTTGGTCCAGACCCTTATCTCCTAAATGGTGCCTAGTGAGACTGGACGTCCAGATGCAACTATTGAGAACGAGAGATTTTTTATTTTGCACGACACTTGGTGGGTGCATGCTTGAATTAGAGATGTCATAGCTGTATGACTTGTATTTTTGTGGTTTCCTGCGTTGCCGAAACTAACCTTGGTAGGCCTGGGACGCCTACCTGGCAGCCTGTGTATGACATTGTATGTTGACCACCTTTTGTCATTTTGTGAGGCCATCAAGACAAGCCAGGAAGCATGCCAAACACTTGGTTTGGGACTTGGAAGAATTTTATCAAGTTATTATTATTATTTTTTTCCAACTGGCCGTTGGCCCAAGATCCTCCCATAGCTACCAATTTTTCACCGTCCATAGGCAGCCGCCCGTAGGCGCTTATTTATCCATCCGTAGGTGATGCCACCGAAAAAGCACCAAGGGGGGTTTTGAACCCATGACCTCTTGGTCCCAGGCAAACACCTTCACCACTTGAGCTATCACCTCATTGGCTTTATCAAGTTATCTTATGGTGTTCAAACAGACTTATTATGGTGTGTGAACACAACATGGTGGGCCCCCGTCATTTTGAGCAACAAGTTACCTTCCCTCTCACTTTGGCGCACGGATCCTTTATATGGGCATGTGGAGTGCACAAAGATCAAATCAGGCAAGAGGGGCTGTTTTATTGGCTGTCCAGCCACATGGCCAAAACCCCTTTGCATGTGGCCACCTAACTTTCACCAACCACACCAACCACCCTCTTCCCCTTGCCTCGTGATAGGCGCTTGAGGCATACACCTCTTCTACAGCTAGGGGGCCTTTCCAAGGGCTGTATGACCTGATTTGCTGCACCTCTTTCTGCTGTATGGCCAGTACAGCCTTCTGCCACGTTATCTAGCTGTATGGAGAGTGTGCGACTGCCTTTCATCATCATCAGAAGACTTGGGCGACCTGCTGAATGTTATGCTGCTGCTTTGTACGGCCTGTTAGGGCTGACATCACCATGCAGTACTGCTGATGTCATCATTTCTGCAGGGACAGAGACTAGGGTTATTGAAGGACTTCATTGGGGCATATATCAGTTGGATATGAGCATTTGCCCCTTGTTTTGGTGTTCTTCTTCATTGTTGTAAAACTCATTTCTACAACCTTGTGATGCAACAGCTTCACTACCTAGCAGTTATGGCATCGCATCCTTTGACTCTCGCCTTTCAATTAGAGCGCCGCCTGCAGTCACGTGGCGTGCATGTTGCCTGGAAAACAGAGGCAGGCCAGACCTTATTTCATGAGGACGATTGGAGTGGCTTAGCGTTGGTTCTCACCCATCTCTGCATCTCCATGGTTACAGTGGCCATTGCCTGGGATCTCATCTGTGCTCATCCTGGAAACGAAAATAGCCTTGCTTCTTAGTGAAGTAAGGGGGGGACTTCTCAGTTGAGGTCAACTGTTTAGAGGAGGGGGAAGATGTCACCATTTGGTTCAAACTCATATCTTCTGAATGGTGTGCCCAGTGAGATTGGACGTCCAGATGCAAGTATTGAGAACGGGAGATTTGTTTAGCTGTATGACTTGGTATTTTTGTGGTTTCTTGCGTTGCCCATGACTAACCTTGGCAGGCTTGGAACGCCTATCTGCCAGCCTGTGTATGATCCTAGATGTTGACCAGCAGTGTCATTTTGTAGGGCCATCAAGGCAATCTAGGAAGCATGCCAAACACTTGGTTTGGGACCTAGAAGAAGCTTATGAAGTTATCTTATGGTGTTCACATACACTTATTATGGTGTGTGAACACAACATGGCGGGCCCCGTTCATTTTGAGCAACTGGGCATCTTCTTTCTTGCTTTGGCCCAAGCACCCTTCATATGGGCATATGTGGAGTGCCCAAAGACCGAACAAGGCAAGAGGGTGTGGGGAACGAAATCTGGAAACGCTATGATATGACGACGTGCTGAAGTGACGTGAACCTGCGCTGCTGCCCCCGCCTGCCCTCTGTTGCCTCCGCCTGTTTCTCTGCTGCCTTCGCCTGCCTCTGCTGCCTTCGCCTGCCCTTCTGCTGCCTTCGCACCCCCCTACCCTTGTTGCGAGAGTTTATGGTTCCCACCCTTCTCGTTCACAGGCCCGTGAATGGCTTCTAACAGCTCTCCCTTCGGAGCTGATTGTGCACTTTCAGGATACTCGTTTACTTGGTCGAGGCTTCTTCTAGGTGGACTTTCATTCTTCAGAAGCTACTTCTCAGGCTTTGGCTAGCAGCCCCTTTCCTCTTGGACCTAGGAAGATTTTCTTCTTTCAGTACCAGGTGGGCTTTGATCCAGTGGTGGAGGATCAGCGCCTGGCCCGGTCTCACTACGGTTCCCTGCTCTTCCTCGGTCCTATTGGAAGCTTTTAGCTTCCATAGGGGCATCCTTTGGCCAGGTTCTAGAGGTACCAATCCTCCCGAGTTCTCCCGCCTCAGCTTCCGCGGCCGTTACCGGCACTCTTGATGGTGTACCCCGGGTCCTTGTGCTTGTTCCTGATCCATCAATTACTGATGATCATGTTATGCTTCAGAGACCTGACGGATCTCATTTCCGCCAGAGGATGGAGATTGTACGCAGACCTGACCAGTGTCGGATTTGTCGTCAACAGGGTCACATTGCTAGAGATTGTCCCAAATCGAGGGACCATGCTAGGAGGCGGCGTGGTCCTGCCCATCAGAGGCCTTCTGCAGATGCCGAGACTCCAGCTGCTCCTTTGCCACAGCAGACCACACAGCGTTGGGTTGTGGTTAGGGATGGCAGGCACCCTCGGACCCCCGTACCTGCCCCTTCACCTACACTCCCTGTGGAGCACCCTAACCCCTATGCAGCTCTTGCTTCACAGGATGTTGATCCTTTTTTGGAGGATGAGGCCTTGCAGGCACATGATCCGGATCCCTCATCACAGGAGGATGCTGCATTACAGTTATAGGATGATTGTACCCTTGAGGATGATGTTGCACATTCGCATTGTCATGGTACCTCTCCAGTTCTAAGGACTAGCCCTGGCTTTTCCCCAGAGTGGGAGAGAGAGGTAAGGTTTACATCGTCAGATTTTCCCTCCCTTACTTATGCGAGACGTACTTCCGCCTCTAAAGGGGGTCCTTCGTCGACCACGAGATCTGGTCGTTCAAACTCTGAGTCTCTATGAGGATTGTCTCTTGGAACATTCAGGGTCTTGGGGGTTTTTATCCGCGTCGACGGAAACAAATTGTAAAAACCCAGCTTCATTGTGTAGTCACAGGTGGACCTATGGATATATTGCTCTTGCAAGAGCATAAACTGGATGCTAGTCAGTGTGGGAGATCAGGCAAGCTTCTCTGGGGACACACCTTTTGGTCACCGGCTGTTGGTACCAAGGGTGGTGTTTGTATCTCTGTTTCAGCTTTGATCTTGCCTTGCATCATTGGACATGGTGTCATTTTGCTTGTGAGAGCGCAGTGGATCCTTCTTATGCAGGGTGCTACACGCATTGGTATTCTCAACCTCTATGCTCCTAACCATAGAGGTGAGAGGATTGCCTTTTGGAAATCTCTCACTACATTGATGCCTCTTGCCAACCATTGGATTATTGGTGGGGATTTTAACATGGTTGAGATGCCAACGGATAAAAGAGGTGGACATGAGGGCTTGGTGCATCCTCTTGAAAGAGCGTCTTGGGAGAGGTTTATACTCTCCATTCATGGTAGAGATTGTTGGCATTGAGGAGTCCATCCACTCTTCTTTATTCATGGTCTAACAGGAGAAGAGGTGTAGGATGTATCTTTGCACGGTTAGACAGATTTTATGTGGATGATTGGGTGCTTGACAGAGGTGGACATACTTTGATTGCTACAGGCACCTCCAAATCAAATCATTGCCCAGTGGTTTTATGTATTAGAGATCCGAATTGCCATGGAACAGCACCCCATGTACGCATCCCTGATCATTTGTTTTCAGATGCAGAACTATCGCGTCGTATGCTTTATATTTGGAGATCTCATGACTTCTTACATGCCTCTCAAAGCCTGGCCTCTACTCTCTGTGATATTAGTGACTTTTATCACACATGTGCCCTGTCTAAGAGGCAAGAGGCCTTGGACTTAGAAAGGGCTATTAGACGTAGATTGGCTGTCTTGCAGAAGGAGCACGAGAAACATCCTCATGCTCAATGGGTTGTAGATTCTTTATGTACTATTAGAGCAGAACTTCATCACTCTCTTGAGCAGCGGCGGGCGGAGTATCGTTTCCATGCCCAGGAATCCTTTTGGACACAGATGGGTGGCAGATGTAACAAACATTTCTTTGCTTCTCACAGTCCATCTCACGCCACAGATAGTGTCAGGCAGTTGTAGGATTCACATGGCACTCTTCACTCAGATCCTCTCATGGTTAGTTAGATTGCCACCGATTTCTATTGCCAGCTTCTTAGTGCTGAGCCGCATTCTGATCTGAGAGACAGGGCACAGAGGAAGGTTTGGAATGCATTGCCACATTTGATCACCAAGGAGATGTGTGCCGCTCTGGATGCCCCTTTTTCTATGCAGGAGTTCAGTCATGCTCTTCATGCCTTACCTCATGGTAAGTGTCCAGGGGAGGATGGCCTCTCCCGTGATTTTTTCACTACTTCTTGGGATGAGATTGGGGCTGAGATAACATCGGCTTCGCAGGAGATGTGGGACACAGGTTCTATGCCTTCTTCTCTCACTGAGGGGCTTATTTATCTTATTCCTAAGAGCGGGGATAAGACATTGATTGGCCAGTGGAGACCTATCACCTTACTTGGGACTGCCTATAAGATTCTTGCTAAGGCAATGAGCATCAGACTTTGATAACATTTTCTCGTTTTGGGAGGCCGTCGAATGGGCTAAAGCTTAGCCCTTAGCCATTCTTCTCTTGGATTTTGAGAAGGCCTATGATAGAGTGGATTGGGACTTTCTTGGGGATACTCTTAGTCATATGGGCTTCTCTCAGAGATGGATCAAGGGAGTTTCATGCATGTATCGTGATGCCCACAGTAGAGTTCTTGCTTGCGGTGATAGAGGAGAGCGGTTTCAGATTTCTCGCTGAGTACGACAGGGCTGCCCATCAGCCCCTTTATTATATATCATAGTTGCAGAGGCCATGAGCATCTTTCTCCGCTCCATTGTTGGTATTTCAGGATTGAGGTTGCCTCTTCGTAGTCATGAGGAGTTGGTTGACTCTGAATTAGCTGATGACACAGCCCTGTTTTTGGAGGCTTCACATATATGCTTATGTTCCTTCCTGGTAGCACTAGAGGAGTTCTGTTTGGCAGCAGGGGCACTCATTGATTGGCACAAATCTGTTGGTTTTTGCGTTAGTGATTCGCCGAGAGTTGATTGGGGTGCAGAGCTTGGTTTTACTTGGATCAGCAGCAGAGGATGCACTGCTAGATATTTGGGATGCCAAGTTGGGATTGATATTTCTCCTGCACAGCAGTTTGCTCCGGTACTTATGAGTATCCGGAAGCTCCAGGAGATTAGATTTAGCCTCCAGAGCTTTGGTGGCTAATCAGGTTTTGCTTGCCTTAGCTTGGTTTATTTCCTTTTGTTGGTGCTTCTCTCGTGCGTGCATTGGCCAATTGCGGAGATTGATCCGAAATTTTCTCTGGTTGGGCTTGGATGGCACCTCAGACACTCGTGCCAGGGTAGCTTGGCTCACAGTTATTCAACCCAAAAGTGAGGGGGGTTTGAATATTATCGATCCGGATGTTCAATGCAGGGCGTTGCTTTGCAAACTTGTGGTCAAAGGTTTCCTACCAGGCACTGAGCCTTGGAAGGATTTTTTCTTGTCTCAGATTTCCAGATGTACACCTAGGGTCGGGAGAGATTGGATGCCCAACACACGTTTTTTGTTCACAGAGGTTGATATTAGGGCACCATCTTCCCCTCTTATTGCAGCCATTGTCAAAGCATGGAGAAGCATGAGATATTTTTTGCGACAAAGGCTTCCTAGGTCTTTGGATGAGGCTGACCGACAACCTATTATGTGGAACGAGTTCATTAGGGATGAGGCTGGTCGGCCACTCGGTGCATCTCGTTATATGCAATGGTTAGGATGGGAGAGATGCGCATACACAGTTCTTGCTTGGAAGACCTTTAAGAGTCTTCCGGAGGATCGGAGAGTTGCATCCACTTAGCATCTTAGGGGCTCTCGCATTCGTATTGATCAGATTGATGCAGCTATTCCGCATGAGTGGCTTTCTGGGACCTTTCACGGAGACTATCATCCGAGTTGGCTGGGAGTTTCTTCAAGGATAGGCATACCTCTGCAGGTCATTGCTCTACCAGGCCAGGAGGATACAGATTTCCTCATGTATTCTATCATACCTGGTGGGAGATTGAGGAGATGTTGTGTGCCTATGAACGCATGTGTGCATGTCAAGTATGAAGGAGATCATACCAAACACTAGGCTTAGTCCAGTGAGGATTGTTGGTCGCTTGGGGAAGCACTGGTTCATTGACCCTTCTCCTGAGATAGTGACTCATGGCTCTTGGTGTTTGTGGCTATATGGTGGTAGTCCTATCAGATGTCTTCAGTGGGATCCAGGAGAGTGGGAGTGGATTGATGCCTTCGATCCTTTGAAAAGCCTTCCTTTTTTCAGTTTCACTGTTCGGAATGCGAGGCTTCTCCTCACTTGACAGATGCATAGGATCCCTACTCTCAGGCCTCATTGGGAGAGCTATGATATTTCTCCAGTGATACAGCGCAGATATTGGCATAGACTCTGGCACTCATACAGAAGGAGCCAGATCTCTCATTTCTTTTGGTTATTCTTACATGGTGGTCTCCCCACCAATCAGTGGAGATCAGTTTTCGGTGTAGCACCTTCCTGTCCTAGATGTGTGGCAGATTCTGTGTCCATACAACATTGTCTATGGGGGTGCAGCATTGCACAGCAGATTTGGGGTCCTGTAGCCCAACGTATGGGCAAATTGAGTGGCCGAGCCATGCATGTGACTTGGGGGGCAGTTGCTTGGCTCTCCCAGTCCGATCTGCAACTTTTTTATGAGGGCAGTGGTACAGATTCTGTGGAGGTATTGCCCAGCATGGTTTATTGCAGGATGTTCCTCACTGTGATTATACACCCCCTAGACAGAGGATTGACACCAGTTGGGAGTTTATTGCCAATATTACAGCATGGCAGATCTGGAGAGCTAGATGCACGGAGGCTATTGAGGGTGTCCAGATTTTTGGGTCTCAATGCATTAGTACTATATGGGGTGATATCATCGACACTCTTATGACTACTTGGGCTTGCATTCAGGGGCCCTCTCGTTCTGCGCAGGCGAAGCGTGTGATATTTATGCAGGAATGGGACCATGGCATCTTCTTTTCCTCTAGTACCACAGGTCTTACATGGCATCATGATGCTCCTCAGTGGTTGAAATCACCTTACATATTGGGGTGATTCTATTCTCTTCCGGCTTATAGCTGTGATTGTTGTATGTTTTTTTCATACTTAATAGAAGCCTCTTTTTGAAAAAAAAATAAAAAAAAATAAAAAAAGGCAAGAGGGGCTGTTTTATGGACTGTCCAGCCACATGGCCAAAACCCCTTTGCATGTGACCACTTAACTTTCAGCAACTACCCTCTTTCCCCTGCCTAGTGATAGGCGCCTGTGGGATACACCTCTTCTTCTACAGCAAGGTGGCCTTTCCAAGGGCTGTACGACCTGATTCGCTGCATGGCTTTCTGCTGTTCGGCCAGTACAGCCTTCTGCCACATCATCCAAGTGTACGGACAGTGTATGAATGCCTTCCATCATCATGAGAAGACTTGGGTGACCTGCTGAATGTTACTTTGCTGCTCTGTACGGCCTATTTAGGGCTGACACCAGCATGCAGTAGTGCTGCAAGGACAGAGACTAGGGTTATTGGAGGACTTCATTGGGGTGTATATCAGTTGGATATGAGCATTTGCCCGTTCTTTTGGTGCTGTTCTTCATTGGTGCACTACCCCAGTTCCCATGGTTGCCTGAGGTGGTGCTAAAGGTGTTCTTCATATCCATTGGGGGGTTCTGTTTGCTGGTCACAGGCTCAGAGCCATTCTTATGGGCTGAATCATCACATTGAAGGTGATTTGGGTATTATTCGAGCTCATTTGGTAATCCCTGGGGCAAGTACAAGGTACCTGCTATCTCATGGCAAGAGGATTTGCATCCGGGTGGAAACAACCACATAGGTGGTGTATAATGCCACGTGGGCTCACCACCACTATTGGTGAGAAAAGGACCATGCCAAGTGGGCTCATCACCACTGTCAGTGAGAAAATGACCGTGATGCCAAATCCATAGGAAGGCCTCGCGGTGCTTCTGCATGCGGTCGGAGTCACCCTGAAGCTCCCCCTAGTGTCCATGAATGATATCGAGCCAAATGCTCCGGATGGACTCCGCTGGCAGGGTGAGGATGGCCTCGATGGCCTCACTATAGTGAGCTCTCCAAATATGCCACGTAGAAACTCCTACAAATCTCCCATCTCTGGCAGGAACCGGGAGTCCAATGATCAGAAGAGGGAGCTTGAACTGGAAGTACAGAGATACGAAGATGAAAGACCTGCAAGGCAAGGCCCCTACCATCCCCATATGCAATGGCGGCCTCGGCCTCAATGGCCCAAACATTTGTGCCCCAAGTACCGCGGGGGGGGGGGGGGGGGGGGGGGGGGGGGGTGGAAATTGCAGAGAATCGTCCGCCAAACCTACTGAGCCTGGCAATCCCAAGGGCAATGTCGTTGGGACTGCCAAAGATGGCCACACCTCGAACAAACTGCTGGCCTACCTCCGATGGCAAGCCAAGTGCCAATTGCCTAGTCGCGATGTGCCAACTGCCAACATATGACCATTGGGCACCAGGGGCTTCCATATCAAGGACCAACGGAGGCTCTCCTATGATGAAACTGGAGTCGACTGCTGAAGGGCCCGCCTGAGGTGATCTCGAGCTCATAGGAGGCTGGCTGCAAGTCTCCTCAAATGTAGGGCTAAAGCCACGATGAGCCCGCATCTTTGTGAAAATCCATCTCGGGCTAGGGACCTCCCAAAATGGGGGTGCAGGTGGAGATCCTAGCTAGGAGAAAGTCCTTCCACGGCTCCCCACCCAAAAGAAGTCCAGGAACTATCAACTTGCCCTAAAAGGCATGGCTCTGAATAGAGGGGCTGCTGATGCCCATGCCCCCCCTATGTGGAGGCTGAATGACCACTCTCTAGGCCACCTTGGCCCAGGCAGCCCATCGCTACTAGCCCAAAGACAGTTGTGGATCATCCGCTGAACGTGGCCAATGCAAGCCCAGAAAAAGGCCCAGCAAGAGGTGATGTACCACATAGTGGAGAGAAGACTTGGTTCGCCACCATGACCCGACCAGGAGCCTGGCTGAACTTCTGTAAAGCAGCTTCTTCCCAATGCTCAGAAGAAGAGGGGCTAATTGCTGCTCTAGGGAAATATCGATGACAACTGGCATCCAAGATAACGAATAGGAGTGCCACTGAAAAGCCTCAACTGGTCTCCAAGTCGGGGCAGGCGATGAGCAACCTAGAATCCACACGACTTGTGCCAGTTGATTTGTGCTACCGGACGCACAACAAAAAATCTCTATTGCATATCGGCGAACCTGTGGAAATTTCCCTCATCTTCGGATAAGTATGCTGCTCTGTCTATCATCAGCAAACTTTGAGTCAAGTAGGTCCTCCTGCAAGCGGATGGGAAGACGGAGCCCTTGTAGCCCAGTCTCTTGAGTGGAGAGAAAATTGCTCATGGCCTCGGCAACAAACAAGAAGAGAAAAGGTGCGAGTGGGCAGCCCTGCCAGACCGAGTAAGAAAGCGGAAATCTGTCACCACTTGCCCCTTGAATGAGAACCTAGTTGTGCGAAGCCGAATAGAGCCTAGAAACATCTGGAAATCCCATCTGGCACATCGTCCCCTCCAGAAAAACCCGAAGTCCACCCTGTCATAGGCTTTCTCAAATTCCAGAAGGAGAACTAACAAATCTTGCTGCCTCAACCTGACCGAAGCGGTCGCCTCCCAAAAAGTGAAAATGTTGTCTAGAATGCTCCAATCCTAGACAAAACCAATCTGTGTGCCATGAATCAAATCGGGGAGGGTGCATTTACCGCAGCTGGTGGATTGGCTACAGCCTTGTGGCTAGGGATTGGGCTATTGTTTGATTGTACTTGGAAATCTGGCGCTTGGTAGCCTCATACGTGTATTTGGAGAGTACTCTTTTTGGATTAAAGAATTCCTAAGGGGGGTTGTCCCATTCCGGCTCCAATGTGTGCCCCTTTTCATAATGAAGTTGAAGTTACTCAGAAGTATCCAGAAGTATCCTCAGACAAGAAACTAAATAACATTGATGTGCCCCTGCTCACCAATAAGGCAGGCCTATAGGTGTCTTGGACATCAGCTTGGGCTGGTCTGCTGGGTAGGACTTGACCAACAAGAGCAATGGGTTTTAACTGAACTTTATTATTGCAGAGAAGCCTCAGCAAGCCTCGGTTAGATTGCAACAAAGAGGAGTCTCGGTCAGGAAAGTCAAACTGCCATGGAATCCTCTTCAGGGTAGGAACCAGAGAAGTCAAAGACCAAATAAATGTATCCCATGTCACTGAAAGTGGATGCAAGGAGAAGGTGTCATGATAGGGAGGAAGAAAGGAAAAGGGTTAAAAACTGAAAACAAGAGAGACCAATGGGGAAGTAGAAGGGAGAGGAGATTGAGAAAGAAGGAACGAAGAAAGAAAGTTCTGTTAATATCTACAAAAAGGCCCAAGGGTCTGTAAGACCAGAATGTATCCATGAGGTGAGTAAATCATGGAAAAACATAAAAAACCAAGTAGAATTGATACAGTGATACAATGTGATGGGATCAATGTGAATCCTCGGCCTCAGTGGGTGCATAGAGGCTCTCCATGTCCACACCGCCTCTGAAGGGGCACTCGTATATCTCTGGAGGACCTCTTGGATCTGAAGCTGTCAACTGGAGCATCTCCTCGGACCAGTGGGTTTGGAGCGTCTAGCTTGATGCACCCGGAGTGCTCTGTCTAAGGAGACACCTGGGAGGCAGGTGGCATCCTATGTCTCTGGAGGATCTCTTGGATCTGAAGCTGTCAAGTGGAGCATCTCCTTGGCCCAGTGGGTCTTGAGCGTCTAGCTTGATGCACCTGGATTGCTCTGTCTAAGGAGACACCTGGGAGGTGGGGTGGCACATGGGCTGCAAATGTGCACTGCCTTGTTGGAGGGGGGGGGGGGGGGGGGGTCGGGTGGTTCAACGGCTCCTAATGGTGTTGTCATGGCACCTTTCTTTCCATGCCCTCCTTTTTTTTAGGATTATATATTGCTACCACTCAGCAGTGAGTACTTATGCCAGGAGTGCAGGTGACTTGCTTTTTCTAGGCCTTTTCGAGTGTCTCAGTGTTAGCTGTCCTTAAGGAAGGGTCAGGAGAGGTTTTCCTCCCTGAATTATGAATTTTGGGATACTGCTTGATCACACGACATGGTTTGCAGGAGTCGGCAAAATGAAAGTGACTTCACGCTTGACCTGCAGGAGCAACATGTTGCTGAGGCTTTGCAGCTACTAAGGCTACACTTGAAGTCTCTTTCTCCAATCCCTTGTATGTAAGCCATCTTGTACTTCATATGCATTGCTATTTCTGTGGCTACAGCCTGCAAAAACCTCTATCCAGCTCTGGGTCTGAATTGAGTTTTGCTCTGTTGTATATGCAGCTTGTCATACATTCACTGTTATAACGGGTTGCAGTAAAAATTCAAACTCTGGACATAAAAAGCTCAGACACGAGGTGAGCTCAAACTATCTGCTTCAAATTGTTGATTATATATTCTCCTATTCATGCTTTCGTAAAGAATAAGATGACTAATTTCATGGTTAAGTATGCTCTAATTTCATTTATTAAGCCTAGTCTTATGCATAATGCATTGCTTAGGTCAAGAAAACACACCTACGTCTATGCTGCACAGGCTGCAAACCTTACATGGCTAGAAAGAGGAGTCCCAAAATATATTTTCTTGTTTCAAAAACTGTTCTCACGGACCTTATGGCTTATTCAATTCTTCAGTTGCATAGGGAAGGCTTTTGGGAGAGGATTTGGAGTGACTTAGCAGTGGAAGCTTTTACTTGTTAGGAGAAGGTAAGATTCAATCATCTTTTTGCATGGTAGACTATCAGGCACTCTCTATTGATGGAGTAGTTCAAATGGGATAATGGACCCGTTAACTTGGTTATCTTGGAGAGCTTTGCTGATGATGGCGAGGGGCCAGAAAGCTCCCGAGATCTTATATTAATTCTGAGAAGCCCAATTACACTGTAGATGGAGTACAATGGCTGTGTGGAAAACACAATTAAAAAACATACAAGGAGAACTGCTGAAGTTGATGGAGGTGGCTACTGCTTCTCAAATGCTGACTGCCTTTTTCTGTTTCCAGCCTTCAAATGCATGTGTGGGCTCTACTAAGCTGCTTGCTGCTGTAGAAGGCTGAATGTCTAATGAAAAAGTGGGGAGGGAGGCATGGCTATATATAGGCCCATTTGAGGTTCTTAATAGGGGTCGGCCTGGTGGACCAGGTATTTGTTGGAAACATGGATCTTGTTGATTCTAGGGGGGGCTCGAACAGCGCCTCCATGGTTACGTGGAGAGATAAGAGAGAGAGGGAGAGAGAGAGAGAGAGTGCGACTGTAGAGGAGAGAGACAATGCTGCACGAACTCAATGATAGCTCGATTAGATTGATGTATTGAAGTACACCGAGTACATGCTTTTGTAGGCTTGAAGGCCTTATCTTTTGACCCACACAATCACACACATAGAGATAAGTTGCCATGTGGCACACTTATCTTATCCACATATAAGAGTGGATTCACACACCAAAGTACCAAATGTATATGGGATAAATCCCAATATGCCACATGGCACTCTCACACAAAGACTAGTTCCTAGTACACACTAGAACACACTCTTTGACTATGATTTCTCCAACATCCCCCCTTAGAGCAAAGAGTTTGAGACCCAATACGCAAGGAGTAAACCGATCCCCCCTCCACTGCAATACTGCAAAGAGCCAGTCCAACTGACCAACACCTCCCGTGTGTCAGTGACTGCTCGGTCAGCTTGCGACCGGCAAGGGCTGATCATCACTCGTCAGCCCCCCGTACTCTTGAACTGGGTGTCAATACATCATATCAAAGTAAAAAAACATTACACATTTTTGGGGGACAACCCAGGGCAGAGGACCCTTATAGCTGCTGCACAAAATAGTGCACATCCTTTTATCTTTGAAGATGTTGTTGATGAAGCAAGAATGCCCCAAAGAGGATAGTGTCGGTGAAGTCCATGGGAACAGCTACTCAGGGCGTTTAGCCCATAACTCTCAAAACTGCAGATCTGGGGTCTTTAATTTGTTGATTTTGGCCACAAAATGAAAAAGCCCTAAATTTTCTTGACTGCAGAGGCTTAATTTAAAGTTAATGGCTCAATTTTACAAAAAACCCAAATATTATGGATGCAGGAGAGCTTAATTAGGCAATTTTTGCCCTGATTTCGAAAACCCCCAAATTTGATACTGAACTGAATGTTGACGTAGACTTTTGTAGAAGATTGTTGATGACGATGCTGGCACAGATGGCAGGCAGCTTGGTGATTACGATGTTGATAATGTCACTGGTCGTGGTCACAGGCTGCAAATGGTGACACAGGGAGTTCCATTCTCGCTTTGGTTGCGAGAGGCTGTGAGATCGATTGTGGAACCTGTGATGGGGCCTTTGAATAAGGCTTGATCAGCCTTATATTAAGGCTTTCATAAGCCTTAAACAAGGCTTAATATCCCACGTGGTGCACTGGCCGGCAGGCAAGCCTGTGAGCGGTGAGGAAAGAAAGGAAGCGGCAGCTGGAAGGTGAGGCTTAAGCAGCGTCGATGGCGATGAGCGTGGAGAAGGAGAGACTGTGGCGGACTTAGGCGTAGGGCATGGTGGGCTGCCTGGCCTGAGCTGTTGTCGAGCAGTTGCACAGGCAGAGGAGGCTCCTGGACGGCGTGTTGGCAGCGCTCAACTGAGCATGGTGAATCACGATGGAGGTGCAGGCAGCTAGGTCTTCTATCAGCACATCAGGCTCTGATACCATGTTGGAAACATGGATCTTGCTGATTCTAGGGGGGCTCAAACAGGGCCTCCATGGTTACGTGGAGAGATAAGAGAGAGGGAGAAATGAAATGATATATTAACGTCTCTAAGAGGCCATAGTGGCCTATGAGACCAAAACTGAGAGTACATCTGAAGTTGGTGTCTCATCAAAAAGAACAACTAAATGAGACTAAAAAGTACAATAAACTGATTGTCCTATAGTTATAAGAACATAACTGTAAGACTCCGAGATGATACTGAGTAGAAAATACTATAAAATACTGAAAAATGTATATCAGGTAGATCCATGTATGCTGATCAGTTGAAGTGTTGCCCTCTCCTTAGATCAAGTATCTCCGCCATGGGGCTGTCTAGAATGGAGAGGTCGTCGAAGCGAAGTAGGCGCCTCCGATGCTGAGCAATAATGGCTCTGATCTGGCGATGGTGAGGATGCGGTGGTGGGCGTGGCCGACGAGCACGACATAAGATAACTGCTCTATGAGTGGTGACTCCCTGGGAGCGTGGTCGATGCCCTGATGGCCCAATGGAGGAGGTATCAGGAGGTGTGTGGGCTGGGTGCTGGGTTGCTGGTGCTGGTGCCGAAGAAATCTGTCAGGTTCTCCTCTATCTAGGTACATCATGGCTCGGCCTTCTGTCTGCCAAGAGGGTCTCTCTGTGTCTCCTGAGCTCAAGTAGAAACAATCCCAGGCATCTCTGATCCCCAAACTCCATGACTCTGCGTAACGGCCCAAAACCCTCTCAGAAGAGGCAGTGATATCTCCCTCGGATCTCATAATAGAGTGTACATCGGCAAATGTAGTGTACTAGTGTTCCTCTGTCTCTACCTCCTGGTGGCATAGCTGACAAATGCGGTCATCCAAGATCTGATGCACATATCGCCTTGTCTCAATCCGCAGTTGGTGTGATGAGGTCTGGATCTGTCCAATGACACAACGTATCCCATGTGATAAGTGTACATCTATGTACGCCGGGCGGGTGATATGATTCATGGTTTCTTAGAGCCGGTGGAGATGACCATTGCGGCCTCACCAGCGAGGGCTCTCCCACCTGAGTCTCCAGGCGGGCCCCCTAGTATCTTGGGGCAGCCTTTGGATTATAGTTTCTTCCGGTGTCTTCCGACGGAAGGGACAGATAGGTTCGAGGAGACCGTAGCCCCTATTCGAGTATGTGTGGTCTTCCACCACTCCAGACTCTCTACGCCAGAGAATGGTGTGATGATCTTCTCTTTCCCCTTGAGCGCAGCCCCCGAGACAGATTGGGATCCAGAGTTGGTGGCCGCTACCATACAGGATCAGGTAGTTGAGCTATCGCATCATCTGCAGGATCTCTAGATTACCGATGTTCTTACTCATCTATGACCTTTGGCCAGGATGGAGCTTGGTGGATCAGCACACAGAGACCACGGAGGGGAGATGGTGACCTCCAGCCTGGAGGTACTGCTTTTTGTGTTCATGCATACCTCTCTCGCATTACCTCTCCCCCCTTCTTACATATACCTCCATTGTGATCGATGGAGCATGGAGTATGCATACTTCGCGCTCGGGCAGAGTGGCAGTACATGGAGGGCAGGATCCACACCCACTTGGCGCGACTCTGCACCAGGACAGATTGTGACTATTTCCCGTCTAAGCCCGCGCCCAAGACTCTTCCAGTGGAGGGCAATTCCGGTAGTTCCGCCTCACACTGAGATTGATATGAGGATTGTCTCATGGAACATTCAAGGCTTAGGGGGGGCTCAATGCTTTCAAAGACGAGGCGTCCTTAGAGGAGAGCTGCATCAAGCTATGGTGGGGGGATCTTTCGACATTCTTTTCCTTCAAGAGCACCATCCTACTGAGGGGCGTACCCGCCGTTGCGGGAAGATTCTACTAGGCAGGAGTCATACATTTTGGTCTCCATCCTTCGGCCCTTCAGGGACATAGGGAGGAGTGTGTCTCTCTGTCAGTGAGCAGCTTCTGCCGTCTGTGAACAGGATCAGGAGTCATAGTTCCAAGACGTGCTCAGTGGGTTACCATTCTGATTGGAGAGGATAGCGTTGGCTTCCTCAACATTTATGCCCCGAATGCGGCTGCAGGTAGAGCTATCTTTTGGAGCACTGTCCGACAGGCCCTTCCCCAGGCTGATTTTTGGTGCATGGGCAGTGACTTGTATGATAGAGGCAGCAGAGGACAGACTTGGAGGTGGCATGACCACTGTCTCAGGGGCGGAGCACTCTGCATGGGAGGAGATGATACTGGTTCTTAGGGGACATGACCCTTGGCATCTTCCAAAATTTGGGCGCAGCCTTGGGAGTCTTAGCTTTTCTCGATTGGATAGGCGGAGCACTGGCCCCAACCTCTCTCGGCTAGACAAGTTTTATGTGGACGAGTGGGCTTGCACCCGTGGAGGCATGGTTGGTATTCTGGCAGGCACTACATTTTCAGATCATGCCCGAGTTATTCTGTCCCTAGAGGACCCATGGAGGCATGACAGACATGTGAGCTCCAGGATTCTAGACAGCCTCATTCAGGATCCCGACATTTGTAGCCGGATTGAGCAGATATGGGCGGGTCTGGACTTTTCCTCAGGATTTGCAGCGTGCACTTTGGATGAGGGCCCTGGGGAGGTCAATATTTTCTTACAGTAGGCAGCCCAGAGGAGATTGGAGGGATTTCGGGAGCAAGAGAGGAGTCTGAGGAGGGGCCTAACCTCTTTACAGCTTCTTCAGGAGAGTTCCCCGGATAGCCCGGAGATTCGGTCCATTGAGGAGAGGAGGGTGGAGTATAGCCAAGGCCTCATTCTCGACTCAAGCCAGTGACAGAGTTACTGGAGACTTCTTTGAGATAGCCAGCCCTCACAGGAGGAGAGATGGTATTCACAGGCTACGTGGCCAAGATAGAGTTATTGTTTCCGATCCCCCACAGGTGAGAGCCATTGCCACGGATTTCTTCCAGTCTCTTCTCGCTGGTGCCCCATTATCCCCCCAGGTGATGGATGCGCGTGAGAGAGTTTAGACACACACGAGAGAGGTGGTTCCCCCCTCTCTTCAGTCTTTCTTATTGACCCCTTCCACTGCAGAGGAGTTGGTGGAGGCGGTGAAGGCATTACCCAGGGGCAAATGCCCGGGGGCGGATGGGCTTCTTGCTTCTTTCTTTCTTCACCATTGGGACCTCATGGAAGGCCTTCGTGCTGCCTTCAATGAGATTATGCTCACAGGTGCCATGCCAGAGAGGCTCATAGAGGGTTTGATACATTTGATTCCCAAGGAGGGTGGTGATAGATTGGAGATCCGGCAGTGGAGATCCATCACCCTTCTAGGGACGGCCTACAAGATTTTGGCCAAGGCCATCAGTAGGTGACTTCAGCCTTCCCCCCCAGCCCATACCCATTTGGCGACTTCATTTACGAAACCATTCAACTAGAATTGTCGCCGGCTCCAAGACTACCACAATAACCCTCTACTGCAGTTCTAGGTACCACAGTACACTCTTCGAGCACATGTGGATGAACTGGCCTCACTTCTGTAGACAGTCCAATTTTTTCTAGGAGAAGCAACAGTTACGGCACTACTTCAGAGCTGCTCCACCACTACCCATGGATTCTCATCTACGGGGTATCAACTCTTTCCTGAGCTTCTCAGTTTCATATTAGATTTGTTCTAGTTCTCATTACCAGCATTACATGGTCTTTTACTGTCATTGTATATATTCATGGCGCTTAATCCTCATTATACATATTCATGGACAGTTTGCTAACCTTTTCTGATCATTGTACATGGACACTTATGTAGTCTTGCTCCCTCTCTTGAGCTAACTTCTTCAATGACATTTTCCATTCTAGCTTCTACTCTGGCCACCTTTTTCTCTCTCTGCGTGATTCACTGGGATGGTACAGCAACTAGTGGTGGGAAACCTCTAGCCAACAAGGGTGCCTTTGCCCACACTAGTGTGGATGCCCAGAACTCTACTTGTTCCAAGTGGGTCACATCTTGGGCATGTGTTGGCCAGGGCGGAATTCCACTATTGGTGAGTGCATCCATCCAGGGTGCTCAAATGGAAATTACCACAAGACAAAGACAACGCTGGAAAAGAACAATTGCACAGTGGCCCCGCATTGGGGCCAGAACGGGGCCGATCTCCCTCTCAATACCAAGTATATTATTGGAGTATTTTATTTTTTACAATGTTCCACATGCTCTTAAGCCAGATTTGCCAGCCAGATTTGCCATAAACAAGAAATATGAAAACATGTACCGAACAATATATGCGGTGATGATTCCATCAATGTCAAGCCTTTCCAACAACTCCCCACCTCTCACTGGGGTGAAGCAATCCCGAAATTGGTGTTCTGTCTCCACATGTGTCACTAGTGTTAGCGCCTGAATTGCAGCCTCACAGTGATTGGAATGCTGAAAACAAAGAATTGGAACTAGAGTTGTAGATGAACTCGTGTCATGTAAACATCAATGGACTGGCCACAGTGGCCACCCATAGGAAGAAAACAAGCACTATGGACGCCCAGAACAGCCCTAATACAACTCGACCAGTTTCTAGAAGGGGTCAACCAACTCAAAACAGGCCGGCCAGCAGGAGGGGCCGATAAGGGGCAACATAGGGAGGCCGTACAACAGCTAACTGGTGATGTGGCAACCGTATAGGTCGCCCTGATGAAGAAGGCGTGGAACAGTGTAGTAGCTTGCCCTTCTGATGAGGATCACAAATATGTGCTTTGTTTTGCAAATGGATGAATGTAGCCTCTTGTATGAGCAAAAAGGATGGAGAGCTTGTGTATAGAGAAGATGGCGATTAAGCTTCCACATAGGGAGGAAGAAGTCGTGCATGCCCACTAGAGTGCCCTTCACTTGTTTACACATCACAAGGCTCATTGATAGGCATCCTAGGCATGTGAATTGGGCATCCATTGCAGGCAGTCACACGAAAACAATTCCACAAAAACAGTTTCAAAGATGGAAACATGTGTGCATGTGCAACCTTATAATGAACAAATCTTTCGGTCATGGAACATGTGAAGCACTAGCATTTTCAGACATGCCTGGCTCATCGTCGAAGAGCACAGAATTGGGATCCCAGACACTCGTATCCATGCACTGGCCACAAAAGGGGCATGAAAATCAGGATTCAGGACACTCAGATCCACACATTGGCCTCAATACGTGTGGCATGGAGTTTGCTTGGACCCCATAAAATGGCATGAAACTTGAGAGGACCATTTGGGTGGTCAAATGGTGGCATACTCTTGGCTTTCTAAACAGTTGCGGTTGATGGAAAGGTATCGAGGGTACGCCTCAAGAAGCTGCGGATAGTTGGTGAAGTATTCTTCGTCAATCCACTTTGTATCAATAGGAAGATAGAAGCTTGCTACCAGCTAGCTCTCACCCCTTGTGAAATACTATCTGCTCTGGTTGAAGTGTCTCTTTAAGTTCATCAATCCCTTGTGGGTCTTCCGTGACAAGCTCTTGTGGATATGGTCATGTACTTCTGCAATAAACTCATATGAAATGCATCAGGAATCCTCCAATGATCAAGTAATGCTAACCTAAAAGCAACCTCATTGATCATTAGGAATTTTTTGGACCCAAAGAGGGCCTCTTGGATTAACTTTTGATTAGGAATGGACCAATAGGAAGAGGGCTGGGTGCACATTTTTGACTTCTTTGATCTTAGGGGGCCTAGTCTTTGGTTTGCTGATGGGGCCTAATTACTACTCTTGTCCCCCTATCTCCTGGGCCCAAACTTAGAGGTCCCCCCCACCTAGAATCGCACAGATTAAGAACCCTAAAAATTGAAAATTTTTAATTTTTTCCCAAAAGTGTGTTTTTCCTCTCAGACTTCCCCCCAACATACTCTAGGTTTAAAAAGCTCATTTTGAACCTCTTTCTTCCTCTTCTAAGCTCTCCATTGCTGTAGAAACTCCATACCTCTCAAGCTCTCCCTCCTTGTCAAGCTCCCTCTCCCTCTTTCTTCCTTTTCTAAGCTCTCCATTGCTGCAGAAACTCCATCCGTCTCAAGCTCTCCCTCCTTCTCAAGCTCCCTCCCTCTCAATCTCCCTCTCTCTCTCTCTCTCTCAAGCTCCCTCCCTCTCCATTTTGCTGCAGAAACTCTTATCCCTCTTTAGTTTACTCTAGGTTCAGGAAGCCTATTCTCAAACTCTAACCCTCTTTTAAGCTTTCCATTGCTGCACTGAAAACCCTGAACTCTCTCTCCTCTCCACTCCTCTGTTGTAAAACAAGCTTTTCTTTTTCCTTCTTCTCTTTTCTTACCACCATGGCCTCTTCCAGTAATGTGAGAAGACCTAGGGAGAAGGTGGAAGAGCTTGTGCTGCATAATACAAGAGATGAGAATGGAGTTTGGGCTCCAACAAGATTCAGGGTTGGGGCTTGGGTCTACATGCAGCCAAGCTCTAAGGGATCACACCGAGTGTGTCAACTGGGGAATATGCTACATCATTGGAAGGGGCAGCTACAAGGCTTCGAGCATACTAAGAAGGAAGGACTGGTTGCCATAGTGCAACATGTGTATACCCTTGGAGACGTGTACATTCAAGGCCAACGACCAAGGTTTCCTTCAAATTGTCAGTGTAACATAAACACAGCTTTAACAACATGCTAATATTGGATTTTTTGTTTCAAATTTTCTTATGATCCTCCATTTTCTTATGTCTCTCTGCAGATATTTTCCCCTCTAATTATGTTGAGGAACAACCACTCCAAAGCCTCACTGGAGTTTTCTATGCTATGCATGCATCCATTGGAGAGGCAATGTTTGTATCTCAAAGCCCAAGTGATCTTGTACAAAACAATATCTTTTTCTTTTCTCACTCATATTTTGTAGATAAAAAACCAAGTTTATTTGGCAAGCTAGAAGAGATCCCCAACCCCCCTCTTAACAATCCCCAATGGCCCAAACCAGATGCTTGGACCATCTTATGCTTAAAGTTTAAGATGGTAAGTGATATCAAGACATCACTCAAGTTTTCAAAGGCATCTAGGTCAGTAGGGCTAAATTGGTTTTGTCCTTTACGTATTTTGTGCACATGTTCAATTCCATGCCAATGCACCAAACAAAAACAATGTATATTTGTAAGGAGGTACGGTTTGACCTCATTCAACGATTACTAGGAGAGA
Source organism: Cibotium barometz (assembly GCF_041138505.1). Classification (NCBI taxonomy): domain Eukaryota; kingdom Viridiplantae; phylum Streptophyta; class Polypodiopsida; order Cyatheales; family Cibotiaceae; genus Cibotium; species Cibotium barometz. The sequence continues at coordinate 24,744,746 of NC_141062.1, read as the reverse complement.
GTTGGGAGGTTTGTGCACTATTGTGTCTAGATTTAAATGCAGCGAAGTGTTCCACCTATGGTTCATTTTTTTGGATTGTTGTGGTTGGCTAGTGGAGAGGCAGAGTAGCCGTGCATCTCCCTAGTTTTGTGTGTTGACTTTTGAGGGTGTACTGCTTTAGAGAAGAACTCCATGACACATTGGTGTTTCCATTTAGTTCTGTACCTTTCAATGCACTAGCAAGAGATGAAAGGTTTGAGTTGAACATCCCCCCCCCCCCCCCCCCCCCCTTCGCCACATAAGTGTTGTACCATATGGATGTGGATGCCACACAGGTAGAATGCAGGGTTTTTTCTCGTTTGCTTCCCCACCACTTCATTGAATCTTACAAACTAAAGATCCTAGTGTCACGTATAGCTAGAAAATGGGTGTTTTGTACTAATAGTTTGAAGTGACGAGTCTCTTATTATGGCACATTAATGTTTGTATGTCTTTATATAAGTATGTGTGTATCTTTATGTATAAGAAAGTAAAGTATGTACTGTAATTCTTTCAAAGCATCCATACTTGTTCTGTACACCATAATTAATGTACGGTTCCACTATGGGTTGAAGGCACACCACAATCCAGTCAAGCTCAAGAGAGCTGCTGAAGTAAGAGTGTGAAATGTGTTCAGGTTTTGACTCCATTGTTTTAAGTTGCATGCAGGTGGTCCGTTACTTGCAGAAAAAAGGATACGAGTGGGTCGAAACCAGTCCATTTTGCCTTCAAATCCACCTGAAGAAGATGCAATTGTAATCAGAGAGCGAGGGAGGCATGAGGTGCTGTGCAAGTTGTTCCAACTCCAGGCGGCCCACTCTGCTGATCAAAGGATTTGTAAGATGAGCGTAGACACAATGCCATTAATCCAGCAAAACAGGCATGATAGAAAAGACTCAAAAACTCTAGGTAAGGCTTGAACTTGTTGGGGGCATTATAGTAGGGCTAGATACCTATAAAAGGGCTTCTCTTTGGACTTCAATGTGATGCTGCTTGGAGCTACACTACAATTTTCAAGGGACTTTTCAACCTGTTTTAGAAGATGAACAGAATGGCATTACTTGTATCTTTAAGGTCAATATCATACTATGTCGGTCCATATTATTTGGGAAGTTGTGTTTTGATTTTAGCTTGTTATGATAATGCAACGATTGTGAACATGACCTTAGACGATAATATTTGGTTGTAAGACTGTAGGTGAGGCATAATGCTATCTTGTATTCTTACCTGTGGTGAGATGACTCTATAAAAAAAGGTTTTTTTCCAGTAAACTTTTGCCTTCTCAATAAGGCAAGATAGTGATTTTAATAAAAAGAGGTCCATTTACAAAAGTACTTCATTAGTATCTCATTTGGAGATTATCAAGGTTGCCCTACATGCTTGCTCGCCACGTGTGCACCTGCTTGGTTCCATGGGAACGTCTGCATTGATGGAATGCTCCTCCTATTTGTGATGTTATCTCCACTGGCCCCTTGTGATGTGCCCCCTACCAATTACACTTTGAGGCCTTGTGCATTCTTTACCTAGTAGCACCCTCTAGGTCTTTTTGTTTCATCCCACAATACAATGTGCACATGTATTTTATAACAGCAATTTATCTTGTGTTCGATGAAAGAGTACAGTTACATTTGTTCACTTGTAACAGTGGTTTGATTTGCACTACTATAGATCACAGACTTTCGACAGTTCACAAGATGACTTGCGATTGACAAATCAGTCTGATTCCAACAAATGTGCCAGAAGTATACAGATGTGATGAAAATGATTGTAATTTTGATAATCCACTTGTGGTGTTGAATCTCAAATGATGACCTTCTCCCCTCTTCTTTTTGTTAAAATCGGGTTGGTAGGCAATACCAAATTGTATGGTGTTAAAGATGATTGTCAAATGCTGATCCCTGAATGTAAAAATATGTGAAAAGGGTGAAAATATGTTAAAGATGATGTCATGAGCCATGTGGACTACATTAAGAGAGTGTATTATGGAGAGAATATAGGAGCTTTGATGGAAAGATTCGTGGAGTAAATTGTGGATCTAGATGCTTATTTGAGAAACTAATTATTAATGAAGCTCCTTGCTCAGATGTGAGTGCATTTGCAATGAAATTAGAGCCTTGATTGATATTTATTATTGTGTCTTTTATTTAAATTACAGTCTCATTATTATCTTAATTAATCATGGAGCTATCATGTGATTTAATTCTTATTAGATTTGAGTTTTTTTGGGGTTTTAAGAGTTTCATTAGGAGGTTTGCTTAGATTAAGGCTGATTATTTAACGACATTAAGATATTAAATGTCAAGATAAACATTTAGAGAGAGAGAGAGAGAGAGAGAGAGAGAGAGAGAGATTGAGAGATCTTATGAACTCTTACAAGTGCTTGTAGCTACTTACAAGTGCTGCAGCAACGTAACAAAACATAGGAAGAGAAAGAGTTTAGCTTCTCTGCTGCTGTATTGACGAGTGTCCCCGTCACCGAGGCAACTCGACTCTTCTTAACGATTGCAATAGAGATGACTCTGTGCATCAAGCTGCAAGTGCAGCAACAATCACTTTCATCACAAGCTGCAACTCGGCAACCCTTCTCTTAGTACTATGGATGCGCTTGCACAGGCATCACAGCTGCAACTCGGCAACCCTTTTCTTAGTACTGTGCATTCGCTTTCACAGTTAAAGATCAACAGCAGTAAAAAATCAAGCCAATGTAGCTGCTTCTACTATCTGCACAATCTTCTTCTACTTACTATCACCTCCAGGGTTTCTACTGACTCCACGACTTGCAGGGCTCTTGCGCTGCAAAACATCATCTCGTGCTCAACAAGAATAGATCCCTAGTGCAGAGAGAAATGAAATGAAATGAAATGTTATATTAACGTCTTCCAAAGGCCATAATGACCTATGAGACCAAAAGTTACATCATGGTGAGAGAGAGAGAGGGGAGAGAAGGCCACTGTTGTGAGGAAGAGTGAAGAAAGTGAGTTTTTGTTTTTGCTTATTTGTTTTGAAACTCCAAAATTTTGCATTTACACTCACTCTCATCTAAAGGTATATTCATATGCTATTGACAAAACAACCAAAGTGCATTGGGTGTTTTTCAAAGAACCCAGTGTTTCATGCTCACACAAAACACATTAAGGTGCATTATCCTTATGTCAGGGAGAGGTTCATTGCAGGAGAGATTAACCACGATAATGTAGCAGATATGTTCACAAGGCTCTCTCACATGAGAAGTTGAGCTTTTTGTAAATCTTTAAGCTTATCACCATTTGAAGTAAGGATTGGCAAAGACTACCAAGCGAGTATTTTAATACTTACAGGGCACTAAATCTCTTAGGCTATTTTATGCCAAGGGGGATGATTTACATAGCTACATGCTTTTCCGATTGAGCTAGATGCTATGACACATTTTTATCCACTAGTGACTTAATTTCAACTTGGTGATTTATATATATTCATGGCTCAGCAAGAAGTAGCCATCAACGGTGGTGGGCCACTTCAAGAAGTTGAGTACATGGTAGCTTTTATTGTGGTGTATGTGGCTTAGACGCCTCTTGATAGATCTTGGTTAGACAATAGTCTCCCACTTTCATCTTCATCACGTGACAAACAACCAAAGTGCATTGGTCATTTTTTGAGGAACCTTATGTTTCATGCTTACACAAAACACATTGAGGTGCATTGTCATTATGTCAAGGAGAGGATCATTTGTAGGAGCTTAAACACCCATTAAACTATGTATTTCAGTTGGAGCTTGGCGTTCTTGATTATCGATAGGATTATCAAAGCTTCTATATTGCCCACATACCGATACGGTAAGTTTATTGACCTCATCTTATTAAGGGAAATCATCTACTAAGTGGTCTGAATAGTGTCTACATTTTGAAACAAATTTCTTATCTTTGATATAAACCACTTCAAAATAGTTGAACCACTTGTTCTCTAACATTTTACCTCTTTGAACAAGGAAAAAGAGTTTCGTTTTCTCTTTGCATGGGAATCCCATCTATATTCTTGATGATTTCAGACTTATCATGATGTTGGAAAAGCTTACAGGAGCCTCACTTCTTGGAAAGATTTTTTTTAAACAATTGAGGCAACCCTCAAGATTAATTCTCATTAGAGATATCCTTCTAAATAACATCCAATAGCACAGGATGGAATAAAATGGACACATTTGCAAGACACATGTATGCTAGTAAAACTTAAAGAGATACAAGCATTCCACAAAGTACCTTATATACAAACTAAAAAGACTTTTATCCAGCATGAGACATCATTTCAAATGTAATGTGTATCCATGAGTTAAACTTGCATGAAATTTTTTATGAAGAGAAAAAACTAAACACTTAAACATTGTACACCAAATGCACAAATGCACCGTGATTGAGATTCACACGCCTTGTAGCTAACTTTGTGTAATAATTTCATCTACAAATACAACTCACATCTCAGACCATGTAGTAGATTGGTGTTTGCATGTTTAAACAAGCAATTATTTCTATTAATCCAAATAGTCCACAAGTATTCAGCTTGAGATAGACCAAGGTCTAAGTTTAAAGACTGATTGAAGCCCTGGTTTGGTAGATTTTCTATCATTCTTGAACCAAATCCATAGGAAGGGAAATAGAAAGCTTACCATTTTCGATTGACCGATCTTCTCTTCTAGTAGGTCGATTGCTTTCATCCTGGTGATGTTTGTATCCAGCTCTACTTGGGCTCCTCTTCGTTTCTTTTGTAACACTCCCTTTAGTTGATTCAATTCCATCTTGTTGAGGTCATACAATCTGCCCTTTGTGTCCCCCCTAGTCCTCATCTTTTTGGGGTTACGAGATGGGCCAACCGGATTCTCCATGGCTTTGCTGTAGAGGAAAATGAAACATAGACGGGTTAACACGGGGAGTAGAGTATGGCAGAGGGAGATAACATGTTGTTTACATGCACCGACATTGGCGCACCAAGTGTGAAGACTAATATGGAATGTCTACGAAGAGAGGACCAGACTACATGATTGACACGTGGCTCCACCTGATGATAGAGGATTTGGACAGGATTCTCAAGAGGTATTTCTTTATGATGTAAGGCCGTCGCCAGGGGAGTGATAGGGACAGGGTTCTCACCTCGTCACTATATCACACGGTAGATTGAATGAACTGAAACCATGACACCAATCACAAGGGTGGCATAGTCGTTGGATCATTTTTTGGTGGTAGGATTTACTTTCACGGTTTGTCCGTCCATCCTTATGTGGTTAATTAGGGACGTCTAATTACTACTATGTTCGTTGCATGGCACTTGATTCCGAATATTCCATGTGTAGAACATGTGAAATTAGGGATGGCAAGAACTAAGTGTTGGATTTAATGCTTATGTGCTAGTGTAACTTTAGCATGTTTTGCTAATGTGAATGTGTTTGAATCTGTGTAGGTTGGTGAGATTAACGGGCTTTGTGCTCGCGTAAGTCGAAATGGTTAGGATATGATGGCAATAATTTGGCGTGAGTAATTACCGAGAAGGTTTTTCTCATTTTTTTGGTCGTAGTATCTACCGCACGAGATTTTATATCATTGTTGGCCGCCCACTTTTGTTATACTTGGGTGTGGACTTATTGATTTGTTGCATGTGAATTAGCCCTTGGGGTTCTTTATGTATTTTTCCTTTAGTGGTTTAGATAGGAATAGTTCATCTTAGCTTTGGGTTAAAGAAGGGACTCATATTTTTGTAAAGGACAAGCCCATGCATAAGCTTGTAAATGCTTGTGGGATATTTTTATGAATAAAGCATAAATACCCAAGAAGTGGGAGGATACCGACACTTCTTGGGGGGGCAGGAGGGGGAGGAGGGAGGGAAGATTGGACCTAGTATTGTATACAAGGTGATGTCCACTCTATTTTCTTGTTTTTATTTCAATTTATGCTCATCTTGTCAATTTAATTTAATTTTATGGTTGTTTTGTTGTATTTGTGAGTTTTGTATTATTCTTTAAAAAGTATTTCAAGATCCAGTGTCAATGGTATCACAGCCTAGGGGTACTTGGATTTGAAGAATAGGGAGAAGTGTCAATGGTATCAGAGCTTAGGGGTACTTGGATCTAAAATTCAAAGGGTACAATAGCTAAAAGACTCAAGAATCCAATGGACAAAAGCTTGAAAGTTTATGGGAATTTTTTGAGCCACTGGATCATGATTTAGATCAAGGGCTATGGTTTAATATCAACTTTGATCAGAAAACCACTAAGGGCTATGGTTTAATATCAACTTTGATCACAAAACCACTCTTTTTGAAGAGAAACCACCCTTCAAGATTTAGATACTCTTTTTTGAAGAGAAACCACACTTATTCTTGCCAAAACTACATTCAGAAATCTTAATCCTCTTCCTAATCCATCTATATGGATGGAATCAGCCAGTTGAGGAGATGAAAGTCCTATTTTTAGATTTGCTAAGCTCTTTGCACATTTAAAACCCATAATCAATGGTGGGAAATTGGCCATAAATCAATTGAGGAAAAGCGCATATTGTAGGAAAAAAAACAAATAGTGGATTAAAATGTTTAATCAAAGGAGAAAATCAAGAATTGGGATTCTATTTTGTTTTCTCTCCACCCCCTGGCACAACGGCGGCGATTTGGGCGTAGCTGATTTTTTTTCCCCTTCTCTCTCCTTGCGGTGGCAGTCACATGGAGGACGTTTTCCAGGTAGCAAATGTTTTTTTTTTTTTGGTTTGTTTTTCCTACGCGCTACAGAGGCTTGCTCTTTTAAAAAGACTTGTTATAAGCTCGGGTTAAAGCTTTTAAACAAAAGATTTAATTTAAGGAGTTAAAAAGAAGAAGAAGAAGACAAAACCCCCTTATGGGCGAATTCGTGAATTACAAGGGTATTCTTTTTCTTTCATCCAGCCGTCCTAGTTTAGCCGTGAAAAAGTTTCATTTTTTTAAAAGCTTTTAATAAGATTTGTTATAAGCCTTAGTTTAAGCTTTAAAAAGGTTAAACTTTTGGAGTTTTTAAGGAGGGGGAGAGCCTTGTCTAAGAGCTTGCTATAAAGGTTTGGCTAAAGCTTCAAAAAGCTTTAATTTTTAGAGTTGCGGGTTTTTTAACAGCATTGCTATTTTCTCATGGGGGGGAGGCGTTCACCTAAAAATATATAAGTATAGCACGTGAGTTCAAATGAAGGGGTTTTTTAATTCAAAATTTAAGGTAAATTTTAATAAATACATTCACATAAAAAGTTTTTTTATCGATTTTGAAAAAAAATCTATATAAAAAAAGGGGTGATTTTATTCGTGAGAAATTTACAAGTAAGGGGGTTTTTAAATATCCCTTGAATGTATGTGATACATAGGGTTTCTTAGTAGTGCATCCCCCAAGGCTATTTTATTTTCTCTCTTGCCCTTGGTTGCCTTATTTTCGTTATGTCAAGTTTTGATTATTAAAGCCTTAACTTTATAAAGCTAAACTTAATAAAGCCTTTACTTGAAGCTTTCTTTATTAGGTTTTTCTTCGAAGCTTATAAGCTTTTCTAACAAAAGCTTAAACGAAAGAAGACCTTCATGCTCTCTCTTATGTGTTGGAGAGCTGTTTTAAGCAAAGCTATATTTAAAAGCTTTTAGAAGTATTAATTCAAAGTTTTAGTTAAAGCTTTAGTTTGTGTGTTTCATTTTGACCAAATCAACCAAATTAGTTAAGCTTTAAGCACATCATAACTCATGAAATTAAGGATTTGATCATTGCTTATTCTCTTGGCTTATGCAAAGGTGAATTCACATGAGACCCTTGTCAGCTACTATAAGACCTTGTTGGAGATTGTTTTTAAAGACTTTCATAGTTTATAAATTTTTCCTTATTTCTTTTCCCGACCAATGTCTTATGACCTTAACTCATTAATATAGAATTTTTAAATTTAAGTGAAAAAAGAAGAGTTTAAGTTAAATTTATGTTTCTTATTTAACTCATTAATATAGAATTTTCAAATTTAAGTGGAAAAAGAAGAGTTTAAGTTAAATTTATGTTTCTTAATTAAGTTCCATATTCAATCTTTTAAAAGTTTTCTAGTTTATGTGATTGAAACTTTTATGAGAATAGTGCCTCAATTTTTAACAAAAACACTTTTGTTTACAAGCTAATTTGACAGGACTTTGACACAAAGTTTCTATTTCATATACTTGGGCTTGGATTCTATATCAACAATGGCCACCAATCAATCTTCTATCTGGCCACTCCTTTTGGCTCTTAGAGACATATCGGGACCACACATTTATCTCTTGGTGTTGGAAAGTCTTGTTGGCACAAACCTCCTCCTTGGTCTTTCCTTGATGGATGGGGACCCCTCATTTTATGGACACGTGGAATTGCTCGAGATTCGGCAACAAAAGTGGAAAGCCTCATACTAGCATTTCAGCTATTACTGTATTCAATAGTTATAATACGGACGATGGGACATGGATACCATCTACAATTACAATCGGGAGCTAGGTACTTTTACAGAAGGAAGAGGAAGAGGAGAAATGCTAATGAATTTGTGGAGCCGTTTAAGGGACAAGTTAAAGAGTTCAAGGTATGTGAATCTAGCAAGCGTGTGACAGAGGTACTAATACAACATGTTTTCCAGCATGTAGACTTGAGGGTGAAAAAATTTCCTCCTGGTCTTCCATGATATCGTCCCAAGTGTGAGTAGTATCTCAGTCAAAGCTTCTTTTATTTTAAAAGTGTTTAATTATTGTTATTATGCAGTTGTTTATCCATTCAATCATGTCTCCTTATTGTTTTAAAAGTGTCTAATTGTTGTTTTAAAAATGTCTAATCTTTTGGTTTTATATGCAGATATTTATCCATCCAATAGGATAGAATGGCAACCAGTGGAGAGTATAAGTGGGATTTTTGACGCTTTCCATGCATATGTAGGAGAACATATTTACAAAGGAAGAACTCATAGAGATCTTGCAGACCACGGTATATTTTTCTATGATATGCAGTACTCTGAACCAAACACGTTTTCTAGATGGGGTCGTTTGACTCCATTACCCCTCCCATTATTTGGAAGCAAATATTGGCCATTGCCAACTTCACAAACTAGTGAAAGTTATAGGATCAGGTTGTATCACGACATACAGAAGTCTCTTAAGGCATTTGTTGCAAAACAAAGAATGTCAAGCTTACTATTTTTATGCCTATCGAAGTGTTTGTTGACTTTTTCTTTGATGAAGAAATAAGAAATACTTCAACAATGTTTATTTGCAAGTCAAGTAAGGCACTAGACTTTTTGGACAATGGTTAGGACAGGAGAAAGACAGAAGGTATCATTTCTGTTTTGGAGAAGAAGTTAATAGTTTGCAAGTACATTATTGGCTCTTAAAACTTCATTGCACTACACCAGATATCATTATGTTAATGGCAACCTTGTTCCATTAGATCAAGATTTGGAGTCAGATCCCGAGAATACGCCTCTAGTAATGGAGATATATTTGGAGGAAGGGCAATTACAATGCTGAACACACTATCTAAAACATCTCTTTCTCAAATTAGAGAAGACCTTACATATACAAGGAGATTGAATAATTGCCAAAAGATTATACATTTACAGTGGATACTAAAAAGGTAAACCATTTATATTTACATTCACCATTTAGTATACTGTGCAGAACATTATGTAAGATACCACTAATAAAACCCCTTTTTTACAGGTGCCAAGGTGAAAAGAGAAAATGACTTTCTGCAAAGAATCTGTCTCTCATACTATTCACTTGATTAGTCGATGATGACAGTCAAAACATTGTAACTCCAAAAGCAATTTAATATATGAAAGATTCTTTTCTTACAAAACAATGTCAAGTCTCTTACAAAATTAATGTTAATGTTACAAATGTAAATAAAAGTCTAATGATGCTGACGTCGATCAAAAGACTCTGGGGCACGGAAGCGACACCATGATTAAGAACTCGACTATGCTTGGGACTGAGGTGGCCTTAGATTTTGCTCCTCTTGCAGTCTTTCTATTTCTTCCCACAGTCTTTCTTCTCTTTCCCTCTCTGCCTACATCTCAACCTGCCTCCTGGATTCCACCCATTCATCCACCTCAGCTTGCAACCTGTCATAATCATTGAGGGCAGCCACATGTGCTTCAACTTCTCTTTGCAGCTCCTCGTCTCGCTGACGTACCCTCTCTATAGCTTCCCTTGCAAATTCGTCTACCCTCCTGATCTCTTCTTCTGCATGATCATGGACATCCAAAATAATTCTTTGTATATCTTTGGTCCTGAACTGTTTTACGTGCAAGGGAGCATATTTGTTCAGAATTATTTCCTGTACACAAAGAAAAGCTTTGTTAGGGACATTATAGCTACGTTAGATTATGCAAGTCTACATTACAAACATTACTTAACAAACATCACTTACATCAAGAATATCAAAAATTTTCTTTATTAAAAAGTAGGCATTTAGGGCCGTCCTCCATCCACAGTTGATATCTGTGGGCTGGATTGGCACCCTTATCCTACGATATTTCATGTTTTGTACAAGGTTCGGCTCCATTAAGAGATGTTCCAATGCATATATAAATTTTTGAGCACATCTGAGAGGTCGAAAAAATAAGCATCGGCTTATCTTGCTTAAATAAATCTACATGCTTGTGGAAGAGGGAAATGTCAATAGGGACTTAATCTCTAACGCGGCCATGATATTATTGAACAGAGTTTGCAAAATAACACGTGTTTTTCTCAATGTCGTACAAAAGCAAACTTCAGTGTCGGCTAAAAAAACAAAGAGGACATAGGTGTTATTAAAGAAAACACATTTAGATTACCAAATATTTGATGTCAATTTAAAACTTAACATGAGACTCACTCTTCATGGTAAGCCGTGAAAATAAGTCTTGCCAAATCGAGGTTCACTGGTTCAAACCACGACATAAGGCTAAAAAATGATGACCTGTCATTTTGTAATGCGGCGGAAATGAGAAGATCCACATTATATGTATAGTTTTGGAATTTTGTTAGAGACTCATAGGTGAAAAAAATAAACACATGCAAGAAAGGAGAGGAGTGAGCACATAGTACATACCATATTGACGCGTCATTAATGCGTCTGACCTTTTAAATGTCCACACAAGTGGTATAAGTCGATAACGTCCCAAATCTCCTCGTGTGGTACAAGTTGATAACGTCCCAAATCTCCCTTTGGGAGCAGTGTTTGGGGAAAATATTTTTGAGAAACGTACCCAAATTCCCATTGGACTCTTCTCAAACCAGCAAATCAAACAATTTGGGACATACATTTTTAGAAATTTACACTATTTCATAACTTTTCTTTGCAAGCTAAAATCCTTCTAGGTTTAAGTCTAATAGGAAATCCTCAAAGCTAACCGGCTCTGTGATAAGCTGAGACACCCATTTGCATTGAGTTACCTACGTTGTTGTCCCTCTGCGTCGCCACACCATCTCCCCTTCGTCTTGGAAAACTAAAGCTTTCAATTTTTTCTGCAGGTATGCCCATCTCTCTCTCTCTCTCTCTCTCTCTCTCTCTCTCTCTCTCTCTCTCTCTCTCTCTCTCTGTCTCTCTCTCTCTCTCCCTCCCTCCCTCCCTCCCTCCCTCCCTCTCTCTCTCTCTCTCTCTCTCTCTCTCTCTCTCTCTCTCTCTCTCTCTCTCTCTCTCTCTCTCAAAAACACTCAAGAGGAAAAAACACACACGCGATGAGGTGGGGGGGCAAGCCAGTTTGAGCCCCCCTCCGCTAAAGCAAAAAAACCTCCAGCCACTCGGATGGTTAGAGAAATAAAAATTGGGCCCTAAAATTTTAAGGCTGCAATGGCCTTCAAAGGCATTTTGATTTTAACCTTCAGAGATGAAGGCCACCATGGAAAGTAAGGTTTCAATTGAAATCAAATTTTCTAGAGTAGTAGTGGGTTGCAAATGTGTAAACATGAAGGCCAAGTAAGTTTATAGGCCTTCAAGTCGAAGCTTAGGGCAGGCCTTAAATTTTCAGGCCTAGAAGACAAACTATTTCAACTTACAAAATACAACTAAAATACAAAATATGCCACTTGTATTTTTTTTATTTAATATATAAAGACTTCATCTATAAAAAAAACAAAAAACTTATTGACTCCTTTAAGTCTCTTTAAATTAAGGGTCAGTACCAAGCGGTGATAGCTCTTGAATTTTGCGTGAGCCCTGTACCGCTTGTACTGACCCCTCATCCATTTGCAAATGTGTAAATATGAAGGCCAAGTAAGTTTATAGGCTTTCACGTTGAAGGTTAGGGTAGGCCATCAATTTTCAAGCCTAGGAGACAGACTATTTCAGCTTACAAAATACAACTAAAATATAAAATATGCCGCTTGTATATTTTTTATTTAATATATAAAGGCTTCATCTCAAAAAAAAATTATTGACCACTTTAAGTCTCTTTAAATTTAGGGGTCAGTACCAAGTGGTGATGGGCTCATGAATTCCGCGTGAGCCCTCTACCGCTTGGTACTGACCCCTCTTTTTTTGGTGCTAGTACCAAGCGACAGGGGGCTTGCATGTGTATATCCAAATCTCCTTATCGCACCAGGTACTGACCCCAAATCTCCTTATCGCACCAGGTACTGACCCCATGTATAATAAGCGTGCATGTTCTAATCGAATTGAAATGTTTTTTTAGGCATGTCATTGTCTACGAATTGGATGACGAGGCAGAAGAGTCATGCAGAAAAGTTGTTTATGTTCTTGTACAATGCACAAGCCCATGAGCGTTTGCATGAGTTGTCTTCAATGTTCAACAAGGAACTTTATCTTGAGAACATCATTAATTCTTGTAGGATTGTTCTCGGTGACCGTGAGCAGGAGTATGAAGACACTGTTTCTATGCCAATATTGTTATGTCCGATGGTGAATGATATGTTCATCCATGTGATTTTGCAACAAACAAAGTCATGAAGAGGAGGCTTAGCCGTTGTCTTGAAAAGATTCCCAACTGCTGAAGACACTGTTTCTGTGCCAATATCGTTATGTCCGATGGTGAATGATATGTTCATCCATGTGATTTTGCAACAAACAAAGTCATGAAGAGGAGGCTTAGCCGTTGTCTTGAAAAGATTCCCAGCTGCTGCTACAGAGCAATAGAGTAGAGGAGAAATGCCCAATACACTCAAAGAAGTGTTGCCTGCTGCAATTTAGTTATGGTTTTCTTTGTTTTCTGCATCTTCTTAGTAAGGACTCAGAGCTCGAGACGACAGTGACTTTGGCAAGCACTCAAGTGCTAATCGAGGATGATGGGGTTGAGGAAGAGGTGGCTATAGACCCAACAGAGGAGAGGGCAGAGGCCGAAAAGGAAACCTTTGAGGCTAATGCATCGCTTATCCCCTTCGATGCAGCACCTATTTCATTGGAAGACAATCAATCTAATGAGAATGAACAGGGGGAGTTGTCACTACCTTCCTTGCCCAGCTTTACTATGGTAGCCTAAGCTGATTATGTATTATTGACAGACATTATGCAACATTTGAATATTCGTGAGAAGACTATTGCTTGGCTCCCTTAGCAAATTTTAGTGAAGCAGACATGGGCTAGATAGAGGAAGGAGTTGACAATTATCTACTAGTAGCTGATTCTGCAGTCCAGGACTTCGAGTACTTGCCTAGCACAAGGAGATATTAAAGAAGATGTCCGATGAAGCTAGGACATATGAAATCCAATTGCCTTCTGAGGAGGAGGCTGCAGCATTGCCGACCGTCTTGGTTTGGCAGATATGGGTAAATTTTTGGCACCTACAGTGCATGAAGACAGTAAGTCCACGATCCCTTTATGGACAAGATCCATGCTTGAGGGTGATGAAAATCAACAGGTAATAGAGCCGAAGATTTTTCAAACTATAAGAATTTTATTTACGTGGACTTTGTCGATTGTATCAATTAAACATATAACATTGGTACTAGGTTTTTGTATATGATGATTTTTTGAAGAGAGCAAGAGGATCAAGATCATCCGAAGCTTCCACTTCAAATTCAATAGGTCATCGAAAGGATGTTTCTCTCGCTCAATATATAAGACATTTGAATCATCAAAAGGTACGTACAATTTACGACACTTGCTCTTAAAATTAACAACAGCAAGCAGTGACATGAGTCATGATGATTACACTTGCTCTTAAAATTAACAACAGCAAGCAGTGACATGAGTCATGATGATTACAATTTTAATACGCAGATCATTATATTTCATAAGGAGTTCTCAAAAGACAATCCAAAATTTTCTTTATTCGTATTCAAAGTACTACCCAGGTTTTGTGGTGGATATGAAGTGCCTTTAAATGTTGAGAAGGTGGTGCTTGTCTCGAGAAACAGTTTACACTACGAGTGTTTGGTCAGGGGTATGGTTGCCAAGCACTAAGATGCCCCTACTACCTGTCATATACAGTGCATGCTATTGTAGCGGGAATTACAAACCCAGACACATTGCATCCATATGGAAAAAGATATATAATAACGACAAGAAAAAGCCGGGTGAAACTATTGCCTCCAACAGTGCAAATGCCAAAAAAAGATCTCCCGGCAGATGAAGAGGAAGAAGAGGAAAACGAAGACGAAGAAGGAAGACCACTGAAGAAGATCAAGCCCACCTCATCTAGACCACCTTCTCCCAACCCCGACTCTTGAACGATGCCACAACTGATGGTGCTCTCTTGCAGTTGATTGACTCCAAGCGCATTGTCGCTTTTCTTTATTAATCAATTGTATTGCACGTGTCAATGATGGAGGACTTGAATGTGTCTTTTTGTTTTGCTTTGTGAATCAATTTCCTATAAGTCCATTGATGTAACTCTAAAAGACTATTGGCTCGATTCTTGCCTCCACCATGTCTAGTGTGGTTAAAGTAATCTGTTCTTGCCATGTAATGTGACTTCTCCATGCCTTGAGTTGATCATATTGACAATGAACCGTATGTCTGCGAAATACGGTGTATGATTATATAGTATATGCTGCAATCAATGATAAAACAGAAAAAAATCAGATGTATGTATTAGTTGGTCTCACAGTATTGAGATTGCAGCAATTTTTAAAGTTCTTACCATGTAATGAGTTACATGTTGATCACTCCGTCCTGCAATGAATGCCTTCCTCCAAGTCTCTAATATGTTTTGAAATAATTTTATCTCACTATTGCTCTAGCTCTTTTTCTCCATGAATGCAAAGATCTTGTCAAGTGAAATCCACACATCTGCCTTCTGATTTTGGATTGAACCTTCATTTCCAATGTCCTTGACTACATTATGTAGATCTTTCCATCGATTAAACATCTTTTGCTTGTTTTTATCTCGATAGTCTTTGAGGAAGTATGACAAAAATCTTTTAGCTTTCACACCACCTATTGATGGTTTTTTTGGTACTTTGCTGCCCGCTTGTCGTCCTCCTCAATTTTAACATGCCCCCCATGCAAGCCAATGTCTGATAGCACTTTTTCTATTGCTTTTAAAGATTCTTTTTTAGGCTTTAATGTCCATGCAAAGCATATGTACAAATACACTAGCTTCTCTACAATTCTACATAGTGCATGCAATGTGCATATGTGCACTCTGGATAGAGGAATATCAAGCACTGCTTTGAAATCTTTATCTTTTAAATGCATCTCAAGAGCTTTGTTCCATAGTACATGATCTAAAGTCTTGGCACTTGACATGCAATATAGACATTGACTCTTTGTATTTGCACCTTTGCTTATGTTATACATGCATTTTAGAGTCTTCAAATCACCTGCCATGTGCCATTCCACTTTATAGTCACCAAACCCAGGCACATGAAGGGCCCTTGCATTTCTTTGCTCACTAATCAGTGATGGAATTGTAGCTTGATGAAACACCCAATGCAAAATTTCAAAGTCTTCTTTATCCACTTGTGTCATTAGGAAGAAGCTCATGTTTAATACAAGTTTTGTGTTTAAAGTATTTCAATGTAATACAGAGTCATATTCAATGATAAAGAAGATACCTCAAAAGATCCAAGTGGCAATATGTTATTCTCCGATTGAACACTGAAATATCTTGCATCATCTTTTGTAATTGATGTGTCTAAGGCCCTGTTCATTAGAGTGATAGTAACTCTCTCCATTTTTCTGTTCTTTAAAATCTCACACTCATCCAGTTTCAAAACAAATTTTAGACATTCTTCTTGACTAATCTCAAAGAACTGGACTCCGTACCTTTGCAAAGCTTCAAGATCAAAGAAAATATTGTTGTGCTGGTTAAAGAGTACCTCTCTGTCTTTAGCAACAAATGTTGCTTCAGTATGTACTGGGTGAACCAAGCTTCTCAAACACCTCTGAGTTCACATGTTGGCGTGTAAACTTTACTTGCATTGGTTTTGGAAGTAACAAACCTTTATGCTTCTTACTTCGACATTTATTTGCTAGTGCCTTAAATAGTATACTATTTGCTTTTTAAGAGATGCCAGTCTCATCCACAACATTACTTGCACCTGAGTTGCATCGAGCCGGTTCTTGTTTATAAAAGAAGACATATGATTCTCATTGATTTTTTCAAACTTCTTTTGATACAGCATCTCTTCCACTATTCCTTTTGGTACCAAATGACTGTAATGCACTCCAGCTTCAGAATGTACCTTGGACTCTGGATGATGAAGTAAAGATCTAAAAGTAGAATAACATCAAATCTGATTACTTATGTCTAGTTTCAAACAAAGAACCTAATCTAAAAAGAGAAATATATATGAAACAAGAGTTAACATTACCTTATAGCTTGTACTCTCTTCTTCATCCCTCCACTTCCAACTTTCATTTTCTCTATGTTGCAAAGTTGCCTTCTTCTTTTACGTGGCCCTAGTGCTATGTCCTTTCTCCTTAAAGCATCAATCTTTTTCTCCAAGTCTTGAATTGTTTCTTTGTTTGCCATAAGCTTCTCTGCATACAACCCATTTAGTTTTTTTATTTCAGTGTTCTCTATGTGTAGAAAATCCCTCTGCTATTCTGCAACCATCACTTTTGTTTCCAAGTGTTGGGCATAACCCAGCAAACCTTGTCTACCATCACCCGTAAATGTAGTAGGTTTGTAATGTTGTAAAATGGAGGTGGTGCATTTGTAAATGGATCCTTGGGATACATTAACCCATCGGTCCACAGGTCCAAATGATGCTCTCCATTATTCCTCCTTTGCTCTTTTTACTCATAACATAAAAAATCTCTTATTCGTTTCTTTAAAGGCTGGTACTTAGGTTGTATGTCCACATGAAGATAGTAAGTATCATATGTTCTTTTACATGCACCATTTCTACTACTGTTTTACTGAGAATTTTAGTGTCTCCATTTGTTGTTTGAAGGTGGATTAATTGGAATCCCCAAATTTGGATTAATGTTCTTATTTGTTGCAAAGCTAGTATTTTTTGTCACATCATAAAACATATTAAAGAATTGAAACAAGAATTAACTCGATAGTAAGGACGTTTTTTTTTAAGTTTCAGGAGGAAAACCCCCATGGTCGAGATGATGATTAAAGCTTTCCTCAAATCTATTAAATGCATAACTACCTCAAATCTCTATGAAATCTCGGTTTCAGGAGGAAAACCCCCATGGTCGAGATGATGATTAAAGCTTTCCTCAAATCTATTAAATGCATAACTACCTCAAATCTCTATGAAATCTCGGTTCTGACAAGTTTTACGTGCATCCAACAAAGAATGTCACCTCATGATGAAACCTCATTGAAAGAATATGTATATTTTAATATATTTAAACTAGTTATTATAATAGTAAGAAAATGAGCCGAATTGCAAATTTGGATATGTTTTAAACCTTTTCATTTTCTCTCTCTAAGCTGAGTTGGCACTTCTTACAGGGCCCAAAATTGAGTCCACATTTCTCCTGATGAAAGGCCTTTTCCAGGACCATTAGAGGTGGGAAGTCCGAAGTAGAACTTTTAGGTTGCTGACCATCTCAATGGATATTGATTATATTCTTTATCGGTGTGTATGGCAGCATGAGCAACAAGCTGTATTGGTGGAAGCTCATTAAGGAACCAATGGAGGACATCTTTAAAGAAAATTATAGGCCATAAGGTATTTTAGAACAAATTATGTTGGTGGCCCAAAATGCATAGAAATTTGCTGCTGGAGAGTGTGATGTTTGTCAAAGATTGGGTCAGCAAGCTGCTTTAGTTTTGCCAAATTATGCACAGGCTTGGTTGTTCGATTAAATTATTATAAGGAGGGAATTTTTTTAATAAAGTATTCAGGAGCTTGATCCAGCATGACATGATTATCCACACCAAAAAAATACACAGTGTATTATCCTTAAAAAATGGTCAAGAAAAATCTTTTGATAAAAGTTTATAGAAAATTTTGAAAACCAAAGCCACAGGAAACCCTACAACCACCACCACCACCACCACTACAAAGAAGCAAACTAGAAGAAGGCAATGTCATAACCCAAGCTTTTGCATGACCAAGCCAATCGGCAATAAATGAGCGACTAGAAAATCCTAAACCACTAGTGGTGGCAAGAAGCTGGGAAGAAGAAAAGAAGTAACAGAAAATCCTAGAAACCACAATAGTAGTAGTGGTAAGAAGTTTAGAAGAAGAAGAGAAGAAACCGATGGTTTGACAAGAACCCCACAAAAGAAGCATGCATGTCAACCCTCTTCTTGATAAATTGGTAAGTGAGGGTAAAACATTTCTCAACCCTCCACCTATTGCTTATATTTTCTCTCCGAGCGGCACTGAGCAGGTAGAGAGCTCCCCTCAAAAAGGATAGAGCTGGTAGTATATCTAGGTTTGCTTGCTTTTAGAGATAGTCCAAAAGTGTATCTAGGATAGTCTAAGGGCTTCCACCTAGAAAGTCCAAAACCCTACACTAAAGCCCACACAGATCCCAATTTCAGACCTAACCAACTCACCGTTCGCAAAACAACAAGCATGCTTAGTGCGCAAGGCCATTCCAAGCTCACATATAACCCACACTAACTAGGCCCCCATTGAGTCTTGTTTTTTACTACATCTAACTCTCTTTTGTGTAATTGCACTTCACACACAATGATTGCACACACAATAAAACTAAGGACTTAATCCCTACACAAGGAGCATCTATGCACCATGGCTGATGAAACCACATCCGCATCATCCCCACATATAACCCACACTAACCATGCCCCCATTGAGTCTTGTTTTTTACTACATCTAACTCTCTTTTGTGTAATTGCACTTCACACACAATGATTGCACACACACTAAAACTAAGGACTTAATCCCTACACAAGGAGCATGTATGCACCATGGTTGATGAAACCACATCTGCATCATCCCCACTACACAAGGAACCTAGAAAGAGTAGCCTTTAGATCTTCTTAATCCATTTTGACAAAATGGTAACAATCACCAATATAGCGGATTTTGAAATGCTAGATGGGTTGCATCATTACATTCCCCTCATTAAGGATCTCGTTGTAAGAGCCTTACACCATCTCGTCCTGCTTTGCATTGAGGCCTACCACAATACGAATAATATAGGGGAGGTTGAAATGCTGGATGGGTTGCATTGTCACATTTGTCTCACTAAGGATCTCGTTATAAGATCCTTATACCTCCCAACCACCTCATCAAGCTTCCATAGTAGAGCCACGATCAAGCTTCAATGCCTGATCACCAAAGACGGTCTCATCAATTCTAATGAGGCTAAATTTAAAGACAGCATAGTCCTTGTATTGGTGCCTCCAGCCCCATGGATCACTTTCCTCACTCACCAAAAGGCTAAATTTAAAGACATCATAGTCCTCATATTGGTGCCTCCAGACGATGGATCACTTTCCTCACTCACCAAAAGGCTAGGCATCACTAAAGAAGATTTCAATTCTAATGGGGCTAAATTTGAAGGCATCATAGTCCCCAAATTGGTGCCCCTAGTACGTGTGCTCTCTTTCCTCATCACTCACTATAGAAGGCTAGGGATCAACATAATAGATTGACACAATAGCCAAGATGCTTTCAAGCCATCCAACAAATTGGGCCAAATCCTTTACTAAAGCAAACTCCAAGGCTTGTGTAAGAAATTGACATACAAGGTACACTAGGTCTACATGCTTACAAAGATCCTTTCTTATGCCATCGGCTAAGAGATTCCACCCCTTGTGCCTCACCCTAGCTTATGAAGTAACATTTCTTTTGACAACCCTTAGCCTCAACTCCCCCCAAAGTGGCAAAAATATGGAGCCATCGTGCAACCCCTATGTTTCCTCCACCAAGTGAACCTTTAATTGCTGCCTACACGCCTCTAGTATAAGATCAACCCACAACATCCACATTTAGATCCTATGTAAGAAATATATTTGAGACACAAGACTGGTGCTTGGAGCACAAGACAATGAACATGCCCATCAATAAAGTCACTAAAAGTGACCACAAGCAGGCTCCCCCCACTGTCCACAAATTCGTCACACCGCATCACCCCACCTCTACCACCACACATTTGCTTTGATCAACCTTCCACCCTACGGGACCATCCCATACCCACCTCTGCAAAACTCTCAAGGATGCCATATATTTCTCTCTCACGTACTATCTTCATACCTCTCATGACCCGCCGATCCATAAAATGATCTTCTATCTCCTCCAAGCACTTTAGAAATTAACACTCATAGGTGGGTCAAGCTTCAAGCTTATTGACCATGTGGCCAAGGCTTCCAAGTGGTGTCACATCCTCCTTTCCCAACAACGTGAGCTCAAGTGCCGACTGTTATATGTACATTATGTGTGCTATGTTATATACACATTATGTGTGCATATACTAGGAGGCTAACCCACATTAGGCTTGTGAGCATGGGAGCATGGGAACAAGCTCTAGTGGAGCATGGGTTAGGACTAACCTTAAGGGTTAAGGTTAGGGTCAGGCATCCAAGGGTCACACATGAGGAATGGAAAGTCAAGAGTCACTTTTAATGCCTGATTTATGCATGTTTATGCATAACAATTATCTAGAGAGATCTTAGGGTTTTAACACGACATGAGGATATCCAATAAGAGTGCCAATAGCTTAACCACTCCCAAAAATGTGAGCTCAAGTGCCGAGATGAGATGAGTATATCCAAGAAGAGTGCCAGAAGCTTAATCACTCCCAACAACTACTTCAGGCTACCAATTAGAAGAATGCCAAAGTAGAAAGCTGAGCTCAAGAAAGAAAAAAGAGAAATCCATTTAGAACAAGCTTGTTATGGCTATGGAGGACACTCAAGAGGAGCTAGCTAACATTCCCAAGATCTGCCTATATTACCAAGCACTAAAAAACATTCAAGAATGTGACATCCCAAGCACATGAAGCCCAAAATACCAACTCCTTGATGAGGTCAAGCAAGATAAAGTTGAAGAAAGACCAACTTGTCCATGCAGTTCTAACCATGGCCATGATGTTAGCCATGAAGACCCTCATTTACAGAGTAGAAAAGTCCACCTATCACCAGCTTTATCACATGCCCAAGAGAGCTCTTCCTTCACCCCTTAGCAAAAGAGCATTCCAACATGACAATGGAGTGAGGATATGCAGTGCTAGTGCCCCTACACTAGGAAGTTGTATTACAGCTCGAAGATAAGACCCAATGACACATGATTGGGCAAAGGATAAGGCATGGTCTTAAATTGAACACATGGCTTTACAAACTTGATTAAAATTCTCTAGGTATGAAACACACTAGTCACTTGTATATAAGTCAATTTTTCATAATGGACAATCATTCCCTTCAAATAGAATATTTGTAAGCTCTTATCCTCTCTAATCTTGCTTACATATATGCTATTG
Organism: Cibotium barometz; assembly: GCF_041138505.1. Classification (NCBI taxonomy): domain Eukaryota; kingdom Viridiplantae; phylum Streptophyta; class Polypodiopsida; order Cyatheales; family Cibotiaceae; genus Cibotium; species Cibotium barometz. Next base: position 24,722,971 of record NC_141062.1, on the reverse strand, counting down.
AATCTTGCTTTGCATAGATACGTTTATTTATAGGTTTCCCCTCTCATTAGCCTCTTCTTTATCTGCCTTTTGTGAGAGAGCACCACCGCAAAAAGGTCAATCTCTATTTGCCTACATCTAGGCAAAGAGAGATCTTCCTTCACCCCTTAGTAAGGAGCACTGTGACGTGATATAATGGAGTGAGGATATGTAGCGCTAGTGCACCTACATTGGGAACTTGCATTACGTCTCAAAGGCAAGACCCAAAGATACATGACTGGGCAAAGGATAAGGCAAGCTCTTGACTTGAACACATGGCTTTGCAAACTTGATCAAAACTCTCTAGATACTAAATAATGGGATCTTTGGTTCAATCAAATTCGGCTACATCAGTCTTGAGATGTATACTGGCTTAGTTTTGTCTAGATCTAGGCCTTTGGCACTACATTTGTGATAGCCCCTTTCCCATTTTAAATGACATCCTTAGAAGCATGTTTTTTGCATATTTACAAGTGCATATTTATAGGAATGGTAGTACATAAGGGGATAGTTTTGCATAACCCTATGCGCATAACCCTCTCTCTCTCTACATTTGAATTTACATGCCCCATGGTAGAACATAAGGGGATGGTTGAGCGTAACCCTCTCTCTCTCGGTTTGGATTTCCATGCCCCATGAGGTTAGGTTTGCAATTTCCAATGACACTAAAATATGCCTAGCCTAAAAGCTATAGGCTTGAGCAATCGAGGACACATTATGTGCTTGTCCTTGTGAAACAAAGGGGTTGGAAGTAATTCCTCCAATTTGTTTTTTGACTTTTTCCTTGTGAAACAAAGGGGTTGGAAGTAATCCCTCCAATTTATTTCTACCTTTTCCCTCATTCCATGTTCCTTGTCTGAACGGAGGTTCCTTAGTGAAGAAGTTTCCAAAATAGGCTCCTTTTAGAGGTTGTACTCATGATTACTCTATGTGTGCTTATGGACTAGTTTGGGGATTGGCCTATGGGGGTTGTTAAGGTTATGAGTTTCCTACCCTTGATGGTGGTGCCAAAAAAACATGTTCTTGTTGCTGTCCCATTTGTTGTGTAAGGAAAATAAAAGGAATATGACCTAGGACACTGGCTCGTGTGGAGGCACTCCAATAAATGTTAACTTTCCTATCCACGAGCTCACGCATATCAATAAGTAGCGTCTGAAACCAAGCTACCATAGCACCCATGTGCTATGTCTCTATACTCGATAAGGCAACTGTTGTGACTGCTTCTTACTGCTCCAACTCACAATGACACTCCCAAATGAAAACATAAAACCATTGGTAGATCTCCTATATGAAACACTAACAGTCCAATTAACATATATGTACCCATGTAGTAGTATCTTTGTACCAGCCTCATAGAAAAGTCCGTAATCAACTGTGGACTTTATGTATCTAAGAATCTATCTAGCCACATCCAAGTGTGGCTTCCTAGGGGCCTGCATAAACAGAATCATAAGTCCAGCATAGCTCAAAGTCTAGCCTAGTAATGGTCATGTAGATCAACCTACCCACTATGTGCATGTACGTAGTGGGATCCTCCAAAAGCTCACTTGTGTCTACAGAGAGCTTTGTGTTTTGCTCCAATGGCACTAAAATAGGCTTATAGCCTATCATACCATACTTGGACAACATGTCCAAGCCATGCTACCTCTGCCATAACAAAATTCCATGAGGTGATCTCACTACCTCTATGCCCAAGAAATACCACAACTCACCCAAATCCTTCATCTCAAACTTCTGCTTCAAAATCCTCCTGACATCATGTATGTTAGCATCACTATCATCAGTGATAATCAAGTCATCCACATAGATGACTAATAACATGATCCCTTTGTCTATCTTTTTTACATAATGTGAAAAATTTGCATTGGATATCTGAAATCCAATGGTAACAAGATACTCCGTGATCTTGTTTGACCATGCTCCGGGTGCCTGCTTCAAACCATACAAGGCTTTGCATAACTTGCACACAAAATTTAGGTGTGCATCACTCTCATAACCTAGTGGGGGCTATATCATGTATACTTATTCTGCAAATCACCATGCAGGAAGGCATTCTTTACATCTATCTAATGTAAAGACCAACCCTTTTGCCAACCATAGCAATGAAAACTCTCACAAAATTACCATTCTTGCAATTGGGTTGAATGTCTCCTCATAGTCAATGCCATAAGTCTGTCCATAGCCCTTGGTAACCAATCTTGCCTTATACCTACTCATTGAATCGTCAACGTTATGTTTGATCTTATACATCCACTTACATCCAATTGCCTTCTTTTCCTTAGTCAATGACACTAACTCCCATGTTGCATTTGCATCCAATGCTGCCATCTCTTCATTCATGGCATCTTTCCATTTCTTATTTCCAAGTGCCTGCTCAAAACAAGTGGGCTCTAACTCTTGTATTGCTTTAACCATATAAGCATAATGATGGGCTGTATATCTATCATATCTCAACTTGTTGTCAATAGAGTACCTAACCCTCGTAGACCTATGTACATGTGGATCACTACTAGGTTTCCTCAAAACAACCCTAGTTCTCTTACACCAAGAGTAACCACTGATGGAATACCAAGCTCCTCATCAAGGCTCTACTCAGAGCTGCTAGAGTCACTATCTACATATGAGTGACCTACTGTGATAGATCACGCACAAAAGGTTGATCTACCTTTTCCTTCCCTTTGCGTGATACATGTGTATCTACATCTGTCCCTCAACCTGCCTAACAATGGACTAACATTGGATCCACTGCTACTAGAGGACTCTCCCAGGTCTACTCTATATGTGGTGCAGCATCAACACTTCTTACATCTGCATCTTCTGTTGCCTTCACTCTGGTGCATAACAACTACTCATCTCGTCAAAGATAACATGTTTGCTTACTCGCATCTCGTGAGTGATAGGGTTATAACATTTATAACCTTTCTACTTCAAAGCATAACCAATAAAGATGCATTTCTTTGCCTTTGGATCCAACTTTGTTCTTACTTCATGCACATATGCAATACACCCAAACACTTTCAAGTGAGACACTTCCGGTCTTATGCCTCTAAACTTCTGTTTAGGCATCATACCATGAACATCTTGCTATCCTATTCATAATGTACACAGCAGTTGCTATTGCTTTTGCCTAAAAATAATGTGGCATATCAAGACACGTGCCACTTCTGCAATGTGCCTATTTTTTCTTTCTACAATACCATTCTGTTGCGGAGTATATCTGGATGTAAACTGTCTTGATTCCTTGGTTTCTCAAGAAATCACTAAACTCATTGAAGAAATACTCTCCTTCATCATTTGATCTCAGACATTTTATTTGCATACCTTTTTTTCGACCAAGACTTTAAATCTCTGAAAATGAGAAAACACCTCACTTTTCTCCCTTATGAAGTAAACCCACACTTTTCTAGTGTGGTCCTCAATGAATGTAACATAATATCTACAACCTACAATTGTTGTAGTCTTGGTTGATCCCCATACATATGAATGTAACATAATATCTACAACCTACAATTGTTGTAGTCTTGGTTGATCCCCATACATATGAATGTATAACATGTAATGGCCTTGCATTGACATGCTTTTCATATGGGAAGGCATGTTTGGTCTACTTACCAAGCTGACATGCTTCACATACTTTATGCACATCGTCAACCTTAAACTTTGGCAAACTTGCAATAATATTTTGGACCTGCATAGACTTCAGTCGACGCATATTCACATGAAAAATGCGCTTGTGTCATAACATCCTGCCATTTTTATTACCCTTTGCAACCAAGAAACACTGATTTTTAGTATCTTTCATAAAACATCCTCGAGGAAACCAGGTTCTTTGTAATATTTGAAACATGAAGTACATCTGCCAAATACTTCATTTTGCCATCCTATATAGACAATGACACTTTAACAACAGTGCAATGGAATGCATAGTATCATTACCTGTTTTTACATAACCTAGTTTTTCCATTTTCTACATAACCTAGTTTTTCCATTTTCATACATGTGTCTAAACCACTCACCATGATTAGTCATGTGGTTAGAGGTGCCAGAATCCGCATACCATATATATGAGATCCTAACACATCTCCTGTTGTGAAACCGAGCATGTGTTACATTACAAAAAGCTCACTTCTGTCGTCACCACCCTGTTTACTAGATGATGCATAGTTACCTTGCTGCCACTTTTAATGTCATTCTGCTTTTTATAACAGTCCTTTGCCATGTGTCCTAGTTTTCCACAGTATATAACTTTATGCTATTTGAACTTTGATTTATTTGCTAACCACCTCGGCCTCTTTGGCTCCCCTGCCTCTAGACTGGCCTCTTCCACTTGTGTATGATTGTTGCTATTGGTGTGAATCATTGCACCGTTGTTGTCTAGAATTCTCATTTTCTTGTCAGCCACCCCACCACCTTGGCCTTGACCACGACCTCTACCTCTGCCAGAAGTCCTGTTCTAATGTGTTCTTGCTTTATGACCTAGAGACTTTTCTTCTATGATCAACATAAACACCAAATCTTGAAAGTTGGGAACATTCTCTCTAACTGCAATTGAGGCCTTGAATGGCTTGTACCTCTTTGCCAAGCCCATTCAAATAGACACTCACCAAATCATCATCTTCTTCCACCCGATACATTGATAGACCCAAGGGATTCAACAATGCCCTTGATCTTTAAAGCATACTAATTGATAAACATGCTTTTCTTTTCCATAGTATGCATTTCTTGTTTTAGCAGCAATCTCCTTGCCTTTGTATTGGTTTAGAACATCTGTACCAGGTTCTGCCATATGCAATTGCTAGAGTGTTGGCATCCTATATGTGTCCTATCCTTGTGTCTATGGCACTGATTGAAAGCCAATACATGAATTTCCTTACACCGTGATTCCAATCCTTGAATGCCTTTATATCTGCTGGAGTGGCATGGAAAATGAATTCACTTTTTATGTGGATCATCAGGCCCTTATATACTTAACCAAAAAGCCTAACTTGACATATAAGCTAGCCCGATGCTACCTCTTCAGGAATTCACTTTTCAGATCTACCACACACGAAAAGAGCACCCAGTGAATTGACACAAGTGAAGCTCCCACTGGTGTGATTATTCTTTTCCTAATACATATATCTTTTCAGTGGAGGTAATTCCATTCTCTCTGGATTGGTACGATGAGATGATGATCCTTTTAACATAAGGGAGTTTTTGCCTATCCTATCATAAGATCAGCACGGCGGCAAGGAAACGATTAACATTAAGAAGAAAAAATTTCATGACAATTACTGGCAATAAGATTGGTATTGACCAAGTTCTCAGAAGATGTGTACTAGTACATGAGCACAGCAAGCTGTCTTGGTGGGCGGAGGCCCATCAAGGCATTATAAGCAGACACTTCTCTAGAGACATTATAGAGTGAAAAGTGTTTCAAGCTAGACTATAGGCAAACACTTCTCCAGAGACATTACGAGTGAAAACTTTTTCAAGCTAGATTATGGTTTTGCCAATGGTCCTTTTAAGGATGCATTGCGACAAGTGGATGGCTAGGGAGTGTGATGTGTGCCAACGCTTAGGCCAACCTGTAGAGCAGCGAACAGGCGCGGCGGGCAGACCGAATGTCTCATAATCCAGTGTTGCCCTTGGAGCCTTTTAAGAAATGGGGGCTAGATTTTGTTAGTCCCTTCAAACCTCCTGCACAAAATACTAGAAAATATATTTTGGTGGAAAATGGGTGGAAGCTCTTGCCTTGAGGGATAATCGGGCAGAATCAATGGCCAATTTTTTATATGAAATGATCATGACCTGTTATGCACCCAATTGAATTGGTAAAAGCGATAAAGGAGGGAATTTTCTTAATGCCTTGATCCATAGTTTAACAAAATATCATATGATAATCCAGAAGAAGTCAATAGTATTATCCTTGGGCAAATGGCAAGGTGGAATCCATAAATAAAATCCTATAGAAAATCCTAAAGAGGGCGGTTAATGCAAATCAGACGGATTGGGATTAGAAACCCTATTTTGCATTATGGGCCTTCTGAATGGCTTACAAAGTGGCCATTGGGCTAACTCCTTTCTCCCTAGTGTATGGCTTGGAGGCGGTAGGGCCCATGGAGATTATTGTGCCAGGTCTTCGATTAATTGTTTTCACCCATCTTCCAATCCAAGAGTCCATCTTCCAATCCAAGAGTCCTTACGGCATAGATTGAATCAATTAATGGCCTTGGATGAAAACACGTTTCAAAGCCCCTTGATGGCAAAAGTATTAAACATAGGTGCAAACTGCGATACAAAGTTTAAAAAAATTGAGGTAGGTGACCCAATTTTTCTCTTCCAGTATCGGATGGGTCCACACCCTAGGAAATTAAAGCTTAGATGAGTGAGACCCTACCACATTTCCAAGATTGTCCCCGGTACTATTTCTTTGGTCATAATAGATGGGGTTCCTTTGCCTAAACCAGTGAATGGGTTTTGATATTGAAACCATACTATGGAAGGTTACTAGATGATCAAATATGGGCAGATCAGCAAAGTAGATGGAAATTAGAATGATAGTCGGGGAAGTAGTGAACAAACCAATGGGCGGACACTCAGTTGCCATTTTGGTCTTCCATGAAGATGTTACAATGGTGGAGTTCGCATGAGCGGATTCTATTTCAGACGAATCCGTGTGGGTAGATTTGGTGGCCAATAATACCGCTGATCCACATGGACGAAATGGTCATATGCCTCGTCCCTTTGGTGGGATTGGCAACTCCTCAAGAAGCAATTAAATTGAGGCCTCATGTTCACCATGCATTGGTAGTTTTTATAGCTCTCCCTTATGAGCTTATGCCCAAATTATGAGAAGGAGCCGACACTTAACTTCCACGACATTGTATGGAAGGATCTTCATGAGGAGTGGATTTTGTGGGATCACCTACTAGAGATTTGGGTAACTTGCGGGCAAGTTATTCTTCATTCAAAATCTCTTACTTTGTTTATTGTTTAACTAACCTGCCACCACTCAGACAACCTTTCTTGTAGTACTATCTTTGATTACTCACCCCATCCCAAATCATGGTGGATTTCGAAAGCCTTGCTACTCTCACCAACATACAGGTAGGAGCATATCAGTAGTAGTGGCCTATGAAAGCTTGCCTTAAGAACTTTGTGGCATTACCTTGGAACACTTGGGAGGGAAATTCCCATGATTATCATCAACTTCAAGCTTTGACAGTGCTTGCCTTGAGAACTTTGTGGCATTACCTTCTTGGAACACTTGGGAGGCGAATTCCCGTGCTTAGCATCAACGTCAAGCTTTGATTCGACGGTGCTTCCCTCTCCCTTACAAAGTGATAAAGCACCTCAATGTGCTTTGTCCTAGCATGGTGTACTATGTTACTAGCTAATTGTATATGGTACTCCTACTATCACAATAAATAATAATAACCCTATCCATGGACTCACCCATATCACCAAGTAGCTTCTGAAACCAAGCTATCTCACAAGTTTCCATAGCAGCGCCCATGTACTGTGTCTCTATACTCGACAAGGTAACTATCGGCTATTTTTGTTTCTTAGTTCTCCAACTCACAATAGCACTCCCAAAAGCCACTAGTAGACTTCATGTCTATGACACTACTATCAACATCTGTGTACCCATGTAGCTATATCTCAGTGCTAGCATCATAGAAAAGTCCATAATCAATTGTGGACTTTATGTACCTAAAATTCCATCTAGCCATATCCATAAACTAAGTCCAAAAACATAGGCTGGCCTAGTAATGGTCATGGAGATCAAGCTACCCACTACATGGATGTACATAGTGGGATCTTCCAAAAGCTCACCTATATCTATAGAAAGCTTTATGTTTTGCTCCAATGGAATTGAAATAGGCTTATAGCCTATCATACCATACTTGGAAAACGTGTCCAAGCCATGCTACCTCTATACTCAAGAGGTAGCATGGCTTGGACAACATGTCCAAGCCATGCTACCTCTATAACAATAAAATGCCATGAGGTGATCTCACCACCTCTATACTCAAGAAATACTGCAACTCACCCAAATCCTTCATCTCAAAATTCCACTTCAAAAGCATCTTGACATCATGTATGTTAACATCACTATCACCAGTGACTAATAGAATGGACTAATGACAGTCAATTCATCCACATAAATGACTAATAGAATTATCATTTTATCGGTCTTTTCACATACAATGAAAAATCTACATTGGATATCTAAAATCCAATGGTAACAAGATACTCCCCGATCTTGTTTGACCATGCTCTAGATGCCTGCTTCAAGCCATACAAGCCTTTGCATAACTTGCACATAAAATCTGGTTGTGCATCACTCTCATAACCCGGTGGTTGCATCTTGTATACTTCTTCTTGAAAATCGCCGTGTAAGAAGGTATTCTTTACATCCATCTGATGTGAAGACCAACTCTTCATTGGAGCCATAGTAATGATAGCTCTCATGGTTTCCATTCTCGTAAACCAGGTTGAATGTTTCCTCATAGTCAATTCTAGTCTATGCATATAATTGCTAGCACAACCAATCTTGCCTTCTACATACTCATCAATCCAAGTTAGGCTTGACCTTATACACCCACTTTTATTGAATTACCTTAGTAACCAATCTTTCCCTATACTTGCTCATCAATCCATCTGAGTTATGCTTGACCTTATACACCCACTTACATCCAGTTGCCTCTTTTCTTAGGCAAAGGCACTAACTCCCACTTTTATTGAATTACCTTAGTAACCAATCTTTCCCTATACTTGCTCATCAATCCATCTGAGTTATGCTTGATCTTATACACCCACTTACATCCAGTTGCCTCTTTTCTTAGGCAAAGGCACTAACTCCCATGTTGCATTTATGTCCAATGCTGCCACTTACATCCAGTTGCCACTTATACATCCACTTACATTGCCTCTTTTCTTAGGCAAAGGCACTAACTCCCATGTTGCATTTATATCCAATGTTGCCACCTCCTCATCCATGGCATCTTCCCATTTTTTATTTCCAAGTGCCTGCTCAAAATAAGTGGAATCTAGCTCTTGTATTACTTTAGCCATGTAAGTGTAATGATGGGTTGTATATCCATCATATCTCAATCTGTCTCAATAGAGTATCTAACCCTCGTCATTATAGACCTGCATATTCCTAGATCACTACCAAGTGTCCTCAAAACAACACTGGTTCTCCTTGCACTAGGAGTAACCACTAATGAAATGCCAAGCTCCTCATCAAGGCTCTGCTTGGAGCCACTAGAGTTGTCATCCATATATCCATATATGAGTGACCTACTAGCAGATCAAGCATAAAAGATCGATCTATCTTTTTCTTCCCTTTTTGTAATACATGTGTACCTACATCTGTCCCCTTAACTTGCTTGACCATGGACTAACACTACATCCATTGCTAGAGGACTCTCTAGGTCCACTAAGCACCTATGGTGGCTACTACTCTACAAGTGGGTCAACATTGTTACTTCTTACATCTACATCTTTCGTTGCCTTCACTAGCGCATACCAGGTACTCATCTCATTAAAAAGAACATCTCTACTTACTCTCATCTCAAGAGTGGTGTTATAATATCTATAACCTTTCAGCTCCAAAGCATAACCAATAAAGATGCATTTCTTTGCCTTTGGATCTACCTTTGTTCTCACTTCATCAAGAACAAATACATAGGCAGTACATCCAAATGCTTTCAAGTGAGACACATCTAGTTTTATGCCTGTAAACTTTTGTTCAAGCATCATACTATGAACAACTATAGTGGGGGTCCTATTCATAATGTAAACAGTAGTTTTCTCTACTGCTTCTATTGTCCAAAAATAACCTAGCATATTCTTTTCAAATATCAAGGCATGTGCCATCTCTGTAATGTGCTTATTTTTTCTTTTTGTAATATCTGCATGTAAATTGTCTCTTGATTCCCTACTTTCTCTTGAAATCATTGAACACATTGGAAAAGTACTCTCCACTACCATCCAATGTCAGTCATTTGATTTACATACCTTTTTCCTTCTTGACCAAGGCTTTAAATCTCTAAAAGTGAGCAAACATCTCACTTTTCTCCTTTATAAAATATACCCCCACTTTCCTAGTGTGACGATCTCATCAATGAATGTAACATAATACCTAGAACTTGTAATTGTTAAAATCTTGGTCGGTCCCCATACATCCGAATGTATAGCATCCAATGGCCTTGCAATAACACCCTTTTCATGCGAAAAAGCATGTTTGGCCTGTTTACCAAGCTGGCATACTTCACATACCATTAACCTTAAACTTGGACAAACCTGTAAATATTTTGGGCCTGCTGCCCTATCATCACCTTGTTTACTCGATGATTCTTAGTTACCTTGTTTTAACTTTCAACTTTTAATATCATTCTACTTTTTATAGCAATCTTTTGCCACATTTCCTGGTTTGCCTAGTAATAACACTCTATGCTATTTATATTTCGATTTCTTTACTAACCACCTGTACCCCTCTGGCTCTCATTGCCTCTAAAATGATCTCTTCCACCTATTTGTAGATTTGGTTCCTATTGTTATTACTGCCCATGATTTCTATTTGCAAAACAGCATTCACCTCAGAAATTGGGCATCCTAAACTTCCATGCTTAGAAGTTATTCGCGTTGGATGGTGGTACTCGCGTTGTTCAAAATAAACGTCAAAATCATAATCAAAATAATCGTCAATGTTTTAGTATAAAAAATCATCAAAATATGCGTCTATGATAACGGACCTATAAGAGCGTCGAAAATATAGTTTTTTTTATTTTCTGTTTGGTGTGATTTTCGAGAAAAGTTTAAGTGTTTTTAGTCCTCACAGTCCTTATCAACCAAGTTTAAGTGTTTTTAGTCCTCACAGTCCTTATCAACCAAGTTTTTAGTTAATTTTCAAACAAATACAAAGATATGTAATAATATTTATAAGAAATTAACATGACAATATTTGTATGCCAAATCTTGCACTAATGATCCCAAATATAAGGATATATGTGGCAATATTTACAAGAAATTATGACAATTATCTACCAAAGCTTGCATTAATGGTCCCAAACACAAAAACTGTGACAAAAACCAAGTATTTCTTGTCAAATAAAAAAGAAATAAGATGTTATAGCGCATCAGCTCATTGACTCTCTCATCCTCAGCTAGATCCATGGCTCCAAATACATCTATGTCTAGAAAGACCTCTCCATCTACATCTTTGTCAATGGGGAGAGTCTCGTTTGTTGTAGGAGTAGAAGGAAGTTCATCTATATCGTCCTTTTCTATTTTAGGCATTGGAGGTGGTTGTGTTGAAAGTTGTTCTTCTATTTCTTCCTCGGATTTTGTATTAGCCATTGTGTTTGCTTCTGGTTTAAGTTCTAGTTGTTCACTTACTATACCTTCATTTGATCCTTCTTCTAGTTGTTCAATTGGATCAATATCTGCTTCTCGTGCTTCTTGAGTGGGTTCCTCAACCTTTACTTTATCTGATATTTCCATATCTTCAAATATTTGTTTACTGTGTAGATCAATTTGGATTATAAACAACCACTTTTTATGATCTCTCAGGTTTGCCTTGTGAAGATGACCTGCTCACAATGCTCTGGTAGCACAAATGTGTCCCTTTGTTCTGTCCATATCTTTGTGGAGTCTACTTGAACAATCCGCTCTTATCTTTGTGTATTGTTACTTGTGGTCCTTGAGTCACCATCTTGAACCACTTCACATCAAAAATGAACATAGAAAACTTTCTAAACCCAACCATAATAATGCCTTGTATCATTCCATAGTAATCAAGCATGCCAACTTCACTATTAAGGTCAATTGCACTTTCTTGCATGAAATTGGCCTTGATACCCCAATCAAATGTTACTCTTCTTATCTATTCGCTTCACTTGAAAGTGACAACCGTGTGACCAAAGTACACCAAATTTGCGATACTACAAGCAAAAGAAGATCATGAAATTGTATGAAAAATGAAAACTTATGCAAGACTATGTCTTACGGTTTCTAGTGTACATATAAAAACTCACTTACCATGGTAATCACAACCATATGCAAGCTCCTCCTCCTCATCACTTATAGCCTTGCCACTGTGTTTTCCTTGTCGTATGGTTCATTGAAGCTATCTACTAGAAGGAAATTATAGAAGTTGAGCGAGTGAGTCTAGGTATCGGAATGCTCAGGTTGTTTGACTCTTTCTAAAATTTAAATGATCTTGGTCTCTTTCGCTCTTTACTAGGTTATACCTCTCGATCCATTTCTCTATAGCACGTGAGTTCAGGATGCAAAATCTATTAATCTTCTCTTGCAATGCCATATCCATTATTCTCTAAAGAGCTTGTCCTTGAGGCTCTTCCCCACCAATGAGTCGATCATCTGCTTCTTGGGCCTACAATCATGACGTATCTAGGTCTGACGTACTAAGAAATTATGTTATATATATACAAGAGTTTCTTGAACAAGCCATCCCATTGCCATACTTCCCTTAGTGTAAGCTCTTTGACGAACAAAACCTTCACTGTCTTCATAAATCTCTCAAGAAAAAATATACATCGACTATGGACAACCCTTGTTCTAGCAACCTCGTCAACCACATGAACCAGTAAGTGCAATTTAATGGTCAAAAAACTAGTTTAGAAAGAATTTTTCTGCCATTATAATTTCTTCAATGGAGTTTAGACGAGCTGCTTCCAATGTATTTCTTCTAATCTTCTTCTTTGATATCCACCATACCACTGCACTAATCTTGTATATTGTCACTCTTATGTCCTTAGTGAGGCAATCCTTAATGGCCATTGGCGCAGCACGAATTGTAACATTTTGTACCAGTTATGAGACTTCAAGCCACTAAGCTCTTCATCCTTTGTGAATACTCCCTTCAAGAAATGCATACAACTAGTGGGAGTACAAAACTCACTAATGTAATTTTTTACACATCACTGCTCTTCTTTGTTCAAGATCCAAGGTGCTCTAAGGAGAATCACCTTCCCGTCAGGTCTACTCCATGCCCATAAGTGCTACATATGATCCACCTCTTGTGTAGATCATCCCTTTGTGCCTTGCTCTCTTTAGCACTTGTGATGGTTTTCCAAAGTATATCAGCTATATTCTTAAATATGTGCATAGGGTCAAGAAGATGATTGACAGGAAGATCACTCCAATATGGGATTAGATGGAAGATGGATAGAACAACTTGGATCCACTTCACATGCCCTCCTCCAATCACTTGTCTTTAGCACATGAGGAGGCCTCCCTAGAAATCTCTCTCGCAACTCATGGTTGTTGGGGGGAGATACTTTTTGTGTCCCTCGTAGACAACCTTCCTCAAAGATGTTGAGTATCGGGCCTCTAATCTAGGCCCACATATAGGGCATGCATTATAACCAGATATTGAAAGCCTTGCCAAAAACAGTAAGATCATTGATGAGATATACAAATAATGTGAGATGTGCAATACAAAAATCATGTAATTATATATGATCAAGAAATCGTAAAATAATTAACTTACCAGAGCACTCTCCATAGCCTAGCCAATCATGCATGGTCCACATAAGTAGTCCTCACACTGTTGTAGCCCTTTCTCCAAACCGCTTGGATGCATCATGAACTTGGATACTATCCCATAATGCGTGTAGCTCGTCAACTAATGGAGCCAAGTAGATGTCCATGTTCTTAACCTTGTACTTCCCTAGAACTATCAAGTAAAAGGTGCTCCTTGTTTATTGCTAACCATGGTGGTAGGTTATAGTTGACTAGGTAAATAGGTCATGTACTCCATGATAAAAGGTGCTCTTTGTTTATTGCTAACCATGGTGGTAGGTTATAGTTGACTAGGTAAACAGGTCATGTACTCCATGATAAACTTCATAAGCCAAATGGATTGACTCCATCCATTGCTAGTCCAAAGGCGAATGTGACAAGGCACTTCCCCAAAGTCTAACCACTTCTCTTTGATATGCCTCTATGCTAGAGAATCAACGACACATGCATAGCATCATCTATTGGATGTGGTGTTCCGGTGCCAAGTCATTAAAGATGTAATGGATTTGCATCTAAACATTTGAATATGTGGAATAATGGGGGAAGTGTCGTAAGGCTAAATAGCATGGACCCTTTGTCCTTGGACATCTTGCCTATATCTCGATGAATCACATTGTGGACACTCTTGTGCAGAGTGGCATACTCTTGTTAAAATATCTTCAAACAAGCATGGTGTGTGTTGTAGTCCATCCCTATGGAGTGCAACATTGATTTTGCTCATGCACATTCTGAAGGCATCTCATTGTCTTCGGGTAGAATTTGATCCTTCAATAACCTATAGCAATGAACAATAAGGGAGAAAGAGAAGACATTCATGCAAGCATGTGAAACATAGAGAGAGGAAGGGACACATACCCCATAAGTTTTGAAACGCTCATATCAGACCACCCATATATTGATTACAAGTTCAATATGGAGATGCAAGTGTGCAAAACCAAAACACATGCTCCATAGTAAAGTGGTATAGATGAAAAAGCCTATGTAGCTCTTTCTCCTCTCAAGAAGCATGCTCCACACATCATCCTGATGTCATCTACTTCTTGGGCCATTTCATGCTCTGCAGCATGATCATCTACTCCGTGGCTTGTATCATGCAGGGAATCTATCATGTTGTCCATGTCATGTTCTAGAACTTAATCCGAGTTTGTCAAACCTTGCTCAGGTTCCAATCCCATCGAGTTTGTCTCTGCCCTTGCTCATTTCCTTTGCTCAAGTTGGATATGCACGTTGTGAGATTGCTAGGTGATGGCCTCTACTACACCATCACCAGCAGGCACATAAGAAGAAAATGTATAAGGATCAAAACTAGGGGATACTAGGATCCCATCTCAAAGGGCACCAATCAGCTCTGAACTGATCCTCGAACCTCTAACTGACCTAAATGGACACCTATACACCCTTCAATCTAGCTCCCTTCAATCTAGCTCCCTTCAATCTAGCTCCTAACTATCCTCCCAGGTTAGATCTAACTCCCAAGACCTCTGATCTTTAGCCTAAATGCCTTAGCTGACTTCCTTTGATGATAAGCAGCTGACTTTCTCTGACAAGCAACTGACCTGAAACCTTTCCACCTGACTCACAGCTGATCAAAATCTGATTGTAGTCTAGAACAGATGCCTGCAACAACTAATCCCAGTCAGAAACATGTCCGTTTGGCTTCCAAAATGTCTTCGAGTGGAGTCAGCAAGCTTCAAATACTTGCCTCGAAACTTCACTGAGCCTATTAGCACTCCTTAGCTGACTCCTGCTGATGACACTAGTCTAACCTACCTATTTGTAAACTGATTCAGAAGACTGCCACTGACTCCATTCCAAAATAAGTCCTCCTAGATCTCTTATTGTCCTCCAGGTCTAGCTAACCTCAATCTTAGCACTCCTACTGATGACACTAGTCTAACCTACCTGTTTGTAAATTGATTCAGAAGACTGCCCTGACTCCATTCCAAAATAAGTCCTCCTAGATCTCTTATTGTCCTCCAGGTCTAGCTAACCTCAATCTCTTAACCCCATAGCCACTCTAAACACCTTCATTATGCTCCGTGAACCTTCTGTTCTGCTACTAGACACGAACCCGATTGAACTGATTTCTGATAAAACTGACTTAACTAGATCAGAATTCCTTAGGTGTGAGCCCTCTAACACCTTTAGGCCCTCTAAACACTCAAGCCACACAAAAATTCAGCCCTAAAGATATCCAAGTCATGACAATCAACTATACATCTGACTGTGTGAACGACCAACCAGCCTACAAACTTGACCATCTGACTGTTGACTTCTGTCTGTCTCTTGACTATCCGACTTGACTCAAATCTACTTCCCTTGAATCCAAAAAGATTATACCTCACCAGCTGATCACCTAGATGCATAACTGACTCTTATTTGACTCTATCTATCTCCGAATCCTCTCAACAAAAGATGATTGTTTCAGCTATGTGTCAACTCTAACTCCCAGAACATCAGACATACACTTATAGTTGTTCTATCTCAACAAAGTCAATCAAAATAGCACAATCCAAGCTCCATGTCACAAATCCTCATCAATCACAACATAGATTCAAGCTTTGAACTCCTAGCTCTCTTCACGAAAGACAGACTGTCTCAACTCCCCTGAGACATGGGTTCAAACATAACAAAAGAAAACACTAAACTTGGGGATCCTTCACAGACAGATTCTTGCGACTATATTCAAACTACAATGAATCTACAACCACAAACTGTAGGTCTTTCCTAAACAAATGCAAATCGGCACTCATCTGACTGACAATAGCTACAATTGGGCAAAATTGGACTAAGTCATGTCTCTTAAAGAGTCGCCACACAGAAATCATAGGGAAATCACCTCTTGTCTGATTCTCTGTTCCATGGCACATTCTTTGCTCTGGCTTATTTAATTTCACTTCCGTTGCACTGAATTTCACTTCTATGACCTTCAAAAACTGTAAGACCTTCTGTCTGGTAGGTAGTCTCTTCAATGTAGTTCCTTTACACACTCTCTTCACTCACTCTTTATGTTCTTGCTTCTCTTATGTGCTCTTTCTACTCTCTTTTTGAAAATCTTCTCCTTTCCCCCTTCATAGGGTCGCCTCGCCTCTTTCTAGAAAGTTGTGTTGTGTGGTTCCCTTGTTCTCCCATACACCTTCTTTTTTCATTTTTTGCACCTGCGCTTATCCACTTTGGTCGCCACACTATCTCTACCACCTAGGATTCATTTCACACCACTCTATATACATTGCATGTTCCCATACACCATGTTTGATTTCAGTTCTAGACTCCTCTCACAATGTGATCGACCTTCTTTTTTCATTTTTTGCACCTGCGCTTATCCACTTTGGTCGCCACACTATCTCTACCACCTAGGATTCATTTCACACCACTCTATATACATTGCATGTTCCCATACACCATGTTTGATTTCAGTTCTAGACTCCTCTCACAATGTGATCGACCGGTTCATTGTTGTCTAGGCACACATTGAGGCCACTAAGTAGATGTTACAAGCGCTCCATTAGAAATATGCCCCATTTTTTGGAATTCTTGTTGCAAATTCTCTGACATCAAGTGACTTGGTACTTGCAATGACTACACAGGCATAACATTTTCTCCTTTAAATGAAATTTAAAATGTTCATAGCACGCATCACGGACTCCATATATGTTGAATATGCATGTGAATGTGGGTTTAAATGAGGGGGAAGTGGAATCTCTATTATATTTCATACATAGCCTAGTCGGCATATTCTAATTTTAAATGGAAACATGTCAGGCCGCCAAAAGATTCAAATTTTGAATGAGAATTTGTATGTAGAAGTGATAGGTAGCGACAGTCAAAATAAGCATCGAAATATTAAAAAAGTAATTTCGACGCTTTTTTTCGACTATTTTATCAACGAATATTTTGACTCCTGGGGACTTTTAACAAAACTGTGCTGGGTCACTTATCGCGTTTTCATGTTTTTGCAGATTGCAAAACATAAGCTTATTTCTTTAGTATTCTCTCTTCTCACCTCCCCCCATCCCTTCAGAATGAACCTAAGCCCTTCCCTCAACTCTTGCTTCTGATTTTGTGTGTGTGTGTATGTGGTGTGTATGTGGGTGTGTGGTCTTTCAAAATTGTGTTTTGTTTGTTTTGCAGGCTCACAAGTTCTCCTTGGTTTCTCATGCTGCAAACCCTAGACCCTTGAGACTCTGGCTAGTAGGTAGCCCTTCTCCTTTGTCCTCGCTTTTGATTCCTTTGCCTTCCTGCATTTCATTTTTATTAATTATTCATGCTTCCAGCACAAAGAGTGGTCAGTCGCTCATGAAGCAAATGATACGAAGGAAAGGTACGCCTTAAAGCACGGCATGTATGCCCTCCATAAGCAACTTGAATGAGAGTTGGCAATGTCAACTGGATAGATGTGGTCAATATGGTAAGCCTCTACACTTTGCACCCATCAAATAGTTTTGCATCACTTGCCATTTCTGAGTTGTTGTGTTATGAATATTTTTTGTAGGGACCAATGCCAAACCCTAAGTCCACCGATAATTAGGTTTGACCTTGCTCACAAGGCACTATGTATAGAACCAATCCCTTTAAGTACTTTTTTGTCGGCTCCATGTGTTTAAGCATATATTCTCGGGGGGTGCACTACTAAGAAACCCTATGTATCATGTGCGTTGTTCAAGGGGTATTTAAAAAACCCCTTACTTGTGAATTTTTCATGAATAAAATGACCCCTTTTTCTTAATGGACTTACGGGTTTTATTTTCAAAATTGATTTAAAAAAACCCCTCATTTGAACTCACGTGCTATAGTTACATATTTGTAGGTGAACCCCCCGAGTATATATTGTACAAACATAAATGACGCTATATAACTTCTTCTAAATAATAAAAATTCATGTTTTGTGAAATTTGAGTACAATTATTGTAAGTACTCTTCAATGCTATAAGTACGCTATATAACTTCTTCTAAATAATAAAAAATCATGTTTTGTGAAATCTGAGTACAGTTGTTATACGTACTCTTCAATGCTGGCATAGTGGTTGTAGGACTGCACCTAGATGTACCAATATGCCCAAAAATTAAAATTAAAACCTACATTCGTTGAAGTAATAGTTGGTATAACAGTTGAAATAATCCTTGTTATTTTCATTGAAAGAACTGTTTTTATAAAAAAATAATTTATTTCGACGCTAACTGTAATGCATGTTTTGACGATTATTTCGGCGTTTATTTCGGCACGTATTTCGAGATACGATACCGACGCTTGTATCGACATGAATTTTGATGTTTTGGGGGTTTTTTTACATGTTCATTTTCGTCAAAAAAAAAAGCGTAGCAAATAGGCCTATCTTTGTAGTGAAAACAATATCTACCCCCCCCCCTCTTTCTCACACTTTCTATTACTCTCAATTTATAGCTCACATAAGGAATAACGAGTTTCATAATCATCTATATCAAATCTCCTCCAATGATTCTCTCAATCAACTAAATTTTCCCACTCACCTTTTCACCTTCCACTTCAGCTTTTACAATGTTATCAACCAAAAAAGCTTTGAACTCACAACCTTTAATATCACACCAAACAAATAAACTTTTGTTTAAGGCCTTATAGACCTCCAAACAGCTTTTACAATGTTATCAACCAAAAAAGCTTTGAACTCACAACCTTTAATATCACACCAAACAAATAAACCTTTGTTTAAGGCCTTATAGACCTCCAAACATATGCACACACACAAGGCTCATGTACTTCTCCTTGAACAGACAACCTTTCATCACTAGGTTTTCCAATATGTCCCCTTAGAGATAAGTTTTGATTACATCTCCAAGTCACATGGCTCGAGTAGAATAGGCAAGTTGACTCTAGTTTTGGGCTCTCTAGAACCATGTCCACCCTCATCAATTGGGGACACTTTACACATCGGCGGGTGGGAATGTGATGGACCACAAGGTAGGGGACACGTTACACATTAGGTATGGACCACAAGGTAGGAGCCATAACTTACTTGTAAACCCAAGAGCCTAAATTACATCCATTTTGCTTGCTCTTGGCTACTACAAAGTAATCAATCTGCAGGTTCAGAATGGAGACTTTGAGAGAAAAGATAAAATTGTCTATTGAGCCACTGCTGCCTTGCTTGTGCATTAATTATTAGTGGGGAGAATACAGAGAGGAGGATTAATGTTATTCGACACGTTAGAGGCGGAAGTGTTGTGTACCGAGAGCCCGAGAAGGTCATAGTAGGTAGGTGGTATTTGAGCTCCAAGATGACAAGAAACCATGGGAATGCTGCCCAATATTCTCATGTAGCTAGGTTATTATTATCCTTTACGAAGGGTTGTGAATTGCCTTTAGGACGTAAAGCTAGAAATGTGAACCTTGGGGAGCTATTGAGTTATAAGGTTATATACCTAAGGTAATATATAAATATATATTAATATCACTTGGTGGCTTTGTCACCTTATCTAGGGTCAACTCGGCATACTAAATGTGACTATTGAGATTGACTCATCTTTGTCATCTTCTTCACCACCACCTCCATGTTGTGCATCACCTTTGATGTCTTCTACTCCTCACATGCTTCTTCTTGCCCAATATTCTCATGTAGCTAGGTTATTATTATCCTTTACGAAGGGTTGTGAATTGCCTTTAGGACATAAAGCTAGAAATGTGAACCTTGGGGAGCTATTGAGTTATAAGGTTATATACCTAAGGTAATATATAAATATATTTTAATATAACTTGGTGGCTTTGTCACCTTATCTAGGGTCGTCTCGGCATACTAAATGTGACTATTGAGATTGACTCATCTTTGTCATCTTCTTCACCACCACCTCCATGTTGTGCATCACCTTTGACGTCTTCTACTCCTCACATGCTTCTTCTTGCCCAATATTCTCATGTAGCTAGGTTATTATTATCCTTTACGAAGGGTTGTGAATTGCCTTTAGGACGTAAAGCTAGAAATGTGAACCTTGGGGAGCTATTGAGTTATAAGGTTATATACCTGAGGTAATATATAAATATATATTAATATAACTTGGTGGCTTTGTCACCTTATCTAGGGTCGTCTCGGCATACTAAATGTGACTATTGAGATTGACTCGTCTTTGTCATCTTCTTCACCACCACCTCCATGTTGTGCATCACCTTTGACGTCTTCTACTCCTCACATGCTTCTTCTTGAAGGTGGTTACATATAAAGTATGTATCAAGAGCTATTTTAATTCCTCCAACACCCTTCATTAGTTGATACACTCCACTTAGGGTTATACCATGCTATCCCCACTTTTTTGGTTCATGGCAGTTTTAAAGTGTCAGTAATGCTTCATCTTCATAGCCGGCCACTCTTCTTAATGCTTTTGGTGTAGGTATCACGACCACACTGTGACCATTTCATGCTTACAACACTCACCTTATTATAATGCCATTTGTCACCTTGAGACATGACCGGCTAGGAGGGACAGTTGATGACTATGCCATCCTTCACCATCAGGAGGAGCCTTTGATGGGCTATATAAAGACCTTGTCCTCATGTGCCAAGGGAAGGAAAAAAGAGAGGGGCCAATAGGTTGTTGATTTGAAGAGGGATAAGTTTGCAAAGTTTTCTTTGAAGAAAAGATGAGCACAGTGGTGCAGTGCTACATTGAGCTAATGAAGAGTTTATCCTCTCAAATATTGAATCAATATTATGTAAGAATATGAGTCACTTCAACATGCCAACTTCTATGAAAACAAAGGGAGAATTGCAAGCCAAAAGCTCTTGTAAAGCTGGGATCCAAAAGAATACTTAGAGGAGGATGATACTTCAAAAGTTGTATCTTGTAGTTTCATATATGTACTCCACTTAAATTGTATTCATGGCTTGTTTAATCACTTGTTCCTATGGAAGAATTTGCTCAAATCCCTTGTAAAAAGGGTGTATGTATAAACCCTCACATCATACTAGTCAAAATGCACAAAGTGTCAGGTTTTGTGAGTGTTCCTTCTAAGTGTAGTTTGGATTTATGTTTGAGTGTTTATTGGCATGTAACTTGTTCAGACTGATGATAACATGACTTGTAGAAAGAGAGGAAGGATTCAAGCTAATCCTGTTTCCAGCAAAAAGCCAAAGATTACAGTGGTGAGTAATCCTGAGAAAGTAAGTGAGTATGCAAAGATTATTTATCATAGAACACTTGTTAATGAGGATTGTGTGGATAGGGATCTTGTGAAGGATGTTAAAGGTGAAATAATTCACCCCTTCGAAATAGTTTGAAGTTTTTCTTTGTAAACCTTTACATAGTTGGCTTTTAATTATGTGAAATAATTACGTAGTTGGCTTTTAATTATGTGAAATAATTCACCTCTTAAAGGAGGAGAAATAGCTTAAAGTTTTTCTTTGTAAACTTTTGGTAGTTAAGTTTTGATCATGTGAAATAATTCACCTCTTAAAGGAGGAGAAATAGCTTGAAGTTTTTCTTTAAAAACCTTTACATAGTTGAGTTTTAATCATGTAAAAAGGGAATTCCATAGTTTTTTTCACATGTATGTAATCATGCAAAAGGGAATTCCATAGTTGTTTTCACATGTACATACACATGCAAAAAAGAACTTTACTTTTATGCAATCCTGTCCATCTATGTATATCAAGTCAATTCGAAAGATCAATGCCCCTCAATTAAATAGTTATGGTGGTGTACTTCAAATAGAATACATCCCGTTGATTAAATGGTTGTGGTGTAATTCAAATAGAATACAATTAAAACCACACATCCCCCACACATCCATTTCTGGTGGAGATTTGGGATACCCATTAACCATTTTATTGCTCTAAGTGTTGCTTGCTTATAATTTGCATGGCTTGCTCAATGTTTTCAGGATTTGAAGAGTGGAGAATGTTAGTGAATTTTTGAGAAGCAATTGGAGAGAGCTTATGCCAACGATAGAAGGGAGTGGGCTAAAATCTTGCCTCTTTATCTTAATGTTCCTGCCTCAAACTTGGTTTGAAGCTCTTTCTCTAGAAATGAATATGGATCGGGTTACGCTTAAGAGGGAACTCTTAGACAAGTATGAGAAGCAAGAATCTATGGGAGTTTAGCTTCAGAAGGTAGAAGCTTGCACGAAAGGTTTAAATGAGATGGTGGTTATCTTTTGCACAAGATTTGATGCTATTTGGGCCAATTATGTGAAAGCTTGGTTGAGGACTTGGGGAGGTGAAGGAGGAGCACAAGGTCTAGTGGAGGCTCTCAAACACCTAAAGCTAGCTAGGTTTTTAGATTCTTTAGATCCAAACCTCTAGATTAAGGTGAATCAAAGGACCCAGTATCTTATGAGAGTGATGTGGCTTTATGAAAAATAAAGGAGAAGAAGATTTTACGACAAGGTTCAATGGGTGAGGCTTTAAAGACTTTGCCAAATGTGAGTAGACCTCAACCTTCTACTACTCAACCTAAGGCAGTTCTTGTGCAACCTCATGAAGTTTCACCGACTGAAGCTACTCTCTTGACAAACTCACCAAGGAGTTTGTTGATCTTAAACTACACTTGGTGCAGCTTTAGGGTCAAGTAAGGCTTGAACCTCGTTCTATTTATAATTCCCCTTGAGAAGGGAGGTCTATAGAGATGAGTGTTATTATTGTCATTAATTGGGATACATGCAACATGAATGTCCAAGGAGGCCCACCACGTTCTATTTATAGGAATGAAGATCATCCACAAAATCTGCAACAACCATCCAATACTTCCCCTAGGATCTTGAGAAGACTAAAAAATGCTCTTCGCCCACCTATCCAAATAAATCCCAATTAAGCTGGTCCTTCTGGTGTTACCTTAATGGAACTTGTGGAAACCTCTTCAGTGAGGGAAGAGATCAAGAATTCCAAGATTGATAAGGGCAAGGTAAAAATATAAGAAGTGGATGTGCTAGCCAAAATAGAAGAAGTGGAGGTTGTAGCTAGTAAGAGGAAACACTGAAGATCAACAAGGCTTTGAATGCAAGTTTTATTTTTCCACTGGAAGATTTTGAGTGGGTTTCAGTGGTAGTTTTTCCCCAAAAAAGGTTGGTAAGTGGAGGATTTGTATCGACTTCAAACCACTAAACGCTAGCACAAAGAGGAACCATTTTCCTTCGCCATTTTAGGATGAGATTCTAGATGAAGTCACTAGGCATGAAAGGTATACTCTATGTGATGGCTTCAATGGGTCTTTTTAGTTCTGTATTACAAAGGAAGACCAAAAGAAAACCACTTCTGTAACACCTTGGGGCACCTTTGCTTATAGGGTGATGCCTTTTAAGACTTACCAATGGTACTGTCACTTTTCAAAGGTATATAAACCGGATATTTGGGCCATATTTGGGTAAGCTTATCAAAATGTTTCTTGATGACTTTTGTGTTTATAGTGCAATTTTAACCCATAGAGAAAGCTTTGCCTTACTTTAAAAAGGCTAAATGATGGCTTGGGATATTTGAGTTTTGAGAAGTGCCACATTGGGGAGAAGAAAACCATTTTGTTGAGACATGTAGTATCACAAGAGGTTATAGCAATGGATTCTGACAAGTCCAAGGTACTTTAGCTCTAGAGCCACATTCTATTACAAAGCAACTCAAATTGAGAAGTGTCACATTGGGGAGAAGAAAGTCATTTTGTTGGGACATGTAGTATCATAAGAGGGTATAGCAAAGCCCAGGCTGTTTTAGCTCTAGAGCCACCTCCACCTTCTACTATAAAGCAACTCAAATCCACATTGCAGAAAATTAGTTATCTTGGTTGTTTTTGTATGAGTTGGCTCAATTTAGTCCATTGAGAGTTCATCCTCTTCATTTACTCACCGGAGAAAGTTTGTATGTGGGAAGAGAAACATTAGGTTGCTTTCATGGAAACAAATGAACTAGTCTTCAAGGTCCAGTCTTGAGTCCTCCTAATTGGTCCAGTCTTGAGTCCTCCTAATTGGTTAGAGGATTTCTATGTTAGTGTTATTGTGGAATGATAAATCATCTTCCATGAATGCATTTCCTCATGATGTTATCTGCTAACTAGGGTTTATGTAAGTGTTATTTGTGCATCCCCATTCTATTTACATGGTATCAGAGCATAGGTTCCTCTCACATTGAGTGGAAACCCTAAACTTCAAGTGGTTGGAGATTGAAGATGTGAAGTTACTATTGAAGATGTGAAGCACCATTGGAGTAAAAATCAAAAGCAAATCATAGAGCTTGGCCAAGAGGTCAGTTAAACGAATCTTTCCCTCATGATTTTAGGTATTTGGAATCCAAAAAAAGAAAAGTTGAAGCTCTCCATTGAAGCTTGCAATTGTAAATGTCTACAAATGCATTATGCTAATTTACAAACATATGAAGGAGAAAACTATAGATTTTCTAAACAATGATAAAATTTTCACCGTGCTACTAAAAAGTTGACCTAAATGTGATAGACAAAAAGCTTGGTTTAGATGTGTTTAAACTACTTAAATGTTGGTAAACACTACTTAAATGTTGGATTTGGAGTTATCTAGCTCAAGTTATGAGCAGAACAAGATAAGGGTGCAGATTTGGGATGCATGCTACAACATTTAGTTGAACTATTGATGTATGTGAAGTTTACCCTCAAGCTTGGTTGAAGCTTGACGTTGCACATTAAACTTGACAGTTGGAACGTATACATTTGATTGGCCAAAGCATTTGTTACTATTTCTACATGGTATTGGAAAGCTATTAAGAAGTTGATTGCCACATTAGAGGGGATTGATTTGGAGCTTACAGAAATTATGTAAGATAATTTTTGTTCTTTTACTTGATGCGCCTAATGCAAATATATGTGTATGTATGAGTTAAATGAGCATGTGGGAGTGCAATGTGGACATGGACATGGTTTGAGAATGCTTTTCGAAATTTTTTTGCATTGAGCAAGTGAATGAATGTACAAGTGAATGAATGTACAAGTGGTATTGACCCTACATTGACGGTATTTGTACATGTATATGTATTAGCGGACTGGCATTATACGGCATTGGTTACATTGGTTGTCGAGTGTGCTCATTGAAGCATTATATTTGGCAAACATGGGTGATGGTCTGGTGCAAATTTTGGGTGGAAAGCTTGATTAGAATAACTTTCAAATATGGAAGTACCGCATATTTAAAAAAATAAAAAGGAAAAGATTATTGGTGGTAGGTGATGAGGAAGAGTCATGGCTTCCCACAACAAATCCAACTTAGGCACAACTTCAAGCAAATAGAACTTGTTCGGAAAGAGCATACACAATGTTGCATTACTTCTCTATACGTGTGATAGATTCCATGCTATGTCATATACAAGATGTAGATAATCCCAAGGGTGCATGAGATACTTTGGTGGAATTGTATGACACCAATACACAAGCAAGTAATATTTAAATGAAGCAAAAGATTCATAGCATAACTCAAAATAACAAGAGCATACATGATTAAATGCAAGAGATAAAGGGATGTATGCAGATGCACTTACATCCACAAATGCACTTATGGATGATAGTGACTTGTGGCAATCACACTGAATGGTTTGGGAAAAGAGTATGTCATTTGATACCTCTATCATGGTTAGAGGTGGCAATCTCCTAGATTTTGAGGAGTTGGTCTCATTGCGTATTGTTAAACAGTTGAAGCTTGGGATTGGTACATCCACTAGTAGCAACATGAGCATACAAGAGACCAATCATTCTACTCTCATAGAGGTTTAAGAAGCAACACGAGATCTACATCTAGAGGACGTACAGGTGGACATGATTGGATGGATAGACCACCATAACATAATTTTCAGCCTTCATATGTGCACGAGGTGGAGGATCTTATTCCCAAGGAAGGCGGAGATCTAGCTCTAGAGGAAGAGGTCATTCACAACCTCAATAACAACAAAGCAATGGGATTGATTGTCACTACTGTGGAGCAAGATTGGTCATATGGCAAGAGATTGTTACAAGAAGCAAAATGACATGCATGGTCGAAGAGTCCAACATGAGAATCATGCATCATCTTGCAGTGATGGGAGTGAAAATCATTTGTTTGCTATGAAAAATGTTATGGACAGCATGACTTCACATAGTGAAGCGGATGAGACATCGTATATGGACTCATGAGCATCAATCCACACTTGCCATGGAGAGTGCTTTGACAGGATGTCACCTACAAAGTCATAGAATTATGTTGTTACAGGGGATGATACACATGATCGTATTACTCATGTTGGAAGTGTACCATTAAGGATGCATGATGGTAGAGTGAAGACCATGTCCGAAGTGTTGTATGTGCCATCTATCACACTGAGAATTTGGCATGGGTTAGACAAATAATAGAGCAAGGATTGCAAGTGAGATTTAATGAGCTTGTTTGCTTTGTGGGGAAGACTTTAAGATGGATGTAAGTTCATTATAAATGGTCAAAAGGAAGGATGCAAGTACTCCAGAATTTTGAAGTCAACCATGTTTTCATGTAGTCATGGGATTGTGCCAGGCATTGATATGTGGCATAAGAGAATTGGACATATGAACATTAAAAAACTGAAAGCTATGGAAACAAAATGCATTGTTGGTGGTTTACCAAGGTTTAAGCATGATGGGAGTTTACATGTATGTGATGCATGTCAGTTTGGGAAGTAAGCAAGATTGCCATTTCCCAAGGAAGGTCAAATGAGTAGATGACCTTTAGAGATTGTACATAATGATATTTGGGGTCCTACACAAAATCCCTTACATTAATGAAAGTAGGTACTACACAAACCCAATCCATTACTGAAAGTAGGTACCTACACAAACCCAATCCATTACTGAAAGTAGGTACCTACTTCCATTAATGAAAGTAGGTAGGTACTATACAAACCCAATCCATTATTGAAAGTAGGTACTACATCATATTCATTGATGACTTTAGTAGGATTATATGGATCTACTTCTTGAAAGAGAAGAGTGAAGCTTTTGGAAAGTTCAAAGAGTTCAAAGCTCTTATGGAGAAGCAATATGGTAATTGGTGGATTAAGTGCCTAAGGACAAATGGTGGAGGTGAGTCCGCCTCATGTGCACTTGATGAGTTTGAGAGAACGTGGGATTAGAAGGCAACTTATATACAAGTATACCCCTCAGCAAAATGGGGTTGCTGAAGAGAAAGAATAAAGTGATTGGTGAAGTTTCTAGAGCTATGTTGAATGAGAAGGGCATGCCATCATATTATTGGGCAGAAGCATGTGCTACAGTGGTGTATATCTTAAATAAGAAACCTACAACTGTCATACATGAGAGTACACCAAAGATGAGATTGATAAGTTTTAGCCCCAACATTGGACACTTGAAAGTTTTTGGATGTATTACATATGTGCATGTGCTGGATGAGAAGAGGACTAAGTTGGATCCAAAAGCTGAAAAACGTATTACATATGTGTATGTGCTAGATGAGAAGAGGACTAAGTTGGATCCAAAAGCTGAAAAATGTATCTTCATTTAGTATGCACATGATCCAAAATCATACAATACTATAGTCCAGTCACAAGACAGGTTCTCATTAGACTCACGATGTCATATTTGAGGAGTTGTCTAGTTGGTACAAAGAAAGTGAGAATGCGGGTTGATGACATTGATGTGGATGTGGATGTGTAATTACCATCGGAGAGTTCCACATAAGACTTCTAGTAGTGGGAATGTGAGTCCATGGTTAGGAAGATTGAGGCATGATGTGGTGAGCCTTGAGAGTAGAGCATTGGACAAAGGAAAGAAGAAAGTTAAAGGTGTTAGCATTGGAAATGTAGGTTATGAGTCATCTAGGTCGAAAAGTCTTGATGTGATGAGTTGGGAATTCTAATGTTAAAGACTCTAGGTGTGAAGTAAGAGAAGATTGCACCACCACATGCAAGAGATCAAGGAGCTCATAGTAATCCACATCCATTAAGGAGAGATCACAAAGAGTGAGATATCAAGTATAGAGGTTGACATATACAGGATATGTTATGCATTATGCATATTGATGACTCATTTATTCCAATGGCTAAGATGGCTATTATGAGGTCTGTGATTTCATTAGCTGCATCTAAAGGTTGGGAGTTACACCAAATGGATGTGAAGAATGCATTCTTGAATAGAGAGTTACAAGAAGAGGTGTTTATGAAACAACCACCATAGGGATATGTGCATCCAAAATTTCCCACACATGTATGTAAATTGAAGAAGCCATCGTATGGTTTGAACACGAACTTGGAGCCAGCTCGGAGTGACATGATTAGCAAGTATCTCATAAGCATTAGCTTTCATATGTTAAAAATTCATATTCTTCATTATATGTGAAAAAGATAAAGAATGGTTTGGTGGATTGTGATTTAAATGGGTGACTTGATAGCCACAACAAGTGATTGTGGGAATGCTATTGTTAAAGTGAAAGCATCATTGGGTAACCAGTTTGACATGAAAGACTTGGGAGAGTTGAGATTCTTCTTGGCACAGAGGTGGTGAGGACACCACATGGCATATGGTTGGTGTAAAGTTAATATGCCTTGGATATGTTGGTGAAGTATGGTATGACTAGATGTAAGCCTATGGTGACACCATTGGAGTAAAACATAAAGCTGAGTGCTAATTTTGGTGAAGAGTTAAAAGATGTTACCATGTACAAGAAGATGGTTTAGTAGCTTGATTTACTTGATTATTACTTAATCGGATTTATGTTATATGCGGTGGGACTAGTTAGCAAGTTTATGTAGAGTCCTAGGAAACCACAATTGGATGTTGTTAGGAGGACAATGAGATGTGTAAAGATCACTGCTGATTATGGTCTATTTTATGAGCATGGAAAGGGTGTGATGGTGTATGATCACACAGATGTCTTATACATGGAAAGGGTGTAGATTGGGAAAGAAGTGCTTATATAGGAGGTCTATTAGTGATACATTTAGCTTAGGAAGTTATGCTGTGAGTTGGAGTAGTGAGAAGCAACCCACAATTGCATTATCCAGCATGGAGGCATAGTATAGAGGAGACACCTGCATGTGAAGTGATTTGGCTCCAAAAACTACTTGACGATTTGGGATAACATCATAATGAAGTGGTTGCCATACATTGTGACAACATGAATAGTATTCAATTAGCCAGTAGTCCAATATATCATACAACATAGAGATCCATTAAAGTCACTTGGGAAAGAGAAGTATCAGTACTTTGGAGATAGACTTGGAGAACTAGAAATGCATATGATGAACTTGAGGGGGAGTGTTAAGATGGTAAATTCATTCGGATAGTGTACACTTAGAGAACTAGAAATGGATATGATGAACTTGAGGGGGAGTGTTAAGATGGTAAATTCATTCGAATAGTGTCAACGTGACACATGTGTGGTGTGCATTAGTAGCAGAAGTGTGTGGACAATAATTAGCCATCCTAATGGCCAAGTATGTGGAATAAAGAATTTTGAAAACCTTTTGCTTTCAATGGATACACCCAAGTGTGCCTAGTTTAGTCATCAATAAAAGTCACAAAGTAGAGATATCCCTCCAGTAGTGTGCTTTCAATGGATACACCCAAGTGTGCCTAGAATAGTCATCAATAAAAGTCACAAAGTAGAGATATCCCTCGAGTAGTGACTTTGCTTTCAATGGGGATACACCCAGGTGTGTTTGGAGTAGTCA
The DNA here is from genome assembly GCF_041138505.1 of Cibotium barometz. Classification (NCBI taxonomy): domain Eukaryota; kingdom Viridiplantae; phylum Streptophyta; class Polypodiopsida; order Cyatheales; family Cibotiaceae; genus Cibotium; species Cibotium barometz. The sequence continues at coordinate 24,692,816 of NC_141062.1, read as the reverse complement.
TCAATAAAAGTCACAAAGTATAGATATCTCTTTATTAATGGTGTCTTGATAAGACCACATACATCACGATGTATAAGCTTTTATGGACAACCATAATTGATCCATCTTTAGGGAATGATGCCTGTTTTTGGTATCTTTGTATCCCTCACATACATGGTTAATAGAGGCCTCAAGCTTTGGCAATTCTAACACCGAAGAACCTTTTAAGGCGCAAAAAAAATCAAAAATTCAAGTGACCAGGCCAGCATGTGCTTTACTTATGAGCTAGATATGGAGCCCCATTGCATAAATCTACAATCTCAAGCAAGAAATAAGCAAGATGAAGGAGAGACCATGCAGGAATACATTGCCAGAGCCAATTATCTCCACATAAGATGTAGTTCTAGATGACTTATTACTCATAGACCGATTCATGATTGGTCTCAAGAGCAAGAGGCTTTATGACCATTTCTACAAGTCTAGACAGTGATGAATGTTGCTGCAAGTAGACAAATAGGGCCGTAGAAGTCACCACCCAAACCAAGAGATAGGGGATGAATCATCTAAAGCCTCTATAGCTAAGGGATCCTAACCACCACCAAAAAGGGTCCTAGTAAAGGACATGATCATGGATGCATTCGCAGACAATCTGCACAACCGATTAGGCTAGCATTGGCAAGGTGTCTACAAGTCAGGCACCCTTACGTATTTCCATAAAGAGATATAATTTGGTGCATAATTTGTTGTTTGAAACCATACAAGCACGAAGTGTGAGATAAGTCCTAGAAAAAAATAATTTTATGCTTATTAGCTCTTCCTCTCTCCACTTTGAGGCGGTGAGACGAAACCTATATTTAGCCAATCACGATCCTCATGGTATGGGACATGTGAATACTCAGGTAGCCCAATTGCTTGATGAATAACGTGAGGAAGCGATTTCAGTAGAAAGTTATATTGATCATCTTCGAAAGACCCAAATGGTCTATGAGACCAAATAATGTACCATGAGATAGCATGGTCATGAAAAGGGGTAAAAAATTCCACATGCACAACTATGATAATAACAATGTCTCTAGATACAAGGAAAAAATTTGCATCGCCATGCTACTACAATACATAGTACATCCATCCAAAATGTCTAGCATAGAGAGAGAGAAAGAAATAAAGTTATATTAAACATCTTCCAAAGACCCAGTGGGTCTATGAGATCAAAAGTAATACAATAGTGTCTATGTAACCTCATCATGGTACAAAAGAAAACAAAGACTAGAGCTATGAGCTGGGAATGTCAAATCCGGGCCATATGATACAAAGTGGGACCATCATCAGCATACAACCAATGGTGTCGAGCACTTTTTTCAATTCCACTTGCAATCCATCCCACCTACTCTTTCTAGTTATTTTGGCTTGGTAATAACTTAGGCTCAAGGACATAGTGGAAACAAGAGCTGGCCTGAATGTGTGATGAAGTAAGGGTGGGAGGGTCTTTTAATGGTTCAACCATTAGTCTGAGATTGGGGAACAAAGTATATCAGCTTCGGTAGAAGGGCACAATAAATTCAACCATTAATCTGGATTTGGGGAACATAGTATATCAGCCTCGATAGAAGGGCACAGTCGGTTCAACCATTAATCTGGATTTAGGAACATAGTATATCAATCTCAACCATAGTATATCAATCTCAACAAAAGGGCACTAGAAATTCCAAAAGCTAAAAAAACAAAAAAGTTCAAAAGCAAATTCCATTAAGTCCAAAGCCAAATCAACTTCCACTTACCAAAAGGCCCTTGAAAGTTTTCGGTTTGCAACAATGAACTACTATTCACACACATCATTTTGCCATTGGCACTTAGATCCTGAGAACTAGCCATGGTACGACCCATCACTTGGATAACCATCAACTTGTACCTAACATTTCAAAGAGTATAACCTTTGCTTTGACTCCAATTTAACCTCTCATTAGAACGACCATGGTACGACCCATCGCTTGGATAACCAGTGACTTGTAGAGGTACCTATCATTTCAAAGAATACAATCGACTCTAATTTAACACAAACACACCTTGCCCCTGGCCAATGTGTTTGCCATGAAGAAGCCCAATCTCTAAGCATCCACTTGGATAAATATCCAATCGTGCCAAGACGGTTCCAGACTGCCATCTACCCATGCAAAATCATTTAAGGATGGTCGTGGCGCTAATTTCGCTAATCAAAAGAACCACATGATTTTGGACGGCCCAAGCCACTTCCACATTAGAAGGAGGCCTTGCACATGAAGAACTTCTACTTCACATCTACCTTTCATAACGCCTCAACAAGCTGCCTACCACTAGGGCTACTAAAAGGTTATCTTAGATGCCTTGCATCTGGCTACTACGGATCGGTCTGAAATCTACCACTTAACCTCGTACGCCAATGTCACAGCATATCCTGTACCATCCACACCTCTCTGACTGGTAGCTAGCTTCACCACTGACCCTAGGTGATACGAGGCACCATTAGGAAGGGGGTAAAATTCGTAAGTTAACATGATTTCACCCACCCATTTTGCCATCTTACCGACTTGAATGGACACGTATCTTTTGTAAAACGATATTGAAACATATAAAGTGGCCTTACCATGAGCTTATGCCAATAAGGAAATCACTAACTTTGTGTACTTGCTTTTGACTATAACTACTCGCTCGGGACTATTTTTAAGTTTTGTCCAACCTAGTGCGAAAGATAAGTCACTTGTTTTTGACATTGAACGATACGGACACTCTTGCTTGCTTGTACTCAAGTTTCAAATACCATTGCGTCGCAGGACCAACACGGGCGCCCGGAATTCAACGCCCAGTGACCGTCCGATCTGAAAAGGTCCACCATCTTTCCCTTGAAGCGTCCCTACAATAAAAAAGGAGCGCAGGGCTTCATGGCGAATCACCATCAGCTATCAACCATAAGGTGGGATTCATCTCTCTTGCAAAATTCTCGGAACTTGAAGGTCTATTGTTTGACATACATGTACAGTAACAGGTCTAGCTCATAATCCTAATACACCTTAATCTTCGATTTTCATATGTTTATCATTAGGGCATTAACTAATGATGGCTGCAGTTCCTGCTTCATCCCCAAATCTTTTCACCCATTGCATCTCAATAACTAATGACTTAGTATGAAGTAGAATCATGGCATTCCAAGGTACATTCATAAGGTTAAATTTATGCTTATTAAGGGTAAATATGGCAATAATGGGGTTGGTACCGAAGTGGTTAGCATACTACACAGATTCTGACTGAGCAAACTATAAAAAATTTGATTAAACTCATGTGTAATGCACTGCTTATGTATGTGAACTTTTCTGTTTTGCAATAAGAGAAAGAAAGAGGGTTGTCACATGCACATGAGCAATATATTAAGGATAGAAAAAAAAGCAAGAAAGAGCTTTATATGTCACATGAACATGTAGCCGAGAGTGGGATTTGAACTCAGGTTCTTTTATGAGCGGCTTTATCATTGTTTAGGGTATCACCAGTCATTTTTTCGGCCGCCCGGGGGCGGGGGGGGGGGTGGGGGGGGCATGTACATCAGTGCAAGCCGCTGAGCTGAATGCAAATGGCGATTATTTATCTGCAAGTCAAATTTGAATAAGAGGGGATTGTTCATATAGCAGGAGGATTTCTCATGAAGCGGACTGGACATCTTTTGGTTGCATACATGGGCACAAGGTAATATATTGAGGCAATTTAAAAGACTTGATATTATTGCCCAGAAGTTGGTTATTAAGAGGGGATTGTAGGTTTTTCTCTAGAAGGAACTGATCATGTTTTGGCGCTCATGCATTGCTGCCCTATCTCATCTCTTGATCTAGTTTCAAGGAGTTGTACCATTTCATTGTCTTGCCCCACTTGGGAGTGTGAGTGTTGATGTCATTACCAGGGACACTATGTGACATTGCTTCTTGTTTGCTTCCACCAATAGCAGACACTCTGTGCTGATAGATGTCTACTCCGGGGAGTTCAGATTGGACCTAATGTCGAGTCCAGATAAAGATGTCTAGAATGGGCAAATGATTACAATGCTTTGCAAGTTGGGAAATTTATGTTTGTGCATTGTGATCCGTGGTTGAGTCATGCATGATAATGGGTCAAGTGTGAGCATGTGAATTGACTTCTTTGTGTGGGTATTGCATGGATTTCATTGTATGTGCATTATTTAAGAACTGTAATGCAGGGATTGCCCATGTGGGCGCCCAAGACTTCTAAACTATAAAGTTTGTGAAAGTCTAATAAGTTATTATTAATTTAGAGGAAAAGGTAAGTGAGGTTTATACTTAAATGCTTTTTGCTTTTCAGGCTTTTTATCCAATGTGCAGATATAAAAGAGTGACCACTTTTCCACATCATCCCCCCCTCCCCCACCTTGCATACTATAGCATCAACAATCAGCCCTCCTCTCCATTGTTATGTGCCTGGACACTAATCTATGGATTAGGGATTAGTAGGCAGATACTTGGCTAGGGTTCTTGGATTGATAAAACTAGAGTAATGGCCTTTTATAGCAAGTTAGCTATTTATGGTGTAGTTATCACCATATAAGTGAGAGCTTGAGACAGTTGTGCGGATGCACCACTGAAGGTCTAGCTTAGACTAGGAGAGTAGACATGCTCATGCCATGCACATGGCGAGTACGTAGGTTGGCATGTCGAAGGGTATGGTATGCCGGAGTTAAGACAGGGGCATAAGGGCGATTCTTGTAGCAATGGGCAGTATCATGGTTTCCTGTCCTCATGCAGTATATGTGCACCAAATTCCTTCTTGTCTGGGTCTTAGGTGGGGGCATTCTATGCTTGTGTGGCTAGCATGGCATATTAAACACTAGACCAACTCACGTCTAGGGTATAGATGTGGTTGCCATATGGTGGGATTGTGGAGGAAGCCCTAGCCTTGGCTCGGGGGAGATCGTGGATGCTGATCGCAGTTGGGAGGTGAGCTAACCTACTACCTCATGATTTGGTTTAGGACTAACCTTGGTTTCAGCTGTGTTTAGCGCAGATTTTGGGATGGGCTTCACATCTATCAACACCATCAGCTGTACAAACAGCACTGTATGGGATGCTGCTGGATGGCCAGTAATGTGCAGACGTTTGCCAACTGTATGACTAAATCCAGCAGCGTTCCTATACGGCTGCTGGGCAGTGATCAGGATTGTACAGCCCAATGCAGTGGCAAGCACATCTGTACAGTCTGGTTCACTGGCTGGTTGTACATCTGTGGCCTGGCACAGTGGTGAGACAGTTGTGTGGCAGTGTTGATTCAGCAATTTAGCAATGCACAGAAAAGAGATTTGGGTGTATGGATTGAATGCAGCAATACAGACTGTTATTGTGGATGTACAATTTGCTGGCGTGGCCAACATGCCTGATGTTGGGCTGATTTCCAATAACGGGCTGTGTGACAGTCTGAACTTGCCAGGAAAAGAGATGGGACTACAAAAATCATTGACATTTCCCCGGTAATTGGCATTGATTTATTATGTGTGGGCCAAATTTGAGGACAATGTACTGATGCCTCTGGAAAGCATTGCATGATAGAATGTGCAGCGGAAGAAGGGAAAGTGGAAACACAGGAGAGAGAATGAGAGAGAGAGATGGAGAGAAAACACAGGTGAGAACCTGCTCTCAATATCATCATCCAAAGGAATACATGTCCCGAGCAAGAGGGGAGAAAACCTCGTATGTGCCAGCTATATATATGCCCATATGAAGGCAGCCGACTAGGGAAAAAGTCCTCCACGACTAGGGAAAAATACCAAAGACACCATAAAATGGGGAATAATATGGGAAAACATATGTGAGGGGTGACCAGCCCCTCTAGCTAACATGGTCAGCCCTAGAGGCTAAAATAGGACACCAAACAGGACGCCAGTAAGAAGGGGATGATGTCTAACACCCCCTCTTAACACCGGATGCTGAGTGAACTCCAAGAAGCTAGAGACGTCGTCCTCGATCAAAGATGAAAGATTGCAGAAACAGGTACCAAGAAAGCTCAACAAGCAATCTCCTCAGCAACTCAGCTACAAAAGCAACAGAACAAGCTGCCAGATACACCGCTCCTCTGGAAGAAAACAACCATGTAGGCTGTGACGTGCTGCTCCAAATAATGGTTCCAAACCCAAGTGTAAGAACACTCCCCGATGTCAAATGTCGTGTATCCAGCCTGGAGAAGGTATGGAAAACCTCATAACCAACCAAGATCATATTTTGAAGATAATCAATCCTGGGAGAAGCAAACTGCTCCTCACTGGAACCCTCAAAAGAAATAGAGTCAATCTGCTCAGTACACGCCACTGAGGTGGGCATCGCAAGATGAAAGGACTCCACATCCTTCTCTGAAAACTGATGTCGTCAGACTGGTACAAGCCCAACCTGATTCTGATCCAAATCCAAAAAACTCTGGAAGTACCATTGTGCCCCAAGCACGGTTAGCAACCATAGATCCAAAGCATCCCATCGGGTCCAAAAAAGCATCCTCCAAAACAACAAACCTGCAGAACTGGCAGGGGGAGGGGGGGCATTCTTAGAAGCATCACAAAGAGAGGCAGAGGTAGACTCCTCACAATGAGGAAGGGAAGCAGGAATATAAACTGCAGTGGTAACAAAGTCCTCGAAAGCATCACTGATAGAGTAGAAGACTGTTCCATAAGTAGAATCAGATCCCAAGAATCAGCAACAAATAAATGATCCATGTGAGAGGATCACACCTCAAGGGCAAAACACCCTCCTTGTTTTGCAAACACTGCAAAGAACAGAGGCTCGGACAAAATAAACTTTGCGCAGGATCTCTGAAAAGATCACTGCTCTTCCCCAAAATCTGTAGACTCCTGTCATAGAAGAAAGTCTTCAAAGATACAAAACAGCTCCCGAAACTGATCCTCAAGTGAAGTAGCTGGAGATGTCTCCTCTGAGTGTAGAAAACTCCTTTGGAAGCAAAACTCAGCCAAAACACTGTTGTCCAGCAAAAAACAGCACTCCACCGCCAATAGAAGGCAAGGAACATGAAGGAAACAGGAAACCGTGCAGGCCAGGAACAAAACACAGGTATAGATGCTCCAAAATCAGCAAAATGCTGACTGAAATCAGAAATTCAGTATCCTCCTCAAGTACCAAACTACCTCCAAAGCCACAATCCAAACAAGAAACCCCCTTTGCAAGTGATCTGTGTCCACTGGAGAAGAAAACGCAGCCAAACAAGGGCTACAAACCTGAAAATTCAGGCCAACCAGTGTCCACACCTCCTATGAGGAAAAATGCTGAAGAGAAGGTACCTTCGGGTCCAACAGATGAAGCCCAAGTGAAGGTAGAGCTACCAGCAGAAATCAGTCCAGAAAAACACAGCAACTATGGCTGCAAATCCGAAAACACAGAGGTATTCAGGGCAGTAGATAGGACTGAATCTGGAAAAACAGAAGATATATGGTACCATCGAGTCCTCAGATCAGCAACCAACATCGTAAACCTGTAGAAGAAAAAAATGCAGCAAATATGTTGCTGTTGGCCTGTACAGGACTCCATAATATGGGAAAACATATGTGAGGGATGACCAGCCCCTCTAGCTAACATGGTCAGCCGTAGAGGCTAAAATTGGACACCAAACAGGAAGCCAGCAAGAAGGGGATGATGTCTAACATTACATCCATATGTTTGGAAAGAATACTTGAAAGGGGGGGGGGGATCTCGGTCCTCATTGGAGTGTCCTTGCATCTTGAAGCACACATAAGCATGCACTGAATCATCTATTGCATATTATACTTGCGTCTTCTAGTTATTAATCAAGTGAATTATTAAGATCTTATAGGTGAACCATTGTTATAGTGGTATTAGAGCACTGTCTAAATTCTTTGAGTGAAAACGTTTTGGAACCTCGAGATCTTGGTAATTTCTTGATTGAAACTTGCAATTGCATCGATATGGGGATGGATGAGCATGAATCCACAGCTTAGGAGCACACATCTACAACTAATCTAATGACCCTATCATAACTTCCCATACCCTATCATAACTTTCCATTGGTATACATATATTCTTCTTGGAGTGTGCCTTTGTCTCGATCTCGACATTGGGGTACTTTGTTCTCCTTGGCAGATCCACTGAGATGAGCGTGCTTATCATCAAAATGACTCCAATCCTTGGAACATCCCCAACATCATCATGGTTCTTCCGGCCATCCTATGGATCATTCAAGGCAAATGGTGGATAGCCATAAGAAGCCAAGATTGTTGGAGTACCGTGTTAGAGATAACTCCTTAAGTTTAAAACTTTTGATGGCTAACGGGGGTTGATGACAAAGCCCTTGGTTTTATCCACCAATTTGAAACCACAGGCTTCCTCGAAGACTCCAAGATGTGTAATGTGAGTATGTATTTGCTCGATTTTTTGATAGATTGGTGGATGGCTAGGACTTTGGAAGCTAAAGAACATTAGAAATAAAGAGCATGAAAAGCTTCAATGTAGGTTAAAGCAACACACAGTAGACACACACAGTGGCGATGGGAGTCTCTCATGTAAGGAGGTGAGAGGGAATGTACTTAGAAAAAGTAAAAGGCCCCTAATACAAAGGACTAGAGGGGTCCAACCAACATGTGGCATTTGTCCCTATGATAAAGGGAGGAGCTACTAAGGTTATAAACCATCCAAATGTGTGTGCTAATAAAAAAGCCTAATGTCCTAACACAATAACCTCTAATACCTACATACAATTCCACTACTAATGCGAATATCTCCTACAAATCTCCCCGGTAGTGGAAATGTATATCTACAAAGTAGATTAATCCCCAAAAGGAATGAAGCCCAAAGCTTTGCGAAAAACTTCAAACTTCTCACGAGGAAGCGCCGTGGTGAAGAGATTTGCTAGGTTGTCTTGTGATGGGCAATAGATGAGGCTAATATCACTTGCATGAAGCCTCTCCCACACATAATGATAATGTGTGATATGCAGCGGAAGTCTTTGTATTGGAAGATCCTGTCACACAATATGCTCACACCGTCTTCTGTATCCTGAGTTTCGTGAGTTTAGCAATCCACTTTAATACTTCAAACTTTAAAGAGATGAGAGAGAGAGATAGATGAGAACTGTACACCAGATTGGGTCCTGAATTACCCACTGAAGGGCCCCCTATCCCGATAACGAGATAGTATTTGCTTTATTTCTTTAGAGAGAATGACTGTGGACTGTAGATAAGCCAAACGCAAGATCTCGGAGGATCGGAGAGTGGCTGATTTGTACACTGCTGTAGAAACACCTCGATGACCTGATCTCGAGCCTATGCACTCTTCCCAAGGGCACGAGGAAGGGCTGCACACCTGAGGCTGAGAGAAGAAGAAGGTGGACTGTTCTACACTATGTTAGAATGCTGAAAACACATATGAATGCTATGTTACCTTCACTAGATGACTGCTGCATGTGTGGATGATGCATAGAAGGCTGGACACTGATGCAAACAACAGGGCTGGAAACTGCTGTAGACTGAACCTTCAGGGCTGGAAACTGCTGTGGACAGAAACGCTGAAGTGTAGAGGATGCTGTGGATTGAAACGCATGAGAAACAGGGCTGCAAACTGCTGCTGTACGGCTGCAAACTGCTGCTGTACGGCAGGATTGCTGCTGTACGGTTGTGCAAAAACGCAGGTATCTGCAGGCTGAATCTGGCGTTAAACTGAGCTGAATGAGGTGCTGAATCTGGGCCTGAACTGAGGCTGAATCAGGGCTGAATGCAGGCGCCTAGGGCTGACTGAAGCTAGGGTTTCTCAAGGGGCTGGAGAAGCAAGCTTATGGGCTCTAGGGCTGGATTAGTCTTGGGCTGAAAGCAAGGGTGAGGAGAGCTCTTAGCACAATGAAGACTGAATGAGAAAATAGGCTCTAGGCAAGCCTATTTATACTAATTGGAGGTTGGTCATGTAATAAAGTTTTATATTTATAAATGCCCAATAATGCAAATAATGCTAAATACAACAAAAAGAAAAAACCAGTGGTCGAATGCCGTGTATCAATGTCGCCAGCCTAATCTGAATCCCTGTAAGCGCACAACTGAAAATCACCCTTGTGGCATAGAACAATCCGTAAGTTTATGCGCCCTGGAGGTATGTGAAATCGCGCTTGACAGTTTGCCAATGTTTATTCCCTAGGCTATGCATAAATTTGCTCAATAGCAAAACACCATAAGCTATATCTGGCCGTGTTGAACACAAATATATAAGGCATCCCACAGCTTGGCTATTTATGGTAGCATCAAAAGGCTCACTTGCATCAAAGCTACTGAGCTTTATACTTTTCTCAACCGGTGTGGCAATAGGCTTTGCAATCCTCCATGCAAAACCTTTTCAATAGCCCCTGAACATACTTTGATTGAGACATAACAATGCCACCATCCTTCTGCATAAACTGTATGCCCAAATAGAAATGTGACCAAGATCTGACATCTTAAATGCCTTCTGCAATTCAGCCTTGAAAGCTGATATTTTCAGCTCACTGTTCCCTGTCAAGATCACATCATCCACATATAGGATGACTATCACAATGTCTGAACCATCTCTTTGCACATAAAGAGTACTCTCACTGAGACTTCTGGAATCCCAGCCGGCCAAATGTGCATGAATCTTCTCATACCAAGCTGGAGGAGCTTGCTTGAGACCATGGAGTGCCTGCTTTAAAAGACACACCTTGCTTTCATGTCCTGCAACTACAAAGCCTAGAGGTTGTTGTACATAAACTTCTTCCAAGAGATCCCCATTCAAGAATGCAATCTTTATGTCCAAGTGATGCATACTCCAACCATGGCAAGCTGCGAATGTAGTGACTGTTCGAATGGTTGTCATTTTTGAAGTCGGGGCAAAGGTTTCCTCATAATCTATCCCCTTCTCTTAGGAATAACCTTTATGTAATATGCGGAAGCTTCGGAGAAGAATCGGGAACTTCAATACTCAGAATTCAACACTCTTTTCGCGATGGAAATTAACGCACAAACTTGAAAGGAGAAGTGTAGAAAATAGAGAGAGAGAGGGAGAGAGGGAGAGGACACAATATTGGGTCCCAATTACCCTCTGTAGGGCCCCCACCACGGATGGTGTATTTGCTTTATTAGAATGATGAGAAAACTAAAAGAAAATACAGCAATCTTGGACCTTTTCTTGGCTGGGAATACCCTGTCCTTGACCTGAATCCTTCACCCCTTTGCGTTAGCAAGCCCTTGGCTGTCTTGGCCCCTTGGTTTGCTTGAGCACTTGGTGAAAAATGAGATGAATCATTCGGATTATGGCCTCCACTATTTATACTTCTCCTCGGGAGCAGTCGGCCAGCCCAGAATTGTCCCACGACTGGGAATTCAGCATAAATGCTGAAAAATCCCATTAAATGCTGGAAAAAATCCCATAAATTTTGTGCATCTCTTCCTGGCTGGCTGGACATCAGGCGCCTGCTTCTGAAGGTCTGGGCACATCTTTTGTCCACAATCCGAGGGCTGGGCAGCCTGTATGGGCTGCCCCATACTTGCCCTACAGCCATATAAAGGCTGTAAGCTCCTGGAAATAGCCTTATCTTTGCCCTAGGGCTATCCTACAGCCCCTCCATGGCTGGTGGGTTCAGCCTGGGCCTTCCTGGCCCTCATGGGGGTGGTTCTACACCATTTCCATGCCCACACACAGATCCGGGGTAGCCCTATGGGCTGGCCCCTTGTCCTAACCACTATCTACTCAGTGATCTGGCATCCGGTACCATACCAGATACACGGAACTGACATCATTCTAGAGGGAGACTCACAGCGCGGATTGGCACTGTTTCATGTGCAGGACAGTGCACACCTGACCTTGGACTCATGTGCAGGTCAATGCATACTTGATCTCGGACGACTGAGATGGATCCTTGGTTGACTCGTCCCGGACTGGGCTCACATGGGACTAGTTCACCATCCCAGGTCCTGCATCTTCTGTACAGAAATGTCTATGTGGCATCCAAGTGCGGGATGCACGTGACATCCCCTTCTGCTTAACTTGACGGAAGCTGCATAGCCTCCAAATAATCCGTCAATAACGCCGGATAGTCTTCGAAAAACTCTTTGTCGAGCCATACCGCTTCATGAGTTCCTCGGTCCTGAAACTTCGTGAGGAACGTATTCTTCGGCCTGAGCCATGCTTGAAACGGTGCAGAAGGATCTGTTCTGGAACCGTTACCTCTGCTTCATCAACAATGTCTGGTTCCGCTTCGTCTTTGACCTCTGAAGGGGGTGGACCTGCATATGGCTTTAACCAACTGACATGAAATACATCGTGCATAGTCCAACTCGGAGGTAGCTTTAACTGCATAGACACCTCATTAATCTTTTTCCGGATGGGAAATGGTCTGAAGCTCCTGAAAGACAACTTTGGGCATCGCTTGTCCACCTGTTTCAGTCTTTGCTTCATAATCCGAAGATAAACCCAATCTCCTTCCGAAAACTTCATATCCCTTCGGTCTTTATTGGCCTGTCGAGTGTAGGCCTCTTGCGCTTTAGCCAATCTGTCCTTTACTGACTCTAAAATCTCCTGGTAAGACTCTGTCACTCTGTACGCCTCCGATACTGAAGACGAAGTCCTGGTTAGCAACGACTGGAAAGGTCTTCCAAACGCTGCCTCATATGGAGTCCTGCCAATAGCTGAAGAAAAAGAGTCATTCAAAACAGCTTGAACTAAAGGCAAAAACGATTTCCACTTACCTTGCTGATCGTGGACATAACACTTCAGCACATCAAAGGCCAACTGGTTGTATATCTCTGTCTGGCCATCTGTCTGTGGGTGGAATGCACTGGAAAAATTCAACTTAGTACCAAAATTATCAAACAATGCCCTCCAAAAATGATTGGTAAACTTGGCATCTCGGTCTGACACTATGGTTCTAGGAATCCCGCCAATCGGGTACCAATGCCGAATGAATAACTCGGCAACATCCTCAGCGGTCACATTGGCCCTGCAAGGAATAAGCATAACAAATTTGCTAAACCTATCAACAATAGTTAAGCACTGCGTATTACGCTTACTCGGATTGGGAGGCAGGTTTGTGACAAAGTCCATGGAAATGTCTTGGAAAGGACCCTCAGGAATTGGCAAGGGCTGTAACATCCCTATCTTCTTTCCACGAGGAGCTTTCACCTTTTGACAAATGTCACAGCGTTGTACATATGTAAACACATCACGCCTCATCTTTGGCCAATAGTATTGCCGTTCTAATTTCTCTAGAGTCGAATTTATGCCCCTATGACCACCTGTAATGGCGTCATGGGCATCATGGAGAAGAGCTGCCCTGAATGACTTCATGACACATAGTCGGCCTTTGTAGAAAAGCCAACCATCGCGTATCAAAAAATGGCATGGTCCTGTGGCATCCAATGTGTGTTCCCACTGAGTACCGAATTCCTCGGAATCCGCGTACATGTGCTTCATGTCCTCTAGTCCTGTACCAACAAGGTCAAGTCTAGTGGTCTGAATCGTAGACACTTGTCCCTTCCTGCTCAAAGCATCGGCCACTGGAGTGGCCTTTCCTGGAAGGTACTCAAACATACCACCGAATTGCTGGAATATTTGACTCCTGCGGTGCTGTCGATCACTCCACTGTGCACTTGGCATTGTCTGAATCTAGCGTAATGCCTGATGGTCAGTGCGAACCTCGAAGTCACGGCCATACAGGAAATGTTTCCAATGTTTCAAGGCTTGTATCACTGCTAGGAGTTCACGATCATAGACTGAATAGTTCTTCTCGGCGGGCAGTAACTTAGGAGACATGTAAGCTACTGGATGACCATTCTGTTGTAAAACACCTCCAATTGCGATGTTACTCGTATCGGTGATCACTTGAAATGGGTCGTCCCACGAGGCAAGTGCTAAACAAGGCGCTTCTGATAAAGCCACCTTGAGGTTCTGGAATGCCTCCAATGCTTGTGGAGTCATTCGAATCTTTTGCCTTCTTGTTTTCACTCCCTTTAGCAGATCGGTGAGATCTGCCGAGAGGTCAGAAAACTTGTCAATGTGGGTGGAATATGCTTGGCATATACCCACAAATGATCTAATGTCATAGGCTGTCTGAGGTACTTCCCAGTTGACAATCTCGGCCACTTTAGCCGGATCAAGTCGAATGCCTTTAGCACTAATTATATATCCCAAGTAATGCACCTGGAACAGATAAAATTCCGACTTCTTTTCATTGACGTAGAGCTCGTTGCTTTCCAGTAACTTAAGAACTTTCTCCACATCAATGTCATGCTGCTCAACCGTAGCTGAAAATATTAGTATGTCGTCCAGAAATATGAACACACACTTTCCAATCAACTCCTGGAAAACACGCATCATCATGCGGTTAAATGTAGTTGGGGCGTTCGTCAAACCAAATGGCATGACCACAAACTCATAGTGGGCCCGTTCTGTACGGAAGGCTGTCTTGGGGATGTCCCCCTCCACAATCCGCACTTGGTGGTACCCACTCTTTAAATCTAATTTTGAGAACACCTTTGCTCCATTCAGCCTCTCGAGAATATAGTCAATTCGAGGCATCGGGAATCTGCTCTTGATAGTCAGCTTGTTGAGTGCACGATAGTTAACACACAAACGGGAAGACCCATCTTTCTTCTTGACAAACAAGATCGGTGTTGTAAATGGCGACACGCTGGGGCAGATGAAGCCAGCTTGCAACAATTCTTGGAGTTGGCGGTCCAACTCCGATTCCATTGCCTTAGAAAGGCAATACGGAAACTTGCTCGGGGGTTCCGAGCCTGGGAGGAGGTCAATCCTGTGATCCTCTGGTCTGGACGGGGGGAGCTGGGGAGGGAGGCTGTCCCGAAGAAAAATCTTTTGGAACTTTTCATGGAGAACCGAGTACTTCTTGGAAGCACTGGCCACCGTCTGGGCTGTCTGGATGTAAATCATCGCACACTGTGCGCCTTTCCTGACTGCTCGCTTAGCGTGCAACAAGTGGCTTATGAGCGGAAAGTTCGGAATACCTGGCTCACACTTAATGGTCACCGGGGTGTTTGACACATTCCGATTGATCTGGAACGTGTGCTTGTCCCACTTGACATCAGGAAGAAACTTGTGAAACCACTGGATACCCAAAATTATGTCTGCTCCTACAAGAGGGGCAACCATAAAGTCATGCACAAACTCTATGCCCTGAATCACTAACTTAGCACCTAGAGCTTCATACTTGAGGCTCGTTGTCATACCTGTGCTAAAACCCTCAACCTGTTTGTCCACCGAAGTCAGCTCGAAACGGGCACGCCTAGCAGCCTGTTCTGTGACCACATCCTCCGTGCTGTCGCTGTCAAACAAGACAACGACTCTCTGGCCACCTATGTAGCCAAAGGACTTGAGCAATTCGTTGCGCTCATACTCCTGGTCATGGGCGCCCTTCTGCTTATCTTCGAGCTCCCGGCTAATAATTGCTCCAACTGAAGCACCGGGGTTTGAAGAACTAGGGTTAGCCGCTGGGGTCTGTGTGGGAGCTGAGCTCACCATGGAAGCTGTGGAGGCGGCGGCGGCCTTTGGAGGCTTCTTCGGACAATCCCGAGAAGTATGTCCTTTTGTATGACAAAAGAAACATCTACCCTGCTTGTACTGAGAAAGCTCCTCAGCACTCAACTTGCCACCTGTCTTGCCTGCCTCTGCTTTTTGGTCTGGAGTAAGCTTAGACGCATTGTTCGAGTTCTTGGAGCCAGAGGCTCCCGGGCTCTGTCCTGGGGAAGACTGAAGGCCACAGGAGTGTTAGGGTTAGGGTTTGGAGATGCTGCAAACAGGCGTGGAGAGCAACAGAGAGAGAACACGACTTTAGTGTATTCAGCTGATAAAAATGTGAAGTACAATAGCCACATAATAAGTGACCTAAAGAGATGTGTTCACATGTCCGGCCATAAAATGTGTCGGGTGGACCAAAACACCTATAAACTGCATATAAGTGAAACTAAGCTAAACTGGGGGAAAAAACCTCCACTAACTGAAGTAAAAAGTGCCCCAGTAATCTACTGATGATCACTAGCACTCCTCTGGGTGCATACACAGCATGAAACCCAACAAACCCCCCTGGAGTGATATGTGATTACTGTACATCATCCACCAAAAGGAAACAAATTCAAAGCACTGCGGAATGCTTCGAATTTCGGACGTGGTAATGCCTTGGTGAAGATGTCTGCCACATTCTGATCTGTAGGACAGTAGATCAGACTGATATCTCCTGCCTGGAGTCTCTCCTGAACAAAATGATAGTGAATCTCAATGTGTTTCGTGCGAGCATGAAACACAGGATTCCTGGCCACAGCAATGGCACTCTGACTATCAGTATAGATAGGTGTAGGCTCCTCCACTGAAATATCCATATCAGTCATGAGACGACGCAGCCAAACACACTCAACAGTAGTAGTGTAGGCTGCTCTGTACTCTGCCTCACAAGACGAAGTGGCCACTGTGGTCTTTTTCTTGCTTACCCAAGAAATGCATGAAGAGCCAAGAAAGAAACAATTTCCACTAGTGGAATGTCTGGTATCAAAATCACCAGCCCAATCTGAATCAATGTAAGCGTATAACTGCATGTCACCCCCCTCAGGATAAAGCAATCCAAGAGACAAGGTACCCTGCAAATAACGGAATACACGCTTCACAGCTTGCCAATGTGACAACCACGGGCTGTGCATGAATCTGCTCAACTGAGAGACTGCATACTGAATATCTGGCCTTGTATTACACAAGTAAATAAGGCACCCAACAGCCTGAGCATATGTAGTGGCATCAAAGGAAATACTGTCATCTTGTAGTGACAGTTTCATCCCAGGCTCCATAGGAGTACTAATAGGCTTGCAATCCTGAAATTTAAACTTCTCCAGAAGTTTAGCAACATACCGTGATTGCAACAACCCAATGCCTCTGTTATCCTGCACAAACTGTATGCCCAAATAGTAGTGTACAAGCCCCAAGTTAGACATGTCAAATGTCTGTTGCAGTATCTCTTTAAAAGCTGCAATTTTGTCATCATTTGATCCCATGAGCAAGAGATCATCCACATAAAGATTGATGACCAGCAGATCTGTCTCTTCTTTCTTTACATACAGAGTGGCTTCTGATGGACTGTTCACAAATCCCTGAGTGAGTAGGAAAGCATCTATTTTTGCATACCAAGCTCGTGGAGCTTGTTTCAAACCATACAAGGCCTTTTTCAGCCTGCATACTTTCCCCTCATGACCATGTTCTGCAAAACCCATGGGCTGAAATACATAAACTTCCTCCTCGAGGTCCCCATGTAGGAATGCAGTCTTTATGTCCAACTGGTGAACAACCCAATCACGATGTGCAGCCAATGCAATGACACACCTAAGTGTCGACATACGGGATGTAGGAGCAAATGTCTCCTCATAATCAATGCCCTTTTTCTGTGCATAGCCCTTTGCAACTAGACGGGCTTTGTACCTGTCAATGGATCCATCTGCATGTCTTTTCAACTTATAGACCCATTTAGTACCAATTGCTTTCTTGCCTTTGGGCAGATCAACCAAATCCCATGTTTGATTCCTTTTAATAGAATCAAGCTCATCCTGCATAGCTTTGTTCCAATGCACATTATCTCGTGCATCCACAAATGAATCAGGCTCATCATCATCCTGTAAACTGGCTGCCATAACCAGATTCAAATCCATGATGTGTGCATGCTCATTGGTCCGTGTCTCCCTACGAGTACGACCAGCAAGAGGACCCTCTAAATGGCTGTCCTGTAATTGTTAAAATATAGTATCTCATGTGGAAACAAGTCGTAACTTCATGAGTCGGCCATTTCACTTGTGAGGGTATATATACCCATGCCCACCCCATTGTAAACTGCTAAAGTTAGCTGTTCGTCAACCTCTCTCTCTCTCTCTCTCTCTGCGTCAACTTCTCTCTCCTTCTCTCTACGTGTGTATGAGTGTGGCTTCCGCATGCACTAACTCTGACATGGTATCAGAGCTGAGTGCTCGATTGATTCTTGGGCACACGGAGGAGTTGGAGAAAGTGGCAGAGCACAATAGCGAAGGTGTTGGCGGCTGCAACAAGGGCGGCAGCGTTTCAGCGTTTTTTTTCCAAGATGGCAGATGAAGCGGGCGAGACGCCGTCGAGTGAGGAGCGCGACGTGCTGTCCGCCGCCTACAAGGGCGCCATAAGCTTGTGCCGGGACGCGCACTGTGTGATTGACGCCATGGAGTCCAAGGAGGAGATGGAGGCCGTCGGGCGCAGCAAAGGCGAAGGTGGTGAAGATGGGCAGCTGCAGCTGGGGATGATCCGCGGCTACCGGCAGAGGATTGAGGCGCAGATTTGCGAGATCGGCCGTGAACTGATCAAGCTCCAGGACGATCACGTGTTCCCTAACGTGAACATGGCGGAAGGGTACGACATGGATTTCATGGCCAAGCTCGCGCAGGGGGTCGAACGCTACGAAGAGGCGGCGGGCTACATGCGAAAGGTTATCCATGATCAGTTATCGGCTATGAATAGTGCATTAACTAGTACCCAGTTAGCTGCCTTGGTTCTTACGAAGTTGCCTGAGGAGTACGAGATGGTCTCGAGGGCATTACGCTTACAAGTCACGAAGGAAAAGCTGGAATTTGATGATCTCAGCTCTTTTCTCATTGAGGAGGAAGCAATGCTCATTTCCCAAGGCAAGATTCGGGTTCCGAAGGATGTAGAATCAGCACATGCTGCATCGGAATCCAATAAGAAGTCTAAGAGCTGTTGTTATAAGTGCGGAAAGCGAGGGCATTTGGCTCGGGATTGCAAATCCAAAGCTAAAGCTCAAGGCTCGACAAATGACAAAGGCAAAGGCAAAGCTGACGAGGATGACAGTGACAGTGATTCTAAGAGATGCTACGGCGTCTGCCGGTGTGGCGAGGACTACACTGGCACATGCTCCAGCATTCTAGCTTGGTGGATGGATGCTACCACGTGCTTCAGCTAGAGAGAGGCATGTGAGTGGCAGAGAGGGGCAGTCTGTGCTCCCGTTTTGGTGATTTGGACCCGTGTGTCGGAGTTCAAGGCACATGCATCTGGCATGGAACAGCTTGACAAATCTATGAACGTGATGTGTTCGTAGTTCATTGGTAGCGGATTATGGACGGGATGAGTTCCTAGTTCATTGTCAGAGGACTTTGGAGGTCATGTGTTGACAGTTCAATGTACATGAGATCTCTTGAACGTGTGTGTTCGCAGTTCAACGAATGGGGGATCATGAATGTGGAGTTGTCTGCAATTCATTATTCTATGTGGCAGCTGAAGCTCAAGATGGCATTCCTTGAGGAGACAGGTTGTTTGGTGCATTTTCCGAGGTGTATTCAGTATCCGGCCAGTACTGAGGTGTCCATGGTTGCATCTGCATCGACTTGGTTTCTTCATCTATGCCCACTATGAGCTACAGAGAGGGTGTTAAAATATAGTATCTCATGTGGAAACAAGTCGTAACTTCATGAGTCGGCCATTTCACTTGTGAGGGTATATATACCCATGCCCACCCCATTGTAAACTCAATCTATTCATTGCTAAAGTTAGCTGTTCGTCAACCTCTCTCTCTCTCTCTCTCTCTGCGTCAACTTCTCTCTCCTTCTCTCTACGTGTGTATGAGTGTGGCTTCCGCATGCACTAACTCTGACAGTAATGTCCTCAAATACCATCTAGGTATGTGTCTGACCTGTGGTGCCTGCTGCCCCATATTTGGTTCAGCTTCTGGCTCATTTTGCTGCTGAATTTCTGCACCACCTACATCATTTGCTGGCTGTCCTGTACCCTCATGAGTTGGATCACCAACTGTGGAATGAAACTCCATAGGTAGTAGACCTTCAAACACATCATTTTCAGCCTGATTTGCCTCATAACCAGCCATGGATATTTCTGATTTTTCATCAAAAATCACATCTCGACTAGTGAATATCTTCCTGGATAGTGGGTCATATAACCGGTAGCCCTTGCTCTCACGGCTATACCCAACAAAAATGCATTTTGTGGCTTTATCATCCAGCTTCCTCCTCAACTCTTTGGGTATGTGTGCATATGCAAGACACCCAAAGATACGAAAATGCGATACAGAAGGCTTGCGGCCATGCCAAGCCTCAAAAGGAGTAATGGAAACCAATGCCTTTGTGGGACATCGATTCAAAATATGACAAGCACACATGACAGCTTCCACCCAAAAGATATGTGGTAGCCTTTTTGCCTTTAGCATACATCTGGCCATCTCCATGAGTGACCGATTCTTCATTTCTGCAACCCCATTCTGCTGTGGAGTGTAAGGAGTAGTATACTGATGTTTTATACCTCTACTCCCAAGAAAGGAGTTCAGCATGTGTGACATATATTCCCCCCCTCGGTCAGAACGGAGAGTCTTGACTTTGCATCCTGACTCTGTCTCAGCAAGTGCTACAAAGGCCAAAAATGCATCATATACCTGTGATTTCTGTGTCAAAGGATAGACCCAGCATATACGAGAGAAGTCATCAATAAATGTTGCAAAATAGAAGCAACCACCTAATGACTTCGTCTGCATGGGACCACAAAGATCACTGTGTATAAGCTGCAACTTTGCAGTTGCTCTTAGAGCCTGATCACGTGGGAAGGAAAACCTATGCATTTTTCCCAAAATACATCCTTCACAAATGTGATCTGGAGGCTTCTCCATGATAGGTAGATCTGTAAACATGTTATGTCGCTGCATAAGCATAAGACTACCAAAATTTACATGCCCCAATGTAACGCGCGGAAGCTCTGGGTAGTCTTCTTTCAGCCCTAAACACTCTTGAAAACCTTCTGATGCAAAAACGCACCATCTGATGCAAAAACGCAGGTAGAGAGAGAGTAGAGAGAGAGAGTGAGAAGTGCTGGAAATTCAGTATATACTATGGTACAAAAAGGTACATATCTTGCAGCCCTTGGCTGCCTTCTTGAAAAGGTGGTAAAACACCAAAACCTGTCCCCTATGGGACCCCTAGTGATCCCAACCCCTAGTGGGTTTGAATGCCTAAAACAATGAGTACTTGGGCCCTTTTATAGGTCCCTTGGACAAAGTGTAGACTGGCCGACTGCTGGTCGGCCACCAGTATTAATGAATTAAATGCTTATTAATTCAGCCGACTGGGTGGTCCTCCTTGATCTTGATGCGCCTGATGCCTTGATCTTGATGCGCTTGATGCTGGTTCAGCCGACCACCTCCATGAGCAGCCGACAGTCCTTTCTATGCAGCCAGCACCAATGTCCTGCAGCAGCCGACACACTTTTGATCTTCAGCTTGTTCTCCATGCCAGTCTACTCTGCCACAAGTGCTCTGTACTCCTTCATCTCGGTTCTACTCTTTATCTGGCTGCCTCTTCTGGATCTAGCCCTGAGAATGTCCATGGCATCTATGATGCACATGACATCCCCCTCTGCTAAACTTGATGACGGGAATCCAACCTGCTCTTGGATGACTGTCATCATCCCAATCCTGTCCCGAAGTCCCTCTGTCATCTTCCATCCCTGGCAAACCTTTTTCTCTGAAAATCCGGTCTGTTCTCCAAACCACTTTGTCTCTGATGAAGATCTATGCATCTGGTCTTCCTCTAGTCCACAATCCATTCCTGCCTTGACTCTGAACACCGTCTTGGTCTTCTTTCCTGGAACTGAGTCTGGCACTCTCACATCACCCTTGGAGGATAAGCCTCCCTTGGGACCGTTACCTGAGAACCTATCTGGCTTACGGAACTGCCATCCCCATCTGGCACTGTGGAACACCACCAACAAACCTCCTGGGAGTTCTTCCCGCTTCTGTGCTCCTCGCCTTGGGCTTCGAATCCGTGTACTTTCCTGTACCTTGGACCTGTACACCATCATATGGGACTGATTCAGTGTTTAGCTTGGCTGAGCCTGATGCTCTGATACCAATGTAACGCGCGGAAGCTCTGGGTAGTCTTCTTTCAGCCCTAAACACTCTTGAAAACCTTCTGATGCAAAAACGCACCATCTGATGCAAAAACGTAGGTAGAGAGAGAGTAGAGAGAGAGAGTGAGAAGTGCTGGAAATTCAGTATATACTATGGTACAAAAAGGTACATATCTTGCAGCCCTTGGCTGCCTTCTTGAAAAGGTGGTAAAACACCAAAACCTGTCCCCTATGGGACCCCTAGTGATCCCAACCCGTAGTGGGTTTGAATGCCTAAAACAATGAGTACTTGGGCCCTTTTATAGGTCCCTTGGACAAAGTGTAGACTGGCCGACTGCTGGTCGGCCAGTATTAATGAATTAAATGCTTATTAATTCAGCCGACTGGGTGGTCCTCCTTGATCTTGATGCGCCTGATGCCTTGATCTTGATGCGCCTGATGCTGGTTCAGCCGACCACCTCCATGAGCAGCCGACAGTCCTTTCTATGCAGCCAGCACCAATGTCCTGCAGCAGCCGACACACTTCTGATCTTCAGCTTGTTCTCCATGCCAATCTACTCTGCCACAAGTGCTCTGTACTCCTTCATCTCGGTTCTACTCTTTATCTGGCTGCCTCTTTTGGATCTAGCCCTGAGAATGTCCATGGCATCTATGATGCACATGACAACTACCAAAATTTACATGCCCCATGCGAGCATGCCATAACTCCGCATCAACCATAGCTGGAGTAAGAGTGAATGCATTATAAGCAGACTGATCCACTGGCTGAAATGCATCCAACTAATAAAGTCCATGACATAATGTACCAGTAAGCATCAAGGTCAAGGCATTAGCTTTGTCTCTGACCATGCATTTATCATCATCAAAGTGGACTTGCATACCACAATGTGCTAAAGAAGAAATGGACAACAAATTCTTCTTTATCCCTGGTACATATAAGGCATCTGTAAGGCGGAGAATGGAGCCATCAATGGCTGTGAGCTGAATCTCCCCAATGCCGCGAACTGGATATGAAGCATTGTTGGCACACTGAACAGTTTTGCCAACAGGGGCAGGGCCAACATGACTAAACAAATCCCTGCGAGATGTGATATGTTTTGAGGCACCACTATCAAAATACCAAGTACATGCATGCTCTGTCATACTGAGTGCCTGTGAAGACCAAGAGGCATCATAGCTGCATGTATAAAAACAGTAATCCCTGTCCTCAACAAAAGAAGCAGTCTCTGGAGGAGCTTTAGAAGCATCATTAACAGACATCCCAGCTTCCTTTGCCTTCTCTTTGGCAATCCTCTTCCTACATTCAGTGATGTAGTGACCTGGCTTCTTACAGTAATGACATTTGCCCTTCTTCTTGGGCTGTCCATCACCTTTCTTGGTATCCTGTGAAGAACCACCATCACCTGAATTCTGAGTTGAACTCTTTGGTTGAGTTTTTCCTTTCCCCTTTTGACCTGTAGTAAATGCTTGTTCAGCATTTGTGTTCATATTCATATTCTTCCTCATTTGCTCTTCTTGTAGCAAGAGAGCAACAAGTTCCTGATACTTGAGGGGTTCAAAAGCATTCCTCATGCTGAGGTTCAAAGAGGTATGAAAAGCCAAGTAAGATCTTGGCAAAGAGTGCAAGATGGTGGACACAAGCTGTGTCTCAAGAATAATCTCATCCACATTGATGAGTTGCTCTCTTAAATCCTGCAGCTTGTTTAAGTGGCTAGACATATCATCTCCTTCATTCATTTTCTGATTTTCTAGCTCTCTTTTCAAAAATGAGATCCTAGCCTCATTACGAGCAGCATACATCTGCTCCAAAGTCACCCATGCGTTCTGTGAAGAGCGAGCTGAACGAATACGAGGTATAATAGACCTCTGTACTGACAATGCAATGAGTGACAAAGCTTGTGCATCCCTGGCATCCCATGTCTTTTGAGCATTTGTTCTTTGAACAGGCAATGGCTGCCCTGGAGCCTGTACCTGTTGTCCTCGTCCACGAGCACCCCCTTGGGGAGGAGTCTTTGGAGCCAATGGACCTGGACGTGGTTGATCACCACTAACAAAATCCCAAAGACCTTTTGCCACAAGCACATTTTTCAGCATAAAACTCCACAAGGAGTAGTTCGTGCTGTCCAATTTGTCTTCCGTAGACAAATACGTGAATACATCACTCTGCTGTTGATTTGCCATTATGCCTAAGCACAATGTTGTACCTGTGTATCAAAAAACCCAATAGCAAGAACCCTGAAAACAATTGTACTCCACTGAATACAGTTCACCTAAATATGCCTGCACTCTCAATCCTCTGAATGTGCAGCTCAATGCACCAATGACTGAGTAGAGCAACAAATGGCGTACACAATGCCAAAATGCCCCAAAAATGCCCAAATTTACTGCACCCAAAACTGTGCAAAAAACCTGTAGACTTCTTTGCTAGAAAGTCTGCCTGTAGTGCCTGTAGATTTTCACAGAGAAAATAGTATTGCCCAAAAAACAAAATTTTTAATGCTTACCACAGGTTGATTGAGCAGGTTGTGGTACATTTGCAGGTACAGTCCACCAAAAGAACACGTACAGTTGACTGTACTGTGCAGGTACAGTCGACTTGTACTACACAGGACTGAAGGCGACTGACAGGCAGATACTTTGCAGGTACTGTGAAGGTACACTGCAGGCAGGTACACTACAGGTACACTGCAGGCAGGTACAGTACGGGTACAGAAGCAGTTGACTGAATACAGTCGACCAGTGCAGTTCGAGGCCGGTTGACGTGCGTTGACAGGTACAGTCGGCGCTGACTGTACGGAGCAGGTACAGATGTACGGAGCAGGTACGGGCGCTGACAGGTGCAGTCGGCGTTGACAAGATGCAGTCGGCGCTGACAAGATGCAGTCGGTGCTGACTGTACGGGCTGTACGGAATGCTTCAGTACTCCTGCTGACGGCGGCGAACAGGTACGGCAGCTGTAGGCGAACAGGTACAGTCGGCAGCTGTACGGTTACTGTAGACGGCGCACAGTGTATGGGCAGATGTACGGATAGTGCAATACGAACAGTAACAGAAAGCGACTGTGTATAAGCAGGGCAATGGCAGGCCAACACTGCTCTGATACCAAATGAAGGCCAAAGGAGTGTTAGGGTTAGGGTTTGGAGATGCTGCAAACAGGCGTGGAGAGCAACAGAGAGAGAACACGACTTTAGTGTATTCAGCTGATAAAAATGTGAAGTACAATAGCCACATTCGGATCTCCAATGCACGCATCTGCAACTCAAGCAAGGAGCTTGGCTGCGGCTGTGACCCCGCGAGAGGGTCCCTGTGACGAGGATCTGGTATTTGGGATACGGAAGGAGAGGGAGGAGGAGATGGAAAACGCGACGCTGGAGGGCGGGTACGCTCCTCCAGAGCCAAGATCTGCGCCTTCTGCTCATCCAACTAGGCGGTTTGTTCTGCGATTGCTCGCATCATCTGCTGGAACATGTCTGTGACACTCAAGCCTGGTGCCCTAGCTGGGCTGCTTGGTGCACTCTGGTCCCATGGTTCTTGGTCTCTCTCGTCGTCGAAGCTCGCCATAGCGGGAAAATGCAATTCCTTTCCGGAACGCAATCTGACCATCCACTATCTGTGTGGGAGACTTCCGGAGGCTTCCGGAGGCTAAAAACCAACCGTCCTTCGAGGGACAGGAGTCACTCCGAAAGGGGTAGTCCACCGGTGTCTAAAAACCAACCACACGAGCGAGAAAAAATTCAGGTTTCTTTGCTGAATCTTTGTACTTGAAGTAGGCTCTGATACCACTGTAATATGCGGAAGCTTCGGAGAAGAATCGGTAACTTCAATACTCAGAATTCAGCATTCTTTTCGCGACGGAAATTAACGCACAAACTTGAAAGGAGAAGTGTAGAAAATAGAGAGAGAGAGGGAGAGAGGGAGAGGACACAATATTGGGTCCCAATTACCCTCTGTAGGGCCCCCACCACGGATGGTGTATTTGCTTTATTAGAATGATGAGAAAACTAAAAGAAAATACAGCAATCTTGGACCTTTTCTTGGCTGGGAATACCCTGCCCTTGACCTGAATCCTTCACCCCTTTGCGTTAGCAAGCCCTTGGCTGTCTTGGCCCCTTGGTTTGCTTGAGCACTTGGTGAAAAATGAGATGAATCATTGGGATTATGGCCTCCACTATTTATACTTCTCCTCAGGAGCAGTCGGCCAGCCCAGAATTGTCCCACGACTGGGAATTCAGCATTAAATGCTGAAAAATCCCATTAAATGCTGGAAAAAATCCCATAAATTCTGTGCATCTCTTCCTGGTTGGCTGGACATCAGGCGCGTGCTTCTGAAGGTCTGGGCACATCTTTTGTCCACAATCCTAGGGCTGGGCAGCCTGTATGGGCTGCCCCATACTTGCCCTACAGCCATATAAAGGCTGTAAGCTCCTGGAAATAGCCTTATCTTTGGCCCTAGGGCTGTCCTACAGCCCCTCCATGGCTGGTGGGTTCAGCCTGGGCCTTCTTGGCCCTCATGGGGGTGGTTCTACACCATTCCCATGCCCGCACTCAGATCCGGGGTAGCCCTATGGGCTGGCCCCTTGTCCTAACCCCTATCTACTCAGTGATCTGGCATCCGGTACCATACCAGATACACAGAACCACTGACATCATTTTAGAGGGAGACTCAGAGCGTGGACTAGCACTGTTTCATGTGCAGGACAGTGCACACCTGACCTTGGACTCATGTGCAGGACAATGCACACCTGACCTCGGACGACTGAGATGGATCCCTGGCTGACTCGTCCCGGACTGGGCTCACATGGGACCAGTTCACCATCCCAGGTCCTGCACCTTCTGTACAGAAATGTCTACGTGGCATCCAAGTGCGGGATGCACGTGACACTTTAGCAACAAGCCTTGCTTTGTACCTGTCAATAGATCCATCTGGCTTGTGTTTGATCTTGTACACCCACTTCGTTCTTGTCTGGAGGCAAGTCAACTAGTTCCCATGTATTGTTTTTCTGTATGGAAATAAACTCTTCTTGTGGCTGTGTCCGAATGCTCATTGCCATGAGCATGCTCATAAGAGAATTGTTCCTTAGAATCAAACATACTACCCATTATAATCCATTTCATGCTTGCTAGATTCACCTCTTCTTGCTGCCCTTGTCTTGCTTTCAAAAGGAGCACCAAGCTTGCTTTTTTCAAGGGTACAAATCAGCCATCTAGGGACTGTTCTAGCCTCTTGTATAGCTGTTTGTTCATCCCTTACAGCTCCATCAACACCTGTATGTCCATAGGGCTCATTTATGGGTTGATTTCGAAGCTCATCCGGAGGTGTTTGCTGTCCCAAACGCTGCTGTCCAGAAATTTCAGAATGTGGGAATGTCACATAATGATGAAACAAGTCATCCAAATCACCAAAAACTTGCTCATGTGTAGAGGTAAGAGGCTGAACCAAATTTTCAGCAAATATGACATCCCTACTAATGATAAACTTGTGAGTAGGGTCATAAAGTTTGTAACCCTTACTCTCATGACTGTAACCCAGAAAAATGCATTTCACGCCCATCTCAACCACTGAGGAGCATCATGATGCCATGAGAGACCTGTGGGATTGGAGGAAAAGAAAATGCCATGGTCCCACTCCCGCATACATACAATGCGCTTAGCTTGCGCGGAACGAGAGGACCCCTGAATACGAGCCCAAGTAGCCATGAGAGTATGGATGATATCACCCTATATAGTACTAATGCACTGAGACCCAAAAATCTGGACACCCTCAATAGCCTCCGTGCATCTAGCTCTCCAGATCTCATTGGGCTTCCACTTATACCAAGCCTCAAACAGTGTGATGGTCTTCAAGGCTTTTGTGGGGCATCTGTTTAGTACACAAGTTGCGCATTTACCTTTTATCATGCACCTCGCCATTTCCATCAAAGATTTGTTCTTCCTCTTTGCTACACCATTTTGTTGTGGTGTATATGGCACTATGCATTGATGTTTAATGCTTTCCCGTGTATGCCTTGAAAGCATTAGACATGTATTCACCTCCTCTATGTGTACGAAGAGTGTGAATTTTACAACCTGCAACAATGAACATTCTCAACCATTGCATGGAAGTGCTGAAAATGCATAAACACCTTCGATTTTTCCTTTATTGGATACACCCATGTGAATCTCGAGTAGACAAAATACACGTGTCTTCCCAAGGATAGAGTCCTTATTGGGCCACAAACATCGCTATGTATGAGTTGTAATTTTCTTTCAACTCTCACGACACCATCACGAGGGAAGGGCTCATAGTTGCATTCTGTACCTGTACTCATCCGATGTGTACCTTCAGTACTTTCCGTACCACTCCATACGTATCGTACCTCTTACGGATAAGGTCTTCATACCAAATATGAGGTTCAATGTACAACACTTATTTGGCCCGTTTTTTAATTATTTTAGTCAGCGGTCATTGCTCAGTAGTTAATAGATTAGTTTTCATTTCAGTATTACCATTGTCTTTCATGCTATTTTTGTATGGATGCTAGATATTCCTTATATATATATATATATATAAAACGTGAACGGACTTAAAGTACTTATCTTGATGCGTACTTTACATACTCGTACCATACACGTACCATACCGCTGTAACACGCAGAAGCTCTGAGAGTCTTCTTTCAGCCCTAAACACCACTTAGAACATGCTGATGCAAAAACGTAGATAGAAGGGGAGTAGAGAGAGAGATAGCTGGAAATTCAGTATATTCATATGGTACAAAAAGGTACCTAAGTTCTACAGCCATAGGCTACCTTCCATGAAAAGGTGGAAACACCCAAAATAGTCCTAATGCTGGACCCACTCCCTAGTGGAGTGAATGAATCTATCAATGAGCACACATGCCTATTTATAGGCCTCTTGGACACTTGGAGTGCTGGCCGACTGCTGGTCGGCTAGCTGACTGGTCTGCAATTCATAAGTGTTGATGCGCCTGCAGCTGACTTTCCTCTGGTACAGCCGGCAGTCCTTTGGTTCAGCCGACAGACCCTTCATGCAGCCGACAGCATCCTTCCATGTCCTTCCCCTAGTCCAATACTGCCACATTTGCACTTTATGCTCCAAATCCTGGTTCTAGTCATCTTTTTTTGGCTGCCCCTTCTGGACTAGCTTCTGGACATGTCCATGGGCAAACTTGCACATGACATCCCCCTCTGCTAAACTTGATGATGGGATTCCAACCTGTTCTTGGATGACTATCATCATCCCATTCTGTTCCCTGAGTCCCTTTATCATCCATCCGTCTCTGGCAACTCTTTTCATTGAAAACCCGGCCCGGTCTCCAAAACCACTCTGATTGTGAATAAGATCTATGCATCTGTTCCATCCAGTCCCCAATCCGTTCCTGCCCTGACTCTGAACACTGTCTTGGTCTTCATTCCTGAGAAATGAGTCTGGCACTCTCACTCCACCCCTTGGAGGATCATCCTCCCTTGGGACCGTTGCCCGAAAACCTATCTGGCTCACAGGACTGCCATCCCCTCTGGGCTTTGTGGAACACCACCAACAAACCTCCTGGTAGCTCTTCCCAATCTTGTGTTCCTTGCCTTGGGCTTCGTACCCGTGCACTTTCCTGTACCTTGGACCTGTACACCTTCATATGGGCTTGAATTAGGGTTTAGCCTTGCTGAGCCTGATGCTCTGATACCAATGTAACACGCGGAAGCTCTGAGAGTCTTCTTTCAGCCCTAAACACCACTTAGAACACGCTGATGCGAAAATGCAGACAGAAGGGGGAGTAGAGAGAGAGATAGCCGGAAATTCAGTATATTCATATGGTACAAAAAGGTACCTAGGTTCTATAGCCATAGGCTGCCTTCCCTGAAAAGGTGGAATCACCCAAAATAGTCCTAATGCTGGACCCACTCCCTAGTGGAGTGAATGAATCTATCAATGAGCGCACATGCTTATTTATAGGCCTCTTGGACACTTGGAGTGCTGGCCGACTGTTGGTTGGCCATGCCCATAATGCAGCCCTAACATACATGATCTGCAAGGATCTCAACATGAGGCATTCATTCAACCATATTATGCTTATGTAGAAGCATCAAACTTCCAAAGCTTACATGCCCAAAGCGTGCATGCCACAATTCAGCTGCTTGCATAGAGGAAGTATCACTTGCAACTGAACATGCCTGCAACTCATAGATATCCTACCTATATAACCCATTGCATAATGTCATGTGCACACATGGACATGGCTGATTTCCAGTGCTAATCCTTGATTATGCAACAGATAAACAATAGGATTTGAGCATTAGTAGCTTTAACAGGCATGTGAAGGCTTGTCTATGGACCAGAAACGAGTTGGCCTGGTACTGGAGGTGTCTTCCTTGGTGTCGGCAGTATATCTAGATTTATGGGTCCATGGAACTGGCCGACCAGCAGTTGACCAGTTGAATAAGTCCTCCAGCAGCCTATGAAAAGGGAAGGCATTGTTCATTGTAGTGCATCCCCCCCAGATGGGGCAGGTCATTGATAGGCTTTATGTTTCCTCCTTTTGGAAGGCCAAAGGCCATAGAATCTGTACCCTTTTTTGTACTATATGAATGTTCTTATAACTGTAGGACAATCAATTTATTGTACTTTTTAGTCTCATTTAGTTGTTCTCTTTGATGAGACACCAACTTCAGATGTACTCTCAGTTTTGGTCTCATAGGCCACTATGGCCTCTTAGAGACGTTAATATATCATTTCATTTCATTTCTCTCTCTCTCTCTCTCTCTCTCTCTCTCTCTCTCTCTCACACACACACACACACACACACACACACACACACACGCGCACATAGGGAGGACCAAGAGCACATTTAGCAGGAGTCCTGATCATAGTCACATGGAACGGCGTTCCAGAGTGCAGGGAACGTGGGAACGCCAGATTGCTGGAAATGGGAACGTGGGAATGCCTGGGAACGCCAGCTACAGGCCCGTCACACAAACACATTTCGGGAACGTGTAGGACCTGTTATGGGAGTGCCTGGACCTTGTTCTAGGAACAGCTGATGTGAATAGCCCGTACTCGAAGCAGTTATTTCGCTGTTTTTTTTAAATTTTGGGCCACTTGGCCACGTCCCTCAATAAAGAGGGCTTACCCACTTGCGGCCCGCGGCCACTGGCCACAGGCCAGCCCCACGTTCTAAATGGCGCCATAGACACGCGCATCACGCTGGTCTCTCGCTGAGTCGCCAGCCACATATTCGAAACGGCGCCTCGGCCCTCACCACATATTTGAAACGACGCCATCTGGAGTCTGGCCAGCCACATATTTGAAATGGCTCCTCACGCCGGACTTTGGCTAGCCTGTCGAAGAAGCGAAAGAGAGCACCACAAAAAAATGAAGGGACAGCTTGCACCACAGAAAAATAAGCGAAGGAGATTTTTTAATAAAAAAAAGAAAAAAGAAAAAAAACAGCTTGCCACCTTGCATAACGCCTATACTAGAGAGAGATGACATAGATCAGAGCTCAGTTTCACAGAGAGGGTGCGGAGCGACTGGCTCGCTTCAAAGCACACCCAAGCATGTTCTTCAGGGAGCTGTGGACACCCCCTTCATTGATGTATACCATTTTATACCCCCAGTATGGTATAGGATGGAGCTAGCTAGGTTGCATATCATGATTGTATACTCCATGCATATAGCTTTGCATTCTCCTAGTAGTAGAGCTCCATCCCCTTCACCACTCATTGTACTTATTGCACACCCAGATTCAGCTTTTTAGTTCAGTACTTTTTCATTTTGTTGGGATGACAGAGGATACCCCATACAGGTACACCTATTTGTCTCATAGGCCGAGTTCGGTCTTTTGGAAGACGTTAATAAAATCTTTCTTTCTTTCTTTCTTTCTTTCTATTTAACCTTGCCTTGTGCAGTGCATAAGGCAAGTCTACACTTTGAAGCATTCTCTGAGTCTCAATGCTCATTCCTATAGCTGAGTTATAGAATGTCCATTTTTTCTATCTTGCAATCTCTCTCTCTCTCTCTCTCTCTCTCTCTCTCTCTCTCTCTCTACTAACTCACTTTAGTGTTTAGAGTTTAGAGTGGAGAAGGCTGGCGGGCAGGGGCTGAACAGTGCGTGGGTCTCTCCCTTTCTCTGGTGAAAAGCTACGCAGGCCTGTAGGAGGACAGGAGGCGGGCTGGACGGCACGAGGGTTGGACTGTTTCTCTCTCTTTTGGAAGGGGGCAGGCAGGTGGGCAGACGGCATGCAGCGCAGCCGAACAGGTTCTTCTCTCTCTCTCTCTCTCTCTCTCTCTCTCTCTCTCTCCACATTGAATTCTCTCTCACGCTCTTGTGAAGGGTGCGGTAGGAGACACACAGAGGCACACAGGCGACTGGCTGATCCTCTCCTTGGGCACACAGTGGGGCTGCAGCATACGTGGGTAGTTTTTCTTTGAAAAAGCTGGTCGGTTGGGCACACAGGACAGAAACGATCTTCTCTCTCTCTTTGGCGACAGGTCGGGACTGCACGTGGTAAGACTTTTTGGTGTGAGAAGGCTGGCGGGCTTGACCTGTGCACCTGCTCTATGTGCACCCACCTGCACTCCTCTCTGCTGTACTTTGTGCGCAGCTAGTTCTCAATTCTGCTCCCTTTTCCCACCCACCCTTGCTCAGGCCCCCAAGGCAGCAACTAGTAGGGAAAAACATGTCTCAACCCCTGGAGGGGGAACAGGATGGTGAGACAACCTTTCACACCCCCACGAAGGCACCAAATGCCTACCGCAGAAGACTGAGGGAAGGAATCATGTCCCCTGGCTCAGGAAGGATTACGAAGATGGCCCGACGAGATGAGGCCCGATTGGTCATACCTTGGCCAAACTCTATGGGGCTATCCTGGAGGCAGAATTGAGCACACACGCTGAGAGGGAGGGGCTTCGTGCCCCTGGTCAGGCAGGTTTTCGGCGAGCTTTCTCTACTATCGATCACATTTTCTACTAACTCACTTTACTGTTTAGAGTTTAGAGTGTAGAGTCTCTCTCTCTCTTGCAGCTATCTAGTATCTACACCATATCTAAGAGCGGCTAGCTCACTTACACTCACACCCGGAGATCATGCTCCGAGGTATTTTTGCCTCGCCATCCCCTATGTATCACATATTACACCCCCATTATGGTTCTGGTTGGAGCTAGACAGATCTGCATTGCATTCTTGTATACCCTGCGCATATAGGTTGCATACTGAGCCTCTAGCAGTGGTGCTCCATCCATCACACCCCCCACTAGCTCAGTACTTTTATAGTTTATTTCGTGTTCATTTTGTCCTTTTTTTTTCTAGACATCCAGAAGACATTGACAATTGTACATTGATTTGTCTCATAGGTCGAGTTCGGCCTCTAGTAGACGTGCAACCTCCCTCTACACAGTACCAGAGTAGCCACCACTACCGAACCCTCCAGAGCCTTGTCCACCCACTTCTACCTTCTTCACAGCAGAGATGGTGAGGAGGGCCATCAACAGATTGCATACAGGGAGGGCACAGGATCATGAGGGCATTGTAGCCGAGCATGTCATACATGCTAGAGATATGATTGCAGACTTGCTAGCTCTCATGTTTAATAGAGCCATGTGTGAGGGGTTTCCTGGGACTTGGAGTACTTCCACGATTGTGCCGGTAGTCAAGTTTGGAGATCCGAGCCTACCGACTAACTACCGCACCATTATGATTGGTCACTCGCTGGCCAAGCTATATGCCTCTATTCTTGAGCAGGAGTTGAGCAGATGTGCAGAGAGACAAGGGGTCCGAGCTCAGGGATAGGCGGGTTTCAGGAGGAGATTCTCTACTTTGGATCATATCTTTACCCTCAAGGCTATCATTGAGGAGGGCAAAGCACATGGGAGGAGAATCTAGTGTGGCTTTGTGGATTTTGCAAGGCCTTTGACACAGTCCCCAGAGCTAGACTGATGCGCAGGCTGCAAGACTTGGGGGTTCCATGTGAGCTCATTTGGGGTATTATGGCACTCTATGAGACAGTAGTTGGGCAGATGCGGACTTCAGAGGGTCTCTCCCAGCCAGGACACTCCACTATAGGGGTGAAACAGGGCTGCCCGCTCTCTCCGACTCTATTTGGACTATACATTGATGAGATCTCTGATTATATTGGGACACGAGGGGATAGAGGAGCCTAGTTGGCTGGCACTTGGATACCTCTGCTCTTATATGCTGATGATATTGTGCTTATAGAGCAGACTCACCAGAGGGTATGCAGAGGCACTTGGATACTCTACATGCTTATGCACAGGACAGTGGGCTCTCAGTTAACCCTGGTAAGACCAAGGTTATGGTGTTTAATACTACAACTCAGTGGGTCTGGAGAGCAGCGCCTATTTTCACATATGGGCAGGAGACAGTGGAGTATGTTGACTCATACACATATCTTGGAGTGGTGTTCACTGGGCCCACATTTTCCATGAGGGGGGCAGCAGAGGCCAGATTGACTAGAGGATATGCAGCACTAGGAGGTCTAGAGAGGATGTGCTCATAGGTACAGTTTCAGGAGCCACGCACTAAGCTGTGGCTTTTTGACACGCT
This sequence comes from Cibotium barometz, assembly GCF_041138505.1. Classification (NCBI taxonomy): domain Eukaryota; kingdom Viridiplantae; phylum Streptophyta; class Polypodiopsida; order Cyatheales; family Cibotiaceae; genus Cibotium; species Cibotium barometz. The sequence continues at coordinate 24,658,369 of NC_141062.1, read as the reverse complement.
GGTCACATCGGCTATGCTATATGGAGTACAGATCTGGGGGCCTAACCTAGATCGTCAGAGTCGATCAGGACGCACATACGATGGATGGAGATCGATGGAGAGACCACTCGTGTCCATGATCTCCAGGATGATTCAGGCTAAGGCCTCGGTACCCCATGAGATTATCAAAGCCGAGATGGGAGCACCACCGATCGTAGTCGAGGCTCTTGCTAGATCAATGTCCTTCATTCATAGCACCTGGGAGCTTCCCCGACACCGGTATGCACGACTTGCTTTAGAGTCCTCTCATCAGCTAGCCATGGAGGGAGACACTCCCAAGGGTACCAAAAGAGCTAAGAAGGTGAACTCTTGGTCATGGTGGGATGAAGTGGATGTCCTTGAACAGGGTGTTGGCGGGGGAGCTAGGAGCTGGAAATGGCGCTATTGCAACATTACCAAATTCATGGGAGCCAACCGAGTACGAGGACATCTTCTTCATGAAGCTGGTCAAGAAATACAGCCTTGTGGAGCCATCCCTGCCGAGAAAAAAAGGGAGCTTGAAGCCAAGCAAAATGCCATCCTTTTTCATGCTCCCCCTCCAAGGTCCATGGTTGTAAACCCTTCACTCTTTACAGCTCCTTCCAATCTCTCTCAACCCATGAACTTCTCTGCATCGATTGGCTCCTCTTCCGTGCATCAACCACCCCCAAAAGGCACCCAACGCACTCTTGCTACCTCTTGGGATCCACGCAAAAGAGTAGTGGATGGAGCTGTTGCGAGGTTTTTTTACCATGACCATATTGCATTCAATGTAGCAAGGTCTCCCTACTTCCAAGAAATGGTTCACGTCATTGCTGAGTTTGGGCCTACCTATACTCTCCCCTCCTCGGAGCGGCTCAAGACCGCCCTTCCGCTAAAGGAGAAAGAAACCATTGATCTTGCCATCCAAAATGTCAAAGAAGGTTGGCAAAAGAATGGTGTCTCTGTCATCAGTGATGGATGGAGCGATAGCCGTTCTTGTTCCATCCATGGCATTATGGCCTACTCTCAGATGCATTCTTTTTGTCTTCCCATGATGCTTCTTCAATAGACAGATTTTCAGATGTCATTGTGGAGGAGTGGGCAGAAGCAATCGATCACGTTGGTGCTGCGGATGTCACCCAAGTCATCAGCGATGGAGATAACTCAAATCGAGCAGTAGGTGAAAAGCTTTTAACAAGGTACCCGCACATCACATTCACTCCATGCATTGCACATGGATTGAATAATCTCTTGAAGGACATTGATGCCCTTCCTTGGGTTGCTCCGTGCATAGCACAGGGTAAAGAGATTGTTAGCTTCATTACGCGGCACCAACTCATTCTATCCGAGTTCAGGAGGAGGTCTCCAAACAAGGACGTGCTCAAATATTGTGAAACCCGCTTCGCCTACAATTTTCTCATGCTGGAGAGGTTGGCCGAGGTGCAAAATGTTCTCAAGCAGATGGTGGTGAGAGCGATGAGTGGAACAATTGGCCAACCTCTCGCACAACACAGGGAAGAGCATGCTACAGCCATATCATGGATGACAGCTAATGGGGTGAAGTGAAGCATGTTGTCGATATCACCCAGCCTGTCATCCACATGCTCCAAATTGTGGATAGTAGAAAGCCATGCATTGGTAAGGTGTACAAAGACATCGACAAGATGGTGGAGCGCATCAAGGAGTTGGAAGTAGATGAACACAAGCGAGAGCAACTCCGAAAACTATGTCAGGATAGGTGGGATCAATACCATTCAAATATGCATGCGGCCACATTTGTGCTAGATCCGAAGTTCCAGGGCAATGGGCAAGAGAAAGATAATGAAGTCTCTGAAGGTTGGGATCTTGTTCTTGCGAGACTGGTTCCAGATGCTGTGGTACGTAGAGCAATTAGAAGCCAGCTCTCCTTGTATAGGAGCAAAGCTGGAAAGTTCGGTTCTACAGATGTGCAAGCGGACATGACACATGTGGGAGGGCCTCTTTGGTGGGAGGATTATGGAGCAGCAATTTCGGATCTTCAACGTCTTGCCATCCGCATTCTTAGTCAGAATGCAAGTTCCTCTCCTATTGAGCAACTATGGAGTGTCTTCAGCCATGTTGCCTCAAAGAAGAGGAACCGCTTGTTAACAACTAGAACAAATGATTTGGTGTATGTGGCAGTCAACTTGCACCTTTTGGCTCAAGTTGCAAGTGGTAATCTTGACAATGAGAGCTTCATATCCATGAAGGGAGATATGGATTCAGATTTCGATGAGCTTCCAGCTTCACCAGCTCATGATGCAGCTACGAATGAGAGTTTGGATGATATTCTAAGCTCTATGTGACATTCTCCTTTTTCGAGTGCCTCAATAGCTCTTTGTATTCATTTCCTTAGTTATCCAAGCCCTCTGTTGTACCTTGTTTTCTTCATGAGAAATCTATGAACATGGCTAGCTCTTGCTACTTTTGAAAATTGTTCTCTTTGAAGTTTTTCCCATTTTGTAGTATGTATGCTGTAAATTTATGGCATTCTTTACTCTATTTGTCTATCTCGTAACTTGTTCGCAACATAATTAATGTCTCATTTCTATCTAAACTCTATCTCATGATGACGTCCCGTTCCCGTTCCTGTTCCGAGTACAAACGTCCCCGTTCCTTGTTTCAAAGTCAGGTCTCGTTCCCGTTCCCGTTCCACGTTCCATGTGACTATGGTCCTGATACCGATCCTCTTGTATGTAGATGATATTGTTCTTATTTCTGATTCACCAGAGGGGTTGGAGAGGCATTTGGATGCATTACGGGCCTTTTGCGAGGACCGGGACCTCATTGTGAACCTTGGAAAGACCAAGGTCATGATCTTTAACACCTCCCCACAGCGGATAGGTAGATTTGCAGTACAGTTTACATACAATGGAGAGCCTGTGGAGTATTTTACCTCATATGTATAGCTTGGGATCACTTTTGCTGGACCTCAGTTCTCGATGTGGAAGGCAGCTGAAGCTAGATTGATGAGGGGATATGCGGCCCTTGGCTAGCTAGAAAGGCACTGCTCACAGATACAGTTTCAGGAGTTGAGAATGAAGCTTTGGCTATTTGATACTCTAGTTACACCTGCACTACTGCATGGTGCCCCCCATCTGGGTCCCAGCTTATACCACAAGAGGAGACAAGGAGAGAGCCGGCCGAGACAGATACAGAGGAGGTATATGATGGGTGGAAGCCGATGGAGAGGCCCCTAATGGCGATGATCTCGCGCATGATTAGGAGTAAGCCATCAGTGCCACATGAGATTGTGCGGGCAGAGATGGGGGCTGCATGGATAGCGACAGAGGCTCTATTCCAGACAGTGACATACTGGCACGGGCTATGGGAGCTTCCACTAGATAGGTCCCCTGGCTAGTCCTGGAGTCCTTGAGATGACACTCGAGGGAGATACATAGTGCTGGTATGCACAGGTAGGCAGTTGGTTTGGCATGCACGGCATGCAGATGGAGGCACTTCCCCTGTTCCAGTACAACATAGAGGCCCCGTCATTTACTCTCAGCTGCACAGAGCAAAATAGGTTTATCAAGAAGGACATTGTCAGACTGCATACTTAGAGTGTGCGTTAGTATATGTCCACTCTCGGTCTAATGTAGTTTAAATAGCACCCGCAGGGGAGCAGGGGATGGCTGGTCTTTTGTCTCAATACAACATCATGCTGTGAGACGACCTTCCACCGAGTAGACTTGAGAACCATTGCATAGAGTTGGTTCCTAGTTCAGAACCTCCAAGCAAGTTCCCCTACTGCCTTTCTAAGGCATTGGAGAGCGAGCTGGAGCAGCAATTAGCCCAACTACCCCGGTCCGGATTTATTCGACTATCTTCCTCACCTTTTGCCACTCCCATTTTGTTTGTCCAAAAGAAGGATAAGTCCGCACACTTTTGTGTGGATTAAAGGGTGCTCAATAAGCTAATAGTGAAGAATAGATTCCCCATAGCCAGAATAGAGTACATCTTTGAACGACTCAATGGTGCCAAAATTTTCTCTAAGATTGATCTTAAGAGTTGCTACCATCAGATTCGAATCTTTGAGGCCGACATTCTAAAAACCGCCTTTAGGACCGAGCTACGAATTTGTGGTGATGCCTTTTGGTCTCGCCAACGCACCATCGACGTTCAAAAAAATGATGTCTTGGGTGTTTCGGGATCTCATTGGCAAATGCGTTTTCACTTCTTAGATGACATTCTTATCTTCTCAGGGACTGGAGAGTAGCATGAGCGAGATCCTGGGATACATCATCAGTTTATCAAGTATTAGCCTCTGCTGTGAAAAGGTACAGGCCATTCTTAGTTGGGATGTTCCCACTACAACCCAGGAAATCCACTCATTTGTGGGTCTTTGTCAGGCCTACATCACACACATGGACAAGTTTTTTGACCTTGCAGTACCTCTCACTGACTTGCTTAAGGGTGTGAAGACTCGTTGTGTCAAAAAGTGTCCATTACGGGCAAGGTTTGAGAGGCATTCTAGGCAATGAAGAAAGTTTCCTCTGAGTCACCAGTTTTGAAGTTGGCATCATGGGATGATCCTTTCGAGGTGATTACCGATGCTAGTAACCTTGCCATTGGAGTTGTTTTACAACAAGATGGTAGACCAGTGGCTTATTATAGTCGCAAATTGAATAACACCGAAAATAATTATTCGGTGTATGACAAAGAGCTCTTGGGGGTGATGACCGCTTATAAGCATTGGAAGCACTTCCTTTACGGGAGGGACTTCACAGTTAAGATAGATCACCAGGCACTTCAATGGTTGCAAACCATGCCCAGTGCCCAATGGAGTGACAGGCAGTCGAGGTGGAGTCAATTGTTCCAACAATTTGGGGGAATGATTGAATACGTCCTAGGCAAAAATAACCCCATTGCTGATGCTCTTAGTTGAAAGGGCACTATTCAGACATCGCAGGAGTCCACTGTGCTAGAAATTCAAGGCAAAGACTTGGACAGTATAAAGGCATAATATTCGGATTTGGAAGAGTTCGGGACCCAATATCAGTTGGCCCTCAATTCAAAACCAGACCACTATAGTATACAGGATGGTTCGTTGTTTTTCAAGAACCGTCTTTGTGTACTAAAAGACAAGCGCCAAGTTCTTCTCCATGATGCCCATGATTCTCTTATTGGAGGTATCAACAGTACCTTGGAGAAGTTAGAGAGACGGGATGTCTACCAACATGTCCAACCATGCTAGATATGTCAAAAAGTGAAAGTTCCTCATACCAAAGAGGCAGGGTTACTTCAGCCTTTGCCTAAGCCTTTGCCTATTCCTGAGGGATCCTTTCACGACATCAGTATGGACTTTGTAGGCCCTCTTCCTACCTCAGCTGGATCGCATTCAGACATCAGATAGTAGCCGATAGGTAGAGTCGGACATCGCAGGTGATATGTAGCACTGCCTTGTGGCAGTGATGACATAGCAGTAGTGATGTGGCATTGATGATGTGGTAGTCGGGTACAGGTGACTAATAGTGTCACGATTTGTGACTAATCTCTCTAATTACAACCTAATCTTGATTATTAGTGAATAGACACTGTTCAAGGGTTCTGTCCCGTCGCAAAGGTTATTATGAAGGGCATGTCCTATCCAAAGGATATGACCCTTCGCTCTAAAGTTACAACTCTTCGTCTAATGACATAACTCTTTGATCACGAGCCACACCCTTGCATTTGGGATGTGACTCTCTCCGCGCCCTATTTAAGAAGGCCTTGTGTCTCAATGCAACAACACTCAGCTTTCTGCTCTACTTGTATTTACTTTTAGTATTAAGTCTTTAATCATGTCTTACAACTTAGGCTAAGATGTCCTCACAGTGGTATCAGAGCAAACAAGCTCCTACCTGTAGTATGGTTTCCTCTCCTTAGTAGCTAGGTTTGTTAGTTTATTTATTTTTGATCTTTCAAATGTTTTGTTTTTGTCTTTGTCCTTCTTCACTATTATTTCTTTCTCAAATCTCTCAATTCGTAAGTTCAGATTTTTCTGACCTTATGAAGGTATATATATATATATATATATACCTATAGTATGCACACAACAAAACCCTAACCCTAAAATGAGAAAACCCTAACTCTAAAAATAAGCCAACCCTAACCCTAGAATTAGGTATAGTAGGGTTTGTATGGAAGAGTAAGAGAGAGTACTCTGGTCAATTTTGCCCCCTTTGTCCAATTTTGCTTGATTTGTGATTTTCTCCCAAATATGTAGAAAGTCCACTTCACAAAAAAAAAGGAAAAACTATGGAAGGCTCTCCTAATACCCAGGAACATTTAACTTGTCTACAATGTTGATAGGTCCTCTCTCCACCTATTCCACGCCTCGTATGTTGTAGTACAGGGTGCATTGTCACATATATGAAGAGCCACCACCCTTCATTGATAAAGTCACAACTTTTGGCCACATAAAAAAAAAGCCAATGTTTATTACTTTAAGGCCTTTCTCCATTGAATGTCTGCATCGCGGGGTGTGCACAATGTTTAAAGACGAAGCGCATTGGATGAACAGTCTTGTCAGTTCCGTGGTTACCTCACTTATTGCTTGCTTTTGCATGCTTGCTCTTTTGAGTGAGCCTCTAGGTCCTATAGGCAAAGAGCTTCTTTGCCAGTATGCTTAGTTCCCTTCACCTGCATGTGTGTTTGAAATTCAGAGAATCCCAAATCTTTGACATATGAGTAATAATGAGGTTTAGACTTAGGTTCGATGATTTTCTTTTTAGGTTTAAGATTAACCTTCACTTGAGTTTGTTCCTTACGAGGAGGCGGCATTTTTCACCTTGAATAGCTCTCTGGTTTTTCTGCAGAATTGTAACCTATTTTGGAGTAGGTGATTGGGGTATCAAACCAAGGGGGAAATGCAATGTGATGACATTTAGGAACACTCCAATGTGTTGTCAGAATACGCAACGGAGATGATGACAAAATCTGGAAACACTGGAGCAAGAACAGTGCAGAAAAACAGCACAAGAGAAGGAGAGAGATAGAGGCGTGTAACTCTGCTCTATATACACAAAGAAGATCCCGAATACATGATACAAATGTGGCAAGGGCTGTGGGGCCATTATATATGGCCCCCATATAGTAGTCGGCCAGCTAAATGATAGTCGACAGGGGCATGTCCACCACGACTAGCATAAACAGCAGTCGGCCAGTAGTGAACAGTCGGCCTGCATGGAGAAAGGTGTCCACGACTTGTAGCACCCAGTCGGCCAGCACCAATAGGCTCACAGCTATAGTCGGCCATCTACCAAGACCTCTTGCCACCACAGAAATGCCACCCAAGCCACAGGAAAATGGGAAAAAATGGGGGGAAAATACGGGGAGTGAGGAAAAATGAGAACAACACCTACAAGGGCGGGCACACCCACAAGAGAGGCCCTGGTGTCTTAGTAAAGACGAGATGACTTCCAACACCCCCTCTCAGCTCTTGGCTGTGAAGCCATCCACAGGGAGCTGAGGTGCCGCCTGAGCAAAGCCTGAGATAGCGACTTCGTGAAGAGGTCCACCGTACTGTCCTCCGTCGAACAGAACGCTAGCAAGATGTCATCAAGTGAAGCCTTCCCTTTGCCCTTGTTACGGCCTTTCGACCGTTGGCCAGTTAAGGCCTCCGATCCTCCGCCTGTGGAGGGTTCGAGAATCTTTCCTCCAAGACCATGGGCACAAGCTCCTCCCACGTGATGGTGCTAAGCCTGCCCCACTGGTAATCAAAGACGAGTAAAATGCTGAGTACTAAGAGGGCAAATGCGACAGCAATGTTATCGCCATGTCCTCCGATGATATCTCCTTCCCAGCTTGAAGAACTTCCTGCTGAAGAGCCTGCAACTTGTTAATATGTTCCCCCATCGTTGACAATTTTTCAGGGTTCATAACCCGCATCTGTACTTCCAAGGAAATCCTCTTCATGGGCGATACCCTGTTATAAAGAGAAGCCAAATGCTGCCATATACCTCTTGCCAGTGTCATATGCTTTACATGATTGATTACCTGCGGTGTGCAGTTGAGGAAGATAAATGAATGGACCCTGGCGTTGACACGATCCCACAACTGTGCCAGTGCCTCCCGGTCCTTACGAATCAACCGTAACTCCCCTTCCTCTTCCTCCGGCCGTGGAACCCCAACAACGATGAAATCAGCAAGGTCGTAAGACTCCAAAACAGATTCCATCATAACCTTCCATATGCCGTAGTTGTTTCCGTCCAACTGACGGTCCACCGGGAATGTGGGGAGTGTAGGGATCTTCACATACCTCTCAGCCATCTCAAGCAGATCTACCATTGCGGGGATGTAACTGAAAAAGGGTGGGTGGGTGGGAACAAAGAAGAACTTAACTTGCAAGTGGCTGTCCAGCAAATCAGCCCACCTTCCTCTTGCTTCTCCTCTTCCCGAACAGTCCAAAACAGTCCACCAATAAGCAACGCAACAATCCCCCTCTTGCTCACACAAATCCCAAGAACTATCAAGAGCCTAGGGCTCTGATACCATTTCAGAATACGCAACGGAGATGATGACAAAATCTGGAAACACTGGAGCAACAATAGTGCAGAAAAACAGCACAAAAGAAGGAGAGAGATAGAGGCGTGTAACTTTGCTCTATATACACAAAGAAGATCCCGAATACACGATACAAATGTGGCAAGGGCTGTGGGGCCATTATATATGGCCCCCATACAGCAGTCGGCCAGCTAAATGACAGCTGACAGGGGCATGTCCACCACGACTAACATAAACAGCAGTCGGCCAGTAGTGTACAGTCGGCCTGCATGAAGAAACGTGTCCACGACCTGTAGCACCCAGTCGGCCAGCACCAAAAGGCTCATAGCTACAGTCGGCCATCTACCAAGACCTCCTGCCACCACAGAAATGCCACCCAAGCCAGAGGAAAATGGGAAAAAATGGGGGAAAAATACGGGGAGTGAGGAAAAATGAGAACAACACCTACAAGGGCGGGCACACCCACAAGAGAGGCCGTGGTGTCTCAGTAAAGACAGGTCAGTAAAGACAGGAGACGACTTCTAACATGTGTGAATTGAACCCTCAATGGTCCAAAAACATCAGCATGATTAACACTAATCACACAATTAACAAATGTAACTTTCTGTTAACAGAGCAAGATTTGATTTGACTGTTGCAGCTTCAAGTCTCAGTTTTAAGCCTTCAAAATTGATGAGCATATCCCTCATAACCTTAATTAGATGCCCCTAGCTTCAATTGCAACAAAAAACTTTGCTTAAGCTCAATTTACCCTCCGTCTTAGATTTTGCCATCGCCTGCTGTTGTGGTGATTTGAGCTTCAATTTGTTGTTTGTTGTAGGGCTTATTGAGGATAAGAGTGACCGACACAACACTTAGCGATGCTCTGCATAACTCTCATTTGTAGTAGAAAGCACTCAAATCCAAGGATTGAACTGATTTGTGCAAGGTGGTAGAAGAGGGAAAAACAGAGTATCTAATACTAATCTAAGGCTTAGAATCCTAATGGAGATTGTGAAGGCTATGATACCAATTGGGAGAATGGATGAGAGAGCTAATCATGATGCTAAAGGAGTGATTAGGGTGGATCAAAACATAATGTGGGCATCATTAGATGAAGTGATTAGTGCTAATGGTGATGATTAGAAGATAATGACACTCTTAATGCACACGAGTTTTCTAGATAGCAAGCTTCAACACTTTATTCATGACTTGGTGCCTCTTATATAGACAAAAGTTGTATTATGCCATCTGGCGGAGTTTGTTTTAACTAATGCAGGGATCTATCTTTGAAAAAAAGAAAGATCATATAACCCATTATTTCATGCTTAAATTTCTTATAATTTAAATTTAGGTGTTATAAGGTTTTTGAAGGCATAGTGATAGTTTTTCAATTGTATTACGCCATTTGGTTGACTTTCTTTTAACTAACGGATCTATCTTTGAAAAAAAAGATTGTATAACCCATTATTTCATGCTAAAATTTTATATATTTTAAAATTAGATGTTAAAAGGTTTTTTTAAGACAGTTTTTCAATTGAAGGTTTTTATTTTTATTTTATCGTTAATTTTTTGGAAGGCGGAATACACTTATGTGAAATTTTTCCTTCATAAAAAACTACTTATTATGTGATTGTTTTTTTTTGGGCCAAGGGTAGGTGGGAGCGAATACGAAATACCGCGTTGCAGCATCTTCTTCTACATGCACATTAGAGGATTGGGATCAAGAAAGGTTTCAATTCAGTATTAACTCTTCTGGGTTCTTTGCCCAAAGAAAAAGTCTTCAATTTCATAAGCATTTGTCTAGGGAGCTCAAAAATGTTGGTCGTTTTCGTGCTCGACACGAGCGCTTCCATGAATCAACGCTGCAACAATGGGCTCACTCTTTTGGACAGTGCAAAAAGCGCCATTGAGCAGTTTCACAAGGTGCTTTCATTTCTAACAAGCCGTTGATGCATGCATGTCTTTGTTTATTCGTGCTTGAGAGAGAGAGAAAGTAAGGAAGGAAGGAAGAAAGATATATTAAGCGTCTACTAAAGACCCAATGGGCCTATGAGACCAAAGTGATACAAAAATGTCCATGGCATATCTCATCAAGAAAAGGAAAATAAAATAAAACAAATCAAAACTCTCTCACTTGATTGGTACAAAATTGTCCATGGAAATCTCATCATGGAATGCTAGGAGCATGAAACATGAAACATGAAACATGGGAGGATCATCAACTCCTATAGATGGTATGCCACTCTCCAAAATATCAAGCTTGGGGCTAATGAGTATGGCCGAGAGATCTTCCCCAGCTGCGTCACATGGCAAGGTAGCAAGATGAGCATGTTGTGGATTTGGAGCTGATGAGGGGATTGTGGCCGACGTCTGGGGGGGCCGGGGGCGTCCGGCACGCTGGAATGCGGAGGTCCCATCCAACGTAACTCCCAGCAGCCCGAAGTGGGTCCACGGGATCTAGTGTATGGGTGTCCTCCTCTTAGAAGCTGGTGATGGTTGGCTGTCGAGGAAGAGGTTGGGGTGGCTAGGGTCGAATCTCTCTCAAGAAAGTGTCCCCGTGTCTGCAAAGCTCGAGTAGGAAGAGCCCTAGGCAACACTGGTCCGAGAAGTTAATGATTCTGGAAAGTGGGCCAAATCCCTCATGGAACAAACAATAAAACCTCCCGCAGATCAAATAGTATACTGGGCGCAACGAAATATGTAATGCCCCAACTAAGTAACAAAATCATTATGGTACCGGATTTTCGCTCGCTGAAGCCTTCGCCCTCACCCTGCTCGAGCTGCCGCTTGCTCGCACCCCCCCTCATCGCCCTCGTGACCTAGCCCCCCCTTCCTCTGCGTCCCGCCTCCCCTGCCCCCGCCCTCTCCCCCTTGCGCGCTTTCCCCGCCCCCCCTTTCGTTCCCCGCTGCCCTTTCGCTCCCCGCTCCCCCCCCCCTGCGCGCTTTCCTCGCCCCCCCTTTCGTTCCCCGCTGCCCCCCCCCCCCCCCCCCTTCGTTCCACCGCCCTCCCCCTTTCTTTTTTTCTTTTCCTTTTTTTTTCTTTCCTTAAAAAATAAAATAAAATAAAATAAAATTTTCGCCTCCCCTCTCCTTCTCCCCTCTGTTTTCTCCGCCCATCCCTCTCCTCCCCTCCTTGCTCCGTTTTCTCGTGCAGCTTGGCTCTTGCAGGACCCCCATTTATCGCTTCTCCCTCGACTCAGCTTCAGATTCTGATGGAGGCTCCTCCCGCCCCACCTCAGAGGGACTCTTCCGCAGCCCCCTCGCCCGCCCTTGAGGATACCCCCATCAGGCTTTCTCTTTCGCCAGAAGAGGAAGCGAGCCTCGCCGCAGAGGTGGAACGCCTCCAGGCACATTCCACTATCTGCTGTATAGTTGGCACCCGCCCCAGCAGAGGGGAGATCCGGGATCTACTCCAGGCCCGCCTTCTTGCAGATGTGGGAAAGATCCTGGACGTTCAGTTACTGGGCCGCGGACACTACCAGATTGAGTTCGAGACAGCCCAGAGCGTGGCCCAGGTCCTAGTCGTGAGTCCCCTTGACATCAGGGGCACTCGGGCCTTTTTCAGACCTTGGTAGCATGGTTTCGACCCAGTAGCGGCCGAGCAGGGAGAGCGCCTATTCCATGTTACAGTCTGCTTCCCTGGACTTCGCCGCGTACCTTTCGCTCCTTTCTAGGATCTCCCCCAACACACCAATGTGTGGCCTCGGGCAATGCATCTGTAACAAGGGTCCAGAACTCTGCTCTGGCACTAGCATGGTTGGGCGCATAGACATTGAGCACACCAAAGTGCTCATCGTGCATCCTCAGAATAACTTCTGGCTTCATCACGTGCCATGACGACCAAGATTCCAGGACAAATACACTGTATGCAAGTGTATCAAGAGTCTGCTTGTCCAACACTCTCTTAAAGAGAGTATGCATAACACTCTAAATCTAAAGAACTACATATAGATGAATACAAGCAAAGGATTGGACTGGAAACAATATTGTAACAACTGTATGACCTGTAACTCTTCAGAAGTGGCTTATTCCCATGGTGCAAGAAGATGGAAACTAGTCGTAGAAGATGCTTGAGTGTCTTCAAGAGCTGGAAAATGTGCTGAAATCACTGGTACATCAACGAACAGGACGAGAAGAGTCCGTATAGTAGAAACCCTAACCCTACTTGCTGAAAACAGACCAAAAGAGGGTAAAATTGACGTTTATGAGCCAATACAAGCCATTTGTGAGCAAAAGCAGGCTGTACAAGGTCCCGGACAGCAAGCAAAGTGGTTGTACAACTGTTTGGATGCCGATTTGGGAGTCTGTATAGTGTCAAACGATTCCGTATAGTCTGGACAGACAGTCTGCACAGTGGTTGTACAACACACGAGGACTGAGTTCATGCGATAAAATCTGCTCTGAAGCCTAGAAACTGTGTAGAAGCTTGGCAAAAACTTGCTTGGAGTGGAGTGACTTGTAGGAACAAGATGTGCAAATACAGAAGGTAGAGAAGCATAGGAGCAGGAGGGACGTAACTCCATGATATGTTCTTTTAAAAGCAGCAACCTAGTTACATCAAAAGTTAGGGCTTATCCTTATTAGCCCGAGATTAAATCACGCGATGCAATCTAATCCAATAGTCATAATAAAATACTGTAACTATAGTCCCTAAGTGACATCTTTTGCTAGGAGAATGTCACCAAACTTATTAACTAGGATCTAATACAAATTTCCAGTAACACATCTGTCTCATAGATGATATCTCAAGCCTTTGAAGGGCCTTGGTACTGATCTTTGAAGGTGACACGGTGCTCCTGATTATAGGTGATAGCATTGTGATTGAATAGTCAAGGCATATACTAAATATACCCACTTGATCAGGGGGAGTCAATTTAAGGTCTCCATAGACCACGCGCAAGATCATCTGACCTAGAACTGAAACCCTAACGAGGTTTCAAAGACCCGACGTCGTACACATTGCATGTTGGCGATGGATTGTGGATAGCGACTCACCACACATTCGTAGGTTCGATGCCTCGAATCACCCCCGGGCCTGAGGCCTGATTACCGTGAGCTTGCTTGGTACCGATTGTCCCAATCTAGCGTTCCACACCACTAGGCCGAACCACCCACCTTGTAGCTCCATGGCCATGAGGTCTTGCACGCTTTTGGTAGCCCTCCATACTACCGCATGGATACCTCAATAACTCATAAGTGGTGTTCCCAAGGTCACTTATATAGCAATAACTTGGCTATTATCCCTTGCTTTATTTATAAGCTTTTAGCCATTATTAGCCCTAAGCTATTAAGTAGAAGCTCTTAGCCAATTTAGACCTCTTCTTGTTAGCGCCCTTAGCTCACGTATGAACCCTCCAGGTCCCCACACTCCAACTAAGTCCTAACCTAACCTGGTTTAGTCCACGCCCCTAGACCTAACCCTAACCCTAGGCCTGTCAGGATGTAACATACTTCCCTCCTCTTGTTCAATTCACGTCCTCGCGATTGCATAAGGAGACAAGCCTATGTAAGCAAATCCTTGGATCCGGACATCCTTTCATATCATCTACTTAAGTCTACTGCCTCTTACCTAGGCTAGTGTAAGACTCCTCTTGTACACCGTGCTACAAAGACACACAATAACTTACTGTCAATCGATCTCTTATCCAAGAGTTGAATTTCAATAGGACTTCCAGTCTTAATTGCAACAAGCTCTATCATAACAACCCTAGCACATACCCACAACACAACTCACTTGTCATACCAAATGGCGTCCTACATTAGTTATCCGCAAAACACTAGTCCACTTAACGGACAAATAAGTCCTAGTGTTATATACTTCCAGTACAATATTCAGCCACAAGATCTCCCTTGTCCAGTCCTCATCTAAGATGGAATGGAGATTGTGTTCACATATAACCGGTAGATACTCGAGTCTACTTTAGGGCAAGTGTAAGACTCATCAACTTCTGCGTATGTCCGATGTCCTCAAACAGTTGGCTTCCAGCTACTTTTCACCCCACCAAATTGGAATGAACTTAAGGTTACCAAAAGTCCATGCAATTGCATTAATAGAGATCCTGAAGGACAATGGTTATAACATATTCCACCTATAACATGTCGATGGGTTACACCCCATTGAACAGGTGGAAAATCCACGTAACTTCAAAGTCATGGAATCAAAATATTCCCGTGGAATTACGTCCACCTTGGTGGAACTACATTGACTGTGATACCAATGTAAGGTCTCCATAGACCATGCCAAGGTTCATTTAACCTAGAACCAAAACCCTAACGAGGTTTCATAGACCAACGTCGTATGCATCGTATGACCGCGATGCATTGTGGCTAGGGACTCACCACCCAACTGTAGGTTCAGTGCCTCGAGAGTCGAACCACCCCCAAGCTTGAGGTCTGATTTGGTTCGGCTTGCTCTGTGGGGAGGTGTTTCCTTGCTGAGATTTAATGGGCGGGATTCAGGTCGCAGGACTGTCTACTGTCATGCTGTTTATAGGTCAGGGCCAAGTGTACTGCTAAGTCCAGGGTATTTGGGAAATGGGCCTCTACGTCAGCTTGGCCATCCTTCAAGTCATGCACAAACTTGTGGACCTTCTTGTCCTCATCCTTAAAGGAGGTACAATTGTGACATTCTAGTTATGGCACTGTTGGAAGGCGTCCCACTGGTCGCGTACATGCGTATACTGCCGCAAGAGTAGTTTCCATGCAAGAAACACAATTCATACTTGTAAATTAAAAAAGATGAAGCATGTATTCAGCCTGACAGCCTGGACCACATGAAGAGTTTTTTCTGAAAGTGTCCATGAACACACATCTCCCAACTTACAAAGCATTGTTTTCTCTTGGAAAGAAATGCAAGCCTGCATATGCAAGAGCAAGCGTGTATCTGCACGACGCAAGTCTGTATCTTGTTTTCTCTCTATAAGAAACAAGCCTGTCCTTAAAAAGAAAAGTGAGGAGTTATGTCACCTCTTCGTGATGTAAAAGGGGAGAAAGGAAGTTGGAGGAAACGGGGATGACAAGAAATTCAGGGCTGAAAGGAGGCATGTGCAGTAAAGATGGTGAACTGGAGTAAGCTGCTGAAACATGTGAAGAGCGGCAGGGGCTGAACCTGTAAAGGTGAGTTGGGTGGGTTCGCAAGGTGGCAGCAGCTGGCTGCAGTGATCCTAAACTGATTACGTTTTTTTTGAGGGGGAGGGGAGGGGGAGGGGGGGGGTGGGGATGCATGCGGGCGGGCTATGTAGGTGCATGCTAGATGGAGTGTGGGGATGAGTACTACCTGTAGGAGCAGGCCGTCCATGGTCAGCAAGCTGGGGAAGGGGCACACTCTTTAGCTTCTTCTGATGTTTCATAAAATAGTAGAATTAGTTTAGATGATCATCATCTATGACACTTCTCAATGTTTGTGACAATGCTTGCTCTGCTAAGTTCTTACATGTTTTCTGCAGGTGCGGTTGCGTGATGCATCAGTTCGAACAGACAAGTAAGGATTCCACCTATCTCTCTAATTTTCTCACTTTATGTTGTGCCCAAATGGATAATTTATCTTCTCAAGTTTAAATTGGTGATATTTTTACATACCCCCCCTGGTTGTGTTTTGTGTTACAATTGATTTTCAGGGTATATTCGGGTATACTAAGGGGCCATTGGTAAAGTTTCCGTAGGTTTTTCTTGTATCCATAAAATCTGCCTTGAAAATTACAGATTAATATAACCATGGGGATTGTAGCCACCATAAGTGCCTGTGGTCACACAAGTACAGGTCTCTGGAATTCCACTTGGTCCAATGTTGGTCACATCAAAGGGCATCGGCTTAGTCCAAGGACAGAATTCCACTAGTGGTGTGGGCGGGCATCCACTTGAAGCGTGTCATTGGGTATCCACTTGGGTGGCCAAGTGGTCTTTTAGGACTTCCACATCACCAGTGCGGTCACTCTTTACAGCACTCTTAACTGGTGCAACTACCGCAGCATCAATATTTGGCGGTGTGGGAGATAATCACCCGGAAAATCAAGATCTTGATAGACAAATAGCCTAGATTTGGGACTTCTGGGTTGTTCAAGCATTTTTGTATTGGTTCACTGTGCAATAGTCTCCTCACTGTGACCACCGTGCTATGCCGGTGCATTGTGCAATGAGCGGTCTTGTAAGTGTTCATTATTCACAAGGGTATACTTCAGGTGTCATGTGTGCTTCATTGTGTCTTGATTCAAGTGCTGCTAATAAGTGGTGTTCTGTGTTGATCTGGTTGTATTCTTTGGGTTTGCCGTGTGTGTGGCTACTAGTAGAGAAAGGCGGGGTACCGTGCGTCTCCCTAGCCCGTGTGTGTCTCCTGAGGGTGGAGCACCCTAGAGCAGAATCCCTTCTCTTGTGACACAAACAATGTTTCCACTTAGTGCACTGGGCAACCAAGTCTGCTACAGATATACTAAAATTTGACATGCTTGTGGGACTCTCCTGAGTACATCTATTAGTTGTCAAGTCAGTCTGAATTGGGATGTTTGGGAGACCTTCAAGCACTGTTGGTTCAAGGTAATCCCTGCTTGCCTGTCACACATTCCTGTGGTTGTCCCACCACAAGTCCTCATCAAACCAAGAGTCCGCTCACCTTCCACTGCTATAGTAGGAGGCATGTCAATTTCGTTCCTCCCCCCCTCCACCCCCCCTCCACCCCTACCCATGGCTTCCAACAATCTAGGTAAATCGAGGGCCGGCCCAACACCAAGGATCTGAGCCCCTATCGTTTGCGTTGGGTTGTGTCAATGTCAAACTCCCCACCTTTAAGGGTTGTGCTACGGAGGATGCCAATGACCAGGTGAGACGCTTCTTTGCTTTGTAAAGGAGCGGGGGCCTGGACAGAGGATGCCTACTTGGTGCTCTTCCTCGAAGGTTATGCAGATGAGTGGTTCAACCAATATACCATGGACCACTTTTCCAACTGGGCTACTTTTAAGAGATACCTTCCTTCCCACCTTCCAATCACGCATTTATGTTGATCATATCCTTTAAGAGCTAAGCACTTTACAGCTACAGGCTTGGGAAACCGTAGGTGGGCTTAGAAATCACAGAAAAGCAATTGCTTGAGCTTCCTCTGCGTGCCTTTGCGCGAGTCTCTCCTTGCCCTTGCCTGCTGCCCAGCACATCCCCCGCCCCCGCCCCCACCCCTGCTCCTGCCCCTGCCCACATCCCTTCCTCCACCTCGGCTTCTGCTGCTTCTGCCTTGTGCTGCCCCGTCCGCGCCTTTGCCTGCTACCCCTCCTTTGGTCCTGCTGCTCCGCCTTGGCCTCCCTGACGCATCCGTTGCCCCTTGCGTTTATGTGCTGCCGCCCCTGCCTTCTCTTCCGCTTCTGCCCCGCGGCCGCCTTCCCTGCCTCCTGTACCGCCTCGCTCCCCCTTCTCTGCCTCCCTGCTTCCTTGTTCTCCTTGCCTTCCCCTTTTTAGCCCTGCCCTCTTACGCCCCCATTGTCACGTTGTTTGCCAGCCTGTCCCCCTTGTTCCTTCTCCCCCCTCTTCGCCCGTCCCTGACAAGTCCCGCAGTCCCGCTCTTCAGCAGTTGGGTGACCGCCCCTGCTCTCATACCCGTAGAGGACTCTGATGGCAGCCTCTCCATCTACCCCGTCCGAGGCTGCCCCTAGCTGCACATTTTCTGATGGAGACGTCAAGCTTCTAGGGCCTCTCAGTTCAGTTGTTGGAAATGACACTTGTCTGCAAACTGGTCGGTAGTCGACTAGTGCGTGGGCAACTCTGAGATCTTCTATAGGCAGCCCTCATGTGACACACCTACGAGTACGCAGGGCACATGTGGACATCAGATAGCAACTGACAGGTAGAGTCAAATAGCGCATTGCCACGTGGCAATGATGACATGGCGATGATGATGTGGCAGTCGGGTACAAGTGGCCGACAACAGTAATACTGGACTGACTAGGAGCATTGGTGCATATATATACGTGGGTAGCCAAATCGTCATATATTCATCTGCTTTCCTCTATGTTGGACTTCACAGAGCGTTTCTGTGTAGGCGAAGTGCTAGCCAGGAGTGTACAACAGGTCATAGGGTTGTGATTTGACGTCCTCATTCGCAGCCACATCTTGTACTTGAATTTTAGCTGTATTACTTCTTCAGGTCATAGGGTTGTGATTTGACGTCTTCATTCTCAGCCACATCTTGTCCTTGAATTTTAGCTGTATTACTTCTTTCTTGTACATAATTCAGAACAATAGTTTAGGACTCGTGTGTGTGCTGCATGTGTGATTCCGCTGTTGCTATTGTCAACAATGTTCAACCACCAAAAGTGGTGAAGCCCTCTAAAGTGCAACCTATCAATGGTCAGGACAAGGGCAAAGCCAATGTGAATAATGCACCATCAGTGTCCAAGGATAAAGATAAGGAAGCTCAGGAATTGAATGCCTGGCAAACACCTAAAAAAGGCATTAAACCTCGACTAGTAGTCCAAAGGAATTGGACTGAAAATGTTTGTAAAAATGGGCCAGATACTTCTGCCTCTTTCTCGGATGTGGTTAGAGGAGTTGCTGGTGTAGGCAAAATGTGGACAGCTGTATTGCATGGGCAATCAATTCACATGTATGATGGTATTGATGCTAATGCTCCTGCCAATCGGTTTTCTCTAAACGAGATGCAAAATGATGACCCTATAGAATCATCTTGCCCCCGTGAAGAGGGATTGGTAGATGTTTAGATGGTCACCTGATTTTCACGCTTGTTTTTATCAACATCTCTGCTGTAAATATGTATATACCAATCAAGTGTGTTTCCTATAATGTGCGTGGCCTCTCTGATGCCAATATATGGAAGCTTCTTTGGGATTATGTGAATAAAACCAAACTGCGTATCTTTTGTCTTCAAGAGCACAACCAGAATGCTTTTGCTGGTAGACAAGGTTTCTTTGAAGGCTGCCATATATTCTATGTTGGACAAGGTTCGTTTTCGGATGTTGTTATGCTACTGAGCCATGAGCTTCAGCCAATTATGGCCTTCAATGATCCTGTTGGTAGATGGTTAGTCATACAATGTATGCTAGATGTGAGATTTACAAATTTGCATCCTTATATGCCTCGCAAAACTCTATGGAACGGACAATCATGTGGAGGTCATTGGCCACTTATCCGTGGATTGCAAATGCCTTTTTGTGTGGGGACTTGAATAATTCTATGGCCTTTGGTGATAGCACTTCTCACCATATACACATGACTGCTATTGAAAGACGGGATTGGGCAAATGCAATGGCCTTCATGAATGCCAATGACTTGTGGAAGTACCTAATGCCTCGGGCTCCTGGCTTTACATATAAGCATAATGCATTGGATTACTCGGCTAGACTAGACCGATGGTATATGCTTAATGCCACTCAATTTGATGCTTTCACTTGTAACATGTCCATTGATTTCTCTCTCTGTCTATCAGATCACCATCCATTGTGTATGAATATGTATTTTGGAATGAATGTTAATGCTCGGGCATTGCCATGCAAAAGACTCTTGCTGGTGAATAATGCTTATCTTTCGCATGATAATTTCAGTTGTATGGTTGTTGCGGCGATTGAGTCTTTACAAATGCATGCTATGGTAGACACTGATATGGCATGGCGACATTTTGTCACCTGCATGCAGTATATCATGAGAGATTATGGACGTCATTTTATGAGGGGTATTGAGTATGCTAAATATACAAACCAAGATGTGCTTATCATGCAAATTGATATTGAAAAGGCTTTTGATATAATCCATTGGGATTTTGAAGCCTTGGTAATGGAAAGGATGGGGTTTGACAATAAAATGAAGAATGTCATCTACTGGCTTTATGAGGATGGCCAAGCATAGTGCATCATTGAGAATGGTCTATCTATGCCCTGGAAGATAGGTCGTTGTGTTAGACAGGGCTGTCTACTTAGTGCTCTTCTTTATGCTATTGCAATGCACCCAATGCTATTATACATAGATAAGCTGGTAGAGAATGGCTACATAAGCATTTGCAATGTTATCCATGATTTGTCAGCATCGGACAATCATTTTGGCTACCAATTTGTAGATCACAGGCATGAGTGTGATCGGGCGCCAGTCTGATAAGCGGTCACATAATTGCTTCTTAGGCGGTAGACGTAGCAAGCCTTCCTTCCAACATGAAGGGAGACGGCTAGTAACCCAAGACCGACATGAAGGGAGACGGCTAGTAACCCAAGACCGATTCATCATAAACATAGTTGTTAGGTACGATACCGTCTGGTTCGGACGATATGATACCGTGCGGGAAAATACGGTATGATATAAATTTTTTTCTTATCGTACAGTATTGTACGGTCTTTAAAAAAAATACTTACATACTTTATACTTAGTATTTTCAATTTCAAAGAGAAGACAAGTTGTCACACGACTCAAACCAAAATTCCATTAAAACCAAGTTGAAAACATACATGGATGTTAGGCTAAAGCCTAAGTCATACAATGCGAGGCGCTCTAGGTGCATGTAACCGTAGTAGTAACTTAAGTACAAAAAGTGGTGCACAAAAAAGGGAGGCTAGAGGGTTGGGGCTAGAATCTAGATGGAGAAGTGATCACTATCAAAATCAAAGCTCTCGCTAGGATCATCTCCATCAGAAGAGTGCCTATCGGAGCGCTTGCAAAAGTCACCCTCATTAAGGATGTTACCCTCATCGGGGCTCTCTAAGCTCCTGTGAAAAGGCAATCGGAGTGTCCTAATTTGCAAGAGCGGAGGACGAACTACCGGAACCTCATCGTGTGTTTAAAAAAATTACTTATAAACTTAGGTATTTCCAATTTCGAGATATGGAGTATTTTAAAAAGGAGGGAAGCATCATAGTACAAAGGAAAGCTCAAACAGCCATAGACAAGCAAAAACAAGATCATTACTCCCAAAAAAATATTATTTTTTTGGAGAAAAAATTCAGGGAAAAAATTTCTCAGAAAAATCCGTACGAGTCCGTATGGTATTCCGTATGATATGTTGTCGTACGTCATATGGAGACAACTATGATCATAAATAACAGTTGATTCTTTAAGAGATCCCAATAAGCTACAAAGAATTCCACATTGAGACCATCCAACTTGGGGATTTCCATTTACCAAGAGAACGCAGTGCAAAATCCAATTCCTCCATGGTAAAAGAAGACTCCATTTGTTGCGCTTGGCAAGCAATCATAATTGGATTAACAAGATCAAGCATGGCATTCCGAGCATCCATGACTTCCTGATTTGGTGAATCGGGTGTAGCAAAGAGGCTCTGAAAGTGACTATGGACTTCCTTTTGTAGCTCAAGAGAGTTTTGAGTCCATGATCATCAGATTTCTTTAGCCTATGGAGAGAATGCATTCTTCGTGAAGTGTGAAGGCTTTTGAAAAAGGCCTTGGAAGAGCAACCTTTATCCATTAGAGACTTTTGTCTAGCTCTAACTTGCCATTTAAGCAATTTCCTTTGATCATTCCTGTGAATAAAAAGTTGAGCTCTTGTCAAGGCATCAATCTCATGAGGAGCAAGCCCTCGAGTATGACTCACTACTGATAAAACTTGCAAAGTGTGCTTTGTATTAGCCACTAATTGTCTTTGTACACTGGAGGAAGAGACTTCATTAGTCAGGCGTATGCCGATGACTCCTCCTTCCCCAAAAACATGCCAACAAATCCATGTGAGAGCCATTGTTCAGGCAAAAAAAGATCAAGGATGGGCCAAATGTCGAAGGACAATGCAGCATGGAGAAAAGGAGAGTATAAATAAAGGAACGATTGTGGAAGAAAGGAAGGTATTTGCACATATTGAAAGTCCTTTGAGCCATTGATTGACCATCATAACACTTAGTAAAGAGACCCAGTCTAGTAAAGAAGTGATTCATCGTTGTTGTTTTTTTAAAAATAAATAATTTATTATTTAAATTATTGTTTTTTTGATACTCCTTGTAGCTTACATGAGAGAATCAGTGCTTGTTAGGAATTCCTATGATGTGTCCTAAAACGTTGAACTCCTTATCATGCCCAATTTTTTCTAGGTATATGTTGGTGACTTGTGAGGAGGGGCCAAATGCGATTCGGGTAACTTCACCACTCTATAGTATAATTTTGTGCTTTTTCAAGACATGATGAGTTTGTCGTTTTTTGTGTGCTAGTGATTTACACATTGCCTATAGTCTTTTTAAAATAATTTTTAATTAGTGTGGACTCTAAATGTTTGATATGCATACCATAAGGGATAATGGGAGCTAGTCCATGGTCGTGTAGCCCAGTTTGTAAGGGGTTTGATTCTCATGATGGGTGCTTGGGTGCTTGGGTTTGATTCTCATGATGGGTGCTTGCATACGTGTAGCCCAGTTTGTAAGGGGTTTGATTCTCATGATGGGTGCTTGGGTTTGATTCTCATGATGGGTGCTTGCATAGATACAGTGATGCCTACCACTAAATATTTATAATACACTTAAAAAGAAAAGAGATAATGGGAGCTTGGTAGTCTCTTAAATGTTATCGTCTTCACAAGGTACACCATGTTGCATAAGGGAATGAATGAAACTCCTACATCTACAAGAAAAAGCATAGTATTGGGGCATATCCAGAGTGTTTTCTTTTGAGGAGAGACATCAAATTCTATTCAACTTTTTCGGTGTGTAAAGCTCTTAGAGAACAATTTGTGGATGAGCTTTGAACTGAGTTTTTTCTTGCTTTTTTACAATAGCTCTGTGTGTTACAAGAATTTCCATAAACTTTGCGTTATAGTCCGCAAATTACAAGTTATTGGCTGCGGTTTTTTTGTTTCCTTGCAAGTTTTTTCATGTTGCACTACCATTTTCAGTGTCATTTTCCTAAGCTATGAATTCATAGATATATATGAGTATTGCAACAAAAACATTTTGGAGAGCTAGATGCATCAAGCCCATTGAAAGCATATAATTTTATATCAAGGCAGACATTATGCATACACTCTAGGGTCATGGAATCATATGAAGGGCACCCTCAACACATGAAAGGAACAGTGAGCTATATGTTTGGCAGCTAAGGACCATGATATCTTGTTTCTCGCCCTACTTTTATGTGACTGAATATGTATTAGCACTGTGTTGAAGTAAATATTATCATCATTTTGTCAATCTTCAATTGTGTCAAACCAAAATCATGTAGTTCATGTGCTTACTTGATTCCAAGGAACATTTCATCTTTTGGAGCTGTTTATGAAATAAAAGTAACCATTTTGTGGTCTGGGTTGCAGGTGCTAGATAAATACCCATTTTCAAATTTCTTGCAAGCTGTTAAAGGTATCCGGGCACAAGATTTGACGAGTATAGGGGCCTCTCTGCAACGAGTTTTCAATTTTCTTCATCTGCAGCGCTTGATACTTGACATCGACAAATTTGGTACACAGGCCTGTCACTTATAACATCTAAATTAAAGCTTATATCTAATAAACACCTCAATCAACATTGATGTTGCACTGTGTTGGTTAAATTAAAAAAGGGGTGCTGGCAAATACTCCACATTATCTCTGATTGGTGCAAATGATGCAATTGGAGTGTTTTGCATTGGGTCTAATTTAACCTTATACCAATTTATTATTAAAAGCATTAAGTTCAGAAACATGTGTATTTAACAAGCCTAAGTAGGATGCACAGGAGAGCTACCTGGTCTCTTGAGGTTTAAAAGATTGTATAGAAGCATTTGAATAAAATCAGTGCTTTATGACTCAACCATTCCATGAAAAGGCATAATTGGTCTGCTGTCATATACCCCATTTTAAGGCTAAGGATATTGGTTTGCTGCCATATGCCGCATGAAGAGGCATCGCTTTTTAAATTGGTCTGCTGCCATATGCATCATTTTAACACTATTTGGGGAGCCTACAGGACAGTTGGACAGCCCATATAGAAAGGGAGGAGTGGGGTACAGAACCAGGCAATTAGGGGCAGCCCACAAGCAGTTTTGGGCAGCCTGTTTTGAGCTGTCCAGCTCTGGGTGCACATTTGTGTGAAGAAAAACCTTAATATTAAGGTTGAAACATAACAATTTGCAGACCATGACTTCATTGAAGAAGTCGACCGGCCCAATAAAGCAAACACAAGTTGATTTTGCAGCCCGGCACCTCCACGACTTGCATCAATTTGCCCAACCAGGGAAAAAGTGAGCATATGAAGGAGATATGTTCCCATTTCTCATGATCCATCTCAGATTATTGAAGAGCAGCAGCAGATGAGCCCTTGAGCAGCAGAGATCAGCCAGCCTGTTACGGTTTTGGACATTCTTCAGATTTCATGTGGATAGGCTTTGAAGGGCACGAGGATGATTCATAGTCACCAGAAACGAGAAACGGGAACGGAAACGTTCGAGGAATAGTAACGGGGAAACGAGTTTTTAGGAGTGGAAACAGCCGTTTCTTGTGACTATCAGTTGGGAAAGGAGAAACGGCCATTGAAACGGATGGGGGCGTGAAAAGGAGAAACGTGTTTCCAGGGAGTGAAACGGCCATTTCCTGTGACTATGGCGAGGATGCCTGAAAGGCCATGACATACATGATTTGGGAATGGGGGATTATCGGTAACAGAGGTCGAAGCACACCTGGTTTTGCTGATTGTGCCTGAAAGGATGATTTGGAGTTGTGTGATGGCAGTGAAGCCTTTGGGAAACTCAAACACGCACGGGAGATCACTCTTGTAGGCCACTAGGTGTAGTGTGGACAAGGCTCATGTGGATAAAGTTATGTGTACACTTTTGTGTGTTTTATGGTGACTAGTTCACACTCTTTTAAAAACCGTTCCTGAAATGGTATCTGTGAGCACTGCCTCTCAAGTGAGCCCAAAGCTGCATAGCCGCACATCAATCTGGTTTCGGCTGCCTTCCGCATAGAGAAACGCGGTATGGTAAAAGCGATCCCAAGGTATACATAAGAGCTCACATGCTTCACTGGCTCCCCACTATATGTAAACTGTTGTGCAGGTCTGCCTATGCATTGCGGGCAGGTGTTAAAGATCATAACCTTGGTCTTCCCAAGGTTTACGGTGAGGTCTCGATCCTCGCAAAAGGCCTGTAATGCATCCAAGTGTCTCTGCACCCCCTTTGGTGAGTCAGAAATGAGGACAATGTCATCTGCATACAATAGAATGGGTATCAAAACTCCTGTCGAAAGTGCTCCTGGCCCGCACTCTGCCAATGACAGACCCAGAGAGTGAGGATCCCCCAAAACATCTCTGTCGGTACTCCTATGTCCTGTTGTCTCCACATGAGTATGGCCTGAGAGAGAAAGAAAGTTATATTAATGTCTACAGAAGACCCCAAGGGCCTATGAGACCAAAAGCAACACAATGGTACCATGGATATACTGAGCCATGGAAAACTGAAAGAAAAAGTAAAATGAAAATATCTGACAGTACATTTGATCAACAGATGATCCTGTGTAGAGTGAGATATGATGTGATCAGCTAATGTCGATACCCGCCTTGGCCAGAACTGATCTAATGGTGGAGTGAATGTCAGGTTTCTGTGATGGGAGTGTGACATGTCGGTGGAGAACCTCACGAATTTGTCTCTGTGTGGTGGAGGGTCTTGATGCTCTGGGTCGGGGACGTCTGGCTCGCAGAATGAATCCATCTCTCTCACTAAGAACTCCTCTAGGGCGTGGGTATGGGTTGTGGGCTCTGATGTTGTAGTAGAGGAACTGTTGTGGGCAGTAGATTCCGATGTGGATGTATGTACCACAAAGAAATCTGTGATGGCTCTTTGTGAGGTGTCTTGTCGGAGCCGAGGCTGTCTCTCAGCATGCTGCCTCAACACTACATCCTTGTGTCATTTGAGCTCCATCAAATACATGCCCAAGCACCTCTGATCCTCAAACTGTATCACCCGTGTGACTGGTCCGAATCCCTCTCGGAAGAGGCAATGGAATCTCCCCCGTATCTCATAGTAAGCCGGGCAACTGAGCATATAATGGGCCTCATCCTCTACTACTCCTATGATGCATACTGTGCATGTCCTCTCATGTGGGATATCCTCAGCTCTACCAGTCTCTACTCTGAGGCGGTGGGAGGATACCTTGAGCTGGCCGATTGTGATACGCATGGCATGTGACATGTGTATCTGTATGTATCCCGGGATCTCAAAGAATCCATCCTCGGAGAGTCTCAAGAAGTGATCTCTGTAGAACTCACACTTCTTACCAATCTCTGACGGAGACACCCATGTCTGGTGTACGTGTAGCCCGAGTAGATCTAACCGGATGATCCGGTTGATCTCTTGACGTGAGAGATCAAGGTATGGAGAATCCAGGCTATATTGAAACGGAGGGAGACGGTTCATCTGTATGCCATGTGGATGAAACCACTCGACTACCTTACCATGCATGTGTCGGTAATGGTGGTGGCCGTGTCGCTGAGGAGGAAGGCAATCCAGTTCGTTTCAATCACTCCCTCTCCCTCTCGCCGTATAATTGCATAGAGGTCTCTAGTGCTAGTCGTGGGAGGCGATCTCTATCAAGCGTTTATACATGCTAAATATAAGTAATAGTCTGAAAAAGGGCATCTTTAACTAGTGGGGCGACCACAAACTCTGCATGTAGAAAATACATCCGAAATTCAAGAGTGCTCTCGCTCGCTGAAGCTTCCGCTCGCCCCCCCTGCTCGCGCTGCAGTCTGCACGCCCTCCCCCCTTCCCGCCCTCGCGTCTGTTCCCCCCGCCTGCCCTGTGTTTTTGCCGCCCTCGCGTATGCTCCCCCCCCGCCTGGTCTTCTTGCGCCCCCCGCCCTAGCGCTGTAGCGCCCGCCACCCCCTGCTCCTCTCCTTCGCGCCCCCCTCCCTTCTTCAGCGCCCTGCCCCCCCTCCGCCAGCCTCCGCCCTCTCTTCCCCCCCAACCCCTTTCGCGTTGTTTCCTCCCCCCCTGTTTTTTGTTTCTTTTCGCCGCCGCCTTACCCCCCCTCCCCTTCTTTCTGCTTTTTTCCGTCCCCTGGGGTTTTTTCTCTGCCTTCTGCCTTCCGCCTTTCCCCCTCTGCCTTTTGTGCAGCTCGGTTCTTGCAGCACTCTCCGCATTCGCTCCGCCTTCGACATAGCTTCAGACACTGATGGAGGCTCCTCCTGCCCCACCTCAGAGGGACTCTTCCGCAGCCCCCGAGGATACCCCCATCAGGCTTTCTCTTTCGCCAGAAGAGGAAGCGAGCCTCGCCGCAGAGGTGGAACGCCTCCAGGCACATTCCACCATCTGCCGTATAGTCCGCACTCGCCCTAGCAGAGGGGAGATCCGGATCTTCTCCAGGCCCGCCTTCTTGCAGATGTGGGCAAGATCCTGGACGTTCAGTTACTGGGCCGTGGACACTACCAGATTGAGTTCGAGACAGCCCAAAGCGTGGCCCAGTCCCCTTGACATCAGGGGCGCTCGGGCATTCTTCAGACCTTGGCAGCATGGCTTTGACCCAGTAGCGGCCGAGCAGGGAGAGCGCCTATTCCATGTTACAATCTGCTTCCCTGGACTCTGCCGTGAGTACCTTCCGCTCCTTTCTAGGCTAGGAGCATTGGTGGGCTCGGTGCTTGAGACTGGCCCCACAGCAGCTTTAGTGGTGGCCATAGCATACAGCTGGGCTACCTTCGGTCAGAGTTTTGGTTCCTGACATCTCCTCCCTTCCGAAGGTCATTCAGCTACCTAGGATAGGGGGGGATGGATTGATCAGAGAGTGAAGTTTTCGGGGCTCCCGAACCAGTGTTTTATCTGCAGGCAGGTTGGCCACATGGCCAAGGCCTGCCCTCGCAGGAGACCCCGACCTTCATTGCAGCAGCAGGCCCCCGATGGCCCGCCCACAGATGCGGCTCGGCAGGTAGCCTCCGGGACACCTGCTCAGCCCACAGAGACCTCGGAGTGGCAGCCTGGACAGGGGCGCCGTAGAGGGAGACAGCCACAGCAGCACGCCCAGAGACCGATGCAACAGCAGCCACAGTCTCAGCATCATTGGGTTCCCGTGAGGAACAGCTTTGCTCCCCTCCAGGAGGAGCGCTGACTGAGGACCAGGAGATGCCAGCACCCCCTCCTTCGCCCCCACCCCCCCACCCCCCTCCCCCCCTCCCGCCTCGCTTCCACCTTCGCCTCCTGCCGTTCCCGCTTTTGGCAGCGGCTCCTTCTCCACCCCCCTCTCCCCCCCTCCTCCCCCTCCGCTCGCCTCAGCTCCCCGGGAGTTCCCGGCAGTTCCCTGGCGCTCACTTGCAGTCCGGCGGACATTGAGCACCGACCTTGCTCGAGCACCGTAGAGGAGACTTACCATGCCGATTCGGGCTTCACGGATATCCTCTATCCGCAGTCGGCTGAGTCGTCTCGACACTAGACAGCGCTCGGAGGCTTTTGATTACTCCTTCACACGGCTTTTTGGAACGGAGGGCCCCCATGAGCCAGCACCCATCAGAGTTCATGTAGTGATACCTCCGGCCCGAGGGGAGGAGGCACTTGATTCAGCGGTGGCCTTCTCATTCCCTCTCTGTGGTCCTAGCGACCGGGAGTGGACTCTGGATCTCGCTCTTAGCATTTTGAAGACTCAGGTAGTTGAGTTTTCTCACCATGTGAGCGATTTGGAGGTGACAGACGTGATAGGCCGACTATGGGAGTTGGCTCATTTTTTCTTTGATACCAGGAGTGTGGATGCCTCCGGGATTTGACATTTGGTGGTTCGCATAGTGGCAGACTTAGCACGCGACCTTGGATATGTATGCATACACGAGGTTGCTCTGTCTGAGCGGGAGGCAGTCGCCATGGGACACAGCCACTGGCGCCTGATCCGAGATTCTTGCAGCACACCGGGTGGGCAGATTCGTAGCCGCTTGGATGGGGACTATTCTCCATCCAAGCCGCTTGCGAAGGCCTGTCGTACGGCTGAGACAGCCTCCACCTCAGCAGGTCATCCATGAGGATCATCTCATGGAATGTACAGGGCCTTGGCGGCGCACACTATGTACGTTATCGTGGTTGCTTGAGGCAGGAGCTTCAGAGATGCCTGCTGGCTGGGGGCAGTATTGATATTCTGATGATGCAGGAGCACCATTTGGGTGAGAGCAGGATCCGGAGATACGGTTCGGTGATGCCTGGTAGATGGGACACATTTTGGTCTGCAGGGTTTGGCCCCTTGGGTGGGCAGGGAGGAGTATGTATGGTCATTGCGGTTGTATGGCAGCAGGCCATTGTGGATCACGGGATCATTGTGCCTGGTAGAGCACAATATGTCATTCTGAGGATGCATGATGAGCTCTTTGGCGTGCTCAATGTCTATGCGCCCAACCATGCTAGTGCCAGAGCAGAGTTCTGGACCCAGGTTACGGATGCATTGCCAGAGGCCGCACATTGGTGTGTCGGGGGAGACTTCAACATGCTTGAGGACCCGGCCGATAGGGTGGGAGGCAGTCATGTTACAGTGCACGGCACGGAGCTTGCAGCTTGGGAGCGATTTTGCATGACACTGAGGATCACTGATGCATGGCAGCATGAGGCTTTCTCCCGCTCTCAGGACAGTCTTAGTTTTTCTCGGTCGGATCGCCGGCAGGGAGGGACTAATCTATCACGGATTGATCGCTTCTATGTGGGCGACAGGTTAGGGGAGCGTGGGGGCTCCGTTGGCATTCTCGCTGGCACCTCTTTTTCAGACCATGCGCCAGTTATTTTGACACTTGAGGAGAGGACACGGGAGACCAGCTTGCAGTTGAGGATCCCAGAGAGGGTACTTACAGATCCTAGTCTTTCTGAGGACATTGAGAGGATATGGCATGATAGCCAGAGCTCTGACCAGGATGCAGCAGGCGAGTGTGCCTAGGGACTCATCGAGCTCAGCTCTTTTTTGCACGCTGTAGCCTTGACACGGCTGGGAGAGACTCGCGAGCGGTAGCGTCAGTTGAGACGTAGCCTTGCTTTGCTCCAATGCCTTCAGGAGCAGTAGCCTACATGTGAGTGGGTGGCGTCCCAGCTGAGCGAGGCACGCCAGGAGGTTAGAGAGGCAGAGGAGCAGAGACATGAGTTCTACTATCGTCGCCAGGCCTCTCCGTGGACGCAGCTTGGTGATAAGAGTGACTGGGGAGTTTTTTGAGATTACTGGACCCCGCCATGCTCGAGCAGGAGTTCGCCAACTCAGGAGGCAAGACGGATCGGTAGCCATTGAGCCCGGGGAGATCAGAGCCATTGCCACTGAGTTCTATAGAGACCTGCTTTCAGCGGAGCCAGCCACTGAGGCTCGAGATGCTTGCGGACAGACTGTGTGGGCCCATGTGCAGAGGAGGGTAACAGATCGTATGCGCACAGTTCTGGGTGAGCCTCTTTCAGAGGTTGAGCTTGCTGAGGTCTTGAGGGCCCTTCAGCGCCATAGTTGCCCTGGGGAGGACGGATTTACGCCTGCCTTTTTTATGCGCTATTGGGACCTTTTGGGGCCAGGCCTCCGCAGGGGCTTTTAGTATGTTTTGGACACTGGGGTGATGCCACAGAGCTTTTCAGAGGGCTTGATCTTTCTTATCCCCAAGGGGGAGGGAGTATCAGATGATATTCGGCATTGGAGACCTATTACGATCCTCAATACTGTCTACAAGGTCTTAGCAAAGGTCTTGAGTTTGAGGATCCAGCCCTTCCTGGGGGAGTTGATTCATGCCACCCAGACAGGATTCGTCAAGGAGCGCAGTATCCTTGACAACATTTTCACCTTCTGGGAGGCGACGGCCCGAGCTAGATTTCTCGGTGAGGACTTTTTTTTTTTTTGGAAAAACGATCCTTCTATTAGTTAATGAGAAAACGCCATATGGCTACAAAGCTCACCTCGCAAGGAGGGATAAAAAACACAATGAACACCTGAGCTCCCCCCCGTGGCTGGCCGCTCTCTGGGGGGGGCTACCTAGTAGTACATGAGGGAGGTGAGAAAAGCCAAACTGGCGGCCTATAGTGCCAAGTGACATCCTCGTCCCTCGCGGTGAGGAAAGGGCCAGGCTGCCAAGTGCGGAGGAAAGCCTTGCGGCGCCCTCTCATGCGATCCGAGTCGCCCTGGAGTTTCCCCCAGTGTCCTCTCAAGGTGTGAATGATGTCCACCCAGAGGGCCTGTATGACCTCCGCCGGTGGAGTCGCCTGGTGGTCAATGGCCTCCCTGCATCGGGCTCTCCATATGTGCCAAGCCGTCATGCTGCTGATCATCTCCCATCTCTGTCCGACCCCCTCCTGAGAGGCTGCCGAAGAGAAGTCTGGCGTCGGAACCACCGCCATCGCCCTGTCAGAGACCTAGATGGTCACACTGCCAGGGACGTCCTCATATCCAAGTGCAGGGCCGCTGTCCGTGGCCCAAGCCACCGCACCCCACGTCACCAACATCTCACCTGGTGAGCCTGCAAAAACCATCCTGAGAGCGCGCTGCCAGACCTGCTGTGCCTGTGGGCAATCCCATAAGCAGTGCCGCTGTCTCTCCTGTGCATGGCCGCACCGAGGGCAGGACGCTGGGTGTCTGCCAAAAGCCAGCCAAGCCCCCACAGCCAATGTAAGATTCCTCCCCCAAACCCCTTTTTGATGTCTAGTATCTTCTTCTATAATCAATCCCTCTTCAGAAATATAAAAGACTTGTTTCTAACTGTTTTAACCTAGAGAGAGAAAATATTCTAGAGAGAGAATATTCAGATTTTTAATATTTTTGGATAGAAAAATATCTCTTATAATTCAGATGAGTTTCCCTGAAATAGAAATTCAAAAAGAATTTTCCAATGTGCAATTGGAATTAATTAGAAATAGGTATAAAGAACCTTAGTCTAAGGGTCTAGATTTTCAGAAATTTTTGGATTATGGTCCAATTAAGGTTCCTATGGGCCAATAGCATCAATCCATGTGTAGGGAGGAGATAAATCCAATTTGTAAAAGAAGATACCCAAAAATGAGTAAATGCTCACATAATATGAAGAGTTGAAAATGTACAAGGTTTATTAGTAAAAAAATTATGAGCAATATTAAAAGTATGACATATGTAAGGAAGGGGAGTTCTTTAAAGGAGGTGCATATTTCACATAAGATGAAGAGTTGAAAATGTACAAGGTTTATTAGTAAAAAATTATGAGCAATATTAAAAGTATGACATATGTAAGGAAGGGGAGTTCTTTAAAGGAGGTGCATATTTCACATAAGATGAAGAGTTGAAAATGTACAAGGTTTATTAGTAAAAAATTATGAGCAATATTAAAAGTATGACATATGTAAGGAAGGGGAGTTCTTTAAAGGAGGTGCATATTTCACATGCTTGAATGAGTTTTAAACTCATAAAAATTGAGATATTTCATCTCTCCTCTCTCCTCATTCAAGTCTAGTTCCAAAAAATTAGCTTAACTGACCTAAAAATGGTCAAAAATTGACCAAACTGATTTGGAAAATTCTAGAATCAGTTTGTTTGGCTAGGAGCTCAATTTTTCCTATAAATAGAAGCCTCCCCCTTGTTGAAAAATATATAGTGTTTATGCATCGTTACTCTACTCCACCTAAGCCAAGAACTGTAAATTCATTTAATAATTCACTAGTTTTTGGAGCTTCCCTCTTTCTTCAATCCCCATTAGTGGCTCCATCAACATACTTAACCAATTGATTGGTTGGGGGCCTCTACCGTGAACAAAGAATCAAGCAACTTGTAAGGTAATTAGTGAATATTGCTCTTTTCTATAATTTCTCAATGTTTCTCTCTTCTCAACCCCTCTCAAGCTTGAGAAGCTTAATTGGTATGGTTTTTAAATGCTATTGAAGTTAATTGGTGAATAGTAGTGAAGAGTTACATAATTTAATAAATGCTATTGAAGTTAATTTTCATTTATGTTTAAATTCTAATGATTTTTATGTAAATTCTCTCTCTCACTCAAGAAATGGTCATACTCATGACCCGTTCTCAATCCAAATCAAGCTTTTCATAAAGCTTTTCCTTAACCCAAGCTTAAGCTATGCTTGAGGCCAATTTAATGGCTTTTTTCTATGCTTTTAGTTTATGCATATTGATGATTCAATCCACTATAGATTAATGATTCAATTAGAGATCATTTTAATTATTTCCTTAATGATAAGCTTTATCCCTTAGAAAAAATTGAGATTTATCAGTCATAGCAGCGGAGCTATGGCAAAATTTTTATAAAAATTATGCATAAAATAATTTCATTCAAGGCATAAAAAGAGGACTTCCTACCATATTCTAGGAATTATCATCCTAGATTAATTGAAAGAATTTCATTATAATCATGGAGAAATTGAATTTTAATATCATGCATAAAGGATAATTTTTTTATATCAAAAGTGTTACTTTTATCATTTTTAATTTTCATGCATAGAAGTATGCATAAAGGAAAAAAAAATTTATATCAAAAGTGTTACTTTTATCATTTTTTAATTTTTCATGCATAGAAGTATGCATAAAGGAAAAGTTTTATATCAAAAGTGATACTTTTATCATTTTTAATTTTCATGCATAGAAGTATGCATAAAGGATAATTTTTTTATATTAAAAGTGTTATTTTTATCATTTTTAATTTTCATGCATAGAAGGATGCATAAAGGAAAATTTTTTATATCAAAAGTGTTACTTTTATCATTTTTAATTTTCATGCATAGAAGTATGCATAAAGGATAATTTTTTTATATCAAAAGTGTTACTTTTATCATATTGGATTTCATGCATAGAGGTACGCATAAAAGTTGAATATTTTATTATAAAAGTGTTACTTTTAGCATAATTGAATTTCATGCATAGAAGTATGCATAAAAGATATGGGAAGTGATAAGATATGATAAGATGCATATAAGATGAGTTAAGATGTGATAAGATGCGTATGGGATGAGATAAGAAGTGTATGAGATGAGATAAGATGTATATGGGTTGTGATAGGGTGAGAATGGAGGTGATATAAAAGATTAGATATGAAGGCATATGGGGTTATATGAATGGGAATGTGAAAATGGATGTATGTATGTGGATGTGTGGATGTGGAGATGGGAGTGTGGATGTATGCATGTGAAAATGGATGTATGCATGAAGATGTATATGCATAGATGTGAATGTGGATGTAGACGTGGTTGTATAGAAGTGAATGTGGAATGTGGATATGGATGTATGTATGTATGTGGATGTAGATGTGGATGTATAGATGTGAATGGGAATATAGATGTGGATATAGATGTGAATGTGAATGTAGATGTGGATGTATGTGAATGTAGATGTAGATGTGGTTGTATAGATGTGAATGTGGAACGTGGATGTGGATGTATGTATGTATGTGGATGTAGATGTGTATGTATAGATGTGAATGGGAATGTGGATGTGGATATATGTGAATGTGGATGTAGATGTGGATGTATAGATGTGAATGTGGAATGTGGATGTGGATGTATGTATGTATATGGATGTGGATGTGGATGTATAGATGTGAATAGAAATGTGGATGTGGATGTATGTGAATGTGGATGTAGATGTGGATGTATAGATGTGAATGTGGAATGTGGATGTGGATGTATGTATGTATGTGGATGTATAGATGTGAATGAGAATGGGGATGTGGATGTATGTGAATGTGAATGTAGATGTGGATGTATGTGAATGTGAATGTAGATGTGAATGTGGAATGTGGATGTATAGATGTGGATGTATGTATGTATGTGGATGTAGATGTGGATGTATAGATGTGAATGGGAATGGGGATGTGGATGTATGTGAATGTGAATGTGAATGTGAATGTAGATGTGAATGTGAATGTAGATGTGAATGTGGAATGTGGATGTATAGATGTGGATGTATGGGAATGTGGATGTGGATGTATGTGAATGTGAATGTAGATGTGGATGTATAGATGTGAATGTGGAATGTGGATGTGGATGTATGTATGTATGTGGATGTGGATGTGGATGTATGGATGTGTATGTATGAATGTGGATATGGGATGTGGATGTATAAATGAGGATGTGAAAATGGAGGTAAGCATGTAGATGTGGATGCATGGATGTGAATGTGGATGTGGATGTGGATGTGGATATGGATGTGTATGTATGAATGTGGATATGGGATGTGGATGTATAAATGAGGATGTGAAAATGGAGATAAGCATGTAGATGTGGATGTATGGATGTGAATGTGGATGTGGATGTGGATGTATGGATGTGGATATGGATGTGAATATATGATATGTGATGTGAAGGAATCTGAAGTGAAGAGATGGAAAAAGGAGGTGATTGGATGAGTACACATATACATGGAATGTGGAATAAGTAATGTGGATTAATGAGGGACAATGTGGAAAAATGAGAGTTAATATAGAAACTATATTTGTAAACTGTTTGTAAATGCTGTTTGTAAATGGCTGTTTTATGTCAAGAATGCTGGGGAAGCATTTTGACCGTCTTGTGATTAAGGTCGTGGAGACCTAACTGATAAAGTTGCAACTGCTGACGGAGAGTCAATGGAGGACGTCTCGCGTAGCAAGGTCGACCGAGGTCTTGACCAGCCTCGGTTCGATTAAAATGGTGAGCTTCCGGTACGGTGGATGAGGGACCAAGGAAGCGGCCTATGAGTGAAGCGCTAGGTCACCTGCGAAGGATCCTAGAGGGTGCTGACCATACGGTGCTCGGGCTCTGGGTCGCCTAGGATACCCACGCGTGCGTCGAGGAAGATATTGGAACAAGGAGTAAGAGTTGTTTTGTGAAGCCGGGCATGGATCTGGTTGATTGACCTTGCTGGTCTTCAATGGATGAGTCCATGGCTCTTTATATGGATCTGTTGGTTGATCTTGCTGATCTTCAACGAGAGTCCATCTTGATTTTTATAAGTGATTATATTGCCGAGTATTATGGGCTAGGAACTATTGAAAAGGCCCCTGTGTGGACAGGTGGTGAGCGTTCTAGTTGCCAAGGATGCCATAGATACTCTGATGAAGGAATGATGGGAAATTATGAATCAACTGGATAAATTGGAAGATTGTGATCAGTGGTACTATGGTTTCATTAAAGGATTGTTTTAAAGTTAGCTGATGCTAAGAAAAAGGCAATTTTCATATTGGGTGTGTAAGTGGTGTGGCTAGTTTTATGTTTGCATGAACTTCCGGCTAGGGGGCCTTGGAACTCTTTTCCTTGGTACCCGGGACAAAACCTAACCAAATTCCAAATTGGATCCCATCACTACAGTGGTTGGGCGGTTGGCTAACCCATGGGATCGGATGGGGTTAGGCTGGACTGATGGATCCGTAAATCGAGATTTAATTTCTATTATTACGATAGATGAAGTAAATCCCGGATAGAAATTGTTCTATGGATAGGAATCAACGGCTGTGCCTCTTGATGGGGAAAAAAGCGTTGATCCCAATGATTCAAGTGCAAGTTCTTCCTTGATTTGACCAAGTACCGTTAAAGGTGCAGTCAGATCAGTTGATCCGTAACGATCTTGACTACGTTAGAGTAAAGAGTTATCCTGGTGGAATCACCCATGCTTTCCGGGTAAAGGAAGTTTTTTCGGTTTCGGTTTTGGACAAACCGACGGATTAGTCTCTTGTCCGGATATCCGTGGGCGAGGCTCCGAATGTGGGACCCCTGTCCCGCGCGAGAAGTGCTACTTCCGCTGCTAGTACCCGAATCCGTTGCTCGGTGGGAACAGGGAGATCTCACAGCCAATCCTCTATGCGCTGTGAGCCAGAGAAAAAGCGTCACCTTCCGGGGCCGGAAACTGGCCCAAAGGCGCTGCCAGAAGTCCCTAAGAAAGGCGGGGGAGAGCCCCTGTCGCCGCCAATGCTCGGCCGCTGCCGGGGTGCTCGCTATCCTGTGTCTCTGAATCCGCCGCCCCAGCCTCGCTGTGTACTGGAAAAAGGGGATGGCAGGGCTGGTAGGGGCCGAGTAGGGATCTCGCCAAAACCACTCACCTGGGTCCCACTGAAGGCGAATAAGAGGCCTGCTGTCCCAAGCCCATAATCTCCAAGAACAGTCCTCCCCTATCGAGGCCGGTGAGGGGTCTACATGCCACTGCCTCTGATGGAAGCCGACCACCCGTACCCTCTGAAGAATGCAACCCTGGAGCCCATCCAAATCTAGTCGTGTCCTCTGAAGCTGGCCACCCTCTCCCACCTCGAAAGTGAGTGGGGTGACTCTCTCCGCTGTGCCGCAGACCGCTAGAAGGATCTCATGCCGAGTAAAGACACCCATCCACTGTGGAGGTGGAGGGTCCTGTACTGGGGTCCGCCACTCCCGGGGGATGGCCGCCTCAATGTCCTGTCTCATCAACTCTCTGCCCCTCATCCCACTGAGCCTCCTCTCCGGGCCGGAGCTCAACGGGCCCCACGACACGTGAGACCGTGAGCCAACCATATGGCCACTGGGAAGTCGAATCAAGGGGTTCCAGATCAATGGTTGCCTCAGGCGCTCCTCATTGGTGCCCGGGGGAGTCTGGAAGAGGGACGGCCTCAGATGCGCCCAGGCCCTCAGAAGGCTGGCTGCAAAACGCTCCTCGAAGCCGAGGCCCACTCCTCTGGATCGCTGCTCCGTAAAGATCCACCTGATGCTGGGGGTCCAGGGGCCGCTAAGCGAAGGAGTGCGGCTGAGCATCCTGGAAACAAGAAACTCCTTCCACGGCTCATCGCCTGGCAGGAGACCACGAACTACCAACTTGCCAAGCAAAGCTCGGCTTTGGCAAATAGGATCTACAATGCCCAGGCCGCCTCTCTCCCTCGGCTGAGTGATCACAGCCCATGCCACCTTGGCCCTGGCGGGTCGCCCGTCGCCTCCGGACCAAAGAAAGTTCCTGATGAGCCTCTGCACCTGGCCAATGCACGCCTGAGAGAAGGCCCAGCAAGAAGTGATGTACCACATGGTAGCGAGCAGAACCTGGTTGGCCACAACTACTCGGCCAGCCAGAGATAAACGAGCGGTACTCCAATACAGAAGCTTCTTCCGAATGCTCAGAAGAAGGGGGGCTATCTGCTGCTCCGGAGATATATCAATGCCCACATAGCATCCCAAATAACGCACTGTAGTGCCGGGGGGCAGCCATTGAAAACCATCAACTGGCCTCCAAGTCGGGGGGGGCATAGAACTGACCCACAGCCCACACGACTTGTGCCAGTTGATCAAAGCGCCCGAAGCTCTGCAAAACCTGTCCATGGCTGAGGCGAAGCGGCGGAGGTTCTCCTCACCTCCCTGAAGATAGACAGCAGTGTCATCCGCAAACTCCGAGTCTAGGAGCTCCTCCGAGGTGCGGATGGGAAGCTGGAGGCCCCTCAAACCTGTATCCTGTGCCGTCAAGAAGGTGCTCATGGCCTCCGCCACAAAAAGAAAAAGAAAGGGCGCCAAGGGGCACCCCTGCCGCACGGAGCGCGAGAGCTGGAATCTCTCTCCGCACACGCCCTGTATCAGCACCTGGCTATGAGCCGAAGTGTAGAGTGCAGAGACCCCACGGATCCACTGAGGGGGGAAGCCCATCCTCTCCATAGTGCCTTCCAGGAAGGCCCAGTCCACCCGATCATATGCCTTCTCGAAGTCGAGAAGGAGCACCGCCAGATCCTCCTGCCGAAATCTAGCCAAAGCCGTAGCCTCCCAGAAAGAGAAAATGTTATCCAGAATGCTCCTATCCTGGATGAAGCCTGTCTGCGTGGAGTGGATGATGTCCGGAAGGTGAGGCTGAAGCCGCCTGCTGATCGCCTTAGCTAGGACCTTGTAGGCCGTGCCTAGCAAGGTGATCGGTCTCCACTGTCTAATCTCCAGTCTATCTCCTCCCTCTTTGGGGATCAAGTGAATCAACCCCTCTGTCATGCTGTCCGGCATGAATCCCGTCTCCATAATCTCCTGGAGTGCCAATCTGAAGCCCCTATGAAGGAGGC
Organism: Cibotium barometz; assembly: GCF_041138505.1. Lineage (NCBI taxonomy): Eukaryota > Viridiplantae > Streptophyta > Polypodiopsida > Cyatheales > Cibotiaceae > Cibotium > Cibotium barometz. The sequence continues at coordinate 24,619,089 of NC_141062.1, read as the reverse complement.
CCCAGTACCTCTGGAAGAAAGCCACTGAGAGACCGTCCTCTCCTGGGCATTTGCCCCGAGGTAATGCCTGAAGAGCCTCCTCCAGTTCCATATCCGAGAAGGGGGAGAGAAGGGAGTGCTGCAAATGGGCCGGCACAACCGGTCTCGTGAAGCTCCAGACTGCCTCCCTAGCCTCTCTCACCCTGTCGTCTGCTGGCTCAGCAGAGAGAAGATCCCTGTAAAAATCTGTGGCTATCGCCCGAACCCTGGGTGGATCCACCACAACCTGGCCATCAGCCTGGCGAAGCCGCCTGAGACCCTCACGTCTGAAGCGAGGCCCAGTCGCCTCAAAGAAATCCCGAGTCACTCTGTCTCCAGCCTGAGTCCAAAAAGAAGCCCGAGCATGGAATCGGAACTCCACCCGCCTCTCCTCGATGGATCTGATCTCAGTGCGAGCTGTCTCCATCTGCTCTGAGATCCAAGGGCTCAGGGGATCTCTCTCCTGGAGTCTCTGGAGGGACGCTAGACTCCTCCGAAGGCTCCTCTCCTGCTCTCTGAAGGCCTCCAGACGGTCCAAGGCAGCCAGTCTGAGCATCCGACTGATCTCCTGCAAGCCACTGGCAAGATCACTGGCTGCCGATCCTCTCCTGAACTGCAGCTCCTGCCAGACCTGCTCAACTCTGATCGCGATCTCAGGCTCCTCTATGAGACAATCTGGAATCCGGACGCTCTGGCCCCGCTCTCCTCTCGTAGGGTCCTCAATCTGGAGAAGCACTGGAAAGTGGTCTGAAAACGAGGAGCCTGCAAGTATGCCCACAGTGCCACCTCTATCACAAGCCCACTCATCAATGTAGAACCTATCGATGCGGGAGAGGTTAACTCCTGTGGCCCGTCTATCCGAGCGCGAGAAAGATAGACTCCCCTGCAACCGGCCAAACTCCGGGAGAGTCCACGGATCCTGGCCTCTCACCTGTAGCACAAGCTCCTCCCAGGCAGCGAGCTCTGGCCCATGAATGGTCTCCTGGCTGCCCCCCATCCTGTCCTCTGCATCCTCCAGCATGTTGCAATCCCCTCCTAGGCACCAGTGGTCTGCCAAGGGGAGGGACTGCCTAATGGCGCTCTCCCCCCTCCTCTCCTGAGCCCCGCTGCCGCTGGAGAGACCGTCTTCCTCGCCGTCAAAATATGCCGCCCCAGCCGAACTGTATACTGGAAAAAGGTAATCTCTGTGGCCTCAAGGGATGCATAAGGATCATGCCACTCGTACTCCCCGGGGTCCCACTGTAGCCGGGCCAAAGGGCGCGCTGCATATGCCCATATGCGCCAATCCGGGAGCACATCTGCAGGGTCGGGGTCAATATGCCACTTCCGAGAAGCGGCGGCCACTACCCGAATCCTCGGAAAGGTGCACTCTGCAACCAAAGGCGACTCCATCTCCACTCTCTGGAGTCTGTCCTCATCCTGAATCTCATAGTAGAGGCAACCGCCATCCTCAGTGCAAGCTCTGACTGCAATCAGGATCTCCAACTGTGTAAAGGCTCCCATCCACCGTGGGGCCACTGGCTCAAGAGGCGTGAACCACTCTTCTGTGAGTGCCTCCTGAATATCATCCCTCATAATCAATCCCCCTCTGAAGTGACTCAGCCTCTCCACCTGGATCTCCTCTGGGAGACTGCAGAAGGTCTGCCAGTCTCCAAAACTACGAGCTGGGCCTGCCGCCGCTAGAGGTCCCTAGGCTAGACGAGGCCGAGAACCCAGCATATGACCCTGCTCCGTGCGAACCGCTGGGTTCCAGATGAGCGGCTGTCTGGCCCGCTCCTCAACACAAGAAGGAGGACGCTGAGAGAGCCCAGGTCTCAGCAGCTCCCAAGCTCTCAGGATACTCAAAGCAAATCTGTCCTCCCATCCTCTACTGAGGCCTGTCCTCCTCATCTCTATGAAGATCCAGCGAATCTCTGGTGCCCAAGTACCCCCTGCTGGGGGCGCTCGAGCCTGCAGCCGCTGCAAGAGGAGCTCTTTCCAAGGCTCAGCGCCTGGAAGCAACCCCCGAACAATAAGCTTCCCCAATAAGGCTCTACTCTGATCGACTGGATCTATAATGCCCAAACCTCCCTGAGCCAACGGAAGTGTAATAACTGCCCATGCAACCTTTGCCCGAGCTGGCTGACCGTCCCGCCCAGACCACAGAAAGTTCCTGATCAGCCTCTGTACCTGGCTGATGCAAGAGCTCGAGAAAATCTAGCAAGACGTAATGTACCACATGGTCGCTAACAGCACCTGATTTGCCACCACCACCCTTCCGGCCAAGGATAGTCGAGCTGTACTCCAATACAAAAGCTTCTTCCGAATGCTCAGAAGAAGCGGGGCAATCTGCTGCTTAGGTGACAAATCTAGGCCAATCTGGCATCCCAAATACCGCACTGCTGTGCCTGGAGGAATCCATCTAAAACAGGGGTCCGGGCTCCATGCCGGAGTGGGAGCAGGGACACCCCTGAGACGGACTGATCTGGTCAGCTCAAAACTCGGCCCCCGTTCTCCTGCAATCAGCACCTGGCTGCGAGCTGTGGAATACAGAGCCGCCACCCCTCTGATCCATCCTGGCTCAAAGCCCAGGCGAAGCATAGTGCCCTCTAAGAAACCCCAATCAACTCTATCATATGCCTTCTCAAAATCGAGAAGCATCACGACCAAGTCCTCGCCAAGAAATCTAGCTCGGGCCGTCGCCTCCCAGAAAGTAAAGATGTTGTCAAGGATACTGCGCTCCTTGACAAATCCTGTCTGAGTAGCATGAATCAACTCCCCCAGGAAGGGCTGGATCCTCAAACTCAAGGCCTTTGCCAAGACCTTGTAGACAGTATTGAGGATCGTAATAGGCCTCCAATGCCGAATATCATCTGATACTCCCGCCCCCTTGGGGATAAGATAGATCAAGCCCTCTGAAAAGCTCTGCGGCATCACCCCAGTGTCCAAAACGTGCTGAAAGCCCCTGCGGAGGCCTGGCCCCAAAAGGTCCCAATAGCGCATAGAAAAGGCCGGCGTTAGTCCGTCCTCCCCTGGGCAACTATGTCGCGGCAGGACCCTCAAGGCCTCGGCAAGCTCAATCTCTGACAGAGGCGCACCTAGAACTGTACGCATCTGGTCTGTGACCCTCCTCTGCACATGGGCCCACATAGTCTGTCTGCATACATCTCGATCCTCAGTGGCTGGCTCTGCTGAAAGCAGGTCTCTATAAAATGCAGTGGCAATGGCTCTAATCTCCCCAAGCTCAGTAGCTATCGATCCATCCGGTCTACCAAGCTGGCGGACTCCTGCTCGCGCATGACGGGGTCCAGTGATCTCAAAAAACTCTCCAGTCACTCTATCACCAAGCTGCGTCCACTGAGAGGCCTGGCGACGATAGTAAAAATCGTGTCTCTGCTCCTCTACCTCTCTAACCTCCTGGCGTGCCTGGCGCAGCTGGGACGCCACCCACTCACATGTAGGCTGCTGCTCCTGAAGGCGCTGTAGCGAAGCGAGGCTGCGTCTCAGCCGATGCTCCCGCTCGCGAATCTCTCCCAGCCGTGTCAAAGCTGCAGCATGAAGAAAAGAGCTAAGATCGGTGAGTCCCTGAGCACACTGGCCCGCTGTGCATCCTGGTCAGAGCACTGACTATCATGCCAGATCCTCTCAATGTCCTCAGCGAGACTGGGATCTGTAAGTATCCTCTCTGGGATCCTCAACTGCAAGCTGGGCTCCCGTGTCCCCTCCTCCAATGTCAATATAACTGGCGCATGATCTGAAAATGAGGTGCCAGCGAGAATGCCGACGGAGCCCCCACGCTCCCCTAACCAGTCGCCCACATAAAAGCGATCAATCCGTGATAAATTAGTCCCTCCCTGCCGGCGATCCGACCGAGAGAAACTAAGATTGTCCTGAGACCGGGAGAAAGCCCCATGCTGCCATGCATCAGTGATCCTCAGTGACATGCATAACCGATCCCAAGCTGCAAGCTCCGTGCCGTGCACTGTAACATGACTGCCTCCCACCCTATCTGCCGGGTCCTCAAGCATGTTGAAGTCTCCCCCGACACACCAATGTGCGGCCTATGGCAATGCATCCGTAACCTGGGTCCAGAACTCTGCTCTGGCACTAGCATGATTGGGCGCATAGACGTTGAGCACGCCCAATAGCTCATCATGCATCCTCAGAATGATATACTGTGCTCTACCAGGCACAATGATCCCTCGATCCACAATGGCCTGCCGCCATACATCTGCAATGACCATGCATACTCCTCCCTGTCCACCCAAAGGACCAAACCCTGCAGACCAAAAAGTGTCCCATCTACCAGGCATCACCGAACCATATCTCCGGATCCTGCTCCCACCCAAGTGGTGCTCCTGCATCATCAAAATATCAATGCTGCCACCAACCAGGCATCTCTGAAGCTCCTGCCTCAAGCAACCACGATAGCGTATAAAGTGTGCACCGCCAAGGCCCTGTACATTCCATGAGATGATCCTCATGGATGTCCTGCTGAGGTGGATGTTGTCTCAGCCGTGCGGCGGGCCTTCGCAAGCGGCTTGGATGGAGAGTAGTCCCCATCCGAGCGGCTGCGAATCTGCCCACCCGGTGTACTGCAAGAATCCCAGATCAGGCGCCAGTGGCTGTGGCCCATGGTGACTGCCTCCTGCTCTGACAGAGAAACCTCGTGTATACACACATATCCAGGGTCGCGTGCTAAGTCGGCCACTATGCGTACGACCAAATGCCGAATCCCTGAGGTATCCACACCCCCGGGATCCAAGAAAAAATGAGCCAACTCCCAAAGTCGGCCTATCACATCTGTCACCTCCAGATCGCTCATGTGATGAGAAAACTCAACTGCCTGAGTCTTCAAAGTGCTGAGAGCGAGCTCTAGAGTCCACTCCCGGTCGCAAGGGCCGCATAGAGGGAAAGAGAAGGCCACCGCTGAGTCTAGTGCCTCCTCTCCGCGGGCCGGAGGTATCACTACATGAACTCGGATGGGTGCTGGCTCATGGGGGCCCTCTGCTTCAAAAAGCCGTGTGAAAGTATAATCAAAAGCCTCCGAGCGCTGTCTAATGCCAAGGCGACTCCGCCGACTGCGGATAGATGAAATCCGTGAAGCCCTAATCGGCATAGGTCTCCTCTGTGATGCTCGAGCGAGATCAGTGCTCAGCGCTCTCCGGACTGCAGGTGAATGTCACATGGATGGGAGCCAGATTCGTGCCATCCGTGTGTGATCAATACTGCATCACATGGATGGGAACCAGTTTTGTGGCACCCGTGTGTGACTTACTTCGTCCTGTATGGACGGGAGCCTGTTGGTGCCACCCGTCTATGGCCAGGATGGCGTCTTACCTATGGGATTATCACTCCATAGGAAGACGAGGACATATATTCATATTTTTGTCGCGCCAGTTTTGTGCCTGACAGGAACTTTTTGTACAAGTTTCATGAAAGAGAGATTTCGTCCATTACATGTGCACATGCATTTATGACTGCATGCATAAACTTGTTTTCGCATGATTTGTTTGTGTGTGTTTGCCTGTTTTGCCGTGCCAGTACACTGGATGGGGACGCCCTCAGTGTACCGTGGGAGTGCTGCTTGCTGACACATTGGTGTGGCTTGTGAACAGGTGGTAAGCATCACCATTTTGGCCCTTTTAAAATGTAAAATCCATAAGCTATGGTTAAATTTAATGTTTATAAGCTAATGTGTTCACACATTTAAAATTTGTGGTAGACATTTTCTTTGGATGGTGCCCATAAGTGTTGAATAAGTATTAAGGCTTTATAAGTGTTTAAAAAAAGGTTTTGCATGGAATTTTAGAATATTTCTCCCAGGTGGGTGGTGGCCAGCTACTTTCTCTCCATCGCCTGCTTTACCTCTGCTGTACCCGCCTGTTTTGTACCCGCCTCCCACCTGCTGCCTGTGCGTTGTACGATTGCTGTACCTTCTGCCCGTGTGCTGTACGACTGTTGTACCTGTTGCCAGTGTGCTGTACGATTGCTGTACCTACTTGTACCTGTTGCCCGTGTGCTGTACGACTGCTGTACCTGCCTGGACCTGCTGCGTGTGTGTTGTACGATTGTTGTACCTACATGTACCTATTGTCCGTGTGCTGTACGACTGCCGTACCTGCCTGTACCTGTTGCCCGTGTGGTGTACCTATTGTTGTACCTACACACGTGTGCTGTATCTGCTGTTTGCAGATTGCATTTGTACATGTTGTACCAGATCTGTACCTATTGTACCAGATTTGTATCTGCTGTACTAAATTGTATCACGTTATACTTGCTGTACCAGCATGTACCAGATGGTACTTGCTGTACCAGATTGTACATACTGTACTAGATTGTACCATGTTGTACTTGAACTGCACCAGGCCTGTACTTACTATATTAGGACCTGTACTACTTGCAGTGCTAGGTGGATCTGATTGCACGGTGAAAAGAATGCAACTCCATTGACTCTTGCTGCAAGCTATACCAGGTGCCTCACGTTTCTTATTTGTGTAAACTTAAAATTTGCTAAATTAAGTTCAAAGAATTCTTTAAGTTTTGTGCAAAGCAGGAACAAAGCGTGTTTATGCTAACCATACTCAAGAAGCTTTCTTGGTTTGATTAGTTTTTCCTCTAAGTGGTAGTGCTAACGGCGTCCTTAGAATTTCTGAGAGCCAGTGAAGGTTAGAAACACTAGGGAATCCGGGAGCAAAGCTTATCTGGGAGAACCAGGCAAAGTTCTCTCCGCGGTGTACTCCTTTGCCTGTGCTAGTACAGGCGTGCCTGTTGGTGCACGGTCCCGGAAGACCAGTGAAAGGCAGGTGTGCACCTAGTGAAGGTGGGAGTGTGCTTGTGACTTGGGAGTTCTTCGACTGTCCAGACTTCATCGACAAGTACCCTATTGTTTGAATTGTATTCACTCCATGTGAGAAGAAATCTGGCATATTGGCCCGTGACACTCGTACATATAAATACTCCAAGAAATACAAATGTATTGAGCGGGGGGTTGGCCCTTTCTGGCCCCAGTGCTGGTGTCAAGTGTTATTGGTCATTTTTAGTTTTAATGTTGCTAATAATGTCCATTGTAGGTATTAGTTAAGTGATCTAAAAATGTGTATTTTGTCTTCCGATTTGTAGGCCTCCTGTAGTAGGGAGCGGTTACACTTTAGATGTACAATCATGATAAGTGGTATACTACTAACTCCACGCAGTGGAGATGGTGGGGTGTGTAGTACATCATACATGGGGCATGGACCGAGGACTCACTTTTTTTTTGTGGAATCATAAGTATATTAGATTTACAAGATGACTATCCAAAGTAGATAGTCCCAAAGTACATCAACTGAAGATGTCAATATAAGACAAATATACATCATGATCTATTTGGTCAACCTGCATGCAATCGAAGAAAGATTGATGCAGGGAGTACCGAAAAAAAGAAAATGCAGAAAAAACCGCATCACCGAAAACTCCATGGTTGCGAACTTTCCATAGTGTCCATAAAGCCCAGTAGCGCACCCATGAGAAGAAAAGAGAGAACTCTGGTCTAGGCAAATGAAGACCAAATAGCCAGAAAAACTTTCCAAATATCATATTTGGAAATCTAGCCTGCAGAAGCTGCATGGACCGAGGACTCACACATCTGCTGTGCCCTGGTGTAGCCTCTGGACTCTCTCCTCCATAGCTCTGTGGTATTGTGCCTGGATCTGGGGAGACTACGCTTGATGGAGTAGCGGTGGTCTGCGTCTGGGTAGTCGCGATCTCCTGGCAGCTCTGATCTCCGAGGCTTTTTGTAGGGTGAGCCCTCGTTGGGAGGTAGATGATACAGGGAGAGGGGGATGTGGCTCGCTGATAGGCCTGAAGAAACTGGTGATCTGTGGCTGAGAGAGAGAGAGAGAGAGAATGAAATGATATATTAACGTCTCTAAGAGGCCATAATGGCCTAAGAGACCAAAACTGAGAGTACATATGAAGTTGGTGTCTCATCAAAGAGAACAACTAAATGAAACTAAAAAGTACAATAAACTGATTGTCTTACAGTTATAAGAACTGTAAGCAAGACTCCTAGATGATACTGAGTAGAAAATATTGGAAAATGTATATCAAGTAGATCCATGTATGCTGATCAGTTGAAGTGCTACCCTCTCCTAAGATCAAATATCTCCGCCATGGGGCTGTCTAGAATGGGGAGGTCGTAGAAGCGAGGTAGGTGCCTTCGATGCCGAGTAATAATGGCTCTGATCTGGCGATGGTGAGGATGCTGTGGTCGGGATCCTGGTGGGCGTGGCCGACGAGCACGACATAAGATGACTGCTCTATCAGTGGTGACTCCCTGGGAGCGTGGCCGGTGCCCTGATGGCCCAATGGAGGAGGTATCAGGAGGTGGTGGGCTGGGTTGTTGGTGCTGGTGCTGGTGTCTAAGAAATGTGTCAGGATCCTCTATCTAGGTACATCATGGCTCGGTCTCCTGTTCGTCAGGAGGGTCTCTCTGTGTCTCCTGAGCTCAACTAGAAACATTCCCAGGCATCTCTGATCCTCAAACTCCATGACCCTGCGTAATGGCCCAAAACCCTCTTGGAAGAGGCAGTGATATCTCCCTCAGATCTCATAATAGACTGTACATCGGCAAATGTAGAGAGAGAAATGAAATGAAATGAAATGTTATATTAACGTCTTCAAAAGGCCATAATGACCTATGAGACCAAAAGTTACATCATGGTGGATCTGATACAATGTCTGGATAAAAAAACCCAAAAAATGAAAAATAAAGATGATACTACTGGCACCTAGAAAATGAAACTGGAACTGGAAGGTAAACAGAAACCCTTATAGGGTGTGAATATAGTGAGGAGGGGGTACGCTATGGAGGTGAGTGGAATATAGTGAGGGGATACAAAATCATGTGGGACGGAGGGGTACACTATGGAGGTGCCTCCATCTCATAATATGTGCCGCATCGGACGCTGGCGGATCTCCTCAATATCCTCTGTGGTAAGCACCCTGACTGGGTGTCCCGCATGCCTCGCAAGAATAATCCGAATCCGCCGCTGCAACCTGCGTTTATGCTGGGATGCCCTCCTCCATAGTCGTGGGCGTCTGGACCACCCAAGCTCAATCGCACGATCAATCAGTGTACCTCTGGTGTGGGCAGTATCCATGTCCTGCTGCTGCTGTGGTCCATCTGGCGCAGTGATGGCTGGACTAAAGAAGTCTGTAATGTGCCTCTGAGTCTGGCTCTCTGTGCGCCTAAGCAGGCTATCTCTATGTCTCCGCAGCTCAAGCAAGAACAATCCCAAACACCTCTGGTCCTGGTCCTGGTACCCCATGACTCTGGAAAGTGGTCCAAAACCCTCTCTGAATAAACAGTGGAAACGACCACGAGTACAATGGCATATATAATGCAGCTCTGTCTCTGGCTCCTCATGGCATACTCGGCATATCCTGGCCTCAACTGGTATACCTCTATATCGGCCAATCTCAATCTCAAGCTGGTGTGAGGATGTGCGAATCTGACCCAATAGCACATCGTACTGCATGAGACAAGTGTACATCCATGTAACTGGGTCTGATCACAAAACCACCTGCTGTGAGCTGAAGAAAATGCTCTCTGTAGAAAGCCATCTTCGTGCCCAGCTCCTCAGTCGGCTGTATCCATGTCCTCCTAATGTCCAGCTGAACTAAATCCTGACGGATGAGTCTGGTAATCTCTGTCCGTGTGAGAGTGAGAGAGGATGCCTCCAGAGAATACTGGAAGGGAGGCAATCTGTCCATGCTAAAACCATGTGTCTGGAACCAAGATGTCATTTGTCCATACCAACAAGCCGTGTCTCCCTGTAAAGCTAACTGTCGGGAGGACTCCAGGGCGAGGCGTGCATATTTGTCTTGGGGGAGATCCCACAAGCCATGTATGTAGGAGACTGATCTCGTAAGAGCCTCAATCACCAGAGGGGCAGCCGCCAGCTCTGCTCGAATAATCTCATGAGGTACCACGGCCTTGGCTCTAATAATCCTAGCAATCATAGATACCAAAGGCCTCTCCATACCTCTCCACCCGCCTGCGCTGTGATGGCCCACTGAAGGTCCCCATATCTGCACTCCATAAAGCATAGCTGATGTCACTAGAGTGTCAAAAAGCCAAAGTTTCGTTCGAGGTTCCTGAAACTGAACCTGCGAACACATCCTCTCCAAACCACCCAGGGCTGCATGTGCTCTAGTCAATCTAGTCTCTGCTGCTCTCCTCATTGAAAACACTGGCCCACTGAATACTACCCCAAGATATGTATATGCATCTGTATACTCCACAATCTCCTGCCCATATGTAAATGTGGAAGCTGATCGCCTAACCCACTGTGGCGTGGTGTTAAACACCATAACCTTGGTTTTGCCAAGGTTGACAGACAATCCACTATCATGTGCAAACTCATGTAAAGCATCCAGATGACGCTGCATACCCTCAGGGGAGTCAGAGATCAACACAATATCATCAGCATATAACAATAGTGGGATCCATGTACCTGCTAGCTGGGCTTCTCTGTCCCCCAATCTCTCAATGTAGTCAGAAGCCTCATCCACATACATACCAAACAATGAAGGAGATAACGGGCAACCTTGCTTCACTCCTATAGTGGAGTGAACCAAAGTAGAGACCCCCTCTGGGGTGCGTACCTATCCTGCAACTGATCTATATAAAGCCATAATCCCCCATATGAGCTTTGTGGGTACCCCCATCTCCTGTAATCACCTCATCAATCTGGCTCTGGGCACTGTATCAAATGCTTTGCGGAAGTCCACAAAGCTACAATAAATCCGTCGCCCATGCGACCTGCCCTCCTCAATAATGGCCCGCAGAGTCAAGATGTGGTCAAGAGTAGAGAAACCTCTCCTGAACCCTGCCTGTCTCTCTGCTCGAATGCCCTCTCTCTCTGCCCATCTACTCAACTGCTGCTCAAGAATGGATGCATACAATCGTGCTAGTGTGTGACCAATCATAATAGTGCGATAATTCCTTGGCTCCATAGGGTCCCCTGACTTGAAGATAGGCACGATGGTGGACCTACTCCAAGTCTCGGGTAAGCCTTCGCACATAGCACGATTGAACATCACTACTAGAAGCTCTGCCAGCCCTTATCTTTAATCTCTTAATAAGAGGTGGTTCACACTTAATGTGTTCACACCAAGGCTTAATAACCTTTCACACTTTAAGACTCCGATTATTCCAACAAATTCTGAGGCATATGCTGTCCTATATCCTGCTGTCCGGAATTTTCAGCATGTCGATAAGTCACACGATGATGATATATACCTCTGGGCTTCCAACACTTTGTTTATGTGTAGTAGACAGGGGCTGACCTGAACTTTCAGCAAAGATAACATCCTTGCTAGTAAGCACCTTGTGAGTAGCAGCAAGGTCATGTAACTTGTATCCCTCACTCTCACTACTATAGTGCAAAACGATACATTTCATAGCTGTATCACTAGCTTTGATCTCTTCTCTTGAGGTACATGTGAAATAACCAAACACACAAAAATAGTCCACTCTTGGCTTCTTATTGTACCAAGCTTCATATGGTGTTATTGAGTTCAAGGCTTTTGTAGGGCACGTGTTATGCAGATGCTGCACATAAGATTTTGTCAAGCCAAAATTTGTGGGGCAAATCTTGACCTTTGACCATGCATCTAGTTGTTTCCATCAAAGATCCATTCTTGCGCTCGGAACACCATTTTGTTGAGGTGTGTATGGTACCATACACTAATGCTTGACCCCTTTTTATGCAAAAAATCCTTGAATGCTTTCAACATGTATTCACCTTCTCTATCTTTGCGAAGAGTATGAATTTTGCACCTTGTCTCATTCTTGACCAAAGCTACATAACGCTGAAAATGCATGAATACCACCTCAGACTTTTCCTTCATGAGAAACGCCCATGTAAACTTGGCGTAGTCAAAATATAGGTGTCCAGCCAAAGACCATTAACATCACTATGAATGAGCTGTAATTTGTTATTAGTTCTCATTGAACCATCTCTTGGGAATGGCTTTCTATGCATTTTGCCAAGAATGCAACCTTCACAAACATGATCATCTGGGATCTCTATATGAGGCATACATTCCACCATATTATGCTTTTGCAAAAGCATCAAACTTTTGAAATTTGCATGCCCAAACCTGGCATGCCATAATTCAGCTGCCTTCACGTGACTTCATTTACATCTAATGCAACTGATACAAACCTATACAAACCATTGTAAAATGAACCTGATGCAATTGATATGTTTGTTTTTCATAGGTATCCAACCTATGCAAACCATTGTAAATGAACCTGTGGACACAATTTGGAACTCTTTCTTAGGATCCTTGATGAGACATTTCTGCTCCACATGCATATCCTGCTTGGCAATAGAAGACATGACACAAAGTTCTTCTTTATGCTTGGCACAAACAACACATCATTCATGTAACTGTGCTTCCCGTTGCCAATACCAAAGGTACCTTGCCTATACCTTTGACAAGGTTTGTTAAGTGATCTGCACAAGAGACACTCCGATGATGTGAAACAGATTGCATAGAGCTGAAAACATCACTCCTAGATGTTATGTGACGCGTAGCACCACTGTCTATGTACCGAATAGGAGAACTCTTCTCAGAAGCACTGAGAGATACATCGATAGATACAAAAGCATCATTATTGACCTCTTTCATGGCCACAAACACCCAATAATCATTCACAAGGTTGGCTGAATTTTATTGTTTACCCTCGGATGCATAAGCCACATTACTTCATTCCTTGCCAGAATCCTTCTTCTTGCCTTTCTCTTAAAAATAAAAATAAAAGATCCTTGTATTAGTTATCAAGAAAACAACCAAAATGGCTATATACAAACTCGTCCTCAAATGGGAAACGAGAGTCAAGACTCAAGATGCATAAAAAGGGAGGATGCTCTTCTCCTCCGGCTTGCCGCTCTAGGAGGAGAAGGCTATCTGATACAATGGAGGGAGGGGGAAACAACCACACAGGTGGTCTGTAACGCCAAGTGGGCTCGCCATGTCTGTCAGTAGTGAAAAAGGACCTTGATGCCAGCCCCTTAGGAAGGCCTCTCAGCGCTTCTGCATGTGGTCTAAGCCACTGTGAAGCTGTCCCCACTAACCATGGGAATGATATCGAGACAGATGCTCTAGATGGACTCTGCGGGCGGGGTGAGGGTGCCTTCGATGGCTTCATTGCATCAAGCTCTCTATATGTGCCATGCAACAATGCTGCTGTAAATCTCCTATCTTTGGCAAGAACCTGGTGACCAGCAAGACTAGTGGATGGAGCTGGGACTGGCATTGTAGAAATGTTAAGGTGAGAGACTTGAAGGTCTAGCTCCCCACCTTCCTCATACGGCGTGACAACCACGGCCTCAGTGGCCCAGGCAATTGTGCCCCACGTAACAATACGAGCGGGGGCTCGATCCATAGTGAAAACGAGCAGGATCCTGTGCTGAACCTGCTGAGCCTTTGGGCAATCCCAAAGGCAATGACCCTGAGACTCCTGAGGATTGCCACATCTTGGACATAATGCTGGTCTACCCCCAATGGCCAACCATGTGCCAACTGCCAAGCTCCTATGTGCCAGTTGCCACATGAGAGAGTGTGGTAGGAGGCCTTGGGACCGCGAAATGTCTTGTTGTTGCTAGGGTGCCCTCTACCTGTGGCATGTGAATCTTGCGACTTAGTTGAATGTAAGCAAAAAAGGGGACGCTAGGCATCTCCTCATTGTCCTCTGGATCCTACCATGTCCACTCTCCCGGGTCTCACTAGAGACTCGTGGGAGGCTGGCCCTCCCAAATCCATAACCGCGAGTGTCTCTCTCTAGCCACCTTGGCCGGTGGAGGGTTGATGTGCCATAAAAACCTATCATCCTCACCCTCTCTAAGGTGCATCACCTGAAGTCCTCAAAGGGAGTCTTTGCTCTCTCCAATCTGCCATGAAGCCCGATAGAAAAAGTGAGTAAGGTGAAGCTGTCATCCGTGCCATGAACTGCCATGCAAATGCAAAGGCATCAAGGAGGGGAAGGTGGGACGCAGCTGGCAAGGAGGTGGTGAAGGAGGGGAGGAGGGGGAGGCATCAGGGCAGTAGGTGGGGGGGTTGCACATGGTAGGGGGGGGGGGAGGGGGGGGGGGGGGGGAGAGAGCATTGGCGACGGTAGGTGCATAAATGGGGGGAGCTCCGGCTTGTGACCGAGAGAGATCAATTTTAACGTCTATGAAAGGCCAAAAAGTGGCTATCTTCTTGTCTTTTCTTTTAAGCAATCCTTTTTCTTGAGATATGCAACTCGTGCCTCGTTCCTTGTTTGATTCATGTTATTCGTGTGTCCCATGCTTGTTTTGCACTTTCTTTAAAGGTGAATTTGGGCATGTTCTTGGATTCACATGGGTGTGCCCTGCACACTGACGTGTGTGGGACCTGTTCGACATTGCCCGACTACCCCTTGCCATAACACTGGCGACACATGGAAACTTGTCCCTAGACAAGGGCTCACAAAAAGCTTGGTGTCTTGCCTTAGGGTACATCCTGCGTGCCTAAGCCATCATTGTGCTCAACAATGCAAAAAGCACATTGCACTATTGCAAACACAATTACTAGAGCACGTATCCCAACACTATACTGTGTCTGCAAGTATGTAGACCTGTAGCAAGAATGTAGCACTGTACTCTATCAAAGTGGTATATGTGATGACTTGCTTTGATGGTATTTGTCTTTTTGTTGTTGCAGAGGAAATCCTGTGGATATTGGAGTCACGTATGTAGCACCATGTCCTGTCTGTAGTCTCCCTTCACCACAAGGTGTTGTAGCAGCACTTACCGCCGCGTGTGCCAACTCCGGCCTGTGCAACGCCCTATGTTGCCACAGCCACCATAGCAGCACCTTGTTCTACCATTGCCGCTGGTTACGCCTCCCACAACCACCACAACAGCACCAACTTTAGACGAGGACCTCCCGTGTAGCGATGTTGCTCCGGTTAGTGCAGCGCCTGCGCTGCCCATTGCTGCAACCTGTGCAGCATTGCCGCCTACATGCTACTGCCGCTTGCTGCCGGATCCTGTTGTCGCTTCTAGGCTTGTTGCCTGTCACGCCGCCTGCTGACTTGCCTTGTGCACAACGCAACATTGCTCTGCGGCGCTTGCTGTTTCTGCTGCCTTGTGCGTTGCCTGTCACAGCACCGCTTGCACCGCATTGCCCTACTGTGTTGTTTATGTGTAGCACCGCTTGCTACACAATATCGCCTTGGCCTTAGTTACGTTAGTTGCTTGCTAGCCACCTTTCATAGCACCGCCTTGACTAGCTTGGTCATAGCTTTGCCTTCGCTGAGTCAAATGGTCAACTAGCGAGTGAATGCTTCACTGGCAGAGGTCGTCAACAACCAACTCTTCAACACCAAATGTTTTTAAAACAAGAGCAATGGAGAGATTGAATAGCACACACACAGCAGACAGGGAGTTGAGTTGGCAGTGGAAGAAGCTCTTACGTAACTGAGTGAGAATAATCATTAGCCAAAAGTAAAGAAAGCTTGTGGTTTATGAAACCCTAACCCTTGCTTCTAAATAGAAAGCTTAATAGAGAGCTTTGATGGAGAGCTCTCCATGAAAGCTCTATATTGGCACTTCTATGTAGAAGCTAGGGTTAGGGCAAGGCAAAGAGAGAGGTGAAAGAGAAAGGAAAGAGAGGGGAAGGAAGAGAAAAGCTCATCATGAAAGCTTGAGAGTAAAGAAGAAAGGGATAAAGCTTTCCATGAAAGCTTGAGAGCGTAGGAGAGGGAGAGAATAGCACATACCTTGGAAGAGGACGAGGTTTGATGGAGGGAGAGATTGAAGGGATAGAAATGACTTGGGTGGGAGAAAGAGGTACTGTAATCAATCGACTGTCGTCCTAGCCATGTGCCTCTTTGGGAGGTAGGTAGAAACGTGGCAGTGAAGATTTAGGCGGGAGTACTTTTTTGCAAGTCGCTGCTGAGCAGCGAATTTTGTTGCTAGTTTCGCTGCTTAGCAGTAAAATTTTACTGCTGAAAACGTTGCATAGCAGCAAAACCCTGGGCTACTTTCTACCTGGCAGTTCTAGATAACATATGTCTTTTTATGCTAATATATATTTACTTGTGGTTTGATTGTAGATGTTTGACAGTGATCAAGGGTTGGATGTTGGTTCCGAAGCATAGTTGAGAGAAAAGATATGATTTATGTGTGATCGATGGAAGGGCCAATATATATAACAATGTTATATAACAATTGATCATGTCCGTACATATGGGCTTTATGAGGCATTGGCACAACCAAGTGCGGATGATGACATGCAGGAGAACCATAGGAGAGTGTTACCCAATATGCTAGACCATTCCATGACATTGGGTAGATTGCGAAAGGTGGCAAGGCTTCATAGGGAAAGCATGGTTGAGAATCATCTTCTCCATCCAATGAATGAGGTGTCTCCACCATTGCCAGATGAGGAGGAAGAGGATCTCATCATGGAAGACATGGTGAATGATTTCTTTGAATGGGAGGTCATAGATAATAGAGAGCAAGCTCCGATGTCACAAAATAAAGGCCCAAAAGGGGTCCAAGTAATGTGTTCCATGTGTCCCTATAAATATGGCTAAAAGTGGCTATAAGATTTAAAAACCATCAAACTGAGGCCCAGTGTGCCTAGCCCTAATAAAGCCTAACTCCTACATACATGTCCATTACAAAATGTATATATCTCCCACAGCTATCAGTAGACTTTTCATCATGAAGCTCCATAGTGAGTAGCTGGAACCATCAAGCTGATCTTTTGTCGTGAACCCACCATACCCAGAACGCAAGAGTCTTGGAAAGTATATTTAAAGGGGTCCAAGTAATGTGTTCCATGTGTCCCTATAAATATGGCTAAAAGTGGCTATAAGATTTAAAAACCATCAAACTGAGGCCCAGTGTGCCTAGCCCTAATAAAGCCTAACTCCTACATACATGTCCATTACAAAATGTATATATCTCCCACAGCTATCAGTAGACTTTTCATCATGAAGCTCCATAGTGAGTAGCTGGAACCATCAAGCTGATCTTTTGTCGTGAACCCACCATACCCAGAACGCAAGAGTCTTGGAAAGTATATTTATATTATGATATTTGGTTCTTTTTTATAGGAGAGGCCCCCCTTTACAAAGTGTGTGTAAATGCTGCCACAACATGCCACATGTCAAGGCATGATGCCAAGTGTCCCTAAGAGGTGTCACCTATACACATCATTGCTTTCATAAGATCCTTCTAAGAGGTTGTTCCCACACACAAAGGAACCCACACACTAGCGGCTGTTCACACACACTAGAACCGCTTTATATTAACATAAGCTTACAGACAGTAGAGTGCAAGTTTGCACAACCACCTAGCACTTGTTTATTCCCACATTAATCACTATTAATATTTAACACTTCTCTCCTACTCCTGGAAAGTGAAAAGTCTTTCTTGGGGTGCATGCTGTAAGAGTAATCCAACCTCTCTCAGCGCCACATCTAGGTGAGAGTGTCCCATATCTCCCCTATCTGCGTGCCATTTGCAGTGTCTTGAATCGAACTCTCGGGGATGCAGGCACTCTGCTGTGGCTTAGGCTGCCAAGGGGTCCTCAAGGTGAAGGAGGACAAGGGCATGGACAGATAACATGGTGCCTGCAATGATGCCTATCATACCTCCCCTGTTTGCATGCCCCACTCATCCACATAAAATCTTTCAATGCGCAAGAGGTTTGGTCTGTGCATCCTCCTATTTGATCTCAAAAAATGGAGGCTCTTGGGGGCGTTCAAACTGTGGTAGGTGCCAGGGATCTTGTCCTCTCATAGTGAGAATCAACTCCTCTCGGGCTGAGTACTCAGCCTCTGAGACAGTGTCCGATCCTCCTCCTTTCCTGTCCACAGGGTCCTCTAGAATGTTGAACTACCCTCCCATGCACCAAAAATCTGCCTGAGGGAGCTCTTGCCGCATGTGTTTCTAGAAACCCATCCACCATGATGCCCTGTTGCAGGCATAAATATTGAGGAAGCCCACCCAGTCCTCCCCAATCCTGAGCTGAGCTGTCCCCTGAACCATGGAGATGGAGATGGAGGAGGAAGACGCACATACAGGAGGGCTGGAGCGGCATAGTGGCAGGCAGACTGCCCTGGGGAGGAAAGAAGAGCAGAGGAGGAGGGTGGAAGCGGAAAGCAAAGGGGAGGCGGAGGCGACGTGGGGATGGCGCTAACGAGGGTCGGAGGGGAGGCGACGGCGATGGGGAGGACAGAGAGGGGAGAGGGTACGCAGGTCGCTAATGGGGAAGCTTTGAGTGTGATCTTCCTTGGCCGAAAGATGTCCCAAAATTGCTTCCAGAAATATCCTAGGAAACGGGTTTAGATGCCTTGGGAGGCCCAATGGTCTGCTGCCGCCAGGGTGCCATCTATTTCATGCATGTGAATCTTGCAACCTATCCTCTTGTAATGGAAGAAAGGGGTGGTCAGGCTCTCACTGAAGGGGTCGTGCTACTCCCACTCGTGTGGTCCCATTGAACACGTGTCAATGGAGGGCTTTTCTAAAGTCAAAGCCGCCAAGGCCTGTTGCATGCCACCTTGGCCTCATTACCCTATTCCATGGGCATGCTCATGGTAAGCGGTATCAGTGAAAGATTTTTCATCATGTGAAATGTGCCTTTTGTTTAATGAGCAAAGACTAGACACTTGTTATCTAATAAGCCTGCTGTAGCATGTATGGTGGCTTCATAAGCATGGATAGGTGTCCCATCCTGTCTAACCTTTCAGCATTACAAAACAATGGGTTATTACCATGATCTTTTAGTCCTTGAGTGAAGCTCAAGATGATCGTGTTTTTTGCTATTAACAATATGTACGTCTGCTGATTTTAACAGGTCAAGGGCGAAATCCATGCTCTATTGATCCAACAACAATCTTGCTACTCACGGATGGCACTGAGCTAACCTCCCTGGTATCAAAGCTACTTTCTTTTTCTCTCTTCCATTTTCAACATGGCAGGAAATTTGGACATTCTAAATGATCAAGGATTAAATGATGCTTGCACTTAAAATTAACTTGTAGTAACACGGGCTAGAAGCTCCTATGGATTGCTAATGGTGTACTGAAAGGATTAAGAGCCAGGAGGTAGGCCATCCAACTCACCAACCAGCTAAAGAGCTACAGATTTATAGCTCACTGTCAAGGAGATGAGTTTGCTGTAAACATGCTTTTATACCACATTACCTATAACCATTTCATCCTGGGGACAGGCTACCAAGTCTGATCTTTAAAGTAACGACCTTGCAAAGGGCTCTTCATTGACGTGCACGATAATTCCAGAGAAAATCTGTGATCCATAAAGTATCATGTTTCATAAATCCAGCACGTGTAAATAAAGGCACATGATCGGCCATCTTAAGAAAAGTTTTTTTAAGAATCCTCTTGCATCCAGATGAGCAGCTGCAAGCTTGGATGCATTGAACAAACCAAAATACATGGTCCTGGGATGAATCAGTGGTCTATGTCACATAATCTAAACCTAACAAACTGACATCAACATCACTTTCTAGTGTATCTTAAAAGATTAGGTCTGACCTATGCTAACCTTAGGAACCAGTAAGTTAGGTGCTGACCCTTGTTCTCTGTCGTTTGATTTGGACATTCATTTTGGCCATCAGATTTCAAGTGCACATAATTCCCACATAGCATCGTCTTACATGATTCAGATTGACCACCCTCGATATCTTCTTTCTTCCCAGGTTTAGAGCCCTTCCTCATTCATAGCAGACATCCTACTTGCATCCCTTGCTTTAATACACTAGGTTCTTGCAAGATTAACAAAGCTTGTATTTTAGTTGTAATGTAAAATGCATACTGCTGCTTTTAATATTATACATCAGAAACATACTACATCAATGCTGTAACAAAGCTCTTTTTTCGCTGGTGTAGTCTGGGGTGCTTCCGAATGTATCAATTTTGAGCTCACCAGCTCCAGTTGGGGCTGAACTGGTCATGCAGCCATTCAGATGGGATCAAAGAGTTTTTGCAATTGCTCTAAGGTACATGGCATGCTAATGAGAGAGAAGAGTTATGCAAATAGATACCTTGCACATACCATTGAATCTGTAATGGTGCCATGATTTTTTGTATGCACTAATAATTGGCTTTGCTTTGTTGACTTCTACACCATTCACAGTTGGTCCATGTAACTAGCCTTTTGTTGCTCTACATAGCTAGTTTCTTTTAGTACATAGATGTACTTGCTGCTGCATGCCACTGATCTCATAGCTGTAGTAACTTAGACCCTTGCCGAGCACTGCCTCAAATAGAGGCATGGGATCTGTGAGATCACGTCAGCTCTATGGATAGCCACCTGATATTACTTTATGGTTGGACTCGGGAGAATTTTTTGAGACCTTTACAGGGAGGGACATCATCTTCTACACCGAGACACATCAGATCTCTGCACCATATATAGAGTGTTACGAAGGACAAGGAGGCCCGATATATGTGGATGCATGTATGCTTGCCAGGGAATTTGTTGGTACAGATAGGGGTATGCTACTTTTCCCCAGATACATCCAGCTATGCCTAGAGTTCTCTAATGGATAGGCAGTCACCATACTTGAGACTGTATGCAGATACTATGGAGTTTTCCACGCTGGGGGACATCCTTCTACTAGGGGACTTCAATGCATGGACTAGGAGCAGTCAGGTCCGGTTCTTTGATATTGATAGGGACTCCATCATCTTGCATGCTTGGATCTAGGGGACATAATTTCAGAGGACATCACATGACTCTGGTCTTACAACCTTCTTTGGTAAATCCTTTGACTGAGAGGATTGTACAGATGATAACACTCTTGCTCTTGTTAGCATTCATGGTTCTAGGAGCATGTGCAAGGAGAGGAATTGAGGTTCAAGCCATGATGAGTTGGTGCACATACATAGAGAGAAAGAGAGAGTAAGAGGGAGATAGAGATAGAGATGTGATAGCAAACAAGAAAGAAAGTTATATTAACATTTTCAAAAGACCCAAAGGGTCTATGCGACCAAAATGATGTGTACATAGTGTCCATGAAATCTCGTCATGGATGAAATAAGAAAAATCAACAATAAACTAAAACTGAAAATTGAAATCTAAGATTTGGACAATCAATCAACCCTGTATGTCAGGCAAGTTCCATTGAGGATGTCCATCATGGGTGATATAGAGATGTTGATAGTCTGCTGTGAGGCTGCTTGATGGTGGGCCAAGATCTCCTGAATCCAGGGCTGATGAGCTGGGGGTGGTCGGGGTACGACCGGCAAGGGCGTCTAGCTTTCTGGAGCATGGCCAATCTGAATTGACTCACATGGGCCTGCTGCGAGGGGGCACTGTGGTATAGGCTCCCGTATCCACTGTGATGGGCTCTGGTGCCTCCTTATCCACCCTCTAGGCTGGAAACAACTGGTGATTGTAAGCTGAGAGGAGGGCTGTTGGGGGATCTCTGAGTAGCGACTCTGTGTCGGCTGAGCACCAGTAGGAAAAGTTCAAGGCACCTCTGATCTGGGTACTCCATGATCTGGGATAAGGGTCCAAAGCCCTCTTTGAATAGACAGTGAAATCTCCCTATGATCTCATAGTAGACTAGGCACTGGTAAACATAGTGCTCATCCGACTCAACCCCCGTCTGACAAAGTCTACATGTCCTGTCCTCTCTGGGTGTCCACTCAACTCTGCTAGTCTCTATCATCAGTCTATGGGATGATACGCTGAGCTGGCCAATGGCCATCCTCATGGCATGGTACATGAAGGCATCGAGACAACTTGGTCTCTGTATGAAATCATCTGCTGTGAATCTCAGGAAATGATCTCTGTAGTACTGTATCCTGGTAAGCAATGGGCCTACCGGTGTGATCCATGTGTTACGTGTGTATAGCCCCGATAGATCGTATCAGATCACTCGGTTCATGCCCTCATGTGTAACCTAATGTATTACTGAAATGGAGGGAGCTGGTCCATCTGTACTCCATGTGCCTGAAACGAGGTGAGTACTGTGCTACAACAAGATGAATGCTCTCCTCTGGCCGTTATCTGCTGTGACAACTGTAGTGGGAGTCGAAGTGGATCCATCTCCCTCACCCTCTGTATATAAGGGGCTGTCTGGAACAGGGCCTTCATAAACATAGGAGCCGCAACAAACTCTGCCTGGATGATCTGGTGGGGACAGATGGCTTGCTGCATATCATCCTTTATAGCATGATGTTTACATGTGCTCTCGACTGGTGCTTTGCTAGTTCTGCAGAAGAGAGCCGCTCTTATGTAGGACTTCCGCTCTTATGTAGGACTTCTTCAAGTGTACAGTAGCCGGACGTTCATTGTGCAATCACCATTGGATCTGTTTGTTGCAGACTATCTGATGCAGGTGATAGGTTGTGTGCTATTGTACAGGCAATACGTGGCTCTGATACAATTTAATGGAGACATGAAGAGCTATGGAGGCTTAGAGATAAACATGGCTATGGCATTTGATGAACATAGAAGTAAGATAGAGAGAGAGAGTTAGAGGGAGAAAGGCAATGCTTCAAAGAGAGAAATTTCACGACTCAATGATGTGACTTGTATTACTTCATTCAAGTACAATGCTTTTATAGGCTTAGAGCCTCTCTTGTATGACATCATCACTGAGGTCATTACAGGTATAATATCTAGATATTTTAGTGAACCACTCTTAGAGTGGGTTCACACACATATACACATGTAGAATACCAACACCTCCGCAACTAGTGGCTGAGGGTGACCAGGAGGTGTGTCCAGCTAAAAGCTTTTCTAAACCTCTGCATTGCTGCATATCATGTTTATGCTCATGAATGAGCAGCACATCACAGGGCCCTCCTGATCTAACTTCTGAATTCAAATGGATTATCTGCATCCAAGTGCACCATACATCAAGTGAAGGTTGAGAACCTCTGGAGTCTCTTTGGGCTTCTAGAAGTCTGCTATACTTCCTGTAGCAGTGGACATTTCCCTGCGTTTGTGCCTTCACTTCCTTTTCAAGTTTGTATCTTTTTTGTTTCAGTGGTGACAGAAGAAACGATACTTCAAATAGCTACGTTCTGGCTCCTGCAAGCCGCCTAAGAGCTGTGATCTCAGGACTGAATCAAAGGCCTGCTGAAACAAAGCAACAATAGATCCGCTGTCTACGAGACCTACCCTTCTCAATGATAGCTCTTAGGGTGAAGATATGGTCCAGTGATGAGTAGTTCCTCTCGAACTCTGCCTGAACAATGGTCTTCTATCGGTGTCTCTTTGCCAAGGAGCTAATCTCAGCCTCCAATACTGCACCACAGGTCTTGGCCAGGTTATGGCCATTCATGATAGTCTGGTAGTTATTGCGTTCCCTAGCGTCTCCTGCTTAAAGGATGGGGACAAGTGTGTTATTGGTCCATGAGGCCCTCACACAAAGCCCTATCCTACTAAAGATCTGAACTAGAATGTACATGAAGGGGCTCTTTAGTCAGAAGGGTGGTTATTAGGTGGATGCTGTTAAAAATTGTAGTGATCACTGATGCTTGATGACAGACAAGGAGGTATTTGTAGATTGCAACCACGTGATGCATGGTCTCATGAGGCTATCTAACCCCCAATGGGGAAAGCCTCCATGAGCAGATAACCATAAGACCTCTGAAGCTTCAGTTTGTGAATCTGTATCTTCCAAATCAAAGTGGTAATACACTTGCAATGGTGTCCACACCACCATGTGGGCTGGTGAAGTGTCTTGATTTCCAACCTTTTCTTTCAAGTTTTTCTTGTGTGCAATCATAGAAGTTTACCTTAGGCAATTTTTAAAATTGAAACAAATAAAAAGACTTTGTATCCAGATCTTGATTTTGACCTGACTTCATCTGCTCATACTAACATAGAACTATTATTTGCTGTAAGGATACCTGCAGTCAATCTGGTGCTGATTGAGAAAGACTATAGCATGCTGCATCATGCACTTGCAACGGATAATGCAATCTCTAAGCTATGTGAGTCCACAGGGTGAGTATTCGTACCTTATAACTTGAAGGTCTAATTATCTCTGCAGTAGCATATACAAAAAAGGAGAAGAGTATACAGTGATTACTCATCCATGCACACATCTCCATCCCCAACCCCAGGTGTATCCTCGTGTCTATCCTCATGTATGAAGCTATCATTTACCTCTGTATGGGCTGTAGTGCCATATGCATGCTCACTGTCCAAGTTTTTCCCATCTGGGCTGATGTGGTATTTTTCACCTCTCACTGGCAATGTTGTCAAGCAGTTCATGGTCTTGCTAGAAAAATGGTTCCAAGGACAGCATGGTCTCACTAATGTGCAGTCTTACGCCTTTACTCCCTTTGATCAAGGGATTGTGATGCCTGAATGTAGGGTGCCCAAATATATATGCTTCACCCTAGGTTGATCCCGTTGATCAAGGGATTGCGATCCTGATTTGTAGAGTGCCCAAATATGTATGTTTCACCCTGGGTGGATCCCGTTCTCTCTATAGTGCCCCAGGAATCATCAGTTATTTTTTTGCACTTGAAATGAAGCATCTAACTTGCCTATTATCTTGTGTAACAATTATTTTCCGATCGTTAAATTTCCAAACGTAATTGTGAAGTCGTCCACTGCAGACCCAAGTGAACAATTATGAATGCACACTGGTATGCAAAGATTGATTTTTGTCTCATGGGGGCACACATCCCTGTCTGGCTTACTGTGTGTGTCTATCCTTTTCCTATGCAATGTGGACTTCACCAACTCAGTAGACTCCTCCATGTGTTCTCATACCAAGCTATTTCCACTTGTTTGATACAGTCCCTTGTGTGTTAAATATGCATTGTTGTGAGGTCTTCATATGTGTGAATCATGATGTATTTCAGTGCTGTTTTGTTTTTTATCCTGCCAAACATGTTGCTGCCTCTCTGAACTGGACTGCTAGTGGGCTTTCTTTGGTGGTATAGATAGGGGAGAAAGAAACAAAGAATGGAAAATTTATTGACGTCTTTAGAATGATAATATGGCCTGTGAGACCAAAAATATACACTATACAATCTGTAATAGTAGATGCCTTTTGCAACACAGAAGTGAAAGATTGAACGCCATATAACCAACACACAGAGTAGTGGGGGGGGGGGGGGGGGGGGGGGGGGGGCTCCTATATGTGTAGCGTGGGAGTAGCTGGTGGGAACGGAGGCCTTCTTGTCATCTCCTTACCTTAAATAGCAACTCCATACCATACATCATTCCACAAACACCAAGAATGGCCAAGATTGACGCAGAGTAACACTGCAAGCTATCGATCCGGCTCCTCCTAGGTGGTGTGAGGAACCTGAATCAGGGCCGGGGAGCTGCCATTTGTGACAGACGCTCGTGGCAAATAGATCCTCAAAACAGGCTCCTAAGCTGCGGAGAGGAGCTGAGCATGAGCTCTAGCTCCCCCCTCCCCCCCTCTTTTGCATTTTTCCGCCTGCACCCTCAGCCCCATCTGCGTTTCGCGGCTCGCCTTCCCCCTCCAGCCCCCGCAGACCACCACCACCCCCCCCCCCCGCGTTCTTCATTCTCCCTTGCTCCGCCAGCGCACGCCCTCTGCATCCCCCTCTCCTTCTCCTGCCACCCCCCTCTCCCTCTTCTTTTTTGCCTGCCCCCCCCTCTTCCCTCCCCACCTGTGCTTCTCTTGTCCGCCCGGCCCCCCCCTTTCCCCCTGCGCTCCCCCCCCCCCAAGCCTCTCCTCGGGTTTTCCCTGGTCCCTCCTGTTGTGTTCAAGCGGTCTTTCTCAGTTATTGGGGTTTTGTTTCCTCTCGGCTCTTTTCTGGTCTTTACCCTCAGGAGGACTCCATGGCATCCGCTTTGGCATCCTTGACCGAGGCCGCCATTACTTGCTTATACTTT
Organism: Cibotium barometz; assembly: GCF_041138505.1. Taxonomy (NCBI): domain Eukaryota; kingdom Viridiplantae; phylum Streptophyta; class Polypodiopsida; order Cyatheales; family Cibotiaceae; genus Cibotium; species Cibotium barometz. The sequence continues at coordinate 24,593,194 of NC_141062.1, read as the reverse complement.
TCAGAAGCGGATCTTCAGCTTCTCGCTACGACTATTGCATCGTTAGAGGCCTCCACTCTGGTATGCAAGATTGTCGGTAGCCGCCCATCACATGGACAACTCAGAGATCTTTTGCAGGCGAGCCTCATCGGTGGGCTTGCAAAGATCGCAGACATTCATCCTCTAGGACGTGGCTAATATTAAGTTGAGTTCGACCCGCCAGCGGCATCAGATTGAGTTATGCAGCCGAGCCCCGTTGCACTGCGTACGGCACAGGCCTTCTTTGTACAATGGCAGCATGGCTTTGATCACGCGTCCGACCCATTGGCTGGCATGTCGGGCTTCCCAGTGACAGTTTGCTTCCCAAGCCTTGGGAAGGAATACTTTCCTCTTCTCCCGGTGGTCAGTGGAGCCATTGGGAGAGTGATGGAATCCCCCCCCCCCCCCCCCCGCGTGCTACCTTGTCTCTTGCATGGGTGGCTGGGATTCCATCCCTTCGCATCTATATCGCCTTGCCGGAGACAGTGCCTCATTTCATATCTATACCATGCTTTCGGCGCGACCCCATCGTTCAACGAGTGGAGTACTCAGGCCTCCCAGGCCAGTGTATCATTTGTCGGCAGAGATGGGCTTGCCAGAGCTTGCCCTCAGCGCGCGCCAGGCCAAGAGACCGCCTCCGGTGGCTCACCCTAGGTCCCCGTGCAGATTCTCACTTATGGGTAGAGAGAGTGGCAAGATCTCAGGCAGCAGAGCACCAGGGTCCAGCCGTGGACGACCTTGTCGCCGGAGAGTGGCAGACGTTTGGTCCGCGCCCGGGCTGCCAACCGACTACTAGAGCTGAGCGTCGTCTACAAAAGATTGCAAGGGTCTATGAGACTAAAAGTTACAATGAATCCATGAGTAACAGAATCAGGAATAACAAACTGAAAATGAAACAAGAACTAAGCTAAAATTGAGCCATCAGTATCAAAATTGTCAACAAAGAAAGCCCTATGTGCTACACCTAGGCTGAATTGTAAAAGTGCAATACATCCTCATAAAAAAGAGAGAAATTCCACGGGGGCAGTAAGTGTGTGGCACGGTCAAGTGTCGGGGGTGGTCGTTGACAGGGCAATAGGCTCCGTATCTATAACTGTGTAGTGGCTGTCTATGTCCACTGTTTGGGGTGGTGCGCTCCTATATTGTTGAAGGATCTCCCGAAGCTGGAGCTGGCAAGGGGATGGTCCTCTTGGTCGCGGCCGTCTAGATCTCCGGATTTGAGTAGCCTTCCCCAGGGAAACAGCAAGGAACCATAGTTGGCAAGGGGATGGTCCTCTTGGTTGCGGCCATCTAGATCTCCCGATTTGAGTAGCTCTCTCTAGGGAAACACCAGGCGTTTCATGAAACGTGTTTCATAAATGTTTTAGAAACGTTTCAGAAAAGTTTCATAAACGTTTCATAAACGTTTCATACAAAAGGGAGGGGGGGGTCTGTACAGGCCCCAAAATTTATATACAAGTTTATAATATGCCAAAAATATGTCGCCTTCCCTGCAAAACAATATTAAACATGCATCATTTATACATTAAAACATGTTTACAAGCTAAAACTAAAGAATTTGGGTGACCGAGTTACAGTGGGCACCCACCTAAGTCATTGACCAATTGGCATAAATAAACTAACAACATCAAGAATCCAGATCTAGATTCCATCATCAATAATGGCAACTACTCAATAATGGCACTCAAAGTGATCACAAAAAGTCTGAATCCTGAGCGGATACAAAAAAAGTAAACTGAAGTCTGCAATACACAAAGTAAAGCATACTGATAGATGCAATCATGCATGACAAACAGTAAACTAGAGGAGCTTGATAGCCCCAAGGACTAGAGTCCTCAATCTAGAGTCTGGGCACTCAATCCTCAACATCCTCGATGTCCTCATCGGTAGCCTCCTCGGTAGATTCAACATCACTCTCAGAAGAGGACGATGTTGCCTCAGCTACTTAACTCGTCTCAGCTGCTGCACTGGTACTAGCAGCTCCTGATAATGCTGCTGTAGATGCTTGTGTGCCATGAGCAAGTGTCATCAACTTCTCCTCCAACCTGGCATATATGTCGCGCTTCTCCTGAGGAATCTTTGTGACATCTTTCATCTATCTTCTCAATGTCGATTTTATCGACATTGACCTAGCGAGGCTCTATCAGATTGCCTGACTGCTCAATTATGCGGAGATTGCAATGGCAATACACCAACTGCTCCAATTGAGTAGACAACCTGTTCCTCTTCTTTGTATGGAAGAGGGTCCAGTTCCTCTTAGTAAGACCCGAACTGCAATCCAGTGAGAGGACTCGAATGGCGAGGCATTTGTGCCATTAAAATATAGAAACTTTGTAAGTATAATCATCATTGATCAATGTATTATGTAAATAACAGTCTTGTCTTTTAGAGTTATACTCACCAAGTGAGGGCTACTGATCCCATACTTCGACCATGAGACTGGCTGAAGTTGTCTCTCTCGCATGCATGGAGTCTGTCTACCAAATGTGTGGCTGGCATTCCAATACACTAGCCGCTCATTCTCCAAGCGTCTCATGAGCTCCACGTCTCCTCCTATCCGTTTCTGAATGTAATCTTGCCATCCATCTTCCAACTCTTCATTAACATATTGTGCCTCACTCTGCTAGAGAGGGTGCAATATGTGGGCAACCGCGTGGATTGGTCTATGGAACCAATCCCACAGGTCATTCCAAACTCGTCGAATATCCTCAACCGTGAGAATTAGCCATGAATGATCAAAGCTCTTAGCTAAAGCCTATGATACAAGCTACAACAAGAAGGCAACTAGTTGGAAGTCTAAAAGAGAGTACTTAGCTTGTTCAGTACCTCTCATCTGTCAAGAGAGTGCATCGGTTAAGAGCCTCTCCAATCCAGTCCATGAACTCGTACAAGAGTCCAAGAGTGCTGCCCTCCATGTTAGTGATGCAAAGAACACTATAGATTGGTTGAAGAGCGCTAAACAAAGCCTCTGCCTCCTTCCACCAATCTTCTTGCATCACTTTGCGTGCAAAAGCAACTGCCTTTGGGTGCTCATGGTCCTCCCAGCTCATCCACTCTCGGCAGACCTTTGAGTGCATGAGTCCCTGTCGGAGTCTCACTACCCTCTCAACCACAATGAACATATATGCAAACCTGGTTTCTGGGGGGTTCAGAAGCTCAAGGACACTATTGGCATGAAACATTGCCAAGGCCTTGGATCCCTTGGTAACAAACTTCACCAAGCTATGCGCGGTGTGTGAAAGATGTCAGCTATCCACCTAATCTTGGCAAGATCTTCGATGACCAAGTCCAGGCTATGGGATGCACATGGAGTCCATACAATCTGCGGGAACTCATCCTCTAGCATCCGTCCTATAGAGACACAATTGCTACCATTGTCAGTGATGACCTGCACTATGTTTTGTGGGCCTATCTCCATGATAGCCTCGCGGAGGTGTGACCATATAAACTCTCGTCACCACTGTCCCAGGCATAGATGCATCAACGACACACAAAAATATAGTGCCCTTGCAAGAGGACACCAAAACATTGTACACATTCCTCCTGCATATATCTGACCACCCATCATATAACAATGTGCAACCATACTTGCTCCAAGTGGCTTTTAATGGCTCCATCTCCACCTCCACTGCTTGTTGCTCTCTTCTAAGCTCTTTAGTGTGTAAGGTCTCATAGGAGGGTCCCTCCCACTCACATCCAATGCTGTTGATTGCCCTCATGGCCTTTTTCCATCGTGGTGTGCGCACAATGTGAAAAGACAAAGCGCATTGGATGAAAAGCCTAGTGAGTTCCCTAGTTGCATCTTTAATTGCCTGCTTTTGCATGCTTGCTCTCTTTAGTGAGGTTGTAGGTGCTGTGGGCAAAGGGGTTCGTGTTGCTGTGGGAGTGGAACTACCAGCAGCCCCGAATCCTACTTGACTGTGTGCATCTTCCTCTGAATCCAACCGTGTTCTTTTTGATGCATCACCTCTATTGTCACTAGCCTCAATATCCTCAGCAAGGTTGTTTCCGTACGGCATACGACAGCTTATCGTACAGAATACCGTACGGCACGATACCGTACGTACTCGTACGGATTTTTTCAAAAAAAAATTTCTCAAAAAAATTATTATTTTTTGGTAGGTAATGGTATTTTTTTTGCTTATGTATGGCTGTTTGAGCTTCCTCTGTACTATGATGCTTCCCTCCTTTCTAAAATACTCCATATCTAGACTTGGAAATACCTAAGTTTATAAGTATTTTTTTAAAACACTGTTTTTTATCGTAGAAAAAAGTTTATATCGTACCGTATTTTCCCGTACGGTATTGTATCGTACGAACCTTACGGTATCGTACCTAACAACTATGATCCTCAGGCAAAGGTCCACAACCGCGTCCTGCCAGTTGTTGTCTTTTCCATTCTTGTAGCTCGGCTTTGATGTTTGCAGGCACTTGTTTGCATGCACCAATGCCTTTCGTGGTTAAACCTATGAAATGGGCCTTGACACAGATTATGGACTCTCCTGAGCAAAGCTCGCAAAAACTGCATTTCCACTTTTGTGCACTTGAACCACCATATTTTGATACAGGAGTGACATGGGCCCACATGGCATCCTTAGTGCGAGCCTTGAGGCATCTGGACAAAGGCAGGGCTGCATTGGCACCCTGGCATGAAAATCCCTAAATTTCAAAATCTGTGTTTTCTTTTGCAAAAGTGAAGCAGAAAGGCACAAATCAGCACAACCAACTTGAGAGATGGTGGGCACAGAACCTGGGAAGTGCACGCGGAGCTGGTAGGGGCTGATTTGTGCAAGGCAGGAGCTCCCTTCAAATTGTTTCATAGGCGCATGTAGGCGTTTTTTCGAAAAACAGGCTCTTTGGATAAAAAACGCTGATTTTGTAGATTTTCCCAGGAGGCATGAAAGAAACACGTTTCAAACGAATGAAACGTTTCATTTCATACACTTGCAATGAAATGCGTTTCATTGCAACTATGCAGGGAACCATAGGGCCTGTATACATTGCTTGGTCTGTCTCACCAGCTGCTCATCCTCAGATGGCTTGCTCTCCTCGCCTATTAACACTTGAAGAGTATACTGTTATTTCGCTAGGTCCTTGAGTCTTTCAGGGATATACCGTCACACTCTGATGGATCGAACAGTGATATTCCTGGCAAGCTAGGAATTTGTTTCCCGTTCAATCAAGCCATGATCCTAGTCTTTTTCGACAAGGTGACTTTTTGGTGCGTGGTGGAGGTGGATGCAAAGAAGCTCCTGATAGGTAAGTGGGATGTGTATGTGGGCTGCCTCTGTCTCATGTGAAGTAAATGGTCTCTGTGCCGCTTGATCTCTAGTAGGTAAAGCCCCAAGCGTCGCTGATCTGGATAGTCTAGAACGCTTTGCGAGTGGCCCAAACCCCTCCCGGAAAAGACAGTGGAATCTTCCTCTGATCTCATAATACACTGGGCATCTGCATATGTAGTGCTCCTCCGTCTCCACCTCCAGTGTTGCAGATCCTGCCCTCTCTGGGGATATCTGCTGCTCTCCTGTCTCCGCGTTGAGCTGGCTAGATGAAACTCTAATCTAGCCAATAGCAATCCATGACCTGTGACATGTGCCTAAGCATTTAATGGGGCTCCCGAATGAAACCACCTGGCCTGAACCGTAGGCAGTTTTCATTATAGAACTGCAACTTAGTGCCAAGCTGTTGTGGTGCTACCCATGTGATGTGTGTCCCTAGTCTAGATAGATCTGTACGGATGAGCTGATTAATGTCCTGGTGGATGAGCTTTAGGAGAGGATCATCAAGGCTGTAGTAGAAAGGAGGTAACTGGTCCATATGGAACCCCTGTGCCTAAAACCATTGTGTGACCCTGGCATACCAAGTCTGCGTGTGTCCTGCCTCTGCTAGGCAGTGGGATGTATTTCCTCCTTCAGCTTATTGATTTCATCAAGCAAAGTCTATTGCATTTCATTTTGCATTTTCCTTTCACAAATTTTCACGATGGTTGTTTCAATAAGAACTTTGTTTTTTTTTTCTTGAAATGCTTAGCAACAAAAGTTGGTCTTTATTTCTCAAATTAAGTACTTGGCTGCAAAAAACCAAGCCATTTTTCACACATTTGTAGCATTGACACGTGTTATATCTCTTCATATACAAGTCTCTTCTTAAGTTCTTTATTGACACCATCCCATGTTGATAGAGATGGACTAAAAATGTAAGCACAAGGTCCAAAGTTAAACTTCTTCCTATATTTTTTGGTATCCTAAAACAGTAGTGTTTTTGGTAGCGTAAAACAGTATTTTTTTTTGGTAGCATAAAACAGTCGTGTTTTATTGTATTAATCTTTTTTTTCCATCAATTTTAACAGAGGAAAGTACTTTGTAGCCACAAGTTGGAAAGCACTACTGCAACATGTTGAGCTTACCGCTGTACGCTTGCTATCCAGTGTAGTTGTATCATTTGAGCAGGCACCACAACTAGGGTCCACGCTTATTCCTCCTCAGGTTTGGGTGCATGTTTTTTATGAGTTGATTGGCCAGTTGTGGTGTATAATGGTTGTGTTTGCTCTGCATACACTTGTCTGCCTGAGCTGTAAAGAGATTTTTTTTGTCGAATAGAACCACTAGAACCATTACAATCATCACACGGCAAACAGTTTAGGAGGATTCGATAATGCTCAACAATATTGAAAGCATATTGGCCCTAGGGAAATGACCAGTAGCCTCACAGCCTGGTAGATATGGCAGGCATGCTACTGTGAGAACATAGAAGGGGCAAAAATCCCTCTTGTAGAGTATGTCAGTGCCATCTGGACATACCTTCCACTTTCTGCATGGTTGCTGAGATCACCTCCAGAACATAAGCGGTGGAGAAATGAAGGGCAACTTTCTTATGCATGTGGAGACTGGGACCTTTCTTGTTCACAACCCCTCCCCCTGTTTTTCTTCCCTCCATCTCCTAGACTTAAGCCTTGATGTAGGGCTGTCCACCTCCATGCATTAGAATAAAAATGGATTACATATAGAGAAGAGAGACCGGCGATTCTTGATGTTTACAGCTGCCATAAAAATTTGACATCTTGGCTAGAATATGATTAAGCACCTCGTTTAAGCTCTTCTTTTTCTTGTGAGAGAGGAAATGAAAGGTTTTTTAAATCTATTATCCATGACAATTGTTGTGGTTTTTGATAGGGATTTTTTTCTTTTAAACACAAGGTGATCTTTGTGAGACCTGGACAGATGCAGGGGTTTTGGCCCATTCCAGAAGCTTTTTACCCGGATTCCCTGCATCCTGAATTGCTACCTCGTGAAGCACATCCTGTGATATCCTACAAACCTATAGATGCTGATCCGTTCATACCCCCAAATTTCATATATGACAAGTATGAGGTAAAATCACTTCTTAAAATCCCATGATACGTTACAAGCCTATAGATGCTGATCCATTTATACCCTCAAATTCCATATACAACATGTGTGAGGTAGTGTCACTTGTTAGAATATCTGAAGGGTAGTTGGAGATCCCCCATGCTTAAGCCTTTTGCAGAGTGGCTCTTACATTGGTCAATAAAGACCAAGCATGGAGTGCAATAGCCACTTGGGCAACGGGCCAGCCAACATCTTTCTATTATGTATGTATGCATGCATGCATGTATGTATGTATGTGGACATGCATGCATGTGTGTATGTATATATGCATGCATGCATGTATGTATCAAAAAAAAAAAATCTTGATTTCCTGTGCATAAAATCAATGCTTTTGTTTGTAAACTCTTGACACTGACATACATACATACATACAAAGCATATCATAGATGCATGCATATCACGTGCATGCATGTATGTATGCACGTGCATATCACGTGCATGCATGTATCAAAAAGAAGGATCGGCCATACCTGTGCATAAAATCATTGCTTTTGTTCTGAAAGTCTCAACACCAACACCTTTTTTCAATCCTTCAGATTGAAAACATCCCATTTATGAGCCTCTCCAACAAAGTCTCAAAAGGAGCATGCTGGCAAGTTTTCATCCGTAACAGCAAAGGCACACATGATGGGCTTGGTGACCCCTTTGGGTAAGTGTAACCTGTTCAAATTACGGACGCCCAGTTTTGCATTCCCAAATTTTGGCATAATTCTAAAGCAAGCGGTCTTATTTGTGACAGTTATATTCGTTTGAACCATGGTGGCTCACTGTCACTGTTTGTTCTCCCGTATAATTATCCTGTAAGTTGTCCAGTTTCCAATACAAGTGCTGAGTGTGGCTAAATTTTTCTGGGCTTGAAGGACACAGTTGTTCTATACTTATGTCTGCTGTAGTGTGAGGTTGAAGTTTGAAGAGGAGCTCGTTTTGCAATGTGCATTGTCTCAGGTTTTATGGCAGTTATTGAAGCAAGTTGTAAAGGTGCCAGGGTCCACCGTGGCAAAGATACCATTTGGTCCACAATGGCGGCAAGATATGGAGGACTACTGTACAAGTGTCCCTCCTTATTATGGGCCTGCATTGCGTATGGCTCTTAAGAAATGGGGAATACATGCACAAATCGTTCCTGAGAACATGGATGCTGCGTGGTTCACCTTCATAGGAGGCCATCAAAAAAAGATTAAAGCACAAGTAAAAGCTGAGTACGACATAGCCATTTCACACATCATGGTAAGAAACATAAAAAGCTCGTACAAACTCTCTTCAAACACGTCAATGCACTATGCCAGATAATAATGCTAACAGTGAAAGGTGTATCATACACAGACTGAAGATCAATGCATTGCTAGAATGCTGAGCTTGCGGGCGCCCGACAGATTCTTGCCAACATATAACCACATATCTTCTCGAAGTCAGGATATTCCTCCGGGGTTTGTCAGTAGTGTCACTAATCTCACACCTACCACCATCATGCAGATCCCTTTACTGCAAGGTCAGAATCTTGTCTATGCACACTAATACAGCAGAGAAGAGGGATGACAACCTGTTGATGTCCATCTTCCAATGCAGAGCAGTCACCATGTGAGGTGTCTTTTGTTGTTCAGGTCCTTCAGAAATGAATTCCCATTTGCATACATCAGGAGCAGTCAATAGTAGTAGCAGTGGCTCACATGGCAGTAATTCTTCAAAGACGGACTCCATCTTCAAAAATCCTTTTGATGTGGCAAAAGACCAATTGATCAGGTGAGTTTGTTTTCTTTGGGCCCGTGATGGTTAGGCCTAATTGATACTTGTTCAGTTAAGGCCCTTCTTGACTTTGAGGAATTTTCTTGACCAAGACTATTTTGAAAAAATGAGTGAAGCTTTTATGAGCTCTCTCTTGCATGGGTGATGCAGTTTGAGGATTAGAGTGCCTGGGCATGTACTTGATGATGGAGCTTAGATGACACAGGGATGTAATGTTGAGGCAGCATGCTGAGAGACTGGCCCAGCCCCAACAGGACACCTTCCAGCAGAGAGCCATCACAGATTTCTTTGTGATACATGCATCCACATGAGAGTCCACCACTCTACCACTGCCTCTGCTCTGGCTTCAGAGCCCATCACCCATACCCGCACTCCAGTGCCGCACCCCAGAGGAGTTCTTAGGCGAAAGAGCCTGATCCATTCTACAAGCCAGATGCCCCTGACCCAGAGCATTGGACCCTCCCACCACACACAGACAGATCTGGGCACCGACATGACATACTTCCTAACCTGAGGTTGGTACTGGGTAAGGAGAGATCATAGGATAATGTTTCTGCCCTGAGATTGGTACTAGGTGAGGAGAGATTATAGGATTATCATCTGCTATCTGAATGAATATTTTCTATTTTTTTGAATTTTCTTTTTAGTCCTTTCATTGCTCAATATATCCATGGTACCACTATATTTCTTATGGTCTCATAGACCCTTGGGGTCTTTTGTAGACGTGAATATCACAGGACTTCCTCACGCCAGCTCAACTTTACCACTCTGAGTGCCATGTTGGGGCGCCTCGTGCGGTATATCTTAGGATGATATGTGAGCCTTATGCTTTAGCATTTTAGCTTTGTCGTTTTCTTTCATTTTAGTACCCATGATGATGTATTCCGTGGACATGATGTAATCCTTTTGGTCTCATAGGTCATTTTGACGTTAATTGCACTATCCAGGATGAGATATATCATGGAAACATTGTACCACGTAGGTCTCATAGGCCAATTCTTATTGAAGAGGGCAGGGCACAAAAGAGAAGGATATACTACTGCTTTGTGGACTTCCACAAAGCTTTCGATACCGTACCATGTGCTAGGCTTATGCACAGATTGCATGACATTGAGATACCCGAGGATATGCAGTGGGGGATATATGCTTTGTATGAGTCTGTGTGACAGGCAAAGTCTGAGCTCCAGGCGGACTATCCGATATGGTGACCAGCACGATAGGGGTGAAGTAGGGATGCCCGCTATTGCCCACCCTCTTTGGACTGTACATTGATGCGGTCTCTGATTATGTAGACAGATTGGGAGGCCCAGGGGCATGCCTGGCAGGGGTGTTGATACCCATCTTGTTATATGCTGATGATATTGTTCTAATCTCAGACTCTCCGGAGGGATTACAGAGACACTTTGATGCATTACAGGCTTTCTGTGCGGATAGAGATCTGACAGTGAACCTTGGGACAACCAAGGTTATGGTGTTTAACACCACACAGGCATGGGTGACGAGATCAGAGTATTAGTTCACTTTCCAAGGGGAGCCGGTTGAGTACGTCAAGTCATATGTGCAGTTGATCAGGTCATATGTCTATTTGAAGGAGGCAGCAACAGCTAGATTAGCTCGAGGGCATGCAGCCTTGGGGGTACTTGAGAGGCAGTGTGCACACATACAGTTTCAGGAGCCGCGCACCAAATTGTGGCTATTTGATACACTTGTCACACCGACTCTCCTGTATGAAGCTCCAATTTGGGGGCCCAGCATACATCACAGATCTCAGAGAGGGACGGATGAAGGATGGAGGCATATGAAGAGACCACTGATTATGATGATTGCCCGCATGATTCGGGGCAAATCATCGGTACCACATGAGATTGTTCGGGCTGAGTTGGGTGCCGCACCAATAGTGACCGAGGGCCTATTCCAGTCAGTTACCTTTTTACAGCGGCTATGGGAGCTCCCTCAGCAGAGGTACTCCCGATTGGCATTGATGTGATCCGTACAATTGGCAGAGGATGGAGATGCTCATTGCTGGTATGCTCACATGAGATCATGGTTTGACCTACATGGTTTGTGGATAGAGGCACTCCCACCCTTACAGTATAGCTTGGATTGTCCATTTTTGGATCTTACCCGCTTAGAGCAGAACCACATGATTAGGATCAGAGGATCCTGACAGATTTCTTCAGCACTAGCACCAGCACCAGCACCAGCACTAGCAACCCAGCCCACGCACCTCCTGATACCCCTCCATCGGGCCATTAGGACACTAGCCACGCTCCCAGGGAGTCACCATTGATAGAGTAGTCGTCTTATGTTGTGCTCGTCCGCCACGCCCACCAGGATCCCGACCACGCATGGTTAGTTAGTACGAAAGGTACGATACGGTACGGTACGATAAAATACGGTACTAATTGGTACCTTTAAATTTTTTGAGGTACGGTACGATATTAGTACGTTTTTTTTTAAAAAAATACTTCCTAAACTTAAAAATTGTAGACAAGAAGTTACAAAATAGTAGAACCATGAACATAATGTCATCATGCCATTAGAGTACAAAATTGCTACAAAAGGATAGGCCAAAAACTCATGGCATGGGCGACCGCCAACATGCGTACATACATGATACTACATACTACAATACATCATCGATGGGCTAGAAGGAGATAGATGCCCAATGCCTAGAGAGCTATAACATATCAAAAGTCTACATCATCACTAACATCTGCATGATCATCAACATGATCACTACTAGAGTGTCCATCAAGAGAGTTCTCTGAAGAGGACTCTTCGAAGGTGGACGAGACACTCTGGGGATCATTCTCGCTAAGTAGGTTGCCATCATCATCAAACAAGGGCTCTCTAGGCAGTGGGGTATCATCATCAAACAAGGGCTCTCTAGGCAGTGGGGTATCATCATGAGGGGGCAATGGAATATCATCATGAAGGCGGGGATTGGAGCTCGAGGATCCCCGTCTCACATATGTGCGAAGGCCACCCTTTGCCGATACCGAAGGCGGAGGCCTATGAACTCCAACTGCTCGGCCCCGTCCATGCTGACTCCTGGTGCTGCGAGTATCTGCTGCCACAAGCTCACTATAGAGCTCCATGAAGATTGCCTCCTCCTCCTCATCAGGCAATATGATCGCTTGCCTAATATGGCAATGGCAAGTGCACACGCTCCTGACAAACAGCTCCCTATAGGCTGCAAAGGGCGATGAATGGCTCTCTAGAAGACTGAAATTGCTCCACGCAACAACACCACCACCACCACCACCACCACCCAAAAAAAAAAACGTACGAATCCATACGGTACCGTACCGTACGGCAGGTACGTACGGTTTCAGTCGTACGACGTACGGAACTAACCCTGCGACCACGTCATCCTCACAATCGCCAGATCAGAGCCATTATTGCTCGGAATCAGAGGCGCCTACCTCACTTCTACAACCTCTCCATTCTAGATAGCCCCATGGCGGAGATATTTGATCCGATGAGAGAACAATACTTCAACTAATCAGCATACATGGATCTACTTGATATACAGTTTCTAGTATTTTCTACTGAGTATCATCTAGGAGTCTTAGTTATAGTTCTTATAGCTGTAAGATAGTCAGTTTATTGTACTTTTCAGTTTCATTCGGTTGTTCTCTTTGATGAGACACCAACTTCAAATGTACTCTCAGTTTTGGTCTCATAGGCCATCATGGCCTCTTAGAGACGTTAATATATCATTTCATTTCTCAAGCCCCCAAGGAGGTAGCAACACAATCTTCCCCAAGGAAGACCTTCCAGGAACAAGAGGAGAAGAAGGCAAACGAGGCAACCACATGGGCCGAGGTGATTAAGAAGACACAGAAACAAGTGGAAGAAGCGGGCAGTTGGATTGAGGTTGCCAAGAAGCAACGGAACCCACCATTATCCCCAAACATCATCAATGACACACTCGAAGAGGAGAAAAGAAGGAAGATTAGGGCGTTGAGTGTGAGAGTGGTGGGATGGAAGGAAGGAACCTCGCCGAAAGAGGACGCCATAGCACTATGCAGAAAGCTGGAAATCGCTGATACCCCCTTCTTCGAGGCATGGAGGGTGGGCAAAGACACCACCAAGGAACGCGCACTCATCCTCAAGTTTGCGGGGTTGGAGGCGAGGCAAGCATTCCTTACCAAAAGGCGGCCACTAAAACGAGAAAAGACTTACCTCCAAGATGATCTCACACTAGCACAGGTGGCACACAGGAGGGAGTGCGTACCACGCATCTTGGATGCACGGAAGGCAGGGAAATGGGTAGTGTACAGAGATGGGAGGGTGATAATCATCGAGCGACGTGCCCAATGACGGTGCGAGACCTATGAGACCAAGCTAGAGATTGCAGTTTGGAACTGCAATGGCGCCTTGAGGACAGATGCAGGTTTGTTCAAGGAGACTTTAGAGGGAGAGACTTGGTCTTATACACAGAGACTTATCAGTGCCAGGGGAATCAGCTTCTAGAGGTGAGAGGATACAGATGGGAGTCTGTTCACCGCCCACACCCACGCACAGTAAGGGGTACCTGGGGGTCGGGAGGGGTGGCTTTACTATACAGGGACGAGCTTCAACATGTGATACAGGTGGTCGGACGGGATGAGGCCGCATGGTTTTTGTGGGTGAGGATCCAGACAGAGAGGGCCCGACACATCTACCTTGCAGTGTGCTACTTTGCACCCTCCAATTCTAAATATGCCACCCATGGAGAGTCCCCATACTTGCCCCTTTATGGTGACATTATGAAGTTTTCTAGTCTAGGGAACATCCTCCTGGCACTGGACACTTCAATGCCCGCATCGCAGGTGCATAGGTACCCTTCTTTGAGACAGATGATCCCATGTACGAGGAGATTGACATGGTGGGTACGAATCTGGAGCGGACATCACAGGATACAGCAGCCCGCACAGAATATGGAGAGTATCTCTTAGCCCTCGGCCGGGCTCATAGGCTAGCCATTTATAATGGCCTGGCTAGATTGCCTAGATCCAACTCCTTCACTTCCTACCCCTTTGGACATGGAGCTAGTACAGTGGACTATCTAATGGGATCCCTCTCTCTGATCCCACTCATTCCAGAGTTTACCATCTCTCCTCGCCCCATCGGTGTTGCGGTCGACCATGCATACTCGGCCTTCTCCCTCACATGCTGATACACCATGCAACCACCTGCTTTGCCCCATCACCGTCCGAGATACCACTTCACCAGAGAGACCTCTTCCATCTATTCTGATCACGTCTACCGCATCCTCTCCGACCTCGACCCCCACATCCCACTTGATGAGCTTACTACACACCTCTCAGCCACCCTCCATATGTCCGCTGTAGCCGCCTTCCCACACTCAGCCACCCCTACATCACCAGGAGGGACTGTCCCACAAAATAGCTAGTACGACGAGGAATGTCTTGATACTCGAGCCCGTCTACATCGGGAGATGGCACTAGGATCCACCACTCACCAGCAGGCGCGAGTGATCTTTCGACGTCTCACACGGAGAAAGAAGAGAGCCTACCTAGCCAAGCTTGAGCAGGAGCTATACCAGCTATTTCTTGGAAGGGACTGTAAGGAGGCATGGAGGATCTTCCAGGATCATCGCCTCCTAACTGCGATTACTTCACCCAACACCTATGCCACCTCTCTCTACCATGTCCCCGAGCAGCCACCTCTACCCGAACGTCGTCCCCCACACTCTTCCTTCTTTCACCTCAGCAGTGAGAGAAGCTATTGACAGGATGCAGACTGGGAGAGCACAGGATCATAATGGACTCCTCACCGAGCATTCCTCCCATGCTAAGCCCCTTTACTGGTTCACATATTTAACAGGGCTTTATGTGAGGGCTTCCCCGTTAGCTGGTCATCGAATACTATTGTACCTATCTTGAAAGCAAGTGACCCCATGGACCCCAACAACTATAGGACTATCATGATTGGTCACACCTTGGCCAAGATTTATGGTTCGATTTTGGAGCATGAGCTTAGTAGATGGTCCAAGGAGCAGAGACTCAGAGCACCAGGGCAGGCAGGCTTCCGGAGAGGGCACTCCACACTAGATTATATCTTTACACTACGGGGGATCATTGAGGAGGGGAGAGCTCACGGGCAATGGATATATTGCTGCTTTGTGGATTTCCGCAAAGCTTTTGATACTGTCCCACGGGCCAGACTGATGAGGAGACTGCAGGATGTGGGAGTGCCAGCAGAGATGTTGTGGGGGATCATTACACTCTATGAGTCAGTCTCACAGGCAAAGTACAGGCTCCAAGAGGTGACTCAGAGATTATACATAGCACAATCGGGGTGAAGCACGGCTGCCCCTTGTCTCCTACTCTACTTGGTCTATACATTGACGAGATCTCGGATTACATAGACAGACAGGGAGGACCGGGAGCACATTTGACAGGAGTCCTGATACCGATCCTCTTGTATGTAGATATTGTTCTTATATCTGATTCACCAGAGGGGCTGCAGAGGCATTTGGATGCATTACGGGCCTTTAGCGAGGACGGGGACCTTATTGTGAACCTTGGAAAGACCAAGGTCATGATCTTTAACACCTCCTCACAGTGGATAAGTAGATCTGTAGTACAGTTTACATACAGTGGGGAGCCTTTGGAGTATGCTACCTCATATGTATACCTTGGGATCACTTTTGCTAGACCTCAGTTCTTGATGCGTAAGGCGGCCGACGCTAGATTGACGAGGGGATATGCAGCCCTTGGCTCGCTAGAGAGGCAATGCTCACAGATACAGTTTCAGGAGCCGAGGACGAAGCTTTGGCTATTTGATACTCTAGTTACACCTGCACTACTATATGGTGCTCCTATCTGGGGTCCTAGCTTATACCACATGAGGAGATAGAGGAGAGAGCTGGTCGAGACGGATACAGAGGAGGTATATGATGGGTGGAAGCCGATGGAGAGGCCCCTAGTGGCGATGATCTCACGCATGATTAGGAGTAAACCATGAGTGCCACATGAGATTGTGTGGGCAGAGATGGGGGCTGCACCGATAGTGACAGAGGCTCTATTCCAGACAGTGACGTACTGGCATAAGCTATGGGAGCTTCCACTTGATAGATACCCCAGGCTAGCCTTGGAGTCCTCGAGATAGTTGACACTTGAGGGAGATACAGAGTGCTGGTATGCACAGGTAGGCACTTGGTTTGGCATGCACGGTATGCAGATGGAGGCACTCCCCCCCTTCCAGCGGAACAGGGTTATCAGGAAGGACATTGTCAGAGTGGATACTCAGAGGACATGGAGTTCACCTAGTCGTCCAGTGGGGACGAAGATGGCCTTCTACAGAGATCACCTCCTATGCCTGACAGAGGATGGGTTCATCATCCGTCCACGCTACATGGACATACACCTATCCTTTGGGGTGAGATGTGCGAACGGCCAAATCCACACCTCGTCCGACCAGCTGAGAGTGGAGACTGCCAGATATGGGCCTAGGGCGGCCACACCAGAGGACAGGATATGCCAACTCTATCACACAGAGCTTGAGACAGAGGACCATTACATAGGCCGATGCCCTGTATTTTATGAGATTCGGGGGAGGTTCCACTGCCTCTTCCGAGCTGGATTTGGACCACTTTCCAGGATCATGGACTTTTTCTTCTAGAGCTCCGTAGACACAGGGAGTCCTTAGTGAGATCCAGATCAACTGTACTTACTGGAGGACCAGCACAGATTGTTCTCACCGACTTCTTCCATACCAGCACTCCGAGGGCCGATCCACCCATCATACCCAAACCACAGGCTAGTGTAGGAGCTCGGTCGAGAGATGTGACACTCGACAGAGCCACTGAGTTATGCAGAGCTCGACGCCCCAGACCCCATGGCCCTCGCCCACGGCCACGCCACCACAGGAAGATCTGGGCCATCATCTCCCATCATCGCAGGACCTTCTCGGGCCAGCTCAGTTTTACCACGTTGAGCACCATGTCACAGCGGCCCATGCTAGAGCTCCTAAATGATTACCACTCCAGCCATATACTGTTGTACTCATTGTCACTCTTGTACTCCCCCATATTCATTTATTCATGTATCCATGTACTCATGTACCCCATTTTGACTAGTAGCATTAGCTTCCCACTCTCCCTAGTTGTTGCTTCCGGATGCTCCCTACTACTGATGTATTGTAGGGCTAGATACTTACCTTCAGTTCTTTCTTTTCTTTCCCACATTTCACGTGATTGTAACTTTGGTCTCATAAGTCACTTTGGCCTTTTGAAGACGTTAATATAACATTTCATTTCATTTCATTTCTGCTCATGTACCTAGATCAGATTTTAAAGTTCTAGATTTTTTCTTATCTTTCTTTATTACTATTTTGTACCCAAGATGATGTACCTCATGGATATGATGTAACCTTTTGGTCTCATAGGTCATTTAAGCATTTTGCAGACGTTAATACAACTTTCTTTCTTTCTCTCTCTCTCTCTCTCTCTCTCTCTCTCTCTCTCTCTCTCTCTACGGATTGAGACGGGGCGATATGTGCATCAGATCTTGGATGACCGAATTTGTGAGCTATGCTACCAGGAGGTAGAGACAAAGGAACACTACATTTGCCGATGTACAGTCTATTATGAGATCCGAGGGAGATATCACTACCTCTTCCGAGAGGGTTTTGGGCCGTTACGCAGGGTCATGGAGTTTGAGGATCATAGATGCCTGGGATTGTTTCTACTTGAGCTCAGGAGACACAGAGAGACCCTCTTGGCAGACAAGAGGCCGAGCCATGATGTACCTAGACAGAGGACCCTGACAGATTTCTTGGGCAGCACCAGCACCAGCACCAGCACCAGCAACCCAGCCCACACACCTCCTGATACCTGCTCCATTGGGCCATCAGGGCACCGACCACGCTCCTAGGGAGTCACCACTGATATAGTAGTTATCTTATGTCGTGCTCGTCGGCCACACCCACTAGGATCCTGACCAAGGCATCCTCACCATCGCTAGATCAGAGCCATTATTGCTCGGCATCGGAGGCGCCTACCTCGCATCTACGACCTCTCCATTCTAGACAGCCCCATGGCGGAGATACTTGATCTAAGGAGAGGGCAACACTTCATCTGATCAGCATACATGGATCTACCTGATATACATTTTTTCAGTATTTTCCACTATTTTCTACTCAGTATCATCTCGGAGTCTTACAGTTCTGTTCTTATAACTGTAGGACAGTTTATTGTACTTTTTAGTCTCATTTAGTTGTTCTCTTTGATGAGACACCAACTTCAAATGTACTCTCAGTTTTGGTCTCATAGGCCATTATGGCCTGTTAGAGATGTTAATATATCATTTCATTTCATTTCTCTCTCATAGGGTGACCAGCACGATAGGGGTGAAGCAGGGATGCCCGCTATCGCCCACCCTCTTTTGGACTGTACATTGATGCGGTCTCTGATTATGTAGACAGATTGGGAGGCCCAGGGGCATGCCTGGAAGGGGTGTTGATACCGATCTTGTTATATGCTGATGATATTGTTCTAATCTCAGACTCTCCGAAGGGATTACAGAGACACCTGGATGCATTACAAGCTTTCTGTGCGGATAGAGATTTGAGAGTGAACCTTGGGAAAACCAAGGTTATGGTGTTTAACACCACACAGGCATGGGTGACGAGATCAGAGCCTCAGTTCACTTTCCGAGGGGAGCGAGTAGAGTACGTCAGGTCATATGTCTACTTGGGAGTTACTTTCACAGGACCGCGTTTCTCGCTGAAGGAGGCAGCGATAGCTAGATTAGCTCGAGGGCATGCAGCCTTGAGGGCACTTGAGAGGCAGTGTGCACACATACAATTTCAGGAGCCATGCACCAAATTGTGGCTATTTGATACGCTTGTCACACCGACCCTCCTGTACGGAGCTCCAATTTGGGGGCCCAGTATACATCACAGATCTCCGAGAGGGACAGATGAGGGATGGAGGCAAATGGAGAGACCACTGATTATGATGATTGCCCGCATGATTCGGAGCAAATCATCAGTACCACATGAGATTGTTCGGGCTGAGCTGGGTGCCCCACCAGTAGTAACCGAGGCCCTATTCCAGGCAGTTACCTTATTAAAGCGGCTATGGGAGCTCCCTCAGCAGAGGTACTCCCGATTGGCATTGACCTTATCCATACAGTTGGTAGGGGATGGAGATACTCATTGTTGGTATGCTGAGATGAGATCATGGTTTGACCTACATGGTTTGCAGATAGAGGTACTACCACCCTTTCAGTACAGTCTGGATTGTCCATTTTTGGATCTCACCCGCTCAAAGCAAAACCGTGTGATCAGGATGGATATCATCAGAGTGGACACAGAAAGAAAGAAAGAAAGATTTTATTAACGTCTTCCAAAAGACTGAACTCGGCCTATGAGACAAATCAGTGTACCTGTATGGGGTATTCTCTGTCATCCCAACAAAATGAAAAAGTACTGAGAGGACATGGACTAGCCCCCTTGAGCCCTTGGGCACGAAAATGGCTCATTACAAGAGCCATTTTGTACACCTCTCACCGGATGATTTTATCACCCGCCCGGCGTACATTGATGTACACCTATCACATGGGATATGTTGTGCCATTGGACAGATCCGGACCTCATCACACCAGCTACGGAATGAGACAGGGCGATATGTGCACATAGTTACCACGGAACGTCGTTCCGCCTTCCTGGAACGCCGGAACGCCGTTTCGGGCGAAGGCACGTTCCCGGAACGTCGGAACGTTCCGCAAAAGAAAAAAAAAATTATTATTATTTTTTTTTTGGGGGGGGGTGTTTTGCTTGCAGAAATGTATGTTCATGTCTTGGGGGAGCAAATATTAGGAAGCATATTTGGCTATCCGTATACAAAAAGTTACATTTTTTTGTGTCATATGCTGACATGTCATATGACGTGGCGTTCCGCGACGTTCCCGATCCGCTCCCGTTCCCGTTCCCGCTCCCGTTCTAGCATCCGACGTTCCCGGAACGTTCCCGTTCCGTGGTAACTATGTATGTGCATCAGATCTTGGATGACGGCATTTGTCAGCTATGCTACTAGGAGGTAGAGATAGAGGAACACTACATTTGCCGATGTACAGTCTATTATGAGATCCGAGGGAGATATCACTGCCTCTTCCGAGAGGGTTTTGGGCCGTTACGCAGGGTCATGGAGTTTGAGGATTAAAGATGCATGGGATTGTTTCTACTTGAGCACAGGAGACACAGAGAGACCCTCTTGGCAGACAGGAGGCCGAGCCATGATGTACCTAGACAGAGGACCCTAACAGATTTCTTCGGCACCAGCACCCACACCTCCTGATACCTCCTCCATTGGGCCATCAGGGCACCGACCACGCTCCCAGGGAGTCACCACTGATAGAGCAGTTATCTTATGTCCTGCTTGTCGGCCACGCCCACCAGGATCCCGACCATGGCATCCTCACCATCGCCAGATCAGAGCCATTATTGCTCGGCATCGGAGGCACCTACCTCGCTTCTACAACCTCTTCATTCTAGACAGCACCATGGCGGAGATACTTGATCTAAGGAGAGGGCAACACTTCAACTGATCAGCATACATGGATCTACCTGATATACATTTTTCAGTATTTTCTACTCAGTATCATCTCGGAGTCTTACAGTTATGTTCTTATAACTGTAGGACAATCAGTTTATTGTACTTTTTAGTCTCATTTAGTTGTTCTCTTTGATGAGACACCAACTTCAGATGTACTCTCAGTTTTGGTCTCATACGCCACTATGGCCTCTTAGAGACGTTAATATATCATTTCATTTCTCTCTCTCTCTTACCTACACACCACCCCACCCGTCCCTCTGCCACCACCCCCCATCTCACATTACACTCAAGTCCTTTTTGATCATGAGCTTGACCTAATTTAGTTCAACCACATCTACCGCCAACTCCAGGATATGGAACCTATTGTCCCCCTTCCACCCTCACATCACAGATCACCACCATTCTCCACACATCCACCACCACTTCTATCTATCTGCACACGGCGGTCTACCACCAAGCCACCTTGCGGTTCCATGCCCCAGAAGTGTTGGTATGATGACGAATGTTGGGCCACACGCTCCCGTCTTAAGCATGAGGTACGATTGGGCAAATCACAAAGTGCCAAGCGCAACGGATTTCTCAACGGCTTACCCAATGCAAGAAACGGGAGTTCTACGCTCGGAAAGAGGATGAGTTATACCGACTTTTTATAGGGCCGAACTGCAAAGAGGCCTGGAGGAAACTCACGCCTATCACCTGCCCGGACACATGGCACTCCTATGCACGCTCCCTCTATCATATCCCCCATCAGCCACCCCTACCCCCACCATCAGATCCCCGTCCCACCACCTCCGCCTTCTTCACAACGGTCATGGTCCTCAAGGCCATTTGTAGACTACGCAATGGGTGAGCCCAGGATCATGAGGAACTCATTGCTGAGTACATCTCGCAGGCCGATGATACCCCGACGTCCCTATGCGCGTACATGTTCAATAGAGCCCTTTGTGAAGGATTTCCACTCTCTTGGTCCACCAAAACCATCACCCCCATCTTCAAAGCCAGAGATCCACTTGATCCTAATAATTACAGGACGATCATGATTGGCCACACATTGGCCAAACTCTATGGATCAGTGCTAGAGGCAGAGCTAAGTTCATTTGCAGAGAGCCAGGGATGCAGAGCCTCAGGACAGGCTGGCTTTCGGAGGAGCTACTCTACCCTTGACCACATCTTCACCCTCCATGCCATCATCGAGGAGGGTAGAGCACGCTATCACAGGATTTACTGCTCCTTTGTGGATTTCCGCAAAGCTTTTGATATTGTACCCTAAGCGTGCCTTCTACACCGTCTACAGGAAATAGGAGTCCCATCTCACGTGGTTTGGAGCATCATCGCCCTCTATGAGTCGGTCACCGGACGAGTGAGAGCCCAAGAGGTACATCACAAGAGATTTCCAGCACTATTGGGGTGAAACAAGGCTGCCCTCTGTCACCCACTCTTTTCGGCCTCTACATTGATGAGATGTCGAGCTTAGTTGACGGATTAGGCGGGGCTGGTCCCACACTGGCAGGCATATTGATCCCCATACTACTTTATGCAGATGACATCGTCCTCCTCTCAGACTCAGTCGAGGGGCTTTAGAGACAATTGGATGCCTTACAAGACTTTTGCCCTGAGGAGGACCTCTCTGTTAACCTTGGTAAAACCAAGGTTATGGGGATCTTGTGGAGATTGTCTTGACTCTTATCCTATGTCTACCTCTCGCCCCTTAACTTCCAGATTGAGCTTCGCATATAGAGGGGATCTTGTGGATTGTCTCATCCTATGTCTACCTTGGTGTCACTTTCAGTGGCCCATGCTTCCCACAGCACATGCCAGAGTGACACGGGGCTATGCAGCCTTGAGCTTGCTTGAGCGGTAGTGTTTCCAGGCACATTTCCAGGAGCCCAATACGAAGGGCTGGCTTTTTGACACCCTCGTCACACCAGCCTTGATGTATGGAGCAGCCTTCTGGGGCCAGATTTATCCAAATGGGATTGGCAGCGAGTTGAGAGGCCCCAGGTCATGACGTTCTCCCGCATGATCTGTAGCAAATTATCAGTCCCACACCAGATTATCTAGGCAGAGTTTGCTACGGCCCCGATGGTAGTGGGTGCACTCTTGCAGACAATCACATACCCCTTTTTCTCCTGCTCTCTCACGAGGATACCAAGTGGGTTATCCGGTTAGATCTTCTCAGCCTCTACACCCATTGCACATGGATCACACCTTCGGAACTCCCAACGAAGATGCAGTTCTACAGAGATCACTTCCTCACACTCACTAAGGATAGATTCATCCAACAGCCAGGCTACTTGAGTGTTCACATGTCCAATGCCATGCGGATTGCGATTGGCCAGATACGGGTTTCATCCCATCGCCTGAGAGTAGAGATAGACAGAGCTGAGTGCATGTTTAGAGACGGGAAGCTCATACGAAGACCGAGAGAGGAGAGGATCAGCCGATTATGCCACACAGAGGTTGAGACCTTTAGAGAGACGGGAAGCTCATACGGAGACCGAGAGAGGAGAGGATCTGCCGATTATGCCACACAGAGGTTGAGACAGAGGAGCATTACGTCTGCCGTTGCCCAGTATGCTATGAGATCCGTGGGAGGTTTCATTGTCTATTTCGTGAGGGATTTGGTCCACTCTCGAGGATCGTTGACTTCCAGGACCAGCGTTGCCTAGGCCTCTTTCTGCTTGATCTCCGTAGACACAAGGACACCTTCTTGAGAGGGCTTCGGCCCCAGCCACCCCACCCCTTCCCTCGCCAGCCAACCATCAACAGTTTCTTCCAGACCTAGAAGGTGGAGGATACCGATATAGTGGATCTTGTGGACCCTCCACGAACTGCTATGGACCTACCTCGCCCGAGAGGAGTTACCTCGGACCATAGTATCATGAAGCGCTTCGTCCGTTTTGTCATTTTGAAGGTTTTGTTTCGTTTTGTCTATTTTGGACGAAACACAAAGGTTTCAAAATGACACTAATTATATACACATACTAAATTTATAACATAGCCAACAAAAAGATGAAGATACATCTTTGGGACCAGTGGGTATGAAATTCATGATTTTGGGAGTAGGTTTTTTGGTATTTTCAAAATTTGGGCAAGAAAAGGAGAGGAAGAGAGGAGGAAAGAAACAAGTTGGAAGGGAAGAGCGAGGTGGCAAGAAAAGGAGAGAAACTTGGAAGACAAGGCTCAAGGGTGGCATATGCACGTGAGGGTTAAGGTAGCTCAGGTTATTATCCTATTTTTTGCCTTTGCTACCTTGGACACACAAATCTCTTCTCCATTTGGTTGCTCCCATTCGGGGAAGAGGCAAGGAAATATTATGGGTCAAACATGGATAGCTTGGAATCACCTTACGACGCCCAAAAGAATGGGTGGGGTTGCTTTACCGGATGTCCGCTTGCATATGGTGGCGCGTAGGTGGGCGCTTTTTCAGGATATGTGTTTGCAGGAGCAGCCTTGGGTATTCATGGCTCGTGACTTGATTGAGTTGGAGGGATTGTCACATGGACAGACACGTGTGCAAGCTTCATGGTGGGACATTGTGAATGCGGCTCATCCTGTCCGTATTCGCTCATCTCACATTTTATCGCATATTCTCCTTTCTTGGCATGAAGTTCTACTATTGGCTCGGTGGGATCCTGGTCATGAAAGACTACTTTTGAACTCTTTGCAGTTCGAAACATTTGTGGAGTCGCGTGTCATTGTTTGGCCAGACAGAGATGCTTCACGCATACAACTCAACCGCATGGTCAGGTTAGGCTTGGTTAGAATCCGAGATGCTGTGATACCTGGTCGTGACACGCCATATTCGTTTCGTCATATTCGGCAGCACTTTAGGGTTCCTCGGACATTTCAGCCACTATGGGTTGACATCATGCATGCAGTTGAGCCTTTTACTCCATTGCCTCGGCCATCTGCAGATCAGCCTTGGCTTGATTGGGCACTATGTAAATCTGGTGACTTGATATCACTTTCAGCTAACCAGGTCTATCATAAGCTCGTACCAAAGAAAGATTGGGTTTCAGCCAAGGCCAATAAGGTGTGGGGATTGCACAAGTCTAAATCATGGTGGCAGAAAACTCTTATGCGTGGTTGGCAGTCTAAACTCCCTTACCAAGGTAAGGTTTTCATTTGGAGGATGTTGGTGGGAGGATTACCTATACAGGATCAGCTCAGCCGTCGTAAAATTACATTGGTCTCTTGCTTCTTCTGCACGACATACACTGAAACAGTTATGCATCTGTTCATGAGTTGTCCAGTGGCCCGTCAGATTTGGTCTTTTGTCTCTCGCGTTTGGGAGGCAATAGAGAGGTCTACTGTTTCGGCTCATCAGTGGATATTTGGGATTTGTCCTCAAGTCATTACTTCGGACAGTCACCTTGTGATATTCCATTTCCTTAGATGGACAGGACTTTGGCATAATTGGACTACACGGAATGGGTTCATCTTTGATTCCTTGTCTGGAATACATGGGCACATTCTACGTATCCGCGGTTTGCTGCCTTGGCCGTTTTCTTCTCTTCTCTCAGCTCAGCTACTACTGGATTCAGATGTTATTTCGTTATGGTCTACGGCGGCTCGGCTGGCTCATCTTTGATGCTTTTATCTGGGATGCTTATTTGGCTGGGAGGCTTTCTTATTAGTGTACAGATTTGCATGGTCATGATCCTTTAGAGGATCTTTTGTGGGGGTTTTTTTGGGGCCATAGGTTCTGTGTGAGCCATGTGGCTGATGTACATTTTTACATATAATATAAAACACCATTTCACGAAAAAAAAAAACTTGGAAGACAAGAAAAGGAGAAAGAGGAGGAGGAAAGAGGAGGAGGGAAGAGGAGGGGTGGACGGTGGAGGAGAAGAGAGAAAGACGAAAAGGGAAGAGGAAGAGGAGGCGTGGAGGAGAAGAAGTGAAGGACCGAAAAGGAGGAGTGGACCGAGCCTATGCACTTCAGCGTGCCTGACGCCCCCCCCCCCCCCCCCTGGTTGACCCTGATCACCTCATCAGCTCCAGATCTAGGACATGCTCCACCGCCATTGAGCTACCTTTCCACGTGACATAGCTAAGGGAGACTCATACTCATTAGCCCCATGCTTGATATTTTGGAGAGTGGTATACCATCTACTTGGAGCCGATGCTGCTCTCATGTTTCTATGTTCTTAGTATTTCCATGATGAGTTTCCATGGACAGCTTTGTATCGCCTAAGTGAGATAGCTATGTTTATGTTTTCTTTTTGTTTTATTTTCCATTCCATGATCTCTTGCTTTGGCACACCTTCTCTCCAACTTCTCCATCCTGCCACCCCCCTTTGAAGCTGACCATCATAGTCACAAGGGAACGTCGTTCCAAGCTCTTGGAACGGGGGAACGCGTTCCATAGAGATAGCCGTTCCCGTTCCCGTTCCAAAATGGCACCGCAGACCATGTAAGAAATATAAGTGAACTATGTATCATGTAGAACACATCTATGCATTATCATGGCCACTACTGAGATGGTTTGAGGTTCTTTCTTTACTATGCCTCTTTCCAAAGCATTTACAGATATATAAAGTAAATTTATAAACACATTTATGCAATGATGTGGCGTTCCCGATTCCGTTCCCTTTTATTCAAGCTTTTCGTTCCCGTTCCAAACAGTCATCCGTTCCCCAAAACGTTCCCGTTCCCTTGTGACTATGCTGACCATGCCTACCTCTCTTTCAATCTTACCTGCACACCACTTGTCTCCCCCCAATCTCACATTACACCCTAGGTCCATTTTGATCATGAGCTTGATCTTGTTTACCTGCTGCCAACTCCAAGATGTGTAACCTATTGTCCCCCTACCCACCCTCACATCACGGCTCACCACCATACTCCACACAATTGCTACAGCTTCTCTCCTCTGCATGCGGCGGTCTACCGCCAAGCCACCTGGCGGTTCCATGTTCGAGAACTGTTGGTCTGAAGATGAATGCCGAGCCACAAGCTCCCATCTTAAGCATGAGGTACGGATGGGGGAAATCACATAGCCGCAAAAACGCAATGGATTTCTCAACGGCTCACCCATCACAAGAAATGGGAGTTGTACGCTCTAAAAGAGGATGAGTTATACTTACTTTTCCTAGGGCCGAACTACAAAGGGGCATGGAGGAAACACCGAGATCATCGGTCCCCCACACCTATCACCTACCTCGACACATGGCACTCCTCTGCACGCTTCCTCTAACATACCCCCCATCAGCCACTGCTACTCCCACCACTAGATCCCTACCCCACCACCTCCACCTTCTTCACAAAGGGCATGGTCCTCAAGGCCATTCCTAGACTACGTAATGGGCGAGCCCAGTATCATGAGGGACTCACATGCCGATTACATCTCGCATGCCGATGATACCCTAGCCTACATATTTAATAGAGCCCTTTGTAAAGGATTTCTACCCTCTTGGTTGACCAACACCATCACCCCCATTCTCAAAGCGAGAGATCCACTTGATCCTAATAATTACAAGACGATCATGATTGGCCACACATTGGGCAAACTCTATGGATCGATGCTAGAGGCGGAGCTCAGTTCATTTGCAGAGAGACAGGGATGCAGAGCCTCGAGACAGGCAAGCCTTCGGAGGAGCTACTCTACCCTTAACCACATCGTCACCCTTCGTGCCATCATCGAGGAGAGAGGAGCACGCCATCAGAGGATTTATTGCTACTCTAAGGATTTCTGCAAAACTTTTGATATTGTACCCTGAGCTCGCCTCCTACACCGTCTATAGGAGATAGGAGTCCCATCTGATATGGTTTGGAGCATCATCGCCCTGTATGAGTCCGTCACCAGATGAGTGAGAGCCCCATGAGGTACAATACAGGACATTTCCAGCACTATTGGGGTGAAACAGGGCTGCCCTCTATCACCCACTCTGTTTGGCCTCTACATTGATGAGATCTCGAGCTTCATCAACGGATTAGGCGGGGCTGGTCCCACACAGGCAGGCATATTGATCCCCATACTACTTTATGCAGATGAGATTGTCCTCCTCTTAGATTCAGCCAAGGGGCTTCAGAGACAGTTAGATGCCTTAGAGGACTTTTGCACTGAGCGGGACCTCTCTCTTAACCTTGGTAAAACCAAGGTAATGGTCTTCAATACTTCCCGCCCCTTCACATCCAAATTGACCTTCACATATAGATGGGACCCTGTGGAGATTGTCTCATCATATGCCTACCTTGATGTCACTTTCAGTGGCCCTCACTTCACCATGCTTCCCGCAGCACATGCCAGAGTGACATGGGGATATGCAATCTTGAGCTTACTTGAGCGGCATTGCTTCTAGGCACATTTCTAGGAGCCCAGGATGAAGAGTTGGCTTTTTGACACCTTCATCACACCAGCCTTGATTTATGGAGCAGCCTTTTGGGGCCAGATTTATCTGATGAGGATTTGCAGCGAGTGGAGAGGCCCCATGTCATGATGGCCTCCCGTATGATCTACAACAAACCGTTAGCCCCACACCAGATTATCCAGGCAGAGTTTGTTGCAGCCTGGATGGTAGTGGATACACTCTTCCAGACAGTCACATACCTCCATCGCATCAGTCACATGGATCCCCACAGGTTCTCGAGGCTTGCCCTGGGTCCTCGAGACGACTAGCACTTGAGGGCCACTTTGGAGTATGGTATGCCTGTGCTTCCACTTGGTCAACTCAGGTTCTCATCCCATTTGCTCGAGATTGAGGTTGGCAAAGCATCAGAGATCCCTAGAGAGCAGATTATGCCATGGAGGAGTAGAGTATGAGGAGCATTATGTTTGTCAGTGCCCGGTGTATCATGAGTTCAGGAGGGGGACATTCCATTGCCTATTTAGAGAGTGGTTTGGGCCATTATCTCGGGTTATGGAGTATCCAGATTAGTGTTTTCTCGGACTCTTCCTGTTGGAGATCCAACGACACAGAGAGTTACTATTCGGAGATCCTTGACCCCGGCACCCATCTCAGTCTACCATCACCAGTTTTTCCGGCCCACAGGAGGAGGACACTCAGATAGATGAGGCAACGAGGGGCCCACCATCTCGCCCCTCGACTGGAGTTACCCTACCTCATGCCACCGCACTTCAGAGAGCCAAACGGCCTCACCCTCCTAGACCTCGAGCACACCAGGCTCACTAGCTCCAAATTGATGAGATCCTCGGCCACCGTCGAGCATCTGTAGGTGCTATCTTGTCCCCGCTTCTCCTCGGCCCTGCAGATCTAGGGGCCCTCCTCACCCCCTCCACAATGTTGGACATCCTTTATGGACCCCTACCACACACTGATGGATAGCTCTATCTCCACATTCACACACCTGTATCCTGTACACCCACTTTGTATCCATGATGATGAGGATGACGATGATGATCCATACATGTAGACATTAACCTAGGGATTAGTGTTAGGTCCTTTTGTCATGTTGTCTTTTTTTCCATGATGAGATTCCATGGACACATTGTACACCTTTTGTCTCATATACCCGTTGGGTCTTTTGCAGGACGTTAATATATATTTTCTTCTTCTTCTTCTTCTCCCTCTGACAGATTTTTTAAAAGTAAAAAACCCAGTGTTCTATTACCAAGGAGCTATATACATGGGGAGGATGTGCTTTAGAGAGAAGTCATCCTAGGAAGAAAGCTAGAAACAGTAGGAAAAGACCTTAAACTGTCGGGCATCAATAACCTCTAGCTATCGACAGTCACGTAGGGATTGGTGAAGATTGGCATGAAAGAAAGCATAAGCATTCAGAGAAGGCTGTTGAAACATAATATGGTTCCTAGCCTTCCAAATAGTCTAGAGTGCCCTGTATCTCATTTAGATCATGAAAGTGTGAAATCCAGCCATGCAAGATGGAAAAACATCAAAAACCCAGAAGAGTTTCCCCCCTTTGAAGGATGGAAAACGTCCTTGGAGATTGTGAGTCAATGCTTGCAAGAAAGTCCTGGACTCTGTGCAATGCCAAAGGAGATGTGGAACAGACTTTGCATGTCGTCCACATCGACAACATCTATCACTGGAGATATGTCATTTTGCCAGAAAAGTGGAGATTGGAAGTATTCCCACAAGGCATCTCCATAAGAATAGGTTTGAGAGGCAGCTTACAACTCCAGATTAGTCGAAGCCTTTGTTTCCACCATTTAGTATTCATATGTATTCCCCACAAAGTATCAGCATGAAAGCGCATCCAATCGAAGAGAACTCGTATGACCAATAAGTTGCCAATCATGAAGTTTGTCCTGATCATCCAGGAGTGGGATGGGTTCAAAAGGCCGCATCAACATAGTAATAGTTTTCTACACTCGCCTGTGATGCAAACCCAAGCTATGTTTCAAACAGGCTTGTGGGAAAGTCCGCACAAATCCCTCATCCGTTACGACATCCGCCACAGTGTTAACTCCAATAGAAGCCAAAAAGCAGGCCATTCGTGGTTCCTGTACTACAAGTGGTTGAAGAAACACCGAAGACCAATGATTGCTTTCTAGTCACGAATTGAAGAGAATTCCCAGTCAGTGCATCTCTACCATGCCACTGAATAGAAGACAAGGCTAATTTCCATTCACGAAGAATGGAAGATGCATAAGGGCATCCCGGGAGTTTTCCTTCAAATTTACTAAGCACTACTTCCGGTTTTCCACAACAATTCCAAGGCATGAGACAAAAGTATCAATATCATTTCTATGCCAAATCAACAACGGCAAATAAAATTGCACTTAGGCCATAATGATCAATTGAACGATTCTGAGACGCACATGTTAAGGCCATGTAGAAAACTTCCAACACACACACACACACACACACACACACACACACACACACACACACTACACACTACACACTACACACCACACACTTGTAGCTGCTTTATATTATAGGAATATTGTTATCACTCACTAAACTTACAGGCCATGGCAAGCATCAACAATGCATCAATTATGTTGCATAATGGATACATGTGAAGTGCAATATGCAAACATCAAAGGTTAATCAAGGCTCATATGCAAAAAATGAGGATGGGAATGCTCTTGTATTTAACATGCATTTATACTTGTGTAATCAGGCAGCTCATCAACCTCCCAGTCCGTGTTGCCACCACTGTACAGAGTTGCAAAAACCACTCGATTGACACCGGCATCACCAAGATAGAGTCACCTTATAGTATTCTTGCTGCCAAGATGGCAGCTAGGGAAGAGGAAGAAGCAAGGCACACTCTACCGATTGAAAAGGTTTGATTGTCTCTTGTATCTGTTCTTTGTTGGTAGCTCCATTAATGTAGAATTTAGAGTTGGATTCACAGGTAAGGGTTTTATAAATATCCTTGGAATGCACATGGTATATAGGGTTTTTAAATAGTGAGCCCCCAGAAATAAATCATGTATTGCCTGAACTTCGTGCTTTAAAGATCAATATTGTACGTATGTCTTACATATTTGTTCAGATGGGCGATTTCAGCGAGACTCTTTTGACGCAACAGGCACCTCGAAACCCATTTGTAAGTTGTGGTTGAGCATTTTTGTTGATTCATAATCATCATCGTTATAGATTTTCCCAGTTTGGGTACCTCTTTGGTAGAGAGTTCTGTTAACTATATTGGTATTGGTGTCGTGTAGATTGAAGATGTGGACCGGAGTAAGCAACAAAAGCCTATGTTTGGAAATCCTTTTCGTCAAGAAAGAAGTGAGGGAGCAGAAGAGACGTGGCAAGATGGCATGTGTGGACCACTTGCACGTGGTAGAAAGAAACGGAGGAGGATAGAGCTTGTGGGATCCTCTCCTTCAAGCTCGGGGTACACCTCAGAAGGCAGTTTAGATGGCATTCTCAGCAACGAGACAGCACCACCGAACAAGAATCTTCTAGAATTTGATGCAGTAACAAAGGAAACTCATACCAGCTTGTTGGCATCAGTACATGATATTCAGTCTAGAAAAGGAAGGCCTCTAGATGCATGTGATGTCAGTGCAAACAACATAAATATATCGCCTTATATTGAAGGCAAAGATAATGAGCAGGTTATCAAAGAAGGCCTGGTCAATAAACACCAGCAAGATAGTGGTTCTGTTAGTATTCATGATGCGATGGAAACCGTGTCACTAACAGGTCAAAGTAAGGTGGTCGGTGTTTCATCAGCATTGAGAATCAACAATGATCCACATGAAGTTGCCACATTTCTTCTTACAGTTTTCAGGACTCTGAGGCATACAAAGCCTGGCAACACAGGAAAGGTAATGGGCATTGTAATGCTCTCTCTCTCTCTCTCTCTCTTTGGTTGTAACTTTGGTCTCATAGGTCACTTTGGCCTTTTGAAGACGTTAATATAACATTTCATTTCTCTCTCTCTCTCTCTCTCTCTCTCTCTCTCTCTCTCTCTCTTTGCTTGTATACTTTATAGCATGTTCCCTGTTTGTTCTGTGCATTTACCTAGGACTCAGCTTCAGTTACTAGGTTTGTGGTTTCAGTTTCAGTTTTCCATGACGATGATGTTCCATGGATACTTGTAATCATCTTTTGTCTCATAAGACGTAAATATAACTTTCTTTCTTTCTTTTCTTTCTCTCTCTTTTCTTGCTCGTTTGCTTGCTCATCACCTGTTTCCTGCCATGGCCTGAGCGCCTTATGGCCTGAGTGCCTTCTGCCCCCGGCCCACCTTGCCCACACAGACAACCTGCCCACCCTGTTCACCCTCCTTCAAAGGCCCCTCTTCCCTTCCCTTCCCACCCCCGACTGCTATACCCGTTACTTGCAACTTTTAGCCACCATCACTCTCTTTCCCCCTTCGCCTAGCCATTGCCACTTTTGTAGCTTCTCCTCATTTTTTGCCTGGCTATGTGACTTTGTCTTTTCTTTGAAGTTTGTACTTCTACCTCCCTTCCTCTTTCTCTACCTACAAAATTCAAATTTGCCCCAATTTTGGCTTGTAAGAAATCAGGGAGAAAAAATGTTATTCTGGCCCTCAATTTCGATTTTCCATCTCAAGTTTTCAAATTTTTATCTTTCCCCTTGAATTTTAACGGGAAAAAAACCAGAAAAATCCATAGCCTATTCTTGATTTTCTTTCTATTTTTCCATCAAAACCTCAAAAAAATCAACATTTTATGGAGAGGCTATTCAACCTTCCTGATCCCACCCACCCTACTCAGGCCCCCAAGGCAGCAACTATAGGAGCTGGACGCATACATGAAGACTGTGGAAGACAACACCAAGAAGGCATTGATCGAGCAGAAGGTGTTGGACAGGGTCCTTAACCAACATGAAAAACAGTTTGAAGGAGGTGCAGGGCAAGAATAACAAGATTGAAGAACTGGAGACAAAGATTACCCATTACGAGAGGAGATTTGGACACTGAAAGAGACCCAGATCCAACAGTAAGAAATGCCAAAGGCAACACCAATGAAGGAAACTCCGGGAAGAAATGGAAGCCCTAAAGGCCACTCTCAAGGACCATATAGTGGAGGAAGGGGAACTGAATATATTGGAGGGTCTAAGGACGGACTTGGAGCAGATAAAGGTTGTGAGTGATAAGTTGTGGGAAGAACTGTAGACCACCAGGAAAGATTGCGTGGAGGTGGTGAAGAAGCACAAACCCCCACAGAGCATCATACATGAGACTCTCAACCAGATAACCCAATTGGTGTCCTCATGACAGAGCCGGAGAAAAGGGGAGTCCAAACTGTACTGAAGGGGTGGTAGGCGGTCCATGCGGAGCCCATATACTGAGAGCCAAGTGGAAACTAAGGCATACCATACTCCAGAATGGCCCTTGAGTGCTAGCTGTCTCGAGTATTTAAGGGCAAGCCTCGGGTACTTGTGGGGATCCATGTGACTGATGCGATGGAGGTATGTGACGATCTGGAAGAGTGCATCCACTACCAATGGGGCTGCAGCAAACTTTGCCTGGATAATCTGATGTGGGATTGATGGTTTGCTGTGAATCATACAGGAGAACATCATGACCTGGGGCCTCTCAATTCGCTGCCAATCCTCATCGGATAAATCTGGCCTCCAGAAAGGCTACTCCAGACATCAAGGATGGTGTGAAAAGGGTGTCAAAAAGCTAACTCTTCTTCCTGTGCTCCTAGAAATGTGCCTGGAAGCATTGCCCCTCAAGTAAGCTCAAGGCTGCATATCCCCGTGTCACTCTAGCATGCGGTGCAGGAAGCACGCGAAGTGACACCAAGGTAGACATAGGACAATACAATCTCCATAGCATCCCCTCTGTATGTGAAGCTCAATCTGGATGTGAAGGGACAGAAGTATTGAAAACCATTACCAAGGTTAACAATAGAGAGGTCGCGCTGAGTGCAGAAGCTTGTAAGGCATCCAACTGTCTTTGAAGCCCCTCGGCTGAATCCGAGAGGAGGACAATATCATCTCCATAAAGTAGTATGGAGATCAATATGCGTGCCAGTGTGTGACCAGACCCACCTAATCCGTCAATGAAGCTCGAGATCTCATCAATGTAGAGGCCAAAAGAGTGGGTGACAGAGGGCAGCCTTGTTTTTTTTAATATTTTTTTTAATTTTTAAATTTATAGAAAGAGACTTCTATTAAGTATGAGAAAAACATACAACAATCACAGTTATAAGCCGGAAAAGAATAGAATCACCCCAATATGTAAGGTGATTTCAACCACTGATGAGGAGCATCATGATGCCATGTAAGACCTGTGGTACTAGAGGAAAAGAAGATGCCATGGTCCCATTCCCGCATAAATATCACACGCCTCGCCTGTGCAGAACGAGAGGGCCCCTGAATGTGAGCCCAAGTAGCCATAAGAGTGTGGATGATATCACCCCATATAGTACTAATGCACTGAGATCCAAAAATCTGGACACCCGTGCATCTAGCTCTCCAGATCTGCCATGCTGTAATACTGGCAATAATCTCCCAATTGGTGTCAATCCTCTGTCTCGGGGGTGTATAATCAGAGTGAGGAACATCCTGCAATAAACCATGCTGGGCAATACGTCTACGGATGAAAAAAGCAGAATCTGTACCATTGCCCTCGTAAAAAAGCTGCGGACCGGACTGGGAGAGCCAAGCAACTGCCCCCTAAGTCACATGCATGGCTCGGCCACTCAAGTTTGCCCATAAGTTGGGCTACAGGACCCCAAATCTGCTGTGCAATGCTGCATCCCCATAGACAATGTTGTACGGGCTCAAAATCTGCCGCACATCTAGGACAGGAAGGTGCTACACCGAAAAGTGATCTCCACTGATTGGTGGGGAGACCACCATGTAAGAATAACCAAAAGAAATGAGAGATCTGGCTCCTTCCGTATGAGTGCCAAAGTCTATGCCAATATCTGCGCTGTATCACTGGAGAAATATCATAGCTCTCCCAATGAGGCCTGAGAGTAGGGATCCTATGCATCTGTCGAGTGAGGAGAAGCCTGGCATTCCGAACAGTGAAACTGAAAAAAGGAAGGCTTTTCAAAGGATCGAAGGCATCAATCGACTCCCACTCTCCTGGATCCCACTGAAGATATCTGATAGGACTGCCACCATATAGCCACAAACACCAAGAGCCATGAGTCACTATCTGAGGAGAAGGGTCAATATACCAGTGCTTCCCCGAGCGACCAACAATCGTCACTGGACTAAGCCTAGTATTTGGGATGATCTCCTCCATACTACATCTCCTCAATCTCCCACCAGGCATGATAGAATAAATGAGGCAATCTGTACCCTCCTGGCCCGGGAGAGCGAGGT
This sequence comes from Cibotium barometz, assembly GCF_041138505.1. Lineage (NCBI taxonomy): Eukaryota > Viridiplantae > Streptophyta > Polypodiopsida > Cyatheales > Cibotiaceae > Cibotium > Cibotium barometz. The sequence continues at coordinate 24,557,744 of NC_141062.1, read as the reverse complement.
ATGCCTATCCTCGAAAAAACTCCCAGCCAACTCGGATGATAGTCTGCGTGAAAGGTCCCAGAAAGCCACTCATGCGGAATAGCTGCATCAATCTGATCAATACGAATGCGAGAGCCCCTAAGATGCTGAGTGGATGCAACTCTTCGATCCTCCGGAAAACTCTTAAAGGTCTTCCTGTATGTGCATCTCTCCCATCCTGACCATTGCATATAACGAGATGCACCAACTGGCCGACGAGCCTCATCCCTAATGAACTTGTTCCACATAATAGGTTGTCGGTCAGCCTCGTCCAAAGACCTAGGAAGCCTTTGTCGCAAAAAATATATCATGCTTCTCCATGCTCTGACACTGGCTGCAATAAGAGGGGAAGATGGTGCCCTAATATTAGCCTCTGTGAACAAAAAACGTGTGTTGGGCAGCCTTGTTTCACCCCAGTATTACTGGAAATCTCCTATGATGTACTTCTGGGGCTCTCACTCATCTGGTGACAGATTCATAAAGGGCGATGATGCTCCAAACCATGTCAGATGGGACTCCTATCTCCTATAGATGGTGTATGAGGTGGGCTCAGGGTACAATATCAAAAACAAGGTCAAGCTCGTGATCAAATGGACCTGGGTGTAATGTGAGATGGGGGTGGTGGCAGAGGGACGGGTGGTGTGCAAGTAAGAGTGAAAGAGAGGTAGGCATGGTCAGCTTCAAAGGCGGGTGGCGGGATCGAGAAGCTCCTGCTCTCTAAAGTCAGCCAATCTGCTCTGTGCAGTCTCCTACAACAAATTGCTGATCTCTCCAAGGACTACATTCAAAGTCCTTGCGTTTAAACCAGTGTGGAAATCCAGACTCTCCCAAATCTCCTCAATCTAGCTGCAAATCCCAAACTCCTGAATGAGGCAGTTGGGATCCGTGTGCTCAAATGTCTGTCATGTCTCCATTGGTTCTCCAGGGAGAGAATGATGGGTGCATGATTGGAGAAAGTAGTACTAGCCAGAATACCAACCATGGCACCTCATCCACAAGCACACTCATCCACATAAAACCGGTCTAATGTCGAAAGGATGGGGCCTGTATCCCTCCTATCGGATCTTGAGAAGAATAGACTCCTAGGGCTTTGTCCAAACTCCGGTAAATGCCAAGGGTCTTGCCCCCTCAAAGCTAGAAACAACTCCTCCTAGGCCGAGTACTCCGTGCCTGAAACTGTGATGGTGCCACCTTCGAGTCTGTCCTTTGTTGTCTCTAACATGTTCAAATCACCACTCATGCACCAAAAATTGACCTACGTGAGGGACTGACGGACGATGCTCCAAAAAGAGGTTGTGCGTGTTTCGGTATTCGCTACATAGAGTTTAGGAAGCCCACTCTGTCCTCTCCAATCATAATGATCACCCACTGAGCTCTCCCTATGACAATGGTGCATTGCGTGTTAGAACTAGTTGTTGACGGAAATGCATACCCTGCCCTGGATCCCGGAGGGGCCAAAGCATGGGACCAAAAGGTGTGACTCATGCCCTGGATAATCTTCCCGCAAGGGCGGGTATGACCCGCGGATAGATGATGCTCCTAGAAGGAGAGAATGTCAATGAGTGTGCCAACTATGGCTCTCTGAAGCTCCTCTCTAAGGATCCCGTGCCTATACAAACATTGCGGTCCTCCCAAACCCTAAATGTTCCATGAGACAATCCGCATATCTAAGAGCGGTGGGAGGTGGAACTATCGGAACTGCCCTCCACTCGAAGAGTCTTGGGCATGGGTTTGGATGGAGAGTAATCACTATTTATCCTAGGGGTGAAGCCTATCCTGGTTGGCATGAATCTTGCCCTCCATGTGGACGACAATATGCATGCTTTGGGCTCCATCTGTCATAATGATGGTATCTATAGAGTACTGCCACTGAAACAAGAAGAAATACAAAGAGAAGCACCTCTAGACTGGAGGACACTAGCTCCCCTCTTGGGCCCTTGTGGCCAAATCCACCCATCTCCATTTGTGCCAATGGCGAGAAGTGAGGGAGCACATCGACGATACGCAGATCGTGTAGATGATGTGAGAGCTCTATTGGCTGTCCGTGAATGGTGGCAGACACATACTCCATGCTCCATTCTATCCTCTGCGCCACACTTAGAGGGAAGGAGAAGATCATCACACCACTCTCATAGGTTGAAGGCTTGGAGTGATGCAAAACCACACAGATGCGGATGGGGTCTACTGTCTCCTTGAAGATGCTTGCTCCCTCGATAGGGAGACATCAAAAGAAGTATTGGCTGCCCCAGAAACTGGGGGGGGGGGGGGGGGGGACCCGAGAGGGAGAGCACGCACCGAAGAGAGTGATAGTCATCACTACAGGTTCTGAGAAACGGTGGATCAATCGGCAAACCGAGCTAATATGATGCATCCTCTTTGGGTCCGGTGCGGTCGATGGGCATGCGCAGGCGAAGGGTTTTGGGAGGGGGGGGGGGGGGTAACTGAGGAGCCGAAGGGGGACCCTCGATGTGGGCCACTTTGTCTGGGCCTTGGAATATGCATACTGTGGGCTCCATCTGTCACAATGAAGGTATCTGTAGGAGGGAAGGAGAGTATTGCGACTGAAACATGAAGAAATACAAAGAGAAGCACCTCCAGACTGGAGGACACCAGCTCCCATCCTGGGTCCTTGTGGCCAGAGCCACCCATCTCCATCCGTGCTGATGGCCAAAAGTGAGTGAGCACGTTGGTGATAGGCAGATCGTGCAGATGATGTGAGAGCTCTATTGTCTGTCCGTGAATGGTAGCAGACATAGACTCCGTGCTCCATTCTATCCTTGGCGCACACTCAGAGGGAAGGAGAAGATCATAACGCCACTCTCATGGGTGGAAGGCTTGGAGTGAAGGAGAACCACGCAGATGCGGATGGGGGCTATTGTGTCCTCGAAGATGCTCGCTCCCTCGGCAGGGAGACATCAAAAGAAGTTGTAGTCTACTAGCTGCCCCATAAGTTCTTTTTTTTTGTGTGTGTGTGTGTGTGTGTGGGAAAGGGGGGGGGGGGGGGGGGGGGGGGGGGGGGGGCTGGGGTGCTCAAGAGGGAGAGCACACATGAGAGAGAGAGAGTGATGGTCATTGCCACTATAGGCTCTGAGAAATGGTGACTCAATTGACAAACCGAGCTAATATGGTGCCTCCTCTTCGGGTCCGGTGCGGTCAACATGCGCATGCGCAGGGGATGGGGGGGGGGATCTAAGAAAGAAAAGATAACCTGCTTGGAGAGATTAGAGACCCCCTTAGAGGACCTCAGGGGATGCACCTTGCAAAGGGTGAGGGTGATTGGTTTTCACGCACATGAGTGGCACATTGACCCTCCACCTACCAAGGTGGCTAGAGAGGGACTATGGTGGCTATGGATGTGGGAGGGCCGGCCCATTACGAGTCTCCAGTGGGACCCCGGAGAGTGGACATGGCAGGATCCAAAGAGTCATCTAGTACCCCCTTCTTTGCTTACACTACATGATTGGGCCGCAGGATTTAGATGTCAGAAGTGGAGGGCACTCCAACGGCAGCATCACATTGGCAATCCTAGGGCCTCCCATTGCATTTTCTCTTAGATTTTTGGAAGTGGCTTTGGGGCAGCTTTTGGCCGCAGAAGGTCACTCTTTTCATGTGGTAGCTAGCATGTAGGAGCTTAGTAGTTGGTACTTGGTTGGCCATTGGGGATAGACCAGCATTATGTCAAAGGTGTGGCCATCCCCAAGAGTCTCAGCATCACTGTCTTTGGATTGCCCGAAGGCCCAACAGGTCTGGCAGTTGATCCTACTACGCATTTTCACTATGGATCGGGCTCCCGCCCGTATTGTACATGGGGCACTGTTGCTTGGGCCACTGAGGCCGCGATCATCATGCCGTATGAGGAGGAAGGTGGGGAACTAGCCACGTCTCTCACCTTTGTATATCCATTGTGCTAGTTCCAGCTCCTCCTACTGGTCATTGGACTCCAAGTTCTAGCCAGAGATGGGAGATTTGCAGTAGTATAGCCGCGTGGCATATATGGAGAGCTCGATGTAGCGAAGCCATCGAAGGCACCCTCACCCCACCAGCGGAGTCTATCCGGAGCATCTACCGCAATTTCATTCATACCCTCCAAGGTCAATGGGCGCAGCTTCAAGGTGACATTTGGCGGCACGGTCCCTTTCTTACAAATAGTGGTGGCGAGCCCACTTGGCATTACAGACCACGTGTGTGGTTATTTCCCCCTCCCCCCATTGTATGAGATAGCCTTCTCCTCCTAGAGCGGCCAGCTGGAGGAGAAGTGCATCCTCCCCTTTGTTCATCTTGACTCTTGTTTTCCCTTTGGGGATGGATTTGTATTTAGCCATTTTGATTGTTTTTCTCAGTAACTAATAGAAGGATCTTTTTCCCAGAAAAAGAAAGAAAGAAAGGATCACTTGCGAGGGAGGGGCCACTCTTTCACTCTTACGTGCACACCACCCATCCCCACATCACCACCTCCCATCTCACATTACACCTAGGTCCATTTTGATCACGAGCTTGACCTTATTTACTCCCACCACATCCACCGCCACCTCTAGGATGTGGATCCTACAGTCCCCCTACCCACCCTCACATAACAGCTTACCACCATTCTCCACACATCTGCCACTAGTTCTTTCAGTTGCACGTGGTTATGTGCCCAAAACTATTGGACGTATGCCGACCCACACATTCCTTGGGCAATCTTGAAGCACCAAGCGCAACAGATTTCTCAATGCCTCACCTTGGTCCACCCAATGCAAGAAAGGGGAGTTCTACGCTCGGAAAGAGGATGAATTATACAGACTCTTCTTAGGGCCGAACTGCAAAGAGGCCTAGAGGATACTCGGAGAACATCGCCCCCTCACATTTATCACCTGCCCGGACACATGGCACTCCTATGCACGCTCCCTCTCTTTCCCCCATCATTCACCTCTACCCCCACCACTAGATCCCTGCCCCACCACCTCCAGCTTCTTCAGAAACGGCATGGTCTTGAAGGCCATCCATAGACTACATAATGGGCAGGCCCAGGATCACTAGCGAGTATATCTCACATGCCAAGGATACCCTAGTGCCCCTACTAGCCTGCATGTTCAATAGATCCCTTTGTGAAGGATTTCCACCCTCTTGGTCCACTAACACCATCACTCGCATCCTCAAAGCCAGTGATCCACTTGATCCCAATAATTAGAGGACAATCTTGATTGGCCACACATTGGCCAAACTCTATGGATCAATGCTAGAGGTGGAGCTCAGTTCATTGGCAGAGAGACAAGGATGTAGAGCTTCATGACAGGCAGGCTTTCGGAGGAGCTACTCTACCCTTGACCACATCTCCACCCTCCATGCCTTCATCGAGGAGGACAGAGCACAACATCAAAGGATTTACTACTGCTTTGTGGATTTCTCTGCAAATCTTTTGACACTGTACCCCAATACCACCTCTCACAACATCTACAGGAGATAGGAGCCCCATTTGACATGGTTTGGAGCTTTCTCATGAGTGAGAGTCCCGAGAGGTCCATCGCAAGAGATTTCCAGCACTATTGGGGAGAAATAAGGCTGCCCTAGAAGTGACGACGTGCTTAAGTGACGTGAACCTGCGCTGCTGCCCCCGCCTGCCCTCTGTTGCCTCCGCCTGTTTCTTTGCTGCCTTCGCCTGCCCTTCTGCTGCCTTCGCACCCCCCTTCGCCTGCCCAACTTCTGCCCTTAGCTAGCCTCAGTCCCCGCCTGCCCTTCAGCTACCCCCGCCAGCCCCTCTGCTGCCCACCACCTGCCTTCGCCTGCCCCTTTTGCTGCCCCCGCCAGCCCCCCTTTTGCTGCCCCACCTGCCCTTCAGCTGCCCCCATCTTCCCCCGTCAGCCCCTCTGCTGCCCCCCACCTGCCTTCACCTGCCCCCTTTTGCTGCCCCGCCAGACCCCCTTTTGCTGCCCGCCCCCTGCCTTATTCAGTCCCCGCCTGCCCCTCTGCTGCCCCCGCCTGCCCCTTTCCCCTTGCTTCCCCAACTGCTCCCCGCCTTTGCCCCCCTTCCTCTGCTCCCGTTTTCCCAGGTGGTTTTACTTGGATCAGCAGAAGATGTACTGCTAGATATTTGGGATGCCAAGTTGGGATGGATATTTCTCCTGCAGAGCAGTTTGCTCCAGTACTTATGAGTATCCGGAAGAAGCTCCTCCATTGGAGCTCCAGGAGATTAGATTTAGCCTCCAGAGCTTCGGTGGCTAATCAGGTTTTGCTTGCCTATTGCCTCTTGTTGGTGCTTCTCTCGTGCGTGCATTGGCCAATTGGCAGAGATTGATCCGAAATTTTCTCTGGTCGGGCTTGGATGGCACCTCAGGCACTCGTGCCAGGGTAGCTTGGCTCACAGTTATTCAACCCAAAAGAGAGGGAGGCTTGAATATTATCGATCCGGATGTTCAATGCAAGCCATTGCTTTGCAAACTTGTGGTCAGAGGTTTCCTACCAGGCACTGAGCCTTGGAAGGATTTTTTCTTGTCTCAGATTTCCAGATGTACACCCAAGGTCGGGAGAGACTGGATGCCCAACACACGTTTTTTGTTCACAGAGGCTGATATTAGGGCACCATCTTCCCCTCTTATTGCAGCCAGTGTCAGAGCATGGAGAAGCATAAGATATTTTTTGCGACAAAGGCTTCCTAGGTCTTTGGACGAGGCTGATCGACAACCTGTTATGTGGAACAAGTTCATTAGGGATGAGGCTGGTCGGCCACTTGGTGCATCTCGTTATATGCAATGGTTAGGATGGGAGAGATGCGCATACACAGTTCTTGCTTGGAAGACCTTTAGAGTCTTCCGGAGGATCGGAGAGTTGCATCCACTCAGCATCTTAGGGGCTCTCACATTCGTATTGATTAGATTGATGCAACATGAGTGGCTTTCTGGGACCTTTCATGGAGACTATCATCCGAGTTGGCTGGGAGTTTTTTCGAGGATAGGCATACCTCTGCAGGTCGTTGCTCTGCCAGGCTAGGAGGATACAAATTTCCTCATGTATTCTATCATGCCTGGTGGGAGATTGAGGAGATGTAGTATGGAGGAGATCATACCAAACACTAGGCTTAGTCCAGTGAGGATTGTTGGTCGCTCGGGGAAGCACTGGTTCATTGACCCTTCTCCTCAAATAGTGACTCATGGCTCTTGGTGTTTGTGGCTATATGGTGGCAGTCCTATCAGATATCTTCAGTGGGATCCAGGAGAGTGGGAGTGGATTGATGCCTTCGATCCTTTGAAAAGCCTTCCTTTTTTCAGTTTCACTGTTCGGAATGCCAGGCTTCTCCTCACTCGATAGATGCATAGGATCCCTACTCTCAGGCCTCATTGGGAGAGCTATGATATTTCTCCAGTGATACAGCGCAGATATTGGCATAGACTTTGGCACTCATACGGAAGGAGCCAGATCTCTCATTTCTTTTGGTTATTCTTACACATGGTGGTCTCCCCACCAATGAGTGGAGATCACTTTTCGGTGTAGCACCTTCCTGTCCTAGATGTGCGGCAGATTCTGAGTCCGTACAACATTGTCTATGGGGGTGCAGCATTGCACAGTAGATTTGGGGTCCTGTAGCCCAACTTTAGGGCAAATTGAGTGGCCGAGCCATGCATGTGACTTGGGGAGCAGTTGCTTGGCTCTCCTAGTCCGGTCCGCAACTTTTTTATGAGGGCAGTGGTACAGATTCTATTTTTTTCATTCGTAGAGGTATTGCCCAACATGGTTTATTGCAGGATGTTCCTCACTCTGATTATACACCCCCTAGAGAGAGGACTGACACCAGTTGGGAGATGATTGCCAATATTACAGCATGGCAGATCTGGAGAGCTAGATGCACGGAGGCTATTGAGGGTGTCCAGATTTTTGGGTCTCAGTGCATTAGTATTATATGGGGTGATATCATCCACTCTCTTATGGCTACTTGGGCTCGCATTCAAGGGCCCTCTCGTTCTACGCAGACGAAACGTGTGATATTTATGCGGGAATGGGACCATGGCATCTTCTTTTCGTCTATTACCACAGGTCTTACATGGCATCATGATGCTCCTCAGTGGTTGAAATCACCTTACATATTGGGGTGATTCTATTCTCTTCCGGCTTATAGCTGTGATTGTTGTATATTTTTCTCATACTTAATAGAAGTCTCTTTCTGAAAAAATTAAAAAATTAAAAAAAAAAGGCTGCCCTCTACCACTAACTCTTTTTGGCCTCTACATGAATGAGATCTGAGTTTCATTGAAAGATTAGGCGGGGCTGGACATTGGTAGGCAGATTGATCCGCCTACTACTTTATGCAGTTGGCATGGTCCTCCTTTCAGATTGAGCCGAGGGGCTTCAGAGACATTTGGATACCTTACAGGATTTTTGCACTTAGCGGGACCTCACTGTTAACCTTGGTAAGCCTGTCACTTCCAAGTTGTCACCATGTGATGTTTCAAGGGATGATCTTTTAGCCTCTCAAACTATTATAAGCCCCCCCAAACCCCCCCCCCCCCCCCCCTCTTCAATACCTCCCGCCCCTACACTTCCAGATTGAGCTTCACATACAAGAGGGGATCCTCTGGAGTTATTGTATGGAGTTGTCTCATCCTATGTCTACCTTGGTGTCACTTTCATTCGCCCACACTTCCTCATGTTTCGCACAACACATGCTAGAGCGACACGGGATTATGCCGCCTTGAGCTTACTTGAGCGGCAGTACTTCCAGGCACATTTCCACGAGCCTGGGGGACGAAGGGTTGGCTTTTTGACACCCTCATCACACTAGCCTTTTGGGGGGCCAAATTTATTTGATGAGGATTGGCAGTGAGTTCAGAGGCCCTAGATCATGATGTTCTCCAGCATGGTCTGTAGCAAAGCATGAGTCCCACACTAGATTATCCAGGCAGAGTTTGCTCCAACCTTGATGTTAGTGGATGCACTCTTCGAGATAGTCACATACCTCCATCGCATTAGTCACATCTGTTGGGGGCTGATGATCCTCTCATGTTCCATGTTCGTGGTATTCCATGATGAGATTCCATGGACAGTTTTGTTTAGTTTATTTTATTTTCCGTTCCATGATAAGATATGCCATGCACATTATTGTATCACTTTGGTCTCATAGGCCCATTGGGTCTTTAGTAGACGCTTAATATATTTCTTTCTGGCTTTTTTTTTTTCTTTCCATGATGAGATTCCATGGACACATTGTACACCTTTTGTCTCATAGACCCGTTGGGTCTTTTACAAGACATTGATATATCTTCTTCTTCTTCTTCTTTTCTCTCTCATGCTAGAGCTCCTAGGATGATTACGACTCCAGCCATATACTATTGTACTCACTGTCACACTTATGTACTCCCTCATATTCATGTATTCATGTATCCATGTACCTATGCACCCCATTTTGACTAGTAGCATTAGCTTCCCACTTTCCCTAGTTGCTGCTTCCGGATGCTCCCTACTGATGTATTGTAGGGCTAGATACTTACCTTCAGTCCTTTCTTTTTCTTTTGCAGCACCAGGCGAGCCCTCCCGTGAGCTTGTCGAAAGGAGGAGAGCGAGGAGATGCGCGCGCGGAAATAACCCCCTGCCACCAGCAGATCGACGATCCTCTGCAGCACCTCCGCAACATCACCCCCCTCCATTTCTCTCTCTCTCTCTCTCTCTCTCTCACAGGACCGCGTTTCTCCCTGAAGGAGGCAGCAACAGGTAGATTAGCTCGAGGGCATGCAGCCTTGGGGGACTTGAGAGACAGTTTCAGGAGCCACGCACCAAATTGTGGCTATTTGATACGCTTGTCACACCGACCCTCCTGTACGGAGCTCCAATTTGGGGACCCGGTATACATCACAGATCTCAGAGAAGGATAGATGAGGGATGGAGGCAAATGGAGAGACCACTGATTATGATGATTGCGCGCATGGCTCGGAGCAAATCATCAGTACCACATGAGATTGTTCGGCTGAGCTGGGTGCCCCACTAGTAGTAACCGAGGCCCTATTCCAGGCAGTTACCTTTTTAAGCTCCCTCAGCAAAGGTACTCCCGATTGGCATTGACCTCATCCATACAGTTGGCAGAGGATGGAGATAGTCATTGTTGGTACACTCAGATGAGATCATGGTTTGACCTACATGGTTTGCGGATAGAGGCACTACCACCCTTTCAGTACAGTCTGGATTGTCCATTTTTGGATCTCACCCGCTCAGAGCAAAACTACGTGATCAGCATGGATATCATCAGAGTGGACGCAGAGAGGACATGGACTAGTCCCCTTGAGCCCTTAGGCACGAAAATGGCACAAGTTTATCACCCGCCCGGCGTACATGGATGTACACCTATCACATGGGATACGTTGTGCCATTGGACAGATCCGGACCTCATCACACCAGCTACGGATTGAGACAGGGCGATATGTGCATCAGATCGTGGATGACCGCATTTGTCAGCTATGCTACCAGGAGGTAGAGACAAAGGAACACTACATTTGCCGATGTACAGTCTATTATGAGATCCGAGGGAGATATCACTGCCTCTTTGAGAGGGTTTTGGGCCGTTACGCAGGGTCATGGAGTTTGAGGATCAGAGATGCCTGGGATTGTTTCTACTTGAGCTCAAGAGACACAAAGAGACCCTTTTGGCAGACAGGAGGCCGAGCCATGATGTACCTAGACAGATTTCTTCGGCACCAGCATCAGCAACCCTGCCCACACACCTCCTGATACCTCCTCCATTCGGCCATGAAGGCACCGACATAGTTGTCACGGTACGAAAATACGATACGGTACGGTACGATACCGTACGGGAATATTCGGTACGATATGAAATTTTGGGATACGGTACGATAAAATACGGTTTTTATTTTTTACACTTACAAGCTATGGAGCTTCAAGCTTGAATGTGAGGGAAGGTTGGGAGGGCAGGAGTCTACAGTGCTTGAGAAACCAGTACATGGATATGTGTCTCTCTCGGTTGGATCTCCCGATTGTCTCCAAAAAAGAACCTGGATGGGTAATGCAATACCAAAGGTCTCCCAGTGTAGCGTTTATGACTAAGGGACCGTCCTTGCACAAATACGAGGAGTGCATCTAGGGTGATAAGTTTAGGGACTCCTCTCTAGATCAAAATGGCCATGTCCAAATGTTCTCCCTTGTGCATAACTTGAGAATCTAATTGTCTAGCCTACCTATACCAGGGATCCCCAAGTGATGTAGCAAGATTCTCTCATCCTACCAATCAAGTGTACACTACCAGTCTACCTCGCCAGATTTTTTAGGTCTCTCCACAACCCCATATGGAATACTGAGTGGACACGAAAGTTGCGAAGTATTGCGAGCATTTGGGATCTTCGTAAAGCAAGGTTTCTATTTTTTTTAAGCATTTGGAAAAAAATTTTCAAGGAAAAAAAATTTTTGGGGTTTTAAAAAAAAAAAAAAAAAAACCCTAACTCGTACCGTACGATATCGTACGAATTCGTACGGTATCGTACCGTACGACTCGTACGTACGAATAGGTTCGTACGCGTACGAGAAACAACTATGGGCACCGAGCACGCCCCCAGGGAGTCACCACTGATAGAGCAGTTATCTTATGTCGTGCTCGTCGGCCACGCCCACCAGAATCCCGACCACAGCATCCTCACCATCGCCAGATCAGAGCCATTATTGCTCGGCATCGGAGGCGCCTACCTCGCTTCTACGACCTCTCCATTCTAGAGAGCCCCATGGCGGAGATACTTGATCTACGGAGAGGGCAACACTTCAACTGATGAGCATACATGGATCTACCTGATATACATTTTTCAGTATTTTCCAGTATTTTCTACTCAGTATCATCTCGGAGTCTTACAGTTCTGTTCTTATAACTGTAGGACAATCAGTTTATTGTACTTTTTAGTCTCATTTAGTTGTTCTCTCTGATGAGACACCAACTTCAGATGTACTCTTAGTTTGGGTCTCATAGGCCACTATGGACGTTAATATATCATTTCATTTCTAGGCGCAGGAGGTGCAGTCGAGCAGAACTCTCTCTCTCTCTCTCCACATTGAATTCTCTCTAACGCTCTTTTGAGAAGGGTGCGGGAGAAGACAGAGGCACACAGGCGACTGGCTGATCTTCTCCTTGGGCACACAGTCGGGCTGCAGCATACGTGGGTGGTTCTTCTTTGAAAAAGCTGGTTGGCTGGGCATACAGGACAGAAACGATCTTCTCTCTCTCTTTGGCGACAGGTCTGGACTGCACGTGGTAAGACTTTTTGGTGTGAGAAGGCTGGCAGCCTGGCGGGCTTGACTTATGCGCCTGGTCTATGCGCAGCCAGTTCTCATTTTTGTCCCCTTTTCCCACCCACCCTTGCTCAGGCCCCCAAGGCAACAACTAGTAGGGGAAAACATGTCTCAACCCCTTGAGGGGGAACAGGATGGTGAGACAACCTTTCACACCCCCACGATGGCACCAAACGCCTACCGCAGAAGACTGAGGGAAGGAATCATGTCCCTTGGCTCACGAAGGATTACAAAGATGGCCCGACGAGATGAGGCCCTTTATGAGGAGCTACAGCTTCACATAAGGACAGAGATGAACACCATGCGACAAGAGCTTGAAAAGGAATGGACCGAGCAGATGCATGCCCAAAGGAAAGTGATATACGAAACGGTGAAGGAAGGGATATATGTCCAATTGAAGGGAGAAATGCAAGCCCAAGTATGGGTTGAGATGGAATTAGCCCAAGCCTTGATGCACACGGAAATGAAAAAAGAGATGCAAAAATGGAAGGATGACATGCTCCGAGAGATTGGCACAAAGGTTGCATCGTACGAAGGCACTTTGAAGACATGTATGGCTGACCGCGACAAAGACATCACAGAAATGCAAAACACTTTGGAATCATGTAAGGCAAAAGTGGCTGCAGGTGAGAAGGAAATGCATTCATGGGCTGAAATTGCCAATGCCACAAAGAAACAAATTGAGGAAGTCAACCCATGGATTGAAGTAGTAAAAAAACCGAAGGATACCCATTGGAAGAGGAAGCCAAGAGACGGGCACATGCCTTACATGTACGTGTAGTTGGGTGGGAAGATAAGGGAAATCCCCAAGAGGATGCAAAAGCTCTTGCAACAAAAATTGGATACACCCATTACTGGAGCATGGCGAGTAGGCAGAGATGAGACCAGGGCGAAGATATTGATCATCAGGTTTGGTGTCTTGGAGAAGAAGAAGGCCTTCCTCTCCAAAAGGATGGTCCTTAAGGGGGAAAAGATTTATTTGGATGAGGACCTTACACCGGCACAAATAGCACACCGGAAGGAACACATGCCGCGTGTGCTTGAGGCAAGCAAAGAGGGGAAATGGGCGGTATACAGAGATGGCCGAGTCATCATTACGGAGAGGAGGCCTGCTTGACGGTGCGCGGCCTATGAGACCTTGCGATTCACGGTGCGGAATTGCAACGGAGCCCTTAGAACAGATGCAGGATACTTTGAGGATACTTTCAGACACAGTGATATTGCTATGTATACGGAGACCCATCAGTGCACAAACAAGAGGCTTCCTGATGTCCGGGGTTATAGATGGGAATCAATTTTCTGTCCTCAACCACGCACAGTGGGAGGTACGAGAGAATCTGGAGGAGTGGCAATACTTTACAGGGAGGAGCAAAATACATGTGGTACATAGAGATGCAGATGCGAGGTACATGTGGGTCCGAATATGCAGAGAGGGGCTCCGCAAGCTATATGTGGCGGTATGCTACTTTCCGCCAGCCCACTCCAGGTTTGCACCATCAGGAGAGTCGCCCTATATACCACTATATGATGATATCATGAGGTTTGCCAGCATGGGAGACATTACTATTGGGAGACTTTAATGCATGTACAGGCACAGAGCAGACAGAGTTGTATGATACTCAAGAGGCTATGTACAGGGAGATCACGGCAGAGGATGTAGGGTTGCAGAGCTCAGCACAGGATGAGGGGGAGATTACAGATTATGGCAGGCATTTTCTCACACTCGGGAGTGCACATGGGTTGGTCATATACAATGGATTATCGAGATGGCAAGGATCAAATGCTCTCACACACTGGAACTCTAAAGGGGGAGCGAGCACAGTGGACTACTTGATGGGATCTCCTTCATTGATACCTGATGTGCGGGGTTTCACGATTTCCAGTAGGCCCATTGGCATAGCAGCCGATCATGCATACCTGAGTTTCACACTAGTAGGTAGATCCCCGAGAGATGGACCAGCCACTCATCTACCTAGGTACCCGAGATATCAATTTACACGTGAGACAGTTGGGGTTTATCGAGATGCAGTATCTGATGGCTTGTTCGCTTTAGACCCGCATAGCCCTCTGGACGAGATCAAGAGAGGATTGGCAGGTGTACTACATGCATCCGCCTCATATGCATTTCCTTGTACTATGATCCCTTCCACCCACCCCCACAGTACTGCCCCACAGAACAGTTGGTATGATAATGTGTCGTGAGACACGAGCACAGCTACAGCGTGAGATTGCCATTGGGTCTCACACGCATAGACAGGCTAGGATGATCTTTCAGTGCCTTGTGCGGAGGAAGAAACGAGCCTATCTGGCTAAGCTAGAGGAGGAGATCTACCAACTCTTCCTGGGGAAGGACAGCAAGAGGGCATGGAAGATGTTTTAGGAGAGACAGCCTGGTACTCCGATTACTGCACCTGAGGCATGGCATACTTATGCTAGAGAGCTATATGATGCACCAGGACAGCCCCCCACCCCCCCTCCACTGGGAGCTAGACCGGCTAGCAGCACCTTTTTTACTATGCGGATGGTGCTAGATGCGATAGACAGGTTACAGAATGGAAGGGCACAGGATCATGATGGGCTAGTTGGAGAGCACTTCTCATATGCACGAGACGCTTTGGCTCCGCTCATCGTACATGTGTTTAATCGTGCCATTTGTGAGGGTTTCCCGACAAGCTGGACAGAGCATATCATTTTACCACTCTTTAAGAGTGGGGACCCCATGGTACCAGGAAACTACAGGACGATCATGATTGGTCATTACTTGGCCAAATTATATGGCTCTATATTGGAGTCGGAGCTGAGCCGATGGGCAGAGAGGCATGGTCATCGAGCACATGGACAGGCTGGCTTCAGGAGAGGATTTACTACCTTGGATCACATACTGACACTTTGGGCACTTGTTGAAGAGGGCAGGGCATAGAAGAGAAGGATATACTTCTGCTTTGTGGACTCCGCAAAGCCTTCGATACCGTACCACGTGCCAGGCTTATGCACAGATTAAATGACATTGAGGTACCCAAGGATATGCAGAGGGGATATATGCTTTCTATGAGTTTGTGACAGGCAGAGTCCGAGCTCCAGGCGGACTATCTGATAGGGTGACCAGCACGATAGGGGTGAAGCAGGGATGCCCGCTATCGCCCACCCTCTTCGGATTGTACATTGATGCGGTCTCTGATTATGTAGACAGATTGGGAGGCCCAGGGGCATGCCTGGCAAGGGTGTTGATACCCATCTTTTTATATGCTGATGATATTGTTCTAATCTCAAACTCTCCGAAGGGATTACAGAGACACTTGGATGCATTACAGGCTTTCTGTGCGGATAGAGATCTGACAGTGAACCTTGGGAAAACCAAGGTTATGGTGTTTAACACCACACAGGCATGGGTGACGAGATCAGAGCCTCAGTTCACTTTCCGAGGGGAGCCGGTAGAGTACGTCAGGTCATATGTCTACTTGGGAGTTACTTTCACAGGACCGCGTTTCTCCCTGAAGGAGGCAGCAGCAGCTAGATTAGCTCGAGGGCATGCAGCCTTGCGGGCACTTGAGAGGCAGTGTGCACACATACAGTTTCAAGAGCCACGCACAAAATTGTGGCTATTTGATACGCTTGTCACACCGACCCTCCTGTAGGGTGCTCCAATTTGGGGACCTAGTATACATCACAGATCTCAGAGAGGGACAGATGAGGGATGGAGGCAAATGGAGAGACCACTGATTATGATGATTGCCCGCATGATTCGGAGCAAATGATCAATACCACATGAGATTGTTCGGGTTGAGCTGGGTGTCCCACCAGTAGTAACCGAGGCCCTATTCCAGGCAGTTACCTTTTTACAGCGACTATGGGAGCTCCCTCAGCAGACCGATTGGCATTGACCTCATCCATACAGTTGGCAGAGGATGGAGATACTCATTGTTGGTACGCTCGGATGAGATCATGGTTTGACCGACATGGTTTGCGGATAGAGGCACTACCACCCTTTCAATACAATCTGGATTGTCCATTTTTGGATCTCACTCGCTCAGAGCAAAACCGCGTGATCAGGATGGATATCATCAGAGTGGACATAGAAAGGACATGGCCACGCCCACCAGGATCCCGACCACGGCATCCTCACCATCGCCAGATCAGAGCCATTATTGCTCGGCAGCGGGCCTACCTCGCTTCTACGACCTCTCCATTCTAGACAGCCCCATGGCGGAGATACTTGATCTAAGGAGAGGGCAACACTTCAACTGATGAGCATACATGGATCTACCTGATATACATTTTTCAGTATTTTCCAGTATTTTCTACTCAGTATTATCTCTGAGTCTTACAGTTCTGTTCTTATAACTGTAGGATAATCAGTTTATTGTACTTTTTAGTCTCATTTAGTTATTCTCTTTGATGAGACACCAACTTCAGATGTACTCTCAGTTTTGGTCTCATAGGCCACTATGGCCTCTTAGAGACGTTAATATATCATTTCATTTCTCTCTGTCTCATTGGGCACACACATGCAAAGAGCCTCTACCATATCCCTCAGCAGTCGCCCATACCACAACCACAAGAATCCCGCCCTACCACCTCTACTTTCTTTACCGCCTCGATGGTAGAGAGAGCTATCCGCCGGTTACAGCATGGGAGTTCGGCTAACCACACAGGTATACAAAGTGAGCATCTTATTTATGCAGCTTACACACTGGGACCCTTTGTTGCTCACCTCTATAATAGGGCACTAGTGGAGGGCCTACCAGCAGAGTGGACTATGCACACCATCGTGCCTCTCCACAAAGCGAGAGACATGCTAGACCCCCGCAACTACAGGACTATCATGATTGGTCATACATTGGTCAAACTTTATGGCGTAGTGCTCGAGGCAGAGTTGAGCTCATATGCAGAAGAGGAGGTACTGCGAGCACCAGGGGAGGCTGGATTCCGACGAGCTTTCTCCACTATTGACCATATATTCACTCTGAGATGTCTGATTGACCAGGCTAGGGCATGGGAGAAGAGATTATACTTCTGCTTTGTGGATTTCCGCAAAGCATTTGACACGGTGCCACGAGAGAGACTCTTCCAGCGCCCACAGTCATTGGGGATCCCATCAGAGATGGTTTGGGGCATCTATGCTTTATATGAGCAGGTGCTCCGGCGCATACAATGCCCCGGGGGGCTATGTGATGTTATTGCTAGCACCATAGGTGTGAAGCAAGGAGTCCCACTCTCTCCTACACTATTTGGGCTATACATCGATGAGGTGGCTGACTTCATTGGTCACGGTGGTGGGGATAGGTACCACGGTCCACATTATGCTATATGCAGATGATATTATTCTAGTCTCTGAGTCGCGGATGGGACTACAGCACCATCTCCATGCACTCGATGACTTCTGCACACAGAGGGGGCTTACAGTGAACCTTGGGAAAACCAAGGCCATGATTTTCCACACCTCAGGGCCGGTTCGACGACAAGCCATCTTCACACTAGCAGGAGGACAGGTAGAGGTGGTAGACTCATATGTGTACCTGGGGATTACATTTACGACTCCGCCAAGAAGATTTACTATGGCACAGGCAGCCAGGGATAGACTCACACGAGGGTATGCAGCTCTGGCCATGCTAGAGAGACAGTGTCACCAGGCACACTTCCAGGAGCCCCGTTGTTTGTCACACTAGTCACCCCTGCTTTGATGTATGCTGCAGCAGTATGGGCACCTAGGCTCGCCACCTCCACATGGTCTCAGATAGAGAGGCCTCATATTCTCATGCTCTCATGGATGATCCGCAGTAAACCCTCCGTCCCACATGACATTGTCTGGACGGAGTTTGCTACACCTCCTATGCTAGTAGAGGCCCTCTTCTAGACGATCTGCTTCATAGAGAGGATCAGAGATATGCCATCAGATCGACTCTCACATAGAGCTTTTGGGGCATCCAGGCAGCTCGCAGAGAGTGGAGATAGGAGATCATGGTTTTCAGATGATACAATGGCTCACTCAGCATGGTCTTGACATAGATCACCTGCCACCTTTTCAGTATGAGATACATGCACCACACATCCAACTCTCTCACAGTGAGAGGAACAAAGTCCTTCGGCAGGATTTATGGCAACGATACACTCAAGAGACTTGGATTACACCCAGTCAGCCTCTACCGCCCAAGATGCTATACTACAGAGATCAATTAATGCGTATCTCAGCGGATGGAATCATACAGAGACCTGGATACATGGATGTGTCCATGCCTCACAGTGCCCGATGGTGATTGGCCAGCTCAGAGTGTCATCACACCAGCTTGAGATTGAGGCAGGTAGGGCAGCACGAATCCCCAGAGCAGAGAGGATATGCAGACTATGTCAGGAGGAGGTTGAGAGTGAGGAACATTATGTATGCAGATGCAGAGCATATAGTGTCATTAGAGAGAGATACACCACCATCTTCTGTGGACATCCCTCACTCCGCCAGATCATGGAGTCTGCAGACCAGTGCAGATTTGGCCAGTTCTTGCTAGAGACAGCGCCACAGAGAAACACTGCTACGGACTCATACCACAGGGAGAGGTGGGCGACAGCTCCAGCTCACTGATTTCTTTCAAAGATCTATCCTAGTGCCTACCCTGACACAGGAGGGGGTTACACTTCAGCACGCTGCAGACCTCCAAGCCAGACGGAGACCGAGAGCACCAGGCTACCAGACTCCCAGACTACATCAGAGGGAGATCACAGAGATACGGGCTCGACATCAGCACCATATCCAGGAGCGGCTAGCTCACTTACACTCACACCCGGAGATCATGCTCCGAGGTATTTTTGCCTCGCCATCGCCTATGTATCACATATTACACCCCCATTATGGTACTGGTTGGAGCTAGACAGATCTGCATTGCATTCTTGTATACCCTACGCATATATGCATCATAGGACAAGCTCACCCGAGGTTATGTTGCCCTTGCATTGATGGAGCGACAATGTCATCAGGCTCACTTCTAGGAGCCTCGCACCAAAGGATGGCTATTTGACACCTTAGTCACCCCAGCTATGATGTGTGTAGCATCGGTATGGGCCCCTAACCTCTCCACATATGATTGGTGTCAGATGGAGAGACCGCAGATCCTCGTGATCTCTAGGATGATTCGCAACAAGCCATCAGTACCACATGAGATCGTTAGAGCAGAGAACTTGTAGTCCCCCCCATGATGATAGAGGCTCTATTTTAGACCATAGCCTACATCAGACGCATTAGAGGCATGGGTCCAAAGAGACTATCCCACTTGGCCATGGAGTCCTCACAGAGGGCCATGACCCATCATAGTATGCTGCAGGAGATGAGTGGTTCTCAGCACATGGGCTCGACATGGATAGATTACCACCCTTCCAGTATGATGATGACTCCCCATTCTTTACATTCTCCCGAGAGAGGAGAGGAATAGAGTTCTGAGACAGGATTTGATCTAGATGCACACCAGGGAGACTTGGTGGGGTCCCCTTCCCACCAAGATGCAATACTGCAAAGATCATTTCCTTAGATTCATAGAGGATGGATTTGTCAAACGCCCAGGCTATATGGATGTACATATGTCTCACGCTATGAGGGTGACTATTGGTCAGATCAGAGTTTCCTCTCACACTCTGGAGATTGAGGCAGGGAGAGCAGCACAGACCCCTAGAGAGGACAGAGTATGCAGATTGTGCCATAGAGAGGTAGAGTCAGATGAGCATTACATATGTAGATGCCCTGTATATTATGAGATCAGAGGGAGATACCACTACTTATTTAGAGAGGGTTTTGGCCCACTTAGCCGGGTGATGGAGTATCCTGATCAGAGATGCTTATAGGCCTTTTCCTCCTTGAGCTACACTGACATAGAGAGAGGCTTCTACAGGTGCAGAGCCAAAGATCCCAGCCACACAAATCACCAGCTTTGTAAGCCCAGTGGAGCGTACAATGACAGACTCAACCACATGTCCAAGAGATAAACAATATAAAGAGAGAGAGGGGAGAGAGAAAAGGGAATGGGGATCTTGCACAGTACACCACATTGAGCGGGAAACAGGCCCCGCCCCCTTTCAGGAATTTATTCAGGAACAATCCACGGACACGCTGGCCAGGATCAATACAATCAATGAATACAAAACAAACAAATATGCTGATGTAGGACATCCAAGCCGATGTCGATGTCGACGCACAAGATCTGTGATGCCGAGCACACCACGGGGATGACCCACAAGTATCTCTCACCGGGCTAGTACCAGATCCAATATCCAAATCCAATGGATCCCAAGTCCAATGAATCCAAATCCAAATCCAAGTCCAAGTCCAAATCCTTGTCCAAAATCCAAGCTCCATGTCTAAGCTCTATGTTCCATGTTCATGTCCAAGCTTCATGCCCAAGCTCTATGTCCAAGTTCTTCATGTCTATGTCCAAGCTTCATGTTCCATGTCCAAGCTCTATGCCCAAGTTCCATGTCCAAGCTCTAAATCCACTCACTCATCCCATGAATAATCTCCACAATTACTATAGCCTTGTCGATGATGAAAACCCTAGAGATGCTCTTTCTGGCAAGAAAACTGATATAAAGCCTGTTTTAATGGTTTTCGGGCGATAAAAAGCTCCAAAAAGCAGTTTTTTACGATTTTTTTGAGCAGATTTATGGTTTTTGGATTTTTTAGGGTTTTTGAAATTCTCTCTCCGTACAGTCTGTACAGCTGTACGGATCCGTACAGTCGCACAAAAAGATGGTGTGGTGGCACTGCAGTTGCTGGAGGCGCTCGGGTAGCGATGAAGAACTCCATGATTTGGTTCATAGATGATGAAGAAGAAGCTAATCACCATGCTTGAACGAAGATGGCAACGCGATGAAGAGGTTCTTCTTCAACTTCATGCTCAAGAGAGACTCATGCTTCTGTTATACTTGGGGAAGCCTCGGGGAATCACCACGCTTGAACGAAGATGGCAACGCGATGAAGAGGTTCTTCTTCAACTTCATGCTCAAGAGAGGCTCATGCTTCTGTTATACTTGGGGAAGCCTTGCTTTTTGCCAAAAAGTGATGCTTTTGCTTTGCTTTTGCCTTTTTATTAAGTATTATTAATAATAGCCAAAGTTCTTGATTTGTGCTTTTACAACTTCAGGGCCTTGCTTTTTGGCCTTAGAGCTGCTTTTTGAGAAAGCGGCTTTTAGCTTTTTGGTTCGGCTTATTCTCCTCTTTCCAATGGTGCCCTTGGCTTGCGGTCAACCGTGTTTGAGTTTTTTCTTTTTCTTGCTTTTTGACCAAGAATGGTTCTTTTTCTTGATCAAATCTTATGGACCCTGTCCCCATGTCTTCTTCCACCTGTCTGGTGTCCAGGCATGGATTTCATCATGTGAAATAGAGCTAGGAGGACCAAATATTTACAAGCTTCTTCAGGCCTATCAGCGAACCACATCCCCCTCCCCCTGTATCATCTACCTTCCGACAAGGGCTCACAATACAAAGAGCCACGGAGGTCAGAGCTACCACGAGGCCACAACTACCTGTATGCAGACCACCACTACTCTATCATGCCCAGATCCAGGCATGATACCGCAGAGCCATGGAGGAGAGAGTCCAGAGGCTACACCAGGGTACAACAAATGTGAGAGTCCTCCTGCCCCATGCCCCATGTATGATGTACTACACCCGGCCATCTCCACCTATCATGATTGTACATCTATAGCATGCTAGATAGTGACTACATAGTGAGCTGCATATGACTAGGATTAGCTTTTGATTTCAGTTTTTCTTTCCATGATACTCAAGACATGGACTTGTTGTATACAGATTTGTCTCATAGGCCAATCTGGCCTTCCGTCAACGTTAATATATCTTTTCTTTCTTTCTTTTCTCTCTCTCTCTCTCTCTCTCTCTCTCTCTCTCTCTCTCTCTCCCCCCCCCCCCCACCCTATCTCATCACTTATTGTACCCTATACCTAGCATAGCAGGATCTAGATTTTTCATCTTGTATAATCTCAGAGTCTAAGATTTTAGCTTTCAGTTTTCAGCTTTAATTTATTGTTGCTTTTTCTTATTTCATCCATGATGAGATTTCATGGACACTATGTGCACATCATTTTGAACTCAGAGACTCTTTGGGTCTTTTGAAGACGTTAATATCTCTCTCTCTCTCTTTGTGTGCACATGCACTGTTGATGCTTTATTTTTTTTTCTGGGAAAAAGATCCTTCTATTAGTTAAAGAAAAAACAGCCACAAAGGGCTAGATACAACCACGAAGGGCTAAATACAAACTCACCTCATTTAAGGGCGGGAATCACATGATTATACGAGGAAGAGACGCTTCTCCTCTGGCTGGCCGCTCTATGAGGAGAAGGCTATCTCATGGGGGGGGGATGGGGGGGGGGGGGGGGAACAACCACACAGGTGGTCTGTAATGCCAAATGGGGTCACCGCCTCTATCTGTGAGGAAAGGGCCAAGCCTCCAAAGCCTCAAGAAAGCTTCCCACCGCTTCCACATGCGGTCAGAACCTCCCTATAACTTCCCCCACTGACAGCAGAGGGTGTGAATGATATCAAGCCATATGCTCCTGATGGTCTCAGCCGGCGGAGTGTGGGTACCCTTGATGGCCTCGCTGCATCTAGCACGCCAAATGTGCCTGGCTGCTATGCTACTACAAATCTCCCATCTCTAGCATGAGCCTAGTTGCCAGTTGCGTGTAGGTGGGGCTGTGACTGGTACTGCTACAATACGATGGTGAGAGACCTAAAGACCTAGCTCTCCTCCATCCTCCTCATAAGCCCTGACCACTCCAGCATCTGTGACCCAAGCGACAGTGCCCCATGTAATGATTCGGGTCGATGCCTTGTCCATAGCGAAGATGCAGAGAATCCACTGCCAAATCTGTTGAGCCTTTGGGCAATCCCAAAGGCAATATCTCTACGACTCTTGGGGGTGGCCGCACTGTGGACAAGTTGCTGGCCGACCTCCAACTGCCAACCAAGTACCGACCGCCAAACTCCTATGTGCCATCAACCAAAGAAAGAGGGTGATCTTTCTAGGCGGAAATCTGTCCCATAGTCTCTTCCGGAAGTCGCAAAGGAAGCGATGTGAGAGGCCCTGAGACTGCCAATGTGTTGCTATTGCCGGTGTGCCATCCATCTCAGGCATCTGGATCCTGCGGCCTAGCCGCACAGTATATGCAAAAAAGGGGGCATCCAGACTCTCCTCCTGATCCGTTGGATCATGCCAAGTCCACTCTCTCGGGTCCCAGTGAAGGCACGTAAGAGGTTGGCACTCCCAAATCCATCTCTGCCTGGGGCGATGCTGGATCTATGTTCCATTCCCATGCCCGAAAACCAATCACCCTCACCCTCTGCAAGGTGCAACCAATGAAATCCTCCAATAGAAAAAGCGGGCAGACCACTATCCTCATCTGCTCTGTGGACCGCCACTAGGATATTGTGTCTGGTAAACACGCCTAGCCACAGTGGGGGGAGTTAGCCACTCCTGAGGGATAGCTGAGTCGATGTCGATGCTGAGCCTATGTCTACGCCGGATCCCTGTCAAGCCTCTCTCCTGCACCTCCGGGGGTAGCTACCTATGGGCGATCCAATTATAGAGACCTGGTTGGTCCCATGCTCAAGGCTTCTCAAGAAACATGCGGTCGGTCCCTAGCATGTGGCCACTAGGTAAACGGATCAAGGGGTTCCAGACCAAAGGCTGTCGAAGCCGCTTCTTTGAGGCAACTGGAGCTATCTGTCTGAGGGCAGGCCTAAGGTGCTCCCAAGCACAAAGTAAACTGGCTGCAAATCTGTCCTCAAAAGCCCGGCTAAAACAATGGGCTTGCATCTTTGTGAAGATCCATCTAGTACTCTGCGGCCAAGGGCCCTCACCCTCAAGACTTGGAGTGCAGGCTGAAATCCGGGCCAATAGAAAATCCTTCCAGACTCACCACCGGGAAGGAGGCCTCTAACAATCAGCTTGCCCAGCAGGGCACGGCTTTAAATAGCCAGGTCAATGAGGCCTAGCCCCCCTCTGCAACGTGGTTGAATAATCACTCTCCATGCCACCTTGGCCCTGGCTGGCCTCCCATCACTTCCGGCCCATAAGAAATTCCGGATCAATTGCTGTACCTGGCCAATACATGCCCAAGAAAAGGCCCAGCACGAAGTGATGTACCACTTGGTGGCAAGAAGTACCTGGTTCGCCACCACCACCCTGCCTGCTAGGGAGAGCATCGTCGAGCTCTAATATAGAAGCTTCTTCTGAATACTCAGAAGAGGGAGAGAGATCAATGCCAACCTGGCAACCAAGATATCAAACTGGAGTGTCCCTCGAGACCCATTGGAAATCCTCAATTGGTCGCCAAGTCGGGGCGGATGCTAGGCCTACCCAAAAACCACACGACTTGTGCCAGTTGATCTATGCTCCTGATGCGCGATAGAAAACCTCGGTCGCCTCCACAAATCATTGTAGATTCCCCACACCTCCTGCAAGAAGCAAGGAAAGTTGTTGTGTCTTTTGCAAACTCTGAGTCCAACAGCTCCTCCTGTGTGAGGAGGGGAAGACGCAATCCCTGAAGCCCGGTCTCCTGGGTGGAGAGAAAACTACTCATGGCCTCGACGACAAATA
The DNA here is from genome assembly GCF_041138505.1 of Cibotium barometz. Lineage (NCBI taxonomy): Eukaryota > Viridiplantae > Streptophyta > Polypodiopsida > Cyatheales > Cibotiaceae > Cibotium > Cibotium barometz. The sequence goes on along the minus strand of NC_141062.1, from coordinate 24,532,883 downwards.
GGAAGAGGTAATGTGCCAAAGGACAGCCCTGTCGAACCGAGCGGGAGAGGGGGAATCTGTCGCCACAGGCTGCCTGAATGAGAACTTGGCTGTGTGAGGCTAAGTAAAGTCCTGAGACTCGACAAATCCACTCCATGGGGAATCCCATCCGTCTCATAGTGCCCTCCAGAAAGCTCCAATCCACCCTATCATAAGCTTTCTCAAAGTCTAGGAGTAGCACTATGAGCCTTGAGGTCGTGCTGCCGCATTTTGGCTGAAGCTGTCACCTCCCAAAAGGTAAAGATGTTGGCGATTGGGGGGGCGGGGGATGTGAAGCAATAGCTCCATCCTGGCCACGCAACCTACGAATACCGTCTCTCCCCCTGTGGGGGCCGGCTATCTCAAAGAAATCCCGTGTGACTATGACTCTGTCGCTTGCCTGAGTCCAGAAAGAGGCCCTGGCATGATACCTGTACTCCACCCTCCTCTCCGCTATGGATCTAATCTCCGTGCAAGCGGCGGCAAGGTGACTCTCGATCCGCTGGCTATCCGGGACCTATCCTAAAGTGGCTGTAAAGAGGCAAGACGACTCCTCAAACTCCTCTCCTTCTTCCAAAAACCCTCTAATCAGCTCTGGGCTGCCTCCTGCAAGAAACTGTTGATCTCCCATAAGCCCTCATCCAAAGTGCACGCAGCAGAGCCTGAAAGAAAATCCAATCCCACCCATATCTGCTCTATCCTGCTGCATATCTCGGGGTCTTGAATGAGGCTGTCTGGAATCCTCGAGTTCACATGCATGTCATGTCTCCAGGGGTCCTCTATGGACAAAATAACCGGAGCGTGATCAGAAAATGAAGTACCCACCAAAATACCAATCATACCCCCTCGTCTGCAAGCCCAGTCATCAACATAAAACGTGTCAGGTCTAGAGAGGTTGGGGCCGGTGCTGCTAAAGGCTCCCAGGGCTACGCCCAAACTCTGGAAGATGGCAAGGGTCTTGTCCCCTGACTACAAGAATCTCCTCCCAAGTGGAGTACTCTGCTTCTGAAACTGTGGCCATGCCACCTCCAAGTCTGTCCTCTGCTGCCTCTATCATGTTAAAGTAACCGCCCAAGCACCAAAAGTCAGCCTGAGGGAGGGCCTGCCGTAGTGAGCTTCAAAAGAGGGCTCTACCTATAGCAAGGTTTGGAGCATAAACATTGAGGAAGCCAACACTATCCTCTCCAATAGTAATGGTAATCCATTGTGGCCGCCCTGGGACAATGACTCCTGAGCCAGTCACTGCTGGCAGCAGCTGCTCACTAACAGATACACACACGCCTCCATGCGTCCCTGAGGGGCCGAAGGATGGGGACCAGAAAGTGTGACTCCTACCTGGAAGAATCTTCTCGCATCTGCAGGTGCGCCCCTCTGAGAGATGATGCTCCTGGAGGAAAATAATGTCTATGGGTCCCCCCACTATGTCCCTCTGAAGCTCGCCTCGTAGGACGCCTCATCTATGAAAGCACTGAGGCCCCCCTAAACCCTAAATGTTCCATGAAACAATCCGCATATCAATCTCGGTGTGATGCGGCACTAGTGGAACTGCCCTCCACTCGAAGAGTCATATGCATGCTCTGGACTCCATCGATCACATTAGATGTATCTATAAGAGGGGGGAAGAGGTACCACAACAGAAGTATGCATGAACACAGAGAGCGGCACCTCCAGACTGGAGGCTACCACCTCCCCATCGTGGCCTCGATGGACTGAACCTCCAAGCTCTATCCTAACCAGAGGCCAAAAATGGGTGAGAATGTCGATGATGCGGAGATTGTGGAGATGGTGGGAGAGCTCCACTGCCTGACCTTGGATGCCACCAACTCAGGATCCCACTCTGTCTGCAAGGCTGCACTGAAGGGGAAAGATAAGATCATCGTGCCATTATTTGGCGTAGTGGACCTAGAGTGGTGAAAAACCACACATACCCGAACAGGGCCTACTGTCTCCTCAAACATGTCGGTCCCTCCTGTCAGCAGACACCGGAAGAAAGTGTAGTCCATAGACTTTCCCAGGATCCTAGGGGCTCCACCTCTGGGGACTCTGGCGGGAGAGCCCTCATCGGGGAGGCGGCAATGGTCATCTCTACCGGATCAGAGAATCGGTGAATCGGAGTGGAAAGCTAAGGGGAGGGGCCCGCTGGGGGCTCAAAGAGCCCGGCTGGCCTCTCAGAACACTGGGGGTCAGGGGGATCTCGACGAGGGATCGGCCGCCATACTGGTGAGGCCGGAGGGGCCACTCCGAGCGTGGAGAGGGCCGTCACCAATGGGAAAATGCTAAGATAAATGCTCGTAACGGTTCACTGACAAAACCGAATCCTCCTGAGATCTGCCAGCCTAGCGCGCTTAGTGGCGATGCTCGCCTTTGGTGATCATCTGGCAGCCCGGGCGTGGTCCAACTGTCCGCCACTCACCCGTCCACCACTGGGTCACCCGAAGTCGGGGCCTAGTACTCTACTGCCTAAGGACTAGTCCCTCTCTACCCCCTGGTGAGTGTGAGCACGAGAAGCGGGGGGAGGAACCATCGGAAGTGGTCTCCTGGACTGTTGTCGAGGGCAAGCTCTAGCTAAATGACCCATTTGTCTGCAAATGAAGCATTGGCCTGGAAGGCTAGAATACTCCACGCGCTGCTGTATGGGGTCTCCTCGGAGGCTAGGAATAGATATACAATGCGTTACAGACTCCGGCAAGGCCACACATATGTGGAGGGATGGAATCTCAACTGCCCTCGCGAGGCCCAAGGCAACGGAGGGGGGGGGGGCTCCATCACTCTCCCCATGGCACCACCAATCACCGGGAGAAGAGGAAGGTACTCCTTCCTAAGGCCTACGAAGCAAACTGTCACTGGGAAGCCCAAAACGCCAGCTAATGGATCAGACACAAGATCGAAGCCGTGTTGCCGCTGTGCAAAGAAGGCCTGTGTCATACGCAGTGCTAGGGGACTCAGCTGCATGACGCGGTCCAACGCAGATGGCGAGTCGAACTCCACTTGGTAGTATCCGCGCCCCAGAGGGTGAATATTGATGATCTTTGTAGGTTCGCCAATGAGGCTGGCTTTAAAAAGATCCCTGAGCTGTCCACGCGCAGGGCAGCTACCAACAACAATTTCGCAGACCAGGGTGGAGGCCTCAAGTGAGGCAACAGTCGCGGCAAGAACCTGTAGATCCGCTTCGGAGAAGGAAATGCAAGCAACAGCGGCTTCGGTCAGGGATAACAGAGCAGCTGCCATGGAGTCCTCTTGAGGGTGAAGACTAGAAAATACCGAAGCTTGCCGAATAAAGCTGAAAACCCCAGACGCTAAGAAGCATCAACCTTAACGGGAGGGGAGAGAGGAGAGGGGCAGGGAAACAAAGAGGAGGAAGGAAAGAAAAGGGGGGGGAGTAGGCCTCCCTAACGAGTGCTTCATATATCAACACATGCCTTTCGTTTGTGATTCCCCAAAATGTGCAAATGCCCAAACAAAGGATGGAGGACACTATGAAACTTGGCTGTCCATGGCACTGATGAGAGCTCCGCTTTACTCACCTTCTCTATTAGACCACACAGAAGGCTCGACAGAGCAGAGCCCCCTTTGGAGGATTTTCAATGGATGCACCTTGCAGAGGGTGAGGATGATTGGTTTTCATGAGCATAGTTGGCACATAGACCCTCCACCGGCCCAGGTGGGCAGAGAGGGATTCTGGTGGCTATGGATTTGGGAGGGTCGCCCTCTTATGCGCATCTAGTGGGATGCGGGGGAGTGCACATGCTATGATAGTGAGGAGGCTCCTGGCACCCCTTTCTTTACTTACAGTGCACGGCTGGGCCACAAGATTCAGATGCCCGTGATCGAGAGCACTCCAGCTGCAGTAGGGCACTGGCAGTCTCAGGGCCTCCATCCTTAGTTTCTCTCAGATTTCTAGAAGAGGCTGTGGGATAGTTTTTGGCCGCGAAGATCACTCTTTTGCTGTGGTAGCTGGCACATCGAAGCCTGGGTCCGGCACTTGGCTGGCCATTGGAGGTAGGCCAGCAGTCTGTTCGAGGTGTGGCCATCTACAAGAGTCACGACATTGCCTTTGGGATTGCCTGAAGGCTGAGCAGGTTTGGCAGAGGATTCTCTGCATCTTCACTATGGACTAGGCCCCCTCCCGCACAGTTACTTGGGCCACTGAGGCCGAGGCCACCATGGCATATGAGGAGGATGGTGGGGGACTTACCTTGTGGGTCTTTCATCTCCAGATTTCTGCAGTTCTAGTTCTAGCTCCCTCCATTGATCATCAGACTCCGGGTTCCAACCAAAGATGGGAGATTTGCAGCAGTATTGTTGCGTGGCATATTTGGAGAGCGCGTTGTAGCGAGGCCATCGAGGGCACCCTCACGCCACCAGCGGAGTCCATCTGGAACATCTAGTCCTTTTCTCAGCAACAGTGGTGGTGAGCCCACTTGGCACTATAGAAATCCTGGGTGGTTGTTCGCTCCCCCATTGTATGAGGTAGCCTTCTCCCTGAGCGGCCAGCCAGGGAAGAAGAGCATCCTTCCCCTTTTCAGTTTTCTTGATTCTCGCTTCCCTCTATGGAGCTGAGTTTGTACTTAGCCATTATGGCTGTTTTGTTCGGTAACTAATAGAAGGATCTCTTTCCCAGAAAAAAAAAAAAAAAGGCTAGAGTGATGATATCCAGGCAGCATCAAATGAAAGCACCTTTTTATATTTTATTTTTGGTTTTTTCTACGGTAGATGTTTACGGATGATTGGGGTGCAGCTGTTTGAAATACTCTCGATTCCAGACTTTCCAGTTGAGAAGTGCAGTTTTGTGGAGGAGCTAATTCAGCAGGTAACCTTTATCACACTATGCAATCCTTCTTAGTGGGAATTTAGAGCACTTGAAGATGAGTTTGTCTACTTTCCTCGTTTTGCAGGCATACCTTTACAACAAAGGGGCTGTTGCAAAAGAGCTTTCTCACTATCACAGTGAGATATGCCAGGTGACTGCTGCAGTTGGAGAAAGGTAACCTTGGTGCTTAATGTGAAGGTTGTTCACAGAGAAACCCCTGCCCATTGGACAGGGGCGGGGGATTAGACGGGGGATCTGAAGGCCAGGAAGTCAAGATGGGCTGGCCAGCCTGGGTGCAACTATGTCTGTCCCACCCTCACTTCAATTGGTGGGCTTGGAGTCTCTATGGGCACACGTATATCTTGGGAAGTCTTGGGTGTGGTCTATCTTTCCAAGTGAAGTCCTACCACCCTCCTTCGAGTTAGCCTCTACAAGGATGTAATGTGTTTGTGATTTAAGTGACTCCTCTGTGAGTTGCTTTACCTGGTGGAGGAACAGGCCCATTATAGGCTACAAAATAAAAGGCCAATTCCATGGTATACATATAGATAGGTTGGCATATATTTTTCATGGACAAGGTAGAAAAGTTGGGCAAAGTTTTCAAAATTTATATCTTACTAATGTATTTTGGTGATTTTTTCTACAGCATTAGTGATTCGGAGTGTTTTTTTTAATAGCTAGAAATATTCCTTGTAAAATACCCCAAAACGTCTTTGAGGACATTGTAAAATGGACATTACGCTAAAAAGAGCACCTATTTTTTCCTTGGACCCACGCTTCTTTGATTGGGTGTATTGAATATACTCTGATGGTTCGAAACCCTTCTTGAATAATCATTTAGTGAACATTGAATACAAGTAAAGCCAATGAAATTTGATACTTTAAAAGTATACCAAACACCTTTGAGAGAAATTAACAAGAGATCTGGTCACCATTTCTTGAATTGTATTGACCAAGTTAACTATGGGATGCTTGAAGAGAAAGGATTAAAACCTCGCAAAACACGATTCATCTTTCTAGTACTTTCCCTGGATAAGGTTGTAAAATCCAAAGAGATAAAGGTCTCTCTCTAATGGCTCGTCTTGCATCCTCGAGTAATATGTGTGAATACCGTTTCTAGACACTTGATGTCCTATTACCTTGGATGTACTTTTCATTTCCAAAATGAAGATGGTGTCTATAGTATTTCTTGAAATATGTCTTGCATTTTGCAATCCTCAGAAATGCATTGTGGGTCTCATTACACGCTTTTCTATGCTTTGGGGGATCCTTACATTGTACGAGCCCATCACCGGCAGAGTAAGGACCCCGAGGGTGACTCAAATGTCATACACAGCACTATCGGAGTGAAACAAGGCTGCCCCATGTGTCCTAATCTCTTTTGATGAGATATCTGACTACATAGATAGACAAGGAGGACCAAGAGCACAGTTGGTAGGAGTCTTGATACCTATCTTATTGTATGCAGATGACATTGTCCTTATCTCTGATTCACAGAGGGGTTGCAAAGGCACTTAGATGCATTATGGGATTTTTGGGAGGATCGGGACCTTACAGTGAACCTTTAGAAGACCAAGGTTATGATCTTTAACACATCCCCACAATGGGTAAATAGCAAATCCACACCTCACTTTACATATAGTGGGCAGCCCGTGGAGTATGTGGCCTCTTATGTATATCTTGGGATCACTTTTGCCAAGCCTCAGTTCCCTATGCGGAAGGCATTTGAAAGCAGATTGATGCAAGGGTATGCAACTATTGGCTCACTTGAGAGGCATTGCAGTTTCAAGAGCCAAGGACGAAGCTGTGGCTGTTTGACACATTAGTCACACATGCATTATTGTTTGGAGCTCCCATTTGGGGTCCCAGTTTATACCATAGGAGAAGATGGATAAGGGAGTGAGCTGTGATAGATACAGGAGAGGTATATGATGGCTGGAAGTCGATGGAGAGGCCACTAGTGATGATGATCTCGCACATGATCCAGGAGTAAGCCTTCAATGCCACATGATATTGTGCGAGCGGAGATGGGGATTGCTCCTATCGTGATAGAGGCTCTTTTCAAGACAATGACATACTAGCAACAATTACGGGAGCTCCCACCAGATAGATGCCCTGGAGTCCTCAAGAGACAACTGGCACTTGATGGAGACACACAGTGTTGGTATGCACAGGTGAGCACTTGGTTTGGTATGCATGGCTTGCAGATGGGGGCACTCCCACTATTTCAGTACATCATAGAGGACCCTTCCTTTGCTCTCAATCGCACAGGATTGAACAGGGTGATCAGGAAGTACATTGTGAGATTGGATACTCAAGAGGACCTGGCATCCATCCCTCCAATGCCTAGGGACGAGGATGGCTTTCTACATATACACTTTCACATGACGGAGGAGGGCTTCATTATACGCCACTACATGGATTCACATCTCTCATTTGGGGTGTGGTGTGCGATTGGACAGATCCACATCTCATCCCACCAGTTGAGAGTGGAGACAGCCAGATATGGACTAAGAGCAGCTACACCAGAGGATAGGACATGCCAGCTTCGCCATACACATGTTGAGACAGAGGCTCATTATGTATATATATGCCTAGTATACTATGAGATCAAGGGGAGGTTCCACTGCCTCTTCTGAGAGGGACCCGGACCATTCTCTAGGATCATGGATTTTCCAAATGAGAGACGCCTAGGGCTCATTCTTCTGGAGCTCTGGAGACACAGGAAATCCTTACTACGGCCCAGATTAGCTGCACCTACTCGAGAACCAGCATAGAGACCTCTCATTGACTTCCAGACTAGAGCCCCGAGAGTAGATCCACCCACTCCCCCCAACCTCCAAGCTAATGCAGGAGCTCAACCGAGAGGAGTGACATTAGACAAAGCCACCAAGCTATGAAGAGCCCGACACCCCGACATAGTGGCCGCCCGCCACCCACACCCACGGGACCTCAGGAGAATCAAAGCCATCATTTCCCACCACCACACGACTTTCTCCCGTCGGCTCAACATTACTACACTGGGTACCATGTTCCAGCGCCCTATGTGATATTCTTGGATGATGCAAGAGCTTGAGGCTCTTTGAAATTTAACGGATATTTTCTTGCAGTTTTACTTTCAGTACCATGATGATGTATTCCATGGACATGATGTAACATTTTGGTCTCATAGGTCATTTTGGCCTTTAAAGACATTAATACAACTTAATCTCTCTCTCTCTCTCTCTCTCTCTCTCTCTCTCTCTCTCTCTCTCTCTCTCTCTCTCGTGTTCTCTCCCCACCGATGTGACATGCTCTTATTAGAGCAGCTTGCCATTCTCTTTGCCATTAGGTCAATTCTAGTCGAGGTCGGTATCATCATTAGGTGATCATGACAACTAGATAAGAAGTTGATTACATGTACATACATTAGTCTTAGATGTCTTCTTTTTACCTTTTCCTTTAGTTTTCCATGGCTTAATATATCCATGGTACCATTGTATCACTTTTGGCCTTACATACGCTTGGGGTCTTTGTAGACGTTAACATTACCCTCTCTCTCTCTCTCTCTCTCTCTCTCTCTCATACACACACACACACACACAACATTGATCGTGTGCCTTCTCTCCTCGGTCAGGGCACGTGTACCCAAGAGCCACATGTCTCAACCATTGCAGGACTGCTTTGCAACTTTGTATTATTCATGTTAAGAGCTTACCTCGCCTATGCCAAAACAAATGTCCTTGTTGGGAGTTTTGTCCTAAAGTCGTAAAATGCAACTTAGCAATTATGGGTGTGTTAGAACGTTATGCTTATTATCCTCACTTTATTGTTACACTAGAGAGTTTCCATGACTATGGGTGTGGAGGAATAGCTCTATCCGCCTAGACGGAGACAAGAAGACGGTTTCTCACGGTGCTTCGCACTCCAAGAGGTGCAATGTAGAGCAAATCATGAGAGAAAGAAGCCTACAATCAAACTTATCGATGCAAACATCCATCAATATATGAAAGCATTCAACAAAACACAAGCAAGCAAGAGATTAGGGAGAAGAGGGAGGCTTAGCAAGTATTCTATTGCAAGGGGAATGATTGTGTATTCCTTAATGTCAGAATTACCTTATGTACAAACGGTTAGTGTTCACAATAGCTTGAAAATGTTCTATGGCTAACTATTCCTAAGCTTAAGCAAGTATATACATGAAGTCTACGACTTTTCCATTTGGTAGGACAAGTTTGCAAACCATGTTAATCAGAGTGGTTAACATTTGACATTGTCTTTGATATGTTGGTTTTATCTAGGTAGCTAGTTTGTTTTTCTTTTGTTGCATGTTATAGTTATTTCATGATTTCATTGTAAAACTTTTGGTATAATAGAATCTCCTAGACCCTTCATTCTTTTGGAAATGATAATTCAACTCTCTTTCTCTCTCTCTCCCTTTGGAAGATTTCATTCTCTTTTTTAGGATGGACTTGGGTCCCTCTCACGGGTCATACAATATGAGAACTAGAGATGTATAGACAATGTAGCTGTTGAAGGTTGGCCGACACAAAGAGGTCATGTTGAGACAATACCACGAGAGAAATAGCCAGTATTCTGCCTTTGAGACCTCCATCACAGATTTCTTTGGGTCACCACCGTCGACTACAGAGGCCCAACTAGAGTATCAGGACAAACAAGGTGCTCTGGTCCCACGTACTCAAGGTGTCACTAGTGAGCCATGCGATCTCTTTGGATAGCTAGACGCCTTACATCTTTGACATCTCCTTCCATCCAACCAACTGAAATCTAGGGTATCCTTCGATGACATGGCAAGCTCTCATCACCGAGAGGAGATACTGTACTTTGCACTCTATTCTAGAGAAGGATAGTATTATTGCATGACCACACATTGTCATCATGCATCACGCATGGATACTTTAGCTTATGTAGTTTTTTCGTATATAGTTTGTTTTGTATGGTTCAATGTTTATCATAGATACATTATACTATCTTTTTGGTCTCATAGACTCTAAAGGTTTTTTAAAGGCATTAATATATCTTTCTTTCTTTCTCTCCTCAATATAGGCAATTGGTTTTCTCTGATTCGAACTATTCAGAAACTCGAGAATGGAAAGGCAAGAGATCATGAAGTCCTATAATCAGAGTTGTATGCCCATGGATGCATGATTCTCACCCCATATTTTCTCGTATCTTTATAATGAGTCCATTTACAAGGCCATTCTCAAACTTTTTAAAGCCATTGACTACGTCTCGTTATTCAAAGCTATGGTTCAACAAAGGGCGAGAGACTTCAATGATATGGCATGCATGTCCCGTCTTCATTGTTTCCATTGTATGGTCCAACACCATGTTGCTGAGTGTCCTCATAGAGTCGCCATTGTCACATTAAGTATCCCAACTTCATCTTCGAATCTAGTGCCAAAGACACATGTTATAAGTGTGGATTTGAACATGCTTTCAAGAATTGTTCTAACATAGTCACCCCATGGTTGGAGTATCATTCCACTTTCACGAGCCTTAACTTGCTAAGTGTACAAAGTGGTCTTATTCATATACAGTTCCCCTCAATGCCATCACAAGGCTCCAAACTAAGTGAAGATAGTTGTCAAGAAAATATCCTAGAGGTAGTTAAAAAGCAAAAAGCTCGGGCTTCGAGTTGCCAAAGAGCTTGAGGCAGAGCCTCTCAAAAGGATAAGCGACTGGAATTTGAGGTCTAAAGAATAAAATCTTGAAGAGAACATGGAAATGCAATGCAGAATTGGTTGTCAAGGGCAACGACATCATGCCCATTGAAAGTGGTTCGAATGATAGCTTTGAAGCTGCCTCCTTATCTCGGAGACAATGATTGATCTCCTGCTCAAACTAGCTCTTCCCAAAGAGGAGAAACTCATTGACTATGTAAACCTTGCAAAGAAACTCAAAGAATACCCCAACCCCCGCGTTGGAGAAAGAGCGAATGAAACAAGCCCGTGCACTTATAAGGAAGGTGTGAGTTGCAATACTTGAGTAAGTGGTTAAGTACGAATCACTAACCTTGCATGTATGTATCCAAGACCCTATTCCAGAGTCAACATGAGAGACAAAAGATTGGTTCATGATTGGAAAACCAATCACAGATACATACGCAAGGGTAATCAATCCTTGAAAATAAACTTGAAAGCATGGAACACTCAACCTATGGGTCGAGGCATTCTCGCGGATGAGTCTAACACAACCGCTTGAACCACGTCAATTGACATTTGTAGAGCTTATAACAAGATTTTAGATGGTGGAGATGAGGACCACGAATATGAACCCCTCTCGGAGCCTGCCGACTTCGAGGATTGAATTCACATTTATATGACCATTTACACTCTTCCACAGAAGCTTTGGGCAAGGTTTGCATGATTGGACAATGCCGAAATCACATCCTTGTTCGTGCTAGTGGTGCATTTAAATCAAAACCAGAGTGATGGAACTTGCTTGCCTTAAGAAAGAGTTTCCCCACCAAAAGACCACCTAACTGCATGACCCACCTTGGTTTGACACTAGGGCTAGCCAGAATGTGTTATCTTAGGAGACGTGGACCTTATTAGGCCACCCACTACCATTCACATCAACGATTATCGGTGAGCAATTCCCAATCCATGACAATTGGTTGTTTTGATTGAAGCTTGAAGTTGGAACTAAGACTACGTCTTACAAGTTTTATGTTACCCTTGCAAAGGTATAATGAAAAAGAGCATCATCCTTGGGAGAGGATGAATTGTAGCCATTTTTTGTGTAGTCAATTGACAAGAAAGAACCACAACACTCAAACTTCCCCATGGAATGGTTACCCTACCCTTGGTTGGATAAGGGTCCCTGCACCTATCAACATCCCAAGCCTCATCCTCCACTTCCAAGCCATCACCCAGGTAACCCCTAACACTCTCAATACTCCTCTTGCCTCGTCACATTGCAAACAACCCCTCAAATAATTATGGAGATCCAAAACCTAGTCGGTGAAGATGAAGACTACTCTCCAAATCTCAACCTCAACAACTTTCAGGGAGGTCACCAAGAAGGAGTGGATACCTAGTAGTACCCTGGCTAGCCAAGGAAAGTACAATGCCCAAGCAAAGACTTAGCTAACCATCATTTATCAAGAAGTTCCCTCCCCCCTCCTCCCCCCCCCCCCTCCCATGAGCAGATCTACCAACTCATGCAACAAAAGTTTTACCCAATCCCCGAGTTCGTATCATCAAAGCTCTGCCTTTATATCTGCAGGAGTGGCATTGTCCTCAGATAATTTTGGAGGCTCCTCATTGTCTCCTTCTACATAATCCCAAAATCCTTTATCCATTATAAAATTGATCATTCTGAACTTCCAGGCATGGAAGTTATTCTTATCCAGCTTCTCACTAACCATCTGATTAATTCCGTCAGACATGTTTTCCTGCAGCAATCAAATAACCTACAAATAGAAAACTTCTATATCCACCAGTAATACAGCAGTATCTCCTATAACTGCTGTAGCAGCAGCGGTACTTCAGCATAGCCTGTGTGTCACCAAATGTGACCAGAGTACATGTACATACACCCAGTATCAACAATACATGTGCAAACCCTGTCTACACTTCCAAAATGCACTGTTGCACTGCAACCACCAAATTTCATAAATAGTACTCTACACAAGAACTTCCAAAAAACTACCGAAACCTCTAGTGACAAAACGTGGCGCCTGAAACGCAAATCTAGCCAAAAAAACATTGTCCAATGAGACTATCTACTTGCCCTGTAGCTCCGCTCCCATGAAGACAACTCCTCAATCGGAGATGTGTAGCTCCCAGAGCTACTGAGGGGGTGTTGTACCTAAACTAAGAAGGGGAAAGAGATGATGGTGCTCTTACCCGTGTAGTACCGCTTCCTTCTTTGCTTGTTCTTGCCTCCTTAGCTCTCACACAAATGAGGCTCTGATACCATAAAGAGAATGTGGGAGAGAGGGAGAGCTTCAAGCAAACACACACACACACAAGAGAAAGCAAGACACAAGAGAGATGGATAGCTGAATTTTCTTCTATCTTCTTCTTCTCTACTCAACCAACAACAACATAAAGATAAGAGTACACACTATATGGGTTAGTACTCAACTACTACAACATACAAGGGTCGGTCCATAATGTGAACTTGACTAAATGAGCTAGCACTATAACTATGCCAGTCTCTCTAGTAATCCAAAATGATTGTCACACAGCCTGTCATCCCATTGGTTGCATATCACCCATAATCTCACCAACCATGACAGTGGTGTAGATGCGGAAGCTATCACCCAAGTGGGTCATCAATGTTCCGACCGTAGCACGGCTGTAGCACTAGTTGAGCTCGATATCTCAACACTTATGCACTTCTTTACATGCCACTACTCTTCGTTGGTTAAGACCCAAGGTGCTCTAGGGAGAATCACCTTCCCATCAAGTCTGCTCCATGCCCATAAGTGTTACATGCGATCCATTTCTTATAGATCATCCCTTCATGCCTTGCTCTCTTTAGCACCTATGATGGTTTTCCAAAGCACAGTGGCTATGTTCTTGAAAATGTGCATAGGGTCAAGAAGATGATTGACTAAAAGATCACTCTAGCATGGGAGAAGATGCAAGATGGATAACCGCTTCATTCTGAGGGGGGGTGAACAACTTGAATCCACTTCCCATGTCATCCTCCAATCACTGGCTTTAGCATACGAGGCCTCCCTAGAAATCTCTCTGGCAACTCATGGTTGTCGGGGAGATAACTTTTTGTGGCCCTCGTAGACAACCTTCTTCAAAGCTGTTGAGTACCGAGCCTCTAATCCAGGCCCACATATAGGGCATGCATTATAACCAGATATTGAAAGCTCTACCAAACATGCTAATCATTGTGATGAGATATGAAAATAATACAAAATGATCAAAATTGTGAAATTAAATCAGATAAAGAAATCTTAGAATAATTAACTTACCAGAGCACTCTCCATAGCCCCGCCAATCATGCATGGTCCACATAAGTATTCCTCACACTATTGCATCCCTTTCTCCAAAACACTTAGACGCATCATGAACTTGGATACCATCCCATAACGTGCATAGCTCGTCAACTAATGGAGCCAAGTAGATGTCCATGTTCTTAACCTTGTACTTCCCTCTGGAACTGTCAAGGGAAGTAAAAGGTGCCCCTTCTTTATTGCTAACCATGGTGGCAAGTTATAGTTCACTAGGCAAACGGGCTATGTACTCCATGATGAACTTCGTAAGCCAAATGGATTGACTCCATCCATTTCTAGTTTGAGACGAATATGATGAGGCTCTTCCCCAAAGTCCACCCACTTCTCTTTCGATATGCCTCCGGACTGGAGAATTAGCAGCAGTGGGCACATGCATAACATCATCTGTGGATCTAGTGTTCCGATGATGCGAAGTCATTAAAGATGCAATGGATTTGCATCTAAACACTCTTTGAATACGTGGAATGATAGGGAAGTGTTGTAAGACTTTAGTAGGGACCTTTGTCCTTGGACATCTTGCCTATATCTCAGTGAACCACATTGTGGACACTCGTGTAGAGTTGCGTACTCATGCCGAAAGAGAATACAAACATTTGGACAAGCATGGTGTGTGTTATAGTCCATCCCTACTATGGAGTGCAACATTGATTTTGCTTGTGCACGCTCCGAAGGCATATCATTGTCTTCTGGTAGAATTTGATCCTTCAATAACCTGTATGATATAACTGAATGAATAGTAAAGGAGAAAGACAAGACATTCATTCATGGAAGCATGTGAAACATAGAGAGGAGAAGGGAGACATACCCCATAAGTTTTGAAATGCTCGTATCAGACCTCCCATATATTGATTGCAAGTTGAATATAGAGGTAAGTGTGGAGAACTAAAACACGTGCTCCATGGTAAAGTGGTAGACGGGCAAGCCTACGTAACTCTTTCTCCTCTCGAGAAGCATGCTCCACATGTCATCTGATGTCTTCTACTTCATGATCGTCTACTCCGTGGCTTGTGTCATGCAGGGCATCTATCATGTCGGCCATGTCATGTTCTATAACTTGATCCGAGTCCGTCAAAGCTTGCTCATGTTCCAATCCCATCGAGGTTGCCTCTATCCTTGCTCTTTTGCTTCGCTCAGGTTGGATATCCACCGGTTCATTGTTGTCTGAGTGAACATTGAGGCCAGTAAAAGTAGATGTTGCAAGTGCTCTACTGGAAATACGCCCCATTTTTTGGAATGCTCGTTGCAAATTCTTCAACGTCAGGCGACTTGATACCTCCAACGATTGCATGGGCAAAACATTTTCTCTTCTAAATTAACAAAATTTGAAAGGTTCATAGCACTTCACTGGCTTCATGTATATTGAATACGCATGTGAAATTGGGTAAAGGTAGAGATTCTTTTATACTTCATGCATGGATGGATCGATATATTCTTGTTTTTTATGAAAAGGTGGCGGATTGCAAAGAATTCAAAATTTGAGGATCCAAAAAATGAACTTAAGCAGGTGTTAATATCTGCGTTGATATAGGCGTTGAAATAGACGTCGAAACCCTCATTGAAATCGGCGTCGATATAGACGTCGAAACCCACTTCGAAATAAAACTTTACGATGCTTGTATCGACATGTGTACTGACGCTTGTATCGATGTATATATTGACGCTAAGGATTTTTAACAAAACCGCAGTGCCTCACTATTAACGTTTTTGAAAACTACAGGAAACCCTTCTTCAAAAAATTGAAGGTACCCACTTCTCTCCCTTCCCCTATCCCTTTCTTGTTTCTCTAATATGCAGCTTCTAATTGTGTCCTCTCCCTTTCCCCATCCATCTCTTGTTTTTTTTTTTGATCCAAAAAATGAACTTAAGCAGGAGTTAATATCTACGTTGATATAGGCATTGAAATAGACGTCGAAACCCACGTTGAAATCGGCATCGATATAGACGTCGAAACCCACTTCGAAATAAAACTTTACGATGCTTGTATCGACACGTGTGTACTGACGCTTGTATCGATGTATATATTGATGCTAAGGATTTTTAACAGAACCGCAGTGCCTCACTATTAACATTTTCGAAAACTACAAGAAACCCTTCTTCAAAAAATTGAAGGTACCCACTTCTCTCCCTTCCCCTATCCCTTTCTTGTTTCTCTAATATGCAGCTTCTAATTGTGTCCTCTCCCTTTCCCCATCCATCTCTTGTTTGTTTTTTTTTTTGTCTCTAATATGCAGCTTCTAATTGTATGTTTATTTTGCAGCTTCTAATTTGTTGAGATTCCAGGTAGCTCTTCACCTTTCTCTTGTTTTTGTTTGTTCATTTGCTTTGCTTTTGATAATTGCACCCTTAGGTACTGGGGTTAGAATTAGCTTAGATTTAAGCATGCATGCATCTAGCTTAAGGATATGCTTAAGGCTTGTGCATAAGCTTAAGCATTATGCTCAAGCTCTATGCAAAAGGCTTAAGCTTGGACAAAGAGATTGAAGCTTATGCATAGGGCTTCAAGTTTCTTGCTTATGTATAGGTTTAGGGTTTATGTATAGGCTTAGGGTTTAGTATTTAGGCTTATGCTTCTTCTCTTTTTGTAGGTTTATTCAAGCCCAAAATTCTCAAGCGTTTAGGCTACGGGACTCATACGGCTTCTTACAGAGAAGAGATAAGCTCTCTTTTTTTTTCTTTCTTATGCTTCTTCTCTTTGTGTTTTTGCACCCTTAGATGCTGGGAATTAGGGTTAGGTCAATAGGCTTACGCATAGCCTTATGCATATAGGCTTATGCATAGCCCTTATGCATACAGGCTTATGCATAGCTCTTATGCATAGGGTTATGCACATAACCCTTATACATAACCTTTATGCATATAGGCTTACGCATAAGGGTTATGCAATAGGCTTATGCATAAGGGTTATGCATAGCCCTTATGCATAACCCTTTGTGCATATAGGCTTATGCAATAATGCTCATGCGTAGCCCTTATGCGTATAGGCTTATGCCATATAGGCTTATGCAATAGCCCTTTATGCATGTGATAGCCCTTATGGGTAGCCTTTTATGCATATAGGCTTATGCCTAACCTTATGTCAATAGGCTTACGCATAGCTCTTATAACCTTATGCATAGCGCTTATGCATAGCCTTATGTCAATAGGCTTACGCATAGCTCTTATAACCTTATGCATAGCGCTTATGCATAGCCCTTATGCCTAGGGTTATGCATAGGGTTTAGTATTTAGGCTTATGATTCTTCTCTTTTTGTAGGTTTATAAACGCCTCGAACTATCAAGCGTTTAGGCTACCGGACTCATACGGAAAGAAGAGGTAAGTCCTCTTTTCTCACTTTTTATATATGCTTCTTCTTTTTGTGTTTTTACACCTTTTTTTTCATGGATTAGGGCTAGGTTATGCATAGGGTTATGCATAGCCCTTATGCGTAGGGTTATGCAATAGGGTTACGCATAAGGGTTATGCTAAACCCTTTATGCATATAGGCTTATGCAATATCCCTTATGCATAGCCCTTACGCGTATAGGCTTATGCATAGTCCTTATGCATAGCTCTTATGCATAGCTCTTATTCATAGGATTACGCACATAAGGCTTATGCATAGGGTTATACATAGCCCTTATGCAAGAGGGTTTAGGGTTTATGTGAAGGCTTAAGGTTTAGTATTTAGGCTTATGCTTCTTCTCTTTTTGTAGGTTTATAAACGCCTTGAACTATCAAGCGTTTAGGCTATCGGACTCATATGGCTTCTCAAAGAAGAGGTAAGCCCTCTTTTTTCATTTTTTATATATGCTTCTTCTTTTTGTGTTTTTTCACCCTTGGGTGCCGGGGATTAGGGTTAGGTTATGCATAGCCCTTCTACATAAATGTTATGCATAGCCCATATGCGTAGGGTTATGCATAGCCCTTATGCGTAGGGGTTATGCATAGCCTTATGTGTAGGGTTATGCAATAGGCTTACGCATCAAGGTTATGCATAACCCTTTATGCTGCATATAGGCTTATGAAATAACCCTTATGCACAACCCTTATGCGTATAGGCTTATTCTTAGTCCTTATGAATAGGGTTATGCATAGCCTTTATGCAATAGGCTTACGCATAAGCCCTTCTTATGCTACATCTTGCCTTTTTTGTTTAAGATTTAAACATTCTTCTTGTTTTGTTTGTGTAGACCATGGATCGTACACTTGTTGGCGGCGACACATCCGCATCATACAGCCCCAACTGCTCCACCTTCCTTACACCACATTTGATGTCCCTAGAGAAATTTCACCATTTCATGTCGCAGATGAGCCCTGAACAAAGGGCTATGGTGCAAGCCTACTTTGAGGGAGAGGCGCTGGCACTTCTGCAAAGCCATCACAACCCACCACTACACAGGCCATGCCCTCGGATTCCACAGCATGCCACACAAACCCCGCCCCGACTTGCTCAACTACTAGTCATCATAGACGAGATCATTCTTCGGGTTGTTGCCATGGTAGTGATTCCACGGATGCTTCTTCCCCTTAGCATATAGAGTGCCCACCCATTGCCAGTTGTGAGGGGACACCGCACTTGCACTCATCTCGCGAAACTTCGACACAAATCTAGCTACCCCCAATCTGGCTCGTTCTCGCTATCAACAAGTAGTGGATGGAAATGTGGTCTTAGATGACATTGGCAAAACGAGATGAAGTCTCAAATCCACGAGTTATGCCATGTAGCCTTTGCTCACGATTGCATGACTACATGGCATAAACTTGATAAGGCCAAGAAGGAACGAGTCATGAATCAAGTCAAAAGTGAGTTTTTTCCAGCACCAGGTATAGTGAAGAGGTCCATCCTAGATGGATAAAAGATCACATGGTGAATGTGATGAAGCATTGGCGCATTGACATCACACGCAAGGTAAAGTCAGGGGGAGAAAAGCCTTAGAATTTCTCACAAGAGATTTGGGAAGAGGAGTGTAGAAAGCACCGTGCAAATCCCCAAAGATACAAGCAGCAAGAGCATGCCGCATCAAAGCAACTGGAGAGCATAGGGAGCTCCCATCTTGGAAGTGGTGGCTGTGATGCTTTCCATACCTACTTTGTAAGTGTTAATATGCATATCACTCACTTTTTTGTGGCATAATGGGCATCTCATTTTTTTAAAATAAGTACTCATGCTTCATGCTTTCAGCTGGCGAGTGGTCGATCGTGCTGCAATTGATGTGGAGGAAAGGTACGTCCTAGTGCACGACGAGACGTATGCTCTCCTTGAGCAACTTGAGCGACAGGGCTAGAACGTGAATTGGACGGATGTGGTGAACATGGTAAATCTCTACATTTTTCACTCATCAATGAGTTTTTCATCACTTGTCATTTGCATACTCTTGAATACTCTTTTGCAGGGACCAATGCCAAGCCTTGAGGATAAACACTGATGATTAGGACCTACTTCTTTTTGTCGGATCTATGCCTCTTTTTGTGTACTTTTTCTCAACTCTATTATGAGCGTTGTAACTTTTGTTACTTAATAGAAATTGTTGTTTCATGACTTTTCAGCAGAATATGGATGTAATTTGTAAGAGTGGTATACAAGTAAACCCAGCTATACAGGATTGCACCTGGGTGTACCATTATTTAAAAAATAAATAAAACTTGCATCCATCGATATAAGCATCAATATCATCATCGAAACACGCATAAAAATATGTGTTAAAAACAGTGTCGCTAAGCACGTCGAAATAAGCATCTGAAAATGCGATGTTGCTTTCGTCGCTCGCAACTCGCATCGAAATAAGCGTCGATATAGGTGTTGGACAAATCAGATATTTTCAACATTTATTTCGACGGTTTTATGGACGGTTATAGCGACCCACATATCGACGCTTATATCAATGGTATGATATCAACGCTTTTTCCAACGTGTATATCGACGCTTTTGAGGATTTTCTCTATGTTAAAAACTGTCGAAAATCAATCCACCAGGAATAGTGTGATCAACCCATCTGGCCGCTGCCAAGAATCCTCCCTTAAGAACAGACTTATCATAAGTCAGGTCTTTTTGTTTTGTAACAACTTTGTAACAATTTCTTGGAAACAGGTAGTATCCGTATGGATGTGAGGAGCAAAAGGGGAACTCTCTCGAGTATCTGGGGATGTGAGAGTAGTGTATGAGTGAGAGTATGAGCTAATGTTGAAAGAATGTCTTCTACATTGGTCATCTCTCTTGTTGCTACTCTGTACTGCGTAATTCTATCTCTCTCTATGTTACATGAATGTCCATCTTGTGTTAACCACCATCAGGAAGCATGAAACTAACCCATGCGTAATCATTGTTAACTCCCCTGCACATGGGCAGATTGGTTAACTCAACGCTTAGCGTTGGCTTATCACATTGGGTATAGTAGAGATAGCCATCGCTCTTCAGGAGTTGACTAGGTGGTCCACAACCACTGAAGTGTCGGGTCTTAACCAGACGACGATAATTTGAACCGTTGGAAGGCTTTGTTGCATTTCATTGTTCACATAGACTATATCTTGCTTCATTAGAGCATAGAGAGGGTGCACCACATTAGCCAAGTATCGAAGAAATCGGCTATGTCAGTGGATCTACCCAAGCAATCTGCTAAGCTACTTTGCTTTTCCTAGGTTACTCAAAGACCTTATGACCTCTACCTTATGACCTCTACCTTTTGTGATTCTAATGCTATGCCATCTTTGGTAACTGTGAAAGTACACGGTCGAATTTAAGCTCAATCGGGCTTTTCGGCACTTCTCCAAACATAATCTTAGATGCAGTAGGTGGATTTGTTCCTTCCCAAGAACATTGAAATCATCCAGGAAACACGCATGGAACTTGTCAAGGATTCACATTCCCCATTCTCATTAGTCTCATAGAAGACTCCAATCCTCTAAATCCATTCAAACTTGATTATATCCGCTAAACCCATCAAGAAAAGAGTACATCTCGTGATGATTGGCTATTGCATCCACAAGGGAATCCATAATAAGTACTTGCTATAATCTATACAGACTCTTAATTTACCATTTTTCATGCAAACAATTACAATTAGTGATAGCCAAATGGCTTTATACACTAGGTAAATAAACCCAACTTGCAGTAATTTGTTGATTTCATCCTTAACCTACTTGGTATAATTAGGATTCATGCAATACCTATGTTAACATATTAAAACTGCATCTTCTAAGGGTATCTTTTTGTTGGCAATATGCCCAACTTGTAGTCCCTAGCCTTTTATTTTGCATAGGATATCTTTTAGTCTAAGATCAAAGATGTAATCCACCACCAAATGCCATAAGCAGTGATGTCATCCCAAAAATGTACCCAATCACCTTGAGTGTACCTCTCATGGCTATATAAGCACTATGTATATAAGATCATTTGAAACAATGCAATCAAGTCTATTTTCATTATGAATGGCTCACTTTTCTTTACCCCTTCAATTTTAGCATGCATGGTATCAAGAGCATATGAGACTTCTATTTTGGAGCTTTCTAGAGCAAATTTCTATTTTGGAATTTTTAGCTTGAAGTTTTCTAGCTATTATCCTTTGGATTTTTGTATCTATTTTCCTTTTGCAGCACGCGCAAGCCAGCAGGTCATAATAATATTTTTTTTCCTATTTCCTTTTTGCACCACCTCTGTGAATATCCTCTACACTCGTTCTCATCATCATCAGCTTCACTCTCCCTGCTGCAACATCCACCACTTAGTTCATTAGTCGGCACCTCACGCCCACCAAGCTGATGCTCCGAGGAGTAGAGAGGGGTAGCGTGTGCTCATAGATCAAGCTATTTTCGAGCAGCACCTCTACCAACAATAGTACTACGGTGGCTCTCCGCCTCTGACCTACCTCCTCAGTTTTGCTACGGCCTAGGGCACATCGCTCTGGAGGGATAACCTTCATCAGAGGCATCATCATGTTCGAACATCTTCCTCACCATTGCTCCATCATCTACATACGTGCCATCCCCATCTAGTCCTGCCAAACTAATGCCACTATGCTCTGTGTCTAGGCTCAGCCACCCTTTGTCACCTTGCTTTGCCTCTCCACATTGAACTATCCAGAGCTTCATCCACAATTTGTGCACAGCCTTGTACCCGCCTCCAAAGTGGCTGAATACTCTTTTGCAGGGACCAATGCCAAACCCTGAGGATAACACTGATGATTAGGACCTATGTACATGAGTTGGGCCTCAGTGGTGGCGTACTTCTTTTTGTCGGATCTATGCCTCTTTTTGTGTACTTTTTCTCAACTCTATTATGAGCGTTGTAACTTTTGTTAATAGAAATTGTTGTTTCATGACTTTTCAGCAGAATATGGATGTAATTTGTAACAGTGGTATACAAGTACACCCAGCTGCACTTGGGTGTACCATTATTTTAAAAATAAATAAAACCTGCATCCATCGATATAAGCGTCAATATCATCATCGAAACACGCATCAAAATGTGTGTCAAAAACAGTGTCGCTAAGCACGTCGAAATAAGCATCTGAAAATGCGACGTTGCTTTCGTCACAACTCGCATCGAAATAAGCGTCGATATAGGTGTTGGACAAATAAGATATTTTCAACGTTTATTTCGACGGATGGACGGTTATAGTGACCCGCATATCGATGCTTATATCAACGGTATGATATCAACGCGCATATCGATGCTTTTGAGGATTTTCTCTATGTTAAAAACCGTCGAAAATCAATCCGCCAGTAATAGTGTGATGAACCCATCTGGCCGCTGCCAAGATTCCTCCCTTAAGAACAGACTTATCACGAGTCGAGTCTTTTTGTTTTGTAACAATTTCTTGGAAACAGGTAGTATCCGTATGGATGTGAGGAGCAAAAGGGGAACTCTCTCGAGTATCTGGGGATGTGAGAGTAGTGTATGCATGAGAGTATGAGCTAATGTTGAAAGAATGTCTTCTAGGTTGGTCATCTCTCTTGTTGCTACTCTGTACTGCGTAATTCTATCTCTCTCTATGTTACATGAATGTCCTTCTTGTGTTAACCACCATCAGGAAGCATGAATGAACTCGAAACTAACCCATACGTAATCATTGTTAACTCCCCTGCACATGGGCAGACTGGTTAACTCAACGCTTAGCATTGGCTTATCACATTGGGTATAGTAGAGATAACCGTCGCTCTTCAGGAGTTGACTAGGTGGTCCAGAACCACTGAAGTGTCAGGTCTTAACCACCAGACGATGATAACTTGAACCGTTGGAAGGCTTTGTTGCATTTCATTGTTCACATAGACTATATCTTGCTTCATTAGAGCATAGGGGGAGGCACCACATTAGCCAAGTATCGAAGAAATCGGCTATGTCAGTGGATCTACCCAAGTAATCTGCTAAGCTACTTTGCATTTCCTAGGTTACTCAAAGACCTTATGACCTCTACCTTTTGTGATTCTAATGCTATGCCATCTTTGGATATACAATGTGCCCAAGAAGGATTCTGGCATTAACTGTGAAAGTACACTTGGTCGAATTTAAGCTCAATCAAGCCCAAACATAATCTTAGATGCAGTAGGTGGATTTGTTCCTTCCCAAGAACATTGAAATCATCCAGGAAACACGCATGGAACTTGTCAAGGATTCACATTCCCCATTCTCATTAGTCTCATAGAAGACTCCAATCCTCTAAATCCATTCAAACTTGATTATATGTGCTAAACCCATCAAGAAAAGAGTACATCTCGTGATGACTGGCTATTGCATCCACGAGGGAATCCATAATAAGTACTTGCTATAATCTATACAGACTCTTAATTTACCATTTTTCTTGCAAACAATTACAATTAGTGATAGCCAAATGGCTTTATACACTAGGTAAATAAACCCAACTTGCAGTAATTTGTTGATTTCGTTCCTTAACCTGCTTGGTATAATTAGGATTCATGCAATACCTATGTTAACATATTAAAACTGCATCTTCTAAGGGTATCTTTTTGTTGGCAATATGCCCAACTTGTAGTCCCTAGCCTTTTATTTTGCATAGGATATCTTTTAGTCTAAGATCAAAGTGTAATCCACCACCAAATGCCATAAGCAATGATGACATCCCAGAAATGTACCCAATCACCTTGAGTGTACCTCTCATGGCTATATAAGCACTATGTATAAGATCATTTGAAACAATGCAATCAAGGCTATTTTCATTATGAATGGCTCACTTTTCTTTACCCCTTCAATTTTAGCATGCATGGTATCAAGAGCATATGAGACTTCTATTTTGGAACTTTCCAGAGCTGATTTCTATTTTGGAATTTTTAGCTTGAAGTTTTCTAGCTATTATCCTTTGGATTTTTGTATCTATTTTCCTTTGCAGCACGCGCCAGCCAGCAGGTCATAATAATTTTTTTTTTCCTATTTCCTTTTTGCACCACCTCTGTGAATATCCTCTACATTCGTTCTCATCATCATCAGCTTCACTCTCCCTGCTGCAACATCCGCCACTTAGTTCGTTGGTCGGCACCTCACGCCCACCAAGCTGATGCTCTGAGGAGTAGAGAGGGGTAGCGTGTGCTCATAGATCAAGCTATTTTCGAGCAGCACCTCTACCAACAACAGTACTACGGTGGCTCTCCGCCTCTGACCTACCTCCTCAGTTTTGCTACGGCCTAGGGCACATCGCTCTGGAGGGATAACCTTCATCAGAGGCATCATCATGTTCAAACATCTTCCTCGCCATTGCCCCATCATCTACATACATGCCACCCCCATCTAGTCCTGCCAAACTGATGCCACTATGCTCCTCAGCCACCCTTTGCCGCCTTGCTTTGCCTCTCCACATTGAACTATCAAGAGCTTCATCCACAATTTGTGCACAGCCTTGTACCCGCCTTCAAAGTGGCTGCATACTCTTGAATACTCTTTTGCAGGGACAATGCCAAACCCTGAGGATAACACTGATGATTAGGACCTATGTACATGAGTTGGGCCTCAGTGGCGTACTTCTTTTTGTCGGATCTATGCCTCTTTTTGTGTACTTTTTCTCAACTCTATTATGAGCATTGTAACTTTTGTTAATTTAATAGAAATTGTTGTTTCATGACTTTTCAGCAGAATATTGATGTAATTTGTAACAGTGGTATACAAGTTCACCCAGCTGCTGCAGCATTGCACCTGGGTGTACCATTATTTTTAAAATAAATAAAACCTGCATCCATCGATATAAGCGTCAATATCATCATCGAAACATGCATCAAAATATGTGTCAAAAACAGTGTCGCTAAGCACGTCGAAATAAGCATCTGAAAATGCGACGTTGCTTTCGTCTCGCAACTCGCATCGAAGTAAGCATCGATATAGGTGTTGGACAAATAAGATAATTTCAACGTTTATTTCGACAGTTTTATGGATGGTTATAGTAGCGAACCGCATATCGACGCTTATATCAACGGTATGATATCAACACTTTTTCCAACACGTATATCGACGCTTTTGAGGATTTTCTCTATGTTAAAAACCGTTGAAAATCAATCCGCCAGTAATAGTGTGATCAACCCATCTGGTCGCTGCCAAGATTCCTCCCTTAAGAACAGACTTATCATGAGTCGGGTCTTTTTGTTTTGTAACAACTTTGTAACAATTTCTTGGAAACAGGTAGTATCCGTATAGATGTGAGGAGCAAAAGGGGAACTCTCTCAAGTATCTGGGGATGTGAGAGTAGTGTATGCGTGAGAGTATGAGCTAATGTTGAAAGAATGTCTTCTACGTTGGTCATCTCTCTTGTTGCTACTCTGTACTGCGTAATTCTATCTCTCTCTATGTTACATGAATGTCCATCTTGTATTAACCACCATCAAGAAGCATGAAACTAACCCATGCGTAATCATTGTTAACTCCCTTGCACATGGGCAGACTGGTTAACTCAACGCTTAGCGTTGGCTTATCACATTGGGTATAGTAGAGATAGCCATCGCTCTTCAGGAGTTGACTAGGTGGTCCACAACCACTGAAGTGTCGGGTCTTAACCAGACGACGATAACTTGAACCGTTGGAAGGCTTTGTTGCATTTCATTGTTCACATAGACTATATCTTGCTTCATTAGAGCATAGAGAGGGTGCACCACATTAGCCAAGTATCGAAGAAATCGGCTATGTCAGTGGATCTACCCAAGCAATCTGCTAAGCTACTTTGCATTTCCTAGGTTACTCAAAGACCTTATGACCTCTACCTTTTGTGATTCTAATGCTATGCCATCTTTGGGTATACAATGTGCCCAAGAAGGATTCTGGCATTAACTGTGAAAGTACACTTGGTCGAATTTAAGCTCAATCAGGCTTTTTGGCACTTCTCCAAACATAATCTTAGATGCAGTAGGTGGATTTGTTCCTTCCCAAGAACATTGAAATCATCCAGGAAACACGCATGGAACTTGTCATCATCAAGGATTCACATTTCCCCATTCTCATTAGTCTCATAGAAGACTCCAATCCTCTAAAGCCATTCAAACTTGATTATATCCGCTAAACCCATCAAGAAAAGAGTACATCTCGTGTGATGACTGGCTATTGCATCCACGAGGGAATCCATAACAAGTACTTCCTATAATCTATACAGACTCTTAATTTACCATTTTTCTTGCAAACAATTACATCTCGTGTGATGACTGGCTATTGCATCCACGAGGGAATCCATAACAAGTACTTCCTATAATCTATACAGACTCTTAATTTACCATTTTTCTTGCAAACAATTACAATTAGTGATAGCCAAATGGCTTTATACACTAGGTAAATAAGCCCAACTTGCAGTAATTTGTTGATTTCGTCCTTAACTTGTTTGGTATAATTAGGATTCATGCAATACCTATGTTAACATATTAAAACTGCATCTTCTAAGGATATCTTTTTGTTGGCAATATGCCCAACTTGTAGTCCCTAGCCTTTTATTTTGCATAGGATATCTTTTAGTCTAAGATCAAAGATGTAATCCACCACCAAATGCCATAAGCAATGATGTCATCCCAGAAATGTACCCAATCACCTTGAGTGTACCTCTCATGGCTATATAAGCACTATGTATAAGATCATTTGAAACAATGCAATCAAGTCTATTTTCATTATGAATGGCTCACTTTTCTTTACCCCTTCAATTTTAGCATGCATATGAGACTTCTATTTTGTAGCTTTCTCGAGTAGATTTCTATTTTGGAATTTTTAGCTGGAAGTTTTCTAGCTATTATCCTTTTGGATTTTTGTATCTATTTTCCTTTTGCAGCACGCGCCAGCCACCAGCAGGTCACAATAATATTTTTTTTCCTATTTCCTTTTTGCAGCACCTCTGTGTATCCTCTACACTCGTGCTCATCTCATCAGCTTCACTGCAACATCCGCCACTTAGTTCGTTGGTCGGCAGCTGATGCTCTGAGGAGTAGAGAGGGGTAGCGTGTGCTCATAGATCAAGCTATTTTCGAGCAGCACCTCTACCAACAACAGTACTACGGTGGCTCTCCGCCTGCTGACCTACCTCCTCAGTTTTGCTACGCCCTAGGGCACATCAGAGGCATCATCATGTTCGAACATCTTCCTCGCCATTGCCCCCCATCATCTACATACGTGCCACTCCCATCTAGTCCTGCCACCAAACTGATGCCACTATGCTCTGTGTCTAGGCCTTTGCCGCCTTGCTTTGCCTCTCCACATTGAACTATCCAGAGCTTCATCCACAATTTGTGCACAGCCTTGTACCCGCCTCCAAAGTGGTTGCATACTGTGCCCGCCATCTGCTCGCAACTCCATACAAGAGCCCCCAACTTGCAGCCCTCTGTACGTATAATCTCAGGTCTGCCCAGTGGTGGAGCTACCGGCTAAGAAACTCACCACGTATCTTGCATTAAGCCTTTAAGCCTTAGGGTAAGGCTTGATAAAACCTTATTATAAGTCTTAATAAAAGGCTTATTAAAAAGGCTTGGAAAGAGCCTGCATCGCTGCAAAAATCTCAAAAAAGGGAGGGGGAGAGCTTGCATTTGAGCCTACATCAGAGCAGAAATCAACAACACAAGAAGAGCTTGGCAACATTTGCAGAAATCATTAGTAACAAAAAAAAAGGTTTAATTTTTTGGGGGGAGGGGATTTTTGTTATATTTGGGCCTTTTCAAATTGGGCATTTTGTGTGACATTTTATGTCAATTGGGATTAATAAGCTTAATTTCAAGCTCCATTTATAGTCAATTTCCTTCCTTCTTTAATCCTATCTCATTCATTTTCTTAATCATGGCATCACCAGTTGTTACTTCATCTTCTAAGTTCCCGGATAAGTTTAATGGCCAAGGATTTCATACTTGGCAAATTAAATTAAAAGGGCACTTAATGAGAAAAACGTATGGGGTCTTGTGAAACCATTGAGTGAGGAAGAGGAGGTTGCTACTAGAGCTACATTATAAGCTAAAGATGAACAAGCCTTAGGAGTCATCATCACATCACTTGAAGATGATTTCATACACTACATAGATGAAGCTAATACAGTTGTCAAAGCTTGGCAAACTATAGAGAGGATATTTGGAGCTAAGGCCAAACATTTCAAAATTAGCCTCAAAATGTAACTTTATGGGTTATGGAAGCTAATGAGTGTATATTTAGTGTTGTAAATAGACTCAAGAGCCTTATGACACAATTAGTGTATGTAAAATCATCTATTCCAGAGGAAGATGCCATAGCAATCTTACTTAAAAGCATGCCTCCCACTTTTTTTCAAATTGTGACTATTCTAAGGAGAAGGAACCCATCTCTACTTATTATCAACTCTTTGTAGGAAGAAGAGAAGAAGGCTTCACACAACTTAGAAGGCGCATATGCTGTGTCTTACTCCAACAAGAAGAAATGTGCTCATATTGCGAAAAGACCAATCACTCATCCAAAGACTGCTTCATCAACAATCCATGCTCTCATTGTGGGAAAACCAACCACCCATCTAGCAGGTGTTACATCAAGGAAAAGCAAGAGAAGAAAAAGGAGAAGGCTCACATTGTCGAGGCAGAGGAAAGCCACTTTGTGGCAACAGGTGGCATTGAAGACTTTGATGATTTTTATGCATTTAACTCTTTTGTACACTCCATTTCTTGGATTATAAGCCTTTGTTTTTATACATTCCCTTGATTATTGTAAGAGAAGAGTACATACACCCTATTTTTATAAAAAAGGGGGAGCTCTAGACTAAATCCATGTATTGAGTGTCTTTTCTCAAGTTTGGCTTAAGGGGGGGTTTGTTAGCAATAAGCCCAACTTGTAATCCTTAGCCTTTTTAATTATTTTGCATAGGATATCTTTTAATCTAAGATCAAAGATATAATCCACCACCAAATGCCATAAGCAGTGATGTCATCCTAGAAATGTATCCAATCACATTAAGTGTACCTCTCATGGCTATATAAGCACTATGTACACGATCATTTGAACAATGCAATCGAGTCTATTTTAATTATGAATGGCTCAATTTTCTTTCCCACTTAAATTTTAACACTTTTACCTTGGTGCTTACTCGTACTTTCTATGGATTGTTTACATCCCCCAAGTTCATGTCTTGTAGTTCATCTTCCTTCACTCTGTAGATCCTTTGCATTTTTGCCTTGTGTGCAACTTCTGCAGCAGTCACAAAAGCTTTGAGACGGGAAAATCCACTCTAAATTCTCTACTGGAAAAATAAATCCAGCCTCAAGCAAATTAGTTACCTCATTCTTAAGCACCTCCGCTTGCACTACTCCCAAACGCCTCAGCCCCACTGTACCACTGGCTTACTGCTTACTTTGGGGCTTGAGATCAATCTTGTACTAAGATAACTTGGCGTACTTGTGAGTAGCTGTTTGTGAGTAGGTTAGGAAATCCATCCAACATTTTTAAGTAATTCTTCCTTTCAGTACTACCTGCTATGGACTCATCAAGAAGAAGTTCATTCTGTTGGTGAAGACTAGTGAGGTCCACATCTCCTTTCTTGAACATGGTTGAAGAAGCTTCCCCTTCCAAGGCTCCATTGTCTTCAGCATCCCCTCGATCCCTTCCCAGAGAAAGACCAAATGCAACTCCCTCCACCTCCCCTTCTAAGATGAAATCCTCAGAGCTACCACTTGTCTCCTCTTCATCGGATGACTCTGACTCTGAACTTTTGGAAGTTGAAGGTTCACCTCTTACCACTTTCTTGCGACAACTCTTGATGTTGTAGTGGACCTTCTTATTCTCACCTTGTAGAATAAGATCACCTGTCTCCCACTTTTGAATTGCCTTCACTTGGCGAAGCCATGGCCTACCCAATATCAATGGGTAAGCCCTAGCATCAGGCTTTATAGGAATGACCTAGAAAGTTGTAGGCACAGAAATACCACATACATCCACTCCCAAATTCCTGACAATTCCTAAGGTTTTCACCCTAGTATTATCACAGCAAGTTTGATGCGATAGGGAGAGTTAGTAGAAGACAACTTTAAATCGGCATCTTTCATTGTTTTTTCACTCATGACATTGATTGACGTACCTTCATCAATGTATGCATTAGAAATTGTTTGCCCCTCAATGATGACATCAATCACACAGGCACATCATCTCTTACATCAATATCCACCTTTTGAGCCATAGGAGTCCCATTATCCCTCTTCTTCTTTTTCTTAGATTCCTTTGTGCTAGCCAGCTTACCCTATTCCTTTTTGAGCTTTGGAGAGAGTGCCAAAAGCTGTCCAAATGTGATTTGTACCGTTTTCTCCCTAAGATCTGTTAGGAGGTCATAACTAAGAGATCCTTGTCCAAGAGGAAAGTCAGATTGTCCAATTTTTCTCCTAGACGACTTCTTATTATTATTATTTTTCTCCTCATACTTCTTGTTCTTCTTCTTCTTGGCTCCGAGTTTTACGACCCCTTTTGCCATTAATGGCATCAATGTTCCCTCCTCTTCTTCTAAGTGTGTTTCCTCTAAAAGTGCTAAACTTTTATCCTCTCTTTTCCTCAATTTTGGACACTCAGTGCGATAGTGCCCCTTCTCTTAACATTCATAGCATGTGACACTACTTCTATCCCTAGGTTTATCCTCAACTCGTGGAACCCTAGGTGGCCTTGCGTTGACTAAGTGTAACTTCAAATCAACAAATTCTGCCATAAGTTATGCAATGTTATGATGTAAGGATGGAGCTTGTACCTGAGATGTTGAGGCTATCTCTACTGATGGTGGGGGCGGCACACTCGGAGAAGATTGGAATGTGGACTCAATATGAAGAGTGGCCTCCTTCTTCAAAGCAATATGAAGAGCCTCTTTAAAATTGGTGGGATCTTTGCTAAGAACTTTTTCATGCAAGCGGGGATTCAAAGCCATGATAAACTTGCTCATCTTAAGGTGCTCCATTGCTAAAGAACTCTTTGAATCTCCCATAGAAGGTGAAAAAGAAGAAGCAACAACATGTAAAGCAGCTTGTTGATATTTGATGATGAACAAGGCTTCATACCTTACTGAAAAGGCAGAAACTGTCTCTTCTTCCGTTTGGAAAATCTGATCCAATTGCAATAGTAAAGCATTTGGTGACTCCACTGTCCCAAATCTCTCCTTCATTGCTTTGGTCAACCTTTCCCAATCATTCTTGGACTCCTCTGGCAAAGCCTTATGCCAAGTTAAGGCCACACCCTCCAAGAAATCTGGAAGTATTTCTGCCCTCTCCTTCATAGACCAACCCGTCAAGCGGCATGCTCGGTTAAACTCTCAGAGATAACTCCCCGGGTCTTCTCTTTCCGATCCTTGGAACACCGGAATGTTGAACATCTTACACCAAAAGATGAGTAGCAACAAGGAAAATTTACTTATTTCAAAATAACTTACTTTTAATCATGTGAGACCTTGAGGTTAAAATAGAATAATTCTAAGTAAAACCTGCCCGCCGTCTCCACCAAAAGATGTGACACAAAGTTGGGGTTTTGACTTCGGTCACTTCTTAGAATCAAAACACACTTGTATGAAACCTCACAGCGTCCTCACTTCTTACAATCAAAACACACTTGTATAAAACCTCACAGCCTCCTCACCTCCCTTTCTCTCCCTAGGTTAAGATAAAGATAAACACATCAAAGGTGCGATCATAATTCATGGAAGGAAAGATGAAACGCTCCGAAGAAGCAAGAATTTCTGCCAGTCTTACAGCTCCAAACAAGAGGACAATTCTTTATTGGAAGAAAATCTTCCGACTACTCAGGATTATGTGAACAGAAACATACGAGGAATGTTGGTAAGGTTCATCCCTTCGAATTGGGCGATTTGGACGAAACATCTTAAAGTAAAAGAATATAACAATCACTTACAAGAGGATAAGATACATGGGATTTGCTTTTTGATAAGAGATTAAGAGGAATTAATCATTATTAAGAAGAAATAATGGCCAAAAGTCTATAATCACAAAGATACACAAAGAATTGTGGTTTTAAATCCATATAGACTGTATAAAAGAGGATTACATAGGTACGTAGAGCTTGAAGAGAGCTTCGTGTGCCTGTATAAAAACTTTCGAAAACGGGCAACTGAGCGAAAAGTTATGAGCATTTTACTACAAGACTATAAAACTGCCACCTAAAAGTTAGCAACTTTGGGAGAAATTCTGATCATCAATGAAGTAAAGGATTAAGAAATTAGTTACATGAGTGGAAAGAGCATATAAAGAGCTTCCTAGCCATATGATCAATTTTAGAAGCCAATACCCGAGTGATGGATATTAGACCACAAAAACTGCAAGTCTTCCCTCTCTTTGTATGAAATTTGGATATTAGACCACAAAAACTGCAAGTCTTCCCTCTCTTTGTATGAAACCTCAATTTTCACATAGCCTCTTGCCTTTTATCTCCTTCATGATTCAAGCTAGAGAGTAAGGGTTAACATTGCTTAGCGAACAATCGTAAAGATTTACCTATGGTCCCCAAAGTCTTTCCACATGCTCATTACCGCTAAAACCATTGGTACCTCCAAAGGAGGGCGGCAATAAGGCAAGGGCTACCTTGAGAAGTCACAGGCCCACCAAGATAATAACTCCTTATCCCACTTATCATGAATCATCAAAGAGGTCCAAAATTGGGTTAAGCATGAGGAGCTAATGCGAAATGAGGCATTCACATGTAAAGAGAGTGTTTGAATAAGGGTTTGAAGATAAGAGGATGGCAATGACACAAAATGCTCAATGGAGGAGACTTCATTCATTGATTTGAAAGGGAGAGGAGGGCACCTTTTATTGGTGGAGAATCACCCTCTCTTCCATTGTTACAAATTACAACATAAAAATCTTCAACCCTTCAGTGACATAAGGGTAGATGTCACCATCAATTATCCTCTTAGGCTAAGTCTTCTATTGATTATTAAATTGAAGACTTTTTTACTTTGAAAGTGTGATGAGATAATAGCCAAGTCTAAGTAGCATGTAGGTGGAGATCCCACTTACACATGGCAGAATTCTCCTCTTCCATCATGTAGGCATTCTAGAAGAATCTTTCCCAATTATGCACCTACACACACTCTTTCACATGCCTTCCACACTCCCCAACTTATAGCCTTATGGTGAATACTATATTAATAATACAATTAAAATCCATGTGAGCATGAAGGCTCACTTTTATTTTCCATGTGAGTATGAAGGCTCACTTTTATTTTCCATGTGAGCATGAAGGCCCACTTTTATTTTCCACATCACTAGCCTATCTACCATACCAAAGTATTTATCAAGCATCACTAGCCTATCTACCATACCAAAGTATTTATCAAGCATACTTGTGGCATTTACAATGTGTGCACCCTAAATCAAGTAAAACCATTATATTTGAAGATAGAATGCTGTTATCAGGGAAGCCGCCAATCCGCCGCATCACCACGCCACCAAGCCGCCGCATCACCACGCCGTTATTCCATTGTGGGCATCGTAATCTTCTTGGACAAGCTTCCACCTTATTACCATTGAGAAACCATCAAAATATGTACAAAATTGAAAATGAAAGATATCAATTTTTCATGTCACAATAAGACATACAATGTTTTTAGAGGACAATTTTTCATGTCACAATAAGACATACAATGTTTTTAGAGGACAATTTTGGAGCCTAGAGGCATCTTGAATTGTAATTTCTACCCCACAAAGTGATCTTCCATTGTTTAATGCTTCCTGATTCTTGGTCTTTGATAGATCCTTTGATGCGAACTAGATGTACTTTTCATTTTATGGTTTGCACACATATGCTCGCATACTCATGTGTTTGTGGTGTTTTTACATGGGTTACATTATTCTCTTCATTTTATGGTTTTCCACACATACGCTCGCATACTCATATGGTTACAGCATTTTTATACGGGTTGCATTCTTCTCTTCCACACAAACTAGTGTGCTCATTTGGCTGCTTACTCATTTTTGTTGGTCTAAAACCTTGTTAATGCATAATGTCATTGGTTCCATTGAGTCCCATGGTGTAGTTATACACGATGCACATGTAAGTTTTACCTCAAGGACCATAAAGTTACTCCCATGTGAACCACCTCTAATTTTGGATAAGGTTTAGTGATATAGTTTTGTTTTAGAAAAAATATTTTCATTCATTTTTGTGGTTGTCATCTACTAAGCTGCCCTTCAACTTTTTGACGCTGACTAAGAACCCTCCTTTCCCTTTAAATGTGCGATGCAGGTCTTTCTCTGGTGCCAATGCTGAGGGTCCTCCAAAGAGGCTTTCCTACGATGAGCTCCAAGAGCTTCCGTACTTGGAGGAGGTGAAAGGCACCGGCATTGCCAACTCCTATGATAAAGGGTGGCACAGACTCTTTTGCCTTCTTCTTCACGGGGGCTAGAGTAGGCGTAGGACCTTAATGCCCCTTTTGCAGGAAATGGATGTAAATATGAAGGGTTCAATGACTCGAAGCTGCTGTAGCATCAATCTTGCTCGATATTCTGATGATGCTACTCAAAGATTCGATACAGTGCACTTTTTTTTTCTTGCAATGAGGAGTTTGAGAAACGAGATAGAAGACGCTAAGATATGGTCCTTTATTTCAAACAAAATGTTTTTGTTTGGGAGGGAAATCACAAAACAATGTCATGGATGGAGAGTATTTTAGAGTTGTGGAGTGGAAATAAGCAGCGTCATATTCGTGTAAATGCCCAATTCATTTTTCCACAACGTAAAGATGAGCTGAAAATGATTGC
The DNA here is from genome assembly GCF_041138505.1 of Cibotium barometz. Classification (NCBI taxonomy): domain Eukaryota; kingdom Viridiplantae; phylum Streptophyta; class Polypodiopsida; order Cyatheales; family Cibotiaceae; genus Cibotium; species Cibotium barometz. The sequence continues at coordinate 24,497,939 of NC_141062.1, read as the reverse complement.
TGCTTTGCAAAGATTTAACTTATAAGTGCATTTTCTTCTACTCTATTTTCTTGTGGCCCTATTACTAAAGAAGAGAAGCAAAGTGTATAAAAGGCAAGAATAAAAGAAGGAAGTGGAAAAAGAAGGGTTTGGTATCCCCTTGCTCAAACACTATTGGCTCTCGCATGGTCTTCTTTGTGAGTGTTTCTTTTATTTAACTAAGTGGCTTTACGTTTTTGTTTTGATTCTTTATTAACAAGAATAAATTTTAGGGACAATATATTTTGACATGCAATGCAAGAAATTGTCACAAACCATGCCAAAGGAAGAAAGCTTGTAAAAGATTATGTCGAGGACTGTCAATAAGACTTACAACAGAAAAATGCACCGGGTGAGTTGCTTTCATTCTCTCTTTATACATATCAATCTTAAAACTATAATATCTTAATTGGCTATATTATCTTTTTTTATGTAGATATTATCTATTATTAATATTTTTTGTTTTTTTACATTTTGAGGTGGAAAAAACACCACCCAACCAATATGTATGATGAAAATATTTTTTTCCCTCCAAAAAGCTTGTAATTAAAGGGTCACGTCAGAAGCCTGTCAGGAGCCAGTACATCCATAACTAACTGTCAGGTCCCCACAACCCCATAAACATAACTAACTGTCAGGAACCACTACATCCATGAGATCCCGAAATTGTGGGGATCTTAAAAATTATTATTTTTTAATTTTTCTCATAAATGTAATTTATTGATGAAAAACTCCATGTTAGTGTATTTTTATATCAAAAATATCATTTTCTACTTAGAAAAATGGATGTGTGTTAAACCTCCAACAGCAAAGTTTTAACGGTCTCTCTCTCTCTCTCTCTCTCTCTCTCTCTCTCTCTCTCTCTCTCTTTCTCTCTCTCTCTCTCTCTCTCTCTCTCTCTCTCTCTCTCTGTGTGTCTCCCCCTCTCTGAGGATCTCTCGGCTTTAGCTTCTTCCTGTGTTTAGCTATGGAGCCTTTACAAGCTGTGTGTGTAGCCCCTTGTGAAGCTAGAAAATGGAAGGTTGATTTACACATTCGTATTCCTGAAGAGTATGGCAGCTCTTAAAAAACCCATCCTACTGATGCACAATCTGTCCAAGCTCGTAGGATAGCTAAGGAGAAAAATGTAGAACTTTGGGTTGATGGGGCAGCTCTATCCAATTGACCCTCCATTAAGAGCAAACCCTCCTTTCCGCGATTTATCATCTTTTATGCAATTTATTGGTGAAGGAGAGCTTGGCTTGTTAGGATAGTGTAGAAGATTGACTACAAGTGAAGCTCGGCAAACCCATATTCTCCAATCTAAATTGCAAGCATCACAATTCAACCTTTTACAATGTCAAGAAGGACTTAAAACATCATCAGATAAAATGAAAGAGATCCTCGCAGAGAATGTGGAGAAGGATGCAAAGATTCAAAGGCGAGAGGAACTTATCAAACGACTCAAAGCAACGCCAAATGGTGCTTGTGAACGCAAAAAGACATTGGCTGGTATAGAATCTCTTGCGTTTAAAGGTGGAGCACGGAAGAAAAGGATTCGTACAACAAAGTAAGTAACATAAAATTTCATTATGCACTCAGTGATTTAAACAAAATAGTCATGATTTGTGTTCTGCCAGGAATTTTCTGCAAGAGGTGTTTGGTTCTAATGAAGAGGGATGGAAGGATTTGGTCAAAGCCATTTTGAATACCAGGGATATTCTCTCAATTATTACTGACCCTCATCATCCTAAAATACACCAAGCTATTGTCAGCAATGTGGTGAGCGAGATTACCACCTCCATCGATTCTTCATTAATTCAACATGCTTGTGATGCGGCTAGAATCAGCATGAAAGGGTACCAAGCAATCCGTCAAGTTGTAAAAGATGCATTTCTAAGACAAGGAATCACTGGCACTTTATTTCCTACACTCAAGGTGATTCACAATGTCAAGCGTATCAATAATGATGATGTGTAGCGAGCTATGGGACAGTTTTATCACGTTGAGGGCACACTAACATTAGACACAGGGTCAAGCAGAAAGAAAATCAAGACAAGTACAGAATTTCACTATGATGTTTACAATAACATCTTTGTTCATATTGAGAGACTACAACAAGCTATGGTGAAGTTCTATGGTCTTTCACCAACAGAAGGTGAGAATTTGCAATTGCTACTATTCATGTTTTTCAATAGAAAATGAAGACAATTATTTTGTTTTGAATATTGTAAATTACCGTTTATTTACAGTTTTGGGAAGCACACTTTCATTTGTGCTCAAGCTAGATGAGTGCCAAATTATCGTCTATTTGCAGTTTTGGGGAGCACACTTTCATTTGTGCTCAAGCTAGATGAGTGCCAAATTGTGAAAGGTCGGGAGCTGGAACATATGAGAATTACGCTCATGAATGAGGCCATGATATGTGCATGGGAAAAGACTACCAAACCAAGTTTTAGTGTGCAATCTAAGAAAGAGGTCTGGTGGCTTGGTGCATTCGAGGTATTGACACAGATGTTTGAAAGGACTCCCTGGATAACAGATGTAATCAAAAAGCAAAATGATGGTCAACTTTTAGATGTAGAAAACATAGGAAAGTTCAAGGTGGATTGGCATCTTGGGGGAGATTTGAAGACAATTGAATGCATGATGGGTTGTGCTTAAGGCGCGACATCAAGATGGCCTTGTCCATACTATAATGCTCAGATTCATATTCCTAGGCAGAAAAAGACAAATGGAAAAGGTAAACAGAAGGTTGGTTCTGTTAGGAAGGATGCCTCGAAAGGTCCCAAGAAAGGGAAGAAGCAACAGAAAGATGCAGTAGATCCAACCGAGTCCACTGATGATGAAGATGAGGAACAACCAAATGCAAGATGGGTGGAAGGTGTCATGTCTCCTGATATGCTAGGAGAACCAAATAGGAATTCAAATTGGAGCCCCATCACTAAAGAATATTCACTTTTGCACACTTCATGCATTCATGAGTGCCATATCGATTATGCATTCACAAGGCCTACACAAGAGAGGAAAGTTGCAGCCCTTGGTAAATTAGAGCATCTTTTAAATTCTCTGGGCTGCCATGGCAGAAACGTGAAAATTGAAGTGAATAAGCTGGCCTCTGGTATGTCATACGAGGTTGCTCAAAAGGTCTCCATGACTGACTGGATCAGAAACAAGGAGATTTTTGGAGAAGCTAGCAAACATAGAGAATTCAAAGAAGACTTGGGAACTCTAGAGAGACCTGTGTGCAATCACCATAAATGTAGGTTGTCCAATGCCAGCTCTTGTAAATATGCGTGAATAGCTTTGGATAAATTTCAATAACATGGTTCGCATTATGAATCAAAGTAGCACAATTGCCCAAGAACGAGCATCATTCCAACAACATATCATAGAATTCACCAAAAGTGTGCTAGGTGCTTGGGGAGAGAGTAAAGTAACACACTATATGGTAAGTTGTACAATAAAATAAACTAGTGTTTTAACCTTGACTTTTTCTAATTAAATTCTATTGTCATGTGCACAGCACATAGTTTATGCGCATGGTGCATATTTTATGAGAACAAGTATGGATCGCTCGACATGTGGAGTATCCAAGGGATGTAGAAATCACATTATAAAGCAAGAGGGGTTTATTTCAAACGTACAAACTATCTACAAGAGATGTTCAATTGGTTTTATCGCACAACCTTTGGTGGAAGGGTATTGGTTAGGGAGTGGGCCCAACAATCTAAGCTTGCGCAAGAGGCATGCAAGGCTGCAAAAAGTCATGCTTGGCTTGAATGGTTGCAGACCAATGCTCCCCCCATAAGCATGGTGCTTGGCATGCACGAATGAAAAGACAAGGGAGGCGTTGGGTTGTGCACGCACTAGCATAAATCTAGATGTAATAAGGCTAAGAAAATAAGTTTAGTTAGGTTTTTTTTGTCCTTAAAAAAAACTATTAATAGTTCCATCTCTGACTTCATTTTCATTTAGAGAGCTTGAGCTCAAATCTACGTAGGCACCCATGTAAGGACACCAGCACATCACCACGTTAGCATATTTGACACGCATCAAGAACACCGCACGTGTTACCATGCCTTCACAAAACACAGTGCAAGGCACCCAACGACCACATACTGGCAACACCACGGAAGAGAGTGACCCCTTGGATTCTAGGACACGCCCAATGGGATCACCAGAGTCCAACCCTCCTCCCACAGCAACACCAATGCACACACATGCACGCCCTTCTAGTGAGAGCAAGCGTGTGAAGAAGACCCTACAATGCAGCCATCCCAAAGATCAAGAAAGAGAGGCCGATGATGAGCAGTTCGACTGGGTTAGTGAAAACATTCCTACATTCCGCAGCACCATAGGTGGCAAGACCCTACTACCAGGACAGGTTCCCCTACCTACCTGGGAGGAACTTGATACACAGGTACCATAGCAACTAGAGGAGGAGGATTCAGACTATGAGAGAGACCAAGAGGGGGTTCCTGCAAGTACGCGCAAGCGTAGAAAGGTCAAGCTCTTCAAGCCAAGGAAGTCCCAACCTCACCAACGCACCAACACAACACAGAGAGCTTCAAGGAGAAGGATGCGTCAAGGGCATAGGGCTCTACAAGAAATCAAGTTTTATCTAAGGAACATTGAGTTGCTGATAAGAAGAGCCCCTTTTGCTCGCACAGTGAAGGAGATTCTCCAACGATATAGAATAGAGTTCCGTGTGCATGGGTTTGCCCTTGAAGCATTGCAAGAAGCCTCCGAGGCTTACCTTGTTGGGCTTTTTGAAGACACCAACATCCTTGCAATACATGCAAAGAGGATTACCATATCTGCCAAGGACATACAACTAGCTTGGTGCATTCGAGGTGAGCGAGACACGATCTAGAGATCTTAGATGTTAACCTTCTTTTTGAAGCAACTCTTTTGTTTCAAATCCCCCTTTGTAACAAGCCTATCTGGCTTTCATTTATAACCTTCTGATAATTAAAATTTTAAGTTTCTCTTACAATGTCTCGGTGTCATCATGTTTGTTTAATATGGAGTGTCTATCATGTGCCAGTTTGTCACCCAAGGCATCAAAAATGGTCCTGGAGGACTGAGAAAGCTGTGCCAGAACATTGCAAATTTGACCTCTGCAAACGGGGATGTAGGCTCAAAATTTGCACTGTTCTGGCACTTCTCCTCTAGCCACTCAGGATCATTTCTGATGCATTTATAATGAAGTTGAGCACACTAATTATGAGAAATAATAGTTTACAAGATAAAAACACCTTTAATCATGTGTAAAAATATAGTGTTTATCATCCAATGCATCAGAATTGCTCCTGGAGGACTGGGGAAGCTATGCTAGAACAGTGCGAATTTAGGCTCTGCAACAGCGATGTAGGCTCAAAATTCACACTGTTCTGGCACTGCTCTCCTAGCCACTCAAGATCATTTCTGATGCATTTATAATGAAGTTGAGTACACTAATTGTGGGAAACAATAGTTTATAAGATAAAAATAGCTTTAATCATGTGTAAAATTACATTGTTTGTCATCCAATGCATCAGAATTGCTCCTAGAGATATGGGGAAGCTATGCCAGAACAGTGCGAATTTAAGCTCTGCCTCGACGGTGCAGGCTCAAAATTCGCACTATTCTGGCACTGCTTCCCCAGCCACTCAGGATCGTTTTTCTGATGCATTTATAATGAAGGTGAGTACATTAATTATAAAAAATAATAATTTACAAGATAAAAAATACCTTTAATCATGTGTAAAAATACATTATTTGTCATCCAATGCATCAGAATTGCTCTTGGAGGGCTAGGGAAGCTATGCCAAAACAGTGTGAATTTGGGCTCTACAGCAGCGGTGCAGGATCAAAATTCACACTGTTCTGGCACTGCCCCCCAGCCACTCACAATCATTTCTGATGCATTTATAATGAAGTTGAGTACATTGATTATGAAAAACAATAATTTACAAGATAAAAATACCTTTAATCATGTGTAAAAATACATTATTTGTCATCCAATGCATCAGAATTGCTCCTGAAGGGCTAGGGAAGCTGTGCCAAAACAATGCGAATTTGGGCTCTACAGTAGCGGTGCAGGCTCAAAATTCAGACTGTTCTGGCACTGCTCCCCCAGGCTCCCAGGGTCATTTCTGATGCATTCACAAAAACATTGATGGTACAAACTAGAAAAAACAATGATATACTTGATGAAAATAAGTTTGCAAAAACTGTATTGTATTCATAATAAGAAGTGATACATCATCTTTACAAAAGCTTTCTTACAATATTGAGCTTCCTTCTCTTATTATTGGGCAGAGTGTGCTCAAGGAGTGATTGGGCTATTTCTTGAGGATCCTCTATGCCTATGCTTTTGGCTATACCTATATGAGCAAGAAGCTTACCCCTAAATCTAGAACCAAAAACATCGAAGGCAAGGAATTTTTTTAATCAGAACTATACATTTGGTGCTCTGTGCCATAGAGGCTACATAGAGCACCGTATAGAGGACTTTCAAAAAGAAGAGAGTGAAGGCAGATTGAGGGGTGTAGTCCCTGTGGATAATGGCGATGCCATCCACCATAGGAAGCCAACCAAGATAGTGCGCCAACGCAGCATCAAGTCCATGGACCTTGGCCTGGTCTCTGCCGCCGCCTCTCCCAGCAAATGCGTCAATTTCAACCACCCTCTGCAATCAAAGGAAAAATCAAAATATTTTCCTATACATAATTACAAATGTTTCTAAGTTGTAAAAGGTCGATTATTACCTCTTGCTCAATGTCTTCTTTTGCCAAAGTGCTGGTGGGTGCGGAGAGGTCTATCTAGGACTTAGCCTCATCCTTTTTAGGTGCTTTGGTCTCCTCCATCACTCCAGCAGCAAGGGTATCCTTTTCAGCCTCTAGCTTGTCTTGTAAGGTTGTGAATTCCTCCTCTAGAACTAGGGCTTGCTCCGCAGTCTCAACCACAGTTTCCTTGACCAAAGCAACTGTCTCTACGATAGAGTCTCCAAGGGTTAATATAACACTATCTAGGTGAGGATCAAGGTTGGGGACATATCAAGGTCCACCTCACATAACGTGCATATAATGCCCAAGCATTCATCCATTATCAAGCCAGCTGCCTTTTCAAGGTCATGAAGAAATAAGTATTCTTCACCTTCCACCACAATGGTGCTCAAGAGATTGATCTCAAGCTCTGGCAGCACCTTGCTCTCCTGGTGTGGGAAAGATGGCCCCGCATCTTCTACTACAGTGGGCTGTTCAACTGCAGATTGTGCACCCTCTGGAAAGCGCTCTGATGCAAGCTTCTCTTCCACACTAGCACTCGTTCCTATTGCCTTCACTTCCTTGTCATCCCTCAAATACCCTGCCAACTGCAATGCAGGCATCTCTACCTTCTCATCCGAATCCTCGCTGCTCTGCTGATGAGGAACGCAAAAGTGGCGAGCCACGAGAGGAACCTAGTTCCTAAATTGCCCTTCCCCAACCTCTTCACCTCCTGCTTATTGAAGGTACAGTAAGCTCCTATGGAGATGCAGATGTCGTCGAAGCGTTCAAGGCATTGGATGTAGGGCGGGCATATTGTTGAATATACTTAAGTAGCTCAGCAACAACAGGCACCCATCGATCATTGGGGCAATGGGGAAAGGAGATGGAGTGGGGAGCCAAGTATTGCTCCATGTATACAATCTGCGTCTCATAATATTGGGATGCAAGGGCGAGCGACTTTTCAAAGTCGACTTCACGAGAGAACATGACAAAGAGCTCGCTCTTGCCCACCCACGAGGTGGTAGAGAGGAACTCACAGAAGTTATCAAAGTGGATAGCCATGTGAATGCAAAGAGATAGTGTGAGCTCGTGCTTGGTTTCTATCACGTGAAAATGAGAAAGAAGGCACCTTTGGCTATTTAGTTAAAATTTAAAGTTTGGCCTTTTCACACTAGACTGCTAGACAAAAAATTACAGTTTGTAAAAATATTAAGATTTCAATTAAATAAAGATTGGTTAAAAAAGAGCCTGCTACAAAATTACAAGCATGTCATCTAATCTAAAATTGTTATAATGTCTTCATTTTTTGCCCCTCTTGTGACATTTACTTCATGTTGATCTCCATCTCCTTGTTGACTTGAAAGCTTGTCATTGCCTTCACCTTGATCCTGAAACTCTTGCCCCTCACATGCATCAAAATTGAGGCTATTTTCCCATATACCTAGTTCATCTTCAAGCTCTTCCTCCACATGCCTACTATGTGTTGGTAGGGCTATGCACCTTGCTCTGCTGAAAATTCAAGGTCCCCCATTTGTCATGATTCTGAGACCATGGTTGTCCCCTCCTTACGCTTCCCAATCTGTAAAAATATAGAAAGTGGCACAATAACCAAAAAGTGTAAGGGTTAATTCTAGACATGTAGTGGAATCAGATATACCTTTCTTCTCATCAACTTGAAACTTGACTCTTCCACATTGTCAAAGCCCATGATGCTAAAGTGTTGACGCAGGTTTGCTAGGCTCCAATACTTGCTTGCTGCCACTCACTCAATCCATCCATTTTGCATCATCACAGCTACCTCAATAGGCATAATTTCTTCTTCTGAGGCTTGAAGTGGGATCCATGTCCCATGCTTTTTGCATCCACCTTTGGTAGTGCAGACGCATATACAAAATAGAGCGTGCCTTCAAGAACCTGAAAGACACTGTAGAATCTACTACATTGCACTTGTACACATCACCTTGATGTGACCCCTCAACCTCCCAACCCTCTCCTAGTAATCCTTGAATGAGGTCAGACTGTACCTCCTTACAAATATACATTATTTTTGTTTGGTGCATTGGCATGGAATTGAACACGTGCACAAAAACATGTAAAGGACAAAACCAATTTAGCCCTACTGACCTAGATGCCTTTGAAAACTTGAGTGATATCTTGATATCACTTATCATCTTAAACTTTCAGCATAAGATGGTCCAAGCATCAGGTTTGGGCCATTCGGGATTGTTAAGAGGGGGGTTGGGGATCTCTTCTAGCTTGCCAAATAAACTTGGTTTTTTATCTACAAAATATGAGTGAGAAAAGAAAAAGATATTGTTCTATACAAGATCACTTGGGCTTTGAGATACAAACATTGCCTCTCCAATGGATGCATGCATAGCATAGAAAACTTCAGTAAGGCTTTGGAGTGGTTGTTCCTCAACATAATTAGAGAGGAAAATATCTGTATAGAGAGACATAAGAAAATGGAGAATCATAAGAAAATTTGAAACAAAAAATCCAATATTAGCATGTTGTTAAAGCTGTGTTTATGTTACACTGACAATTTGAAGGAAACCTTGGTCGTTGGCCTTGAATGTACAGGTCTCCAAGGATATACACATGTTGCACTTTGGCAACCAATCCTTCCTTCTTAGTATGATTGAAGCCTTGTAGCCGCCCCTTCCAATGATGTAGCATATTCCCCAATTGACGCACTCGATGTGGTCCCTTAGAGCTTGGCTGCATGTAGACCCAAGCCCCAACCCTAAATCTTGTTGGAGCCCAAACTCCATTCTCATCTCTTGTGTTATGCAGCACAAGCTCTTCCACCTTCTCCCTAGGTCTTTTCACATTACTGGAAGAGGCCATGGTGGTAAGAAAAGATAAGAAGGGAAAATAAAAGCTTGTTTAACAATAGAGGAGTGGAGAGAAGAGAAAGTTTAGGGTTTTCAGTGCAGTAATGGAAAGCTTAAAAGAGGGTTAGAGTTTGAGAATAGGTTTCCTGAACCTAGAGTAGACTAAAGAGGGATAGAGTTTCTGCAGAGAGCAATGGAGAGGGAGGGAGCTTGAGAGAGAGAGGGAGGGAGAGGGAGATTGAGAGAGGGAGGGAGCTTGAGAAGGAGGGAGAGCTTGCGAGGGATGGAGTTTCTGCAGCAATGGAGAGCTTAGAAAAGGAAGAAAGAGGGAGAGGGAGCTTGAGGCTGAGGGAGCTTGACAAGGAGGGAGAGCTTGAGAGGTATGGAGTTTCTGCAGAGCAGCAATGGAGAGCTTAGAAGAGGAAGAAAGAGGTTCAAAATGAGCTTTCCAAACCTAGAGTATGTTGGGGGAAAGTTTGAGAGAGAAAACACACTTTTAGGAAAAAATTAAAAAATTTTAATTTTTAGGATTTTTAATCTGCGCGATTCTAGGTGGGGAGACCTCTAAGTTTGGGCCCAGGAGGTAGGGGGACAAGAGTAGTAATTAGGCCCCATAAAGCCTAGGCCCCCTAGGGTCAAAGAAGTCAAAAATGTGCACGCAGCCTTCTTCCTATTGGTCCATTCCTAATCAAAAGTTAATCCAAGAGGCCCTCTTTGGGTCCAAGAAATTCCTAATGTGGAAGAAGATGATAATTTGAAAATCTCATATGGGCTACAATCATCATACCATGGATTCATCTACTGGTTGGCAAAGGAAGTATGGATGGACCAAGTGCTAACGGAAGCTTCAAGGTTGTTGTTTCAAATGGTAGAGAAAAACATGGGAGGAGAGAAGGTGAAAATTCTAGAGCATCAGACTCTTGATGAGTACTTTCATGACATTGTGTTTTGATATAGAGAATGTCTATACATGAGCCTCTCTTTAAGGATATGACAATTTGCGAGTCCTCCATTGAAGCAAGTGTATCTTCCTAATGCAACTTGGTGCATGGTGTACAAGTGGGTGCATTCTCAAGTTCTTGTTTTTAAACTGACTTGTTTAATACTCTAGGTATTTTACCATATGACCATTTTTGTAGGTATCTTCTTTTTATGGTAGAGTCCAAAAAAATTGCTAGTATTCCACATATATGCAAGGCTTGGACTATGTTGAAAAACATGGGAGGAGAGAAGGTGATGCTTCCAGAGCATCCGACTCTTGATAAGTATTTTCATGACATTGTGTTTTGATATAGAGAAGGTCTACATGACCCTCTCTCTAAGGATATGATAGCTGCGAGTCCTCCATTGAAGCAAGTGGATCTTCCCAACACAACTAGGTGCATGGTGTACAAGTGGGTGCATTCTCAAGTTCTAGTTTTAAAATTGACTTGTTTAATACTCTAGGTATTTTACCATATGACCATTTTTTCAGGTATCTTTTTTTTATGGTAGAGTCTAAAAAATTGCTAGTATTCCACATATATGCAAGGCTTACACTATGTTGACTCCACCAACATTGTGTATGTATACTTCTCTAGTGTTTAGGGAGGATGCATCTTGTACAGGGTTCTTTTTGCTTTCTAATAAGGAAAGAAAGCACTGCCCATGGTGGTTGGACATGAAAAAGGGGACTTTCATTGAGGACGAAAAGGACTTATTTGAGAAGCATTCTAAGGGGGAGTGTAAGTCTAATTCTGGTCTATTGGAGACATAAATGAGGATGAGAAAAAGAGACTAGAAGAAGAGCAAAATAAATTAGCTAGCCAACAGAGGGTTGATGCGGAGGCACAAGGGTACAAAGGAAGGCCTAAAGGGTACAAGAACCTTGACACACTATGTAATTTGGTAGTTTGAAAGTTCTTTGTTCTTGATATAAAGAAGTAGATATGTAACAAATCTTAAGTGCTTATATTTAATCAAGATGTGATTTGCATAGTTGATGTCAAGAAGAGAAAGAAAACATATGATATGGATATGGTACACTTGCCTCTTCTTGCTTTTTCAATCATCAATGGCACATAAACCATTAAAAGACAATGTGAAGGCTTGGTATTATGATTATATAGCTCTTGGCAAACAAATTTTGTAAGGAAATTTTGCAAAAGGATTTAATGAGATGACAATATTCTTCTTAGGAAGTGGAGGTCATGGTAGACAAAGAAGCAACAAGGCTTGTGCATGGTGTGTAGATTTATGTCTTATAGATTTTCCCACATGATCTTCAATGGGAGGTGTTCTAGGTGTTCCACCATGGAATTCCTTGACAAATGATCACTACCTTTACTCATTGGGAGTGGCCACTGTATCAATAGATGACAATGGTTTGATACTTGTTTTGTGTTGTGCAGCAAGTCTGGCAAAGGTAGAGCACTCTGTAGCACGTGTGAAATTGGAGATATGTTTTAGTTGGGTTGTAAAAACTCCTAAATCTTACTCCATCAATGAGAAATATGGCTTCAAAGTGAAGGTAAAGTCTTAAACTTTAATCTTTCTATACTACATTGTGAGAGATTCTTTGGCAACCTAGGAATTCTCTAAGATTCTTGGAAATATTTATAATTCTTGGAAATGGTCTATAGATTAAGGAGGAGAATGCATTCCATGTAATGGCTTTGTGCAAGATTGGTGTTGCAAACCACTTGTGTATGAGTCCCATGTCGATCCATTGCTTTTCATAAGTTCAAGTAATCATTGGACTCCTACATGTTGACTCACTATCTTCCTTCTACCAAATCGATCAAAGCTTGCAGGAAAGCCTGGATCATGGAGAGGTTTTATGGAGAAGAGTCCAACATTTATTTTGATGTTTCTTAACTTTATTTCTCCTAGTTTTGCTACTTTATGAGCTTGGTTGCAAACCACCTGTGTATGAGTCCCAAGGTTGATCCATTGCCCATAAGTTGAAGCAATCATTGGAATCCTACATGTTGACTCACTATCTTTTTTCTTCCAAATCGATCAAAGTTTGTAGGAAAGCCTGGATCATGGAGAGGTTTTATGGAGAACAATAGAGCATTTATTTTGATGTTTCTTACATATATTTCTCCTAGTTATGCTACTCTATTAGAGCTTGGGGCTGGCAGAGGACCTCTCATGCGAGCGACACTACATACTGGGAGAAGATGCTTGGTCATAGATAATGATGAGGAGCTATGTGATGATCTTCTTACACCTTTTGTCAGATCTTATACCCATGATGTTGGGGCATCCATTTCTCATGTTGTAGATGATGATGCAGATACAATTTTGGAGTTTAGTGCTCCTAGGTATTGGTGAGTAACTTAAAATATGATATATGTGATTGGCAAACACATCTTGACTTAACATTTGATATTTATAAATTGAAGGTCTTTTCCATGTTATGTTGCACATGTGGCAAACTTTATGGTACCACCACATGACTATTTTGATCGTCCTTTGACAGATAAGGCATGTGAGGTCTCTTTTTGTGGATGATCTTGCTGAAGAAGATATCTAGTAGATTGTTACATTTACTCTTGGCTTTTATTATTGCATTGACATGTATTGAGTTTGGCTTTTAATGTTGATGCTACAATCAATGATGGTTGAACTTCTCTATGTTTTTGTCAATATTGTTCTTGCTTGTTATTGTAGTAGATAGAAAAATATTAATTTTTGGATTCTATATTTGATGCTAATGTCAATGGTGGCTTCAATTTATGATGCTTTGTGGGTAATTATTACTGCTACTTATCTAAGTGGTGATGGTTGAAATTGAGCTTGACCTCTCTATTGATGGTAGGCCCATTGATGGCTTAACTTTTTTATACTTCAAATGTTGTTTGTTGTGACTTAACTTTTTATGGTTCAATTTGGCTAGAGTCATTGGGCTTACTTTATATCATCTTGTGTTACCAATTAATAGATGGACTCATGGTTTATGTTTGATGGATTAACCTCTGTTTTTAGAATAATTAGTAACAACCAATAACTAGTCAGCTAGCTATTTGTAAATAGTACTTAGCAGCTACTATTCATGTCATGTTTTACAAAATGGATGTAAACTTAAATTTTCTTATTGTTAGATTGTATGCAAAAGATGTTTTTAGTTCAATTAGACTAGTTACTAGAAGTTTCTATTCACATAAGTTAACGATAATCCAAATTTTTATTTGTCATGTGTTAAGAATAATTTTAACTTTGTATGTAGATGATTTTTTGAAGTGTATTATATTGGCTAGTAGTAGCAAGAAAATTGAGTTTATCTTTAAGTGTTGCTTGGAATCTCTATCTTACTTTATATCATATTTTGTTACCAATTGATAGATGGACTCATATTCTACTTGTTATGTTCTAGTGATGGATTAACCTCTCCTAGGATAACGAGTAATAACAGCCAATAACTAGTTAGCTAGCTATTTGTAAATAGTACTAAGCTAGTTAGTTTGACACTATTAGTTATTAATGTCATGTATATCTTTAAGTGTGCCTATTTTGATATTTTCTTGAATAAATATATGAATAAACAAGACTTTAAAAACTTAGCTTGGACTTTTTGGCTTAGTTCGTGTGTACGAACCCGGTATACAGATAGCTACTAGTGTCTCAAACATGAGTTCTACTAATGACTTTATGATTTACTGACAAAAAACCAAATTTGGCACAATTCAAATTGTTTGGATGCATTGCATATGTACATGTATTAGATGAGATGAGAAGCAAACTAGATCCTAAGGTAGAAAAATGTATCTTTATTAGATATTCCCTTACACATAAAAGTTATAGATACTATAACCCCACTACATGTGAGATGCGAGTGAGCAGTGTTTGATGAAATAAGTACCTAGTATACACTAGTGAAGGATTCCATAGAGGCTGATGTAAATAATAATGTGCATGTAGGCAAATGGAGAGCAACAATCACTTGTGCATAGTCGGACGATGAGAGTCCTCTAGTAGTGGGTCTATTATTATTAGACCTTGGTCAAGAAGGTTGAGGTAGAATGCCATGAATTTTGACACATGGGCTTGGCAAAGAGTACAAGCCATTCAAGACCTCCATTTGCACCTCAGATAGAATGTTCCCAACTTTTGTGTCTATGCTGATCACATAGAAGAAAAGTCTATTGGTGATGAGGACTCTTCTTCACAAAACAAGAACACAACCAAACATGCCTTCTACTCCAATTCAAGTAACGATAGAGCTAGAGGTTGTGGTCAAGGCCAAGGTGGTATCCGACATAGAAACCAACATTATGGCAACAACAGTCCACAGCAATCATACATAGGTGGAAGAGACTAGTCTAGAGGCAAGGGGAGCCATAGGGGCCAAGGTGGTTGGCAAAGAAATTAGAGTGCAAATAGAATATAGTGCTATTATTGTCACAAACTAGGTCACATGGCAAAGGACTACTTTAAAAAGCAGAATGACATTAAAAGTGGAAAGTTGTAGCAAGGCAACTATGTATCATCATTAGGAAAAATTTGGACTCACAAACTGACCCTCTAAGGGCTTTCTCTCTTTTCCACCATAAATCAAGTAAAAGTGCAAAAATAATGTTATAATATTGCTCCTCTCTCTTCTCTTTGTACATCTAATATTGGTTTTATAATAGATTCACTTATTATCTTATTGACTGTCAGAACTGTACCAGACCTGCTCAGAACTCGAATATCTCAGAAAATAATTTTTTTATTTGAGCTGGTTTCGAATACCTCAAAAGATATGACATTTTTAAATGCCCAGATTCATTTATGACTGAAGAAACAATCATTTCGTGATTCTAGAAGGATTTTATCTTAAAAATGGAATATCTTGATTTGTACTTTGTATTTCATAATTTCTTTTTTCTTTTTACAAGTATGTAGATCCGTGCTTTATCTACATTCTAGTGTGTTTTTATGTTTTTTTATAGAGATTTGAAGAGAATAGACACTTTTTAAGATTTTAAGAATGTGTTTAGATTTATTATTTTAGAGAATAGTGCATTACGAATTTTCCTTTTTTTGTGATAGAGCTTCTTCTTCTCTTTAGGTCATTTCTTCTTTACATAGCTGATTTCTTCTTCTACTTTCAAATTTGCATCTCCAAACAGTTTGTATTTCCTTCCATCTCCAAATAGTTTGTATTTTCCTCCTATTCTGTTGCACTTGTTCACTATAAAGCTAGAGAATGAAGAGTGATTTGATTTTTTGGTGCCATTTTCTTGGAGCCAACAAACCATTTCCCTCTTCATTAATCTTGCTACCAAGGAAAGAAGCAATAAAGAGACAACACAGAGCCAACACAGAGAAGCAACAGAGAACAAAAATGGAGATTAGTAATGTTTTAATGTTGGTTATGTTCAATTGAGTTCTATAAGTTATGTTTTCCTATTGGTTATGTGCATTACATTCGTAAATAATAAAGTTAATAGTAAGATATATTTTACTGTTGTTGGTTAATAATAATAATAATATGTGCATTACTGCTGGGTTAATAATAATAATATGTGTTAAAGTTGGTGTTAAGTTACACATATGTGTTAATAATCATGAAATTTTGTGTAAGTTTTCTTGTAGACATTGATTGTACTGAAATGGAGATAGTGATGTACCTAAGTGTTTCTAGTTTTTTGATGTTTTAGGAAGCAAGAAGCTCTAAGAAGAGAAGTATACACTTCCAGCTAGATGAAGAGTATGCCCCATTGTACAAGAGAATTGAGGTTTCAATGATGAATCCATCGGTGATGTAATTACATAGATTAGCATGGAAAAAACATATAGATCTTTGGGTTGATAGGTCTATATATCCACCTGATCCTTTTACACAATAATATCTCTAATTCTCAGGACTAACATCATTTGTCAAGTATGTTTGTGAGGGTAATGCATGGTTATACTTGTAGCCTGATCCTCATAGAACACCCTCACTCGATGAAAACTGCACTCTCTTCTTATCTAATCCTAACACTATCTATTACTCAAAAAAATTGGTTAAGTAAAACTTAATCGACTCCTAAATACATTAATCACCTATGGTTACCTACTTAATGGAATCTAAGAACTTCCTAAACAAACTCGAGAGCCTTACCCTAGCTTTGATACCATGTTAAGAATCATGGATCAGGCTATCCTAATGATAAAACATTTACCTAATCATAAAATAATCCTACACTAATGATAACACTAATCTAAGGTGGATAGAAATGAAGAAACTCATAATGAGTGTTGTGTGCTAATTATGATGCACTTAAGTACAATTAGACACCAAGATGAATTAGCTTGGATACATAAAGAGGCTTGAGATAAGTGCAATTAGACACCAAGATAAATTAGCTTGGATACATAAAGAGACTTAAGATATGTGCAAGTGATATTATTCATTGCTTGAAATGGCCTCCTTTTATATGAGGAGGTAGACCCTTGGGCTTGTACATCAATGTGGCATAAATTCCTTTGCAAGTGATATTATTCATTGCTTGAAATGGCCTCCTTTTATATGAGGAGGTAGACCCTTGGGCTCGTACATCAATGTGGCATAAATTCCTTTGCTCATGTGGTTGCACGCTATACTTTACACTTTCTTGGCTACTCATTCTCACTCCCTACCTCTTCCTTTTGCTCTTTGGTATCACATTTCTCAACACCCTCCCTTGGTGCCAAATCTTTGGGCTACTCAAGGTAGTTGGATACGAGGTTTTATATCATATTTTCACCCCCCCTTGATGGTGACTTGACCTATCTTTGCAGTCTAGATGTCATCTCTACGAGTGAGGTCTCCCCCCTTGATAGACACTTGACCTATCTTTGACGTCTAGAGGTCTCTTCTAAGAGTAGGGTTACAAATTTTGTTTATTTTTCTACCTTGGCTACATCATCGGTGCCAGAGGGTTGGATATACAATGTTTTAGAGGACAATTTTGGAGTCGAGAGGCATCTTGAATTGCATTTTCTACCACAAAGTGATCTTCCATTGTTAAATGCTTCTTGATTCTTGGTCTTTTATAGGTCCTTTGATGCAGACTAGATTTACTTTTCATTTTATGGTTTGCTCATGTGGTTGTAGTGTTTTTACACTGGTTTCATTCTTCTCTTCCACACAAACTAGTGTGCTTATTTGGCCGCTTACAATGATTTTCCATTTCTACACGGGTTGCATTCTTCTCTTCCACATAAACTAGCGTGCTCATTTGGCCACTTACAATGATTTTTTATTTTTGTTAGCCTAAAACCTTGTTGATGCATAATTTCATTGGTGCTGTCGAGTCCCATGGTGTAGTCAGGAATCTCCTTGATGGGATGGGTTATCTGTAGAGTTCTTTATTTCATTTTGGCCCTTCATCAAAGAACTCATATGGAACATCAAAGAACTCGTATGGAACATTTGTAAAGTGGCCTTTGAAACTGGTAATTTGGACAAGGAGTTGAAGAAGGGGATGGTGAAACTTATCTCCAAATGGGCTACATGCAACAAGTTTAATCATTGGAGACCCATCATATTGCTAATTGTGGTTTACAAAATTTCGGCCAAGGTTATTGCTTTGAGGATTACTCCAATCCTACAAGAGGTTATATCTAGGAAACAATATGGCTTTATTAAAGGTATATCTAATTATGACAACATTTTTGTTGCCATGCTAGGAAGGGATGTGGCCCAGAAAACAGATAAAAAATGCATAATGTTACAGCTTGACTTGGAGAGAGCCTATGGTGGGTTCATTGGTCATTTGTCCAAGGTCATTTGTGGCCAAGGTCATGGAAAGGTTGGGATTTAGAAACAGGATGGCTACCCTCACCATGGGTGGTCACTCTAATTTTCTCTTGAATGGAGGATTGGTTGGGGGGTTTGAGATTAGATCTGTGTGAGACAAGGGTTCCCTCTTTCACCCTTGCTATTTGTTATGGAGGATGCATGTGTCAGAGGAAGAGTGACTGGACTAAAGTTGAGGGTTGGGGAGCAGCTGGTTATTCAATACTTTGCTGATGACTCACTACTATTCTTGAGGGCCAGGGGTTCTCTCTTGCACCCTTGCTATTTGCTATGGAGGATGCACATGTCAGAGGAAGAGTGACTGGACTAAAGTTGAGGGGTGGTTATTCAATGCTTTGCTGATGATTCACTGCTATTCTGGAGGGTATAGAATGACAATTTGAGGTAGGCTTTATGCATTGTGCAGGAGTTTGATGAGGCCTTTGGGTCTAGGTGCAATATCCATAAATCCAAGATCAATGTGATCGAAGCCAATGGCTTTGACTTCTTGGAGAGATGGGAATGTGATGTAATAAGAAGGGGCCAAATAGTTAGACATTTGGGCATCCCCGGTGCCGTGCCGTGACGCCCCCCGGCCCCCCCGGGGCCGTGCCGTGATGCCCCCCCTGGATGGGCGCCCGTAATGGTGTGACGGAGTATTTATGGCGATTCTCACTTCAAGAGTATGTGGTAGCAAGATAGAATGAAGCCCTAAGTGATGTACTTCATGGATATATTATGAGAGTAGTCATTGTAATAGCATTAGGCCCCTTATGAGCCTAAAGTGCCCAATGGGCCACAGTTTAAGTGAGTGTGAACACTTATGGCCATGTATATAAGTGAGTTTCTCTCATAATACAACATACTCTCCCATTGTGCAATTGAGTCTTGCTCTTGCTAATCCTCTTGCTAATCTCTCCCTAATGCATGCTAGTGAGTGTGTGTGAGGAGTGAAGTGAGGTGAGAGGAGGGACGAGTACCCGTAGTGCAACGCAGCAGAGTGACAACGCTTGCGGAAGGCACGATGGAATTGCTAATCTCTCCCTAATGCATGCTAGTGAGTGTGTGTGAGTGAAGTGAGGTGAGAGGAGGGACGAGTACCCGTAGTGCAACGCAGCAGAGTGACAACGCTTGTTGCAGGAGGCGCAGTGGAATTTCTTCTCAAGGAGTTGTAGAGCTTGGAGACCTCAAGGGTTATGAGCTCGGCCATTGGAAAGATCCTCACGAGACAGTTGCGGTTCACCAGGTAATCTCTTTTTGGATGTGTTTCAAGTAGGGTTAGGGTGAGCCATAACATTTTTGGCTCGTAATAGCAATTGTCCTGTAGGAGTGTTCAAGGCGACTATTCATCTAGTGAATACAATGATTCACCTATCCAAGTTCTGCCAAGGATGACATCATACTCAAGGGAATCTAGGGTAACATGGAATGCAAATTCCATATCGCCATTGATTGTTTGAGTAGTATAGTTAAAGTAACCTGGAACTTCAATGTTTTGTCCATTGGCTCCTCTTACAAGACTATTTCTTGTAGGGATGAGTTTAGGTTGTCCCAATGACACCCAAGTGTCTATTGTCATGATGTTATGACTAGCCCGAGGACTAATCAATGCGCATTTGCGCTTAACATCATTACTTATAGGGAAATCCAAGTGTCTATTGTCATGATGTTATGACTAGCCCGAGGACTAATCAATGCGCATTTGCGCTTAACATCATTACTTATAGGGAAACCCAAGTGTCTATTGTCATGATGTTATGACTAGCCCGAGGACTAATCAATGCGCATTTGCGCTTAACATCATTACTTATAGGGAAATCTAACCATACCATGATATAATCTTCCAAAGGACCATGGGTGTTTCGGTTATTGTTTTGGCTTCAAATCCCGTTTCTGTTTCATACTCCCATTCACTTTCATTCTCATTTTGGCTTCCAGCTTTTTCAAAAGTACCCAATGCGTACACTGGCACACTTGGCTCTTTGACAATTCTTAATGATGTTTGTTTGGAAACTTGTGAATCTTCACAGTCCTATTTTATGGAGTTCTTTATGTCTTGGTATAACTCAGGTTGAGCCCTTAAAGGTGCAAGTGCTGATGTGATGCTGGCTTTATCATGAGAGAAGAGCATTCCTCCAAATGAGGTTTTGAGAGATTGTTTTAATCTTATAAGGGAATTATCCAATTCCTCACATGCTTTCTCAAGCGTATAGTTCGTACAATCTGTCCCAAAGGACTCTTCTCTAGAGAATATGTCTTCCTCTTAAAAGGGAAAGCGGTACTCCTCTAGGCTTTGTATCTTGGTTACTATTTTAGGTTTGGCATTATGAGGCTCAATCACAACCGGTGACCCTGTAAAACATTCAATCAAGCTAAGCATGCTCTCCTGAGCTTGCTTTTTGCATTCAGCATATGTCATGTGATCATTATTATCCATTTGGGTGGATTCTAGTTTCTTGATTGGTCTATGTGGTGCATTGAGTGAAGAGTAAGAACTTGTTTCATCCTTACTTTAGTGATGTACTAGAACTTGTTTTATTCTCTAACTTTCTTTGGTTTGTCAGTTTTTCATTATGTTTATCCATGCGACGAGATCGAATATTCGTTTGGGTTTTTGTATTCCGTGTCGCACATATGGGTGTTGTGCTCCTTCTTTTGGGTTCTGTTTTGAAGCATGTTCTTCTACCCATGTTGAGGTATTGTCTTGTGTTCCTTTTGACTATTTCTCGTGCCTTGGCTTGTAAGCATGTAAGCACATTCAAGGGCACTATGGACAATTGCCCATTTTGTACACTTAAGATGTTAAGAGTTGTATTTTGTGAGACAAGTTGCATTGAAGCAACTCGTCTTGGGCAATCTTGGAACATGTGATCAATGCCAAATCATTCACACATTGGTCACAAGGTGTCAGTGACTATGGGCATGGAAGTATTCCAAACTGTGTAGTCTACCACTTTATGAGGTCCACGATAATAGAAACACTAAAGTATTCAATTAACTACCTCCTGAGCAGTTTCTACCCTTTGGACTATTTCTGTTTGGTGCATGGGAGATGGAGGTTTTGAGTACATTGTGGATGAAGTGAAACACTTTTTAGTATCATGATCAAAGGTTTTACAATATATGCAATATAGAAGAACAGGTGCCTTATATGCACAATGAGGATTGGGATGGTCGTAGTGATTGCACTCAACACAAGGCATTTTGTTCCTCACTTTTAGAGGCATTAAGGATGCCTTGTTTTGAAGGTTTTCATCCTCTCTTAGAGATGTTGGCTGTAAGGTTTTAAGTAAGGCTACATAAAATTCTAGGAATGTCAATTTTGAGATCGATCTTTCTTTTGCCATTGCTTCACTTGGTTTAGATGAGGAACACCTCGTAGCATGATCATCTTCTAGCATGTTGTCATCTAAATGTATTGCTTCTTTACAACATTGATCGAATGTTTTCGAATTCGATACAATGATCCAGTTGTGTAAGCTGTTATTCGTCTCTAATGGATTCATTTGGTTGACGCTCAATTGAATAGAGTTCTGTTACTGCACTCCACCAATCACCTTGTCTAGAAAAGCCATGTATAAAGGCTAATCTCAAGGTTTTAAAGTTGGTCTTGATCGTCGGCATCAATGTGATGAACCATTGACTAGCTTTTCTCTCTAAGCATAAGTTCAACGCATGCATCTCAGTGGGACAGTTGGGATTTCCAAAGGCTTCACATCTCTGTTCAAACATTTGAATGAATTGAACAGGGTCTGTTGTTTCGTCATATTTGCCCATAATTTTGAAAATTTGTACGGTCGTATTTCTCTATGAATCACAGAGGCCGTATGTGAGTGCTTTTGTTGGAAGATACTCACTGAGTCCTTGGGCCATCCCCCTTCCTAGACTAGGCAGTATGTCCAAGGTGTGGGCATCCAGGAAAGGGTTCGTACTTATAGGATTTGCGGGAATGTTAGGTAAGGGACCAAAGCCTGGTGGGATGGAAGTGATAGGGGGTGTAAAACCTGATGACACGCTTGTTATAGGCATGGCCAATGGTATTGGGAGGTGAATTTGTGGCATAGATCTCAATGGCTCGAAGATGTCAGCCACCATTGGGGTCAGTCCTCATGTAATCCCTGGTAATCTCTCTATCGTGGCCATGGCAGTGCCTAAATGCTCCTTAATAACCAATCATATTTTTTTTTTTTGCTTTTTATATTCTCCCACAGCCCGTTATAGCCTCAAGAGGCTTGGCGTACTTTTCGTTGGATCAAACGGGTGTCTGTTCGCCCTAATTAGCTTAGGTGCTATACGCAGGTGCACATATATTTTTCCAGAAAAAGCGTATGTTAGAAACTTTCCAGATGGAAGAGGAGGTCCTAAAACCTATTTTCCATCACTCTCAAGACAAAAAAAAATTCTATAAATTTTTTCTTCGCAGCATGTTTTTTAGGGTGTTCCAAAAGGAATTTTAAAAAACTCTGTATAAGGGAGTTGTAGTATTTTTGGAGTACTACAACTTTGTTTCGCTGAGTTATCCGTGATTTTATCGTTTAGATCCTCAAAAAGTAGCCCAAATATGGCTCGTCATTGTTTTTGCACTGTTTTTTACGATTTTTCGTGGTTTTGGGGCTGTTTTTTGCCTCGACTTTTACGTCAATTTGAGGCTATTGTTCGAAGGCCTAAATGGTCGATTTCGACTTCGGACGATCAAGTCCAAAGTCGAAGAGCTTGATGTCAACTTTCTGATGAGCCCTAGAGCGCCTTCATCAGATATACGGTTTAGGAGATACATGCCTCCAAACAGGGGTGGTTTCCAGAGTGAACTCTAGTTTCGTGAAATTGCAGAAAATGGTTCACGCCGTAAATCAGACTTCACGGAATATTAAATTTGATTTATTTATTTATTTATTTATTTATTTTCTACGTCGTAAAACCTTAAGTTTTCACGCCGTGAACGAGACTTCATGGAATATTAAATTTAATTATTTATTTATTTATTTATTTATTTTTATTTTTTACATCGTGAAACTTTAAATTTTCACATCGTGAAACGTTAGATATGTTGTTGAGAAGGACCTGTTTCTGTCTTCTTCTACCCATGTGCTTTTTATGTTTTTATGTATATTTAAGTGCTCTTATGAAGCAGATTTACATGAAGTAGAAGAATTGAGTCATGTAGACTCTTATTGAACTGCTCTGTGTTGAAGTAGCCACTTATTGGGTGAGGATTGAAAGAATTGCGTCGACTTGCAAGGCTTATATAGGTATCTTCACTAAGGATTGAAGATCATTGACTTGTGAAGATGGTGGATTTATTTGGACAGGTTTGTAATTTGAAGGAAAATTCCAAGTGATGGGCTCTGTACCATTGACCAGGATTTCTCCCACCATGGCTCCCCCATCCAGGGATGTACCTAGAAGTTGTTGACGGTGAGGCTTTGGTGCAAATGTTCTCCAATGCATGAATATGGATAGGTACTCATGGAGCAGCTGCTACATTAATTTAGCCAAAAGAATAGTAAGCAATAAGCTTAACAAATATATAGTGGCTATTGCGTGATATGGCTTAATCCGTGATGGGGCTTGAATCGTGAAAGTGTAGGTTTTTCGACCGTGAGACTATAATTCGTGAGAGAAACCTGAACTCATGAGATTGCAGGATTTTTGGCCGTGAAGAGTTATTTTGTGAAATGGCCTAATTCAGTGAAGTTGCAGGTTTCGACCCCGAGGGTTTTTATTTTATTTTATGGGTCATCTAGGTCATCACTTGCAAACAACAGCATCTTATGCACTTATTTCTCACATTTTGAGGGGTGACAAGAGCATTGTTATTTTTTTCTTGATGCGGGGTATTGATTCTTGAATTTGTTGTTCAAATATTGTCGAGGTAGTAGGAAAGACTGCTGATTGTTTGCTTGAACAAACAAGCTCTTGTGTTGGTGCTGAATGCAGAGAGTGGTTGAGTGATTTGCTTGTCATTGCTTGGGCATCCATTCTTGTCTAACTTGAGGTGAAGTTGTTGGGGTTAAAGTCGGTGGTGAGGTTTTCTTCACATTATTCGATTTTGGCAACCATATGATGGAATTACCATCATAGTATCCTTGTTGTTGAAGCATAGGCACAGACACCCATCTTTGATGAACACTGTAAACTGGCAGCCGATGTGCTTGGTGCTGAGGCTTTCTTCTTTGTGCAAGCTTAGGGGTCTTTATGATGTGCTTGGGGTCCCAAGCTTTGGTATTTCTTTGGTAGTACCCTTGTGCATGCAGCAGTGATTTTGGTACCAACACTTGATGACTTGGTGGAGATTTTTGAGAAACTCGCATAGGCTTTTGTGGACTGTGTTGTAGAGTACTTTTCTTTTTCCTTGACTTCTGAGTGCTGCATTGGGAAAGAAGTTTTGACTATCGAGGCACCCGAATTTGATTGGCAACTTCATAGTAGCCTTGAGCTACAAGTAGCTACTTTTCTACCCACATTTTGATACTATTAAGATACCTTGATTGTGGTTGTCGTGGTGGAGTTTTCTTTTGGCTTGATGTGGAAGGTGTTGGGCCCTCTTTGACTTCAGTTGGCACTGAGATTGCATGTTTGAGACTCATGGGCATTGTTGTTGATGATGAGGCTAGAGTCTCTTGTGGAGTTATCGATGACGAGGCCTTTGAGCATATGGTTGTCTCCTTTGTTGACGTTTGTCGATGAAGATGCATAGGCTCCGGGGTTTTTCCTTTGAGTTCCTTGTTAGAGAGATCCGGTTTGGCTGTGGGAACTTCTTCAGGAACAGCTACTGATTGCAAGGTTTTGGCATCAAACTTCGTAGTAGGTGAGTATGGGGTTGAAGGAGTAGAGGCTTTATCGGAGTCAGCCGTTGATGCAGATGGTAGGTCATTGTGTAAAGGGGCTTTTGTGGAGGAGGCTTGTATCCTTTTGTGCTCAGCATCATAGATATCCATTAAGGTTGGATCCTCTTCCTTGCAGTATAGTATTGTTAACTTTTTGTCTTTGACCATCATGATGACTCTATTGCTAGCAAAGCACAATGGTGCTTGGGCAGCAATAGTCCATTTATGCCCCAAGATCAAATCTTCTTCTAACACATACTCAACCACAAAAAACTTGCAAGTGAGAGGGTTAGTTTCAATATACATTGTATGTTCAAAGTACCCCAAACATGGCATGTTCAAGTTTTGTGTAAAGGTATTTCTTTCAGGATGTGCCGTGAGTGTTGGTTGACCTAACAAATCTCATAGCTCGAGGGTCATGAGATTGTGTTCTCGTGTCGGATAAAGCTGTGCTTGAGCTGTGGTGATTTTCTTTGAAATTTTCAATCCCACCAAAATCCTAGGGATCTTTTTAGTAAGATATTTTGGAAGTTGCAGCTCTTTTGCAAGATCTCTTCCTCCCGTAATAGTTATTTTACATTGCTTGCAAGAGTGTTTAAGGTGACTGTTTGCATGGATTCATCTATTGAATACATGATTCACAAGGTTTGGCATTATGAGGCTCAATCACAACCGGTGACCCTATAAGACATTCAACCAAGCTAAGCATGCTCTCCTGAGCTTGCTTTTTACGTTCCGCATATGTCATGTGATTATCATTATCCATTTGGGATGATTGGGTCGGTTCTAGTTTCTTGATTGGTCTATGTGGTACACTGAGTGAAGAGTAAGAACTTGTTTCATCCTCACTTAGTGATGTATCTCTTGAGCTTGCTTTTTACGTTCTGCATATGTCATGTGATTATCATTATCCATTTGGGGTGGTTGGGTCGGTTCTAGTTTCTTGATTGGTCTATGTGGTACACTGAGTGAAGAGTAAGAACTTGTTTCATCCTCACTTAGTGATGTACTAGAACTTGTTTCATTCTTTGACTTTCTTTGGTTTGTCAGTTTTTCATTATGTTTACCCATGCAACGAGATCAAATTTTCTTTTGGATTTTTGTATTCTGTGTCGCACATATGGGTGTTGTGGTTTGTGTGGTGGTCTTTGAGGTGGATGGTTCTCAATCATGTATAGCTTTTGGCTCTTTCGTGTTTATGTCCCTTTTTGGGTTTATGTCATACAGACTCCTTTTCCCAGTCTTTTAATTCGACCTTGGTTTCAATAGTTTGTTGTCCTTTGTTTTCTTGGTTTTAGAAGATTTTGTTTTCTCTTTTAGGTTTTGTTTTAAAGCATACTCTTCTACCCATGTTGAGGTGTTGTCTTTTACATTCTTTTTTACTGTTTCTTGTACCTTGGCTTGTAAACGTGTAAGCACATTCAAGGGTACCGTGGCCAGTTGCCCATTTTGTACACTTAAGATGTTAAGAGTTGTATTTCGTGAGACAAGTTGCATTGAAGCAACTTGTCTTGGGCAATCTTGGAACATGTGAACAATGCCACATCGTTCACACATTGATCGCAAGGTGTTAGTTACTATGGGCGTGGAAGTTTTCCAAACTATGTTGTCTGCCACCTTGTGAGGTCCACGACAATAGAAACATTGAAGTGTTCGATTAACTGCCTCCTGATGAGTAGTTTCTACCCTTTGGACTGTTTCTATTTGGTGCATGGGAGATGGAGGTTTGAGTACATTGTGGATGAAGCGGGAGATTTTTTAGTATCATGATCAAAGGTTTTATAATTTATGCAGTATAGAAGAATAGGTGCCTTGTATGCACAATGAGGATTGGGATGGTCGTAGTGATTGCACTCAACACAAGGCATTTCATTCCTCACTTTTAGAGGCATCAAGGATGTTTGGTTTTGAAGGTTTTTATCCTCTCTTAGAAATGTTGGCTGTAAGGTTTTAAGCAAGGCTGCATAAAATTCTGGGAATGTCAATTCTGAAATCAATCTTTCTTTTGCCATTGCTTCACTTGGTTAGATGAGGAACACCTCATAGCATGATCATCTTCTAGCATGTTGTCATCTAAACGTATTGCTTCTTTGCAACATTGATCGAATGTTTTCGAATTCGATACAATGATCAAGTTATATAAACTGTTATTCTTTAAGCCCATCATGAAACATCTCTTCAATTGAACATCGTTTAATTTTTTCCATGACTCACAACGTGAGTTCAAGAGTTTTATCTTAAGGATAAAATCTCTAATGGGTTCATTTAGTTGACGCTCAATTGAATAGAGTTTTGTTACTGCACTCCACCAATCACCTTGTCTGGAAAAGCCATGTATAAAGGGTGATTTCAAGGTTTTGAAGTTGGTCTTGAATGCCGGCATCAATGCGATGAACCATCGACTAACTCTAAGCATAAGTTCAACGCATGTACCTTAGTGGGCCAATTGGGATTTCCAAAGGCTTCACATCTCTATTCAAACATTTGAATGAATTGAAGAAGGTCTGTTGTTCCGTCATATTTGCCCATAATTTTAGAAATTTATACGGCCGTATTTCTGTATGAATCACAGAGGCCGTATGTGAGTGCTTTTGTTGGAAGAGACTCACTGAGTCCTTGGGCCACCCCCCTTCCTAGACTAGTCAGTATGTCCAAGGTATGGGCATCCAGGAAAGGGTTGGTACTTATAAGATTTGCGGGAATGTTAGGTAAGGGACAAAAGCCTAGTGGAATGGAAGTGATAGGGGGTGTAAAACCTGATGACACGCTTGTTATAGGCATGGCCAATGGTATTGGGAGGTGAATTTGTGGCATAGATCTCAATGGCTCGAAGATGTCAGCCATTGGGTTCAGTCCTTGTGTAATCCCTGGAAATCCCTCTATCGTGGCCATGGCAGAGTGCCTAAATGCTCCTTAATGAGCAATCACAATTTTTTTTTTGCTTTTTATATTCTCCCACAGCCCGTTTTACAGCCTCAAGAGGTTTGGCATACTCTTTGTTGGATCAAACGGGTATCCGTTCGCCCTAAGCTTAGGCGCTATACGCACATGCGACCTCTTAGAGATATTTTTCTGGAAAAAGTGTATGCTAGGAACTTCCCAGATGGAAAAGGAGGTCCTAAAACCTATTTTCCATCACTGTTTCAAGACGAAAAAAATTTCCAAGAATTTTTTCCCTGTTTCGCAGCAGCACGTTTTTAAGGGTTTTCCAAAAGGAATTTTAAAAAACTCTGTATAAGGGAGTTGTAGTGTTTTTGGAGTACAACTTTGTTTCCTAAGTCATCCGTTATTTTATAATTTAGACCCTCAAAAAGTAGCCTGAATATGGCTCGTCTTTTCGCGGTGTTTTTTACAATTTTTTGTGGTGGACTATTTTTTACCTCGATTTCCAAGTCGAATTTTGAGGCTACTGGTTAGAGGCCAAAATGGTCGATTTTGACTTCGGACGACCGAATCCAAAGTCAAAGAGCTCGATGTCAGCTTTTCGTGACCCCTAGAGCGCCTTCATTGAATACATGGTTTAGGAGATACGAGCCTCCAAACAGGGGTGGTTTCCAAAGAACTCTAGAAATGGACCCCTTTTCATGTTGACGAACTTCTCGAGTTTCATAAAAAACTTTTTTTTTGGGCACGTGAACTCTAGTCCCGTGAAATTGCAGAAAATGGTTCACGCCGTGAAATCGGACTCCACAGAATATTAAATTCAATTTTTTAAAATTTTCTTTTTGGGCTCGTGAACTCTAGTTCCATGAATTTACAGAAAATGGTTCACGCTATGAAACCAGACTCCAGGGAATATTAAATTCGATTTTATTTTTATTTTTGGGCGCGTGAACTCTAGTTCCATGAAATTGCAAAAAATGATTCACGGCGTGAAATCGGACTTCACGGAATATTAAATCTGATTTTTCTTTACATCTGCCTTTTCACAGTCGAAACTTTCACGGCCTGAACTTTCACGGTCGAAACTTTCACGACCGGAACTTTCACGGTCAAAACTTTCACAGCTGGAACTTTTCAAATTACAAACCTCTCCAAACGACGCCACCATCTTCACAAGTCAATGATCTTCAATCCTTAGTGAAGATATCTATATTAGCCTCGCAAGTCGACGTAATTCTTTTAATCCTCACCAACAAGTAGCTACTTCAACACCACAGAGCAGTTCAATAAGAGTTTATATGACTCAATTCTTTTACTTCATGTAAATCTGCTTCATAAGAGCACTTAAATATATATAAAAACATAAAAATCACATGGGCAGAAAAAGATAAGAACAGGTCCTTCTCAACAACATTTGACAAGAATCCTGCCACACAAAGGAACATCATCAAAAGCCAATTACTTCAAAAGATGAATGTCGCTTCAATGAATCAAATGAGGAACTGAGAATCACCATCTCGTTCTAATGATTAAGTCTATGTTCCTCCGGATTCTTCCCTCTCCTCTCACCCATTATTAACATCTCTTATTGTCCCCACTAACAAAAATCAAAAACATATTGAGCCAAAAAAGAAAAAAAAAAGAGCTTACACAAATATAAAAATGCAATCATTTGCAAAAAACCCCACCCCCTCCCCCCCGTTAGTAATTCCCAATATACCACTAACCTCTTCATTCATTAACTAGCTTTTCTTATTTCTTCCGGAGGAACAAAGACCATTGAACGTCACTCAACATCAATGGCATCTACAAATCTTGTTCGTTCTCCCCACACAAAGGTCTTCAATGATGACGCGATCATGATGAGGACGCGATCACCATCAGGAAGGGGGAGATGTTAATCCAATTCTAGGATTAACAAGAGCTACTGCCATTATCTTACATCAAGGAGTCACGATAGATACACCACCAAAGGGCCATACATTCAAGATATAAAGCAATAGTGTCCAAAGCTACAACTTGGACGGGCGCCCATAATGGTGTGGGACGGAGTATTTATGGCACTTCTCGCTTCAAGAGCGTGTGGCAGCAAGATAGGATGAAGTCCCTAAGTGATGTACTTCATGGATATATTATGAGAGTAGTCATTGTAATAGCATTAGGCCTCTTATGAGCCTAAACTGCCCGGCCGACCACAATTTAAGTGCGTGTGAACACTTATGGCCATGTATATAAGTGAATTTCTCTCATAATACAACATACTCTCCCATTGTGCAATTGAGTCTTACTCTTGCTAATCTCTTTCCCTAATGCATGCTAGTGTGTGTGTGTGAGTGAAGTGAGGTGAGAGGAGGGACGAGGACCCGTAGTGCAACGCGGCAGTGTGACAACGCTCCCGGGAGACGCGGTGGAATTGCTTCTCAAGGAGTTGTAGAGCTTGAAGATCTCAAGGGTTACGAGCTCGGCCATTGGAAAGATCCTCTCACGATAGTTGGATGTGTTTCAAGTAGGGTTAGGGTGAGCCATAACAAATGGTTGCTCTAGAGCCACAAGGAACTCTTTGTTTAGTCTAGGTCTATGGTGGACTCATAAGTTCACCCCTCCTTTTGGCCTTGATGGACATCAAATTAGCTAAGACGCTGAATAATAAAGGATTGAGGAGATTGGCTAATTATTGGGACTAGTCCTTCGTGGGATGGAAAGAACTGGATCAACTCTAGAAGAAGAGTTTAGACTACAACTAGCGGAAGTGCAGCTAACTGCTGCTGGTAAGACAGGTTGTGGTGGAAGTGGAGAGGGAATGGGTGTTTATAGCATTTGATGAGACCTATTGTTAAAAGACTGGGTTTGGTTTAATGGATTCAGATTGAACAAAGGCATAACCAGGGCTCTAGATGTGGAACTGAGAAGGAGTGAAGTGAATGTGGAATATTATAATAAGATCTAGAGGGGAATTGAAACTCTAGCATCTAAAGGAAGAGGTGGAAAATGATTTGGGAAGTAGGCATTCCTGTGAAAGCCTAGGTATTTTTGTGGACAGCGTGTATGTGGGCCTTGCTAGTTGGGTATAAGCGTTTGTAGAGGAACTTCACCTCTAGGAGTTGTCCTAGATGCAGATCTACTATGGAGGATGGGAGGCATGCCTTTTGGGATTGTCCAGCTATTAGAGGGGCTTGGGGGAAGATTGAGAAATGGGTTTCAAGCAACATAGGGGTGCAAAGGGTATTGGGGGGACTGGGTTGTAGGTGGATTGTCAACTACTGCTGCTACTTTTTGATGGGGCTATTGATTTGGTTTTCAATATAATTAGATATTTTTATCTTTGGGAGATATGGAACTCTAGAAACAGTATAATTTTTTAGAAAGAGACTTACCTAGCGGTGGATGTGTTGGAATTGATGCATAAATGTGTTGGAATTGATGCATACATGTGTATATAAGTGTTGGTTAGTATAGTATATGTTAATAAAATGAATGAGGATGTTGTGGTTCAGTTAATCCAGGCCCTTCAAGCTAGGATTAGATGATCTGTCCTCCAGCAAAGAAGACTCTTGACATACTAGGTTACCCTAATTGTTGTTATCATATGAGGAAGAGTGTGTGTGTGTGTGTGTGTGTGAGAGAGAGAGAGAGAGAGAGAGAGAGAGAGAGAGAGAGAGGTTGCATGTGTGTGTGTGTGTGTGTGAGAGAGAGAGAGAGAGAGAGGTTGCATGTGTGTGTGTGTGTGTGTGTGAGAGAGAGAGAGGTTGCATGTGTGTGTGTGTGAGAGAGAGAGAGAGAGAGGGAGGGAGGGAGGGAGAGAGGTGTGTGTGTGTGAAAAAGTTATATTAACATCTTCAAAAACCCAAAGGGTCTATGAGACCAAAATGATGTGTACACAGTGTTCATGAAATCTCATCATGGATGAAATGAAAAAAAGCAACAATAAACTAAAACTAAAAACTAAAAGCTAAGATCTCAGACTCTAAGATTATACAAGATGAAAAAAAGTTATATTAACGTCTTCAAAAGACCCAAGCTTTTGACAAATCACACATCTCTTGGCATATTCATGGGCATCTTTCAAAACTGTAGGCCACCACAAACCAGCCTGCAATATTTTCTTTCCTGTAATATCCCCTGAGAAATGTCCTCCTGCTGTTCCTGAATGTGCTTCCTGAATTACTGCCTTCTGCTCATACTCAGGTACACATCTTCTTATCACCTGGTCAATTCCCTTTTTGTACAATGCTCCAGCAATCACTAAGAATGGTCTACTCTTCAAAGCAAACTTCCTTCTCTGATCTGGAGTAAATTTTACTGGCATAAATCCCTCAGTTAAGAATGTCAAAAACTGATCATACCAGGAATCCGACTCAGCAGCCTGAACTTCAAACAATGGGGCATCTGGTAGATCATCATCCACCCCACTTGGTGCTTCTCCAGTTTCCAACCTACTAAAGTAATCAGCAATAGCATGCTCTTTTCCTGGAGTATGGACAATCACAAAGTCAAACTCCTGTAACAAAAGCATCCACCTGGCTAATCTTCCTGTCAACAATGGCTTCTTAATCAGATACAGCAGGGCTTGGTGATCCACATGAAATATTACCCTGTTCCCCAACAAATAATGCCTGAACTTATTCAAGGAATATACCATACCCAAAGCTTCTCTTTCAGTCACAGCATAATTCCTTTCTGCAGATGATAATATCCGACTGGCATAAAATACTGGCCTGTACCATCCTGTCACCCTCTCCTGCATCAGAATTGCCCCTAATGCTACATCTGAGGCATCAACAAAAATATGGAAAGGTAGAGTCCAATCTGGTGACTGCAAAACTGGTGCAACAGCTACCATCTTCTTCAACAATTGAAATGCCTTCTCTTGAGGCTCAGCCCACACAAAAGGCACATCCTTCTTAGTTAAATGTGTCAATGGTGCACAAATATTGGCTAAATATCTGAGGTACCTGGCATGCCATTTGATCTGACCCACAAACCTCATTACTTCCTTCACATTGGTAGGAGACTTTGCTGTTTGAATAGCCTCAATCTTCTTCACATCAATTGCCATGCCTTCCTGTGAGATCACATGACCCAACAAAATCCCACTCTTCACAGCAATCACACTCTTGTAAGGGTTCAAGGCCAGTCTGAACTGCCTACACCTCTCCAAACACAACTTCAGATGCATCAGATGTAAGTCCTTCTTACCAAAAACAGAGAAATCATCAACAAATACTCTCATGAAGTCTTGTAAGTGTGGCTCAAAAACCTTATGTGCCACATAATTGAAGGATGGTGGTCCATTTTTCAAACCAAAACTCATAACAGTAAAATCATATGCACCAAACTCAGTGATGAAAGCAGTTTTATGCTGATCCTCCTCAGCAACACTAATCTGATTGTAACCTGAAAAGCCATCCAGAAAGCTATACATTTCATGACCTGCTACAGCATCTAACACTGCATCACAAAATGGCATTGGAAAAGGATCTGTTATGGTTGCTGCATTGAGTTTCCTGTAATCAACACATACTCTCAGCTTCCCATTTTTCTTAGGCACCACAATTATTGGAGATAACCATGTCACCTGGCTCACAGGTTTAATGAACCCTACTGCCAACAACTTATCTATTTCTTCCTTCACCTGCAATGCAAAATTCGGATTCATCCTATACCTTTGCTGCACCACTGGAACTGCATCTGTTCTTAAATTAATCCGATGCTGATGTAATGCAGGATCTATACCCTTCACCTGAGAATACTCCCAAGCAAAGACATCTATATAGTCCTGTAACAACTGTAAAAGATCCTCCAAAAATTGTCCTTCCACCTGCACACTTACTTTCACCATCCTTGGTTCTGCATCTGTACCCAAATTCAGTTCCTTAAGATCATCTTCTTTAACCCGACTGGACGTGCCATACTTCTTGTCATAAATCCTTACAGCCATCTCTCCTGCCTCCTTTTGCTCTTGTTCCATCTGTTCCTTGGTAGCAATCTCTGTTTTCTGTTCCAGCAACTGTCTGAACACTGTCCCTTCAATCTCTTGACCTGGCAAGAACTCAGACTCTTCCTGATTCTGATATTCCACAAGCTGCAATATTCTTTCTACATCAACATCAAATAGTGGCACCACTGTTGGATTAGCCATTAAAAACTGTTCCTCCTCATCATCTTCTATTTCTTCAGCAAGATTAATTGTCTGTGCAAACAATGGCTTTTCTTTAAGAGACATATTTCTCTTACCCTGCATGGTTACAGTAATCTTCTTTTTCCCCTTGGTCAGAACCACCACATTCAATCCCCAATCCTGTTTAACTTTAGCCATTCTAAACCAAGGCCTACCCAGTAACATTTCATAAGGTGATAGTGATTCTGACATTCTGATTACCACAAAATTTACCAAGAATCCCATACCTGCAACTTCAATTTCCTGCTGCTTCAAAATTCCCAATGGTTGCACCCTGGTTTGATCTGCCATTTTCACCTGAAATGGTGCTGGGGCTAAACTTGCTGCACCCATTTCTTTGTATACAATTTCAGGGAGAATGTTAACCCCTGATCCTCCATCCAAAAGAACTTCATCAAACACCCTGCCCTGGTACTCAACCTTAATGACAGGAACCACAAAGTCAACATCTGCTGGATCAATGCTATTAACTGCTGGAACCAAAGTCAGATTATCTCCTGACTGCTGATCCTGAAGTCTTTTAAGCAATCTTTCCTTAAATGCTGGAACCAAAGCTAACAACTGATCTAATGACAATTGCAAGGGAGAATTTATGAGTACCTCAAACCAATCTTTGTCCCTTTCATCCTTCATCTTCACATGGCTTTCTGACTGATGCAGAACTAACTCTTCTTCATCCTCCAACTCCGATTCTTCTTGCTTGTCCTGATGCTTCAAAATTATTCTTTGTACCTGGTCCCTTATGCCTTTTTGTTCCTTCCAATCAATTGGTCCTTTCTGTTTAGACCTGGTAACAGCCAATACCTCAATATCCTCAATATCCTCAGTATGCTCTTTGCTTTGCTGCTCCTGTATGTTTGGACCTTGCTTTACCTATACCTGTTCATCTTCTAATTGAATCATGATTACATTTGCTTGAGCTGCTGGTTGATTCTGTTGTTGCTGCTGCCCCTGCTGGTTATTCTGATTGTACCTAATCACTGGGACACCTCTTTCTTCTCTATGTTTCACCCATAAGGCACATCCTGGCCCTATCCAGTGATCTGGTGCTGAACAATAAACACAAGGCATGACTCTTGCCTGTCTTCCTTCATTGTTTTCCTGTTCCCTCCATGGTGGTCTATCAGATCTTGCTCTCTGAAATACTCCTCTGCCCCTAGTTGGAGCAGCCTGGTTTGCTGCAACCTCACCCCTGCCTCTACCTGCATAAGGTGTAGTCTGACCCCTGTTCTTGGGATTATACCAACATAAAGCTGTCGTATGCCCATCCTTGTCACAAATTTCACAGAACTTCTTTTCTTTTGGTGCTGCAAACAGAATAACCTATCTTTCTCAATTTACTTACCAAATCCTCCTCTTTGGATTGCTTTGCTTTGGTCTTGTGCTTTTTCTTTGTCTTCACCTCTTCTTCCTCACTGTCGGATCCTGCTTCTGAATCCTCCTCCTCAGAATTTTGATGCTGACTCTGGCTGGTCATCTGAATCCGAATCATTCTTTCTGGTATGTTTGCCCTTGCCGCTTCCAAGTCTTTTCTCTACTCTAGCTGCTGCAATTACCAAATCATTAATTCCACCTGCAATATCAATGCTAGCCACTGCATTTTTCAGCCCACTTCTCAATCCTTTCAGAAAATAACCTGCCAGCATCTCATTGGTGGGTCTCTCATTTCCCTGTAACCTTTCAACCAGAATTCTGAATTTCTGAGCATAGTCCTCTACAAGCATCTTCTTCTGTCTGATGTCTCGGAGTTTTCTTAAAATGTCTGTTGGAGTCTTTTCCCTCCTGAATCTCTGTAAAAAGGCTGTTCTAAGATCATCATATGTTGGGAAGTGTGGTATCCCATATTGGCTAAACCAACTCATGGCCTTCCCTTCTAGAGTTGCTGCAAATTGCTGCAATTTAACTGCATCATTGTACAACACAGTATACCCATTTGCTTCCCATTTTGTCTCAAACTGAGCTACATGACAATCAGCATCCTCCTTAGATCCTCCGCTGAATTTAGCTGCTTTCACCCTAGGGTTGGGTAGTTGTTGAGCCATCGGATTTGGCTGAGGTGGTTTCCTAGGTCTTTGCCTGGTAGCCCCCCTTAATGGGTTGAACTGAAGACTCCTTCTAACTCCTGCAGACCTTCCTGTCAGGATTAGGGCGCCTAGAAGTCCCCCCACTAGCCTCTTCTCTGGTGCAACTGAACTTTCCCCCCCTTGGCCTACAACAATTTCTTCAGGGATTTGGTGTTCCTGATCATCTTCACCCTCGTCAGCATAATGAAACGGGTCAGGGTTACCAATGCGGGCCTGAGCCCTGGTATAGTAAACCCTTCCTACTCTTCTGTCCCCCTCTGACATTCATTTCCCTTCTCGTAACAGAACGGGACCAGCGGGATCGCCAATGTGTTTGGGGTTCTCAAACACAACACAACTAACTACTTCTGACACAGCAAAGACACCCCCATTAGGTAACACTAACTTCAATTCCCACATCAGGCTAAACACAAACAGAGCATAGAGAACACGGATTGAGCAGAGATTTGCTAAACAAGATTAGAGAATAACAGAACAGAACTGAAATACCATGTTTGATTGATCAAGATGAATCATACATTGCTTTCTTCTTCTTCTCTTGTAAAAGACGACTACAAAGCCCCTATAAATAGGCGACTTCAGACAGTTTTAGATGGTTGTAACTAGAATGTCACAAGACACTAACAGATGATATCCGACTAACCAGATCATAACAAACTCCGACTGATCAACAATCCGACTGAGTAGAATTCCGACTGAGCAAAGATACATATATCCGACTAAGCAACTATTAGGTAACTATTAGGTATTCTATCTGTAGTTCAACAATGAATGTCGCTTCAATGAATCAAATGAGGAACTGAGAATCACCATCTCGTTCTAATGATTAAGTCTATGTTCCTCCGGATTCTTCCCTCTCTTCTCACCCATTATTAACATCTCTTATTGTCCCCACTAACAAAAATCAAAAACATATTGAGCCAAAAAAGAAAAAAAAAGAGCTTACACAAATATAAAAATGCAATCATTTGCAAAAAACCCCACCCCCTCCCCCCCGTTAGTAATTCCCAATATACCACTAACCTCTTCATTCATTAACTAGCTTTTCTTATTTCTTCCGGAGGAACAAAGACCATTGAACGTCACTCAACATCAATGGCATCTACAAATCTTGTTCGTTCTCCCCACACAAAGGTCTTCAATGATGACGCGATCATGATGAGGACGCGATCACCATCAGGAAGGGGGAGATGTTAATCCAATTCTAGGATTAACAAGAGCTACTGCCATTATCTTACATCAAGGAGTCACGATAGATACACCACCAAAGGGCCATACATTCAAGATATAAAGCAATAGTGTCCAAAGCTACAACTTGGACGGGCGCCCATAATGGTGTGGGACGGAGTATTTATGGCACTTCTCGCTTCAAGAGCGTGTGGCAGCAAGATAGGATGAAGTCCTAAGTGATGTACTTCATGGATATATTATGAGAGTAGTCATTGTAATAGCATTAGGCCTCTTATGAGCCTAAACTGCCCGGCCGACCACAATTTAAGTGCGTGTGAACACTTATGGCCATGTATATAAGTGAATTTCTCTCATAATACAACATACTCTCCCATTGTGCAATTGAGTCTTACTCTTGCTAATCTCTTTCCCTAATGCATGCTAGTGTGTGTGTGTGAGTGAAGTGAGGTGAGAGGAGGGACGAGGACCCGTAGTGCAACGCGGCAGTGTGACAACGCTCCCGGGAGACG
The DNA here is from genome assembly GCF_041138505.1 of Cibotium barometz. Taxonomy (NCBI): domain Eukaryota; kingdom Viridiplantae; phylum Streptophyta; class Polypodiopsida; order Cyatheales; family Cibotiaceae; genus Cibotium; species Cibotium barometz. Next base: position 24,459,944 of record NC_141062.1, on the reverse strand, counting down.
CGGTGGAATTGCTTCTCAAGGAGTTGTAGAGCTTGAAGATCTCAAGGGTTACGAGCTCGGCCATTGGAAAGATCCTCTCACGATAGTTGGATGTGTTTCAAGTAGGGTTAGGGTGAGCCATAACAAATGGTTGCTCTAGAGCCACAAGGAACTCTTTGTTTAGTCTAGGTCTATGGTGGACTCATAAGTTCACCCCTCCTTTTGGCCTTGATGGACATCAAATTAGCTAAGACGCTGAATAATAAAGGATTGAGGAGACTGGCTAATTATTGGGACTAGTCCTTCGTGGGATGGAAAGAACTGGATCAACTCTAGAAGAAGAGTTTAGACTACAACTAGCGGAAGTGCAGCTAACTGCTGCTGGTAAGACAGGTTGTGGTGGAAGTGGAGAGGGAATGGGTGTTTATAGCATTTGATGAGACCTATTGTTAAAAGACTGGGTTTGGTTTAATGGATTCAGATTGAACAAAGGCATAACCAGGGCTCTAGATGTGGAACTGAGAAGGAGTGAAGTGAATGTGGAATATTATAATAAGATCTAGAGGGGAATTGAAACTCTAGCATCTAAAGGAAGAGGTGGAAAATGATTTGGGAAGTAGGCATTCCTGTGAAAGCCTAGGTATTTTTGTGGACAGCGTGTATGTGGGCCTTGCTAGTTGGGTATAAGCGTTTGTAGAGGAACTTCACCTCTAGGAGTTGTCCTAGATGCAGATCTGCTATGGAGGATGGGAGGCATGCCTTTTGGGATTGTCCAGCTATTAGAGGGGCTTGGGGGAAGATTGAGAAATGGGTTTCAAGCAACATAGGGGTGCAAAGGGTATTGGGGGGACTGGGTTTTAGGTGGATTGTCAACTACTGCTGCTACTTTTTGATGGGGCTATTGATTTGGTTTTCAATATAATTAGATATTTTTATCTTTGGGAGATATGGAACTCTAGAAACAGTATAATTTTTTAGAAAGAGACTTACCTAGCGGTGGATGTGTTGGAATTGATGCATAAATGTGTTGGAATTGATGCATACATGTGTATATAAGTGTTGGTTAGTATAGTATATGTTAATAAAATGAATGAGGATGTTGTGGTTCAGTTAATCCAGGCCCTTCAAGCTAGGATTAGATGATCTGTCCTCCAGCAAAGAAGACTCTTGACATACTAGGTTACCCTAATTGTTGTTATCATATGAGGAAGAGTGTGTGTGTGTGTGTGTGTGTGTGTGTGTGTGAGAGAGAGAGAGAGAGAGAGAGAGAGAGAGAGAGAGAGAGGTTGCATGTGTGTGTGTGTGTGTGTGTGTGAGAGAGAGAGAGAGAGAGAGAGAGAGGTTGCATGTGTGTGTGTGTGTGTGTGTGTGTGTGAGAGAGAGAGAGAGAGAGAGAGAGAGAGAGAGAGAGAGAGAGAGGTTGCATGTGTGTGTGTGTGAGAGAGAGAGAGAGAGAGGGAGGGAGGGAGGGAGAGAGGTGTGTGTGTGAAAAAGTTATATTAACATCTTCAAAAACCCAAAGGGTCTATGAGACCAAAATGATGTGTACACAGTGTTCATGAAATCTCATCATGGATGAAATGAAAAAAAGCAACAATAAACTAAAACTAAAAACTAAAAGCTAAGATCTCAGACTCTAAGATTATACAAGATGAAAAAAAGTTATATCAACGTCTTCAAAAGACCCAAATTTTCTATGAGACTAAAATGATGTGTACACAATATCCGTGAAATCTCGTCATCATAATCTCGTCATCATGGATGAAATGAGAAAAAACAACAATAAACTAAAACTAAAATTGAAAGTTAAGATCTCAGATTCTAAGATTATACAAGATGAAAAATATGGATCCTTCTATGTCAGGATGCTTCTGTGAGGATGAGACTGCTAGATGGTGGGCCAGGATCTCCTGAATCTGGGGTTGATGTTGGGGTCTGACCAGGCAAGGGCATCTAGCTCTCTGGAATGTGTGTGCATGATTTGATGTGGCTCCCATGGGTCTGCGCTGCTGCTGCGAGGGGGCACTCTGGTATAGGCTCCTTGTATTCACTGTGGTGGCTCCCATGGGTCTGCTTCTGCTGCTGCTGTGAGGAGACACTCTGGTATAGGCTCCTTGTATCCACTGTCGTGGGGTCTGGTTCCTTCCTATCCAACCCTCTAGGCTAGAAAAAACTAGTGATGGAGAGGATGGTTGTTGGGGGGGTGAGGATCTCTAAGAAGTAGTGACTCTCTATGTGGATTGAGCTCCAGTTAGGAAGAGTCCAAGGCACCTCTGATCTGGATACTCCATGATCTGGGATAAGAGTCCAAAGCCCTCTCTAGATAAACAGTGAAATTATAAATAAATAAATAATATAGTACATATATAATAATATTATATTAATCCCATTATATATATAACACACACACACACACGTATGCATATACACAATCACACACGTGTGTGGAGAGTGTGTGTGGTGTGAGAGCTTTTCTATATGTGTAAGAGTGTGTATGTGAGACGAGTGTGAAAAGAGAGAGCGTGCATGTGCATGTGAGAGGGTTGTGTTATGAGAGAGCATACATAGACACATGCACACATACACATATATATACGCACATGAACACAAATACACACATGCATATACCAAATAACCACACACACTCGCTTACACATATGTATACATGCATAAATACATATACATAGGCACCCAAAATGCACACTTATACAAACAATGCGGGTCACCTATAAATACATATACATGTATATGTATTTATATACATATATAAATACATACTAATATGTGACCCACACATTGCTGCGACAAACAGTTTTTACCTTTTGTCGCCTCATTCCGTGCTCCCGGCCGGCGGTCACTTTTGTTTGCAGTTGGTTTCCTTTGGCCTTCCCCCCTTTTTTGGAGGACACCATGGCATCCGTCCTCGTGCGAGGCTGGTATCACCCATCACTTTTTCGATGCTACGGACCTCCAACTTCTAGCTACCTCCTTGTTGGGTCAGTATCTTAAGTCTACCCTACTGCAACAGTAGTTGCAAGGGCGGCAAGACTTCTCTCTGTAGAGAAACTTCCTCGCTAGGTGTCCAAGTGGTGATTCCTTGTTTGGATCTCTCCTTCTTGCAACGGGTAGTGTTTTCCGATCTACTCGGACAGTATTTTGTATGCCCCACCCTTACGCAGGCATGCCTGCTGAGCTTGGGTTAGGCACCAAGAGCTTTGGCGAGGCCCGTCAACCTCGCCAGTGTCGGCCCCCTCCTCCCCAAGCCTACTAACACATAGTAGTGGGAGGACCCTCTACTGCCAAGCGTTGCGACCGCTGACGTGCTAAGGCAAGGTGGGGCTAGCTCCCCCATGGACATGACCCTCGATGTAATTAATAGTCTTGAGCATTAAGACCCACCCCAAATGGACCTCGTGGAGCTGTGTTTGTTCCCCCCAGCTTCTTCTCGCACATGTATCCCTTCTCTCTCTACAACAAACGTGTTCCCTTTGACTAAGCATGCTTTAATCTATGACACATGTGCTTCACTCTCTCTCTTCCACAAAATGTCCCTTCATCAAAAGTGTTCACTTTTCTCTGTCTTTAACCCGTCGTGCCGCGACCGTCCTCCATTAGGGGCTACACTCCATCGGGTTGTCCCACACTAACCTCATCAACAGTTACATGCACCTCCCCTTGTTGTGGGCCTCCCCTCGCCGACAGCCACTCCTAGGGCTACTTCACCTCTCCATCCTACTCAGCAACATGGCTTTTTCCATCTCTTCATTGTTGGCTTCTCTCGGTAGCCTATCCTCCCCTCCGCTACCAATAGCAATGACCACACCGCCTTTGGTGGCCACACGTAGAACAATTCCCTCGATCACCCCTGCTTCATCTGGGCATGGCTCCCCTATGTCCTCCTCCACTTCCGCCTCAGACTCCGACTCCACTGAAGATGATCTGCCTTATCCCTCGGTCCCCACCTCTTGGACCACCAACTGTTCACCAGCATCTTCCTTGCAGTTGCCCACCGCTTCTCACCCCAAACCTCTCACATTCACCACCTTTATGCTCTCTTCCATTACTACTTCCTTGCAGTTGCCCACCGCTTCTCACCCTAAACCTCTCACATTCACCACCTTTATGCTCTCTTCCATTACTACTTCCTCTTGCCTCACCTTCTCCACGACACCATCCATATGCCTAACATTCAAATGGCTTACCTCTTAAACAAAAAGGCTTATTTACTTGTATGGGATTTTGAGCAAAAAATCCCCTATTGCCACATAGCAGTAGGGGGATTTTTTCTTCTTATTTTTTAGAAATCCATGATTTCTAAAAAATGGTCTTGGATTAATGGGGTAAAATTGAAGGATGGCAAAACTAAACACATCTATGCACTTATGAGGAAAGGGGATGCTAATGTTTTGTACTGTAATAAAGTATGGAATGTGAAGTGGAGTGTTGCTACCTAGAAAAACAGATGGAACTTGATATGGAACTATCAGGTGCCCAGGAAATTTCAGGTCTTTTTGTGGAAGGTTTGTATGTGGGCACTTCCCATTGGGTATAAACTGCATAAAAGAAACAAGATTAGTGGTATTTGCCCTAGATGCAGGTCCTCTATGGAAAGTGGTAAGCATGTGTTTTGGGACTACCCTACCTTAAGGAGCACTTGGGGTAAAATGACTAGGTGGATACAAAAGAGCTTAAATATGCAAACCTTTTGGGAGGACTGGCTACTTGGGAAGTGGGCAATCAGTGATGAACTTAGTGAATTGGTTTTTAACATTGTGGAAATCTGGATCAGCAAAAATGAAATGGTTTTCTTGAAGACTACATGTACAGGATTGCAGGATTCTGAGTTGATGTATAAATGTATTTGCATGTGTTGGTCTATATGTAATGTAAATAAAATTTGGTATGTGGAGCTGGATTTGCTATTTCAGAATTTGCAGAGGAATATACCTTGATTATGTCCTTGTTATCGTGGCGAAGCTTCATGCATACTAGGGGTCTTTCCCTAATGTGGATTTGTTGGATGCAGGTGAGGTGCTGGATTGAGAAGAAAAGACCTCCCAGATTTGGGCCCAAAACTCAAAGATGGTACCGCAAGGAAAAGCAATTGGATCATACTTTTGTGGCTTTTATTGAGAACCCTTTTGGCACTAGAGGTGTGGTCAAAGCAAGGATAAATGCTGGAAAAACAATTTCCCCAGGGTTGTACTACTGAGGCGATGATGTAGGCCTACTTACTTTTGGGATATCAGATCTCATGGGATTAGTCCAATTTTTTATGTGAAGATGAAAGATGGGATTTTCTTTGTAAAATTTTAAATGAGATTAAAAAGAAGTAGATTAGTGTGGGTGTGATATAGGATAGTGGGGTATTGGGGGTGATATATGATTATGTTTGACTTTGAATAGTTAATATAAATACTTTATTGATAAAAAATAAATAAATCCATATGATTTCTCTTTTCTCTCCTCTCCCTCTCCTTGTTCCAAAGTTAATATGTAATAGATACGGACTCCGGAGGCACCCAAAATGCACACTTATACAAACAACGCGGGTCACCTATTTGTGGCTCTCGCTCAGTTCCCAGTTTCTCTGAGGAGGCTATGGCGATGGTGGTCTCCCTATGCGCTTCCTACTTCCCGCTGCTTCCGTCTCTCGAGGTCAGTAAAACTCTATGTTTCCATGCAGATCATTCAATTATACGTCTGCCATCGCCACAGCTTGCAAAACGAACCCTTTCACACAAGACTGCCGTAGCTGTTCCTTAAAAGACCAGCTTCTATATCGCACAGTTCACTTATAAACTTACTCTTATAACAAATAATACACGGAGAGAAGCAAGGTTTGAAAGATCTACGAGCTTCTATTTGATGCTTTTCTTGCCAGCTGCCGTTTTAAAGAATGTTTCGAATCCAGGCTTTCGTAGGTTCTATTCATCCGTCAATAAGCCAATGGAGATAAACCCTAGATACATGTCAGTGAACATTATATTAGTGTAAGAAACCTGGATTTGAAGCTGGAACAGCGAAATGAGTTCATCTCGTACATAGAAAACCTTAGAGTCTATGCCTTAGATTTAGAATGGCTTTAATTAAGGTTTTGAAGCTCCATAAATCAGGTCTTGGCTCCCTACTGCATCATAAAACCATATGTTAATGTGAATAAACTGCCTATGAATGGAATGAAACCACAGACTAATCTTGTTAAACACATGCTGAACCAGGATTTGGAGCTACAACGCTCTAATGGCTTTACTATTGATTCAACCAAACATGTGGAAAACCCAACCTCGCTGCTTCGATTGTTCCTGCTGCAAAATGAGGTGTGGAACTCAATGAAAGTCATATATTTCACCTGAAACAATATGCAACTTTGCAGTTCACTCAGTTGTTTCCTGTTGACGTTCATTGTGAAGGATGGATATTCAAACCTTGGATGTGAAAATCAATGCTGTGGTTTCACATTCCTCGAGGTGCCCCTTCAGTTGATATTCATCGGTTTTGAATATTTTTTAAATTTTTTGGCATCATATAAACTTAGTTCTTCTAATTAAATCTTCCAGCACTTAAGATTATTACTCTATATAAGCCTAAAACTTTTAGGTTTTACTTTCAGGGAGCATATAATGCGTTGAAATGGTCCAAAGTAGAGCACAAAGTCTTGAGTTTGGACATCCTTTCAGGCTTAATGAAAGCTCTGTTACACTTTGTAAGGTTCTGGACTAAAAGCAAATACACTGGTGTAGTTTTGAGTGAGAAAATCTTGCTGAGTTTTTGTTTGTGTGTGTGTGTGCGAGAGAGAGAGAGAGAGGGAGAGAGAGAGAGAGAGAGAGAGAGATCTTAAAACCTTTTTAAATACGGGGATTCTCACATCATGTATGCCACAGGCCAGAGCATCCATCAAGAGCTTGGAGGAAAATCCAACTATTGATTTGAGGAGGAAAAGTCAAAATAGTATGTGCCTTGTCATCACATAGCATCTATCAACTCATTTAGTATGGAGATGAAGAAACAATGGTGCATTGAATGCAGACCTCCGTATCTGCATATTTTACCTTTGTCATGGCCTCTCCATTACCGAAGGAAATCTGCATGGAGCTTTAGAGCAGGCATCACAAGGGCAGAAACTTGCAGTTAATGTTGATGGCGTGCGGTGGCTGGGTACAGTCATCTTTTCTCAGTTCAATTTTTGAAGGTTCATGTCAGGCGACATCAGAGATGTTGGCATGTTACTGACAGCTTCAAGTTTTTCTCACGTGAAGAGCTGAAGACTGCAGTAGCAATGCTTCTCTGGAAGATACTACAGTCTGTGGTATCAGCATTCAATGCTGATCAAGATGTGAAGGTAGCAGGAGCGCTCATAAGAACAGCAGCCATTGCATGTTTAGTTCATCAAAAGTGGGTGCGTTAACAAGCCACATCAAAGCTCTGTGCTGCAGCTTGCTAGTCATGTAGGACATATGTTTGTTTTTCTCCTGTAAGTACTCAGTTTGATGTTTCTGAATTTGATCTGCATTTGCATAACACTGGTGTTTGTTTAGGGTGACCGAGGAACACCTTCAAAAACTTCTTTACAGAACCTGAGAAAGGCTCTTATGGGCATCTTATGCGATCCCTTTCTCCACCCTCTAAGTTTTGCACCAGAAGTTACTCAACAAACATTTGGCTTGTTAATCAGTCTCTGTGCAGAGCACAAGCATTTGATCTCTTTCTTGGTATTGATTAATCTGGCCTACTATAGCGCACTAATTTTTTCAATGCATTTTTTGCGGAACAGCGTGTATGCTTGGATGATGGATGTTCTCAATGAGTAGTCATTGCTCTCGTGATGTTTTATTGTAGGTTGATATGATTGCGGATATGAAGTCACTGGAGCACTCAGTGGGGATAGCTTTCTTGGTAATCTTTTAATCACTATTTGTTTAGTCAAAACACCTTATTTAGAAAGGGATTCAGGGAAGTGCTTCCCTTAACACTTATTTCATGTTCTTGTTTGTACTCATGCAAGATGGCTTCAACCATAAATCAAGTGCTCTTTCACACTCTGCGCACACGTGCGTGTAGGATGAGGGATAAGTTAAGCAATCTTGTTGTTGTTCTCAGAGTTTGAATTAATAGATGCTTATACACCAATAGGTTTTTTGTGTGCTGTTATAGGTCCAAGTAGGGGTTTTCGTGTCAATTAAATAACAAAGATTATTCTTTACTAAGGTTAAGAACCTATCAAAAAGCAATTAAGAATGCTAATTCAAGCATTCAAATGAAGCTATTGTAATAGAAATCAGCAGAGCAACTGTGAGTGCTAGTGATTTCTCTTCCTTAAACCTTTCTCCTTACAACAGCTTACAACAGCTAGGGATTCCTTCTCTCTCTCTCTCTCTCTCTCTCTCTCTCTCTCTCACACACACACACACACACACACACACACACACACATACAGCGCAGCTACCAGAACCCGTCTGCATGGCAGCCAATTCTGCAGAGCAGCTGACTTGGGGTTATTTAACTCCACACGATTTTTCTGTATGTTTTTGGAATTCTCTTTCTTGATTGATCATGTAGGAGCTTGGATCTCAGCTCGAATTAGGACCCAGTAGTTGTAAGTATGTCCATTCTTTTATCAGTCTCCCTCTCAGGCTGCATTCACCATCTAGAGGTGTAGTTTTTGAACCTTGCTTTGCTATACACCAGAGGGCATTGTTAAAACCTCTCTTTCTGGCTTCCTCACAGGTTTGTATAATTGTCTATTTTCAATCAAGAGATCTCAACATGTCAACTTCTGGCTAAGAGGTTTTAAATTCAATAATCATGGTTGTGCAGTGTGTGTAGGGCCAGTTCCCGGTAGACATTATATGCATGTGACAATCTGGAGTTGCTTTTACTCCATCGCATGGTTATGTATTCGTCTACAAGGATGAACATTCTTGTGTGCTGTTTTTCAGTCAAGAGTTGTAGATGGCATCAGAGAGAATTTCAGTGCTGCATTAAAAGGGAAGGGAGCTCAAATGTATGATGAAGTTGGTAAGTTTCCGAAAAGTATTGATGGGTTATCATCCTATAGCAGGTGTGGAAGAAGCTTCAATTTGTTTGCTCACAAGATTGTGTCAATGTAGATTTTGCATTGACAATCATTGCAGACTTTGCTCTCAGAAAGGATGCTGTCATGATCACAGGGCTCTATTTGGGTAAGATTCAATGAAATTTGATGCTTTCAAGTCATTGATTGTTTGACAAGATCAGCAGTCATTGATTGCTTGACAAGATCAGCAGTCATTATCTTGTCACAGGGCAGTTGCTTTCTATTCTTCAGAGTGATCGTGCAGCAGTCCGAAAACATTTATTTGATCTCGTTGGGGGGTGCCTTGCACACTATCATCTTCTTTCTTCTGACGACCAGCAGGCTCTGGTTACTTTGCATTCATTCCTTATGCGTGACCGGGATGCAACCTGCAGATTAAAAGCTTTGACATACATAGGCACAAACTTGAAAGGAAATACCTTCACAGATGCAGAAACCTGTTACACCTTCATACTTTTGGTACTGAAGAGGGTTGCAGACAAAAGCAAAGTTGTCCGGCTGAAAGCACTTCAAATCTTGGAAGCTTTTCTTTCAAATCTTTCTGTGCCAGATGCATCACAAAGTCCAACTTTGCCAAACCATATAGAAACAGAATTGGTTACAAAAGTCTCAAAGCTCTTGTTGATTACTTCAGATTCACCACATTTTTGCAGAGAAACTATTGAAGCTGCAGGAAATGTGCTTTGTTCAGCATGTCTAAGGGGACCTTCCATGTTAGAGCCTCTTGATGTGCTTTTAGGTTCAGAACATAGCTCTGCAAGGCTCCCAGTCATTTTGAAAGTTCTACATTTTCATCTCAATGGCTATGAGCAATGGTTACAGTTTCTTGCAAGCAGATCAGAGGAATCTGTCAGCGGTGTACAAAGATTTTTGATTGCAAGTCTGGATGAGCAGAAAGCATTTGCTGGCAAGTTCCATGACATGGTGAAGAAAGCATTCTTGGGACTAGAATTCCGAGAATCGAATGATTTAATGCTCTTAGGCTCTCTCAGACTGATTTCTCTGTTGATATCACTTAACGATGCTAAAGTTCCCAATTTGCAAGAAAGGTCCAGGGCTCTTGTTGCTATCTTGAGTAGGTACATCAGGGAGTTTTGCAAGCCATCTACAAGTGAAAGACATATTGAAAAATGCATCATCAAGTGGGTCTTAAAGGTCAGCATTGAATCTTTTTGTGCGTGTGTGTGCACGTGGTATGTTGTGCATGAATGCGTTTTTGAATCAGTTTATTGTTTGCTCTCTAAAATCAGATCTAATTTCTCTTGTATAGGCCCTGGCTGCCATGTTCAAGGATAAAAGGAAAATAATCACTGGGGATATAATACAAGTCCTTGAGGAAAAGCTCATATATATCTATAGTGAAGGAATAGAAGGCTGTATGGACTGTATCTACAGTATGAAAAACCCCTATACTTTGACCAAGAAGATTCTACAAGCTTATGAAGAGAAGCTTCAAGTTCTGGATTCTCCTCAGCCTTTGAAACTGCTTCGAGGATACCTTGTGTTTATTGGGGACTTGTCAAACAGCTACCAGTTTGCTTGTGATGCCTTCATCAAGTGCCTCAGGGAGGCACAAAAACTGATATCTGGACCCGCTAGCTGTGATGGCACTTTTTCAGACTTTAATTATTTGCAGCAGGAAGAACAGAAGGCACAAGAGGAAGGTCTGAAATTGTCATAGATAAGAACATAACATATGTGATAATTTATGCTGCTGATGGCAGTTATTATATACGTAAATGAGAGTTGATGAAGCCATTCTCTCTTAGTCTAACCCATAAACCCTCTGATTATCAGATGCAGTCCTCAGGTTTGCTGGTATGCTACTGGATGGTGACTCTGTGCCTGGTTGCTATGTTCCTTTTCTTCAGAAGCTGGCTTCAAGTGATACAATACCAGCTTTTCTGAGAACATCAGCAATTCAGAGCCTTGGACAGTACATGCTATCCAATAGTGATTTGGCAGAAAAATACAAGGGCACACTTGAAGCATTGCTTCAGAGTGAGGTGCCAGAGATAAAACATTCTGCAATATACCTGGCCGAAAAGCTTATTATGGCATTCCCAAATGATTACTTGTCTGTTCTTACACTGATCTTGCCACTACTTCAGGATGACATGGTTAAGGATGCAGCATTTAATGTCTATGCAAATCTCATTTTGGAGAAGAAATTCAAGCTAGATGTGCTATTGGGACCTATTTGTGACGGTTTGTGTGATGATAATGAGAAGATTAGTGGCATTGCGATCTTTCTGCTGAAAAAGCTTGTTCACGATGCCGGCAGGGCAAAGTACAAGCTCGTGATAAGCCTCTGGAATCATTGCAGGAATGCAGAAGCCCACAGGAAATTGGCAGGGGTGCTTGTAGAGAATGTTTTGGATGCTACTGACCTTCAAAGTGATGAGCTAGCATCTTCAGCCCTACAGATTTTGGCACTTGGACAGAACGGTGTATCCTTCTTGGCTAGTTTTTTGCACCCTTCTTATAAAGTACTTCAGACCTTGGATTCCTATTTGAGCAGCTGCTCACCCAAAGTAAATCTGAAGGGGGACACAGTAGCAAGCGAGTGCTTGGCTCAGTTTGTTAGGAACTGTAAAAGACAAAAGGCTACCACGGCTGCTGACAAAGAGCTTGTAGGGAGGCTCCTGGAAAAGCTGCAGACCAAAGGCTCGAGGAAGCGGAAAAGCCAGATATCGTCCTTGAAGACGGAAAGCACCTATACTTCATTGGCGGATTATGAAAAGGCTATTGAAAGCTTCAAGCAATGTGATATCACTAGCAGTCTGTGGGAACTGTTAAGGCATGATGTCTAGTATTGAGTTCGGACACCTCCTGGCCTGCTAGTTTGACACTTCCCACTCCAATTTCTGTACAACTCTCTTGGCTATGCTGGTTCAAGAATAGAGAAAAACCGTGATCATAATCATAAGTTCAACTAATGCAATGTACAACTTAGGTTGGTTTTTGTGCCACATGGCACTTTGAGAAAGCACAATAAAAGAGAGCACTGAGAAGTTGAAATTGGAACCCTTTCCTTTTTTGAGGGTGTCTAAATTCTGGTCTCTCGGGTAATCGCCCATGTTATAGTCAAAAATGGGTTTTCTTGTGAACGTGGAATCAGTGGAATCCGAGACTGAGCATCAAGGAGATTGACTAGACACGAGTTGTAAAAGGTAGACCCTCAGGAATGCCGTAGAACTGTGGGAAATTACAGAATGGACAAATAAAGTTTATGTTTCAAGGCAAGCGTGTGGTAGCAAAGGGCAGCACATTTAATTTAATTTTTTCACACTGCATAAAAGATGATAACAATAGGTGTCTCATTAACTATCAATATTTGACTTTCAATAGGAGTTCTGAATATGTATTCATCTTAAAAGAGTGTATGTATACGTTATGCATATGTCCATGTATACACACAAACCGAAACAGAATCGCCAGGGAGACTAGGGTCTCGACACACTTTCTTATACCGTGTATTAAGAGCATTAAACATGGCCACAGCCACAAAGAACTTGCACAATGGACACAACACCAAGGTTGGAAGGTTTTGCTTTTTCCAAGTATATGCTTTGGGGGTTTTCTTAGTTTTGGGCTAAACCAGATTATCCACGTACGGTACCATATCATCATAATCATATACAATGAATCCATAAATCTTGGTCTCATGAAACTTAGTTGATATCCTATACGGGTCTTGATTCTTTCCCTTAATGCACATAGGCCTCCATTTGCCAATAATCATATGTTGAAATGCCAAATAATAACCAAGACAAAAATCCGTGTAACCTCAGCCATAAAGAAGATGATACAAGTCTGTACATGGTCCAGTATGAAAAGTATATGAGGCTTGTAGGGGAAACACTTGGTATCCGATAGAGTTGGTACAACACTTAGGACATTTGGTACAATCGGTACATCAAGTATAGTAGTAGCAGAAATGCTTCTGGAACACCGAGCTATCGATACATGTGAATAAACACCCTCCAGACTACAGAGTGAACACCTTGCACACCGCGCTATCTATGCATGTGAGTGGACACCCTGCACAGTGAACCCTGCAGAGTAAACATGATATTTTATGGATCAATGATTTTCTTTGGAATTATTTGAGTGGTCAAAATGCCTATAAACTATGTGTTGCAGAAATACTTATGGAGCACCGAGCTATCTATGCATGTCACCTCTCCTCTAAGGCGTGTGGTGACCAACATGGAGTGCAAGTGGTAGAGTCTTGACTTGAACCTTTTGGCTCTTGATCGACACATGTTTGTGTGCCTTGGACCTTTTGGGTCTGGATTGGCACATGTTTGTGTATCTTGAGCTTTCGGGCTTTGTATTGGCACATGTTTGTGTACCTCTTGAGAGAGCCAGGCACTAGTACAAAATCACTAGTGTTGTGTATAGTCTTGGAAGGCTAGTGGCGCGCTCTCCCATAGAGAGACATGGTTTGGATATTTGTATTATGGAGGCTCATTAGTCTTGCCTATTCATTTGGGCCATGGCTATGATATCTAGATTTATGGGATCGTTTTATCTCGCCCATTTATTTGGGACATGATTATGATATCTGGACTTACGGGATTGTTTTGGCTTACCCATTTATTTGGAACATGATTATAATATCTGGACTTACGGGATTATTTTAGCTTGCCCATTTATTTGAAAATGATTATGATATCTCAACTTATGGGATTGATTTTTCTCAAGCATTTATTTGGGCCATGGTTATGATATATGGACTTATGGGACTGATTCCTTTCACCCATTTAGTTGGGACATGATTTTGATATTGGTATATTATGGGGACTTAATTAGTCTCACCCATTTGGGACATGGATTTTTTTAATTATATGAGAATGTCTTGTCTCACCCACTTGATGGGACATGATTCTATCTCTTGCAATTATATTTGGGTTTTATGAGAATGTATAGTCTCGCCCACTTGATGGGACATGATTCTATCTTGGATATATGGCTTTAATTCTAAAGTTGCGGACAACTTTTAAGAAGTTGGGGGAGATGTCACCGGCCTAGACATATAAAGGGTCTAGTGGATTCCAAGATGCCCACATATGCATTAATGTACAAGCTTTGGGCCTCACACTTGTCACCTCAGCTCTCCACTTGTCATTATAGCTTTTACTTGCCATGTTAACTCATGAGAGCCCCAAATTTATAAATTGGAGCCCTCTCTCTTCATTGAGGCAAGCTCTATTGGTGCAAACTAGCCTCTACACTACTTCACTTTCCTCTACAAAAGGATACTCTACCTCTCTAGCTTTTCTATGGCAGTATTCTTGGTACGTCCAAGTGTACTTGCCAATGTACTTATTGTACAAACCATTGTACTTCCTATATCAATCATCGCACTTGCTATGCTAACCAATTTCACTTATTGTGCCAACTTCTGTACTTGTATCAACTGTACCTGATTCCCTTAATGTTGTACGAGCTTGATGTACTTGATATACCAAGTGTACCAAATACCCTAAGTGTTGTTGCATACACATAGTTTATAGGCATTTTAGCCACTGGGATAATTAAAAGAAAATCATTGATCCATAAAATATCATGTTCACTCTGCAGAGTGTGTTCCTTGGTGTTCACTCTTTGCAGAGGGTGTTTTGTTCACTCTGCAGGGTGTTCACTCTTTGCAGAGGGTGTTCACTCTACAGAGGGTGTTCACTCTTTGCAGAGGGTATCACTCTACAAGTTGTTCCTTGGTGTTCCTTGTGCAGGAGGGTGTTCGGTGTTCACTCTATAGGGTGTTCTGTTCACTCTACAAGGTGTTCACTCTAAAGGGTGATCTGTTCACTCTACATGGTGTTCACTCCGTAGGGTGTTCTGCTCACTCTACAGGGTGTTCACTCTATAGGGTGTTCTGTTCACTCTAGATGGTGTTAACTCTATACGGTGTTCACTCTATACGGTGTTCACTATAGAGGGGTGTTCACTCTACAAGGTGTTCAATAAGGTATTTACTCTATAGGGTGTTCAAGAATGTGTTCACTCTGTGTTCACTCTATAGGGTGTTCAAAGTGGAAAATATCCTCCAAGCAAAAAGAGCTAGAGCTCTCCGTAACGCCTAACCCGCCATCGCCCCAACCTCGCGTGTTGTGACTATGTGTAGCCCCCTGATCCTTCGCCTCTTCCCCCTATGCGAAGCCCGTGGCCTCTCTCCTGTGCCCCCTTGGCCCTCCTCGCCATCGCCTCCCACTTGCCTGCCCTTGGCCCTCCTCGCCTTTGCCTCTCACCTGCGCCCCTTGGCCTCCTCGCCTTTGCCTCCGACCTGCCCCCCTTTGGCCATCCCCGCCTTCACCTCCCTTCCACCTCCATCTCCACCTTCCTCGTCACGTTGCCCCCTTGCCTTCGCCCCTCTTCGTCTTTCCGCCTCTCCCCGTGATGCCCACCTCCACCTCCATCTCCACCTTCCTCGTCACGTTGCCCCCTTGCCTTCGCCCCTCAGAGAGGAGCATTTTTGCAGGGGCCTATCTTCTCTACAGTAGCTACAAGAGAGTGCACTAGATAGCTCATGGATTGAGAGTCAGCTGGTTGTGCCACCTATACAAAGCTCACATCCATAGAGGAGTGGAGGGTGGAGAGTACACATACCATGCTAGAGCCTCTTTTTGAATGCACATGGTCATTGGGGATTTCTTTGAGATTGTAGCCCCCCCACATGTGGAGAGATGGTATCCACAAGCTGTGAGGCTAGGATGGATCCATTGTTACAGACCCTCCCATGTGAGAGCCATTGCTAGAGATCTCTCTTTTCACACGGGTGCCCCATTACTATTCGGGTTGGTAGAGTTGGCAGGGGACATGTTCACTAGGGATTTCTTTGAGATTGTAGCCCCCCCACATGTGGAGAGATGGTATCCACAAGTTGTGAGGCTAGCATGGATCCATTGTTATAGACCCTCCCCATGTGAGAGCCATTGCTAGAGATCTCTCTTTTCACGGGTGCCCCATTACTATTAGGGTTGGTAGAGTTGGTATAGCCACCAACATTAGATACTATAAATAGGAATCTAGGCCTTAGCCATATTCATTCATTGATCAGTCAATCATCCTCATAGATTCATTGAGAGCTCAGGACCAGTCCTACCATTGAGTATCTCCATTCAGCATTGTATAGACTTCATGTTAGTAATACATGGTAGATTAGATCATCTCTTTCTACTGAGCATGACGAAGAAGCAATTCATGCATGGGTTTGTCTTTGATTAGGCACTAATCATAATCAATCAATTCATAAAAATACTTCTGTAAGCACCAATATTACACAAATAGTAACTTTTCCCAAACTCGACCTTGTGTACTCCTAAATATAGGGGCTCTACACTATCTAAGCGGTCAGTGCTGCACAGGGATGCTTGAGAAGAAAATATATTAGGAGGTTCTAGGCTTTGATATCAACTGCAAAACACTTGTGCCTACGTGCTAGGGTTTTTAGAGATAGAAAAGAGTGCAGCGGAATCACACATATACGCACACGAGTCCTAAACTAGTGTTTGTATCATGTAGAAGAAAGAAGTAATACAAGTGAAATTCAAGTATAAAGGATGGTGATTGTGAAGAGTAGCCATTTGTTGAAGATCTACTTGGCCCCCATGCTCTAAGAAAAATGCTTTTTAGAGAGACTAGCATTGAGAAAATGTAGATGATTTTGACCAAAATATCAAGCATGTATACATATGCACATTAGTACTAATTTGCTTGCATATGGGATTGCGACGTGTTAAGAGGACTGCCCACCCCACCACCCATGACAAGGACCACTGGTTGATTGTCATGTGGCACGTGCCTATCTGCCTATCATGTGACACATTTGTTGCATGCTCATCTGATTGCTCCTCTTGTTCATCGCACATGTTTTCAACACTATTCCTTGATGCTCGACTTTGAGAGATGCATCTTGAATGCTCGTAGGTGTGTCACACAAGATGAGTCGTTGCTTTTTATGCATGCAAAGAACCCTATGTAAGGGATTGGTGTGAAGATGCATATGTGGGATAAAGGCAAGAACTGCAAAGTGTTCACTCTACATGTTGTTCCATATCCAATGTGTTCTCTTCCCACCTCTCCTTTTTTGTTTATAGGCTATAGGGTGTTCCTCTCTAGGGAGTTCCTCTCGATGCTCCACTACTACAGGATGTTTAGGGTGTTACTCTACAAGGTGTTCACTACAAGGTGTTCACTACAGGGTGTTCACTACAGGGTGTTCACTACAAGGTGTCACGGTGTTCACTATTACGTTGGGGCGACATGGTGTTCGGTGTTCATTACAAGCTTTTCACTATAGGGTGTTCACTGCAGGGTATTCACTATACTAGGGTGTTCAGTACAGGCTGTTCACTATAGGTTGTTCACTATAGGGTCTTCACTGCAAGGTGTTCACTGTAGGGTGTTTATTGCAAGCTATTCACTATAGGGTGTTCACTGCAAGCTATTCACTATAGTATGCTTATTGCAAGGTGACAAGGTGTTCACTATAGGGTGACAAGGTGTTCACTGCAGGGTGTCAGGGCGTTCACTACAAGGTGTCAGGGCGTTCACTGCAGGGTGTTCACTACAGGGTGTCAGGATGTTCACTGCGCAGGGTGTTCACTACAGGGTGTCAGGGTGTTCACTGCGCAGGGTGTTCAGGGTGTTCACTACAGGGTGTCAGGGTGTTCACTGCAAGGTGTTAGGGTGTTCACTACAGGGTGTCAGGGTGTTCACTACAGGGTGTGAGGGTGTTCACTCTAGGGTGTCAGGGTGTTCACTGTAGGGTGTTCACTACAGGGTGACAGGGTGTTCACGCACGGGGTGTCAAGATGTCCTGGTGTTCACTATAGGGTGTTCATTGCAGGTTGTTCACTATAGGGCATTCACCATAGGGTGTTCATTGTAGGCTGTTCACTATAGGTTACAAGTTGTTCACTACAGGTTGTTCACTGCTGCAGGGTGTTCACCTACTACGGGTGTTCACTATAGGCTGTTCATTGTAGGGCGTTCACCATAGGGTGTTCATTGGAGGCTATTCACTATAGGTTGTTCACTATATGGTGTTTGTTGTTCACTACAGGGTGTTCACTGTAGGTTGTTCACTATAGGGTGTTCACTATAGGGTGTTCACTATAGGGTGTTCATTACAAGCTGTTCATTACAGAATGTTCACTACAAGGTGTTCACTATAGGGTGTTCACTACAAGGTGTTCACTATAGGGTGTTCACTACTACAGGGTGTTCACTACCTACAAGCTGTTCATTGTAGGCTACAAGGTGTTCATTGCAAGCTGTTCACTACTACAAGCTGTTCACTACTACAAGCTGTTCACTACAGGATGTTCATTTCAGGCTGTTTACTATAGGGTGTTTCACTACAGCGTGTTCGCTACACAGGGTGTTCACTACAAGGTGTTCACTCTACTGCAGGGTGCTCACTACAGGGTGTTCAGTGTAGGGTGCTCATGTTCAGTGCAGGGTGTTCACTACAAGGTGCTCCCTACAGCAGCAGGGTGTTCACTATAGGGTGTTCACTGCATGGTGTTCCACTATAGGGTGTTCACTACAGGGTGTTCATTGTAGGTTGTTCACTATAGGGTGTTCATTGTAGGTTGTTCACTATAGGGTGTTCACTACAGGGTGTTCATTGTAGGTTGTTCACTATAGGGTGTTCACTGTAGGGTGTTCACTACAGGGTGTTCATTGTAGGTTGTTCACTATAGGGTGTTCACTGCAGGGTATTCACTATAGGGTGTTCCACTATAGGGTGTTCGCACTCTGCAAGGTGTCCATTATAGGGTGTTCACTGCATGGTGTTCCACTATAGGGTGTTCGCTGCAAGTGTCCATTATAGGGTGTTCACTGCGGCGGCGGCGGCAGGGTGTTCACTGCAGGGTGTTCACTATAGGGTGCTTACTATAGGTTGTAGGGTGTTCACTGTAGGGTGTGTTCACTGCTGCTCTACAGGGTGTTCACAATAGGGTGTTCACTACAGGGTGTTCACTACTACAGGGTGTTCTATAGGGTGGTGTTCACTATAGGGTGGTGTTCACTACTACTGCAGGGTGTTCACTATAGGGTGTTCTACAGGGTGTTCACTATAGGGTGTTCACTGTAGGGTGTTCACTACAAGGTGTTCTATAGGGTGGTGTTCACTGCAGGGTGTTCTATAAGGTGGTGTTCACTACAAAGTGTTCACTATAGGGTGTTCTATATGGTGGTGTTTATTGCAGGGTGTTCTATAGGGTGGTTTTCACTGCAGGGTGCAGGGTGTTCACTGCAGGGTATTCTATAGGGTGGTGTTCATTTTGTAGGGTGTTCACTGTAGGGTGTTCTACAGGTTTTTCACTGTAAGGTGTTCACTATAGGGTATTCATTGTAGGGTGTTCTATAGGATGGTGTTCACTGCAAGGTGTTCTATAGGGTGTTCATTGCAGGGTGTTCATTGCAAGGTGTTCTTAGGGTGTTCATTGCAGGGTGTTCACTATAGGGTATTGCAAGGTGTTCTATAGGGTGTTCATTGCAGGGTGTTCTATAGGGTGTTTGTAGGGTGTTCTATAGGGTGTTTGTAGGGTGTTCTATAGAGTGTTCACAGTATTGTAGGGTGTTCACTATAGGGTGTTCACAGTATTGCAGGGTGTTCACTATAGGGTGTTCACTGTAGGGTGTTCACAGTGTTCTATAGGGTGTTCTCTGTAGGGTGTTCACTATAGGGTGTTCTCTCTATAAAGTGTTCACTCTACATAGGGTATTCTCTCTATAAAGTGTTCACTCTATATAGGGTGGTCACACTACAGGGTTTAGTGTACAAGGTGTTTAGAGTATTCACTCTACAAGGTATTCACTTTATAGGGTGTTTAGAGTATTCACTCTACAAGGTATTCACTTTATAGGGTGTTTAGGGTATTCTCTCTATAAAGTGTTCACTCTATATAGGGTGGTCACACTTCAGGGTTTAGTGTACAAGGTGTTTAGAGTATTCACTCTACAAGGTATTCACTTTATAGGGTGTTCATTCTATAGGGTGCTCTCTACATGTTCTCGATAGGGTGTTCACTGTATAGGGTGTTCTCGAGACAAGGTGTTCACTGGATAGGGTGTTCTCGACATGATGTTCTCAACAGGGCGTCCACTCTATAGGGTTCTCTTTACATGATGTTCTCAATAGGTGTTCACTGTATAGGGTTCACTATACATGATGTTCTTGACAGGGTGTTCACTCTATAGAGTGCTCTGTACATGATATTCGCGATAGGGTGTTCACTGTATGGGGTTCACTATACAGGGTGTTCTCTCTACACGGTGTTCACTCTATAGGGTGTTCTCTATAGGCTGTTCACTTTATAGGGTGTTCTCTAGAGGGTGTTCACTCTACAGGGTGTTCTCTACAAGGTGTTCACTCTATAGGGTGTTTAATCTATAGAGTGTTCTCTACAGGGTGTTCACTCTATAGGGTGTTCACTCTACAAGGAGTTCACTCTATAGGGTGTTTAATCTATAGGGTGTTCTCTACATGGTGTTCACTTTATAGGGTATTTTCTACAGGGTGTTCTATAGGTGTTTAATCCATAGGGTTTTCTCTACACAATGTTCACTCTATAGGGTGTTCAATCTACAGGGAGTTCACTCTATAGGGTGTTCTCTCTAGAGGGTGTTCAATCTACAGGGAGTTCACTCTATAAGGTGTTCAATCTACAGGGTGTTCACTCTATAGGGTGTTCAATCTACAGGGAGTTCACTCTATAGGGTGTTCTCTCTAGAGGGTGTTCTCTCTAGAGAGTGTTCTCTTATTATAGACTATTTCTACTCTCTCAAGAACTATTTCAATTTAGTAGATTGTGAAATAGACAATCGTTGTGGGATTCTTACCTCGCTTTCAGTTTAGGATCTTCTTGGACTCCAAGCACCACCACCGGTGGTTGCTAGCACCAATCTCTTGAATCTCCTCCTTGTTGGTCACTTCCAAGAAGTTTTCACTTCCCTGCGCAAGGACTCACCTCTCTCACTCTTGTTCCCTGTCTCACAACCAACAAAATGGACATGCACCAAGATTCATGCATTCTACTCTCAACTCTCTCTCTCTCTCTCTCTCTCTCTCTCTCTCTCTCTCTCTCTCTCTCTCTCTCTCTCTCTCTCTCTCTCTTGCTGCACACAAACTAGACTAGAGCAAAGGAGAGCACATAGATAAGAAAGAATCAATTGGCATAAAGGGGAATGTGTGATTGCATTATGACAAACTCACTTATATATACAACTGTCCGTGGACGCCCAAACTTAACCCTAATCTAGTAAGTTTGGTCTTTTCTCATAATATAAACAATGTTTTATAGTGCCGTTATATAACACTTATTATGCTACTCCCATTTGTTAGCAAGCAGTGCCTTTGTTAAGCCCAAAATAGGGTTAACACCCCCCCCATCTAATGGATGTTTCATCTTTGAAATATTCTCAAAGCATGAATGCCCTTTCACCACCAAGATTGAATTTGTAATGATCCCTGTATGGCTGTAGCTATTAGAATTGACAAGAGGGCACAACGAAAGCTTGTGTGTGTGTGTGTGTGTGTGTGTGTGTGTGTGTGTGTGTGTGTGTGAGAGAGAGAGAGAGAGAGAGAGAGAGAGAGAGAGAGAGAGAGAGAGAGAGAGAGAGAGAGAGAGAGAGAAGCTTGTTGTATAGGCTGCATATTGGACAAAGGGATAAGATGAGAAAAGTAGAGACACACAAAATAATACGAAGGTTGCATCCTTAATATTTTTAACTCTCCATATTGATACAAGCTTCATTAGTGCCTTGTTATAGACCTAGTGTTCCACCTCATTGACGTTTCAACCACACCTTGTTCCACTCTACACCACAAGTTTTATTGGTGATTGTCCATATTGATACAAGCTTCATTAGTGCCTTGTTATAGACCTAGTGTTCCACCTTATTGACGTTTCAACCACACCTTGTTCCACTCTACACCACAAGTTTTATCGGTGATTGTCCATGTGACCCTTACACAATATCCGTGTGACCGGCCTCTCCTTTTATGAGACTAAGGAAGGTTATCATGCACACATGATTTTAACATCCCCTCTCAATGTAACACCGAGAGAAGTTACATTGGCTCACATTCATGCCTATCACTCATTTTACAATGTGGGTTTTACAAGTGGTGTTTTTACATATGATGGATTTTGAGATTACCATCACTTGATGGTAACGTCATTACCATGTTGCTTTCATCCTTCTTGTTTGTAAATTCTTTGGCTAGATGACCTAGCTCATGGAATTTGCCGCACCTCTTTTGCTTTGGGTCCTTTATATAGCACTTATTTTCTGTGTGCCCCTTCTTTTTGCAGTAGGTGCATTTGAGATTTTTAATATTGGTTGCAAGTGCTTGTTGGGTTGATGTCGATGGAGCTTCCACACTTCCTCTAGTGGTGATCCTCTTCTCCTCCTCTTAGAAGAGAGGATATGATTCCTTCAAGAGTGGGTGCATGGCTTCAATCACCTGGTAAAAATAGCAGTCGTCGTAAACAGCTTTTGGTTTGTCATGACTCAATGTTGTAATCTTTGCAAAGGGCGTACTATGAGGTGCTAAAAGTTTATACTTACCTTTGTTCGTTTGATATGAGATTTGATATGCAATAAGACTAGACAGCTATGAATCCATGTAATAAGACTAGACAACTATGAATCCATGTATGAAGCCTTGCTAGCATTTAAGGTGCAAAAGGGAATCATTTAACCAGGCGTGGACCTCAGTTTGGGCTTAATGATATATTTTGTCTTAATCCAGCCCACTGTACTCACTTATGCACCATTCAAAATTTGACATACTTAGGGTTGTCCAATTGGGACAAGATTTGATATCTACATAGTATACATGCCGTATGATACGACTAGCTCTTGTTAGCACATACATGTAATCAAGAGGCTTCCTACATCCCAATATTTGGAAAACTGCTCTTTTATTGGGTCACAAAAACTGACTATTTTTATTTTTAGTATCTTACGCCTATCCAAATGACTCAAGCCCGTACTACTGGCTTCTATGTACTTGGTAGATGCCATTTGTAATATTTTACCCAATTTCATCAACATTAAGGGCAACAAACTACCAGGTGGGAAAATCTTTTTTATCTGTTGTTGTGATTGGCTAAAAATAGCATCTAAGCATATCCAATGTGACCAATAACTGATATGTGGCATCTCCATGCATTTGGGAACAACACTTTGAAACCTCATGTGAATTTGACATGTGCCATGCATAGACCCACATATGCAATAATCAATGATTTTATATTCACGTGATCACAAATTATTTTTTGTTAATAACATGTGTTAACATGTTAACATGTTAACATGTTCTCAAAAAAGCCGGTGGCAAGCGACCTGGTAACCGGATACAATTCCGCCGGGCTTTTGATATACCCGGCGGTCCCGCCGGGGAAACCTAAACCCCGGCGGGTCCCGGGGGGTCGTCATCCAGCCCGGCGGGGTACAATTTCCTATATATATGGGCCCGGGGGGCCCTTTGGGAGTTCATTGCTGACAGCATACACAGGTAATGAAACTTGTGTGTGTGTGTGTGTGTGTATGTGGGTGTGTGTTCGTGCGGGCAGCCGCCCACTGTCGCAATGCGCGGCAGGATGTGGGTTGACAAGCCACCGTCTCTGGTCGGTAAGTTGTGTCAAACTTCTACGGGAAAGAAGAGAGAATTTCCTTACTGTTTCGAAAAAGTGCTGACCCAAACAGACACAAGAAGAGGGTCTCACAATGCGCCCTATTTGGTAAACCCTCCGGCTGCCATTTTTGCAGACTAGTTTTCCACTTCCATTTTGCTTGCATTAAGGTCGTGCTGTGATGTCTTGCAGCGGTTGCAACTCTCTGTCACACTAAAGCTTTCCTGGATCTGGGTGTGGGCGGAGACATTGAGTTGGAGGAAGAGACCGGGCAGGTGTGGAATGTAGGGCTAAAACATCCGAGCAGTGGGAGCTTCATTTGCAAAGGATGGAAAAAGTTCGCCCGCTACTACAAGCTCTAAGTGGGGGATATCGTGAAGATGAAGATTGTGAGCCAGCATCGAATCTTAGTGCAGATCAGGCGACCCCCTCATAACGCCACCACCTGCATGCGGCCGTCAATATACAACTTAAGAGGACCAGCACGACTCTCCAATCCAACAACAACCCATGATGCAAAATACAACTCAAGAGAAAAACGACCACCCTCCCATCTAAGCGCCCATAAGGAGGAAGGTGTAGAAGTTGCTCAAAGCTCGGAGTTGGCAACGGCACCCATCATCTCAAAAAGACATCCCCTATGCTACATAAAACTAAAGGTTTCTAACGTCAGAAAGCCCTTCATCATTGTAAGTAGCCTTTCTTCTCTCTTCATTTGGGCTACACGATCAATCCTTTCCCCTTCCTGTAGTTCATTGTCTCTAGTGTTTATGTTTTCATTATTCTAATGTTTGTGTCCTCCTTTTGTAGAACATCCCCCGCGAGTTCGCCAAACACATGCCCAAGGGACCATGCGTTGTCTCTCTTGTTGATGCCTCTAAAGGAAAGTGGATAGTTCATTCGTCTTATTCACGCACAAGAGTAACACTTGAGGAGGGAGTAACACTTGAGGAGGGATGGAAATGCTATTGCATTGATCATCGACTTCAAGAAGGCGATATTTGCGTCTTTGAGATGATTGACAATAAGACCTTGACCCTTAAAGTACACATCTACAAAATAGACAAAGGAGCTCCATTCTAGCTAGCTTTAAGTGTTAAAATATAAGGTGACTCAACAATGGTAAGCTTCTACCTTAGCTTTTTGAATGGCAAAACATGTATCTAGTTTCTTATCTAGTTCTATTACTTGTGCACGTTGATGCTTTAATTTCTCAATTCATAAGAATGATGCAAAGCATAAAGTGACTCAACAATGGTAAGTTTATACCTTAGCTTTTTGAGTGGCAAAAAATGTATCTAGCTTCTTATCTAGTTCTATTACTTATGTATTGATGCTTAAGTTTCCCAATTCATAAGAATGATGCAAAGCACGCTTGTTAAAATCCTGCCTAAATATTTTTGCTACATTTTTTAAATGAGAAACAATTTTTCTTTTAGTGATGTTAAATACAAAATATAGTTATGTCCTGAAAATTGATATAATGGTTAGTTAGTATGGTGATGGTTGTGAAGAGATTGTAGATATACAAATATCTTATATAACTAATAAATGGAGAATAAGAGTGCATGATGTGACATATGCATTTATGCTTGTAGTATTGTGCTTGAAGCCTATCCTAAATAGGATATACAACATGTTTCAATTATAATCAATGATTTTATATTCACGTGATTACAAATTTTTTTTTGTTAATAACATGTCAATGAGGCATGCAAAGTTTTTTGAATTGCTTAATAAATAAACAGATGACCACACTGTATCTACTCTAAGAACAAGTTAATACTGCGAGCCTAGGGACACAAGAAACATCAGAGTTACAGAAGCCTTTTGCCTTATTTCTTTATGCACGTGACAATTTTTAAATACAATGGGGCGACCTTCCTAAGGCAAAACTAACATCAATCCTGGTACCATGTTTAACACAAGGCATTATCCAGGAATCTATTAGTTCACCTTAGGCAAGGCTACTACCTACCAACCAAGGCATCAGTCTGGAGTAGAATACTCCTCGCCTACCAAGTGTCAATAAGGCGATAGGCCAACATTAGAGCACATAATAGACTTGCATTGCCATTTATTGTAGGCTTTTTTTTATTTAATTTTTTTTTATCTTCGCTCCTGAACTAAAATGTGTTCTTACATCCTTTCGACAAGGGGTAAAAGCTATGTCCTAGAGGTCAACACACACACAGCCAGGTGTTCAAACATTAAGATGGTTATAACCCTAGACTTAAGACAACCATATCCCAGGCTAACTAAAGACTTCATGCATTCTCAGGAATATATCCAATAAGGTCAAACTCATTAATGATTTACACTAGCACGTCAGGCAACTTCAAAAACTAAGTAGTACATTGACAATTTCCATGTGGTCATGCATTATAGTTCATGCAATTAATTGAACAGTAAAAATGAAAGAGAGTGGGTATGGAAAAATTACACCTGTATTTTGGAGATCTCCTTGATTCGATGAGAAAAATGCCTGCAATTTGATGAGATATTTATGTATGAGCATTGCGGCTATCTCAGGACTTGAAAGCGAACCCACCTCAAACTTTTCCACCTGTACAACCAACTAACAAGCACTATACCTCGAGAGGCGCATCAGTGTGAAAAATTAAAGACTCGTTTAAAGAATCCAAACTAGAAAAAACTTGAAAACACTAACCTACCTACCAGTCACCACACTACTACTGAGGATACGGTAAGAGGATGTTGTAGAGTCCTGGCTCTAGCCCTAAGGCTAAGCCTCTATCCGCATCATCCAAATAAATAAAGTCAACCTCAGTAGTGCCATGAGTTTCATCCATCCATTCATCATTGTCAGATATTTCCTTTTCATTTTCCCATCCACATAAACTCATCAAGAATGTAACCATGCGAGGATAGTCATCTTGTGGAAAAAAAAAGCATTGGGCTATCGGGGATATGTCCTCTACGGAGTAGGGGTCAGTCATGGTCAATAGGCGAATAAGCCATTCTAATTCCTCAACATTTTCCTCTTTGGCTAGTACATCTATATGATCCCATTCAGTTTCAATTACAAGATAGCACATGTGAAATAGGTTGTGATGTGGGCAGATAGCTTTTTATGACCCTTGTGGCCACATCCAATTGCAGAGATGGAAGTGTACGTTCCCATTGACGAATGGAGGAAATGGTTTTCGACGATACTTTTACAAAGGGAGACATAGACTCATTGGTCTCTTGTTGGGTGTTGACAAGAGTAGGTGTAGAGTATGAAGAAACTTCTATATCAATGTGTGTTTGGCATGAAGAGCTAGAAGCTTCATGTGACTCCCCCCTTCCTAAGCTAGGTGGTATTGATCGATATCGTTTGGGAATCCAAACTAGCTCTGGAAGAGGTGGTGCCGAGCACTCTGTTACCTTTCCCTTACCACGGTCTTGAATTTTCATTGGGGTGGCAACATTTGGTTTGGAATGTTTTACAGGTGATGTAGAGGGATTCAGCTTATGTTTAGGGACCCAAATCTGGTCATTCCCCTCGTATACCCTTGGGCTACTAATAATTTTTTTGGGATCCATCGTGATGTTACATTGCTTTTACTCGGGTTGGTAGCTGCTTTTACTCGGGTTGGTAGCTGCTTTCTTCCTACGAGGCTTCGTGTCTGAACGAGATTGAGCAGGGGAAGTAGCTGTTAACGAAGCTTTTGGGACCCATTTGTATATATTTTTTGGCATAGTATGCGGAGCTTTAGGGACCACCCTGCATGTTTCCACTGTTGGAGTTGAAGCGTTAGAGGGGTGGCAAACAATCAAAGATGGTTTTGCCACTGGACTTTGTGATTTTTCATTATCTAACATTTGAGTGGATGACTTAGGTGCGGGATTTTGAGCGGTCAGACCTAGTGTTGGTTCTTACGTTGTGACTCGTCTGGTTGCCCAATCGATATTGCACTTGGTGGCCATCATCCATTTGCGCCCTAAGTTTACAGTCCCTTCCATGGTACCCGCCGCCGCCGCAGGCATAACCAAAAAACTTTGAATTACGGTCCCCTTGTCATCATAGGCAACCGGAGTGTGCAGAATTCCTGAGACAGGGGTTTTCTTCTTGTTGATTCCTTGAACTTGGATAGCACTCTTGGATAAAGGTGGTTTTCCAAGTTGACACCACACGCCATATGATAACAAATTGTGTTGAGCTCCTGTATCCAATAATGCATTATACAGCACCTCCCCGTAAGGGCTCTGTAACTCAATTGGGTATCTTAGAGGTGGGTCAGATTCCAGTGAATCCTCCTCTGCCTCCTCGAAAAATACTTGCGTAATTCCCAAGTTGGCTTCTCGTTGTCGCCTAGCATGCTGTTGACGTTCTTTGGCTTCAACTCTTGCTTGTATCTTCTTAAGCTCAGCTTGTTCTTTAGCTGCCTTTTTTTGATGGATTGCATGTAACTCCTCTTGGCTCAGGGGGTCATAGTATCTTTTGAATTTACTCCCATTAAGGAATCCAATGGTTTCAACTCCGTCGAGAGTCTCCACTCTGATGGTACCTTGCGGGGTAATTTCACATACTCTATACGGTCCCTTACCAGCATATTTGAGCTTCTTCTTTTCATTACGCACTCCATACATCAGGACTTTATCCCCAACCTTGATGTCCTTGTCCTTTAGGTGGCGATCAAACCATTTTTTCCTTCGATCCTTCTCCACCACAAGGGCATTGTACATGGCCAAGTGTCTTTCTTCGTTTAGTCGCTCAGGGATATACAGTCGCTCTACTAAGGGATTACCATCCCAACCCTCTTGAGTAGCAACACGAAGACTAGGAATGACAAATTCCCATGGCATGACTGCTTCTTGGCCATATACCATTTTGAATGGTATGCAATTAATAGCCACTTTGTATGCAGTACGATAGGCCCATAAAGCTGTCGTAAGCTTTAGATCCCAATCCGTGCGATGAGCTTCAACTGTCTTTGTCAAAACAGAGATTAAGGTCTTGTTGGTACTCTCGGCTTGGCCATCGCTTTGCGGATAGTAAGGAGTAGATTTATGATGGGATATCATGAAATTTGTTGTGAGCTCCTTAATCACTTCATTTATAAAATGCGTACCATTGTCGCTCACAAGTTCAAAAGGACAACCGAAGCGTGTGATTATATTTTCAAAGAGGAACTTAGCTGTTGTTCTTGCATCTGCCTTACGTGTCGCTTTCGCTTCAGCCCATTTGGTCATATAGTCAGTGGCCACAATAATATAGCGAGATTGTGTGTTGCGGGCCGTTGGGCTAATTGGACCTACAAAGTCTAAACCCCACTTTTCAAATGGTTGGTTTACTTTGATCGGATGTAGGGGCATTTGATCTTTCCGCTGGGGTTTCTTGTATCTTTGGCATTCATCGCAACCCTTCACAAAGAGTGATGCATCTTGGAACATAGTGGGCCACCAATACCCTGATTGTAAGATCTTTTGCGCAGTTAAGTCTCCTGAGAAGTGACCACCAACTACGCCCATATGTGCCTCTTGCAAAATGTATAGATACTCATCCTCTCGGGCACAACGCCTAAGAACGTCATCCTTTCCTCTTTTATAAAGAGTCCCGGCTATCAGCAATAGGGTTCGCATTCTTTGATCAGCTTTCGAGCTAGATCTTTACGAAGCTCCTTGGGTGGAAAGCCATTAACCAAAAAGTTAACAATCTTCTCACTCCATTCAGGCATTGTCTCCACCATGAACAGGGAAGTGTCAGGTAAGTCATCATCAACTCCCGTAGAAGACTCACCATTAGGTATGCAAGACAAATGATCAGCCATAACATGTTTTTTGCCAGGTCTCACAACAACAGTGAAATCAAACTCAAGAAGAATCAATAGCCATCGTGTGATTTTTCCTATGGAGCATGGTTTGTTTACTAGATACAACAATGCTTGATGATCCACATAGAAAACAAACTTGGTGGCAAGGAGGTAATAACGAAATTTTCTTACTGCATATATCATTGCCAACCCTTCTCGCTCTGTAGTGGTGTAGTTCATCTCAGCATCGTTCAACTGGCGACGACTGGCAAAGCTAATGGGGTAGTCTAGTTTGTGTTCTCCAGGTTGAGTTAACACACACCCAATAGCAAAATTTGATGCATCAATATGCACATGGAAGATTAAATCCCAGTTAGGCATTCGCAAGATTGGAGCACTCGCCAAGGCCTTCTTTAATAGCTCATAGGCACGGTCACATTCTTCGGTCCAAATAAACTCAATGCGAAGCTTATACAATGGTCGAGCTATCTCGGCGAAGAATAGAATAAACCTTCGATAATAACCAACGTGGTCCATAAAGCGTTGGACTCCCATATAGTTGGTAGGTGGGGGAAACTCCAGAATGACCTTGATTTTACTCTCATCAGTGGAAATCCCATTTTTGGACACTATATGCCCTAAGATAACTCCGTGTTCAACCCAGAATTGGCATTTGAAAGGATTCAATGAGATGCGATATAATCTACACCTTTCAAATATTTTTTGTAAACACATCAAGTGTTTGTCCCAAGAGGAATGAACACAAAGATCATCTAAGAAGGCTTCACAGAAGTCCCTTAGATATTCCTTAAAGGCCGTGTTTATCAATCGTTGGAATGTTGCAGGTGCATTGGTCAAGCCAAAAGCCATGACGCGAAAGGCAAACACTCCAAACTCCGTGATAAATGTTGTTTTAGCTTGGTCCTCTACTGCAATTGTGATCTGATTGTAACCCGAGTACCCATCTAAAAAGCTATATGCCTCCTTGCCTGCCACTCTTTCAAGCACATGTTCAGAATACGGCAAGGGGTAATGATCCCTTCTGGTGGCTGCATTAACCTTTTTGAGATCAATGCACACTCTGAGTTTTCCATTCTTCTTTGGTACGATGACTATCGGAGAAACCCATTCGGAGTGCTCAATAGGGTATATGAATCCACATTTTACAAGCTTTTCAATTTCCTCTTGTACAATCTTTGCGTACTTAGGATTCATTGGGTAGGGACGTTGCTGGACTGGTTTAGCAGTGCTAATCATTGGAATCGTGTGTTGCACCACCGAGGGTGGAACACCCTTCATATCATGATATGTCCAAGCAAATATGTCCTTGAATTCTTTAAGAAGCTTCTTAAGTGCAGCTTCCTTTGACTGGGTGAGGTCCTGAGCAATAAAAACTGGTTTAGACTCCTCACCCGGATCTGCTAAGTCTATCTCCTTAACTACCGCAGGGCCATCGTAGACACCGCTACTCCCATTGGTAGGCGTTCGTTGGGCTTTTGTGTAGACCACTTTACGTTCCCCTATGGTGAATGATTTGAAATGCTCGGGTACAAGGTGTAAGTCTACTGGTTCTTGTTGTGCTCGGCTTTTTTCTTTCAATTCTGCCTCCTTTTGATGCTGAGCTAACTCTTGGTTTTGTCGCTTTCTCGCAGTACGACTTAGTTTCGGTTTCTCTTCAATTTCTAATTGGGCGACGTCATGAGGTTGCGGAATACTCCACATGACACTTTGGAGGTATTGTCCCCAATTATCCGCTATCTTCCGATGAGCGTCAATGGCTCCTACATAACTAAGCCATTCTGCAGTGGATCTCTCTTTGTTTATTGCAGTTCGTACATTAGCTCGATAGCGTTGGCGCTTATGTCTCGTTTTCTTCTTACCAAGTTTTTTATTTTTGTTTCTATCAGATTCGGACTCACTTGGTCGATCTTCACTTGTGTCCCCCTAACTTTCGGATGAACTGCAGGAGGTCACTGTCCTAGGCCTTGAGCACCTTGCTTCCACGTTTGGGTGAATATTTGATTCATCCCTCCCATCAGGCTCAGAGTCAGTTTCTTCTTGAGATTCAGACGACTCAGAGTTCCATTGGTCAGAGTCTTCGCTACTTTCAGTTGAGTTTGCCACTTTCTTGCCACACCATCAGGAGTCAAGTGCATAACACCTATCATGTTTATTGGCACTAACGGTGGCACTAACGGTGGCATATCTTGCCCCTCAGGTGTTAACGGTGGCATATCTTGCCCCTCAGGTGTTACCCAACTTGTGCCTCTATTTTCCCATGTGTCTATGGTTGCCGCTAAGTGTACCCAATCCACGTTATCTGACTCAGTCATACCCGGTAGGACATATAAGGAGAATCTTTCCCATCATCAGTCTCTTTTTTGCATGTATAGCAATACCTTAATGGGGCGGAGTGAATAGTGGTATCCAATCGATTATCAATGATAACCTTGCTTCCTAAAGGATGTGCACAACCATTCTCAAGATCAACTCGAATGACAGAGTCCTGGAATTGTAGGTAGACATGGTTTTTCGACCAATCATGCACCATTTGTGCTTCCCTCATGAAAGGACGTCCTAAGATCATTTGATATGACATAGGATGCTTGGAGAAATCCATTACAATGAAGGTATGTTTTACCTTGTATCCCAGGACCTTGATCTTAAGGTCCCTTAACATTCCAATAGGTTTAGCTATGGTTCCGTTTGCCATCTTAACCACTATGTTTGTGACTTCGAGGTGAGGTCTTCCCATAGATTCTCAACAGTTTTTAGTCACAATGCTCACGCCAGCACCACCATCAAGGATTCCCTTTAGAGTTAATCCCTTGGTAGTAATGGGGAGGGTTGCATTAGATTTGTCACCTTCAAAGTACTATCCCAACTTGTTAACAGGTATTTCAACAACCGAATCTTCATCTAGGTTGGGTTGTAGATCCCAATGTCCCCCTTCATCTTGAAGCGTGTCGGGTCTATCCATATTTGCAAATTGTGGTAGCCCCGCCTTTAGTTCTCCATTGAGAAATGCCCGAAGAGCTAAGAATAGCTCAGGATCTCCGTATAATTTGGATATGATCGTGGTTCTGATCTCAGAGGGCATGAAATCCATTAGCTTGGACACATTCAATGGTACTTTTCGAGATATCGCCCCTTGACTAGGGATTGGTGAAGATGGAATTACTTCCTCTTCGATGGGGTCAGGCATTCCCTCACTAAACATTCTTTCAAGAAAAAAGGGTGTTTGCCCACTTCCTGATGTCCTATCCTCACTTTCTTCCCGAATGATACTAGGTATAGCTAACGGTTTATGGTTCCTGTGAGGCTGAACTTGCGTAGGAAACACTGTGTCTGGAATTTGGATTTTTCTAGGGTTTGGCTCCAGTTCTCTTTGTGTTTCTTCCACCAAACCCCTTAATAAGTGTTGCACTTGTTCAATCTCCTCAACTGGGTTTGGGTAAGTTCCAATCTTTTTCTTGAGGGTTTTTGGCCCACGTGGCTTGTCTTGGGGAGTCTCAGTCAGTTTGGGTGGTCGAGAGGGCATTAACTGACTTGGTTGTGGGGCCGAGGAAGTTTCCTTCTGTTTTCCCTTATTTATGTACTCGCTTGATTTCCTTCGTTGAGCTCCCGAGTGGGATCCTCCCTTAAGGTAGTGGCTTTGGTCCCCATGGTTTCTATTGAATCGGAATCATCTTCAGGATCATTCATATACATAGGGTCGTCTCTTGTTCCTATGTTAGTCTTTGAACTAGGCTTGGAGCTCGTGGCATTAAGCGATCTCTTCCGCCGCGTTTTCTTTTTCTTTGCTCGAGCAATTGATGCAGTATCCCTCTCTTCGAGAATGTAGTTTTGATTTTGAAGCATTGACCGTGTAACTACATTCGCGGATATGACAGGTATGGTTCCTCGTGCCTGGTTGGTGACCTCAACCAAATTCAATGGCGTAATCTTGGGTGCATTAGGATTATGTGGACATTAAGCAATCAAATGATCTATGCCACAACGATTACATGTAAGTATCGACATTCCCGATGTGCTCCCTTGATTTGGTTGCATCTAGGGCACTCCGCTACACGATGCGGTCCACCACACTCGTAGTATTGAAGAGGTGGTCTCCTTGCCATGGTATTAAGGTTTTGCCCTCTTGTGGTGAGAGCAGCCGCTTGATATATAGGCTTGACTTGCCCGAAATGATCCTCCATGTAGTACTGGGGAGTCATTTCAAACGTATCAATCCCATATGAAACAGTGGGGTCTATCTCCTCTTCATAATCCCCACACGCACTATGTGACTCACAACCCATCTGGTTTACAGGGGTAATCCTTGGATGTGGAGGTTGTGGTCCTAGCACTGGCGGTGGTAATGGCATAGACTGGACTACATTCGGATTCCTTGGAACTATGTGCTGTGAGTGACGGTTGCTCGACAGGTTGTGCAGGCATTAGCGTGGGTACTAGCACTGGCGGTGGTAATGGCATAGACTGGACTACATTCGGATTCCTTGGAACTATGTGCTGTGACGGTTGCTCGACAGGTTGTGCAGGCATTAGCGCGGGTACTTGAGGTGTGTTTGACCAGGCTAGTGGTGCCTGATTTGCCAACATTCGCTTAAGTACTAGGCAATCCTTAGATTGATGGCCGTACTCACCACATCCATTGCAATTCCCATTGAATTTGACTCTGAATGTGGGACATTCACTCGTGCTATGTGGTCCTAAGCACACCGAACACCATTGTTACTCTCTCCTTGGGTACATATGGCTATTCTGAGGAGCTCGATTACCCCTAAAGTATTCTTGGAGAGCCTTAGTAAGGTCGGTCATTCACAGACATTTCGGATATCTTGGGCTCCTTGGCAATAGGTTTCACCGTCATTGGCTCGTGCCCAGATACTTGCGAACTAACGGATTTTGTCTCCGAAGACACCTTTTTACCTGCAATCATCAAGTTGTCTTCTAACTGGATTGCATTGGCAGTGAATTGCTTCCCACGTTGTAAGACCTCTAATGACTAGGCCATTGTATATGTCCTCGTGGCGCAGTCCTCAAATGAATCTATTGAGCAGTTGGTTATTATTGAAGCGCTCATCGGGAGTGCAGCGAGAATTCAGATGCTTCAATCGACTTATAAAGTCTCTCACTGACTCCCCTTCCTCGCGTTCAGCTTTTTGGGGTTGAGATGCTACTCCCCAAAGCACACCCTCACGTATGTATTCTTTCAAGAACAATCTCTTGAGAGTGGGGTAGTGAGTGCGCTCTTCAACCCTTAAGATTTGATACCAATCTCCGGCCTTCCCACTCAAGGTTAAGCCTAAGGCTTTACACTTATGCAGCTCATTGTGCTCTTCCAAGGAATCACACACGTGTTCAAAGACTTCAATGTGCTTCCTAACATCCTCGTTACCCACTGAAGTTTTGAGTGAGCTTAGCCAGTTGTATTACCTTGCTTCTAGGTTCTCTCTCAGGTATGCCCCGCATGTTTTCCGCAATAGATCGTCCGATCATCTGAGCAAATGCTGCGAGATCACCTAGGTGAGCAGGCATAGCTGGTGGAGGCACTTCTGGGATAGCCTGGCTGATAGGAGTTGGCGTTGGTCTGGGTATGTTGGCAAATGACGTAGGATATGATATGTGATTAGGCCTAGCTCCTCTTGGATAAGGGTTGTGATAAGGCGGTCGTGGAGCATACGCCATTGGCATACTAAGAGGCGTAGGAGCTACATAAGCATGAGTAGCGATAGGTACATATGGTCGATAGGCACTGGCACGCACTGTTGTATATACTGTTCCACTAGGTAGCGGTGTCGTACTAATTACAGTGGTAACAGGTGCGCTTTCTGTCATGCTCATCATTGGGGTAGGCATTGTGGATTCCTTAATGGAAAGTTGAGCCAAGGTTGGAAAGCTAAAGTTATTGCTCGTGGGCTCAACCTGCATTGAGACTCCAGGCGAAACAACATATGAAGGGTCTATGGGACTCACCGAGGGAGCCAATTGTGATAGGGTTGGTTGTTTGGCCTTGCCTGTATCCAAAAATCTCATAGGGCCAGTGGAACCTAAGTTCACTCCCCTATTTTGCCTCTCAATTTGGATAATTCTATGAATAACCTCACATATCATTTGTTGTTGCTCCTCTAGATTAGTGGCGCTAGATGTAGATCGTAGGACTTCTAACCAACCTACATGGTATGTGTAGCCTGTGTATAGGTCAGTTAGAGTCTCTGTGTGTAGATCATATTCTCAATTTTTATTGAGAAATATCCCATCCAGACTTGGTGTGCCAAACGGTTCTCTTGAAGTGGATGCAATGTCACTTCTTATGGATTGGCTTCTAGGGACCTCTACTTTAGGAGGCGCGCCGGAAGGTGGTAGCTCAGTAGGGCCCTTATTAAACGAAGTGGGTAGAATATCCGCATGGATACTCCTTGGGAAGGTAGGGTCTACATGAGATGTGAATGGCGAATCCACTACCCCTCCTTCTTCATTTACTTCGCTTGTCGCATGTTCAGAGCGTGTAGCTCTACCAAAGGTCTTTATTAGACGACTAAACATGCTAGATCCGAGTTGTGGGGCCCAAACTGGCATGTTTTGGCTTGTCTCCTCAGGGTTCTTGGTAGGGTGCCCTTCCATGGCTTCTGAGTCAGAGAACGAATCACTATCCGCTATTCGTGGATCTTGGGTTGCACTCCGAAGGCCAAGATGCCAACGTGGAGGGATGGTGTGAGCCTGCATAATCTGAAACGCTTTCTAGTGGCTCATGCTCTAGTACCCGACCAGAGCGTAGATGCATGTGACGTGGGTACCTTACGGGCGTTGGTGACTACCTTTGAAGCCCACACAAGTGGTTTCTTAGGTGTTTCGCACCCCGTTTTTACTCGTTTTTATATTGTTTTTAACTCGTTTTTTATCCCCTTACTTATGGTCGAACCTGGACTAGGGCGTGTGATAGCTCGAAATGAGCGTATCATTTAAAGGGTGTCCTAGCGTGCTTTACAGCACCGTGTTTGCCTATCCGGAGCTCCTGTGGTCCTCAAAACAGTCCGTTTCCCTATGGGGGAAGGGGCGAAAGCCTATTTGCTTGTGGAAAAAAGAGTGAAGGCTTTATCCCACATGCTCACTTTACTCCTTCGGAAGTGGGCTACATATAGGGCACAACTTCCCATAAGCTCTCGCTTGAAAGAAAGCTATGGAAGCTCACTCTCCTATATATATATATCAAAAGATCGAAACCGGGGTCGGGGTCAATTGGGGGTTTTTCTTTTCAAAAATTTTTTCTCCAAATAAAAAATCTTTCCTCTTCACACGTTTGGTTTTTTTCTTTTTTAAAAAAAATTAATTTTTTATTTTTATTATTTTTTTTTCAAAATTAATTTTTCCTTTTTTTTGTTTGGGCTAAGTTTTCTACGGTTTCTTTCTAGGGTTCAGACTTTGCTGCGGCACAGTTCACACACAGCGCAGGTCTGGGGATTCAGAAATCCCTCCTCGCACGCAGAAAACCAGATAGCAGAACGTGCGCCCACACGCGGAGCGGAAAAATAACAACAGAAACAGAAATGCAGAAGACAAATTGCTGAAATAGATTGCAAAACACAGAAACCCCTCAACAACAAACACACAGACGCCTTTCCTATAGTGTAAATTTCACTTCACGCAGCAGACTGAGCTGCAAATTGGAGCTTGGTGCAAGGCATCTCCCCGGCAGCGGCGCCAAAAATGTGCGCTTTTGCCGCACAAGTCGTAGCTGGAACACCGTATGCGAGCCACGAATGGCTGCAAGCATACAACCAGGAAAGCAAGCTCAAACAGAATGCAAGGGTGTGTCACTCACCGCTCTAACCGCCGCCGTGAAGGATTCTCGTGTCGTAGCAGCAGTGAAGGAGGAGCCGCCGTCGTCGCTCTACCGCCTCGCCGCCGCCGTGCCGCTACACAGTGCTCGATCATCGCTCTCTCACTCACTCTCTCTCTCTCTCTCTCACAAGCAGGAGAAGGAAACCAAGGAGATAAGGCAAGAGCACTCTTGTATTCAACACATGAGAATGAGGGTTTTAGGGTTACATTTGACTCTTATAGGTGACTTGGCCATTCACACATGGGCGCCCATACATGGCCGGCCGATCCTAACCCTTATCCTATTGATATTTAAGGTGCGTCTCTCATCGGCGATCACCCAATCCCTTTATCCTTTGCATATGGTGCCGACAAGCCCGGCCCATGACTCAGAATAGTTAAACTAATTACATGACGTAAAACATATTACGTCTCATTGTCCGTCATAGGTTAACATGGCATTTTGTTGTTACAGAGGTAGTATGACTTGGACATGTTGTCCAAGTATGGTATGATAAGTTATAAGCTTATTTCAGTGCCATTGGAGCAGAACACAAAGCTTTTCCAAATAGTCGAATCCCTTTCCTCTGTGCTTTATACCAAGGGTAGTCTCTTGCATTCATGTGGCTGAATTCATCGGTGATCTAAACTTTCACAATTTTTTCTATAGGTTGCATAAAGCCTTGTTTGGCTTGGAACATCATGGTCAGACAAGATAAAAGTATATCTTATCATTTATTGGATTTCATATATCTACATTGATTTTTACTATATGAGAAAAAGACTAACATGAGCATTGTCCTAGTAGTTTGATGACTTGATTGTCACATGGGATAGTGATGTTAACATTCATGAGAGGTGAAGATGCTCCTCAAGAAGAAGTTTGAGATAAAAGATTTGGGTGAGCTACGATACTTCTTGGGTATAGAGATGATTAGATCACATGATGGGATTTGGCTATTACAGAGGTAGTATGCTTTAGATATGTTGTCCAAGTATGGGGGATGACATGTTATAAGCCAATCTTAGTGCCACTGGAGTAGAACACAAAATTGGCTATAGATACAAGTAATCTTTTAGAGAACCCTACTATGTACATGCATATTATAGGGACTTTAATCTACATGACTATCCCTATGCCATATTTGAGGTATGATGTTGGATTGGTGAGTCAGTTTCTCGTCAGTTCATGTTGGATTGGTGAGTCAGTTTCTCGTCAGTTCATGTTGCCCCCCCCGAGGAAGCCACACTTGGATACGGCTACGAGGATGCTTGATATATAAAGTCCACAATACACTATGAAATTTTCTATAAGGCTGGAGTATAGGTACATGTACATGGATATACAGATGTAGATTGGGCTGGTCAAATAAGAGATATCTACTAACGGATTTATGTTTTCTTTTGGGAGTGCTAATATTAATTGAACAAAAAGAAACAACCAATGGTTGCTTTATGATATCTATGGATTTATGTTTTCTTTTGGGAGTACTACTATTAGTTGGATAACTTTGTTGTATAGAGAGTACATGGGTGCTTATGTGTGGTAGCATGTGAGATAGCTTGGTTGTAGAATCTAATGTGGGTGACCCCATGGATAGGGATGTTGTCATTTATTATGACAACACGAGCAGCATACAATTGGTAGTAACCAAGTTTATCATGCTATGAAGAAGCACAAAGAGGCGCATGATCACTTTGCGAGGGAGAAGGTTTTAGTAGGTGACATGGATTTGGTATCTGGCAGCACATAGAATTATGCAGTTGACATCTTCACAAAGGAATTAGGTATAAAGACGCTCCACAGGTTTAGGAGCTTACTTGGAGTGCAAGGTATGGAGTTGAGCTTGAGGGAGAATATTGAGAAATTGAGCTTAACTAGTGCAATATATGGCTGACACGCTAGGATGATAGCTTCGCACTTATTCCACTAGCACGATTGCTGAAATTATGGGTAATATGCCACCAGTGATTTACATGTTGTGTGATAGCCATTTTAGTTTACTAGAGTTATGGCATAGTTATAGCACTATCTCATGTAGTCGGTTTCACGCTATGGACCAACCTTTGTATGTTATAGTAGGAGAGTACTTTCCCTTATAATGTGTGCACTCTTATCTTTAAGTTATGGTTGTAGAGAGGAGCGCAAGCTCACCCTCTCCCCTACATTCTTCTCAATGTGAGGGCCACACACCCACTATAAGGCCACGAATCTTGTTTGCAACTTGTTGAGGAACACTAGAAATAAAGGATCTTTTCTCCTTATGTGAGCTTTCCATGCACCCACTATAAAGCACTCTCTTGCTAGAGCTAAAGGAGGTGAGGGATTCAATGCACTCAAAAGAATAAAAAGACCTTGGACAAGAGGAGCAACATATGGTTTCTCTTCCACTAGATGGAAAAAATTAAATTAACACAACAACTAAGAAACATTAGAAATAAAAAAGCACAAACTATTATACCTTTACTATCTAATATGTTAACATACTATCTAATATGTTAACATCGTCGATTTTTTTAAAGGCATGCTTGCTATCTATAGTTAATCAAATAAACTAGCAAAAGAACATATATTAGTGAAAATAAATAGTATTTATGTAAGCTAAGCCACCTCCATATCATGAATCAAATTCATAAATTTTTATTACTTAATGTATCAAATTATTTCCACACTCAAGAGAAGAACTACAAAAACTTGCGTCTCCTCTTGATAGAAAACTAGAAACAGTTTTTTGTATACAATTAGTCTAAGAATATGAACTGGTATAAGAGAGAAATGCTTACTAAAATCACTCAAAGGGAGATGAGAGGAAGTCATCCTTCACATATAAATAACTTGCTAATAACCAATTCTCTTATTCACTATAATGACTATAACTTGCTAAGAACCAAGACTCTTATCCATTAGAATGATATAAATGAGTAGTTAAGGAAGAAGATGTAGAGAAATAATGACAAAATCTTCTAAATATCTAGATAACTAGAAGAGTAATCTATATTTGGAACCCAAAACCCACTCATATAGAACACTAACATATAAACATTAACAATCAAAATTTCAAAAAAAAAACAATGGAATTAGATAAATTGAATCATAATGATAATGAAAGGGGCTACATTTGCTCTTAATATAAGTGATTATTACTATAGTTCAATTTATGAGAAGACAAATATGAAAGAAATCTTTGGCTTAGCTCAATCTTCACAAGACTATAATAAGCATGTTAATAAATAAAACTAACTACATACTCTCAACTTGTAGCTAAATCCATCCATGACATTACAATTTAATAGCCTCTCGTACTCTCAACATCTTATGGCTAAATCAATCCATGACATTACAATTTAATAGGCCTCTCATACTCTCAACTTGTAGCTAAATCCATGACATTACAATTTAATAGGCCTCTCATACTCTCAACTTGTAGCTAAATCCATCCGACATTTAAATTTATTTAAAAATGTATAAATAAATAAATAATAAAAAGAGTACACTATTCCCTAATGACCACTCCTTGATATAGTAGTCCCATAATCTCAACTTGTAGCTTAATCCATGCACTATATTACAATTTCATATTTATTCAAAATATGTAAAAAATAAATAAATAATTAAGAAAATACATTGTTCTTCCCAACAACGACTACTCCTTCATTTAGTAGGCTCCTCTATCAACTTGCATCTAAGATGGTAAACCATTAATAGGTAATCAATACATTTCACATATTGATGGTAAACCATTAATATGTTATCAATACATTTTATAAACAAAATAATTCGTGCAAAAAGAGAGAGCCATCCAAGCATAAAAAACGTTGATGATTTGGCTGACCCAAAAAACTACGCTTCTTGCTTAATTCTCCATATGGCAAGACCAATATATGGAATTGAAAAGACTAACCTAGATTTACACCTAAAAATAGACAACTTTAAAGTGTCAAATATTAGCCAGAAATTCTCAATTTTGCCTAAGGCTTGAGACAAGGATTGGGGAAAAATAAGAGCCTAGGACCCGCTCAAGAAAAAATCAAAGCCTTCTCAAATTGATGGGAGAAGGGATTTCATTTTTCAAAATTTTCCAATTTTAGTTATAATCTAATTAAAGTATAGAGAAAATGCTTGTTCAAAATTATATTAATCCATGTAATTGATTTAAGGCTAAGCAAAAATAATTTTCGGAATGCACTCTAATTAAACTATGGAGAAAATGCAATTGTTTTAAGGTTATGCAAAAATAACTTTTGGAACACATTGTCGATCATGTAATTGATTTAAGGCTAGGCTGGGCAAAAATAATTTTTGGAACACACTGTCGGTCACATGAGTAGTGTCCATTGTCATCATACAATTGATTTTGTGACAGCGTGCGCTAGTATTCCATTTTGGTAGTGGCATCCATATTTATGTCAATGTATATATTTATTGGGACATGTGAAAGCTCCCTTATGCATGTTTGATTTTATAAGAGATGTACACATTTATATGGTTTAAGGTTTACACCTATTTTTGAGTAGTCTGGTTTGCAAGTCTAATAAAGCAAACTATTTTTGTTAAAGTCAACATATTTGTAAAAGTGGAAACTATTTTGAGTCCCACAAGTTACTAAATACACCAAGAGGAAGTGTGAGCTCACTAGTGTGTGGAGGCAAATTGGACCCAATCTTGTATTATATTCAAATTTTATTCTATGCTTTGTTGATTGTTTCTTTGTAATTTATTATTGGCTTGTTTTCCTCCAATAGAACCAATGCCTTTGTGTAAGGATAAGAAGGCAATGAGACGTAAGTGGGTGTATAAGGTCAAGCATAATTTAGATGGATCTCTGAAAGGCAAGATTGGTTGCCAAGGGTTTCAAATAGTTTTTTGTATATAATTAGTCTAAGAATATAAATTGGTTAGAAGCATTTTTTGTGTATATAATAAGTCTAAGAATATAAACTGGTATACGAGAGAAACGCTTGCTAAAATCACCCAAAGGAAGATGAGAGAGGAAGTCATTCTTCACATATACTAGAATGATATAAACGAGTAGTTAAGGAAGAAGATGTAGAGAAATTATGATAAAATCTTCTAAATATCTTGATAACTAGAAGAGTAATCTATATTTGGAATCCAAAACCCACTCTCATAGAACACTTATATATAAACATTAACAATTAAAATTTCAAAACTAAAAAAAAACAATGAAATTAGATAAATAGAATCATAATGATAAGAATGGCGGCTCTCATTTATAAGTAATTATTTTTTAAAAATTTGGCAAACTACTAGAAGGGCCATGAGGACCCCTCATATCCTCTACAAAGTGAGGGCAAGGGAACAATTGGGTGTCTAGCCGGGGATCGAACCTAGTACCTGTAGGTTACAAGCCACCCCCTTTAACGACTAGAACAAGCGCCCAATTATTACTATAGTTCAATTTATAAGTAATTATTACTATAGTTCAATTTATGAGAAGATAAATATGAAAGAAATCTTTGGCTTAGCTCAATCTTCACATGACTATAATAAGCATGTTAATAAATAAAACTAACTACATACTCTCAACTTGTAGCTAAATCCATCCACGATATTACAATTTATTATAGCCTCCCATACTCTCAACTAGTAGCTAAATTCATCCACAACATTATAATTTAATAGCCTCTCATACTCTCAACTTGTAGCTAAATCCATCCATTCAATTAAATTTATTCAAAAATATGCTAAAAAATAAATAATAAAAAGAATACATTGTTCCCCAATGGCTACTCTTCCCATACCCTCAACTTGTAGATTAATCCATCCACTATATTACAATTTAATATTTATTCAAAAATATGCTAAAAATAAATAAATAATTTAAAAAGTACACTGTCCCCAACGACTACTCCTTGATGTAGTAGCCTCCCCTATCAACTTGCATCTAAGATGGTAAACCATTTATATATAATCAATACATTTCACAAACAAAAAAAATCATCACATATGGACAAAAAGAGAGAGCCATCCAATCATAAAAAACCTTGATGATTTGGCCGACCCAAAAAACTACCCAAAAGAGAGAGCTCGATTAATTAATTAAGGTTCTAAGGTTTTAAAAAATATTGGTTCTAAGGTTCTAAGGTTCTAAGGTTCTAAGGTTTTAAAAAATATTGGTTCTAACGTCCTCTCTCTCTCTCTCTCTCTCTCTCGCTATCATCGTCCACCCAGCCGATTAGCACGTCCTCTCTCTCACTCTCGACGTCGACTCTCTCTCTCCTCTCTCTCGCTCGCGCAGGGGGCTTTGCCCCAGCTTGCATACGAGGTGCAACTCCCTTTTAAACTCTTCGGAGTCGGTACTCCGAACACTCCAGAGAATACTCGATTTTTAAAAATAAAAATAAAAATTCACCCTAAAGTCTAATATCTAAGGTTCCTCTTTCATTTCTATTCAACCTACTCCTAAATAAGGTTTTAATACTACAACTAATTAATTAATGTGCAAACAAAATTTTGGCACCATATGCAAGACCAGTATATGGAATTAAAAAGACTAACCTAGATTTACACCTGAAAATAGACATCTTTGAAAACAAGTGCAATGTCAGATGTTAGTGGGAAAAACAAGAGCCTAGGACATGCTCAAGAAACAAAACAAAACCTTCTCAAATTGATGGGAGAAGGGATTTCATTTTTCAAAATTTTCTAGTTATCGGGCGATAGCTCAGTTGCTAAGGTGTTTTGTTGTCAAAACCTAGGTTATGGGTTCAAACCCTGCTGGCTGCCCCGATTGATGTGCCTTGCCCCTGATTTGTGGGATAAGGGGGGTCCCATGGGTACTAAGCCCGTCTCTTCTCTAATGCCAACTTTAAATTTTTTTTCTTCTAATTTTAGTTAAAATCTAATTAAAGTGTGTGTTCAAAATTACATTAATCCATGCAATTGATTGAAGAACGAGGTGTCTCACTGTCTCAGGTGAGAAGAACACTGTCATGGGTAGTGTCCGCTGTCCACTCTCATCATACCTATGCTAATCCCCTCTTTCCTGTCATTACTTTTTTTTTTTCTCAGGTGGGAGCATGTTTTGTTATCAAAATTTCTGCCCCGTATATATTCACGGCCTGCGCCATCTGCGCGCTAGGGTTTTGCAACTCTTTCTGCTGCAGGGTTTCTGTTTTTGCATCGCCGATCAGGATTTTCAAGGCACATTAGGGTTTCCGGGTTCTGCTTCAGTGGATTAGGCTTTCTTCTCCAGTTTCTTCTGAGCAACAGTAACATGAGTGCTGTCGCCAGGTCCGGAGGCTCCTCCTCCTCCTCCTCGTCTTTATCCTCCTCCTCTATCCCCGCCAATGCGCGCAGGGTCCTGCAGGACCTCAAGGAGATCGTCAAGAAT
Organism: Cibotium barometz; assembly: GCF_041138505.1. Taxonomy (NCBI): domain Eukaryota; kingdom Viridiplantae; phylum Streptophyta; class Polypodiopsida; order Cyatheales; family Cibotiaceae; genus Cibotium; species Cibotium barometz. Next base: position 24,415,288 of record NC_141062.1, on the reverse strand, counting down.
AGCGACGATGAGATCTACGCCATGCTCAAGGAGTGCAACATGGACCCCAACGAGACTGTGCAGAGGCTTCTGAGCCAAGGTTAGGGATTTTTCCTACGCTCTTTTGAGCATATTTCTCAGGACAATTTATGGCACTCACACAAGTACTACTGCTATTTTGTATCACTCCGCATCTAACCCAGCATACTCACACTCTGCTTAGCATCAATTTCTTCCTGTAATTTTCTTCACTATACAACTGATCCTTGACATCAGTCAAAGAACGTTTCTTCATTTGGCATAAGTCTTTTTTATCTCTTAATCCTTGATTAGTAATCTTAATCATGGCATTAACTACTTACTATGAGCCACCGTAGTTCAGTAATTTAAGTTGGTATCAGAGTCCCCATAGGGTTGGTTCTTAGCAAGAGATTGATATTATGGTTTCTAATTATGCGATTAGGGTGTGATTAAGTTAGGGTTTCTTCTTCTCTTCTCTCTCATGTTTTTCTAAGACCCTCTCTTCACATTTCTTGTGCTTGATCAAGGCCTCATCAATCCAAAGAAAGTGAAAGGAGAGGAGCAATAACTGAATTAAAAAAAATAATATTTTAGTTCGGGCTTTTTTGTTAGAGAGAAGAAGCAATTAACTCTTTGAAGGGTAGAAAGAAAGAAAGTTATATTAAACGTCTTCAAAAGTCTATGAGAGCAAAAGTGATACAATAGTGTCCATGTAATCTCATCATGGTACAAAAGAAAACAAAGACTAGAGCTATGAGCTGAGAATGTCAAATCCGAGCCATATGATACAAAGTGGGATCATCATCATCATACAACCTATGGAGCGGCCGTCAAGGATATCGAGCATGGGGTTAGCTTGTAGAAGGCTCTGTAGATCCGCCGGGTGTGGGAAGGTGGCTTTGTGCCTCTCCAAGATCTCCTCAAGCTGGGCTGAAGCCTGTGTTGTTGGCAAGGTCCAGGGAGTTGGGGCATTGGGCTTGTTGTAGTGCCTTGTCCTCTGTAAGCCTAATGAAAGTATCCATGCAGAACTGCCGTTTGTGTGAGAGTGGCTCATGTGTTGTGATCCAGGTATCCTGTATGTATAGTCCCAATAAATCATATCTGATCACCTGGTTCTTGTCATCTTGAGAGAGCTTGATGAATGGAGTGGGGGGAGGTCATCCATCCCGAGTCCCTGCCTCGTGAACTAGGTGCATACTCGGCTATACCATGGCTCGTGCCCATCTTGCTGCTAACTGCTGGGAGGACTGTAGGGCGAGCCTCGGGAGTCTCCAGGGGGGCATGGCATTGATCTTGCGAATGTATGTGACTGTTTGGAAGAGTGCCTCTACTACCATGGGTGCTGCAGCAAACTTTGCCAGGATAATATCATGTGGAACCGATGGTTTGCTGCGTATCATATGGGAGAGCATCATGACATGAGGTCTCTCTATCCTCGGCCATTTGGCCGCTGTAAGATCAGGTGCCCAAAAGGGTGCTCCATACATCAATGCTGGAGTGACCAAGGTGTCAAATAGCCACATCTTGGTCTTCGGCTCCTGGAAGTGGGCCTGGAAGCACTGTCTCTCCATGAGAGGAAGAGAAGCTTACCCTCGCATCAGTCTAGCCTTTGTAGCATGGCTTATCGAGAAGACCGGTCTTGTAAAAGCGACTCCCAAGTATACATATGAGTATGCAATCTCCACTAGGCTGCCCATGTAGGTGAAACTAAGTCGAGATGTGTTGAAAACCAAAACCTTGGTTTCCCCAATGTTTACTATGAGATCCTGCTGCGCACAAAAGTCGTGTAACAAGATGCCTCTGGAGAATCTGCAATAAGCACAATGTCATCAATATAAAGTAGTATGGAACCAAGGATGCCTACTGGTGATACGGCTCCTCCCCCTCTTGTATCAATGAAGGCCGAAATCTCATCGATGTAGAGGCAAAGAGAGTGGCAGACAGTGGGCATCCTTGCTTCATGCTATTGGAGATCGCCTCTGATAATCCTTCTGGGCATCTCACCCGCCCTATGACCGACTCATATAATGCCATGACCCCCCAAATCATGTTTGATGGTACCCCCAAATCCTGGAGTCTCTGGAGTATGGCTTGAGGCACTGCAGCAAATGCTTTGCTGAAATCCACAAAGCAACAGTAAACCCGTTGGTGTAGTGCTCTGGTGTCATGTGCATGATAAATGCCATGGACATTGTCAGGGCTAAATTTAGAAGGGGCAGCCGAGAAAAAGAGTATTAGAACCAGGATGATGGAGCACAGAGCACTTTTGGCAGTATGGACTTGGAGATAGGTGGAAGGAGGTCCTGTCAAATACAAAAGAGGACAGTCACCTATAGGTGATTGTCGGCTGCACCTGATTAGGAGACGGCGGCTGCACTTCAGGAGACTGTCGGTTGCAGGCGCATGAAGAGGCCCAGTCAGGCAGTACCTTGGGTATTTAATGAACTATTGACTAGCCGATCAGCAGTCGGCCGTTTGCCAAGTCCTGTTGAAGGCCTATAAATAGGCATAAAGACTCATCATCTTATTCATTCATTCCTTTATGGGGATGGGTCCTTAGGGTCCAAGTAGGGACTAGATTTTGGTGTTTATCACCCTTTTTATGAAGACAACCTAGGGCTGTAGAAGAGTACCTTTTTGTACTATACGATATACACTGAATTTCCAGCATATCTCTCTCTCTCTACTCTCTCTTCATGTCTGCGTTTTGCATCAGCATGTTTCCAGGAGTGTTTAGGGCTGAAAGAAGACTCCCAGAGCTTCTGCGTGTTACATTGGTATCAAAGCATCAGGCTCAGCAAAGCTAAACACTGAATCAGTCCCATATGATGGTGTACAGGTCCAAGGTACAGGAAAGTACACGGATACGAAGCCCAAGGCAAGGAACACAGAATCGGGAAGAGCTCCCAGGAGGTTTGTTGGTGGTGTTCCACAAAGCCATAGGGGATGGCAGTCCTGTGAGCCAGATAGGTTCTCGGGCAACGGTCCCAAGGGAGGTTTATCCTCCAAGGGTGATGTGAGTGCCAGACTCATTTCTCAGGAATGAAGACCAAGACAGTGCTCATAGTCAGGGCAGGAATGGATTGTGGACTAGAGGGAATCAGATGCATAGATCTTAGTCTGTGACAGAGTGGTTTGGAGACCGGGCCGGGCTTTCAGAGAAAAGGGTTGCCAGGGATGGATGGATGACAGAGGGACTTTGGGAAAAGATTTGTGACGATGATAGTCATCCAAGAGTAGGTTGGAATCCCATCATCAAGTTTAGCAGAGGGGGATGTCATGTGCATGATAAATGCCATGGCCATTGTCAGGGCTAAATCCAAAAGGGGCAGCCGAGAAAAAGAGTATTAGAACCAGGATGATGGAGCACAGAGCACTTTTGGCAGTATGGACTCGGAGATAGGTGGAAGGAGGTCCTGTCAGATACAAAAGAGGACAGTCGGCTGTACCTGATTAGGAGGCGGCGGCTGCACTTCAGGAGATTGTTGGCTACAGGCGCATGAAGAGGCCCAGTCGGGCAATACCTTGGGTATTTAATGAACTGTTGACTAGCCGACCAGCAGAGTCGGCCAGTTTGCCAAGTCCTGTTGAAGGCCTATAAATAGGCAGGCTCATCATCTTATTCATTCATTCCTTTATGGGGATGGGTCCTTAGGGTCCAAGTAGGGACTAGATTTTGGTGTTTATCACCCTTTTTATGAAGACAACCTAGGGCTGTAGAAGAGTACCTTTTTGTACTATATGATATATACTGAATTTCCAGCATCTCTCTCTCTCTCTCTACTCTCTCTTCATGTCTGCGTTTTGCATCAGCATGTTTCCAGGAGTGTTTAGAGCTAAAAGAAGACCCCTAGAGCTTCCGCGTGTTACATCTGGTGTCACGTGCACCTTGCACTGGGGTACAGAGTGACACACTGGCATGATCTTCAGTGTAGCATTTGTACAGAAGTAGAACCTTTTCTAGGATTATTTGTCGTACGCCGTGACCCCATTGTGAGCCCTTAGTCTAGGGTCAGTCAGGCATGAGCTACGTAGGTCAGTCTCGTATTGTTTATGGGCATTGGGCCATGACTGTTGATTCATCACGATTCATGTGACATGAACACTTCAAACTTATAAGTTTTAACCTATCTAGCGTCATGTATGTTTTTTTTTTTTTTGTGTGGCCTGGAATGATGGATGAATCATGATTGGATCATGGATAGTGGACCATGGTCTTTGAATCATGATCGTTTGACATTGATGATGTGGATGATTCGATGGTTTTTGTTATACGTGGTTCAAAGACCGTAGGCTTCACATTGATATGTGTTCTATGCATTTAGTGTTATTTTTACATATTTTATACAGTATATATTTGAAATTTTGTACATGCAAAAACCTGTAGGTAGGAAACTTGTAGGAAACTTTGGGCTGATTTTACGAAACCCGTTTGAAACTTTTAGGAAACCCGTTTCAAACAACCCCCTAACTACTATGCTTACATCTCAGCCAGCATATGTGCAGTCCTTCAGTCATCTGGACTTGCATCAGTGGCCAAGGAGAGTCTTCAGTAGAGCCTCGGGATAGCTGGATACCGCGCTGACGTTTGGGCCTTCTCGTCCTTGTGTTGGGCATTCATATCATTTGTACTCAACATTGTATAGCATTTCTCCAAAGAATAATATAAGCAAATACTCTTGCTTGTAGGGGGGGGGGGGGGGGGGGGGGGGGGGGGGGCCTTCAGTGGGTATTGGGACCCAATCCGGTGTTGTCTTCTACATTCTACATTCTGTACTCTCTCCCTATTCTGTAAAGTTGATGCTACATATTCTCACCACATGAAGGTATAAAGAAGGCCCTGTTGCGCATTATCACGATCAACCTCGGTGTATGTAACATTGGTATGAGAGCATCAGGTTGGTAACCCAACTCGGCTACCTAAAGAAGTGAGAGCATCCTGTGGATGGTTATACTTCGGTCGGGAAAAGAAACCTAGGCCTCCACCATGTCGGGAGAAACATCACATCACGAAGAAAGCCAGCAGGAAGGAATGGAGGCACAAAGCTTTCAAACAGAAAAAGCACTTCCGCCAAGCACAGAAGAGCTCCCGAAAACGATGATGGAGCAAATAAATTCTCTGATGATGTAGCTTGCCGCCGAAAAGGAGAAGCCCAAAGAAGGCATCTCAGATCTGGCACAGGTCGTGCGACGTATTGAAGAACAACAAAGAAAAGACAATGAAGCAAAAAGAAAAGCAAATGAAGAAAAAGAACTGAGACGTGCAGCGGAACAGAGGGATAGGGAAGCCACATGCAAATTTGAGGAAGACCAACGCTGCAGAGAGGAGGCCGACCGAGAGTTCCAGCAAAGACTTGACTGGGAGGTTGTGCAAATCCAGAATCAACAAACAATGGCACAAATTCTGGCGGCTCTCCCTCATCAGGTAGCACCTTCCTCGTCCTCCACCGCCCCTGCCACCATCGTCATACGAACCTCTCCAAATTTTAGTAAGTAGGATGGTAAGTGTGATCATGTTGCAGTTACCTAATTTATTCATCAATTTGAAGCACATTTTCCATTAGCTAAAATCACAGCTCCACAAGACAAAGTCCATGTGGCAGTCCCCCAACTCACTGGGGAAGCTATTACTTGGTGGCAGCATTGGTCACAACTTCACACAGACCCCATCACAGGCCAAGTCGGTTTTCATTTGAACACCTTCGTGGCTGATCTTAAAGCCCGTTTTCTTCCACCAGAGTACATGACCAATCTTGAGGATGAGTTTTACAAACTCACTCAGGGTGGTTCCCCTGTTTTGACCTATTCAAACAAGGTCATTACACTGGCCCAACAGTTGGGCATATCGGAAGAAGATAAGCTCAAGCAGTTTATTCGAGGTCTAGACACTACCATTAGGTACTCAGTGCGGAATTTTGAGCCTCAGACTTATGCACGGGCACTGACCCTCGCTCAAAATCAGGAGCTGATGCTGAACGGAGGTAAGCCCAAGCAAGGACAATCTACCCCAAAGCCCCAACAATAGTCATCTACCCAGGGTAAGGGGGCTCAGAATAGCAAGGACCAAAAGAAAAATTCTTCGGGTCAATCGGGCCATAAGAAAGCTCCAATTGCTGCTCCACATCATACATACTATTAATGTACCTATCTCGTAAGGTGAGCAGCTCCCTATCATGAAAGAGAAGTGGCGTCTTGTAGAAAGGATGGAGGAATGCAGCCATCCCATGAATGGGGCGACTCATATACCCCCATCGATAATCCACAATAGCTAATATATCATCTCGGCTGCAAGAGTAAAATAAACAGAGAAGTGCAACAATTAGTAAGTCAAGACTCAAGAATCAAGATTCTGTAATCGGCCATCAAGAATCAAGATTTTACTTACCAATTCTGTGTCAGGGACGTACAGGCTGCAATACGACTCTTCATCTGCATGAAGAGGTGGTACACCAAGCCCAAAGTGGAGCTCTCCATGGCTGTGACTCGCAGAAGTACAAATACTGGCTGCAAAGCCACTAAGAGAGTTTGCACATCCGTCCAGAGGGTCTCATCCAAGATCCGTCTCTGTATGTATTTGGTGGGCTCTGTCTGTGAATGATACATATCTCTCCACTTTGGATCCACAACTGTCTGTAATAGTGGATCTCTCACAATTTGAAAAGCCTGTGTAGCACCAAATACATATAGGCAAATCTTGTCTTGGATGGCCGCACCATATCTAGGTTGCTGTGGCTCCTAAAGATAGCCAATGCCTGCTGTTTCTTTCTGAAGAATGTAGTGATCTTCGTGGCATCAGAAACTGTGGGTTGCACCCAACTCAGCTTGCCTATGTCCTCCATAAGCAAATCAAGGCAATGGGCTGCACACGGAGTCCACACAATGCGAGGAAACTCCGCCTTGATGACACGAGTAATTGTACTCGTGAGGGTGAAATTGCAGTACTTGCACTGCCATTGTCGAGTGCCACTACCTGCCTGCCTTGGAGTAGCCACAATGCGAATGACGTTTGTGTGCTCCTACCAGTATGGGTTCTCTCGCTTCGGCATGATTGCTCTGACAAATTCAATGCACAATGCCATACAATTTCAATCAAGATTCAGCAATCATGCAATGCATAATATTTAGTGGGCAGCTCAGCTGAGAGAGAGAGAGAGAGAGACTTGAAGGAGAGAGAGGCTGAGAGCTCAGTGCACGGTCCACAGATGGTGGGCTAAGGCTCTGTGAGAGAGAGAGAGAGAGAGAGAGAGAGAGAGAGAGAGAGTTATGTTGCTGCCTTGGGAGCCTGAGCAAGGATGGGTGGAGAAAAGAGGGCTAAGGGCGGTGAACGGAGAAGATGGCGAACAGGGGAGGCACCGGGAAGGAGGCGAAGCGAAGGGAAGGCGGCGGCGAAGACAGTAGCGAAGAGAGAGAGAGTGCGACTGTAGAGGAGAGAGAGCATGGCGGCTGGCCCTTACCGGAGGATGTACGCCGTACGGCCTCCAGAGTCCAGATGCTATCGCAGGCGAAACCCAAAAAAAAAAAAACGTTTATCGCAGGCGAAACCCCCCCCTCCCCCCCCAAAAAAAAAGGGAGTACGGATCGATCTGTACGTACGGATCCCCGTACGGTACGGATTGGATCCGTACGTACGTTTTGATCCTACCTTGGTCTCCATGGACCCCATGATGTAGTCCACTGTGCTACCCCCCCCCCCCCCCCTCGATTGTGGAAAGCATGTCAGTGCTCCTGAATCCTGCCACCACTGTCTCATCCCGTTATAAATAACGAGATGGTGTCGCGCTCTGAGCTCAAGTACGTGATGACCATATCTGGTGTTATGCGGCCCCATGTCCTCTGACACCCTGCAGGCTCCCGTGTCCTCCACCTCTAGTGTGTGCATCACCTCGGGGTGCTCGAAATCATAAATGTCGCACTGTCGACTCTGTGTCCGTGCATTGAAGTCCCCCATAAGGAGGACTTCCCCCAGGTTGGAGTGGTGTATGATCTCATCTGAAAGGGCTGCATATGGTGACTCTCCCAATGGCCCCGTGTCCTCCTCCTTGCCTCTACTCTCATCCTGTGTGCTGTCATGGCATATCTCGATCCTCTAGGAGGAGAGAAGTAGCATAGAGCAATGTATAACACCGTGTCTGCTGAGAGCTGCAATCTAATCCACATGTATCTAGCCTCCTGGTCACGTGCTACCACCTGTAGGCGCTCTTGTAGCTCTCGCTTGAAGAGTACCGCTATACCTCCAGATCCTCTCGATGTGCTCTACCGTGTGGTCACCCTGTATGTAAACTCCCACTGATAGCCCTCTACTTTGGGTAGCCCCCTCTCTGGGCTCTAGTGCGTCTCTGTAAGTAGTATGATGTCCCGTCCCTCCATGACCTCCTCCATCCTCCCAGGATGTCCAAAGTGCTCCATTGCAGTTCCAAACTGCTATGTGTCACCAATTTGCCGACCATTTGGTCCATTCCTAGTTTTTGCGTCTCGTTCACTTGAGGCCAGGCCGGTGTCTCATGTGAAGAGGCCAGTATTTTGCTGACATGGACGGGAGCCAGACTGGTGCCACCCGTGTGTTAGCAGGATGGTGTCGTATGGACGGGAGCCAGACCAGTGCCACCCGTGTATGACCTGGACTGTGCTCGATCCATGGGACTGTCACGCCATGGAAGAGCCAGTATTCGTGCCGTGTTTTACCTATGGGACTGTCACACCATAGGGAAACTCGTGCCTGGAACTGTGTCTTACCTATGGGACTGTCACTCCATAGGAAGACCAGGTTTTTATGTTTTTATGTCGTGCCAGTTTTGTGTCGACAGATATTTTGTACATGTTCCATGAACGGGAGATATGTCCATGTTACTTTTTGCACATGCACACATATTTTGCATGTTTGAAACTGTTTTCGCATGACATGTATTTGTGTGTTTGCCTGCCTGACGTGTTACTTACTGAGCGGGGACGCCTGCCAGTGAGTCGTGAAGTTTGCCCTGTATTCTGACAAGTTTCAGTGCATGTGAACAGGTGGTAAGTATATGGTACATGTTGTTTTAATATTTAAATTCTAACCCCTTTGTTTTATAAGGTTAGGGGTTCACACTTATTTAAAAGTGGGCACCCACTTAGGGGCCAAGGTGGGGAGCCTCACTTTTAAGTGAGTGTGGGGGTGGGCATGGTCACCAACCCCCACTAGTCCCCCTTCATGCAAGCGTGGAGATCTCTAGTTGCAACTCCACCTTAATTTTATTAAAAGAAATCTCTCCCTTCAAGCGTAGAAAGGAATCGCTTCCTTCTGGCGTTGATTTTTCACCAACCTGCGCTTCCTTTCTTGCAAGCGATTGTGGCCCCTGCACTACTGGCTGCAACAGCCTCTGTACCCTCTGTACTGCAGGCTGTACCTTCTTGCTGCAGGCTGTGTATCTTCTGTACCCTCTGCTACGACTGAATACTCCTGCTGGTGGCTGCGTTGAAACTTGCAGGGGACTGCTCACACTGCTGCTGGCTGCGCCTACCTCTCCTGCAGGCGGTTATCATCAAGCACTGCTGCAGCTACTCTCCCCAGACGGCTGGCTGCAACTACAGGCGGCTGCCATCTTTTCTACTGTACGGCTGCAGCCAGGCGCCTGTGTACAGCAGCCAGGAGCCTGTGTACAGCAGTCAGGTGCTCTTCCTCCCACAGGCGGCTAAACCCTTTATTTGGCGGCTGTTTACCCATTGGCTACGTTGCCTTGTCTCTTTGCAAGCAAACGTGGGCCATCTTCTCTCCACATTACAGCCAGGCCTCTCCTCCAAGTGGGTTCTCCTTCTTTCACAGCAGGTGGCTGTGGTCTTTTGAGGTGATTCTTGTCTTGGTGGTTCACCACGAGGCAACTGTTTCTTCATCAAGGGTGGTTTCAGCTTCTTCATACTTCGAGTATGGGTTTTCTATCAACCTTCAACAAGTAAGTGAATTTTCAGATTTAAATAAAGTACTTTGTATAAAATCTGCTAAGGGATTCATCCCTCTACGGCCACACCCGTTCGGTGCCGGGTTGTCCAAGCTGTATTGGCGAACCTCGGTCCAAAGGTGCTGAGATCGGGAGAGCCAGGCGTTAGTACGAGAGCGCCTGTTTGTGCGTGGTCTCGGAACACCAGTGAGGCGCTCTCCGTGGAGTCCAGTGAAAGCACAGGACCGTAGAGATTGGACCACACTAGTGGTCGTTCTGCTTCGAGTTTTCTACATCGAAATTCGAGCCTATTTGTTTGGTACTGTTTTCATATGTACATGGACATCATCTGGTTCTCAGAACCCATGGAGCATTGTATTCATTAAATACTCCCAATAAATATATCATATATTGAGGGGGGGGTCGGCCCGTTCCGGCCCCAGTGCTGGTGTCCATTTTTCCATTTCTGTTCATTTAAATTTCAAAGTTGTTTTAAGTTGTCCATTTCATATTTGTGGTTTTAAAGTTGTGCTATTAAGCGTGTGGGTGTCCAACGGAGTCTTTCCCACTTGACGGGATCGGTTTCATTGGTATCAGAGCCAGGTTGTTTCCCTCTTTCTAGTGGGGAAACGAACCTGTGTACTGGACATCCCGCTTTTAGCAAACTTAAAACACAATGGACAGCCAAGGCAACCCTTTGGAAGTACCAAATTCGAGGGGTCCATCTAGTGCTTCTCGTGGGTCTGATGCCCTGCGTGGTAGGCACAAGCCCCTTGAAAGGGTTATGGATAGTGAATCCAAGGGTCAACTGTCTCCAGGGAAGACAGTTATGCTTGAACAAGACCGTGATGCTATGAGGGCTGAAATGGAACATATGAGAAAACTTTTGCAGGCTCAAGAGCAAGAATTAAAGTTTTTGCATGAAGATCCCCATCTACAAAGTGCTATTGAAGCCAGGAAGGCTGATGCTATGGTTGATGTAACCTTTGAATCAATGGCTCGTGAAGTGGGCAAGAAACCAAGGGAGTTGGCACTTGCCTATCTCCTTCGCAAAGGTGATATCAAAGAGGGGGATGACGGAGAGTTGAAATTCAGAAATCCACCTCGTTTGAAGCATGGAGATCCCGCATCCCAGAGGCTGAAATCTTTTATGCAAAAGGAAGAGGTGACTGTCACCTCTCGACATGCATCCTCTCCCCAAGGCACTAAGCCTGACAGATATATGTATGCCAGTGCTCATGGAGGGCACGAAAGTCACATGCATGCAAGATATGTATCTCATGGTGACAGGTCTACTTCCAGAAAAATTTTGCCTTCTGAGTTGTCTCATGGAGAGACCATGCCACATGCAGGTAAGTCACATGCATCTGAGCTTCGAGTTCGTGGAGCACATGCCACCGTGCCCCATGAAGCTTCTATGACGGCCCATGGAGCCCATGCAGACAGGGCTACCCCGTTGGATAAGGGGAAAAGAAAAAGAGAGGACCATGAGCCTCATGCCAGGAAGCTCAAGGAGTTCAAAGCAGGTGATAAATCTGTCAAATTTGATGTCTTTCAATGAAACCGATCCCGTCAAGTGGGAAAGACTCCGTTGGACACCCACACGCTTAATAGCACAACTTTAAAACCACAAATATGAAATGGACAACTTAAAACAACTTTGAAATTTAAATGAACAGAAATGGAAAAATGGACACCAGCACTGGGGCCGGAACGGGCCGACCCCCCCCTCAATATATGATATATTTATTGGGAGTATTTAAAGAATACAATGCTCCATGGGTTCTGAGAACCAGATGATGTCCATGTACATATGAAAACAGTACCAAACAAATAGGCTCGAATTTCGATGTAGAAAACTCGAAGCAGAACGACCACTAGTGTGGTCCAATCTCTACGGTCCTGTGCTTTCACTGGACTCCGCGGAGAGCGCCTCACTGGTGTTCCGAGACCACGCACAAACAGGCGCTCTCGTACTAACGCCTGGCTCTCCCGATCTCAGCACCTTTGGACCGAGGTTCGCCAATACAGCTTGGACAACCCGGCACCGAACGGGTGTGGCCGTAGAGGGATGAATCCCTTAGCAGATTTTATACAAAGTACTTTATTTAAATCTGAAAATTCACTTACTTGTTGAAGGTTGATAGAAAACCCATACTCGAAGTATGAAGAAGCTGAAACCACCCTTGATGAAGAAGCAGTTGCCTCGTGGTGAACCACCAAGACAAGAATCACCTCAAAAGACCACAGCCACCTGCTGTGAAAGAAGGAGAACCCACTTGGAGGAGAGGCCTGGCTGTAATGTGGAGAGAAGATGGCCCACGTTTGCTTGCAAAGAGACAAGGCAACGTAGCCAATGGGTAAACAGCCGCCAAATAAAGGGTTTAGCCGCCTGTGGGAGGAAGAGCACCTGACTGCTGTACACAGGCTCCTGGCTGCTGTACACAGGCGCCTGGCTGCAGCCGTACAGTAGAAAAGATGGCAGCCGCCTGTAGTTGCAGCCAGCCGTCTGGGGAGAGTAGCTGCAGCAGTGCTTGATGATAACCGCCTGCAGGAGAGGTAGGCGCAGCCAGCAGCAGTGTGAGCAGTCCCCTGCAAGTTTCAACGCAGCCACCAGCAGGAGTATTCAGTCGTAGCAGAGGGTACAGAAGATACACAGCCTGCAGCATGAAGGTACAGCCTGCAGTACAGAGGGTACAGAGGCTGTTGCAGCCAGTAGTGCAGGGGCCACAATCGCTTGCAAGAAAGGAAGCGCAGGTTGGTGAAAAATCAACGCCAGAAGGAAGCGATTCCTTTCTACGCTTGAAGGGAGAGATTTCTTTTAATAAAATTAAGGTGGAGTTGCAACTAGAGATCTCCACGCTTGCATGAAGGGGGACTAGTGGGGGTTGGTGACCATGCCCACCCCCACACTCACTTAAAAGTGAGGCTCCCCACCTTGGCCCCTAAGTGGGTGCCCACTTTTAAATAAGTGTGAACCCCTAACCTTATAAAACAAAGGGGTTAGAATTTAAATATTAAAACAACATGTACCATATACTTACCACCTGTTCACATGCACTGAAACTTGTCAGAATACAGGGCAAACTTCACGACTCACTGGCAGGCGTCCCCGCTCAGTAAGTAACACGTCAGGCAGGCAAACACACAAATACATGTCATGCGAAAACAGTTTCAAACATGCAAAATATGTGTGCATGTGCAAAAAGTAACATGGACATATCTCCCGTTCATGGAACATGTACAAAATATCTGTCGACACAAAACTGGCACGACATAAAAACATAAAAACCTGGTCTTCCTATGGAGTGACAGTCCCATAGGTAAGACACAGTTCCAGGCAAGAGTTTCCCTATGGTGTGACAGTCCCATAGGTAAAACACGGCACGAATACTGGCTCTTCCATGGCGTGACAGTCCCATGGATCGAGCACAGTCCAGGTCATACACGGGTGGCACTGGTCTGGCTCCCGTCCATACGACACCATCCTGCTAACACACGGGTGGCACCAGTCTGGCTCCCGTCCATGTCAGCAAAATACTGGCCTCTTCACATGAGACACTGGCCTGGCCTCAAGCGAACGAGACGCAAAAACTAGGAATGGACCAAATGGTCGGCCAATTGGTGAGACTATGTGTATCTATGAATCTGGATCCTCCATAGCCGATGTCCCATAGGCCGCTTGGCGCTAATCGGTGGCCTTGCCATCGATGATGACACGGCCATCGCGATAGAATGCTCTCTTGCCATCTTTCTGGGCCAGTAGGACTTGTTAGAAGTCATCTCCTGTCTTAATCAGACACTAGGGCCTCTGTTTGGGTGTGCCCGCCCTGTATAGGTGTTTTATCATTTTTCCTCACTCCCCGTATTTTTTCCCCATTTTTTCCCATTTTTCCATGGTGTGGGTGGATGCCACAGGCTGGCAGGAGGCTCTGATGCTGGCCGACTGCACTCTTGTGTACCTGGAGCTGGCCGACTTGATCAGGAGGGGTCGTGGTGTTTTTCTTTGCTGGTGGCCGACTGGCTGTGCCCAGTCGTGAAGGGCTGGTGGGACATTATGCGCTGGCCGACTGCACTCATGGGGCCATATAAATAGGCCCCATCATTCCCACATTGTATTCATTCAGTTTTCCTCGGGATCTTGTGTATAGAGAAGAGTTACACGCCTATCTCTCTGTCTTTCTTGTGCTGTCTATTTTCTGCACTCTACTTGCTCTTGTGGTCTCAAGTTTGGTTATCATTTCCGCTGCGTATTTTGACATGGTATCAGAGCCCTAGGCTCTTGATAGATCTTGGGAGTTTTCTAAACAAGAGGGGGATAGTTACGTTGCTGATTGGTGGACTGTTTGGACTGTTCGGGAAGAGAAGTTGCAAGAGGAAGGCGGGCTAAGGTGCTGGACAGCCACTTGCAGGTTTAGAGTTTTTTTTCCCACCCACCCACCCTTTTTCAGTTACATCCCCGCGATGGCAGATTTGTTAGAGATGGTTGAGAAGCATGTGAAGATCCCGACTCTCCCCACGTTCCATTAGACCGTCAGTTGGACGGGAACAATTACGGCATCTGGAAGGTTATGATGGAGTCTGTGTTGGAGTCATATGACCTTGCTGATTTCATCGTCATCGGGGCTCCACGCCGGAAGCAGAGGAAGGGGAGTTACTGTCGATGAAGAAGGACCGAGAGACATAGGCACAGATGTGGGATCGTGTCAACGCCAGGGTCCGGTCATTTATTTTCCTCAATTGCACACCACAAGTGATCAATCACGTAAAGCACATGACGCTGGCCAGAGGCATATGCTGGACGGGAACAATTACGACATCTGGAAGGTTATGATGGAGTCTCTGCTGGAGTCATATGACCTTGTTGATTTCATGGTCATTGGGGTTCCACGGCGAGAAGCAGAGGAAGGGGAGTTACTGTCGATGAAGAAGGACCGAGAGGCACAGGCACAGATGTGGGATCGTGTCAACGCCAGGGTCCGGTCATTTATTTTCCTCCATTGCACACCACAAGTGATCAATCACGTAAAGCACATGACGCTGGCCAAAGGCATATGGCAACACTTGGCTTCTCTTTATAACTGGGTATCACCCATGAAGAGGATCTCCTTGGAAGTGCAGATGCGGGTTATGAACCCTGCAAAGTCATCGACAATGCGGGAGCACATTAACAAGCTGCAGGCCCTTCAGCAAGAAGTCCTCCAGGCTGGGAAGGAGATATCATCCGAAGACATGGCCATTACTTTGCTGTCCCACTTGCCTGCTCAGTATTCCGCTTTCTACTCCTCTTTGGTTACGAGTGGCAGGCTCAGCACCATTACGTGGGAGGAGCTTGTGCCCATGGTCTTGGACCAGGAGGAACGTTTCACGAACCCTCCTCACAGCGGAGGTTCGGAGGCCTTAACTGGCCAACGGTCGAAAGGCCGGAATAACAACGAGGGCAAAGGGAAGGCTTCACCGGAGAAGTCCTCTGAGAAGAAGTGTCATGGCCCTGTGAAAAAGGAACAGCACAAGTGTGGGCATGGTGGTTGCTGAGTCAGAATATTGAATGATTCACATGGGGGGTGCCCGGACAGAGTTAACGATGTGTGGACATCCCTAGGTGTGAAGGGGGGAACTAGAACATTAAACTCTTAATGTTTTATTAAAGTTGCCCCTAGGCCTTAGTGGCCCCTAGGGACTTTTAAAGTTTGGGGCCCTAGGATTATTATGGAGAGGGGGCCACTCCACTTTTGGAGTGTGTGCTTCTCTCTCCTCCCTCTCTCTCTTCTTTTTGGGAAAAAGAGTCGTGGAGCATTCATGCCTTGTTGGGAAGCGTGGAAAAGCTGAGAAGAAGGAGTCGACTGCTGGAACTGTGTGTTGCTGTTGTTTTCCTCTGCAGATTCAGCCGTACAGCCCACGTGTGCAATCCGTACAGCACTGTACGACTGCAAGTACAGTGGGCTGCTGTAATCTGCAGCAGTTTCTTCACTGGGTGCAGGCGGCGCAGACAATCAGAGAAAGTACAGAGGCTGTGGGCTCTGACGGGCTGTACGGCAGGTACAGACACCTGTACGACTGCTGACAGGTGTCCGTACAGTCAGGTACAGGTGGTGTCTGCTGTACAACAGCAAGTACAGGTGCAGGCGGCGCAGGCGACCAGTATCAAGACAGCAGGCGGCGATTGCAAAGATAGCTCCTGGCACGTATCCCGAGGTAGTACAGACGGGTATGGGGCTGTTTTTCAGGACTGTACAATCAAAGACAGCATAGAAGTGAACACAAGGAGGAGGGTATAGACAAGTACGTGCATGCGTGTGAAGCAGGGTTGTGGAAACAAGTGCCTGCAAGTACGGATTGGTACCGTTGCTTCCTCCAGTGCTGATTCACGGGCTGATTTTGGTAAGCTCCGCATCTGTTCATCTATCTCTCTTTCTACTGCTTGATGTCTGTTGCAGATTTGAGTTATCTGGCCCCTTGTGAGAGGAGGGGTATGGTAGATTGACAAGGGTTGAGACAGAGTTTGGACAGTACATGTATGTATGAGCTGAGATGTTGAATCATGTACTTGAGTTATGCCAGATGTATGCTCATGGCTGCCCTGCTTAGTGGTCTTGGCTGATCAGAGGGAGGCACAGTGTGTTATTTTGAGACACAGATCTGTGTGCATAGATCCTCTGTGCTAAGAGGTATTGTGGGCCGTCAGATTGGACATACAGGTGTAATCTCTTGGCTGATTTTTGTTGTACTCAGCCATTCATATTTTTGGAATTGAATAAAGAAATACCGCAAGGGGCGCCAAGCTTTGGGGCCAACAGGTGTCGCCTTGTTTTCAGATTTGGGCAGGCACTCTAGCCCCAATCTTTTCTGCTTTCATATCTAGACTACAAGTGGACGGGTGACTGCTAATCTACCGCACTCTGGTTTCTATCAGAGGCCGGTTTCAAGAAGCCCGACACAGAACGAGAGAAGCTGAAGGCCGAACCATCCTGCAATGATTGTGGCGAGAAAGGCCACTATTGGAGAAAGTGTCCTAAGCGGACTGGGAAGAGTGTTGATTCTTCAGCCTTCGCTGCAAAGACTCCTGCATTTGTGCACTTAGAGATGATGGACTCCGATGCTTCATCATCTTCGAGCGAGGAGGCAGTTGGCTTCATTGCAAAGGATACCCGGGAATGGATTCTTGACAGTGGTGCTTCCAGGCACATGACTCCTTCCTGTGACTTCTTTTTGGATCTGAAACGGCAGTCAGGTCGCATTTTTATTGGCGACAACTCCACTATTCCGATACACAGTGAGGGCCGGATGGAGATTATTCCCGACGGCAAGGGGGGCAAGCATGCTTCCTGTGTTCTTTATGTCCTTGCTCTGGGTTTTCATCTTCTGTCAGTTCATGAAGAATGCAAGACTGGCTTTCGGGTGGAATTTGAGGAGCATTCAGTTGCTCTACGGGACCGTGAGACTGGCCAGGTTGTTTGGGAAGGCGGTGTGGAGAATGGTATCTACAAGCTTTCTGCACTCTCCTCGTTGACAGGTTCTTAGGTCGGAGATTTGTGGCACTTTCGTTTTGGCCACTTAAATGTGGATGCACTGCGGCGAGCTTTCCGAGACCAGATGGTGGTTGGCTTGTCAGATGTTGGCAGTAGGCAAGGACGTTGCAGTTCTTGCTATGTGGGGAGCAGCACAGGGAATCCTTTCCGAAGCAGGCTACCAGGCGGGCTTCGAAACCATGGGAGTTGATACACACTGACTTGTGTGGACCTCAGCAGACACCATCATTGGGAGGATCTCTCTATTTTATGTTGCTTGTTGATGACTGTACGAGATTCACGTGGGTCTACTTTCTTTCATAGAAGGACCAAGCTTTTGCACGGGTCAAGGATTGGCACGTGATGGTGGAGAAAGAGTCTGGATTGCAGGTAAAGACTCTCAGGGCTGACAAAGGAGGTGAATTCTCCTCGACTGTATTTCTCAGATTTTGTGCAGATCATGGCATCAAGAGGGAATTGGCCAATACAGGATCGCCTTCGGAGAATGGAGTTGTAGAATGCAAAAACAGGACTGTGGTGGAGATGGCGAGGACCATGCTGGAGCATCGTGATCTTCCTCGTCCACTTTGGGGAGAGGTTGTGGCAACGGCTATCCATACCCTCAACCGATCTCTGATGACTTCAATACCTAATATGACTCCGTTTGAGGCATACTTTGGCAAGAAACCTGATGTCTGGCACTTCCGTCTTTTTGGGAGTGATGCGTATGTGCATATTCCGAAGAAGTAGAGGGGGAAGCTTGACTCCAAATCCCGCAAGCTTATATTTGTGGGGTATAATTCTCTTTCCAAGGGATACAGATTGTATGATCCAGACAGGAACGAGATTGTTGTCAGCCGGGATGTGGTCTTTGATGAGCATGTTGCAGTTTCCACTGTCGAGGAGCCGCTACTTCTTGGAGATCCAGAAGAGTCTGATGATGATTCCCAGACCATTGCTCCAGTTGATCAACCTCAGTCAGCACAGGAGGTTGAGCCCGCAGCTGGAGTAGAGCCCCCGCAACAGCAAGAGGCTCCATGATCTGTTCGAGTACCTAGGTGGTTGTTAGACACCCTTCGGGAGTCGGGTGTCATGGAGTTACCCTCCGAGTGGACCATAGAGGACGGCCCTCGAAGATCACACAAAGTTTGAGACAAAAGCAATACAGTGGAGCTTCTTCAGGTAAACTATGCTCTGATGTCTTGTGTTATGCGGGACAAGGAGCCCACTTCCGTCAAGGAAGCCTCTCACAGGATACAGGTGGAACTTGATGCCATCGAGAAGAACAACACATGGGAGTTGGTACCGAGGCCGTCGAAACGGTTAGTCATTGGTGTCAAATGGGTCTTTAAGACCAAATATGCGTCAGATGGGTCGGTGGACAAACACAGGTTATGCTCAGCGGCCAGGCATCGACTACGAGGATACCTTTGCACCGACAGCACGGATGTCCACGATTCGGACCGTTCTTGTCCTTGCTTCTTCTCAGAGGTGGCCCGTGTATCAAATGGATGTAAAATCTGCGTTTCTTAATGGTGACCTGCAAGAGGAGGTGTATGTTGAGCAGCCTCCAGGCTTTGTTGTTCCAGGATCAGAAGGGATGTTTACAGGTTACGTAAGGCCTTGTATGGTCTTAAGCAGGCTCCAAGGGCTTGGAAATCAGAAGATTGATTCCTTCTTTGTTCGGACTGGATTCCAGAGATCGGTTGCAGATCCTAACCTGTATCTCTTTCGGGAACGCGGCATGGTTACGATTATCATCCTTTATGTGGATGATCTCCTTCTCACCGGCGGTCATGTGGACCACATTGGTGTGACGAAGGCTGCCTTGTCAAAGGAGTTTGAGATGACCGACTTAGGCTTACTCCACTTCTTTTTGGGATTGGAGATCTGGCAGACCCAGAGGGGGTGTCACCAGGAGGTGAAACTTTTTGCAGTTGTTTTCTTTATTTACATTTCTTTTTAAATATATATTTTTCTTTTCTTTCTCTTTGGTTGCTGTTGTTTTCCCCCGGGATCTCTTGGAAGGGCTTGGGCCATTGCAATGTCAGAATGGGTCAGCCAGTGGGACTTTGGACCAGTGGTTGGCTAAGCCTGAGAACTGCACTGAAAGATGAAGGACAGTGTCCAGGACATGGGCATTGAAAGATGGACAGTGTCCAGGACATGGGCACTGAAAGATGAATGACAGTGTCCAGGACATGGCCACTGAATGAGGGTATAGGCCAGCTTTTACATTAGTAAGTGGCCGCCACCGAAATATGAATGTATCTTGAATTCTAAGCAAATTCTGAAGTGACCATAGTGGTCAAAGATGGTCAGGAGACCAAAAGGAATGCAGATGACATCATCCCTAAAATTTAGGGAACTGCTATTTTTGGCAGTGTCGGAATTGAAAAGTGTTCGCGTCAGTTTGTGCACAATGTCAAGGGGACCAAAAGCTGGCAAAGGACTGTTGTGAGAATGTGAACCAGTCAGGAGATTTTTAGCTTGGAAGATTGCATGTGGAAAAGGCTTAAAAATGTGCCAAGTGTCAAATTTTGGTACATTTTCCTCATTGAGAAGAGGGAAGCGTGGGAATTTGGGGAAGGAGGCTCATTTGCAGCCATCGTGGTGTTTTGTTGCAGGAAAAACCAGCTATTGTGGTGCATTCCCTTGCCCTAACTCAGGAATTGAGGGTTGAGCTTGCTCCCCACCGCCTCTCTCTCTCTTTCTCTCTCTTGCAGACTATGGAAATGCTATCATCAGATAAAATCAGGTACAATTGTGTGAATTTCATGTTTATATGCAAAGGCTAGTTGCCTCCTTGAACAGGAACAGGTGTAGTTGGTTCCTACACCAAAGCAGGGACAGAAGAGGGTAATAACCTCTTCAAAACAATGCTGTTTCAGCACTGTTTAGGTGCTGTTTTTGGGCTGTTATGTTGCCCGGTTGATGCCAAAATGCAGTAGGACTTTGCTAAAGTCCTCTAGGACAGTACAAGGGTTATTTTGGGCTGAAAACAGAGCTGAAAACAGGCCTGTGCAGAAAATTACAGCAAGCTGAATTGTGATGTTTTGGACTCCATTGGGAAGCTTGATGCCTATGGAAGTGTACCTGTCAGTTGGGATTCATTCTGAGATGTTATGGAACAGTTTTAGTGCAGTTATGTTGGCAAATTTCTTCTAAAATTTGTAAAATTCAGCTGATGCAAGTAGAGTGCTTTGTTGCACTTGTGCTTTGTAATTTCCAACCTTTTAACAATAAAGAAATACCGCAAGGGGCGCCGGACTTCGGGGCCAATGTGTTGTTGAGCGAGGGAGCGAGGATTCTGTGAATGTGTGTCTCAGTAAGTCCAGGTTATTTGTGAATGAATTACCGCTTTATGTGTCCATAGACCGGTTTTATGGTTCCATTGCCGGGATAGGGTCCTCTTTTCTGCAAGAGCCCGGACACGGAATTGGATTGGGTGAACAAGAGACACACATAGTGAGGTACAACTGATTACAGGTGAGAAAGAGTACGGTCTCTTTCTTTAGATACAGGTTCCCTTAAACTTTCAGTTGACAGTATGACAGACAAAGGGAAAGGCAAGCTCCCTGTCGAAGAGAGTTCCTCTTCTACTCGCAGACAGCATATAGAGGTGACAGGTGCCCAGGTGTCAGCCTCTGCTCGGATGGAGCCAGTAGTACAGCCAACCTTGTTAGAGGAAGAACAGGAACAAGAGGATTTATTTCATGCGCAGCTCCTGAGCATGGTTGGTACCTTTGAACAGTTGGTGAAGAATCCCAGGATGAAGAGGTATTTGCAGTCAAGGACAGGGGATTCCCAGGCTGAATCATCTCAGCATGCAGTTGAGACGGCACAGGAACAAATGCCAAGGATGCCACAGCATGTAGAGCAGACACCAGTAGTGGCAGCTGATACAGTGCAGCATGTTACACAGGCACAGGTACATGCATTTAATGGTCAAGAAAGTAATGTGCAAAGGGTCATGCCGACCATTCCTCCATTCGTTGCTTTCCAGCCTGGCTATTTTGGTGGTGGGTCTGTTTTCCAGGCCATGGCTAGACCACCCACAGTTTTGCCAGGATTGATGTCAAGAGGGTCACCAGGAATGATGCCTATGGAAGCTGTGAACCCTCTTTATGCCAATATAGGTGTGCAGCCCGGATTTCAAACTTATTTTAGTCCACCTTTGGGGCCCGCAGCACCTGTCAGTGTGGCTGAATTTTCTCAACCTAGTGGACAAAGAGCAGTAAGGACTGATGCAGAAAAGGTGCAAAAGGATTACAAAGAAGGAGGTCAAGCAGTAAAGTTTGAGACTTTCAGTGGGATGCAGGACAAATTGAAAGCGCTGACTTTTATTCAGCAGTTTGATGCAGCATACACTGGGGGTAACTTTACAGAGTCTTCTAAGGTGCGGAAGGCTGCTACTTTCTTGAAAGGCAATGCATTGCAGTGGTGGACTTCATTGTTGATGCAAGGACAAGCACCTGCTACATGGGTTCAGTTTAAGCAGCAATTCTCTTTTGCCTGGCTTACAAATACTTTTGAAGTGGATGTTATGACAGCATGGCACAAACTTGATGCAGCCAACTGTGTAAATTTGGAAGAGTATAATAAGAAGTTTTGGGATGCACTCTTGCCAGTAACTTCCTACAGAACAGTGCCATTGTCAGAGCAAATAGAGAAATATTGCTGTGGTTTGCCCAAAGAAATCAGGGATTATTGCATTAAGACCAATGTTTCTAATATGACTCAGCTCATTGAGAATGCAAACATGGCTAATGCATTGCTACAGGGAGGTTCATGTGGCTTTAAGAACACAGTGAACAAGGAACCTCAGGGCAAACAGGAACCACTTGTGAAGAGGGATTTCCCACCTAGACCATTCTATAGAAAGAAGCCATTTGAGAAGAAGACTTGGCAATCACAACCTCAGAAAAGTGTTGGTCAAGGCAAAGGACAGAAGAGGCCACTATATGGCAAGTCATTTGAAGAGAGAAAGGCATTGATGCAAGCTGGGAAATGTTTCATCTGTGAACAGAAAGGGCATATGGCTGCAAAATGCCCACAACAGCCAGCAAAAGATGCCGAGGATAAAGAAGGGCCACCCAAGAAGAAGACAATGCCGAGTGCAGGATTGGTACCTGACATGGTTGGTGACCAGCCATGTGATAATGCTACAGAATTGTGCAGAGCATGGGGTAAAATCAGAGATGCTACAGTGCTGATTTTCTTTGACCCTGGTGCTCGAGCCAACTTTATTTCACCGGCATTGGCAGCCAAGTTGGGAATTCGTGCTGAAGAGATGGGACCAGTTGGACAGGCTGATTTGGCATGCCCTGGGCATTCAGTTCCTGTCACTCCTATACTTGGCAAACTTCGCATGCATATACAGAGTTATGTGGACACAGAGGAGTTTCTTATCATGCCCTTGGAAGGATGTGATGTCTTGTTGGGAATTCCATGGTGTCATAGGAAACATGCAGTGTTGGATGCTTTCAACAAGAAAATCACAATTGTACATAGGGACAAGACCCATGTTTTGGATGTGAAGCTGAAAGGAGAGTCTGTCCTAGTTATTTCTGCTTCTGCTATAACTTCAGTAATGAAAAATCATCTTTCTGCGTACTTGGTTTTTGCAAAGCAAGTGAATGAAGTTGAAACTGATTTGTCTACACTAGACGAAGGTAGAAAAGCTTTCTTGGATACGTTCAGAGACTGCTTTTCAGAGTCTTTACCAGGAGAGTTACCCCCTGAGAGGCCAGAGGATCATGCCATAGATCTTATTCCAGGGTCTAGTCCGCCCAATAGGCCACCGTACAGGGTTAGTGCAGCCCAGCAGAAAGAGATTATGACACAGGTTAATGAGCTGTTAGAGAAGGGACTAATTCAGCCCAGTAGTTCCCCGTTTTGTTCACCTGTGTTACTAGTACAGAAGAAAGATGGTTCATGGCGAATGTGTATTGACTACAGAGCCTTGAACAAGAACACGATCAAGAATAGATTTCCGATTCCGCGCATAGATGATATTCTTGATCGTTTGCAAGGAGCAGAAATGTTTAGCAGGATAGATTTGAAGAGTGGGTACCATCAGATTAGAATCAGACCCGAGGATGTGCACAAGACCGCATTTCGCACTACATTTGGTCTCTATGAGTTCTTAGTCATGCCCTTTGGATTGACAAATGCTCCTGCCACATTTAACAGAATGATGGACAGAATTTTCCGTCCTTACAGAAGCTTTGTGGGCACATTCTTTGATGACATGATAGTCTATTCAAAGAGTGAAGAGGAGCACTGAGACCATCTGACAGCAGTCTTTAATGAGCTGAAACACAACAGATTGCTCATTAATGGCAAGAAGAGTGAATTCTTTCTAAAAGAAATTCACTTCCTTGGGCACATTGTATCAAAGGATGGCGTCACAATGGATCCTGCTAAGATTGAAGCAATCGTTTCATGGCCAGATTTACAGACTGTGCATGATGTTCCCAGTTTTCTTGGCCTATGCTCTTACTACCGCAGATTTGTAAGGCATTTTGCAGAGATTGCTTCACCGTTACATGCGCTTGAAAAGAAGGCCATTAAATGGCAATGGACAGATAAAGAGAAATCAGCATTTAGATGCCTGAAACAGAAAATGACTACAGATCCTGTGTTGACATTGCCAGATTTGTCTAAATCATTTGTTGTGCAGTGTGATGCATGTGGGAACAGCATTGGTGCTGTCTTGATGCAGAATGGACGAGTCGTGGCATATGAGAGTAGGATACTCTCTGACACTGAGAAGAACTATCAGATTTATGAGAAAGAGCTGCTAGCTGTGATCCATGCACTTACTAGTTGGAAACACTATTTGCTTGGTGCTGATTTTGTTGTGCAAACGGATCATCAGACGCTCAGATACTTTCTCACACAGGCAAAGTTGTCAGAGAAACACATGCGCTGGGTAAATTTTCTGTCAATGTTCCATTTTCAGATAGTGCATGTGGAAGGCAAGAAGAATGTGGTTGCAGATGCATTGTCTCGCAAACCACAAGTGTCAGCTGTTTCTATTTCTTATCACCAGGAATTGGATGATATGAAAGAGCAGTATGCCAGTGATGAAGATTTTTCCAGAATCTATGAGCAGCTAATGAATAATCAACATCATGATCACTATGTTTTGAAAGATGGCTTTCTCATGATGCATGGAAAGCTATGTGTGACTAAGGAATTAAGGCCGAAAGTAATGCTAGAAAGTCATGCTCCACCGTATGCTGGACATCGAGGCATTGATGCAACAGTGAAAGCGGTTGAGACTTTCTTTTATTGGCCAGCTTTGAGACGTGATCTTGATGCTTATGTCAGATCTTGCCTAGTATGCCAGAAGGTCAAGTTTGATAGACAGAAGGCACCTGGGTTATTGCAACCACTGCCTATTCCAGAGAGACCATGGGAAAGTATTGCCATGGACTTCATTTTTGATCTTCCAAGGACAACGACAGGGAATGATGGAATCTGGACTATAATATGTAGATTCAGTAAGCAAGCACACTTCATTCCTGTTAGAAAGAAGATAAAGCCCGAGCACATGGTTAAGATTTTCATGCAGAATATCTTTAAATACCATGGTATGCCACAGTCTATTGTCAGTGACAGAGACCCAAGGATGACTAGCTTGTTTTGGAAAGCATTGTTTGAGAATATGGGCACGACCTTGAAATTCTCATCTTCTTTTCATCCTCAAACTGATGGGCAGTCTGAAGAGGCTAACTCTACTGTCTTGGATCTGCTGAAATGTTATGTGTCAGAACATAAGGCAACTTGGGAGCATTATTTGCCATTAGTAGAGTATGCTTATAACAATACAGTGCATTCCTCTACTGGCAAGGCGCCTTTTGAAATTGTTGAAGGTGGCAAGAAAGTACCTCCCATTGTGCAGACAAAGGATAAGATATTTGAAGCAGATCGGTATATTGAGGGATGGCAAGAAGCGTATAAAAAGGTCAAATATGCCTTGGAAAAGTCACAAGCTAAGCAGAAAAGAGCTGCTGACATGCATCGTCGAGAGCTCTTGTTTAAAGAGAATGACTGGGTCTTATTGCGCTTTGAAAAGGCACGACTGAGAAAAAGAAAGGGCAAGGAACGTCTCTTTCCTAAGCTGAGTATGCGATATTATGGTCCTTTCCAAGTCTCAGAGAAGATAAGTGATGTAGCATACAGGCTGAAATTGCCAGAAACCTGGAAGATACATAATGCATTTCATGTGAGCCTTTTGAGGCCTTTTATTGGCAATGTGCCAGAAGATATAGTGCCAGAGGAACAGCCTGAAGTGGAGGAATTGGATGAAATTCTGGTTCCTGAGCAGATTCTGGCCCATAAAGACAGAAAAGTGAAAGGACAAGTTGCAAGAAGATACTTGGTGAAATTCAGAAATTATTCACCAATGGATGCTAAATGGATGGATGAGGTTGAACTGGCTGATTCACCTCAGTTGATGCAACTTTACAAGGAAGCCTTCCTGTTAGAACCTGCAGTGGTTTAATATGCTTTTTGAAGCTGAATTCTGAATGACCTGTACATTTGTATTATATGTTTGGCAATGTACAGTTTTGACATTTGTTGTCAATGACTTAATCAATGAATGAACTTTCAGTGTTTTGAAGTTGTATCTGTTACGCTTCAAATGAATGATTTACATGTTGTGACACTAATAGTACAAGATATATGCTATCGCCCTGTGTTGCATCCGGAAACATGTATTTGAAAGGCTTGAACCTGCGATGGCACAAATGGTAGTGGGGAATTCCTATCATCGCCCCGTGTCATCCGTTGGCAGGAGATACATGCGATGACACTAATCACATGGGGAATCTTGTGATCGTCCTGTGTCATCCGTTTGCATGTGGACTTGCAATCGAGGTCGCTTGCTTCTTTCAAGAGGGGGGTATGTCACCAGGAGGTGAAACTTTTTGCAGTTGTTTTCTTTATTTACATTTCTTTATAAATATATATTTTTCTTTTCTTTCTCTTTGGTTGCTGTTGTTTTCCCCCGGGATCTCTTGGAAGGGATTGGGCCATTGCAATGTCAGAATGGGTCAGCCAGTGGGACTTTGGACCAGTGGTTGGCTAAGCCTGAGAACTGCACTGAAAGATGAAGGACAGTGTCCAGGACATGGGCATTGAAAGATGGACAGTGTCCAGGACATGGGCACTGAAAGATGAATGACAGTGTCCAGGACATGGCCACTGAATGAGGGTATAGGCCAGCTTACATTAGTAAGTGGCCGCCACCGAAATATGAATGTATCTTGAATTCTAAGCAAATTCTGAAGTGACCATAGTGGTCAAAGATGGTCAGGAGACCAAAAGGAATGCAGATGACATCATCCCTAAAATTTAGGGAACTGCTATTTTTGGCAGTGTCGGAATTGAAAAGTGTTCGCGTCAGTTTGTGCGGAATGTCAAGGGGACCAAAAGCTGGCAAAGGACTGTTGTGAGAATGTGAACCAGTCAGGAGATTTTTAGCTTGGAAGATTGCATGTGGAAAAGGCTTAAAAATGTGCCAAGTGTCAAATTTTGGTACATTGAGGGAAGCGTGGGAATTTGGGGAAGGAGGCTCATTTGCAGCCATCGTGGTGTTTTGTTGCAGGAAAAACCAGCTATTGTGGTGCATTCCCTTGCCCTAACTCAGGAATTGAGGGTTGAGCTTGCTCCCCACCGCCTCTCTCTCTCTTTCTCTCTCTTGCAGACTATGGAAATGCTATCATCAGATAAAATCAGGTACAATTGTGTGAATTTCATGTTTATATGCAAAGGCTAGTTGCCTCCTTGAACAGGAACAGGTGTAGTTGGTTCCTACACCAAAGCAGGGACAGAAGAGGGTAATAACCTCTTCAAAACAATGCTGTTTCAGCACTGTTTAGGTGCTGTTTTTGGGCTGTTATGTTGCCCGGTTGATGCCAAAATGCAGTAGGACTTTGCTAAAGTCCTCTAGGACAGTACAAGGGTTATTTTGGGCTGAAAACAGAGCTGAAAACAGGCCTGTGCAGAAAATTACAGCAAGCTGAATTGTGATGTTTTGGACTCCATTGGGAAGCTTGATGCCTATGGAAGTGTACCTGTCAGTTGGGATTCATTCTGAGATGTTATGGAACAGTTTTAGTGCAGTTATGCTGGCAAATTTCTTCTAAAATTTGTAAAATTCAGCTGATGCAAGTAGAGTGCTTTGTTGCACTTGTGCTTTGTAATTTCCAACCTTTTAACAATAAAGAAATACCGCAAGGGGCGCCGGACTTCGGGGCCAATGTGTTGTTGAGCGAGGGAGCGAGGATTCTGTGAATGTGTGTCTCAGTAAGTCCAGGTTATTTGTGAAATTGGAGTGACTCAGATTGGGGAGGAGATCCAGACACGCGGAGATCTACTTAAGGATACAGTTTTACCCTCGGCTCAGGAGCAGTTTCTTGGAGCAGTAAGAGGCAGCCAACTATTGCCCTATCTTTGACAGAGGCAGAGTACCGGGCTGCTTCTGGTGCTGCTTGCGAGGTTGTGGGGTTGCGGGGGGTGCTAGGCGAGATTGGGTTTCCACAGAAGGAGCCCACAGTCATCCAGTGTGATAACCAGAGTTGTATAGCTATTGCTCGGAACCTGGTCTTCCATGCCCGGACCAAGCACATAGAGATACAATATCACTTTGTACGTGAGAAGATCTTGGCTGGTGACATCTTGCTCCTTTATTGTCCAACGGAGGACAATGTGGCGGACCTCTTCACAGGCTACGCTCAAGCGGCACTCGAGCTCCCTTGGGTTGATTTCACAGCCAAGAGCTGAGAGGGGGTGTTAGAAGTCATCTCCTGTCTTAATCAGACACCAGGGCCTCTGTTGTGGGTGTGCCCGCCCTATATAGGTGTTTTATCATTTTTCCTCACCCCCCGTATTTTTTCCCCATTTTTTCCCATTTTTCCATGGTGTGGGTGGATGCCACAGGCTGGCAGGAGCCTCTGATGCTGGCCGACTTGATCAGGAGGGGTTGTGGTGTTTTTCTCTGCTGGCCGACTGGCTGTGCCCAGTCGTGAAGGGCTGGTATGCGCTGGTCGACTGCACTCATGGGGCCATATAAATAGGCCCCATAATTTCCACATTGTATTCATTCAGTTTTCCTTAGGATCTTGTGTTTAGAGAAGAGTTACACGCCTATCTCTCTGTCTTTCTTGTGCTATCTATTTTTTGCACTCTACTTGCTCTTGTGGTCTCAAGTTTGGTTATCATTTCCGTTGCGTATTTTGACAGGACTCTCCGCATGCATGTTTTCCTGTGTTCTCTATCTGCATCCTTGTAAGGTCGTCATCCAAATAGATGGGATCTCCCTGTAATCCTCATAGAATCACCCTCTTTCTCATGAAGGTGACCCTCTCCGTCTCTCCTGCAAACTGTAGGATGAGGGCTCGCTTGCGTGTTGAGTCTTTCCCGGCTCTCCATGCTTTGGTGAAGGGGAGAGGGTCCTCTTCCCTATAGCCGAGCTTTATGCATAGAAGCTGTCCATCTTTCTCGGGAGTGGAGTCGGGTGCCTCGGCTATACTTGTGACTTGAATGTTGAGGCTTCGGGCATGTCTCATCTTCTCCTCAATGGTGGTGTGAATGATTTGGTGTTCTTCTCTCTGAGTCTCCTCCTTCACTTCTTTACGGATGTTCTTCTTCACCACCTCAACCCATCCTGACTGCGTGGCTTCGAGTTTTCCCTCCATGTCCTTTGTGTTGTCCTTGGAGATCTCTTCTTTGATGGCTGTGAGAGTGTTGTCATTGATCTCCCCTTCTTCCTTCTCGGTGTTCTTGACGGCTACCAGTTCCACTTTCAATGCACTCACCTCCTCCTTGAGTGCTGTGTTCTCTTGTTCAAGGTCCGTGACCTGTGCTTCGAGGGCCATGATGTGCCGGTGTAGTTTGTTCTCCACCTCATTGAGGTTGGAATCGGATGTCTTCTTGTTCTCTTTGATTAGTGTCTTTTTTGCCGTCTGGAGGGCCTCGAGCTTCTCTTGGAGGCTCGGAGCCATTCCTCGAGCTTACTCTGCAGCACTTCCCAGAGAGAGAGAGAGAGAGAGAGAGAGAGAGAGAGAGAGAGAGAGTTATGTTGCTGCCTTGGGGGCCTGAGGAAGGAAGGGTGGGGGGGAAAGCACGGCGGACGGCCTAGCGGAAATGCAGACGGGCCAGCATAGCGAGCCAGCCCAGGCGGGAGAGAGGCGAACAACGAAGCGAAGAGAGAGAGAGAGGGGCGGGGGAGAGGGCGGCGAGTAGTGAAGCAATGGGCAGGAGAGAGGCGAACAGGCGAAGCGGAGAGAGAGAGAGAGAGAGAGAGAGAGAGAGAGAGAGAGAGAGAGAGAGAGAGAGAGAGAGAGAGGCGGGCGAGAGGCGAACAGTGAAGCGGCGGCGAGCAGGGGCGAACAGTGAAGCGACTACTGAAATCGAGAGAGAGAGAGAGAGAGAGAGAGAGAGAGAGAGAGAGAGAGAGAGAGAGAGAGAGAGAGAGAGAGAGAGAGAGACAACAAAGCGCGTCTACTGAAATCGATTAGTAGCTCCAGTGCACAGAAGGGCGACCATCGCAGTTATTGTGTACAGACAACTCAGCTTAGATAATGTTTGAGTGGCAATAAGGAGCATCAGGCCGTAACCCACAAGGATGTCCAGAAAGGTCCCGCAGAGCACATCCAGAGTAGTGGACGACAGTTGTCGACAATTACATCATTGATATAAAGTATCTTTAAAGATAAGGTTGATACTATGCATAATGGAGTTGATAGTTATATAGTCTTGTGGGTTGACTACCATGAGTATATAACATGCACGTTCCTAAAAGGTGAATTTGGGCATGTTCCTGGATTCATCTAGGTATATATATATAAGGTTGTTCAAATTTTCAAGGTTGTTTGGTGTAAAGACATCGCTAAAGATACTAAGGTGTGAAACATTTGATGCAAGGGGCTATTCACCAAGGGCAATATTGGGATTGACTTTGGCTTTGCCTTTAGCAAAATGTGCTTCAATTATTTCTTCAGCAAATTGGGCATCTTCGTCGAGATCTTCATTGAATCTGATGTCATGGCCTTGAAAAAAGCATATGGTATTTCATGGCCATTTGCAATGCATTCTTCATGGGCATTGCCATCAGCATGGACTTTTGGAGTTATTTATGATTGAGGGGGAGTACGATTCTCGACATTTATGTGTGTGCGCGCCGGGGGGGGGGGGGGGGGGGGGGTAATCTTTTGTAAAGGCAGCCAAATGAGCATGCAAATGAATGAGAAGAGCATGTGTATGCTCAATCTCACCTGAGTGATTAAGGTGAAAAGGACTCGCATCTCACCTCTCCTTTGTAACCCTATTCCCTCCACAGTGTAAAATCTCAAGTCAAGTTAACATTGTGACCCAAAAGAGGCAAGCTGAGGTGGACCACTCTAGCAAATGACTGTCCAGCACATGTATGGTCATAGGGACTCATTACTTAGGGGGATTGTTAAAAATATAAGTGATGAAGGGCACATGTGGAATGAGAGGGAGCATTCACCTTAGTGTGTTAAGCCATAAAAAGAATTGATTCAAAGGTTAGTTGTTGAGATAATGTAAGACAAAGAACTAAGAAGGGTAGATGCCAAAGTCCAAGGTAGATTCCCAAGTGATGGAAGCAATGAGGTGTCAACGTGTCCCTTTTCTTGAGCTTGTGAAGAGGTAGTGAATTTTGGGGAAAGGTGGAGTTGATTGTGGATCTAGATGCTTCCATGAGAAGCTATATAAGGTGGAGTTGATTGTAGATCTAGATGCTTCCATGAGAAGCTATATAATGATGTACTCCTTTGCTCAATTGAGAGCTTGATTAATGCAACGAGAGTGTTTGTTTGTTGATTAGTTTCATCATTCGGCATAAGTCTTTCATGTAAAGCTTTTATAGCTTTATTAACATGATTAAGACTTAATTAATGAACATAATACAAATACTGCAAGAAAGATTGAGTTGTTTGCATTGAGACAGAGGCCTTTCTTAAATAGAGGCCGAAAGGGTACAAGTGAAGAGACACATCCTTGGAAAGGGGTGTGGCTCTTGAATCAATGGTTATATTCTTTGGACTTAAGGGTGTGTCTTTTAATGAATAGACATGTCCTTTGATAGTGACCCATGTGTAAGGGTGTGACTCTTCACAGGTGTCCTTTCAGTTAATAAGGGATTAAGGAGTAATTAAGGAGAGATTAAGAGAGTTAGTCACAATCGTGACATTCCCTCCCACTTAAAATAAGACTCCGGCTAAGAAGAGATGGTGTCTTTGAAAGAATTCCTGAAGAAGTTCTGTAAGTCTGCATCACTTTTCCAAGTAGAGTCGGAATCATCAAGATCCCTCCATTTAACCAAAAATTATGTAGTGAGCTTATGTCGTGTTTCTTTCTGTCGTCTGACATCAAGAATTGTCTTTGGAATTAAGAGTATGTGTTTATCTTCGATTTCTGGAACATAATCCAAAATATCTAAAACTGAAAAATCACCTTCCACAAACTTCTTGAGCCAAGAAATATGAAAAGTTGGATGAATTCTACCCCAAGAAGGTGGTAACTCCAACTTAAATCTGAGAGATGAGTTCTTCTTAATAATACGAAAGGGTCCATAATATCTTGGGCGAAGCTTTGGGAAGATTGATTTCACTGTCTTGTATCGATGAGGGGCAATATATAATAATACCAAGTCTCCTTCTTGAAATTCAATGTGACGATGACGCTTATTACCTGTGCGCTGATATTGTTCTGGGACGTTGACCATCTTATCAAAACCTCTTGAGTATATGGAAAACGATACCACAACACAATGTCATAATCAATGTAATAGTATGGATGGTTGTATACAAATTATCATTGCACCATTGATCATTTTATTACAAGGTCTTCTTTGCTGCATTGCATGCAAATCTCGATTGTCTTGGAAATGCTCGATTAAGGGCAACATTGCCTCTATGCATTGTTGTTTATAGAAAACTTGATTTACCACTTGCGGTTGATTAGAGTGCCTTTTGTTGATTGCAGATACCTTCCACGAAGTCAAGCGGAGGAGAGACAAGAAGAAAGAGGTTAATAATTTTTCAAATTTCCTCTTGGACTGGTGCTTCCTTGTTGTGTGATAAGCTTTTGTATGCACACTTTTTTAGTCATATTTTGTTATTTGAAGCCTTGGTAAGTCTTTTTAGTAAGAACTATGTTACTTCTCATTGAGGCAGGGAAATTCTGTATGGCCCATTTGTGGGTTACATTTGTAGCGTCACATACCATCATGGCTTCTTCTCTTGATGGCCTTTCAATTTGTAAATAAGTTGTCACTTGCTTCCTATCTTGTTTATGTGTCTCTCTTCTTTTGCTTGTCCAAGGTGCCATTAGCTCGGAACTTTGATTTGAAGATCCAACGCACACCAATCACCTTACGCTGCAGTGGCCGAGGCACCAAAATCCAAGTGCCATTCTGTTCGATAGCATCCAGCTCCACCTGCATAGCACGATGCCAAGGCTCGTGTGAAAGAGCCTCGTCTGCAGAAGTGGGATCAGAAGGACCATTAATGATAGTAGACATAAGAGCATAATTAACAAACATGTTGCCCTCATGAACTTGTTTCCCTGTAACTCTGGAAGAACACCGAAGAGAACTAGGCGGAGGAGCAAAAGGAAGCTCACGTAACCCAGAATCACGAATTGTCAGATAATACCAACCAGGTACAGATTTGCTCAAACTCGCCGGAGGAGGAGCAGGGTCATCATCATCTGACTGGGTATCCTCAGCTGGAGGTGTAACAGACGCAGCGGGTGCAGGAGAAGGAGGAGGAGGAGGAGGGGGAGGAGGTGGAGACGGAGGTGAAGGAAGAAGAAGCTCACCACCCCCCTCTGAAGATGTAGGAGTCTCGTCGAACACCACATCACGGCTCACAACTACTTTACCGGCCTGAGTATCATAAAGACGATATGCCTTGGACATAGTGCTGTATCCGAGAAAAGTCATGCGCTGAGACTTCGAGTCCAACTTGGAGCGATGCTCCTTAGGCACATGAACATACGCTGTACACCCAAATATCCGGAAATGAACAACGGAGGGCTTCTCACCATGGAAAGCCTCATATGGAGTTTTATCGGGAAGAGCAGCAGTAGGAGACCTGTTTTGAATGTAGGCGGCCGCCTCAACCTAGAAACGTCGAGGTAATGAAGAATGCTCAAGCATAGCACGGGCCATCTCCATAATGGTCCTATTCTTCCTCTCGGCAACTCCATTCTGTGATGGAGTATATGATGTAGTAATGTCACGTAGGCTGTAACGCCTGTGACCGACGGCAGACCGGATGGCCAAGGACGTCGCCATCCGGGGTTTAGTGGGAGAGGACGCCCATGCGGAGTCATGGGCGGCCAGGCTAGTGTGGACGGCAAGCCACACACTATATAGCTTGGGGGATGAGGGGCAATCCTCATTCTTCCTCTATGGCTGGACCACATAAGTCTGCATGAATGAGAGCAAGTGATGTCGAAGATCTGTGTGTCGCCTCCTTCGGATTGGCGGCTCCGTGTTGCTTCCCTTGTAAACAAGAGGAACAAACAGTAGATGGAGCCTTGATGGTCAGTAATCTCTCAACCAACCCATCCTTTGAAGCTCGCCGTAGAAGCTGATAGCTCAAATGGCCAAACCGAGCATGCCAAAGAGCAGAAGAAGCAACAGAAGAAAGCAGAGCGGTCAACTTGTAGAGACCACTATCTTAGACTCCCTAAACCAAGATGTTACCAGTCGCCTTATCACGAATGGTAATCTCATAACGAGAAAAGATCACCTCCGCACCCTGAGCTGTAAGAGCACTCACTGACAAAAGGTTAAAAGCTAAATCTGGAATATACAGAATGTTAGAGAAGTACCTCTTGTCCTCGTCAGAACGGAAGATGGGGATAGTGCCATGACCATGCACTAGCATAGAAGAAGAATCACCTAGAGTGATCTCGCCTGATCTGGCAGTGAAGTCCTCGAACCAATCTCGATGGGGTGTCATATGAGCAGTATCTCCGCTATCAACAATCCAAGACTGTGACTGAGAAGTCACAAGAGCAAGTATACGCCGAGTACATGCTAAGAGAAGAATGCTATCATCCTTCTTGGGTTGGGACACCGCGGTTGAGGAAGAGTTCCTTGCTGCTTCATCACGCTTCTTCTTGTGACATTGGGGTGACTTGTGACCCTTCTTGCCACAATAATGACATTCAATGTCCTTATTCTTTGAAGATTTGTTGTCTTTATCCTTGTCGGAATCCTTGGAGTTCTTGTCAGAACTCCCTTTTCCTTTCTTTTGTTGATTCTTCCCTTTATCTCGTGCTGCCAAAGCTCCATCAGGGCCACCAGAGGTGCCAGTCCGCTCCTCAAAGCGAGTCTCAATGTGCATAACGGAGGGGAGAACTTCCTCCAAGTAAGTGGAACAGGACGAGGAGAAGAAACAAGAGAATGAAAGTATGCATCAAACCTCTCTGGAAGTTTGGAGAGCAGCCGAATAGCCATATCCTCTGTGGAGATGTCCTTGCCACAAACAGCAAGCTCGTCTTGGAGATCTTTCATCTTATAGATGAAAGCAGATAAAGATGGAAAGGTAGAAACTGATAAGTTCATAAGTTGCTTTTCCAATGCCAAAATCCGACCCGGAGACTTAAATCTCATAGAGATCTGCAAAAGCCTTCCAAACTTCATGTGGCGCACTTGCTGTTTGCACATGAGAGAGAACAGAATCTTGACAGTTCAACATCAGAAAGGAGAAAATGCGTCGATCATTCGACTGCCAAATATCAAGCTGTGCTTGAGTCGCACCACCGGAAGCAAGGGCGGGAGGGGTGGCATTGGCCGGTGTAACAAGCCATGCCACGCAAGGCCGATTTCACCTTCACCTTCCATAGGGTGTAGTTGGAACCATCCAACTTGGTAGACTCTTCAAACATATGAAGAGAAGTCGGTGCAGCCATCACAAAAGCTTGGGCTCAATCTCAAAAAATGCGCAAACTCTGAAGAAGGAAGTGTCCTCCACAGGTACCAAGAGTGCCACCAAAGCCTGCAACACCAAAGACCCCCTCTGCAAAGGAGCAAGCCCACTGGAGAGGAAAACGCAGCACAGAAGGCTGCTGTCCTGAAGAAAACAGGCTGCCTATGTCCAATCTCCACGTGGAAAAGAAAACGCTGGTCAACAAGTACCTTATGGCTGTGTTGATGAAGCCAATCTGTAGGCGAAAAGACCAGCAGGTGCTGTCCAGAAAACGCAGCAGCAAAGGGCTGCAAATCTGAGAGAAAACGCAGAGGAGAGGGTGCTGAAAACAGTGCTGAATCTGGGGCAGCAAAGAGATTGCGAAACCGGGAGCGATGATACCATGAAAGAGTGCACAGAGCAGAAGCAGAGTGGCACTAGAATGTGCTGAACAGAGAGTGCAAGAGAGAGAGAGATATGGGGAGAACTATGCTGAATATACTGAAGCAAAACAGTCCCAAGCAAGAGACACTACAAGTCTCATAAGTGAGGGAGCAAAATATGTACAAGACTGAATGAGAAATGAGAGGCCAGCACCCACTATTTATAGTAAGGGGAAGCTGGCCGACTGGAGCTGCAAAACAGGCCGACTGGAGCTACTGGACAAGGCTGACTGGAAAATGCCAGAAAGGCTGGGAAAAATCCCGGAAAATTACTAGAAAAAGGGGTGGCCAGCCCACAAGCAAGGGCCATGCAAAAGGGACCAAATGGGCACTATAAAAAAGAGCAGAATTTGGGGATGAATGTGCTAACAGAAAAGGGTCGGTGAGGTGGCTTATAAGTTTGAATTGCCTCCTAATTTAAAAGTTCATCCAGTTTTTCATGTGAGTAGACTCAAGGAGAAACTGGAAGCTAATGATAACGTTGTTACACCTCATGAGCTGGTAGAGATGAGGACTTGTCCTTTGTTTCACATGAGCTAGAGCTTATATTGGATTTCAAGGAGAGGAAGGTCCGGAATAAGTTGATCCCTGAGTATAAGGTCAATGGGCCCAAAAAGTTATCCATCACAGCAAGTTATATTGGATTTCAGGGAGAGGAAGGTCCGGAATAAGTTGATCCCTGAGTATAAGGTCAATGGGCCCAAAAAAGTTATCCATCACAGCATGATTGTGAACCCTGGAGGGCACATATGCATACCACAAATCAAGTAGAAAGATAGGGAAGTGGAGGACTCGATTTGGGAGACAGTTGCTAGTTTAGAGCAGAGATTCCTTCACTTTGTTATCTAGAGAGGAAAGGCCTTAGAGGGGAAGTATGTTATGTACCTAATGCTAATCCGCAGGATTAGGTCCTTATTTGGGTAGGATTGGGGAGTCTTGAGATTAGGGAGAAGGCTGCAGGTAGGTTACAGGTGGCTAGGGTTCATTATTATTTATAATCCATGGTTACTCGCTATTGATGACTGGATGGTTGTTTATAGCGACAGAAGTCACTACATAAGTGACTTATGGGTTATTGTGTTATGAGACTGACATACTTGCAACTGGTCTGTGCTTGGACCAGAGTAGTCTTACTCCTGCTGTGGACATGGCAGTTCATAGGTGGTCTGGCCTAGTTTCTCCTTTATTTTTCTCAACATTTTCACCATTTCTATTTCCATCTACTATAGAATGTTAAAGACATGCCGTTTCCATTTTCTAGTTTCAATCTGTGTCTGTTGCTAAGGCATTATCCTTTTACGTTGCCATTTCCGTTGCATGCAACTAAGGTTTCTTCATATAGTTTTAAGGATGTAGACTTTTCTTAGGAGAGGGAAGAGTTGCACATCATGTAATGATGGGGTTTCTCTATGGCTTAAGGTGGTTCTGTATTGGGGAGACCATGATTTATCTGCATGGCAAAGAGAAATGGTTTTTGATATAGTTAAGAGTATTTCTTTTGAGCGAATCCATTATTATATGTTTAAATACACAAATTCATTTGGTGCTTTGATTGCTTGAAGGGGATGATAAAAACAATGCTGTAAGCAGTCTGAATGTGTTCTGTTTCCCCATGTCCTTGTAGAACATGATCAAGGAGTTTGGCGAAGCTAGGACAAGGCCTTGGAGTGCTGGGCCTGTATCAGGCGGAAGGATCTTTGGTCGTGGTGCTGATCGGGGCAACTACATCCCACAACATAACTTTGGTATTAATCGGACATAGAATTAGATTTTATAGTTTCCTATAAGTTTGCAGCTTTAATGGTTCTCAATGCTGTGATGTAGATGCCAGCAGTGGTGGCAGAGGGAAAAATTGGAATGGGAAGGATAATGGTTCGCACGATATCTTGAAAGCACCCAACGCAATCACTACTTCAACTGCATCAGTGGAGCCGCAGGCCCAGATTAAGACTGGTTTCACTGATGCAAGGTGCAGCAGTTGATATTATTTTATGGTACAAAGACAAATTGGTTTTATGTATTGGAATGCTAGCTTTTTCTGCCAAGAAGTTTGCTAAGTTTCTGTTTATCATCAAATGTTGCCGTAGTGGCAGCAAACCTGTAGCTCCGATGGCTATTTCTGGACCAGCTGAGCTGCCGAACGGGAGACCTCAATGCATCAAAACTTCCCAAGGACTTTGTGGAAGTTGGGGCACAGGTCTTGGCCAAGCTACGATGGCAGACATTGTGAAATCTAGTAATGCCCAAAACTACATGACTACAGCACCATCATTGTCAAAAGCTGCTGTACCTCTGCCATCAAGCTGTAATGTTACACATGGTATTTTCTCTTCATCACCAGATCAAACTTTGCATTTACATGCCAAGGATCCTCCCTTGACTGGTGCTGTGGATATGAAGCAAGATATTGCCAGGCAAGCTGTAGAGAGATTAATTGGTGAACATATACACTTGCCCTCTTCAGAAGCCAGCTCACTGCCAAACTTCTTGAAACAGTCATCTCAACTTCATCTCGCAAATACTTACCAGCTTGATCTCATTGAGGCAGTTAGTGCTGACATGCCCTCTACCACAGTCTCATCCTCCCTTGCTCCCGAGTCGAGTATGAATCATGCTTCAATACGTGAACCTATTGAATCCTCTGAAGGACTTTCTATTCCATCCTCAGGATCGATAACCTCTCTTGTAGCAAACCAGTATAATGGTAGGGTAGTTTACTCCAATGAGAAGCAGACTTTTGGAAGCTTGAAAGGTATGTGCACCTTCGTGCAATGGGAACAATTACTTTTGTTAAGGATATGTCACTGTGTTTCTACCATTTTTCTGCAGGTTCTGGTTTGGAATGGAGGCCTAAATCCCCTACTAAAAGTAACAAAGCTTATACAACTGTTTCTCTTGACACTGGAGCTGCAAGACCGCCTCCAACGTTGTCATCTGAAGATAGCCCGGGATTGCTTTTAAGCTCAATGTCAAAGCTCAAGCAGCTCAACATTGTGGCTGAACAGCCTGTTATCATTCCTGATCACCTTCAAGTTCCTGAGGCAGATCGAACACATTTTAGTTTTGGAAGCTTTGGGAACGATATTGATACTCCTTACTCTACTCAACTTGCAAATGAGGAGGACAAGCAGAGTTCAGCTTCACTCGAAGATGATCTACCAAAAACGCAGCCACCATTGGAAGAAAAAATTGCTTCCAGGTAGCATTGGTTAGAGTTGCTACTGGTACAGTAGGTTTTGCTTGAAGAAGATTTTATCTAATTATGTGAGCTTCTCTTGGTAATGTGCAGCTTGGTAAATGGGACTGTAGTTTCTGTAAAGGAGTATAGTAATCAGTCTGCCACTTCCTCTGTGGAGGCTTTGGTAGGTATTATTGATGTCTCAACAAGAATACCTACATCTGTAATTCCTCCTGCTGCTCCTCAGCAGGAAGTTCCTAAGTCTGGGTCTGTTGTACAACAAAGCACACAGCAGTCCTGTCTGTCTGCCGCTATACACAACTACACAGGCTTTGGGGGAATTCCTCAGCTCATAGGTGGCCAGTACACTTACGACCCAAT
Source organism: Cibotium barometz (assembly GCF_041138505.1). Taxonomy (NCBI): domain Eukaryota; kingdom Viridiplantae; phylum Streptophyta; class Polypodiopsida; order Cyatheales; family Cibotiaceae; genus Cibotium; species Cibotium barometz. Next base: position 24,375,901 of record NC_141062.1, on the reverse strand, counting down.
AGAATCTCAGCCTCAACAGGTTTCTCGGCTGTCTAATGTCGTGGTGAGTGGTTAAGTTCAGTGCTGGTGTTCCTCGTTTCTATAGCCTGTTAAACTTAGGATGAAGGATGATGTTTATATGGTTTTTGAAAGCCTAATATTCCCACAATTGAAAGGATATTTTTTTCCACATATGCTTCGGCTTGAGCACTCACTATATGGATAGTCGTTAGCCACATTTCTATCAATGTGGTGTGTATAGTAGGTGCTGTTCTCGATGTCATCTGTTTGAGCGCTTACTTTATTTTTTGTTTTTAAAGAGTGTGCTGGGTCTCATGGGGAGGTTTTTTTTTATTTTTTTTCCCCGGAAAAGAGGCTTCAATTAAGTATGATTAAAAAAAAAAAACAAAAAAGTGAGATTTCAGACCAAGCAAGGGGGAAATCTCAACCAATCGGGTGCCTTGTGCTGCCAGCAAGGCCCCATATGAGATCGAGTTAAAAAAGGGCGAAGGAGAAGGTCGGTGCTCTGCATCCGAGAAGATAAAATGTGGGCTGTAAATTCAATCACCTCCCCTAATTGGAATGCACCTTGTAATCTGCTGCATAAGAAAGTCCTTCCAAGGCTTATTGCCGGGAAGAAATCCTGTGACTACCAGCTTGCAAAGTAGAGCCTTACACTCCACCTCCGGGTCAATGATGTTCAATCCTCCCTCTTGCTCAGGCATAATAATGGTATCCCAAGCCACTCTTGCCCTGTGTGTACAGTCCATCAAATCCTGACCAAAGGAAGTTTCGAATAAGCCAACGAAGCTGACCAAAGCATCTGTTATGAAAAACCCAGCACAACGTGACAAACCAAGTGGTCGCTAGCAACACTTGGTTAGCTACCAATGCATCCCTTATGAAAAACCAAGCACGGCGTGACAAACCAAGCGGTCGCCAACAACACTTGGTTAGCTACCAAAGCTCTAGAGGCCAAATCAAGCCAAGATATCTTGTAGTGTATTCTCTCTCAATCCAGGTAAACCCCACATCCAAACCCCAATCTGTCTACAGAGATTCACTAATCCAAAAAACTGCTGATTTGTGCCAATTAATGGAGGCACCTGCTGCCAGACAAAACATCTCCAAAGCAATGTGGAAACTTGAAAGCACAGAGGCAAGATTCCGAAGCATCCAAAATATAGCAGTATCATCTGCTAACTCAGAGTCCAGTAACTCCTCCTCTGTGCGAAGAGGCAGCCTGAGGCCCAGACCACTCTGAGAACCTGCTCATAGCCTCCGCCACTGAAAGGTAGAGTAGCGGACCTAAGGGGCATCCTTGCCTCACGGAGCAGGAGATCGGAAAGCCACCCCCCCAGGCTAAAACTGTGCTGTGGGCCTTCCTATACATACACGAGACCCCTCTGATCCACTCCTTGGAAAAACCCATCTGTGCCATCATGCCTTCCAAGAAGTCCCAATCCACTCTGTCATAAGCTTTTTGAAAGTCTAGCAAAAGAATGGCAAGGGGTTGTTCGCTGGATGGTAAGCACCTGAAGGACCAGCCCAAAGGCTGCCCCAATGGCCTCCAACAATGGCCAAAAAGCATGAGGAAGACCTGGGAATCTGAGTGTGTAAGGGTAACGGTCCCGGTCTTCTTGAACAGGGTCAAAGTAGCTAGTGTATGGTAGGAAGAAAATCTTCCTTGGGCCCAAAGGGAAGGGGCTGCCCTTGAGCACTTCTGGGGCTGCCTCCTCTGCATCAAAGTCTACGTGGAAGAATCCTCTCCCAAGTAGCCTCACATCTTTAAAGTGGAGTGCAGAGTCGGAGGGCAACGCCGCAAGTACCCAATCATGGGCCTGGATATGGGAGGGGTGAGAGCCCAAGATCTTTCCAGTTTCGGCGAAGAGGAACTCAAGATTGTCTTGTGAAAAATGGATGGTTCGCCCGGCCGGAGGAGGTTGATTAGCCATGATGCTAATCAGAATGAAAGGCCGAATTGAAACCTGTTAAAAAAAGTTCGTACTTGGGGGGGCGGAGGGGAGGGCAAGAAGTGCAAGAGGGAGCAGTGACAGTAGCAATGGCAGGAAGTAGACAGGCGGGCAGGGGCAATGGTGGGCAGAAAGGCAGGAGCAAGGTGGAGAAGGCAGGCTGGATGGGGGGCTGGATGAGGGGAAGGGCAGGGTGAGGTGGAGGCAGGAAGGAGGAGGGGTGCACAGCAAGAAAGGGAAGGTGGGCAGGAGGTGAGATGTGTGCGCAGGAAATAATGGGAGGCAGGCAGGAGGTGTTGAGAGGGGAGCGAGGTGAATGGCAGCTAGAGGTTAAGGGAAGGGCAGGAAGCACAAGGTGGGGCAGTACAGGGAGCTCTGTGAGGGTTCTCTTCGCTCGCCTGCAGTGCAAGGAAATTGTTTCATGCCAATAATGATTTCTTTCAATGTGATGCAAACAAGAAATGACTTCTGAATTCTGGGGAGGTGGTTTGGCATTGTCTGTTCATGCAGTCACCGTATTCAGCTCCTGCTGCAAATTATTATAGTCCAATATTTCGACCCAGCTCAGACATAGATGCTCGCTACAACCACTTGGTATCAATTAATGCTGCCAAGTACAATACAGGTGGTGTCAACTTGATGACTGGACAAAGTCTTTCTTCTTCACAAGAGGTTAGCAATTATTCAGAGCATCAGCAATTTTCTTTTGCCTGAATAGTTTCTCATGACAATTCTCTATATGCAGGGTGGGAATTCCATGCTGATCCCAGCAGTTAGTGCTTCTGGGCAGACTGCACAGGCAGCTGGTATTGCCCAGACAGGGCTGACAATACCACAACAGCCTTTACCAATGCATGGCTACCCCGCTCAGCATGCAGGTGTCCCACTGACTCCATATGGCGGTAATGTTTTTGGAATGCAATTTGTACCTCCTGGCTACAGCTATGTGTCTCCTCCATTCCAGCCTAGTTATGCAGGAAATACAGGCTTCCCTCTAGCACCAGGTAGTAGCTATGCTCCTGCTGCTAGTGCTTACACTCCTGCAGGTGCTCCTGCTGCTGTTAAATATTCTTTACCTCAGTACAAACCTATGGTAGCTGCAGGTAATACCCTGCATGCTGCAATAGCTGCAGGGTATGGATCGTTTACGTCTTCTGCAGGTTTCACAACAGTCAATCCTTCTGTAACGACAGCAACTGCCTCTAGCATTGATGTTAGTGGCCCACAGTACAACGAGAATAATCTTTATATTTTGCGCCAACAGGTACAGTGAAGTTCAGTTGGATAATGTTCTGCTTGAGGTTTTATCTTCAGTACTCTCTGACTTTTTCCTTGTGTTCTGTATTGCAGCAGGCAGAGGGATCAACATTTTGGATTCAGCCGCCGCTGTCTAGAGACACAACAGGACTGCAAACAAATTCGTATTATAATGTGCTGGGTCAAGGCCAGCAGCACACAGGATTTAGTCATACTCAATCAATGCATGTAGTCCCTACTGCTGCGTATGCTAGTTTGTATCTTCAGTCTCAATCTGTAAATGCCCCAACCGTCCATCACTTGCTTCAACAACCACAAGCATTAGGTGCTGTAGGTGGGGTTGGTACACAAACTGGAACCTATCAGCAACTGCAGCGTGGGCAGCTGAGTTGGACAAATAATTACCAATAGATATGGGACCTGTAATTAGCAGCTCTGATGACATGCTGCCAGCTTCTGGCATCCAGCTTGTAATCCTTGAAAGCTTGGAATTTGGAACTTCTGGGGTTGACTGTGTATCATGTGAGGATGAGTGCGGGCCTGGGAAGAGTGTATAGTCACTCATCAACTGACTTGATGGGTTTGTTAGTATACTGAGAACCAGCAAAGGGGTCCATGGAGAAACACAGAACGCTGGGTGTGGTTTCAGAAGCTTTGGTGCGTAGTGTGAGCACCAGTTGTTCCACTTTGGGCCTACAGTGAGGATATCAAGTTACTGTGTTGAGAATATTCAATTCTTTTTTTCTAACATAACTAACATGTAGAGGCTGTAGAAAGCGATGATGTAGAGTACAAGTGGTTTGCATTATCAATGGTGCATGTACTGTAGGGGCTAAAGAAATCATGATGATGTTAATTTGTGTTCCCAAAATTTTGGATACCAGAGTTTGCTGTGCCCTCACACTAAGTTTGCTAGGCTTAGCAATGTTTGCAAACGAAATCCGTGAATCATGATGCTGATTTTGCTGTCTTCAGTTCTTTGCAAGGCAGTGAGAGTTTGATTGTTCAGATTCAACCTCAATCCTTTGCCATGTTATGCCAGTGGCAAGTTGATGCCTGGAATCCATCAAGGATCCCATCTTGAGTGTTCTGTAAGTTGAGTGGCTGCTAACTTACTCACACTAGCCTACTCAATTGAATTTCCAAAGTTCTCATGATCTGCCAAGTTCTCATTTTGCGTCACGTGTGCTGTTTGCTGGATGGGAGATCAAACCTTGTAGTCATCCTTACGAGGGCCTGCAGCATTTTTCCAGTTTTAGAGTGATTATATGTGGAAGGAAGTGAAAATGGATCTAAGCACTTCTCAAACTCATTGGAAGGCCAAACTATTTGGTAGAACTTTTGTGATAGTAAAAGATGGCCTACATTTTCAATGAGCTTTTCTCCAGTGGCAGTGTGATTAGATGTGGAAGTGAAAATGGAGCTAAGCACTTCTTTTAAATGCATCAAATACCCAAACTATTTGGTAGAGCTTCTTCCATAAAATGCAATCAGTACAGCCGCTGCCATCTTGCGGGGTTCAGAGATGTGGGGGCATTTAGATGGTACATCTGAATGAGAAAGAACATGTATATGGATTGAATAGTATAATGTGAAGATATTGCTGTGAGGGCAAGGAGGGGTTCTGTTAGGCAAATGACTCTTATCAAGCAGAGCTAAAGGAGCAATTAGGCTTTGAAAGTTGCAAGGATTGCAAGATGTAGGAGGAGATAAGCAAGCACTTACGTTTCTAACAAGAGACCATGGACGTGGCAGATTCCTACTCTAGGGCAACGATGTAGTATTGCATTTTGTAATGTCCTGTTGGTTCTTAGTTCAGCTAGCTTTTCATGAGATTTTTACCACTCTCGCAACAATGTAAAGCTCTCTCTCTCTCTCTCTAATCAATCCTTGCATTATGTGCCAACTAGTAGCAACACTAATAAGTTCAATGCAATACCTATACCCAACCTTGGATAGCTCATCTATTGAAGATGGTTAACACAGATTGATCGATATCAATTATCACAACTAGTCAAAAGCTATGAAAGCCTTAAAAATTAAAACATTAATAGAAGGCATTGTAGCTATATGGTTCACACATCAAGATAAAACACTTGAATCTAGTTGGTTTCATCTCGAATAACTTCTCATACAAGTTTTCTCTCAAGGCAAATGTCACATGAAGAACCTTGTTGCAATGAGAAATCCCAAACAAAAACAATATGACAATTTTACAATGTTGAAAGATAATTATATTTTTAATAGCATTTTGTTTTTTAAAAGTTCAAAAAATCAAGGATCCAGAAGCAATAAAGATAGTTCAAAAGATAAGACTCTAGCTAGTAAAAGAAGGATAGACCACTATTGGACATCTCGCTAACCCCAATGGGCATTGAAAGGAATATACTTGTGGCAAAGGAAAAGATTTCTATAAAGCGACGCTTGAAGTCATAACTTGAAGATTTCTATAAAGAGACATTTGAAGTCATAACTTATAAAGTTGATATTGCCTCAAGCTTAAAACACGATCAACAAACAATCAAAATATATTGAGTTGGATGTTTCCGTTAAACCTTTTGGGTTACTACCCTTTGTTTTCATTTAAATATATAGTGAATAGGGGCCTACAATGAGTTAAAAAAAGAAAAAACAATTAATTAGTGACAATCCTCCCAAGGTTGACGTAATCAATTAAACTCTAAAGTCTTATGGTGTGATGATAGGACACGTGTCCTTGCTGGCGGCACATCCTGCTCGTTTCCACCAACTCGTGTTCATCATGGATCCAAACTGCATTTTCGTCAACTCCCTCATCCCTTGGACGCTTGTCTCTGCAAAACCTTCATTTACGTGAGTCATAGCTCTCAATCTCTGATAGTTATGAAAAATCCACAACCATAGGAATTTTTCATAACTATGAGAAAAAAAATACTTGTGGAGACAGATTATCAATAGCGCTAGCAGATCGAAAGCTATGATTTTTTTGAAGGTCTAGGAACCAAATATAGGGGATTTTAGTGGTGAATCTCATGAGGATTTATCAATTGTGACTACACAATGCATTTACTCTACATACACAAGCATGGAGATGTGCCATGGCTACAAACTTTCCACTACCACCTCAACTCCCCCACCCACACGCTTGCACATTTGTCCCCCCTTGCCACGCCTTCTCCCGAAATACGTTAGTTCTCCCAAATCCTCTTCAACACTTTCTTCTACTTTGCTCTTCCTTGTTCTCATGTGCAGTCGGTTCAACTAGGTAACACTCACAGAAGATGCCAAGGTCTTCTCTCTCTCACAAATATTTGGCCTAGTTCTATTGATCCAACATGCAAATATACTACATGAAGTTTTAAATGCATGATCTGAAATTACAATGCAATAAATGTAGAAGGTGTAAAAGTCCAAAAGAGGATATGTAGCATGTCAATGTCTGACAAATGCAAGCAATGCAAAAAGGTGTAGTGAATTTGCTTGGGTGCATGTGGAATCACATGGTTAAAGGGCACTTTTCCAAAGGCTTATATGAGGTGTATGTAACTTTGAATAAATATTGAACTTTGTCTTTATGGTAGTTGTCTTAATTGTGCATCAAGCTTCATAGCAATTAGTATTTTCTAATCATAGTTATAATTACATTCTCTTTGATCCTGGATAGAATATGAAGATCCAAGTTGGTAAAGAGCCTATGTCTCTAGATTAGGCTCAGATTATCCTTGATTAATCTAATTAGCCTTCGATTAAGAGTTTACCTGAAGCCTCAATCCCCCTCAACAACCTGCAAAGCAAGCAACAATATATCAATGCCATCGCTTCCTCCACCAAAGCAATTGTAAAAACATTTTGCAAGCGCTAACTTCTGAAAATTTCTACAGATCTGGTTTTCCCAATGCAGTTACCTTCTGTTTTCATCTTTAATAACTAAAGGCAGGGGTTTTTCACATTATTTTGAGACTGTTTGCTGAGCTTTTAGTCTTTTAGCAATTGGGATCGCTCATATGCACGTTTCCAAATTCCCTCTTGAAATTAGTCAATTGCCCAAGTGTTTTCATTCCAAATTCCCTCCTGACATTAGCCAATTGCCCAAGTGTTTTCAACCATCAAATCTTATTAAATGCGATAGACACTCGTAAAATAACCAAGAGTCTCACGCTCCCACTATTTGCTGACCCCGACTTGCAAACCTATAAAAGCATGTAGTAATAAAACCTTTTCAAAAAAACCCCCCAAAACTAGTGCCAAACATTCAACACCAAAACAATGGAAGAAGAAAACACCTGCTCTTCCTGGGCCTGTACCATCCAAGCGTAGCTGCTATCTGGGAGTCCCTTGTCTGCTGAAGAAGCAACTACTAATCTCCCTCTTCAATCAACCTACTTCTACAGCCTCCTCAAAAATCTGTAAGTGCCTGCACACACAAAGCTTCCACTGTTCATCATGTTCACATATTTCTCTCACATATCCACTATTATGCTTGAAATGTGGTGTCATGCATATTGCAAAATGAACCACATTTTCCCAAATAATGGAAACGCGCAATCGAGTACAACTGCTACTTTTATTCCAACAGTAGTTGCAGCCACCTTGAAATTGTGGTACCTGATGGTGCAATTGAGAAGGACAAACAGAGGAGATTGTTGGATGAAACTGACCTCCTGTGCCATTTGTAATGGTGGGAGGCTTGAATCATGCGTAGTTCTTGATGGAAGTGGAGATCATGGCGTAATAGGCTGCAACGCAAGAAGAAGAAGGAGAAGCACTCTGCTAAGGCTGGATATCTTGACGCATGATCATCCTCACATGGGGAGGAACACTTGTTCTAGAGATCTTATGCAATCTCGTCTTATGTTTTTTTGCATGGAGATTGAAGCTATGAGCTTTGGAGGCTTGTCTTGCAAAGTTTTAAAGGTCACTGATAGGGGAGAGGGTTGAGATATTGATCTTGAATCCTTTGTATTTTTTTGATAGGATCTTGGAGAAGGGTAGAATCTCTCCCATAAATCAAAGATTAAATATTCTAAGCAATTAAATCAACTCAAGAGAAAAAGCATAAAAACATAAAAAAAATAACACTAGACAAAACATTAGGTGCAAAATCCCCCCTCCCCCCCAAACGTGAGTGGCCCCAACTCCTTCATGTGGTGTGGGTATTTTAATCATATTGAAAAATTTAGCCCAAACGTGAGTGACCCCAACTCCCTCACGTGGGTATTTTAGTCATATTGCAAAATTTAGCCCAAGGAGCTAAATTGGGGTTTTACATATAAAAATAACCATGTGTCTATAACCAAGGTTTTGCGACAAAATAAATTGCCAAAGCATGTGTGCATGTAAATCAACATCCCAATTATATAAAATGGGAAAAAATAATAAATAACCAAGAATGGCCAATGTAAGTGATACTCCATACGTCACTACAAATGGTGTTCACAAGCTACACCTAAATCGGTGCCACAATTGCTACTCACATGTGACTCACAATGAATGTTAATCACATTAGTTAAAACAATTAATTAGACTCCTCATAATTAATGTTCAAAATAATACTAGCTCAGAATTTAACACAAAAAACCACTTGTAAGACCAATAACACTAGCATGGCCCCGAGTGCGTTTGGAATTTCATTCTTTCTTTCACAATTCATAGCTAGATAGATAGTTTCTTCTTGGCTGTAATTTCTATTTCTTAATCAATCTTCTAAGATTGCTCTGTCCTCTGTTGCGTGGTGCGTCGGCGGCAGGGATGAAGGGGAACGCCATATGCAAGTGAATGATAGCGACGTGGAGCCTACATCGGCCCGCCCGGACTTGGAGAACCATTACACGGTTTTTCGAGATATCCCGGGTTTCTTCTTCACCCTCTCTCATCCGTGAAGATGATGTCGTTCACCTGACGTGCTCCTTCATGAAGGACACCTTGCTCTCGATTTTGGGGCATCTTGCACTACTCATTTACCTCGTTTTGCTTCCAGTGTTTGCAATAGAAAGAATGGCTTAAAGTTCCCTGGATTTAATTGATAACGGTAATGTGGGCAATCTGCCCCACCGTAAGGGATTCCAGCCTATGGGATAGGATGCCTTCAATCAAGCCCATAGTAGAACTAAGTGAAACATGTTAACTTTCTCTCTAGTAGGTCTCAAACTAGCTATGAATTTCCTCTTTTGCTCTTTCTTATGAACTTTATCCATGGCTTGAAGTTGAAGAATAATTTGCAAAAATATTTATCTACATAAGCAGACATGGTCTCTTTCTCTCTAGTTGACAGAGCATATCCTAATGCTATCTAGATCTAGCTTTGTATTGTGCTGGCAAGAAATTCTTCTTAAAAAGCTTTTGGAAATGTCTCCAAGTGTCCAGATTGTGTCATCTCTTCTTAGTAACATTCCACCACAAACCGATGCTCTCCACCAAATGTGAATAGCACACTTGATTTTATTTGTTTTGGAAATTCTTCCCCTTGCCCCCCCCCCCCAAAAAAAGTCATCATCAAGTTAGTGTAGCCAGAAAGAACAATACGAGAATCTTTCTTCCTATCATAATTCTAGAAAGTAAAGGCTTTATGGTTGATTTTACTCTCTTTCCTAGAATTCTATGCCCGAAGGATTGCCTCAATAATCCTACAGATATGAATAGCACACTTGATTTTATCTGTTTTGGAATTTCTCTTCCCCCCCCCAAAAAAAGAAGTCATCATCAAGTTAGTGTAGCCAGAAAGAGCAATACGGGAATCTTTCTTCCTATCATAATTCTAGAAAGTAAAGGCTTTTTGGTTGATTTTACTCTCTTTCCTAGAATTCTATGCCCGAAGGATTGCCTCAATAATCCTACAGATATGATCCTCTTTGGTGTGAGCAGAATTTCCTCTACTTCTCTTTCTATTATGACTAAGGAATTTTTGCTCGGGTTTTTTTACATGTGTTCGGTAGAATACACATGTGCATGCCATGAAGTATCGATGTCACCGTGTTTTTCATCTATTTATGTGTGTCGTCTATGGTGACACGGGTTTTTTTTTGGATCTAGGTGGGCTTCCATGGAGCAATCTTTTTTCCCAGGTCATTATCGGCATTATTTTGTAGGGACTATGCTTGTAAATTGTGGGATCAAACTTTATTAGAAAGGAAGCTTTATTTGTATTTTTAAGAGCTTTTTCTAAGCTATTAAAGCCTTTCTTCTAAAGCTATCAGTAGCTTTGCCTAAAGCTATATAAAGCCTTAGTGGCTTCTTTGTAAAAGCGAAGAGGAGAAGAATGTGGAATGGGGGCAATTCTTTTAAGCTATGAAGGAAGGTTTATGTTTAAGTGGGCCTGAGAGAGAGAGAGAGAGAGAGAGAGAGAGAGAGAGAGAGATCCACTTTGCTGTGTTGAAGTCGTTGGTGACGTCGTCGTCCTCATCACTTTTTAGGCGGCGCTGCCCGACTGTGAATGAAGGAAATACGTGGGGAACACCCACCGTATAGGCCGCGCCCAAGCGACAGGGCCGTTTTTGGTTTGACATATACATATTTGTTTTGCAGAACATACGTTTTTAAAAACAAAAAACGCAAGAGCTTCCACAAAAGAAAAGAAACGAAAAAAACCAAATAAGGCATTGATTTTTTTCGAGAACGAGGGCTTTCTTAAAGGTGGACCTATTTACACTCATAGGCACAATGTCCGGGTGATGCTTCCATGTACACGAGAGAATGGATTTAGCGCGATGATGTTTGCACTCACATTTTTTAGTGAACCCAATGCGCCTCACCTACGTGGGTTGTGTGCAACATTGTTTGGTGTGTACGACTATGGCCAGAATCTTGTTCCGGTATCATTTCCAAATGTATCCACATGATGATAATTTATGGCAGTTCTTTGCAGATGTACAAAGATATGATGATTTTGCATAAGTGTTCAATTGAACAATGGACGAGCCATTTCATCCTGTATTTGCAAGAGGTTTACATCTATGATTGGTATGTTCGACTACCGGATGAGGTACCTAGCGATTGGTCTTTGGTAGTTGGAGGCATGTTGGATGTGAGCTGAATTCTTGGGCGCTCTTGAAGGTAATAGTTTCATTGACGTTTCTTTTCAAATGGATATGAGTATAGATGCTTCTATGGACCATGTTATGGATAAAGATTTTGTTGAGTTGGGTGCTTTGAGCTTGGGTGTGGTATTAATGCAGTAGAGGAGTCTTCTCTTCCTAAAGTTTCCATTGATGTGCTTGAGGGGGATGATCTTCTCTTTTTGGAAACAGATTTGTTTGGAAACAAGGTGGATGCTCCTAAAGTTTACATTGATGATGAGCTGGAGGAGGATGATTTTATTTGAATACCCATTGAACAAAGTGTTCACCTACATCAACGAAGATGAGGCATATGATGGTTTGCTCTTTTTATTTGCTACATTTGATGATGAGGATGATGCCTATGATCCTACTCTCTTTGTCATTGAGGAATTTGGACTGCATGACATACATGAAGTTCGTGACAATAATGTGCTTGTGAAGCCCAATGTTAATGAAGAATTGGAGGACCAAGCACCTTGGGCCTTAATGCTTGTTGATGATCACATGTATATGTATTCCAAGCTTTTGAGAGGGATTGATAGGCCATGTGATTTGTTTCTACATGATCCTTTGCATGGATTCTACAAAGGGGATATTGTGATGTCACCATGCTCTATGTTTGATCGTAGACCAAGTCTCAAACAAGTTCTTAGAAGGAAGTGATTTTCATCGACACATTGGGGGTTGGCATATGGTTTGGATATACTACACTTGATGATGATGCATGGTATGTTTCTTTCTTCTTTGACAATACATGGTTTCAACAATATGATGGTATGGTCGCTCTTCAAAAGCTCATGTTCTTTATTTGGTCATCACGAGACCTTGGGCCTTAGATTTGGGATTATGTATATGCTTACAAGTTCCTCGTGGTTAGGTCAATCATTTTTGAGGATCAAATCTTTGTATGATTTGTGCTTCAAGCAAGTGCCTTTGTGCTCCAGACAAATGGGGGATTGCTTCTTCTTTTGCCTCTTGTGTGGTTCACAGATAAGGATGCCTATGGGATTCTTACCAATGTCACAATTGCTAGGGACGAGGATACTATTGAGGAGTTTTTAGTCCACATTGAGGAGTTTTTAGTCCACATTGAAGATACATATGTGTTTCTTGAGGCTAATATTGTTGAGGAGGCACATCATATCGTTCGGGATTTTCTTGCTCATATCACACATATGTAGATGATGTCACACATGGGTTTATGGATCATGGGTTCGATGACTGTCTCCCTACTCTCATGGCGACATTACCGTGGAAACTTGGGGGTTATGCACACTCGTATATAAACCAAGAGCTCTTATATATTGATGAGGATGTTTGGGATGATGTGTTGGCTCCGTGCTCGAGGCGACAAAGTGGTTTCGGATGCTTTGTTTGACTGGCTTGTGCATCAAAGTGAGTTATTTGATGACCCATTGGCTGGCCGCAAAACAATGTTCATGTGGTTTGGTTGTTGTGAAGATGTAGCTTACGATGATTCTTTGGCTTATGTTGATGACACTTCATCATCAACCCAGGAGGATGTGGCATGATAGCAAAGACTCTTGCAAATCATGTGCATGCACACCTCGATTTGGGGGTGAATGTGACATGAAACTTTTGTTTGGGTTTTTTACACGTGCTTAGTCAAATACACGCGTGCGTGCCATGAAGTATCGACATCGGTCATATTTTTATCTATGTCTATGTCTCATCTATATACGGATGTTGGTTTTTGTGATCTTGGTGGGCTTCCATGGAGCGATCGTTTTTCACGGGTCATTATTGACATTATTTTGTAGGAACTAGGGTTGTAAATTGTGGGTATACAAAGGGAGCTTCAAATTTTTTTTTTTTAAAAGAGCTTTTGCTAAGCTTTTAAAGCTATCAATAGCTTATTCTAAAGCTAGATAAAGCCTTAGTGGCTTCTTTGTAAAAGGAATGATGAGAAGATTGTGAATGTGGACTGTGGTTTTTTTTAAAAAAAAAGCTTTGAAGGTTTATGTTCGACTGCGCCTGAGAGAGAGAGAGAGATCCGCTTGCTATGTGGTAACGTTGTCGTCCTCATCACTTTGTAGGCGGTAAAAGAGAGGCTAGCTCTAAAAGTGTTCATGATCTCTATGAAAGCATAGCAGTCAAAGATTCGAAGAGAGATCTAAAGAGCCGCTCAATCTTCAGCACAAGACAACAAGAAAACCTCCGAAGAGAACAAGTTAGCTAGCAAGCAACTGCAGAAGAGCGCAAGCGACTAAGAGATAAAAGCAGACCATCATGGGGGTTTACAAAATAGCTTTACTGGTGGTCTTTATTGCCGAGGAGGCCACCGCCGCCTTGATATTTTCAGCCTGTAGCCACTCTGCTGCTGCCTAGAGGACCTAACAATGTAGGTGCATCTCACAATTCTCTGTGCAGCCATAGAGTGAGAAGCATCAGCCGCCACCTTCACATGCTACAAGCATAAACAAACGATAACACTTCGATTGTGCGGCTATTAAAAAAACGTAAGGGTTATATCTTTAGTTGATATTAAAAGTTGTAAAGGAGCCTTAACAGGAGGTTGTTCACATGGAGAATAAGTGTCTTACATACTGTTGTCTATCACATTGAAGTGAGTGAGTGAGTGGGTGAGTGAGTGAGTGAGAGAGAGAGAGAGAGAGAGAGAGAGAGAACTCAAGTGTGAGAGAGAGATTGCACAACTTGAATGGTACTCATTGTAAGAATGAAAGACCCAAGTAAATGCTTTTATAGGCACCTAGGTCTTATCTTTGACCCTTACATAGAGGTGGTTCACACTTAATGTGTTCACACTAAGGAGCCTTGACACAAAATATACCACTGAGGCTCAGATAATTCCAACACCCCCCCCTCGGAGCTAAGGTGGTGAGATCTGAACGCAAAAGAAGCAACCAACCTCCAAGTCCATCACATCACTGCAGAGAGACGACCTAGCCATGCACATGTCCTATGCCATCATAACTATTCCCTCAATTAGCTTATCACCGAAGCTGAGATTATTTCTTAGTCACCCCCCTAGTCCTAATTGGGATAAGAATACGTATTTGCCTTGTATAGCATCAATGCTTTACAACAACTCCAAAAGACATCCAAAATATTCAGATTTTGGGAGACAATCCGGGTAGAGAACCCTTGACTCATACATAAAATAGAAAACAGATTAGAAACATGGGAAAGAATTCCCCCTCGATGCCGATGGAGATTCTTTTGTGGCGTCGTTTCTATGTTAAAGAGACCCGAGGTCCAAGCATGACTTCCAAGGTAGATGTGTTCAACGAAGCAGTAATAATCGGTGATGCACATCTCATCGCTAAAGGAGTTATTAACGCAGAACACATATGCAGTGAAACAAGCATCAAAGTGGTTTTCTGAGCAACAAAAGCCAAATAGCTTTCTTGCCCTTTCTTTATATCATGGTTGAGCAATGAAATATATCCATGGTCAAAGGCCTTGATCCAGTAAAGCTCTTGTGGGGATAAAGATTTTTATCTCCCATCTTCATGGAAGGCTCAGTGATGTAGTGATGTGATGATGTATACAACCATATTGCTTTGGTATGCCTTCATGAAAAACCTTTTGTTGATGATGAAAAAGCTAATTATTGCATCATGAAAGACCTAAAAAAACACTTAAGGCTGTGTTTTATGCATTGGACGAGGTGCTGCTCCTAATGCCGTAAGTCACGTGAGGTGGCTAAGCAAAAACATGTATCTGGAGCTGCTAAGAAAAGCATCCAAAAAAAACGCAAGGGAAGAAGCTCGATAACAAGGCACCAACCTTGCTACTCTAGATGGGCTGGCATAGCCAAGAGGGGCTACCTCGCTGGGGCTACCATATGCAGTCCAGAAAGGTGACACGAAGAGGCATAGTGGAGATGGGCATGGGAGCAGTAGTTACGTTTGAGATCGACCTATCGTTTAGCGGTAGCACATGTGCGAAGGAGGACCGTCGATGGTGCTGACTGTGCTGTCGACGTGGCTGATCACAGCAGCAGAGAAACGCTCTCAGCGAAAAACGCAGGCAGAGGAAAGTAATGTCTAATGGCAGATCTCAAGAGCCGTGCAAAAGTAAGAACGCCGACAGTGGTGACCTTGGAAAGGGTGGTTGACTACATGTAGCACGTGGGGGTCCGGGTGCATCTATATGCAGAGAGGAAAACGATGCTTAAAGAAAAGATGGTGCCACTGCTATAGTTGATGCAGCAATAGAAAAATGCACAAGGTAAGGATCATATCAAGAAAAAAACGCATGACGCAAAAAAAACACAAGCTGGCAGTGTGAGGTAGCATGGTAGCAGGGGTTGAGCGAGTGATCTTGATTAGAAAACACATAGTGCCTGGCATGCGGGTGCTTCATGAGGGCTAAAAACACAGCATAGAGAGGTGCAAGAAAATGTAGAGCTATGAAGGCTTGAAGTTCAAAGTAGCAACACACACAAGAAGGAGAGATACATGGAAGCATAACACTCAAACTAGATTGATGAGAATGCGTGAAGTACAAATGAAGTGGCATGTTAAGGTCACTTACACACACACACGCACATAAAAGTGCATATATAAGTTCAACGGAAAAGCCCTCCTAAAGAGGAAAAAAGTACTCCAGTCCATTATTAGCCTATATCCACACATCACTACCATACAAATGGCTTTAAATCCACCATGTACTGATGATGTAAGCATATACATAGATTTTGTGTGGTTGATCAATCCCCAAATGGCTTTAAATCCCCCATGTAGTGATGATGTGAACATGTACATAGATCTTTTGTCACTCCCCAAATGGCAATAAGCCCAAAGGTTTGTGAAAAGTTCAAACTTCTCTTGCGAAAGAGCCTTCATGAACATATCTGCCTCATTATTATGTGTAGAGACATAAGCCATGCTAATCTCTCCTGCAATAAGCCTCTCCCTGACATAATGATAATGTACGTCAATATGCTTTGTGCTAACATGAAACACTCGATTCCTCGTAAAATTTGCTAATGCACTTTGACTGTCAATAAAGATGGAGGTGGGGGACTACTATCTAATACCAAGATCTGTCAAAAGATATCTGAGCTATACACACTCCACTAGTTTTCAATAAAGATGAAGGTGGGGGACTCCTATCTAACATCTTGCTGATAAAGTGATGCATAAAATGATTCACTTACATCCTGGAGACTAAGCCTAGCACCTATCTCTACTGGTGTAATAACATGCTTATAGTCTTGAAGACCAAACTGTGTAAGCATCCTCTGTATGTACTTTGACTGCAACATCACAATACTATCATCATGCTTCATACATTGTATGTCCAAATAATAATGGTTCACTTGCATCTTAGACACTAAGCCTAGCACGTGTCTCTGCTGGTGTAGTAACATGCTTATAGTCTTGAACACCAAACTGTGTAAGCATTCTCTGATATGTACTTTGACTGCAACATCATAATACCATCAATAAACTATATGCCAAAATAATAACGTGATAGACTTGATGGCTGACATCTTCTCCTTATTAGGGCCTACGTGAGTAGCATGTCATCAACATATAAAGTGATGACCAAAAGACAATCTTTACTCCTCTTTACATTTTACATAGAGGGTACTCTCAGTTTACTATTGCAAAAACCATTTGCAACTAAGTTTGCATTTATCTTCTTATACCATGCTCTGGGAGCCTGTGACTAAGGCCATATAAAGCTTTTCTTAACCTACATACTTTAGATTCCTACTCTTTTCAATAAAACCATGAGGCTAAGATATATGAACCTCTCCATATAAGTCACCATTCAAGAAGGTCTACATTCAATGATCATTTTCATGTGCTTTCTCAAATAAAACATGTTTCACTTCATTGTATATACTGGCAATGCGAGCATGATCCACCAAAGAGTAAGATACATGATGAGAACCTACAAGTGTCCTACTAGGTAAAGGTGTAGCTAATTTATTGTCCCATAATGTCTGCACAAACAATTTTGGCATACTCTTGGATATGCATACTGCCCTTTGCTCATCCCACTGCATGATCCACATTTACCTCATCAATAGGTTGCTGAAATTCGAGCTAATTTTCAGTTGGTATGGATTGATTTGTAGTACCTTTTTGAGCCTTCATTTGCTCCACATATGGCTGCTAGTGTATCAAAAATGTCATGTGAGCATACATTTTGATGCTTTTTGTATAAAATCTTGGGTGAATTGAGTTCTCAACAAAGACATCTCTACTCACCAAAATCCTACTTGGACATCCAGTTCCGACTCAGTATGATCTCTTCCAACATCTCACTTGCGTTCATAACATAAAAACTACCTTCCAAAAGATCATTTGCAACATGGTAGGAAGTTGTTAATACACCGAGGCATTTTGAATCATAAACATTAAAGGAACTTATAACAAGATTTGTTTCCTTATTTTTTGGCTTTTCCATTATTTCCCATGTTTCGTTGGGCATAAGGTTTTTATCAGCTCCTGAATCTAAAAGACCCAGTGCTAGGAAAAACTTACTTTGCATTGGTCGGGATTGTGCATCAAGCACCTAGCTTTTTTTTAAAAATATATTTTGTTTTTCTTTTTCAGCGCAGGCCTTGCCTTCTAGTTGGGCCAGTCTTTTATTCTCTATTTCGAGATGTTTCTTTTGCTGAGCTTTATGTATTTCATTCAACATGGATTCAGTCAAAGGTCCATAGAATTTATGCAATTTGCTTCCACTGACAAAGGAATCAAAGGGGATTCCATCCAAGATTTCCAGTCTTGTTGAACCAGAGATTGTAAATTATGAAATTCGAAAAGGTTCCATACCCATTAGTTTCAATTTTTGTTTGTGCTTTTTAACTCTCTAAACAACTATTTTTACCAAGTCCGCACAAGCTCTCTAAAGCTCTTCTTAAGATGGTGAGTTTATAGGCTCGAACTCCAATGGATAGACTATCACTGTATTAGGTTGTGTCTGAAACATATCTCTGAGAGAAAAGATATAGCCTTGTTAAAATTACTTTTCAATTCCCAAATCCACTTCACAAAGTTGGTCAAATTTTGAGCTTTTCTCTCTCTTAAAGAAGCCGAAAATGGACTCTAACTGGTCCAAAACTCATCCAAGCTGAGCCAAACTTGATAGGATGTATATTTAGAGTACAAGGCCTGATGTGGATGCTTCAAGTCCAGTTTCTATTGAATTCTTGGTAATTTTAACATGAACTGCTAAAAATAGGTAGTAATCTTATCATGTTGGAACAGAACAAAATTTGGTGTGAGGGTAGTCCATGACACTATCTATCACTGTGTATATTCAGTTTTCATGAATTCCGAGAAAGTTATTAGAGCTAAGCGTGGACAAGTAGGAAGAATCCTACTTTGTTTACACCCAGCCACCGTCTTCACATAAGTGGTCGGAACATTATTCTATTTGGATAGGGCTATAGACCTAGGCAAGGACCACCTCCGTACAGAGGCTCACTTGGAATAGGTATATAGATTGCTAATTATAGCCCATCGTGGATAAGTGGCTTGTTTGGGGCTCACAAAACTGCTGAAAATAGCCACTTCACTGCCTGGTTAAGTTTGGCAAAAAGTACTATTAGGGTTTCTCACCCCTACAAAGTTTCAAGTGATTTGAGCTCTCCGTATAGAAGTTAGGACAACTCATGCAAATCAGCCCGAAAATGCTTAATTTTCAGCCATGTACCCTTGCTTATCTTTGTTTTTGGAGTAGTCCGCAGATGTGTCTATTCTTGTTGAAATGAGACAAGATTTAGTGTGGTATGTCTACTAAACGAGGAAAAGAGCAATGTTGCCAATTTAATGTAATTTCTAAATTTAACAATTTAAGGTCATGACACATGCCTAGTACAAGGCCTCTATAACATCAAGCAAAACATACCAAATTCTAGTAGTTTTCGCAACCTCGGTAATTCAACAAGTCCAAATACATGCTACAAGCAGTAGCTTGTATGTAGGAACAACCTTATAGCAATTGGATGTCCATGCCTGTCAAAAAGAGGGGGTAGATGGTCTCAGTTGGCTACATGGCTTCAGGCCAGGTACATGCCAAATATTGAATCATTCTTAGCCAAGTAACATTCTTAGCCAAGTAACACTATTTTCCAAACTGTTCAAACAGGCTGAGGGGCCGTCGAGAAAACTAATTATCCCGGCGGGCCTGCCGAGAAAAAGAAAGAACACCGGCGGGGTACTATTCTGTATATAAACACTGCCCGACACCCATCGTACAACTTTTGGGGAGATAGTCCTTGTTTTGGGGGCGTGATATCTCTCCTCAAAGTACTTGTAGAGCTCTCGAGTTGCTAGAAGTGTCCTCTTGGGAAGAACGTCCTTATCTTAGGGGCTGTCGTCTTTCCTTGTAGGCACTCCTAAGGCTATTGAGCCACTCGTCCTTAGTTCTTTGAACTGGGGGCAGGGTGTGGTTCGTAGCTAATACTTGCGGAGATTTAGGGACAAATTTGGAGTCATTTAGCTTTGCATTTGAGCCACGTACGTAATCTACCTCATTCTGCTTTATGAATGGTTTGATGGAGCCAAGAGTCCTGCTTAGGGGCTTGTATTGGTTCTTGATACTTGATATAGTTTAGAGTAGACAAGGGTCTATTGTCCTATACTAGAGTATTGGGCAAGCATAGATCTTTGATTTTCTTTGTGAATGTTAGAGAAGGTCTATTGTCCTATACTAGAGTATTGGGCAAGCATAGATCTTTGATTGTGTAAAGTATCCTTAATTGGGTACAAAAGGCATCCTTCATTGGGGGTGCAATGTGCATGATAGTTTCGAAGTAGTTTTGTAGTAAGACTTTGCAAGATAGTTTGAAGTAGTTTTGTGTTATGTGATGATCTTTTGTATTTGTCAAGATAGTTTCGAAGTACTTTGTTTGCTAATGTATGTTTTGTAATACGTGAGTGATTTGTTGTTTTTTCATTTGTGTATTCATTGTTATATGCTTGGTTGAATAGGTTATTTGTTGAGATGGAGGACAATGTTGGATCTAGTGATACCTCCAATAGAGTCCAAATTTCAAATAGCAGGAAAAAATGATACATTAACAGATAACTCTAACGTATGCAGCATAACTATAAAATATACATAAACGTAACAAGAAGATGAATGTACATGAGAGAGATAGCAAAAAGGGATGATCTTGCTTATATCAATCCAAAACAAAAATGATACAAGTTACAGCCAGCCTTTGCAAGGCTCTGGATTTATCCTTTTATAGTGCCTTCTTATAGTATCTACCCCAGTACTGAGATGATAAGAGGTGCCGACGACTGAGTGAAGGAAGCACCATTTCTTGCAATAAAGTAGGCAGGCCCTGACAGTTGGTGGTGCTGACATGTGGCAGTTTGGCTACTATCGGCGTTGGTTGAAGCTACCCTGTGGCTCACAGGCTAGCCTACGCTGCTAACAGTAGGTACTATGTTATATTCATTGATCGCACTAGGAAAGTGTGGGTTTATTTCATGAAGGAGAAAAGTGAGGTGTTTGCTTGCTTTTAAATATTTAAAGCCTTGGTGGTTGAGAAGGAAAAATGTATGTAGATCAAATGCCTAAGATCGGATGGTGGGGGAGAATATTTCTCCAATGAGCTTAGCAATTTCTTGAAAAAGCACAAAATCAAGAGGCAATTCATATGTAGGTACACTCCTCTGCAAACAAAATAGTGTTGCAAAAAGGAAAAATAGGCACTTTGCAGAAGTTTCTCATGCCTTGATGTCTACTAAAAAGAATATGCCAGATTATTTTTTCGCTGAAGAAACTTTATTGTTTACATTATGAATAAGATCCCACTGTAATTGTTCATGGTATGACACCTAAATAGAAGTTTACAAGCATAAAACTAGATGTGTCTCACTTGAAAGATCCCATTACCATTGTTCTTGTTATGACACCTGAACAAAAGTTCACAAGCATAAAACTAGATGTGTCTCACTTTGAAAGTGTTTGGATGCATTGCATATGTGCATGTTCCTAATGAAGTGAACCAAGTTGGATCTAAAGGTAAAGAAATGCATCTTCATTGGTTATGCTCTGGAGTAGAAAGGTTATAGATGTTATAACCCTACCACTCTTGAGATGCGAGTAAGCCAAGACATCGTCTTTGATGAGATGAGTAGTTGGTATGCACCAGTGTGAAGGAAACTAAATATGCGGATATAAGAAGTAATGATGTTACCCCTAGAGAGTCCTCTAGTAATGGATCCAATGTTAGTCTAGGGTCAGGCAGGTTGAGGACAAATGCAAGGATATAAGAAGTAATGATGTTACCCCTAGAGAGTCCTCTAGTAATGGATCCAATGTTAGTCTAGGGTCAGGCAGGTTGAGGACAAATGCAAGGAATGTAGATGCATCATGCATGCATAGCTAGTGAATCTCAGTAGGTTGCTATGGGAATAAGCGGTCGTATTCCCCCGCAACACTTTGGCGACCACGATGCTTTTTGCACCTTTTTATTGTTTCCTTTTTGCTTGCTGCCTAATTGTCATCTTGTTTGAATCTCTTTTCCTTGTTTTCAAACCTGTCCCTCATGTTAGCACGTGAAAAGTGCTACTCATGTCAACACGTGAAAATTGCTACTTGGAACGCAACCAAGTTAGGTAGTTCTTATTCGGCAACCCTAAAGACCAGCCCGTTGTATCTAATCCAGGAACAATCCCCATCTCACTCAGAAGAAGAACCACTCGCCCCTACTTCCCTGACCTCACCAACAATGTTCATACCACCACCACCACCCCCCCTCCCAACCTCACCCCCTCCACTACCACAATATGTTGCCCCGAGCAGCTGTCAATATCACGTATCCCAAATTTTTTTAAAAATCCTCAGATGATGTAGATGCTCACATCCTCATGTTTGACACTGCTTAGCGTGTCAATGTACCTAGTCCAGTTAATCAGCAACTCAAAAAGGCTTCCTTTGTTCCCACACTTTAGAAGAGTGGTGCTCTCTGGGTTGCTCAGTATGAGTATGGCCATTTTTTCACTTATGATGCCATCCGGGATGCATTCCTTCAACGCTTCAGAGAAGACAAAACAACTGTTCATGTGTTGGATAAGCTATGCAAAATGAACCAGAAGAGAATGATAGTAGAAGATTATGCTGTAAAATTATGGAAACTTATCCATAGGCTAGATGCAGCTAATTAGCCAACAGAGGAAATTCTCAACTCTTACTTCATGAAGGCCTTAGAGGCGGTGCAAGTACCCACCTTGCATAAGAAGGGCAAGCAGAAAGGAGTCACGTGGCAGGAACAATGCAAAGTCCACACAAAAGTATCTACTTGGAAGAGCAGTATGCCAAAGATGTGCCGCAGAAAAAGCAGTATCTAGTTGGATGGAAGAGCAGTAGGCCAAAGATGTGCCGCAGAAAAAGCAGTATCTAGTTGGATGGAAGAGCAGTAGGCCAAAGATGTGCCGCAAAAAAAGCAGCCAAAAAAGTAGAAGCCTATCTGTCACTCGGAACCACAACTCAGTTTTCTGGGGATGAGCCTGGAAGGAAAACAAGGCAAAGTGGCCTTGCCAAACAAGACACACTCGCTAATGAAAGGTGCAGAGACACCATGGCCGAAAGAATGTGCGGAAGCATAAAAGCGAGTCGATTCCCTAAGAAGGCTTACAGAAGTAAAACACCAGCTGCATGATCTATGGGAACATCTGAAATGACAACGAATACACATGTTGGTGGAACAATTACTTACATTGGTGCCTAGTTTCAGGGAGCAGCTGATTGGTCGCCTGAATCCTAAAGGAGAGGAAATGCCACCCTTGCAACCATTTGGAAGCCCTGAATATTGAAAGGGAAGATATCCCACCAAGGAAATCCCCCATTTATGATGAAGCCATCCCAATGATCCACGTCAAGTTGGCCGGAATGGATATAGCAGAAGTTCTGCTGCTGGATGGAGGTTTCGGAGTCAATATCCTATCAGATGCAACATGCAGCATGCTTGGGTTGAGTAGTTGGGAGAGAGCTGGCACCATTCGTTGTCAAAATGGTGGATCAGTGGACGAGTTCAACCATTTGGATTGATCCGAGAGCTCACACTGGAGGTATCCAGATAGCACTTGCGGATGGAAGATATCAAAGGTGCTTATCCAATGTTGCTTGACAGACCCTGGCTTCGCCAAGCACGGATCAAGAAAGATTGGGACATGGATATGATTACTATCTGGCATGGTAAGAAGAAAATCAAGATCTCTATCCCTAACAGGAGAAAGGTGGAAAATCCAGCTCAGCAGAAGTAGCCAAAGGAGTTAACATGCTCGAAGGGCTAGACCTCGATTGAGGAGGAGGAGTATCTCCAAACAAATTGCTCATTTGATTAGCCTGTTCGAGGTTGATGTAGTCTGGATAATGGACAGATATCAACCAAGCAATACACTCAAGGATGAGGTTCTTAAGGATCAGTTCGCCCCACGGACATAGGAACACAGTCCGAAAACAGAAGAAGATTTTTATGAGGCTCTAGCTAAGAAAGGCACTACTCCAAGCCTACACCAACTCATTGCAGAAAAAGCTTTTGACAAATATCTAAGACACTCTAAGAGAGTCAAAGAGGATAAACTCATGGAAATGAACCTCAGAACTGATAATGACCCCAAAATGGTCCGTGTCAGTGCAAAGCTGGACATTGAGTTCCGAGAAGAGGTCCGGGTGTTGCTCACTTCTTTCAAAGATGTCTTTGCTTGGAGCTACACTGAAATGAAAGGAATTGATCCCAGCTTTTACCAACACCGGATCAATCTAAAGGAAGATGCCATCCCTATTCGGCAACAAAGATACCGGATGAACCCGAATTATGCCAAAAGGGTGAAGGAAGAAATAGATAAGTTGCTACAAGTTGGATTCATATATCTGATCGATCAATCAACATGGTTATCCTCAATCATAATAGTGCCCAAGAAAAATAAAGAATTGAGGGTCTGAAGCTAAATGCAGCAACCATCTCAGATCCTTTTCCCCTGCCATTCACAGATTCCATGCTTTATGTTGTAGGAAGGCATGAAATGTATTCATTTCTAGATGGGTTCAGTGGATATAATTAGGTAAATATGGCCCCGGAAGATCGGCACAAAACATCTTTCATCACAGAATGAGGAGTTTTATGTCATGACCTTTGGCCTCAAGAATGCTCTTTCCACATTTCAGTGCATGGTTCATGAAATTTTTACCGGTTTCCTGACCTCCTTCATGCGAGTAATCATTGATGACTTCAGTGTCTTTGGTAAAACATCTCAACATTTAATGCATCTATAGCTGTGCTTGGCCAAAATGTAGACTCCCCATATTAAGTCTAAACCCACCCAAATGTGCCTTTGCTGTCCAATGCGAAATGCTACTAGGCCACATCATTTCCAAAGAAAGAATAGCAGTTGACCCAGCCAAGGTCGAGGTAATCCGGAAAGTCCCACCGACAAATGAGAAAGAGCTAAGAAGATTTTTGGGACAAGTCAGATGGCACAGCCGAATGCTCAGATACCTCATCCATGTAGCAGCCCCTTTGAATCAAAGAATGGTACAGATCAAAAAACCTTTGACCAAGTAGTTAAGGTAGGCAAATTTCAATTGGATAGAGGAATGCGACATCACATTCTGGCATCTTAAGCTCATGTTGTTAGAAGTACCGGTGGTCCGACCTCCAAAATGGGACTTGCCCTTTCATGTCTTTGTAGATGCCTCTAATGTCGCAATTGGCAGTGTGCTGATGCAAGAGGCCGAGAAGAAATGGTTCCGGCCTGTCTACTACACTAGTGGAAGGCTCTTTAAAGTTGAGCGGAACTACTCAACCACACACAGAGAAGCCCTCAGCATGATCTACTCAGTAACTAAGTTTCGGCACTACCTATTGGGTCTAATGGAGGATGATCTATCCAGAGATTAGCGGAAGCGGAAGCGGATTGCAATCTGCAGAGCTGGTACTTTCAAGTCATAGCCGGCCAGCTATATAAGAAGGGGATTGATCAAATCCTCTAGAGGTGTATCCCACCACATGAGCAGGAAGTTATCCTTAGTCAGGGGAAGACACTTCGTCGGAGAAATCACCGGGAGGACAATCCTCCAAGCAGGACTCTAGTGGCCGACAGTACTTGGTGATGCCTGCAAATGGGCCAAACAGTGTGATATATGCCAACGTCTCGGCTAATAGATAGAGACAGGATGCCACATAACCAGAACCATTCTAGAAATGGGGCCTTGACTTTGTTGGCCCATTGAAGCCCCCAACCCATTTCACAGGTCACAAGTATATCTTAGTAGCAACAGACTGCAACACCAAATGGGTAGAAGCACGTGCTCTCTGGGATAACATGACACAATCAACTGCCAAATTCTTGTACGAGATGATAATCACTCGTTTCGGATGCTCGATCAAGTTGATTAGTAACCAAGGTAAGCACTTTGTCAATGATGTCATCAAAGAACTGGTCATCGAACATCTCATCATTCATAAACGCTCCACAGTATACTATCCCCAAGCCAATGGTCAAGCTACATCAGCTACTAACAAAATCCTCATAAAGTTGGTCAATCAAAATCACAATGTTTAGGATGAAAAGCTTTATTTGGCTTTATGAGAATTCCACATAACCTATAAGATCTCCATTGGAATGACCCCATTTAAATTAGTATATGGCATTGAAGCAGTTGTACCAATGGAATTCCTAATGCCAAGTCTTCGCATTGCTATGGTAGAAAAGCTAAGCCTAGAAGAGTCCCTTCAGCATCGCTTGGATCAGCTCGTTGCATTGGATGAAGTTTGCCTTAAGAGTTTCTATGTCACCACAGTCATTGAGAAAAGAAGGAAGAAATGGGTCGACCGTCACTCCGAATTTCGGTTGTTCAAAGAAGAAGATCCAGTCCTACTATTTCAGTCTCGCATGGGTCCACATCTCGAAAAACTAAAGCTCCAGTGGACAAGACCATTCGGGATCGTGGAAAAGTTCTATGATGGAACTTTCCTTCTCGACACACTCAACGGCGAAAAATTTTCAGAAGCCAGTTAACAGCTATCGCCTAAGACCTTACCACGCACTGATGCCACCAAAATCCCTTCATAGAGGTGACAAAAACACCAATCCACTACCTGAGCATCGATCACCATCATGATGACACCCCTCTCCAAACAATCATGAAAGATTCGCCTCAAGTGCTCACAAGCAACATGCTCAGCAACATGATACAGTCTAATAAAAAAATTCAATTACTGTGCACCAATGCTACATGGTAATTCTTTTTAAACCCCCCCTAAATTCAACTAATATGGGTGTATCTATCCGTTTGAATGCAGCACTCCTTCTCGCCTTAGGCCATAACCCTTCGCTTGCAACAACGACCTTCTACAATTCCTCTTTCCTTACACATGTTCTGCATACAGCCATGAAGAACACCATATACATACCCAAAGCCATACTTCTAACCTTAGAAAACCCAACCCCCATATCCAAAACTGAAGTACCACCCGTCTGTACATCCACATATCATGAGGCACAACATACTCCCAAAATCCAACAACCCTTAGTTCCTTCTTCTGTCTCTAATTGCACAACCCGTAGTCACCATCACCCTAGAAAAGAAGCCACCACCTACACTGATAGTCCTAGCCCTTGTAGAAGTTTCCATCATGAAGGCCAGTGTTCTGGTGCCACTAGTCGAGATCTTTACAACAAAGGGAGAAGTCGACGATAGCCAAAAAGAGAACCGCCTTCTTCGCAACACTGGAGATCAAAGAATCGGTTCCCAAGGCTCCCTTCTGACTATGCCAATAGCCAGCACGGTACTCATAACTCTGATGACAAAGACAGTTACTTTGGTAGCACAAGGCAAAGAAGCCAGTATTCTGGAAGATGGAGATACAACAACAATGACACCAAAAGACCATCTACAACACAACACTATGATTCTAAAGTTACTAACAGTAGTAGTAACATGGAGGAACATGCAAACACAAGGACCCATACTCAAGGATCATGGGTAACTCCTCTACCTCCTATCTCGGTGATCCTACCTGAGGTCGTCAGAATAGCACTAGAAGAGGCAGAGCCATCCTCACCTCAGAGCATCACATTGCGCTCTTAAGTAAGTGGTCAAGATAATAAAACGTCAAAAGTAGTGGAAGTGGAGATACCCTCATAGAACCTGTTAGCACTAAATCCACAGGCACCTATCAACATAGGAAGGCTGCAGCTATTGGAAGTGCTAAAGGATTACTCCACTACTCTCTAGAAGGACTACCACCAACTGCACGATTGGCTAATCACCATGATAATGCCCAACAAAGGAGGCCAGTAGCAAACTGACAACAATAACACCGCCGAGATCCTCGCTCATATCAAGAAAGAAGTAAGTACTACCCTTAGAATTTTTCTTCCGAAAGTCTGCTTCCGAGAAGTAGTCCCAGGAATTCATCCCATGGGAAGGCATTTGTCATCCTCCGCCTTCCTGATCAACTTGTCCAAGATGTGCCTACTACCACAGCATTCAGGATCCGGCCTCTACAAGTGCTAACCAGAGATCATCACCAACGTTGATCATAACTCGCCTAAATAAAAGATAACAATTTTGTGGATTCAAGTCTTTGGATTGGGAATCCGACCCACTGGGTGTGCCAAGTGTTAGCCGTAGGCTAGCCTGAGCCGTGGGCCAATGTCAACTAGCGCTACAACAACAGCAGCCAAACTGTTGCATGTCAGCACCGCCAACTGTCAAGGCCCACCTACTTTATTGCAGGAAACAATGCTTCCTTAAACACTCAGTCGCTACATCTTATCATCTCAGTACACTGGTAGATACTGTAAGAGGGCACTATAAAAGGATGAATCCAAAGCCTTGCAAAGGTTGGTTGTCAACTGTATCATTTTTTTTGGGATTGATATAAGCAAGAACGTCCCTTTTTGCTATCTCTCGTGTACATTCTTCTTGTCATGTTTCTATATATTTTTTAGTTCTGCTGCATACGTTATAGTTATCTGTTAACATATTGTGTTTCATCACTACTTTATCAAGCGGAGAGCCCGGTAGTGTTTAGTAATCTATATGCTATGTTTGTTTGCATTAGATATGCAATTGTCTGGTGTATGCTATGTGCATAACTAACGAGTCTCAATAGGTTGCTATGGGAATAAGCGGTCATATTCCCCCACTAACACCTACAATCTGTAATTGCTGCAGTCTTGGTCGGTTCCTGTACATTAGAGTGTATAACATCCAACGGCCTTGCATTAACATGCTTTTCAAGCGAGAAATCATGTTTAGCTTGTTTAACAAGCTAGCATGCTTCACATACTTTATGCATACCATCAACCATAAAATTTGGCACATGTGCAAGCGAGAAATCATATTTATCTTGTTTAACAAGCTAGCATGCTTCACATACTTTATGCATACCATCAACCGTAAACTTCAGGACACCTGCAATAATATTTTGGACTTGCATAGACTTCAACCGCTGTATATTCACATGACCAATGTACTTGTTCTTGTTACCCTTTGTAAACCAAGCGGCATTAATTTTTGAAGTCTTCTATAAAATACCCTTGAGGATTGAACCTCACTTGCAGACCTTACTCAACTATCTCCGACAAAAACTAGGTGTTTTGTAATATTAGGAACATGAAGGGTACTTCATTTTGCCATCTTGCATAGACAATGGTACTTTAACAACATGTGTATTGGGGTGCACAAGATTATCACTTGTTTCCATATATGGTGGTTTTTCCACTTTCTACATATCTCTAAACCACTTACCATGACTGGTCATGTGGTTAGAGGTGCCAAAATCCATATAATAAATATCTCTCAATCATGACATGTCTCTTATTGTGGAGCTAAGCATGTGCTCACTTCTTATCGTGGAGCCGAGCATGTGCTCACTTTTGTCATCATCTTGTATACTTGATGATGTATAGCCTTGTTATAACTTTCCACTTTTGATACCATTTTGCTTTTTATAGTAGTCCTTTGCCTCGTTTGTTCAAGTAATAGCACTCTAAGCTATTTATATTTTGATACTACTATGGCCTGTCTAGCTCCCGTGCCTCTAGAGTGGCCTCTTCCACCTATATGTACATTAGATTCTTGTTGTTATTGGCTACCCATGATTTCTTTCCAAAACAGTCTGCACCTCAGCCTCTAGATGATGATCAGCCTCTACCTCTACTTGCATCTAAGTAAAAGGCCTGCTCATGTGAATTTCTAGAGAGGATGAACCTCCCCTAATATTCATCTCCTCAAAGATGAGGAGAGTAATGAGTTCCTGAAAATCAAGAAAGTTCTCTTGAACTCCAATGCAGGTCTTGCCAAGACGATTTAAGGTCACCTACACCATATCATCATCATTTGTTGGTGATCCAATAGAAGCAAGTGGGCAACGGGCAAGCCCTTTAACTTTCATTGCGAGTAATCATTTATACTCAGCTTCCCTC
Source organism: Cibotium barometz (assembly GCF_041138505.1). Lineage (NCBI taxonomy): Eukaryota > Viridiplantae > Streptophyta > Polypodiopsida > Cyatheales > Cibotiaceae > Cibotium > Cibotium barometz. Next base: position 24,346,255 of record NC_141062.1, on the reverse strand, counting down.
TGGTCACATTATGTAGCTCCTACTTAGCTTCATCTTTCAAACTTGAGTGTTTATATTGTACATCTTCAAAAGGTGTCCCAAGCCTCCTTAAGTATTTGTGCATCCTGTATATGCACAATCATACACTGATAAATAATAAATACACCTTTTTGACTCTTTTATGCCATGCTTTATATGCTTGCACTTACTGTGGGCTGGGATTTTCTTCAGCAAACTCTGGCTCTCCTCTAGCTCCTTTTCATCACCTGTGATTAACTCCCAATATCTTTTTCTCAAAAATTGGTCATCGTGAACTTCCATGCTTGGAAGTTATTCTTGTCGAGCTTATTGCTCACAATCTGGGATAAACTATTAGACATGATCACGTGTAGAAGAAGCTTACTAAAGAGTGCTTGAAAAAACTTCTACACTTGAGCAGCAAACCTATAATCTTCAATAAAGCGATACCGTACACCGGTTATACTGCAACTATATATGGAACAGTCATATAAACATATATCCCCACCAACAATATGAAAATCTTAGATTCTCGACACAGACTATCATGTAGCCAAATTTATGCTTCAACTTTACTCTGATCAGAAATTAGTCTTACACAGTCAAAATCGACACTTTCATAGCATGTTACAAAGAAAACTTGTAGAGCTAAAATGTAAAGAGAATGCGGGGAACAGGGAAAGTTTGAGTTCTTTGCAAGCAAATGCACACACACACACACACACACACACACACACACACACACACATACACACACACACACACGAGAGAGAGAGAGAGAGAGAGAGAGAGAGAGAGAGAGAGAGAGAGCAAGACACAAGAGAGAGATGGATGGTTGAATTTTCTTCTATCTTCTTCTTTTCTCTAAAACCATATATCTAAAATTTTTAAAGTACATATTATAAGGGAAAGTACTCTCCTACAATAACATACAATAGTCGGTCCATAGTGTGAACTCAACTATATGAGCAGGCATTATAACTATGCCATAACTCTAGTACTCCAAAGTGGTTGTCACACAACCTGTCATCCATTGGTGGCATATCCCTTTATCTATCTTTTTCACATAAAGTGAAAACTTTGCATTGGATATCTAAAATCCAATGGTAACAATATACTCCCCGATCTTTTTGACCATGCTCTGGATGCCTACTTTAATCCATATACGGATTTATGTAACTTGCACACAAAATTTGGGTGTGCATCCCCCTCATATCCTAGTGGTTGCATCATGTATACTTCTTCTTGAAAATCACCATGCAAGTAGGCATTCTTTACATCCATCTGATGTAGCAGCCATAGCAATGCCAGCTATCATCGATGCTATTCTCCTCGCAGCTAGGTTGAATGTATCCTCATAGTCAATGCCATAGGTCTATGCATAGTCTTTGGCAACCAATCTCACCGTATACGTGCTCACTAAGCCATCTACGTTATGCTTGACCTTATACACCCACTAACATCCAATTGCCTTCTTTTCCTTGGGCAAAGGCATGAACTCTCATGTTGCATTTGTATCCAATACTGCCATCTCCTCATTCATGGCATCTTCCCATTTGTATCTCCAAGTGCTTACTCAAAACAAGTAGGCTCCAACTCTTGTATTGCTTTCAACCTGTAAACATGGTACCTAACCCTTGTAGACCGTATACACCTGGATCAGTGCTAGGTGTCCTCAAAACAGTCCTAGTTCTCCTTACACACCAGGAGTAACCACAAATGCTGGTGATAGATCAGGCACAAAAGATTAATCTATCTTTTCTCCCCTTTGCATGATACATATGTACCTACATATATCTTTAATCTCCCTCACCATGGACTAACACTAGATCCATTACTAGAAGACTCTCTAGGTCCACTAAGCACTTGTGTTGCTGCTCTACATGTGGTGCAACATCAATACTTATTACATCTTCATCTTCTATTCGCTGCTGGTGCATACCAGCTACTCATCTCATCAAAGACATCTCTGCTTACTCTCGCATCTCATGAGTGGTAGGGTTATAACATCTATAACCTTTTTACTCCAAAGCATAACTAATGAAGATGAATTTCTTTACCTTTTGATCTAGCTTTCTTCTCACTTTATCGAGTGCAATACACCCAAACACTTTTAAGTGAGACACATCCAGTTTTATGCCTTTAAACTTATGTTTAAGTGTCATATCATGAATAGCTACAGTGGGGGTCCTGTTCATAATATACACAACAATTTCTACTGCTTCTGCCCAAAAATAATGTGGCATATTCTTTTTAGACATCAAGGAACGTGTCACTTCTGCAACATGCCTATTTTTTCTTTATACAACACCATTCTGTTATGTATCTTCATGTAAATTGTCTGTTGATTTTCTACTTTCTCAAGAAATCATTGAGCTCATTGGAGAAATACTCTCCCCACCATTTGATCTTAGGCATTTTATCTATATGCCTTTTTTCTTCTCGACCAAGACTTTAAATCTCTGAAAGTGAGCAAACACTTCACTTTTCTCCTTTATGAAATAAACCCACACTTTCCTAGTATGATCATCAACGAATGCAACATAATATCTTGAACCTACAATTGTTGTGGTCTTGGTCGATCCCCATATATCTAAATATATAACATCTAATGGCCTTACACACTAACATGCTTTTCATGTGGGAAAGCATGTTTGATCTACTTACCAAGATGGCATGCTTCACATACTTTTTGCATACTATCAACCTTAAACTTTGGTAAACCTGCAACAATATTTTGGGCCTGCATAGACTTCAACATTATATATTGACATGACCAATGCACTTGTACCATATGTCAATATCTACAAATGACACTTGTTCTATGCACAAACATGGCTGCCTTTCCCTTAGGCATGTTCACATCCAAAGTAAACATCCTGCCATTTTTATTACCTTTTACAACTAAGCAACACTGATTTTAAAGTCTTCCACAAAACATCTTTGAGGATTAAACCTCACTTGCAGACCTTGCTCAACAATATATCTAATAGGAACCAGGTTTTTTATAATATTTGGAATATGAAGTATATTTGCCTTCCTGCATAGATAATGTCACTTTACCAACGTGCACAATAGGATGTGTAGTATCATCACCTATTTTTACATAACCTGGTTTTTTCATTTTTTACATGTCTCTAACTCCCCACCATGACTGGTCATGTGGTTAGAGGTGCTAGAATCCACATTCCATATATCTTTAGATCTTGACACATCTCCTGTTGTCGAACTGAGCATGTGCTACATCATAAACAATTGCTCACTTCTGTTACCACCACCCTATTACTAGCATTAGGAGAAATATGGACTCTCCATTTTGCCCCTTAAGGAGTGAATAAAAAAAGATTGGCCTGACCAATGAGAGAGCTGGGATTCTAGATCCATGTAACATGGATCTTTTTGTCATATCTTTGCCCAAATCTCTTAGGATAAGAAAATAATAGAGCCCATAACTTTGAAAAATAGAGAAATGTCAGATTTCATGTCATAAACTATTCTTTCATGTCAGATATACCATGTGGTCAGCACATGGAAGTTTGAAAATCAAAATTTATTTTTTTTCTTTTTTTATGTTTAATTTTTTACTTTCCCTCCTTTTGTATTTCACTACCTTTTCATTCCCCCCCTTTTTTAGTGGAATTCAATTTTGCTATATCTTCTGCAACTCTAGTTCTTTCTTCACGAAATTTTACAAGAATGTTGTTCTCCACCATAGCTCTCTCCTCATGAAATTTCATCTCATTTGGACAAAACCTCTATGAGTTATGTACGTTTTCTCACATGAACTTTCTCTTCTTTGCACCACAAATAGCTATCTTGATCTGAAGTGGCATCAAATTCTTAGAGTAATGATCATATGTTTAGGGTTTTTCTATGTTTTGTCTTGATGTAAGATAGGTTTGTTTATGTTTTGTCTTGATGTGTTGTTTGTTTTCACAGGAGCAAGGTTGTGAGCAACAAGATTGTGCAAATAAAATTAGCAAGTTGTTGTTTATTTTGTGTTATTTTAATCTTTATTTGTTGCTTATAATCTTCTCTACACCACAGATAACTATCTTGATTTTAAGTGGCATAAAATACTCAATAATAAACATAAGTATAAATTGCATCCATCTAGCCTCATGAAACCCAAAGTCATGACCCTCCACTAGCTTCATTGAGTGCCATCACCATTGAAGGGGTGGAGTACCTCCTCATATAGGATGTGTTGGAGCTCTTGGAGTTTTAATGAAATAAATATTACTCCATTAAGATTTTAATAAAATATATATTACTTTATTTTCATTCACTTCTATTGCATTCTCTATCTCTCACTTTCTATCCACCTTGCTTGTTGCTCCCTTTACGCTTTCACCATGGCTTCTCATCATGATGTGTTCGTATAGTGGATGAGTGAAACCCGTTATGGTCAGATGTGGGACCAAATTTACCCTAGGTTTTGTTATAGTGTTAAGCTAGAGAATGTATTTAGGGCTCTAGATCTTGATAGCTCAGTGCTTGCATATTTTTACGCGGGATGTGATGATATCACATTTTTAATCCCTGACTCCACTGCTCGGTGGATACCCCTAGAGTTCCTCTTCTCCATGAAGAGTGGTGACAATCATAGAAAGGTTGTGCAAAGAGCACTTGCACATGCTCCCCCCCCTTCCGATCTACCTCTGTGCCCCTCACTTTTGAGGAGACAGACCTGATCAATCTCATCAAGCCGGATATTGCCTTTGCTATTTTTATATTATGCTCTGATTTTGAAGAGGAGAATGATGAGAAGCCAGTGATGCCTCTTCTCACCTATGAAGAGAAGGATCCAGAGGAGACAGTCCTGGAGGACAAGCAAGCGGAGGAGGCACGTAGCTTGTCTTTGGACTTGTCGACTATCCAACAGGAGGCAGCCCATCCTACTGAGAATGCAAAACTTGCATCATTGAGTGCCATCATTATAGATGGTGTTGAGTACTTGCTCATGCAGGATGTCCTTGAGGTCTTGGATTTGAGGGAGGAAGAGCTGTACTGCCACCTTGTTTGGGATGTTGATGAAGACCTCATCGACTTTGACACTATGGATGTCCCTCCACAAGTAACTAAGATTGGTCAATACGATGGCACGAGCATGAATGTTGTCTCTGCAATCATCCACATCCAAAGAAGTGCTGCAGAAGCTCCTCTTGACTATGATATCTTAGATGCAAAATTTGAGAGGTTGCAGGAGGAGCTCTTTGGACCTCGACCATGCATTGACCTCTCGGACCCTCTACATGGTGATAGAGTGATCACTGGGGCAAACCTAGATGCACCGGTCGAGAAACAGAATGATGAGGTTGAGAAGGTACGTAATTTTTTTTAAAATCTTCCTGAAAATTTTTTGGTGCGGGGCCTCAAGGGCCTGGGGACCCCACACATGTAATTTGGCATGCATCGGTGCCCTCCAGGCATGCCAACCAAAGGTTGGTGAGGATGGCCCTGATTCTGTACCTTGAGGCCTTGCACAGACAATTTCAACTCATTTGAAAATATTTTTTTTCATGCATTTGTATTTTGGAATAATTTTTGATATTTTATTTTTGCATGCAAATATTTTCTTTAGGAAATTGTCTATGTCGATAAGTTTGCATCAAGAGCTGGTGGAACAAGGGGTTGCAGAGGAAGAGTCTAGGATGCAACTTTAAAGGAGTATATTGGCAAGATCTTCTAAGACATCATTGTCTTTCACAAAGTATGCTCCCTCGATGGACAAGTCTCTCTCATGAAGATCAAGGCTCTAACAAAGGGTGCTGCACTCAGCGTGGAGGGAAGATTCATTCACTTGTTGGCCTAGGCCTTGCTACTACTAGGAAGATCGATCTTCATGCTATCCAACTCAATCTCGATGGAAATTTTGTTATAATTCCTTCGCTTAAAGCTCCTACTGACTCTGCTGAGCCTAGTACTAAGAGGCGAGGAGTTTAGGGTTTTTGTACTTGCTTCTATGTCATGATGTAACAGTTTCTAATTAATAAAAATATATTTTTAAAGTTTTGTTGTATTTGTGCAATCAACAAATAATATTTAATCATTAATTTGAAATTGAAATCACAATACAATTATGATTACCAGATATAATCAAGTAGACACTTGGCAAGGATAAAAAAAATATATTTTCAAGTAAAACATTTACATCATGATCACATGAGATTACATTGTGGCATATACATGAGATTACAAGATCTCCTTAAAATTGCAGCTCATCACCATAATCTTCCCTCCACTTCCACATGTGTAGAACTAACCACATATCTTTGTCAGTAATGGTGACTCTCTTGGCATGGACTGCTGCATACACTATGTCACCATACATGTCCACTAAAAAAGCTTTAGCAACCTCTTGAAGAGCTTCTAAAGCTACTGCTGTCCATCGTGTGGGAGCCTCACTATTGCTTACCTGATAATGCCATCGAGATATCCGGCTCTAGTTCAAATCATCCATGATCTCCCTAATGAGGCGATGAAAAGGTCTCATCAGGATCAGAAGGTCAGTTGTCTTTTGATACTTTCTTATTTCTCGAAGAGCGACATGCTAGGTCTCCACCGACGTTTGCAATGTGTGGGCGGTGTTGGGGGCCTGACCTTCACGAGATCAATCCTCTTGGCAGTCTGCTTGGTGCGAGCCATGTTTTTGAAGAAGATAAAACACGAATAGAATGAAAATGAAAGACTCTAAACTTATATTTATAACTTCAAAAACTGAAAATATAACTTATATTTATATTTTTAAAGAACAAAAAATAAATAACTCTTAAAGTTTTTAGTAATTTTTATTATATTTAGTAATTTTCTTATTTATAAGAGCCCCTCTGATGCAACATCTCACTAATTCCCTAGGGTTTCTAGAACTTCGTTCCATGCTTAAAGTAATCTAGTTTTTAGAGTAATTGTTGTTATTAAATTTTTTTAGTAAAGATAAAATTTTTAAAATTTTTGAATTCATTAAAATTTATACACATAGTCTTTCATGCATACATGTGTGAAAAATACTAAATCCATATGAGACCTGTGAACAAGAAAATAATGCTTTTGATAAACTTGAAAAACTATATGAGAGAAAAAGATAATAACACCCAAGATACTGAGAAAGAAACATCAAATTGTACTTGTATTAAAAAAACTTCTCATAGATTACAAGTACATTGAAACACAGGTTTACAACACATTATATGATTTACTCAAATCATATGATCCATGTTCAAACTGAAGGCATTCCCATTATTATGAATCCTTCATGCAAGTCTCAAATCTTTATCCATAAGAGTGATGCACTTCGCATGAATAGCCATCATGTAGGAGGTCCACCGAATATGCCTCAGCTGCTTCTTGAAGAGCTAGCAATGCTTGGGCTGACCATCGCTGCACATTGTTGACTATAGAACTAAGTCTTGTATAGAACTTATTACGAGACATTCGATGGAGATCTTACAATATCTCTCTTACGAGTCTTGCAAATGGCGCCCTTGGTATGATTAAGTTTGTACTTTTCTGATACTTCCTTATTTCTCGAAGAGCAGCAGTGCCTAGTCTCCATCTACACTTCTTGTGACATGCGGATGTGGATGCGTTGTACTTGTAGTAGTGCCTCTTGGATTGTCAGATTGAGTGCGCTCACTATCAGTCTCCATTGGTATATTGACCTTGGGCTGTGTTGGGCGAGTCTTAGTAGGGTTCCTCTTAGCACTTTGCTCGGTGCATGCCATGCCTTGAAAGCTAAAAGACTATAAAATGTAAATTTCTTACCACTTATAAGCACTTATAAGTAATAGTTTAGTTAACTTTAAAAATAACACAACTGTTCACATACAAGTATGCATATACTCTTACACTTATAAGCACTTATAAGTAATAGTTTAGTTAACTTTAAAAATAACACAACTGTTCACATACAAGTATGCATATACTCTTACACATAAAACCATTTAATATTATGGTTATAGTTAGTAAGATTATGGGTGATATATCACATTGGTTGAAAAGCTCTATGTGAAAGCCATTTTGATTTAGTAGAGTAATACTTGCATTAACAAAAAATTACAGAGTTTTAACTTGCATTTGCTCATTTGAAACTCTGGACTCTCGGGTTTTCACTTGCTTCCCTCTCTTTCTTGAGTTCTCAACCATTCAGCATGTTTCTCTCTGCCTGACGAATTCTCAAATCATGCCTTTCTAACCTCACATATGACTCTGTGTGTTGTCTGTGATCCATTGGACATAGGTTTCTTCTCCTCTAACCTTATTACTATCGTTCTATACCACCATAGAAGTAATTGTTTCATTGGATTGGCATCATAGATTCCACCTCCATGAGCAGTTATCTTTTGGAAAGCACATCATGCTCGCCAATGAGATCACTCCATGCCATGTGTAGACCATATCGCTAAACTTCCTTCATTTGCAAAGTAAGGACCATGAGCATGCAATATATACTACATCAATAAACAACGTAATCATAGTTAGTCTCTAAAACCATATAAATTAATTGTAATGTCACACTTACCATGTAATGTGTTGTACTACTTGAAGTCGAGGCTTCAACAACTGATGCATAGAATATACCAATCACCTCCTTAAACTCCTTGGAATCATCTGGTCCAAATATCATCTTCTGCAAAAGCACTGCCAATTTGTCAAGAGCAATCTACACATTTGCTTTTGCTACTCTAGTCTTTCCTCCATTGTTTCGATCAGGAACGACCATATGTAACTTTTTCCATGCTTCATATTTCTCTGGTTGTTGTACTAGTAGTTCTCCATTTTCATTTCGTGGTGCAGAGAGGAATTTCCTTGATTTTGAGCTGCCAATGCAAGGCTTGCATGGTACATTGCCGCTTGCTCCAAACTTTTTTTCATCCTTCTTTATTTCTACCTGGCCTCGATGTAAACCCATCCCAGATAATACTTCTTCCACCCTTTTACATGTTTCTTGGGCATCAGAAGATGGTTGCATTTTATAATCAAAACACACATATTCATAAACCAATTTGTCTATGATCCTCACTAGTGCATGCAAAGTGCAAAAGTGTAGTCTTATCAAGGGGATGTGAAGAATAGGATCCCACTTAGGATCTACTCGTACCATTTGGCCCCCAACGGCAAATAAATTGATCATATGTAAGACACCCTTCTTTGCGTGTTTCTTCCCATTCTTACCTTTCTTTCTAGACCGCATATACAATATATGCAAGGAAACTCTGCATTTGCTGCATTTGACACACCAAACATGCACTTCAAAGTTTTGAGATCTCCAGCAAGGTGCCATTCCACTCGATACTCACCATAACCTTCCACGTGCAAACTTTCACCATGATTTTGATGTGTCTGTATTAGGTATCTCTATCAAGTAAAAGAAAATCTTCAAAATCTCATAATCTTCCTTTGGTACTTCAAATGTAGCAAGCCACCAAATTTCATTCTCAGACTGTACACTAAAGTAATCAGGATGACTAGGCAAGATGTTAGGATCCAGTGCTCTATTCATGAGAGTTAGACTAACACGTTCTAACTTCTGACCTTTGATAACCTCACTTTCATCAAGCTTCAAAACAAATTTTAGCTTACCTCCACATTCTGTAATAGATATACTGTAAAATTTTAGCTTACCTCCACATTCTGTAATAGATATACTGTAAAATTTTACAGATATAAAATTTTACCATTAAAGATTGTAACTTGCATACATCTAATATAAAATTATTATTTGTGTGCAAGACAAACGACACTTCCTTTGACCCATACTTGCATACATGTCTGTGACATAAGTGCATTAGCTCACCAATTAATTGTTCCACCTTACTGTTTAATGATTGTTGTGCTTGTACCACATGAAATGGTTTAGGAAGAGGCAATACCCTTTTCTTTTGCAACACTTTTTTAAACCTTGTATCTAAATTTTTGTATATCATGCCATAAGACTGAGAACTTATTCCTACCTTATCACGTATTCCATGCATATCATTTGATGTGAAGGAATCACTTACCTCGGCATTGTATGATAACTTCATCACACAAAACTGACTTAAACTTTGGGCATTGAAGTGCGGACTTCACCATATCTTTAGCGAGTACCTTTTCAATTCCTTGATTCACAGGTTTATATGACCTTTGGCGTTCACGTACCTCCCGTGTAGTTGTGGGGCCATAAGTGACAATCTTCTCTAGCATTGTCTTCATCTTCTTATTGCTAGCCTATAAATCATTAACCTGGTTAATCAAATTGGCATTTTGCATTACCATGTCATGCATAACATCTTGCAAAACATTGTTCTCTTCTTGTTTTGCCAACAATGATGTAGTAAGTTTCATGACCTATTGTGCAGAAACATGGGCTTGGGTTGCAAGTCTCTAAGTATAACCCTGCATTACTCTCACAAACATACTTGACAAATGATGGTAGTCCTGAGAATTGGGGAGATTGTTGTGTAATAGGATCAAGTGGATATGTAGACCTATCAACCCAAAGATCTATATGTTTTTTCCGTGCTATTCTGTTAATTACATCACCCATGGATTCATCATTAAAACCTCAATTCTCTTGTATATTGGGACATACTCTTCATCTAGCTAGAAGTGTATACTTCTCTTCTTAGAGCTTCTTGCTTCCTAAAACAACAAAAAAACTAGAAACACTTAGGTACATCACTATCTGTATTGAGTACAATCAATGCCTACAAGAGAACTTACACAAAATTTCATGATTATTGACACATATGTGTAACTTAACACCAACTTTAACACATATTATTATTATTAACCAACATTAATGCACATATTATTATTAACCAGCAATAAAACATATCTTACTATTAACTTTATTATTTACGAATAGTAATGCACATAACCAATAGATCAGGAAAACATAACTTATAGAACTCAATTGAATATAACCAACATTAAAACATTCCTAACCTCAATTTTTGTTCTCTGTTGCTTCTCTGTGTTGTCTCTTTGTTACTTCTTTCCTTGATAGTAAGATTAATGAAGAGGGAAATGGTTTGTTGGCTCCAAGAAAATGGCACCAAAAAATCAAATCACTCTTCATTCTCTAGCTTTGTAGTGAACAAGTGCAACAGAACAGGAGGGAAATAAAAACTGTTTGGAGATGGAGGGAAATATAAACTGTTTGGAGATACAAATTTGAAAGTAGAAAAAGAAATGAGCTATGGAAAGAAGAAATGACCTAAAGAGAAGAAGAAGCTCTATCACGAAAAAAGAAAAATTTGTAATGCACTATTCTCTAAAATAATAAATCTAAACACATTCTTAAAATCTTAAAAAATGTCTACTCTCTTCAAATCTCTATAAAAAAACATAAAAACGCACCAGAATGTAGATAAAGCATGGATCTACGTACTTGTAAAAAGAAATTATGAAATATAAAGTACAAATCAAGATATTCCATTTTTAAGATAAAATCCTTCTAGAATCATGAAATGATTGTTTCTTCAGTCACATAAATGAATCTGGGCATTTAAGAATGTCATATCTTTTGAGATATTCAAAACCAGCTCAAATAAAAAAATAGTTTTTGAGATATTCGAGTAGGTCTGGTACAGTTCTTGGACAGTCAATAAAATAATAAGTGAATTTATTATAAAACTAATATGTTGAGATGTATAAGATTCAAAAAGAGAAGAGAGAGGAGCAATATTATAACATTATTTTTGCACTTTTCCTTGATTCATGGAAGAGAGAGAAAGCCCTTAGAGGGTCAGTTTGTGAGTCCAAATTTTTCCTAATGATGATGCATAGTTGCCTTGCTACAACTTTCCACTTTTAATGTCATTCTGCTTTTTAAAGTAGTCCTTTGCCATGTGAACAATAATAGCACTATATGCTATTTGCACTCTGATTTCTTTGCCAACCACCTTGGCCCCTCTGGCTCCCCTTGCCTCTAGACCAGTCTCTTCCACTTATGTATGATTGCTGTGCTGCTGCAAATCATTGGGCTGTTGCTGCTAATGTTGGTTTCTATGTTGGCTACCATCTTGGCCTTAACCCCACAACCTCTAGCTCTGTCGTTACTTGAATTGGAGTAGAAGGCATGTTCGGTTGTGCTCTTTTTATGTGAAGAAGAGTCCTTTCCAATAGACTTTTCTTCTATGATCAGCATAGACACGAAAGTTGGGAACATTCTCTGTGAGTGCAAATGGAGGTCTTGAATGGCTTGTACTCTTTGCCAAGTCCATTTAGACAGACGCTCACTAAATCATCATATTTCACCAACACATTGATAGACCCAAGGGATTCAATAATGCCCTTAATCTTTAAAGCATACTTTTTGACAGACATGGTTTTCTTCTCCATAGTATGTAGCTCTTGTTTTAGTTATAGTTTTCTTACCTTTATGTTGGTCTATAACATTTGCACTAGGTTCTACTGCCATGCAATTGCTGAAGTGTTGGCATCTTGTATATGTCCTATTATTGTGTCTGTGACACTGATTGAAAGCCAGTACATGAATTTCTTCGGACCTTGGTTCCAGTCCTTAAATGTCTTTACATCTACTAGAGTGACATTCTCTTCAGGCAACTATGGAGGCTCCTTATTGCCTTCTTCGAGACATAGTCCCAAAATTCTTTACCCATTAGGAAATTGGTCATTATGAACTTCCAAGCATTGAAGTTGTTCTTATCTAGCTTCTCATTGACAATCTGATTGATTCTATTAGACATGTTTGCCTACAGCAAACCAGAAATCTACATACAATTAATTTTTGTTTACAATCTATAACACAGTAGACATATTTTCCTACAGCAACTAGAAACCTGCATACATATAATTTCTGTTATGCAATCTATAACACAGTAGTATCTTATGTGTGACTGTATGCAGTGATACTTCAACACAACACGTATGTCACCAGATGTGACTCTAGTCACTAGATGTGACTAGAGTACATATACATACGTCCAAGATCAACAATACATGTGCAAACATTGTCTACACTTCCAAAATGCAATGCAGCACTGTAATAACCAAAGACCATTCTCTCAACCAAAACTTCCCGTAAACTTCCAAAAATGTAGTGACCAATGGAGACCAAAATATGTCCAAACTGTGATTTTGGCCTCAAAAATTTAGTACACACCTTGCAGGCACCTCTAAGCCTGTGAAGACAACTCCTCAATCGGAGATGTGTAGCTCCCAGAGTTACCCACAGGGGGTGTCGTACCTAAACAAGAAGGGGAAGAGATGATGATGCTCTTATCCGTGTACCGCTTCCTTTCTTTCTTTGTTCTTGCCTCTTGCTTGCCTCTTTAGATCTCACAATACCGAAGCTCTGATACCATAAATAAAATGTGTGGGAGAGAGAGCTTGAGTTCCTTGCAAGCAAACACACACATACAAGTGAGAGCAAGACACAAGAGAGAGATGGATGGCTGAATTTTCTTCTGTCTTCTTCTCTTCTCTAGAACCATATATGTAAAAAGATAATAGTACATACTATAAGGGAAAGTACTCTCCTATAATAACATACAATAGTGATTCCATAGTGTGAACTCAACTATATGAGCTGGCGCTATAACTATGCCATAACTCCAGTACTCCAAAGTGGTTGTCACACCACCTGTCATTCACCACCACTGGCAGCATATTAACCATAATCTCACCAACCATGCCAATGGCAGAAGTGTAGAAGCTATTACCTAGGTGGGTCATCAATGTCTGCATCACTATGGGGCCCAAAATGTTGCACATAATAAGGTCTTCTTCTTTCACCCAAGAGGATGCCTCCATCTAAAACAATGACTTCCATGTCTATCTTTAGCTCTCTTCCAAAGGTGTTGCTCCAAAATTAAAGAGGGAAAGAGATGAAAATACCATTACCCATGTACTCCTTCCTTGCTTGCCTTGTTCTTGCCTCTTGCTTGCCTCTTTAGATCTCACATGAACTGGACCTTTGATACCATAAAGAGAATGCAAGGGAGAGGGAAAACTTGAGCTCCTTGCAAGAAAACACACACACATAAGAGAGAAGAGTACATACTATAAGGTAAAGTTAGTTGCTTGTAGTATATAAAGAACGTTTTGAAATTGCCCGATGAGGTAATTTGTTCTTGGAAATGGGGAAAGTCAATTGTTTGTGGCTAGTTCTCAACAAAGCTACTTCTATTGGATTCCCAATAAGTCAATTATTTCTGGGGCTCGCTCACAACAAAGCTACTTCTATCGGATTCCCAATCAGCCTGAATACAATCGAATGGACAAACATGGGCATTCCTCAGAGCAGAGTACACAAAAGTGCTTCTTTAGAGATAAAAGGGTCGAGTTGCTAGAGTTTCCACCTGTTAAGTAACCCGGCCTTTGGCCCTCTCCCTCCGATCTCGTGGTGGGTGAGGTCACTTGACCTTTGGTCTCTTGGTTCTATCGCCATCCTTTTAGAGTTTCTCCTTTGAGAAAGCCGTAGAGGCATCCTTTGGTCTCTTGGTTCTATCGCCATCCTTTTAGAGTTTCTCCTTTGAGAAAGCCGTAGAGGCACTTTCGTGCCTCGCCCCAGGTAATACTCTCCTACTAAAACATACAACGTCAATGCATAGTGTGAACTCGACTATATGAGTTGGTGCTATAAATATGCCATACTCTAGTAAATCCAAATGTGGCTATCATACAACTTGCCATTCACTAGCAATACTTAGTAAATCCAAATGTGGCTATCATACAACTTGCCATTCACTAGCAATATATCTACCATAATCTCGCCAACCATGCTAGTGGCATAAGTGCGGAAGCGACTAGGTGGGTCGCGAGAGAGTTGTCACACCGTCGCGTTGCACTACGGGTACTCGTCCCTCCTCTCACCTCACTTCACTCACACACACTCACTAGCATGAATTAGGGAGAGAGATTAGCAAGATCAAAACTCAATTGCACAATGGGAGAGTATGTTGTATTATGAGAGAAATGCACTTATATACATGGCCATAAGTGTTCACACTCACTTAAACTATGGCCGACTGGGCACTTTAGGCTCATAAGAGGCCTAATGCTCTTACAATGACTCTCATAATATATCTATGAAGTAAATCACTTAGGACTTCATCCTAACTTGCTACCACATGCGCCTGAAGCGAAAATCGCCATAAATACTCCATCACACCAGTACGAGTGCCCGTCCAAGTTGTAGCTTTGGACACCATTGCTTCATATCTTGAATGTATGACCCTTTGGTGTATCTACCTTGACTCCTTGATGTAAGATAATGGTGGTAGTTCTTGTTAACCCTAGGAATGGGTTAACATTCCCCCTTTCCTCATGGTGATCGCATCCTCGTGATTGCATTGAAGACCTTTGTGTGGGGAGAATGGACAAGCTTTGTCGATGGCTTTAATGTTAAGTGACATTCAATGGTCTTTGTTCATCCGAAAGGAATGAGAAAAACTAGTTTTAATGAATGGAAAGGTTAGTGGTTTATTGGGAATTCCTAACGGGGAGGGGTCTTTGCAAATGATTGTATTTTTATTTTTGTGTGAGCTTTATTTTTTTGGTTGTTTAATCACTTTGTTTTTAGCAATCATAAGCAAGGTTACATGTGATTTGTGTTAGTGGTGGGGATGCTAAGAGTTGTTAATAATGAGAAAGAAGAGAGGGAAGGATCCGAAGGAACATAGACATAATCATCAGAACAAGATGGTAATTCTGAGTTCCTCATTTGATTCATTGAAGTGACATTCATCATTTGAAGAAATTAGCCTTCGATGAAGTCCTTTTGTGTGATAGGATTCTTGTCAAATGTTGTTGAGTAGGACCTATTCTTGCTTGCTTCTTCCCATGTGCTTTTTATGTTTTTATGTATATTTAAAAGCTTGTAAGAAGCAGATATACATTAAGTACAAGAAGTGAGTTATATAGACTCTTATTGAACTGCTATGTGTTGAAGTAGCCACCACTGGTTGGCGAGGATTGAAAGAATTACATTGACTTGCGAGGCTAATTGAGATATCTTCACTAAGGATTGGAGATTATTGATTTGTGAAGATGGTACCGTTGTTTGTAGAGGTTTGTAGTTTGAAGGAAAATTTTAGGCGATGGGTTGTACCATTGACCAAGCTTTCGCCCACCATGGCCCCCCCATCCAGAGATGTACCTAGAAGTTGTTGATGGTGAGGCTCTTGAACAAATGTCCTCCAGTGCATGAGTATGGATATGTACTCATGGAGCAGTTGCTACATTAACATAGCCAAAATAATAGTAAGCTATAAGCTTGACAAAATATAATGGTTATTGAAGATCCTTGGGAGTTGCTTGTCATATTATACCACTTCTAGGTAGGCCATATGTGTGACTCCCTTGTGTTTGTGTTTTTTTTTGCTACCAACTTGTGAGCAACAGGTTCTTGTGGCTATTCTCCATTTTGAGATAATAGGTTCTTATGTTGGCCGTGTAACTTCTGCACTTATGCTTCACATCTAGAGGGGTGAAAAGAACATTGTGAGTTTTTCTTTGATGTGCTCATAAGTCTCCGTTTGCAGATGTGGGATTGATTCTTGAATTTTTGGCTCAAATGTTATTGAGGTAGTAGGTAAGATTGCTGGTTGGTTACCATTGGGGTTGCTTGAACACACAAGCTCTTGTGTAGGTGCTGAATGCATGAGAGTGGTTGAGTGACTTGCTTGGTGTTGCTTGGGTTCCCATTCTTGTCGAACTTTTTGGTGAAGTTGTTGGGGTTGAAGTCGGTGGTGAGGCTTTCTTCATGTTGTTCAATTTTGGCAACCATATGATGGTATTACCTTCATAATATCCTTGTTGTTGAAGCACATGCATACGCATCCATCTTTGCTGAACATTATAAATTGGTGGCTGATGATTTTGGTGCTGAGGTTTCCTTCTTTGAACAGGTTAAGGGGACTTTTTGATGCGCTTGGGAATCCAAGCTTTGGTATTATCTTGGTAGTACCCTTATGCTTGTAGTAATCTTTTTGGTACCCACACTTGTTGACTTGGTGGAGTTCTTTGAGGAACTCGCATAGGCTTTTGTGGACGGTGTTGTGGAGTACTTTTTTTTTTCGTTGGCCTCTAAGTGTTGTGCTGAGGAAGAGGCTTTGATAATTGAGACACCCAAATTTAATTGGCACCTTCGTAGTAGCCTTGAACAATAAGTAGCTGCTTCTCCACCCATATTTTGATACCATTAAGATACCTCAATTTTTGTTGTCTTGGTGGATTTTTCTTTTTGGTTGAAGTGGGGGGTTTTGGGTTCTCCTTCACATTGGTTGGCTCGGAGGCTGCAGGTTTGAGACTCATGGGTATTTTTAACGAAGATGAGGTTAGAGTCTCTTGTGGAGTGGTTATCGATGATGAGGCTTTCGAGCATGCAGTTGTCTCTTTTGGTGAGGTTTGTCGATGCAAAGCCTATGGGCCTATGTGAAGGAAGCGTTGACTCACCATACTTACTTTTTCAAGTGGACAGGTTTGTGGCATATCTGGTTAACTAGGAATGCCTTCATATTTGAAGCAAAAGTTGGTATTATAGCTCACATAGGCATATAAAAGGGCTACTATTGTGGCAAGTCTCTTCCTTGTGGGGTGAGCTCATTTGGTAGAGAATGACACGACTATATATTGGATGAGGGTACTCTGAGCTACATGTGTGGTTTGAAGTAATTAGTGAGGGAAAGCTAGTACATCACCTGGCAACCATGTGTGAAAAGATACAGGGGAGAAGAAAGCTTGAGCTCTTGCAAGCACACACACACACACACTCACAAAACCCTAAAAAAAGAGCACACAAGGTGAGAGGTTAAAAATCTTCTTCTTCTTCACTCAACACACCATATACAAAGATAAGAGTACACCATATGAAAGATAAGAGTACACCATATTAAATCTTCTTCTTCTTCACTCAACACTCAACACACCATATACAAAGATAAGAGTACACCATATGAAAAGGTACTCAACCAAATACATACTAGGGTTCTCTATAGTGTGAACCCAACTAAGTGAGCTGGCGCTATAACTATGCCAGTCTCTAGAATGGCTGTCACACAGCCTGTCATCCCACTGGGTGGCCGCATGTCACCCATGATCTCACCAACCATGCCAATGGTGTAAGTGTGGGGCCTATCTCCCAGGTGGGTCATCAGTGTCCCACCGCCTCACTAGATGAGCTTGATATCTCAACACTCCCCCTCGAGCTCAACTCCATCTCATGTACACCAAGCGAAGCCCTGAATCTGTGGAGCTTCTCTGTACTGAATGCTTTGGTGAAGATGTCAACAACCTGCTCGTGTGTGCTGACATAAACAAGGTCAACGTCTCCTGCCAAAACCTTCTCTCTGACAAAATGGTAGTGGACCTCTATATGCTTCGTGCGAGCATGAAAAACTGGGTTCCTGGCCAACTGTATACTGCTAATGTTTTCACAGAAAATTACAACTTGTCTATCTTAGAGTAACCGTAGGCTACTTCTTGCTGCTCCAAGTCACAGCAGCACTCCCCAAAGAAAACATGAAGCCACTAGTAGATCTTCTATTTGAGATACTACCAGCCCAATCAACATCTGTGTGCACCCATGTCCGAGTTTCATAAAATAGTCAACAATGCAAAGTAGACCTCACATACCTCAGTATGTGTCTCAATGCATCCAAATGCAGCTTTCGAGGAACCTACATAAACTGACTCACCAACCCAATAGCATAGCTCAAATCTGGCCCGGTGATCGTCATGTAGATCAAGCTTCCTACTATGCGCCTATACATAGTAGGATCCTCCAAAATCTCTCCTGAATCTACACTCAACTTGCCATTATGATCCAATGGCACTGAGATAGGCTTACAGCCTGTCATACAACCTGTCATACAGCCTGAGATAGGCTTACAGCCTATCATACCATACTTGGACAACATGTCCAAGCCATACTGTCTCTGCAGTAATCCAATACCATATGGTAACCTAAACACCTCAATGCCCAAGAAATATATGAGCTCCCCCAGATCCTTTATCTCAAACTTCTGTCTAAGCATGATCTTTACATCAAAGATCTCTGCATCATGGTCCCCTCGTAATAATCAAGTCATCTACATAGATGACAACAAGCACAACCCCTCTATCACTGTGTCTCACATACAACGAGAAATCTGCATTGGCTACATGAAAGCCAATAGTGATAAGATATTTAGAAATCTTTTCAGACCATGCTCTTGGTGCTTGTTTTAAGCCATACAAGGCTTTCTTCAACCTGCAAACATGCTCGGGGTGACTCACATCCTCATAACCAACAGGTGGCTGCAACATATACACCTCTTCTTGCAAATCCCCATGCAAGAATGCATTCTTTACATCCATCTGATGTAAAGACCATTGCTTTGATGCAGCCACTGCTATCACAACTCTCACTATTGCCATCTTGGCAACTGGGTTGAAAGTTTTCTCATAATCAATACCATATGTCTGCGCATATCCTTTGGCTACCAATCTAGCCTTGTACCTACTTATGCTTCCATCACTGTTATGTTTTACTTTGTACACCCACTTGCATCCAATGTCTTTCTTGCCTTCAAAAAATTGCACTAAATCTCATCTCATTTCCATATAGTACATCCATCTCCTCATCCATAGCTTTCTCCCAACACACATTTCCAACAGCCTCATCTTTGCCATCCTGCATAGACAATGGCACATCTCCAACATGGGCAATTGGATGAGCAGTGCCAACACACATTTCCAACAGCCTCATCTTTGCCATCCCTTGTTTCCACAAAACCTGGTCTTTTAAGGTTTTTCATCTCCTTTAACCACTCCCCATGACTTGTCATGTGGTTCGAAGCACCTGAATCAACGTACTATACATCATCTTTATGTGCTGCTTCAACATTTTCAGACATGGCATTAACGACATGCTGCATAACAAACAACCTTTCATTATCCTCATTGTTTCTGCTTGAGGATGCATAGTTGTTTTGCTGCAATTTTTCATTTTGCATGTCAGCCTGTTTCTTATAACAATCTGCCTCCACATGTCCAGGCTTACCACAATAAAAGCATCCACGTGTATCATTATGCTGCCTTTGCCAATTTCCACGACCTCTTTGACTCCCCTTTTGGCCTCTTCCACCTGCGTGTTGTTGTTGTTTTGTGAATTGTAGGACTATTGTTGCTGCTGCTTACTGGCCATAATTCTGATTACCTATTCGGCCACCTCCTTGGCCGCGTCCACGGCCTCCTCTACCTCGTCCTCTTCCTGAACTTGTGTAGAAGGCCTATTGCTCTGAACTGTTTTTGTTTTGTGAAGACTATTGGTCTTCACCCAAGCTCTTATCTTCTATAATCAACATAGACACCAAATCTATGAAATTGGGAATGTTTTTCCAAGTCTGAATAGACGTCTTGAACGCCTTGTATTGTGGCCCGAGACCACGTAGACACACTTCCACCTTATCATCATCATCTACTGAAACACCAATAGTAGATGCAAGGGATTCCACAATACCCTTGATCTTCAATGCATAGTTATTCACAGACATACTCTTTTTCTCCACAGTATGAAGTTCATTCTTCAACTGTATCTTTCGTGCCTTGGTATTCGTTTCATTTTACCAAGGTGTCCCATGCCTCCTTGGGAGACTTGGCATCCTGTATGTGCCCAATCATGGTATCCTGTATACTGATAGAGAGCCAATACATAACTTTTCTGGCTCCTTGGTTCCAATCCTTGAACTCTTTCACATTTGTAGCAGTTGGATTGATCTCTGATATCTCCGGTGCCTCTTCATGCTCACCTTCTATGTAGTCCCAATAACCCTTTCCCATTAGAAAATTTGTCAACCTGAACCTCCACCAAGCATGGAAGTTGTTCTTATCAAGCTTCTCAGCAATGATGGTGGTGGCTCTACAAGTGCTTCCATAAGCACAAATGATAAAGGCTAGCCCTTCTTTCAACAAGAGAAAGAGGAAGATTCAACACTCAAAGAGGAAGAGGAAGACATCAGCCCAACCAACTCAACTACAACATGGATCAACAATCTCATGGATGTAACCATTCTTCTTATGGAAGAGAAGGCCATTCCTCTAGAGGTAGAGGAAGAGGTAGAGGTAGAGGCTATCAAAGTTCAATTCAATGTTACTTTTGTTCAAAATATGGACACTATGAAAAAGATTGCAGGAAGAAGCAAGTTGATTTGAAAAGAAGCAGCAAGTTGATTTGAAAGGAAGATTAGCCAGTTTTGCTCGTGAGATGAAGGAAGCTCTCATGGATTCTCTAATGACAATTCTCCTCCATTGAGGAGATTACTCAAGCCAATAGTGTGGATATTTGAATGAAAGAAGAACCATGGTGGATTGATAGTGGGGCAAGCTCCCAAATGACTTCTCATGCTGAATATTTCTCTAAGCTAGATTCTACTCATGATGGTAATATTACACTGCAGATAGTACTCCTAATGCTATCACAGGTAAAGGAGATATACATGTTCAGCTCAACACAGGGCTGAAAAGGAAACTTGGAGATGTTCTCTTGGTACCCTCACTTACCAAGAATCTACTCTCAGTTGTGCTAGAGCTATGACAGAAAAAGGATTCAAAGTGGAGTTTGAAGGCTAGCAATGTCTTATTAAAGATGCAAAAGATCACTACAAGGTAGTAGCCAAAGGAAGCATGGAAAACTCTTCAAACTTGATGGATCACCTTCAGCATTTGCAGCCATACAAGATGAAAGATTAGCCTCTCTTTCTCCTACCAAACTATGGCATAAAAGGTATGGACACTTGAATTTCAATAGCATGTGTATGTTGAAGAATCACAACATGGTTTTGGGCATACCATCTCTACAAAGGATTGGCAAAGTGTGTGAGGCATGTTGCATTGGAAAGCCATCAAGAACTAGATTTTCAAGAAGTACAACTAAATCAAGAGGGATCCTTGATCTCATTCATGCAGATGTATGTGAATCAGGCCATACACCTTCAATAGGTGGACATACATACTATGTTAGTTTCATTGATGATTTTTCTAGATAAACTTGGGTATTCTTCATGAAATCAAAGGATGAAGTATTTGATATTTTCAAGCATTTTCATATGTTGAGACTATGATAGGTAGAAGAATCAAGCTTCTAAGATCTGATAATGGAGGGAAGTTCTTATCAAATGAATTCAGCAAGTACCTTCTACAACATGGGATACGAAGGCAGCTTTCTTGCAGCTACACACCTCAGCAAAATGGTGTGGCAGAGAGAAAGAATCGGACATTTTTGAGGCAGCAAGATGTATGCTAAAGGATAAGCATACATCTTGCTAACTACTATTGGGTTGAAGCAGTCAATACTGCTTGCTACTTGATGAACCAGTCACCTACAGAAGTGTCAAAAGGCATTACACCATATGAAGCATTCTATGGAACCAAGCCTCAGGTATATCATTTAAGAGTGTTTGGATGTTTAGCTTTTGCTCATATTCCTGATGCAAAAAGGAAGAAACTTGATGTGATAAATCAAGAAAATGTGTATTTGTTGGATATAGTAGTGTGAGTAAAGCCTACAAGCTTTATGATCCAATCAAGAGAGAAACTTTTGTCTCAAGAGATGTCATATTTGATGAGAATGCAAGCTAGAAATCAGCTCAGTTTTCATATTTGGATGCATCTTCTTCCACATCTATCAAAGCACAAGTGCCAGGTTCTATAGAAGATGTTACTATTGAAGAATTGGAGGAAGAAGATGAAGAGCATCAAGAGATTTAAGGAGGATAGAGGGATAGAAGGCAACCCCAAAGATTGACCTATCATAGAGGTAATAAATCAGATTTTGAGCAATGCAATTTTGCTTTTCTTACATCAGTTTTGCAGCATGATGAACCTACTACATATAAGGATGCATGTGGTAAAAAGGAATGGACAGATGCTATGGATAAGGAGATGAATGCCTTACATAAGAATGACACTTGGGATTTGTGTCAACTCCCACCCAACAAACAAGCAATTGGTTGTAAATGGATCTACAAGCTGAAATTTAATAAGGAATATCACATTGATAGGCATAAAGCAAGGTTGGTTGCTAAAGGTTTTGCTCAAGAATATGGTATTGATTATGAAGAAACATATGCTCCTGTAGCCAAGATGAGCTCCATTAGGTTGTTGCTCTCTTTGGCTGCTCTTCATCACAAATGGAAATTGTGGCAAATGGATGTCAACAATGCCTTTCTCAATGGGCAGCTTGAGGAAGAAGTCTATATGAAGCAACTGGAGGGATATGTTGCTGCAGGAGGACAAGAGCATTTGGTATGTAAGCTGAAAAAGAGCTTGTATATGGACTAAAGCAAGCTCCACGATCTTGGTATGGAAGAATAGATAACCACCTCAAATCTCAAGGATTTTCCAAGAGTAATGCTGACCATACTCTCTACTACAAGATTAGAGGGAATGATATTGTTGTTGTTTTACTTTATGTGTGGATGATTTGATTTTAATAGGAAGCAATGATGCTTTGGTGGTGGATGTGAAGTCCAAACTCTCTCATGAGTTTTAAATGAAAGACCTTGGATACTTGCACTATATTCTTTGTCTTGAAATCAATCGAATGAAGCTAGGTGACATATTCATTTCACAACAAAAATATCTTCAATCCATCCTTGAAAGATATGGTATGACTAACTCCAAAGATATTTCTACACCCATGGAATCATCCCTCAAGCTTACGAAGGATGAAAATGGTGTTCTTTGTGATGCTACAGTGTATGGACAACTCATTGGTCTCATTTACTTGACTATCACACGACCTGATATTTGTTTTACTATAAATTCACTTGCTTAGTTTATGCAAAGCCCAAAAATGTCTCATTGGGTTGCATGCAAAAGAATTCTACAATACTTGAAAGGTACTCAACATTGGGGTATCTTATATGTAGGTGATAAGCTGAATTTACATGGTTTTAGTGACTCTGATTATGCTGCAGACTTTGTTTCTAGAAAGAGCATTAGTGGTAATGCATTCTTTTTTGAAAATGGAGCAATTTCTTGGTGTTCCAAGAAACAAAATACTGTTAGTCTCTCATCTACAGAGGTTGAATACAAAGCTTTGACTACCTCAGCTTGTGAAGCTATATGGTTAAAGAGATGCTTGCAAGAACTTGGTTTTTATGAATCTTGTGATCCCATTCCTCTTTTTTGTGACAATACATCAGCTGAATCTTTGGCAAAGAATCCTATCTTGCATCAACGCACTAAGCATATCGAGGTTTGAGAGCACTTTATCAGAGAGAAAGTGTATGATGGGTGATATAGTGTTGCATCATTGCAATACTAAGGAAAATTTTGCTGATATTTTTACTAAGGCTCTAGGCAAAGAGCTCTTCTTCAAGCATCGAGCAGGACTTGGCATGATGGAGCTTCCCTTAAGGGAAGGAGTTTGAGAAGTAAGGGAAGGCTCATCAAAAGTCTTCAATGTCTTTCTATCATTGATTCGCTATTTAGATTTCTTTTTCATTTCATTTGTTTCAGAGTTGTATTCCAAGATGTTCAGAGGAATGTTGAACTTGAGGGAAGGTGTTAAAGTATGCAAGCTCAATACGATCTGTTCACAAAGGTTGATTGAGCAAGCTCAATATGATCTGTTCACAAAGGTTGATTGAGCAAAGTCAAGGTTGATACCTTGATGGTGATACGTTGTAATGTACATGCCTAAGGTCATAGATTTGACTTTGGATGTACCTTTAATAGCACACATCACGTGTGCATGGTTGGTGAAAGAGACTCCTTCAATCAAGGAGAAAATTTCTGGATGCTAACTTTGCTGTATATGCAAGTTTGAAGTATTAATATCTCTCAATCCCAGCATTAACTTTGGAGCAATTATGAATTGTTCCTCTCTTTATGGACAACAACCTCACCGTTGGGATCTTCGAGATCAGATTTCTAGAATGATATATACAGCCTACAAGTTAGCTGTCTACCTACTTGCAGAATTCTGGACTGCACCTATCTACGTACTTGGCGACTTCAATAACTAAAGAAGATTGATCCTCTAGCTCATGGAGCGTAAAGAATAGTTGTTCCCCATATTATGGAGCATCTACCTACCAAAGGATAGGTTGTGGTTCACTCACAAGTGTGAGATACATCAGTTCTTCTACAGTTGCAGTTTGTAGTCCTGGACATAGTTGGAGAGTGAGACACACACATACTGTGTAGTGTTGAGAGTGTCGTGTGGTGTTGATTGTAGCCAACACTCTTGCTATTGTACGCATTGACATATCACAGCTTATTGAGCCTCTTGGTATTAGTTTTGGGTTTGGGGATTAGCCCATGATTTGTACGTAGTAGTCATTGCTACTCTACTCCATTGAATAAAAGTGTAGTATTGTTTCTTCCATATTGGAATTGTCTTGTTGATTGAGAATGTGTCTCATTTCCTCTCTATCTCCAATTCTTTTCAGGGATTAATCAATCACAAGACTTGAATTTGGCCTCCACCTAGCATAGTATTGAAAATTCTACACTGTTTCTTCCCTACAGTCTGCGCCGCCTGCTCTTGAGGAGAATTGGGTGGTTTGTTGTGGTAATTGAAGGTAGATGTGAGTCCCCAACACTCCTAGGTATGTACCTAATCCATCAATGTAGTGATTTTTGCAAAAAACGAGCTCCAATTTCATCCACAATGAACATCTCTTCTGTGTTTTTGTGAGGGCTTCAAAACAGTGAATTTCCACTCACTTAAATGCATCAACTTTGCTCCAAATTCAATGTAGGGCTTGCACATCAGTTGCCAATACATTCCCATTTGCCAAATACATGATTCTTTGTCAGATTTGCAACCATTTGCCTCATACATTCACCACACTCAAGCTTCAATGGATACTGTAACAAGAGTCGAGCATCCTCTCAAGGTGAAAGACCAAATGCAGGGTGGTGGCCGAGTTCACACTATTGCTATGAATCCTGCTAACCTCATCTGTATTGTATAAGGGATGCAATGGTATCTCACCCAGCTGATTCACTTGAACTACTGAACTGCTTGCTACATAGTGCTTTAGAAAAATAACGATCGCGGTATTCGTATACTTTGATTAAACCATCACCACGATCTTGGTATATATAATTTGGAAAATGTTATTAGAAATTTTCATTTGAAAACTTATGGCTCATTGGATGTGCATTGATCAATGGTTGAGAAGTAAAAATACCTTGATCGTTATTTAATAAAACATGTTCATAATATTTCTTTACCAAGATCGTGGTATTTATTAACCATGATCATGGTACTTTATACCATGATCTTGATATTCATTGCATGGCAACCATCAAATTATGCATCCATTGACCTAGAGCATAGGTTTTAGCCAGGGAGCTAATATGGTCCCAGTCATATGGTTGACCTACGTCCATACTCACGTTGGGTAAGCTATGTAGACTAGTTTGGTATCCTTTGTTCTTTATTGAGTTAATTGTGTTCATGCAATCTTGTAAGCTAGACATCCTCCATATGCTAGAGTGTGTCTTCATAGTAGGACACATGCATGATTGCATGCATTGGAGTCTTTGAGCTTGTTGACATAGTGCAGAACTTCGAGTGTTCTTTTTTATTTGCTGGAGACATTGCAATTTTTTTGGGGCAAGTTTGAATTCGGGTAATGTCTTGGAAGGAAGGCAAAGAGAGCCACGAGTGCGCACTACAAAGCTGGTAAACCATTGGTTGCCACGTGTGTTTTGAATTACGTATACTTACAGCTTCTGAAATTTGACACGTGGACGGTGTGAAAAGTGATATAATTATAAAAAGACGGGAAAAAAATAGCTGGGAGCATTTTAAAACTCATAATATAATAAAGTGATGGTGGAGTCACGCGGTGTGGTCCTCTCGAAGGGACAAAACGGACCAGAACAGTACCGTGGTGGGTGGAACGGGAAACTGCGAGCTGCTACGCTGGGAAGATGACGCTCGTATACCACACAAATAATTTATTTGCAGAAATACGAAATTATGCATGACGCTGGAAAGTAGCGAGTCCAAAGATAATGGAGAATTTAGGATTTCTACTATAGGGAAATTCGTCGCCTCTCCGTCGATATGGTGTTGCTGCCCAGCTAAGTAGTCACAGCTTCCGAGAGCGTCAGGGCCTGTGCCTGCCTTTTTTCAGATGCGGTTCCTTTGGTTGTGATCTCAGCTGCTGGGCGCAGCGCCACTTGTTTGTCATTCTCATGTAGAGCACTGGCTGGAACGTCTGAGCCTCTGCAGACTACATGCTATCTCCTCCAAATACTGCAATTTCTCCCTTGTTATTTTGCATAATGGCCGATCTGGGCGAGCTAGTGGAGCACGCGCCGGCAGCAGCTAACGATGCCGCAGCGTTGCAAGGAGAAGAGAACGGCCACGCGGCGGAGACGGCGGAATGGCGCACAGACGACGACGATAGATGCCAAGACCTGCTGCAGCTGCGCAACAAGACCGGTGTAGTAGCCCGCGGAAAGATCCAGATCAGACGAATCGAGAACAGCGCAAGCCGCCAGGTCACCTTCTCCAAGCGCCGAAACGGCCTCCTCAAAAAAGCCCACGAGCTCGCCGTTCTTTGTGATGCGGAAATCGGTCTCATTGTCTTCTCCAGCACGGGCAAGCTCTTCGAGTTCGCCAGCTCTTCAAGGTACGATTCCTGAATTCCAGTTTATGGTTATGGCTGAGGTCGTTTTGCGAAGTTTGAATGCTTAGCTAACCCTGTAAATTCCTAAAGCCCTGCAGTCATTATATAGTGTGCTTAAACTAGTAGATTTTCATCAAAAGCCTTTCATGCTCTATCAAGCCCTGTAGTGCATTTCAGTTTACGTACACAGTTTAGTCTTAGATGAATAAGAAAAGGTGCCTTCAATTTTTTAAAGGTCATGTTCTGGCAATGCGAAAAGACTTTCCCTTAATACACTGCCTAAGGGAACAGCCTAAGGGAACAATGGGGAAATTAGGCAACCTTCTCAAATTAGGCAAGAGCCTTAGACAAGTTAACCTTCCCAAATTGTAACTCTCCAAAAAAATTCCATTCACGATGAAGCTTATAGAGGATATGCATATACAGAATGAGCCACTCTACTATTTTTACCTCCTTAAGACTCTCACCATGGGAACCTTGTCAAAGGATCTTGCACATGGACATTTATCTTGTCCAAATAAACTAGTAGAATCTGAACAAGAGACATTATATTGGATGCAATCTTCGGAACCATTAATAGAGTGTCTTTCTAAAATTGAGCTTTTCGTTTTACAACGGTACGTCCCTTTGTCCAAGGTTTAAGGTATCAAAAATAATAAATCTTTTGTCTAATGACTATGTACAATGGACCTAACCATAATAATGTCAAAATGGTGCACACAACATGTTGATTAAGCCAAAAATAATGTTGGCACCTAGACAAGAGTAATGTCCATCATTGTCATCCTTTTACTCATAGTCTATACTCATACAATCCATAAAGTAAGGTTGCAAATTGGAATCACTTAAAGCTAGGTTGTAAATAAATTGGAATCAGTTAACAAAATAATACTAACACGTGGTAGCAATTAGGTGGACTCACTTATAACCAATATACTATCACGTGAATATGAAATTATTTGGACTCGCTCAATCAACTCTCACACGTACGGTGCAAGAACAAACACAATAACTTAAATCCATGCACAAAACATATATTTAGTATTAAGTATTAAATAGAATCACCCATGATACTTGTCTAAATACAATGACACATTGAGCATCCATAGTGCACCATAGAGAGGGAGTACACATCATATGTAACATTCCCTCTTGGTTGGATTGCAAAACAGACCTCAATTGCGTGTATGTTGATATGAGTAGATAAGAGACTTGGATATTGATGAAAAAACCACTTAGGCATTCACCTAGCATCTTCAATAGGATGGCTCTTGAAAGTCATAAGATATTGGTATATACATTCCTTGTTCTTGTGCTGGTCTACTAATGCTGAATGATTGAATCTGGAATAAGTTCTTCTTGTTCATTAACAATCAAAGGAGATTCTTCATAAACTTGATAGGAAGGTTGAGGTCCTCTCAAAGTTTAAAGAAGACTAATGTGAAAAGAGTTATGAATCTTTCAAAGTGATGGAAAATCTAATCAATAAGCACTATAAGGTTATGGGGGTCCTAACGAACAATTGAAGCAACACTATGGTTTCCCTATAAAATGTCGGTGAGAATGTTGTATCTGACATACCACATAGCAATGTTCTTAACGACACTTTTTATATCGCTTTTAGTGACATTATTTAAGTGAATAATTTGTAATATAATATCATTTTGTGAGTCACTTTAGTGACTCAAATTGTGTGCTATAAGCGACTTAGTAGAATCGCATTATTTCACTGCTATTGCTCCATGATGACATAGCTTGCATTTCTTCCCTCTCTCTCTTCTCATACACACACACACACTCACAAATACTCTCTCTCTCTCTCTCTCTCTCACACACACACACACACACGCACACAACATACATGCACACATACACAATCATTTCTCTCTATTACTTCTTTCTCTCTCTCTCTCTCTCTCTCTCTCTATATATATATATATATATATATATTTATTTATTTATATCATATTAAGACAATATATTCTCTCTCTATTACTTCTTTCTCTCTCCCTTTTCGCCCCCCTGCCCGCCTGTTTGCTCGCATCTCTCTCTCCCTTTTCGCCCCTGCCCGCCTGTTCGCTCGCATCTCTCTCTCTCTCTCGCTATTCCTCCGCTCCGCCTCCCCTTTTTCGCCCCTGCTCGCCTGTTCGCTCGCATCTCTCTCTCTCTCGAGCTGTTCCTCTGCTCCGCCTCCCCTTTTCACCCCTGCCCGCCTGTTCGCTTGCATCTCTCTCTCTCTCTCTCTCTCTCGTTGTTCCTCCGCTCCGCCTCCCCTTTTCGCCCCTGCCCGCCTGTTCGCTCGCATCTCTCTCTCCCTTTTCGCCCCTCCCCGCTTGTTCGCTCGCATCTCTCTCTCTCGCTGCTCCTTCGCTCCGTCTCTCCTTTTCGCCCCTACCCGCCTATTTGCTCGCATCTCTCTCTCTCTCTCTCGCTGTTCCTCTGCCTCCCTTTCCCCATCCACCCTTCCTCAGGCCCCCAAGGCAGCAACATAACTCTCTCTTTGCTGAATCTTTTCTCTCTTCTCTCTTCTCTCTTTCCCCTACATGGCTTGACCCCCCCTCTCTCTCTCCCTGCTCTGCTGCTGTTTCGCGCTTGTGTCATGGATTAATTTCCAATCCATTGGCTGTGGGAAGTTTTGCAAAAAGTCATGGCGGCCAAGACCGGGTTTAAAGAGGAGCTCGTGAAAGTGGAGGACAAGCTCGGCACAATTATCAAAGAAAACAAGAAGATGGTCAACTCTTCCATTACCGCAATCATAAACCGCCTCTCCAAACTCGAGAAGGGATTTGACAAAATCCAAGAGCTCGAGTTGAGAACATCCAAGCAAGAGGCTGAGATTTCAGCCTTAAAGGAGGAACCAGTGGAGGCTAAACTGCATACTAAAAGTCAAGCGGCTGAAATCTCAGCCCTCAAAAAGGAGTTGGAAGCCACTTCAAAAAGAAAGCTTGAGGATGGAGAATTTCAGCCCTCCTTTATTGAAGAGCTGAATACCATCAAGGAACAAATGAGGATCATTCGAGATGAGGAGGAGCAACATAAAGAGAAGACATCTTCATGGGTGGAGGTGATCACAAAGACACAAAAGAAGATGGACGAGGCCGAGAAATGGATCGAGGTCGCCAAGAAAGGGAAAGGTAAAGAATTGCCACCCATCCCCACTCCCACCATCATCAACATGACCCTTGAAGAGGAGCAAAGGAGGAAGACTCGGGCCTTACATGTACAAGTGTCCGGTCTAAAAGACCGTGATGATGCGGAAGGGGAAACCAAGGAGCTCTTCTCTATGATGGGCATTGAAGCCACGCACGCAAAGGCATGGAGAGTGGGAAAGAAGAGAGAAGGTAGTGGCGAATCTTCTAAGGAGAGAGCACAATTCATTCGTTTCCCCTCCATGGAAGTGAAGGACTCCTTGAAGAGACGTCCTACACTCAAGAAGACGGGAATATTTCTTGGAGATGACCTCACACTCTCTCGCAACTTGCCCACATGAAAGAAGTTATGCCCGAGATAAGGGCAGCCTGAGAGAAACAGGGATTTCATTAACGTCTTCACAATTTCATGATCACGTTAACAAAACCTATTGTTAACATATTAAAACTTGTGATCACATTGTATATTCACATGACCTGAGCAATGACCTGCCAGAACCCACTAGTCCCGTAACACCTCTGGGCTTTTGGTTTTCCCGGCGGGCCCGTCGGGATAACTACTTATCCCGGCGGGCCCGCCACCTGGAAAACCAAAGAACACCGGCAGGGTTCTATTCTGTTTATAAACACTGTCCGACACCCATCGTGGAACTTTTGGGGAGATAGTCCTTGTTTTGGGGGCGTGATATCTCTCCTCAAAGTACTTGTAGAGCTCTCGAGTTGCTAGAAGTGTCCTCTTGGGAAGAACGTCCTTATCTTAGGGGCTGTCGTCTTTCCTTGTAGGCACTCCTAAGGCTATTGAGCCACTCGTCCTTAGTTCTTTGAATTGGGGGTAGGGTGTGGTTTGTAGCTAATACTTACGGAGATTTAGGGACAAATTTGGAGTCATTCAGCTTTGCATTTGAGCTACGTAGGTAATCTACCTCATTCTGATTTATGAATGGTTTGATGGAGCCAAGAGTCCTGCTTAGGGGCTTGTATTGGTTCTTGATACTTGATATAGTTTAGAGTAGACAAGGGTCTATTGTCCTATACTAGAGTATTGGGCAAGCATAGATCTTTGATTTTCTTTGTGAATGTTAGAGAAGGTCTATTGTCCTATACTAGAGTATTGGGCAAGCATAGATCTTTGATTGTGTAAAGTATCCTTAATTGGGTACAAAAGGCATCCTTCATTGGGGGTGCAATGTGCATGATAGTTTCGAAGTAGTTTTGTAGTCAGACCTTGCAAGATAGTTTCGAAGTAGTTTTGTGTTATGTGATGATCTTTTGTATTTGTCAAGATAGTTTCGAAGTACTTTGTCTGTTAATGTATGTTTTGTAATACGTGAGTGACTTTGTTGTTTTTTCATTTGTGTATTCATTGTTATATGCTTGGTTGAATAGGTTATTTGTTGCGATGGAGGACAATGTTGGATCCAGTGATACCTCCAATAGAGTCCAAATTTCAAATAGCAGGAAAAAAAAGGCACCTGGGATAGAGTGGTAATATGCAATTAATGTTGGTGATCGATTCATAGATTGGGAGTGTAAGCTATGCCATGCAGTAAAATCAAGTGGGGCGCCTCAACTAAGAGAACACTTTTTAGGCGGACCGAAGAAAAAGTCATGTACCCATCCCTCTGCACCTGTAGGCCAAATGCATAAGAGAAGAAATTCAAAAGAAAGATTCAAGAAAACATGACACTCCTACCGTTAATGTATCAAGGCAGCAAGAACACTGTTGTTCTAATCATCAAACTCTCGCTACATCGCCTGCTTGTACTCCGAACGTCAATGTGCAACCAGAAAGTAATCTACCCAGTGCATCTTCCTGCAAGCGAAACTTTGACGTAGGAAATATACCCATGCGTCAAACTTCATTGCAAGGAAGCCTACGTCAAGTCGGCTCGATGATGCACATCGATTTACTTTTCTGGGAGTGTTATGATGATGGTGGACAGTGAGCATTGGAAGAGAGCATGGAAGAAAATTGGTGAGTTTGGACCAGGGTTTTCACCGCCTACGTACCATGCTATGCGAAATGATCTATTAGAGAAATGTTATGCGCAAGTAAAAGAACGTGTACAAAGAATAATTCTTAGCAATATAGAGCTTTCTGGATGTAGTATAGTAAGTGATGTTTGGTCTAATGTACAAAGAAAACCATTAATTAATATAATGGTTATTTCACCTAGAGGTGAGACTTTCATCCGTGCCATGGATTCAGTTTGTTCAATCAAAACTGGGGCTTACATTGCTTAAGTCATTGGCTCTATGATAGAGGAAGTGGGTGTGCCGAAAATGTAGTCCAAGTCGTCATGGACAATGCAAAGAATTGCAAAAATGCATCCAAAATCCTACAGCGACAATATCCACATGTTTTTTCGGTAGGCTGTAATACTCATAGTTTGAATCTTGTATTAAAAGATTGGTATAAAAGTGATGATACCAAATGGTTTACCTCAATCGTCGACACTGCTCGCCAGCTTGTGAGATTCATGCTCAAGAGACAGAGAGTGTTAGATATTTTTCGACCTCGCATGTCAGTTATGTTAAAGCTTCCAGCAGAGCGGAGACTAGGTTTTGCACTCACTTTTACACTTTTGAGTCTCTTCTTCGAAATAAAGATGCATTTTGCGAAACATTTACATGCATGGCATTTCATGACTGGGAGAACTTGAAAAAGTGAAAGAGAAAATCAAAGTCTTGAAGGCAGTGCTTACGGAGAAGAAGTTGGTGGAACAGTGTGATGGATGCATACCATGTCATGATGCCTGTTATGTATGCCGTACGAAGTCTTGATCAAAGAGCGCCTAATCTCGGGAAAGCATGGATGCAATGGTGGACTGTCCAGCAGAGTTTGGAGTGTCCTGAGAAATTAGAGCATTCAGTGGTGGAAAAGCAATGGCGTGTACCATTCTCCAATAAACAAAGAAAAGTTCTATTGAAGTACTTTCATGCTAGATGGATTGGAGCGCATTCACCACTACACAGTGCTGCTTACATGTTAGATCCTGAATATTGGAATATGGATTTGATGTCCAACGTTGAGGTGGTGCAAGATTTTTATAAAGTGGTAAACACTTTCTATAATAATGTTGATGATCGTGTAAAGTGCATAAAGGAGATGACCTCATTTCGATTGAAAGAGGGTTTATTTTCCAACTCCCTTGTTCAACAAATGGCTAAAGAGCAACCTGCATGGAAGTGGTGGATGATGAATGGTGGTGAGCATTATGCTTTATTGCGCAACCTTGTGATGAAGGTTCTAAGTCAGTGCTCTTTAAACTCAGGCTCAGAAAGAAACTGGACATGTACAAATATATTCACAGTACTATTTGCAATCGACTTCTTGCAGATCGAGCAGATAAACTTGTTTACATGTATTGCAATGAAAAGATCTTGCGGGACATTGAAAGCGAAGAGTATGAAGAAGATATGCCCAGATGGATGTACAATTGTGATGATGTAGTAGACGAGAACTTTGATGTTGGACGCACGTCGTGCACCACCCTTGAGATAGAAGACAATTTAGACATTGACTTAGATGAGCTTAATTTAGCAGACGAGAGAGTAAACAGTGAAAGAATTTTGGAGCAAGATACTGACATAGAGGAAGAAGTCATTTCATTAATTTCATAAAAAGTACTTGTACAAATGATCGTATTTGGAGAAATTATCAATACAAAAGTAGGATTTATGTCTTTCTTAGCTTTTATCTTGAAATAAATTGCGAATTGCACTAGGAATTGCATCTAAAGGTCCTGGTGGTTTATATTCGCTAGCCATGCCGAACACTGTATAAATACCTTGATTTATTGGGACACTGCACAATGCACGTGGAAATATTTTGCATTTGCCTCACTAAACATATTAAGTGGTAGTAGTGTCCACAGGGTAGTATATACTGGCCGCTCCACCCATCGAATACTTTGTAACATATAGGACATTGGGGGGTGGAGGAACTAGTAGCCTCAGCAGAAACTCCCACAAGATCAGGATGTATCAAAAAATGAGAGATGTGGTTTCCTTGGTGCACAGGAGAAATACGTGAAGAGATGGTCTGTACATCTTGGCTGATCTTTGTGAGCTGCTCTTGAATCCCTCTATTGGCTAGGGAAGGAGTTGACGCTTGAGATAATCGCTCAGCTTCTTTCTCCTTCTCTGCTAGCTGTGCCCCTAAGCTTTCTTTGACCTTGTTTAACTCCAATCCACCAGCGCCCTCCACCATGAGAGCAAGTTCCTCCCTTGTGAATGTCACTGTCTCTTCATGTATGTCGTGGGTGTTGACAGTGGCCTCTCTGGAGGCGAAGTCCACTGGAGTTTCTAAGATAAATTGTGCATATAGCATCTTAGCAAAATAGAGTGGAGTGTCGGCGTTATGGAGAGGACGACCGTATACCTCCAAGAGAATGCGCTCGGCATTAATTTTGATATCATTGTGAGTGCAACGTGAAATCTTCCATCTTCCCTTCTTAATCTCGCCATCTGGACATGGCCATATTTTCTTTATCATCTCTGTGGTTATGCGTTTGTTTATGTCTTTCCATTGGGCATAAGTAGGATTTGTCCATTTCGACAACCTGCATGCTGTTCTTGTAGCTTCGCGGGCTGTCAGGCCATGTGCAAGGGCCTTCATTCGCTCATATGCCTTCTTGGCTAACTCTTGATGCTCGTTTGCTTGCGCCTCTGCCATATCTTCATGAACGTAAATGACTTTAGGATTTTAATGAACTGTAAAGATCAACGTAAGATAAATTGACCATTATCCTCAAAAAATTAAATTTTAACACCACGAGAGGAGATATGTATTGTAAAGACTCAATGAGAAATATCCACTTGACTCCAAAAATACTTCAAACAATGCGCGCACATCAAATTTTGAAGAGAAAACATAAACTTAAACACCACAAGAGGAGAGAGATATTGCAAAGACAATAAGATAATATTTCAAACAATGGACACATCAAATTTTGAAGAGAGAAACAAAGTGCCATTCCTGAAACTTAATCTCCTGATACTGTATCATTAAAAAATTGGGGTGAATGACACCGATAGCTCTACAAGAGGACGTTGTGCCCTCGTTGGGTCAGTATTTAGTGATCTAAAAAATTCCACTACTTGCAAAATTGATTTTCGCTCATCGCAATTAGGCAATCACATCCAATTTTTGACTCTATAAATAATAGTATCCATGGTAACTTTGTCATAGGAACTATTGTCCATCCACAACTCTTGTACTTTCTGGCAAAAGTCATATAAAGTTTGTAATAAATACCCTAAAGCAAAAACATCAGATGCAGGAGTGTATGCATCTGCCAAAAACGGATCATAAAGTTTCGAGGCTATCCACGACCGTTTATTTCGCTCTCTGTCTGCGTAGGAGACCGCCTGTGCCACCTTCTCAGGGTTCTTGTCTGCTTCAAATACAAAATTGAGAGATACCCGTTTTTTGGGCGCTCTCAGCAGTAACCCCCAATTGATAATACCTACACGTGGCTTCAACTCTTTTGTAAAATTCAACACTACATTGAATGGATGTAGGTCGATATGTACAATTCCTGCCAGATGTGCTGCCGCTAGGTCTTCCACCAGGGCATGCATAATATGTGGCATGGTTATTACTATTTGTTTTATTTTAGAAAGTTCTAGATGACTTAAAGGAATATTATCGGGTGGGGGTTGTCTCCATCCTGGATCCAAACAGAAAATTGCTCTGGTGAACTCACTGAACTGAAGGGGACCTTCAGAAGAGTATCACCAAGCGAGCCGCCATTATAGTATGGGAAAATAGTGATCCAAGGAGATTCTTTTGTGAAGGCAATACACCTGACAATTGATGGGTGTAGAACTTGCATGCCTTGCTCTGCCTCGAAGCTCTCGAACTTGGCGCTGCCTTCTCCTTTGTAGTGCTTTCCGCAAAAAGTAATGTGCTCCGGCAAAAATGATATACCTTTAATTGTATACTCTTTTACTGTGCCAAAAACACCAGAGCCTATTGTTCGCCCTTCGAACAGAGCCTCGTGCGGGATGCCAATGAGGTGTGTGCACATAGAATTGTAGATTGTACGATTAATGGCACCTGTCCCATTCGCATCTGCCTGGCTGGACGTTGCAGCGACGTCCTGGGCAATGCACACTCTTTTGGGGAGTGACTCTACATCCAGCGCCTTCATGCGCTTGCTCTTGGCTCTTTGCTCGCTCCATACAACGTCCCATAACTGTAGACGATGCATATTAGCTTCAGGCGGGGCAGCATCTCTAAGATCATTTCATGCTACACGCATGCTCCCCAAAATGGTTCGTGTTATATGTTGATGGTTGAAATCTGCTATCTTCTGTCTATCAAGCAACTCAGTGTTGCCTCCGCTTCGTCGAAGTCGACGCTGTGCATTTTCCCATATCTGCTCTATTAGATCTCGCATGAGTATCTCAGACTCATTGATCTTTTTGGACGACGTCATCAGCACATTGTGACACTGTGATGACTGCTTCAATGCGAATTGCTCGTAGAACGATTTTATGCTCTTCAGGGGAAAGCATGTTGGTCGTCTTCGTAAATCTAGCAAATATCACTAAACACAAAAAAATAGAATATTAAACAACATTACTGAAATCAACATCAAACAAACGTGAGAGAACAGCAACAAGTGTATCATTACTTATCAATGTTCAAACAAAAATGGAATATCAAATAATTTTACTGAAATCAACATCATCCAATACATCATCAAATGTGAGAGAGCAGCAACAAGTGTATCATTACTTATAAATGATCAAACAAAAACGGAATATCAAACAATATTACTGAACTCAACATCATGCAATACATTATCGAACGTGAGACAACCGCAACAAGTGTATTATTACTTATCAAGTGTATACATGTTGCACTCCTCATCTACACACCTATCGTGACATAGAGAGAAAGAGAGAGAGTTGTGAAGGGTATTATGAGAGAGAGAGAGAGAGAAGGAGAGGAAGAGAGGTGTGTGACAGATAGAGAGAGAGGAGACATTAGATGACATTTTTAATAGTTTTGTGAGTTCCTAAAGAGAGAAAAATAATGTTTTGTATTCCTAAAGCACTCCTCATCTACACACCTATCGTGATAGAGAGAGAGTTGTCAAGTGTATCATGAGAGAGAGAGAGAGAGAGAGAGAGAGAGAGAGAGAGAGAGAGAGAGAGAGAGAGAGAATTGTGAAGTGTATCATGAGAGAGAGAGAGAGAGAGAGAGAGAGAGAGGAGAGGAAGAGAGAGAGTTGTGACAGATAGAGAGAAGAAACATTAGATGACATTTTCAATATTCTTGTAAGTTCCTAAAGAGGAAAATAATGTACTGTTTTAATTTTTAAGTAAATAGAGGGAGAAAAAAGAAATTATTAGGAATTATGTATATTTTAAGAGAAAAAAAAGAAATCCTTATCTACACATCTATCGTGTTGTGAAGTGTATCATGAGAGAGAGAGAGAGAGAAAGAGTTGTGAAGTGTATCATGAGAGAGAGAGAGGGGGGCAGGAAGAGAGAGAGAGATAACGATATTATAAAATAAAATGTTAAGACAATATGATGTAAACTTTGATCCATGAAATACTCATGCCGCATTAGCAAAACCAAGTATCGCATGGATCAAACACAATAAAAACAATACAAGTCAAATCAAACAAATTTACGATATTTTTTCGACGGCGTTAACGATCATATGCTGTAATATGCAAGCAAATTTACGACATTTTTTCGACCGCGTTAACGATCAAATGCCGCAATATGCAAAAAACAATATATGCACTAGCGGACGACACCAACTTGCCGCGTTAACGACAAAATGCCGCCCGATTCTATGGGAATACGAATAGGATACGAACATACACTGGCCGCGTTACCGACCATATGCTCGCATTTGACAAAGGGAAGGGAAGGGAAGGTGACATTGCCATAACGATACTATGCTTGCCGCGTTACCGACTAGTACCGCTACGGCATGCCATACTTACTATAGGACACAGACTAGCCGCGTTACCGACTAAGTGCCCCAGGGTAAGCACCATTCTGAAGAATGGCCTTACACACACACCTCTCGTGTGGTGGACCACCCACATGCGACAATGGGCGGTTGCCCGCACGAACACACACCCACACACACACCCCTCGTGTGGCGGACCACCCACATCCTGCCGTGCATTGTGACAATGGGCGGCTGCCCGCACGAACACGCACCCACACACACACACACACACAAACACAAGTCTCATTACCTATGTCTACTGTCAGCAATGAACTCCCAAAGGCCCCCCCGGGCCCATATATATAGAAAATTGTAGCCCGCCGGGCTAGATGACGACCTCGCCGGGACCCACCGGGGTTTAGTTTTTCCCGGCGGGACCGCCGGGTATTGCAAAACCCCGGCGGGATTTTATCCGGTTATCAGGGAGCTTCCCACCGGCTTTTTTGGGAATATGTTAACATGTTAACATGTTAATAACATGTTAACACATGTTATTAACAAAAAAAAATTTGTGATCACGTGAATATAAAATCATTGGAGAGAAAGGGAAAGTGGCCTTCTATAGAGATGGGAGAGTGGTGATTATGGAGAGGCGCTCTTCATGACAGCGCGAGACTATGGGATTACACTCAAAGTTGCTACTTGGAATTGTAATGGATCTCTATGCCTTGATGTAGGGGCTTTTGAGGATAGTTTCACTGGGAGGGACATCATCTTCTACTGTGAGATGCATCAGGCTCCTGGACAGTCCATGCCACATGTTAGTGGATACCGATGGGAGATAGCTTGTAGACAGGAGACTCGTTCAGAGCATAGAGGACGGGGCTCAGGAGGAGTGGCAGTATTGTTTAGAGAGGAGCTACAGCCACTGATACATATAGTCCGCAGAGATGAGTAGGCTAGGTACATGTGGGTTAGACTGAGGGCAGAGACGGGCAGATATCTCTACATTGCTATATGCTATTTTGCTCCTAGTAGTACATCAGTGTATGCATCACCTAGCTGGCAGTCTCCCTTTTCTATTTTGGATAATGACATGGGATGGTGACATCATTCTCTTGGGGGACTTCAATGCCAGGATCACCTATAACCAGACAATATTTTATGATACCTCAGAGGAGATGTTGAGGGAGCTTGATGTTAGGGATATGGGCCTATCTAGACTCTCCCAGGATGAGGAACATACAGTGTATGGGCGGTATTTGATAGACATGGGGACTGCACATGGATTGGCCATCTTGAATGGCCTACAGAGATTCCCGACATCGGGCGGTTCCACTAGCTTTCCACATCGGCATGGTGCTAGTACAGTGGACTATGTTATGGCTCAGCCCAGTCTCATTCCCTCTTTTCAGGATTTTATGGTAGGCACTAGGCCGGTTGGAATAGCAGTGGATCATGCTATCTTGTCCTTCACTCTCACATTTCAGTTCAGCACCACTCCATTGGGACAGGTCTCCACACACACTCGTTATACCTTTACGAGGGAGACTGACACCGTGTACACGGATGAGATATACAGACACTTATGTGCCGAGGAGCCGGGACGGCCATTAGATGAGCTCACTCAGATATTGATAGAGATGCTTCATGCTGCAGCATCAGAGGCATATCCCCATAGTCAGCCTACACGGAGACGATCTGGTAACATGCCCTAGAACAGTTGGTATGATGAGGAGTGCAGAGAGATGAGGATCAGGTTACAGAGAGAGGTGCTCATGGGTGTTACCACTCACAGACAGTCATGGATTACCTTTCGGCACCTAGTGCGACGGAAGAAGAGGGCTTATCTTGCTCAGTTAGAGAGGGATTTGTACCAGTTATTTATGAGTCAGGACTCAGGTGAGGCATGGAGACTATTCCATGAGCATTCACCATCACTAGCCATTACCTCCACAGAGATTTGTGGTAAGTATGCAGCATCCCTGTACACAGCACCAGGACAGCCGCCCCTAACAGACCCATCGGAGCCATGCCCAGAGACATGTGCTTTCTTTACTGTTGAGATGGTAAGGAAAGCTATTGACAAGATGAGGCCTAGGAGAGCATATGATCATGATGGTTTGGTAACAGAGCACTTTATTCATGCCAGAGATATGCTTGCAGACTTATTGCTATGATGTTTAACCGAGCCATGTGTGAGGGTTTTCCTACGACTTGGAATATGTCCATGATTGTGCCTATCTTCAAGTCAGGGGATCCCATGCTTCCTGGGAATTATCGTACCATCATGATTGGTCACACATTGGCTAGATTATATGTATCTATTCTTGAGCAGGAGTTGAGTAGATGGGCAGAGAGAGAGGGCATATGTGTATCAGGGCAGGCAGGGTTCAGGAGAGGTTTCTCCACTCTTGATCATATCTTGACACTCAAAGCTATTATTGAGGAGGGCAGATTATATGGCAGGAGGATTTATTATTGCTTTGTGGATTTTCGCAAAGCTTTTGACACAGTACCGAGAGCCAGACTAATGCGCAGACTACAGGAGATGGGAGTGCCCATAGAGCTGATTTGGGGAATCATGGCTTTATACAAGATAGTTGTGGGGGAGGTACGTGTACTACTCAGGTTATATTTGAGATGGTTCACTCCACTATTGGGGTGAAACAGGGCTGCCCCCTTTCTCCCACCTTATTTGGGATGTATGTGGATGAGGTTTTGAACTATGTAGAGTGGGAGGGTGACAGAGGAGCACAGCTAGCAGGGACATGGATTCCGCTGTTATTGTATGCTGATGATATTGTGCTGATCTCAGATTCTCCAGAGGGGATGCAGCGTCATTTGGATGCATTGCACACATTTGCAGAGGACAGTGGATTGTCTGTTAATCTTGGTAAAACCAAGGTGATGGTGTTTAACACCACAGCACAGTGGGTTAGGAGGTCAATACCCACCTTTACATATGGTCATGAGAGAGTAGAGTATACAGATGCATATACTTACCTTGGTGTGGTTTTTAGTGGCCCACTATTTTCCTTGAGGAGAGCAGCGGAGACCAGATTGACCAGAGCTTATGCAGCATTGGGGAAACTAGAGAGGATGTGTTCACAGGTTCAGTTTCAAGAACCTCGAACAAAGCTCTGGCTCTTTGATACTTTGGTCACTTCAGCCATGCTGTATGGAGTGGAGATATGGGGACCCCCACAGCCGAGAGCTGGTAGCACTGACGTATGGAGAGGTCCTTGGTTTCTATGATTTCCCGGATGATTAGGGCCAAGGCCTCTGTACCACATGATATTATCCGTGCAAAGATGGCTGGCTCCCCATTGGTAGTAGAGGCACTCACTCGATCAGCCTCCTTTATACATAGCACTTGGGCTCTCCCTAGAGACAGATATGCTCGCTTAGCCCTGGAGTCTTCACGACGACAGTTGGCATCACAGGGAGACGGATCATGTTGGTATGCACAGATGACAGCTTGGTTCCAACTGCATGGCTTTAGTATGGACAGGCTACTTCCATTTCAGTACTCCCCTGGATGCACCCTCCCTCTCTCTCACACGGGCAGAGATTACCAGACTTATCAGGCAGGACGACTTGACTCAGCTGGACACTAAGAGGACATGGATACAGGCGACACACGAGCTTGGTACGAAGATGGCTTTCTATAGAGATCATCTTCTCCAGCTCACGGAGGATGGGTTTGTGATTAGACCCAACTACATGGATACTCATCTTTCTCATGGGGTACGGTGTGCTATTGGTCAGATGCGCACATCCTCACACCAGCTAGAGATTGAGACTGGCAGATTCAGAGGAGTACCAGTTGAGGCCAGGATTTGTCAGCTGTGCCAGATGGAGCCAGAGACAAAGTTACATTACATATGTCACTGTCGAGTATATTATGAGATACGAGGCCATTTTCACTGCCTGTTCAGAGAGGGCTTTGGACCACTTTCTAGAGTCATGAGATACCAGGATCAGAGATGTCTCAGATTGTACTTGCTAGAGCTGCGTAGACATAGAGAGGGTCTCCTGAGAGGGAGGGGATCAGAGATGCCTCAGATTGTACTTGCTAGAGCTGCGTAGACATAGAGAGGGTCTCTTGAGAGAGAGGGGATCAGAGAGGGAGAGACACCTACAGAGGCAGATTACAGACTTCTTTCGACCAGAGATTGAGCAGTCAGGCCAGCAGGCATTGCAGCTAGCCCCAGAGTACAGCCGCATCGGGCTATAGAGTTGGGGCGGTCCAGGCGCCCCAAGATGAGAGGCCCATCTTGACACCGGCAGAGACTACAACAGAGGATCAGGACCATACTAGCACGGCATGGGAGACGTCCAGTCAGAGTACTCACCATGGAGGACATTGAGAATATCCACCATCGACCGATGAGAGACATCTTTGGATAGTGATGTGTATGATGCTTACCTTTGTTGCTGGAGTTTTCCTCCCAGATGTTATCCATTAGGAGCTCCTAGTACCGTACTTTTCCTCATAGTTGTTTTAGTTTCAGTTAGTTGTTTAGTTGTTTTTAGCTTTCCTTACATAGACATTGTATCTCAGATCCACCAATTGTTGTAACCTTTTTGGTCTCATAGGTCATTTTGGCCTTCTGAAGACGTTAATATATCATTTCATTTCATTTCTCTCTCTCTCTCTCTCTCTATATATATATATATATGTATATCTCACAGCGCACTGAGATAATATATTCTCTCTCTCTCTCTCTCTCTTTTACTCATATAATCATTTCTCACTCTCTCATTAAACTATTATCGGTTCTATATTATCTCTCTCTAAATATGAGCTAAATATATACATATCTCACTCTATGTT
Source organism: Cibotium barometz (assembly GCF_041138505.1). Lineage (NCBI taxonomy): Eukaryota > Viridiplantae > Streptophyta > Polypodiopsida > Cyatheales > Cibotiaceae > Cibotium > Cibotium barometz. The sequence goes on along the minus strand of NC_141062.1, from coordinate 24,302,755 downwards.
TTACTCATATAATCATTTGTCACACTCTCATCACACTATTATCGATTCTATACAGGATACAACATACATATATACGACTTAGCTCTGTACTCAAATCTTATCAACAATTCCTCTCCATGGGAGATGGCTTATCATTCTTATTAATTTCATATATGTAATTAGTTAGAAAATCAAAGTTTTTTTATTAAAATACATGTAAATATACACATTTCTTTTATAAGAGTTTATTAATACAAATGATAGCATGTACTTACATAATAGAAAAAATAAAAAGAGATCACTGTGATTATGTTTATATAAAAATAATGATAAAGCATATACCATCCATCCATGGTTGAGTGATTAAATATAGTGTTATTAATTGTGCTGTGAAGAAGTAAATCTCAGATTGGGACAAAAAAGAGTAATACCTTATCATAGGCAAAACAAAAAGATAGAAAAATAAAAGTTTATGGAGTTGGGGTTGCATTGAGGTACTCATCATGAACGGGATGTTTCTCGTCATTATCTTCACCAAAAACATAAACACAATCTCATATCTTCGCTTGTAGCTTCACCCTCTGCTCTTACATTTCTATTACTTTCCAATTACACAGTATCTAGTAACATAGTTTGTAGTAACATGATCCTAAACCATAACAAAATTAACACAAGTGAAACTTAGTTTTGAAAAAACAAAGAAGTTATGAGTTTAAGAATGTACTTACTTGCCATGCTTGCCAAGCATGGCCTCCAAAAAAAAAAATCCATTCTTCTTCTTGCTTCTTTCAAAGAGAGCTTCTAAATCTCATTGTAATGTGAACTTATATTCATCTTTCATAGGGGGTGGTTCACTTCTTCAAGATACAATGTCAGTGCCCGGTCAATACCCGGCACTTACGTGGTTCCGGACCACACCTAGTCGGCTCCAAAAGAGTAGCAACTTATACAACTATGCCCAATGCTATAAGTCAACACTAGGACGTTGAGCTACATGTGTGCCTAAGCTCCGGAAGTTAATCACAACTACAAGCAGGTTAGTTTTGTGGTCTATCCTAAATCCAGACAGTCGAAGTCCACAACTAAACATGACTACACTTAACATAAGAGTGAATGCAGAATAGACAAAGATATGCATAATAATAAAAATAAGACAAAGACCATCCCATGTGTCATTCTTGAGTAATAGTTTGAACCATACAATACAATGTCTTAGCAAGAGCTTTGCTCATGAACTGCTCACTCAACTCTCCTATCCTCTTATTCAGTATTGTTCCTCTCCTTCGGGCCCAAGTAGATCCACATGATTCTTGAACTATCCAGGCGAAACACACTCTTGCTACAATCTCAGTCGGGTAGACCAAGTCTTCTCTAGCCTCTAATCCACACCCAACTAATCTCGGCTTACTGCACAACGGTCACTCCGGGTAGTGATTTGGGCGGTGACCAAATGGGTTGATTGGCCGCTTACACCTGGCAATCACGGTGGACACTATGAAGCCCATGGTTGTTGTTGTTCTAAAAACTTTGTGAATCCAGATTGCCTTTGAGTCTGAAGTCTCCGTTCTAGACACTTTATATCCTATTCAAGCCACTTTCGTCCGGTTCCTCTTCTTTTACAATTATGAATTTGATAGGGAGGTCCTGGGCATATCTTGGCTCGTAAGCCCTTTTCTTGCTTCTCACCTAGGCATGTCCTAAACTTGTCCTTTTGTCGGCCCATTGGAATTATACATCTAGGGGCCATGCCTTTGGATGCCTTGTCCTTGCCCTTTTCATTGTGTCCACAACCATGCCTGTTGGCAAAGGCATGGGGCTCTGTTTGCTCTCGGGTGATGATATTATTTTTGAAGAGTGTCTTATCTGACTCCTTTGGCCTTCTCCTTCCGCTCTGAGTCCATTTCCACCCATAGGGTGGTATACTTGTTGGCTTTGTCTTTTCGGCACTCCCCTTCCCCTTTTTGCTAGGTGGCTCCGTTGGTGAGCGGCACTAGCAGTGTCGCTCTTCCAATGAGCTATCGCCTCCTCACTTAGATCCGCGAGTCATAAGAGTCCGTTTCTTCCATGCACTGCTCTAGATCCAGGGAGGGGCTTCTTCCATGTGGCCACTGCTCCTATCTGAAAGCTGCTCTAGCCTTGTCTTTTTGCATTAGGTGCTTCCAATTGGTTCATGAATTTTTCAATTTCGCTCCAGTTTTTGGAAGGCCTCATGGATCGTACTACTGAGCTATTTGGATTAATTTTTTTCATACATTTTAGCGCAATCTCCTTCTAGACGTCCATGCTCTTTTGGCCCGTTTTTTTTTTGGATTCTTTTTTGCAAGTCCTCCTTTGCTCTTTTTGCCCAGCTTTGGAAGTCTTCTAACATCTTTTGCTTTGTCTACACTTCCTCTGCATGTGCCTTTCTCATGGTCTCTATTTGTAACCAAGCTACCTCTCATACGCTCCCACCGCAGCTCCTTTGTACTTTGACATTTGTACTTTGACAAGGCAACTGTGGGTTGCTTCTTGCTGCTCCATGTCGTCACAACAGCACTCCCAAATGAAAACATAAATCTACTGGTAGATCTCTTGTCTGAGATGCTACTTGCCCAATCTACATTTGTGTACCCATATAGCTCTAGTGGTACACCTGCTACATAAAACAATGCATAATCAACAGTGGCCCTCACATACCGAAGTGTGCATTGCACACTGTCAAAATGTGGTTTGCGTGAAACCTGCACATAAACTGGCTCTCTAAGCCAACATTGTAACTCAAATCTGGCCTGTTGACCATGACATAGATCAAACTTCCCACAATCTTTGTGTACATAGTGGGATCCTCCAACACATAACCAACATCTGCACTAAGCTTGCTGTTTTGATCTAATGACACTGAGATTGACTTAGAATCAGCCATCCCATACTTGGACAACACTGTCTCTGACAGCCAAATACCCTCAAGTGTGCGAATGACCTCAATTCCCAAAAATTAGCATAGATCTCCCAAATCCTTTATGTCAAACTTTCTTTTGATAAGACTTTTCACATGCTCAATCTTATCCAAGTTGTCACCCCCAACAATAAGATCATCTACATAGATGGTGATGATCACAATATCCTTATCACTCTTGCCCACATACAAAGAGTGATTTGCATTTGCCATATGAAAACCAATAGTGACAAGATACTTAGCAATCTTGTCATGCCACGCTCGTGGAGCTTGCTTCAACCCATATAAAGCCTTACATACGAAGCTTACATACAAACTTCGGGTGACCAGTATCCTCAAAACTAGGTGACTGATCCATATACACTTTTTCTTGCAAGTCACCATGCAAGAACACATTTTTTACATCCATCTGATGTAAAAACCAGTCTTTAGTTGCAGCCATGCAATCACAGCTCTCACAGTTGCCATCTTTGTAACTGGGGTAAATGTCTCCTCATAATCAATCCCATATGTCTACGCATATCCTTTGGCTACCAATCTAGCCTTGTGCTTGCTTATGCTACCATCAGTGTTATGTTTCACCTTATACACCCACTTACAACCAATAGCTTTCTTGCCTTCAAGCAATGGCACCAAATCCCAAGTCTCATTTTCATAAATGCATTCATCTCCTCATCCATAGCTTTCTCCCAAGACACATTTTCAATAGCCTCATCTCAAAACATGTGGGCTCTATAACCTGCACAACTTTTTTCATATAAGCATAGTGATGTGCCACATAATCATCTCATAAGTCAACCTCTACACAGGGTTTTTGACTCTTCCAGATCTTTGTAACTTTTCATTCATGGCTTCCATAGCCTTCTTCACACCAGGTGTCCTCATTATTGGAATCCAAAGCTCCTCATCAAGGCTTATCTCCGAGCCACTAGATTCTCCATCAACAAGAGAATGCCTTGCAACAGAAATATCAGGCATACCAAGGGGCTTAACCACTTTCTCTTTTCCTTTATGTGATGTACCAACTACATTTCCAGGACTGGTATTCTGACGCTGCCTACCACTCCAAGGTCTATCAATAGAACCACTGGATGAGGACTCTCTTGGTCCACTCAATGACTGTGTTGCTGACTTGCATTTTGTGCAGCCACATTTCCACTTACATCAGCCCCGGCAACATCTTTTTTAGCAGCATACCAGCTACTCATGTTATCAAATACAATATCTCTTGTTACTCTCAATTCACGTGTAGAAGGATTATAGCATCTATATCCCTTTTACTCAAGGGAATATCCAATAAACACATAGTTTTTTGCCTTTGGATCTAACTTAGTACATTTGGCACATGCATATATGCAATACATCCAAAAACTTTCAAGTGCGACAAATCAGGTTTCTTGCTAGTAAAATTCTCCTCTGGCTTTACATCATGTATGTCTACAATAGGAGTCATGTTCATGATATAAAAAGCTGTAGGCATAGCCTTAGTCCAATAGCTATACATGGCATATTCTTCTTTGCCATTAATGCTTGTGCTATCTCTCCAATGTGCCTGTTTTTTCGCTCAGCAGTAACTCCATTTTGCTGTAGAGTATATCTACATGTAAATTGTCTCTGAATGCCATCCTTTTGCAAGGATTCAGAGAGAACTCATTGGAGAAGTATTCTCCCCCTCCATCTAACCTTAGGCACTTCACATGCTTTCCTATTTGTTTTTCAGTCACATCACTTTGAAATTCTGAAAATGAGTGAAAACTTTACTCTTCTCCTTCATGAAATACACCCACTTTCCTCGTGTGGTCATCAATGAATGTTACATATAGTACCTATAGCCACCCATAGACATAGTCTTCGTAGGACCCTATACATCTGAATGCATAACATCTAGTACATTCGTACTCACATTTTTGTCTTGTGGAAATACATACTTTGTTTGCTTTCCAAATTGACATGCATCACATACTTTCCTCCACATACCTTCAACCTTAAACTTAGGCAGCCCTGTCACAATTTCTTTAGTCTGCATAGACTTCATTCTTTGCACATTTACATGCCCAACTCTCTTATGCCAAATTTCTATATGTGCAACAACTCTTGAATCATTTGCAAACATTGCAACACTCACTTCAGACATATTTACATTCAATGTAAACATTCTGTCCACACTGTGTTGTCTTTTACAACCAACCTGCACTTATCTTTAAAGTCTTCTACATAATAGCCATCAGGGTTAAATTGGACTTGCAAACCCTGCTTAATCATGTGGTTAACTAAAACTAGATTCTTTGTAATGTTTGAAACATGAAGTACATCTGCAAGGTACTTTACCTTACCGTCTTGCATAGACAATGGCAAATCTCCAACATGGGAAATCGGATGAGTAGTGTCATCCCCTGTTTCAACAAAACCTGGTCTTTCAAGACTCTTCATTTCCTTGAACCACTCACCATGACTTGTCATGTGGCTCGAAGTAGTTGAATCAACATACCATACATTAACCTTACATGCTGCTACATCATTTCCAGATACAACATTAACTACATGCTGTATAACAAACAACCTCTAATTATCCTCATTATTTCCGCTAGAGGACGCATAGTTGTTTTGTTGCACTTTTCCATTTCACATGTCACTTTGTTTCTTATAGCAATCCGCCTCCACATGTCCAGACTTACCATAGTAAAAACAACCTCGTGTATCATTATGCTGCCTTTGCCAATTACCATGACCTCTTTGACTCCCCTTGCCTCTAAATTGGCCTCTTCCATCGGTGTATTATTGTTTTGCGAATCCTGGGACTATTGTTGCTGCTGATCATAATTCTGATTACCTGGTCGGCCACCACCTTGGCCACGTCCATGACTTCTACCTTGTCCTCTACTTGAACTTGTGTAGAAGGCCTGTTGCTCTGAACTGTTTTTGTTTTGTGAAGAGTATTGATCTTCACATAAGTTATTCTCTTCAATAATTAGCATTGACACCAAATCTGTGAAGTTGGGAATGTTCTCCCAAGTCTGAATAGACATCTTCAATGCCTTGTATTGTGGCTGAGACTACATAGACACACTCCCACCTTATCATCATCATCAATAGAAACACGAATAGATACAAGGGATTCCACAATGCCCTTCAAGGTATAATCATTCACAGACATAATTTTCTTTTCCACAGGATGAAGCTCATTCTTTAACTGAATCTTTCGTGCTTTGGTGTTAGTTTCATACAGCTTCACCAAGGTGTCCCATGCCTCCTTAGGTGACTTGGCATTCTATATATCAATCATGGTGTCCTGTATACTAATGGAAAGCCAATACATGATTTTCCTTGCTCCTTGATTTCAATGCTTGAATTCTTTTACATCTGCAGCAATTGGATTAATCTCTGGTATCTCTGGGGCCTCCTCTTGTTCACCTTCAATGTAGTCTTAGTAATCTTTTCCCATCAAGAAATTTGTCAATCTAAACCTCTAAGCATGGAAGTTTTTCTTGTCAATCTTCTTTGCAACAATCTAGTTTATTCCATCATTTGACATCTTGTCTGCAACACAAATTTACCGAAAACAACACTCTTTTTTAACTGTAGGCGGTACTATACTACACCAAACTGTCACAACAGTGACCTTAATTTGCATACATACACCCAATGGCAAGTGGAAAACCTCTTTACAGTATTCACAATGTCTGTACAACCAATTCCCCTTCCTGTAGTTCCAAAAACAGAGTTCTGTAGAGAATCAAAACTTCCCCGCAGTGCCTGTGAACGCCTGTGAACTGCAAAAACAGAGGTCCAGATACGCCCAAAATGCCTTTTTGGTCAAAAAAATTTGGTCTAATGGAATTATAGTTGCCATGTATCTCTTCTCCTACAAATAAAGCTCCTCAATCAGAGTTTATTGGCCGCCGGTGCCTCCCGAAGAGCTCCCAACAAGGGTGTAATAGCCAACAGAAAGAGAGAAGAGTAGATGAATCTCTTACCCTGATACCGCTTTCTGTGCTTCTCTTGCTTATCGCTCAGCCCTTAGCATGAACCGGGCTCTGATACCATGAAAAGATGCAAGGAAGGAGAGAGCTTGAGCTCTTGCAAAGCACACACACTCTCACACAAACCCTAGAAGAGAACAGACAAGGTGAGAGGCTAAAATTCTTCTTCTTCTTCACACAACAAAAGAGATGTACAAAGAAAATAAAGTGGCCAACACACATAATAGATTATATAAAAGTGTTCCATAATGTGAACACGCTAAGTAGAGTGGATAGGTGTGGTGTACTCCAGATATGTCGGTGCTAGCTACCAAACCCGCCAGTGATGTAAATATCGAACGGTCATGTAGGCGCCTTGTGAGTGTCAGATCATGTTGATCTTGACATCTCAACAACCCCCTCTCTTGCACCTACTCACTCTTATACAGCTAAGTGGAGAGTGTAATGCCCATGCTTTGTGTACTTGCTTAGTGGGCTCATATACTAAGTGGTCCTTTGTGGAAATACTCTCTTCTTTGGCATTTTCATTAGCATGTGTTTATGGGATGCTTTGTGGTGGCCTTGAGTATATTATATTGCTCCTTGGTTACATCTTATCTTTAACTTAGTGGTTGCATATGTTGCTTTAGTGGTGGTGTGAGTTTGCTTATGTGATAACCATCTCCATTGTGTGATTCATTTAATCATTGTCAAACCTAATCTCACACCATGTCTTTTAACAATGGTAAGGTATACATGCCTTGAGGCAATGCATAGGCATAGAGGCATCCATGCAAGCCACTATGCAAAGATGCATAAATTAAGAGCTATATGCATACATAGAGAAGCTCATATACATCCCTATGCAAGAAGCTCATATAGAGCCCTATGCATGCATAGAGGGCTACATCCATGCATGAGATCTCTATGTATGCATACGGCTAGAACTAGATCTATGTATGCATAGAGAGCTATATCCATGCATGAGAGCACTCTATGCATGCATAAACTCTTAGAGATTCCTCTATGCACATAGATCTCATAGAAAGCCCTTATGTTCATGCGTAGAGAGTTTTATACATGCATGGAGATCATAGAGAGCCCTTATATGAATGCAAAGAGAACTTTATACATGCATGAAATAACCTTATACATAGAGAGCCTTACACATGTAAAGAGAGCTATACCCATTCATGACAGCACTCTGTGTATGCATAGAGCTCATAGAGAGTCCTCTCTTTGCATGCATAATAGAGAGCGCTCTATGCATACATAATAGAGAGATCTCTATGCATACATATAGAGTCCTATGCCTACATTGGGATCTCTATGTCTGTATAGAGAGCTATATCCATGCATAAGAGATAACTATCTATGTATGCATAGTGCTTACATAAAGAGCCTTATGTATGCATAGGGATGTATACATGAATGAGAGCAGTCTATGCATAGAGATCCTTGTGCATATAGAGCCCTATACATAGAGAGTTCTATGCATGTATGAGAGCTCATAGAAAGTCCTAGGCATAGATAGATCTATGCATGCATGATGAGAGAACTCTATGCATAGAGAGATCTATCCATGCATGAAAGCACTCTATGCATAGATAGAGCTATAATGCTTTTGATATAGCTCTTTAATGCATGCCTAGGTCTCTCTATGAGCTCTATGCATGCATATGTCTCTCTATGAGCTCTATGCATGCACAGAGAGGTCTCATGTATGCTTGAGCTCATAGAGAGATCTTATGCGTGTGAAACAAAAGTACTTGTTTAGCACCTGTGGGGGTACATAATTGAAAGGAAAGAGCATTAGGTTTAGACCTTACTGTAAGATAATAGAGAGGGAAACTAGAGGCTGCATAAGATAGATTAACTATCTACATATAAAAAAAACATGGGTTACATGAAAATAAATATACATAAGAGAGCTCTATGCAAATTCATAGCTAGATCTCATGCATTTAATATAGGGCTCTCATACATTTGGTAGAGCCATCTATGCATTTTCATGAGGCCCCTACCTTATAAATAGAGCTTTGGGCACATAAGGCAAGAGCCCTTATGTATAAATAGAGCTTTGGGCACATAAGGCAAGAGCCCTTATGCATTTGGTAGAGCCCTATGCATAGGTATCTTGTGCATTTGGTAGAGTCCTCTATGTAATATATAAGGGCTCTACCAAATTCATAGATCTCAAATAGAGCTCTATGCATAAGGTGAGAGCCCTTATATAAATGCATAGATCTCTCATACATTTGATAGTGCCCTCTTTGCATTTGCATGAGGGCTGTACCTTTTATGAATAGAGTTCATATAATTGGTAGAGCCTTGATGCATAGAGATCTAACTTATGTATAGAGCTCTCTATTCATTGGGTAGATTCCTCTATGTAGGCATACACGGCTCTACCTTATGGATATAGTTCGCTATGAATGTATACAGAGCTCTATGCATGCATAGAGCCCTCTATGCATTTCTAGAGAGTATATCGATAAGGTAGAGCCCTCTATGCATTTCTAGAGAGTATATCGATAAGGTAGAGCCCTCTATGCATTCCTAGAGAGTATATCGATAAGGTAGAGCCCTCTATGCATGTATAGAGCTCATAAAGAGATCTCATGCATGTGACAAAAAGTACTTTTATAGCACTCATGGGTACCAAATTAAAGAAAAGAGAAATGGGTTGGAAAGGGAAAAATGTCACGCCGCAAGAATATAGATGAAAGACCTACACATTTAAAAAACATGATTTACATGAAAAACATATATACAGAAGAGCTCTTTATGCATAAGGTAAGATGTGTTATTCAAATGAATAGAGAGTTATCATGCATGGGTAGATCCCTCTATTCATAGAACCCTTATGCAAATTCATAAGGGTTCTACCTTTTACATTTGAATAAGGGCTCTATGCATTGGTAGAGTCCTCTACTATTGTTAGAACCCTTACGCAAATTTGTAAGGCTTCTACCTTCTACATTTGCATAAGTGCTCTGCATAAGGTAAGAGTCCTTATACAAATCCATAATATAAGAGAGTTCTATACATAAGGTAAGAGACTTTATGCAAATGCATAAAGAGCTTTTAGATGCATAAGATAAGGAGAATATAAGAGCTTTTATGCAAATGCATCAAAGACCTATATTTTAGAGAAACATGGGATATGAAACAAATATGCAATATAATCTATGCGTAGATTATAAAGTGGAAAGCTCTAAATCCTAAACATAGGAAAAAAAAATCATAAAACTATAAAACAAGAGCATTGGGTTTATGGTTGGAGCTTACCTCAAGACTTAGCCAAAGAGAGCATGTCCTAAAGAGTCTTTACCTCAAAAAAACCACACCCATAAAAGAATATTCAATTAATAGAGAGAGGGATTAGAGAGGAGGAATGAATAAGAAAATAAAAATCACAAACATTTTAATTGAAGAACATAGAAGGGAGGACACAAATACCTTATAATTGAGAGCATTATGCTTGTGGAAGAGTAAGGAAGAAAGAAGATGAATGTGATAAATGAAGAGAAGGTAGATAGTTCATGGAACAATGATATTGTAACATGTCATGACTAGGGCAAGAGAATCCAAAATTTGCCCAATCAACATAGTAACATAGCTATGCACATGGCACAACTATGTTGGTAGTCATGTGTATAGACATAAAATAGCCATATCACCATTGGTGCCATGGTTATCACTACCCATATCACTCTCTTACTATGTCTAACTAATTTGTGGCTATGGCCTTTATTATCTTGTAGTAAGCCCCCATCATAACCAATTTACACTTATCTGCTATCCTTCGTTGTTGTGTATAGCCTTCATTGTTGTGTATAGCCTTATAGGGTTCTTTCTAAACTACTTCTCTCTAACTCTCCACTCCATGTTTAAGCAAGAGGAAAGATAGGGTCACAATGTTGCTATTTTTATTGTTCATTGTGCATGGCCTTATAGGTTCTCTCTAAATTGCTTCTCTCCAATTCTCCACACCACTCCTTACTTGAGCAAGATCTGGGATAGGAGACACCATGCTTTACATGTTTGCTATCATATAGTTAACCTCCTATTGGAGAGATTTGGTTTTATTTGGTCCAAGTTTTATCAAAGTACTGGCTCATGGGATTTGAGAACACATCTATTATGTATTTTTTATCCCTAGTCTTTTTCTTAGTCCACTTGATAAGTGAGTTTTTTTAAGTTTAGTTGACTTAGGTTTGTAAGCAATTTTTCAAATGTTTGTCTTGGGGTGATGATCTCCTTGTGGTTTTATAGAAAAAAAGAGACATCAAGACACATGCATATATATGGTAATTAATATGCATAGAGACCTTTATGCATAAGAGGCAAGAGGCCTCTATGCAAGACCATTTGAAAAGATGCATAAATTAAGAGCTATATGCATGTATAGAGAGCTATATCCATACTTGAGAGCACTTAATTCATGCATAGAGATCATGTAGAGGTATATCAATGCTTAAGAGCACTTTATGCATGCATAGAGATCATGTAGAGCTATATCCGTGCTTGAGAGAACTCTATGCATGCATAGAGCTCATAACAAGCTATATACATGCATAGAGAGCTATATCCATACTTGAGAGCACTTAATTCATGCATAGAGATCATGTAGAGGTATATCAATGCTTAAGAGCACTTTATGCATGCATAGAGATCATGTAGAGCTATATCCGTGCTTGAGAGAACTCTATGCATGCATAGAGCTCATAACAAGCTATATACATGCATAGAGAGCTATATCCATGCATGTGAGCACTCTATGTATTCATAGAGCACTCCATGGTCTAATACATCAAGGATTAGACCAGAGACTTGAATCAAATTGACAAGATTAAAGCATAGTATAGAACTGACTTAATACGTCAAGGATTAGACCATATACGTGAATCAAATTGACAAGATTAAAGCATAGTATAGAATAAGAAAATTGAGTAACCATTACCATCAACATACTATTGGGTGCAATCTCCCCCCTCATGCTTGCACCTCCTCCTTTCATCATATGAGTCGTTTGAGAATTGTATTCAAAATATAGCCCAAGGAGCTAATAATAGTTGTGTGTATAAAATAGGGCTTGTTTTTTCACTAAAAACAAAATAACTTATGCAATAGAGCTTGTTTACACACTAAGTGTAAAATAACTAAAACTATTCTAACTTATGTGTTAATAATATAGCAACTTCATGCATAAGCATGCATACATAATATGTACAATCATTTAGCACTTGGCTAACAAAATAACTCAAAATAATAATAATCCGAGATGATATTGACAAGATTAGGACTCCATGTGCAATACACATACTACTCATCACCTATCTCACAAACGTAAATAAATTAATTATTCTAATTAATTACTATCTTTACAATTAATCTCAATATGAAAGGTTGATAGGCAAAAAACATAACATACACTCACCACTTGGCACATAATTTGTATAAACCACTTGTTATACTTCAACCGTGGTGTAGTTATCTAGCGTAGTCCACTTCTTTCACTTTGACCACACAGAGTCATCGTCAAGTATGACACTACTTGTTACACTTCAACAACATAAACCCATAAAGCATAGTCTCAAGTTATACCAATAATACTAGGTAACTAGTATTTAATGCGGGGTTACCCATGATACTAATTCACTAACATGGCATACTAGCATTCTAGTGTTTTCGTTCAACTAAAGGGTGGACATTATATAGCATCTCTCTTGCTTGGATAGACCACTAAACTCAATTATGTGTTGCTTATTGTGAGAAAAGGATATTAATGCCCTCCAGTATATAAATTCTAGTATGTTCTCTAATTATGACAAAAAGACATTCTATCAAGGAATTCTATGTGTAATAAATTCTAGTGTTCCATACTACAAAAAATTATCCCACATAAATGTAGAGATAATTATGCATTGGAATCCTTCGCACATGATTAATCTTTGTCTTTCATGGACAATTTGATGCAATATGTCCAATCTCCTTGCACTTGTAACACTTCTTTGGATCATATTTATTATCTTGTTGTAAATCATCAACCTTGGTATCAATACCTATGTTATTACCATTGAGGGGTTTATCAAATAATTTTGAAGAAGTTTTAGGTTTCAAAGACTTTGATGTCGAGGTTTGAGGTGTCATTTCTTCCTTGGGAAAGCCATTTTTCTTTTCAAAATTCAAGGCTAATGAAATAGCCGAGCTAAGAGAGTGTAGTCGAAACATGTTCACTTTTGATCAAATTGTAGGTTTCAAATGTGCTATAAACTTCTTTCTCTGATCCTTGGTTCTAACTTTCCAATTACCTGTATTTGTAAAAACGTTTGGCACAATCTATCCACATAAGTGAATATAGACCATCGTTGTCTTGTCCTAGATTTGTGTTGTGAGAGTAATAAATCTTTCTTGAAGAGTTTTTTGAAATCTCTTCCAAGATTTTGGTTTGTGCTTGTTGGTTCTAGTCACATTTCGCCATAATGTTGCATTGTCCAACGAAATGACTGGTAGCACACTTGATTTTGTTTTTCTTAGAGAATTTCTCCCCCAAAAAGTAATTCATCAAGTTGACTAAGTGAGGAAAGTATTGTGTGAGCATCTTTCTTGCCATCAAAATTTTGAAAGGTAAAAGATCTAAGAGTACCTTGCATGGTTCTCTCAATTTGGTCACCACATCGGAGTTTGAAGATTTATCACTAACACCACTTTGCCTCTTCTTGTGGGATAACTTATCCTCTAGATTCGTTCTCAACTCCTTCTCAACTAGAATCTGGTTTTAGAGTGAGTTAATTTTCTTTTGAATGTTTTAGGGGAAGAGGGTTCATGATGAAAGAGAGATGTGGAAAAATAAAGGTGTGGATATAAATGTTGAAATAAAAATAACTGAGATATTGATAATACTTAGCTCATTTGATGCGTGGTTGAGTAATAAAATGTTACCGATGTGCTTGAATTTGAGGAGTTGGCAAAATATTCGAAGTAGAGCTTGTATGTCAAAAGATAAGTGGCATAAATAATTTTGTTGCTGTTGAATAATCAACAAAAAAGTCACGATTCCACGTCTTTAAAAGCTTGAGAATATTCCCAAGAAATGTGTGACGTAGAAGATAGCTAGCAAAATAACTCCTTGATGCCAAAATAATCCAAATAATAATTTGTTGATGAAGAAGGCTTGAAAAGGTTCTAAAATTTTGTAGAAGAATCCTTCGTCAAGTTTTCTCCACTTGTTGAATTTTTTCTTTTGTAAAACTCTCTGTTTTTTTTTCTCTTAAAAAAAAAAGCTTTGAGGGCTTAGAACTTAAGGAAATATAAGTTTTCAAGGCTTATATATGAGACAAGAGCTTTAAAAGGTTGTAAGCTTTTAAAAGCCTATGATAATATGAAGCTTTAAAGCTTCAAAGATTAAAGCTTAAGCTTAAAAAAATAAAAGAAGGAGTTTAAACCTTCACGGCCAAGAATCCATGCGTAGCGCACTGAGAGAGAAGAAAGAAAGAAAGAAAAAAACACCCGCCCACATGAGCGGTCCAATTTTACGAATCGCTACTACTTGTCATCACCCATGGTGGATAGAGAAAAAAAGAGAGAATCATTATTTTTGATTCCCTCTTATTAAGGCTGAATTTCTTCTTGATTGGGCTTTAATTCATGATTAATGGCTAGCAAATATAAGAAGAGATTTACTCCAAATTGATTTATGGGCAACTCTCCATCTTTCAATATAGTTTTCTATCATGAGAAAGGGTTTAAAAATTTGACAGTGGAGCCAATTCCTCTCTTGTATGCTGATTTCATCCGTACACATGAATCAACAAGATGTTAAGAGATGAGAAAAACCATTTTTCTTCAAGAAGGGTGGTTTTTGGATTCTCAAAATTGGTTTTGGGAGAGAAGGTGACATAAATTGGTAGCCTTTGATCTAGTTCTTCATCCTATGGCTCACAAAATTTCCATAAACCTTCCAAGATTTATCCTAGAGTCCCTAAGCTTTTATCTTCTTTATCCTCTAGAATTTTTTGAGCTTTTACCTATTCTTTAAGTGCAAGTACCCAGAGTTCTGATACCTCTATCATGAGATCTCATGTACTTCTTAAAGAATCAATCAAAATCACTTAATACATCAAGGATTAAATCATAGACTTAAATCAAATTAAAAAGACTAAACCATAGCATAGAACAAGAAAATAGAGTATACATCACCATCAACACACTATTGGGTGCAATCTTTCCCCTCATGCATGTAGCTCTTCCTTTCATGACATGAGTATTTTGAGAATTGTATTCAAAATATAGCCTAAGGATCTAGTAATAGTTGTGCATACAAAATAGGGCTCACTTTTCTACTTTTACAAAAATAACTTTAGCACTAGAGCTTGTTCACACAGAGTTCACACACTAAGAGTTAAATAACCAAAACTCTTCTAACTTATGTATTAGTAATATAACAATGCCATACACAAGCGTGCATAAATAATGTGTACAATCATTTGGCATATGACCAACAAAATCACTCAAAATAACAATAATCTGAGATGATATTGATAAGATCCTCCATGTCCGATACATGCATTTCCCATCACCTATCTCACAAACGCAAACACATTAGTTGTTCCAATTAATTCCTATCTCCACAATTAATTCCAATATGAAACATTGATAGGCATAAACACAACATACACTTACCACTTTTTACACTTTAATGAGAGTATCATTTTATATACATCATCTAGCATGGTGTGTGTTACCACTTGTTACACTTCAATTAGCATGGCACATCATTTGCATAGTCCACTTGTTTCACTTTGATCACATACAATCATCAAGCATGGCATTGCTTGTTACACTTCAAAAACATACACCTATTAAGCATGGTCTCAAGCTATACCAATAACACTAGGTAACTAGTATTTAATGCGGGGTCACCCACGATACTAGTTCACTAGCATGGCACACTAGCATCCGGGCATCCCTGTTCAGCTAAAGGATGGACATTATGTAACAAGAGCCTTGTGTATGCAAAGAGAGTGCTATGCACTCTATGCATAGAAAGAGGTCATAAAGGACTTTATGCATGCATAGAGAGTTGATAAAGTGAATAGAATGCTCTACCTTACACATATATAAAACTCATGATGAAAGGCTTTATGCATACATAAAGAGCTCATAGATGTATAGAGTGCTCTGCCTTACGCATAGAGATCTCATGAAAGCTCTCATGCATTTGAGAGAGAGATTTATGTATGCACAGATCTCATAGAGTGCTATATACATGCAAAGAGCACTCTATGCATAAATAGAGAGCCTTATTTATGCATAGAGGGCACTCTATGCATAAATAGAGAGCCTTATTTATGCATAGAGGGCACTCTATGGAGCTCTATACATGCATAGAGCTCATAGAGAGCCTTATGCATGCATAGAGGACACTCTATGCATGGATAAAAATCCCTATACATGCATAGAGAGCCACCTATTCATGCTTTCATGCCTTTTGTAGATTCTTCCATGTAAATGATTATGCAAAAAGAAAGATCCCTTATGCAAATGCATAGATTAAGAGCCCTTATGCAAATGCATAGATTAAGAGCTCTTATGCAATGCATAGAGATCTAATATATTTGGTAGAGCCCTCTATGTGTTTTGCATAAGGGCTCTACTTTATGCATAGAGAGATATATGCATAAAAAGTAACAACCCTTAAATACATAGAGCTCTTATATAAATGCATAGAGAGATCTATGCATAAAAAGTAAGAGGCCTTATGTAAATACATAGAGCTCTCATGCATTTGGTAGAGACCTCTCTATCTTCTAACTGCTACCTACTTCATTCTTTGCTATCTTGGAAGGTCTTTCTTGTACCCCTTCTAGCTGTTGCCTACTATTACAAGACTCATTCTGTTAACAAAATGCTACAACAAAGTACATATAATTACAATGGGTGTGTGTGCACTGTCGGCGCTTGTGCCTGACTATTGGTGTGCTGGCCTTTTACTGTCGGCCTATGTCTTCCAACCGGTTCTTTAGGTCCCACTAGTCAACTCTTGTCGGACACTCAACACCTGGCATACCTGGTGGCTCTACACCAGCAACTACTCGAAAGGTTTGATGAGGTGGTTGGGGGATTGATTTGGCTGACTTTTTATTCTGTTTCACCAGTATCTGTCTACTTCCTGTGGATCAAATCCTAAACCTCCCTGTTATCCTAGGGTCAAATCAGATCAAAAATTCTTTCTACATCAGCATGGGCAGCTTGGTAATTTAAAGAATGAGAATAATTTAGTAGATATTTGTATTTATGGGCTGGGGTTTGTACTTGTGGAAGAATTTGTCAAGCTTGTAAGGGTTGACAGCAGGCAAGTCCTAGTCTTTATCTTCATCCTGTTGTTTGAATTTTTCAAGTGAGTAGGCAGTGTATTCTAAGTTCTATGCTCTAGCTTTAAGCTGTTTTAATGCCTGTGCCTTATCTCAC
This sequence comes from Cibotium barometz, assembly GCF_041138505.1. Lineage (NCBI taxonomy): Eukaryota > Viridiplantae > Streptophyta > Polypodiopsida > Cyatheales > Cibotiaceae > Cibotium > Cibotium barometz. The sequence continues at coordinate 24,285,406 of NC_141062.1, read as the reverse complement.
GCTTCGTGAAGATTAACCAGCTGAGGAGGATGTGTACTTGATTGTTCAAGGTGGAAGGTTGGCGGAGTTGCTGTTCATCGTAATTGCTGTTTGGCTATCAATAGTTTTTCATGTAGCTTTCTCTATTTGATTTATTCCTACATGAGTTATGTTTAGAGATTTTGCAGCTTTAGCACCATTTGGGAATCTTTCTCCAACCTGGTGTTCTTGATTTGAATATCTTTGTGCAGGTCCACCAGTTGTTTCTTTATGGCCTCTATTAGCTTCTCTTGTTTTTTCTCTGGTCTGTTGGCTCCTTCCTTGTTGGTAGTTGTTAGCTCCCATTGAGTTTTTTGTAGCTGGGAAGTCAACTTGGAGTTTTCTTCCTTCAAACTGCATAGCTATTGTAGTTTTTTGGTTGTGATGGTCTCTTGGGGTGCTGATGCTACGTTAGTCTTCTTTCTAGACCTTGTTTTGGAAGATGCCTTTGTCTCCACCACCTACTCTTTAAGTTTAATGAAAGTAGCTTTTTGCTTGTCCATCTTTGCATATGCCTGGCCCAGTGCCTTGTCTGTCTTCTTAAACTCTTCATCCAGTTCAGCCATGACAGTTTGTCTGGATGTGTTTTCGTCCTTTTGTATAGACATTTTCTTCTCTATGATGATTATCTGTTCTTTTAGCTAAGCCACTACCATCTAATTGATGGCATGTAGATTGCCTACGATGATTTTTGTTGTGTTCTTTGGCTGTTATATCGGTTCTTTGCCCTTGGTGAGTGCCAGCTCGCAGCTCTCTGCTGTTGTTTGTGTTCTAGCTTGTTGTTTAAGTGTTTTAATCTATTTTTGTTGGTCCACAAGCAGGTGCTGATTTGTGGGGGTTTCTCCTGCATCACCTTTGGCTAACACCTGTTTTTGGAGTAGCTTCGGCCGAATATCTAGTTCTTTTTTTCCTTCCACCTGCTCTGTCAAATTGCATATTCTGTGTGCTGGAGCTCTTTATTGTGCTGATCTGACGAAGTGTTCCGTTCAGAGGTGGTGGCTGTGTGGAGGTCGTGGTGGTTGCCTACAACTATGGTTCTTTGTGGCTGTGTAGAGGATGACCCTCCAGTTCTGCCTCCTCCAGCTCTGTCTCTTGGTCCTATGGTGGGATTGGTGGTAGCAGTAGGAGGTGGCATGTGGGAGTTGACAATATCATGTGTTCTTTCAGTAATTACAAATTGTCCTCCCGACATGCTTTTTGTGATGCTGTCAGTTCCTCCTCCTAGTTCTCCATGATCTCCACATGCTTCTAGACTATAAGAAGCTCTTATTCTGCCTCCATGGTCTCTTGTATTTGTAGCTTCCCTTTCACAAGGAGTAGCTCCTTGAGGTCTTTTCCTGCTTCTAGCTCCACATTGTGGATCATTTGAGTGGCATGGTGCACAATGCAGGTTGCTGTTTCTTCTCACTTGAGTAGTTTTTGCTCTGCTTCTTGCCGCTTTCTTTGGATGTCCAGATTGGTTGTACGGAGCTAAGTGACCATCATCTCTAATTCATCTCCCTTCCTTCATAGAGTTGTTGCTTCATCCTCCAGCCTTGTGATGGTGTTTTGCTGTTGTGCTGACATAGCTCATTCTATGCGACTGCTTATTTATTCTGTTGTTGGACTTAGGTGGTTAGCAGGTGCACCTATGCTTCTACCTGATGTATATTGGCAAATCTTTCTTTATTCTCCAGCTTTTCCATGACATAATTGACAATGTTTTCCAATGCTGTGAGAATGATGTGTGCTAGTGAGTCAGATGTTTGCCTCATTCTGCTTAGCCCCTATCACCCAACGATGTTTTGTGTGGCTATCCCCTTGTGTTGATTCTTTACTCACTTCTGTGGACATTCCACTTTTGACCAGATGCTTGCCTATATCCTCAAGTTGCTGCCTTTGTTGCTCCTTGGATGCCTGGGTCTCCTTTTCCTTCTTTGGTTTGAGAGTGGTGATGTGCTAAGACCATTCAAATTTTCTTTTGAGAGGGAGTCTGGTTTGGAGGTTTCTTCTTGCGTTGTTTTGGCAGCTTCTGTGGCATTGGTTTCTCTAAGCTTCCTCCACTTGTTTCTTTCCGCTTCTTCTTGTTCTAGCCTTTGCCTTTGAGACTCCTTCTCTAGTCTTCTCCTCTCACTGTTTCTTCTTCTAGCTTCAACCATTGCGTCTTAAACTCCTCCTCTAGTCTCTTCCTTTGCTTCTTCTTCTTTCAGCTTCAACCTTTGCTAGCGAGACACCACCTCTAGTCTCTTCTTTGCGTTGTTTCTTCTTCCTTTTTCTTTTGCACACTTTCTTGGTTTGCAGCCGAGCTATCATTCTCCAACTCATTGACATGTGCAAAGGCTTGCAAATGTCCTGCCATTTTTGTATGACCGTTGGATAGCCGCAGCTTCTAAGCTTGATGTTGTTGCATATTTTTAGCCACCACTACTACCCAATTCACCTTCTGGCCATGTTCTGCTCTACTACCAACAGTCTATAGTTGGTTTTGTTGATGTTGGTGTTTTTTGCAATCATGTCAAGATAAAATCTGAACTATCTTTGCGTCTCTTGATCACAACATGTGGGAAAAGAGTATTCCTTATCGACTTCAGAGAGATCTACCTCAATATCCACATCATGGGAATTGGCGTTGGTGATGCCTTCTGTAGGAAGATTGAATGCCTTGGGGTGATGTTCTATGGTGTGACTAGCACCGCCTTTTGCCCTTCCATCTTGACTGTGTTGTGCTTTGACAACTCTGCTAGCTGTCCTTCGTCTTCATGTTCTCTTCTAAGCTTGACGTTGTTGCATATTTTTAGCCACCACTACTACCCAATTCACCTTCTGACCATGTTTTGCTCTATTGCCAAAAGTCTGTAGTTGGTTCTGCTGATGTTGGTGTTTTTTGCAATCATGTCAAGATAAAATTTGAACTGTCTTTGCGTCTCTTGATCACATGTGGCAAAAGAGTATTCCTTACCGACTTCAGAGATATCTACCTCAATATCCACATCATGGGAGTTGGCATTGGTGATGCCTTCTGTAGGAAGATTGAATGCCTTGGGGTGATGTTCTATGGTGTGACTAGCACCGCCTTTTGCCCTTCTATCTTGACTATGTTGTGCTTTGACAACTTTGCTAGCTGTACTTTGTCTTCCATGTTCTCTTACTTATAGGTTTGTCCAGTTCTTCATTGTGAACCCAAATAGCTGGATTTTCTGTAACCATTATTGTTAAAGCACAGAGTCTAGGATAGTACTGCAAGAATCGAACTCTACTGTCTTGCTTGTTTGGAAATAACCCAAACATAAAGCCAAGATTAAAGCCCAATGTTGAAAGGTTATTATCAAAGGCACAAGAATCTAGTCAAAGAGGTGAAAAGAGGGCGCCCTTCTCTGAAGAGAATCAAGGAGAAAATTGAGGGCAGTGCCCACCTACATTCACTCTACATTGCTCTCCTAAAATAAAGGCACCTCTCCTATATTCAAGGATGTACTCTTGGCCTATAAAAAGGCACCTTTGGGAATTAAAATAAAGGCACCTTTGGGAATTAAAATCAGTTCATGTGTTTGATTCATACTCTCTTCATGCTTGTGTGATTCGCTTTTAATCTCATCTTAATCATATTCTTAATCACCCACTAGTAATGGCATAGATATGCCCTGATCCACCATAAATGCACCATTATTTTCATTTTCCTTCATGGTATCAGAGCTAGGACATCCCTTTGTACTTAATTACACTCCACTAATCACCTTTTATAATATTATTAATAGATCATTAAGATTTTATTCATAAGCTTAATCTAGCTCTTCTTCCCATAGCACAAACACTACTTGGTGGGCTTAGATCTCTATGCATACTTTTGATTTTGGTGATCTATAACTTGGGGCTTCTTTAGCACATCAAGACACACAGCCAAGGCTCCTCAATTGCTCACAATCGTGGTGCATTGTTGTAGATTTTCGTGCTTAAAAAAAAACACCACTGGCTTGCAGAGTTCGGAACTCACTAAAGAGTGAGTCACTCAAGGAATTGTTTAAAGGATTTTGTAGCCCTATAAGCCAGATTCAAAACCCTAAAATAATTCTCAAAAAGATCAACCACATAGGCTACACAAGGGAGATCATCAATCGCCTGTTTTTTTGCAGAATACCACAATAAGAAAAACTTTTCCATTTGCTCAATTAATCTTTGCATACTTGGTTTCTTTGGGCCATTAAAGTTACAAATATTTAATTCATATGTTGCTAAAGCTTTATATAGCCTTACATCAATCTTCCCTTCTTATTTGGTACTTCATTTGAGCACTCCAAGTCAGGGTGCCCCTGCACATGCTAACAGTGAGCTTCCCTTTGAAAAACAAGCATCTAATCCTTATAATTGAAGTGTTAGGTGACCATTTCTTGGTCAAACCCAACATTAGAGAGTTGCTATTGATGTTAATGCAAACATTTTTGATTATTACTCTCATTTTCTTCCCTAATTGTACCCACCAAAAGACATAGTTTTCTGCATACAAACATGATGCTTATCTCAATGTAATTGGGGTTTTGGGATAATTACTTACATTAATCACAATTGTAAGAGATTAGACATTGCCTTGGGTTCATCTTAGTGGTAAGATACCTTCTTATGGCTTCATCTAAAATGCCAAATAAGTCTAATGGTCAAGCTTTCCACACCTGGCAAACCCAAATTAAGGGGTACTTAATGAAGAAGAATCTATGGAGTCTTGTCAAAACACAACTTGATGGAGATGAAACTTCTACAGTTACGACTAGAGAAACCACTACTGCATTGTAAGCCAAAGATGTGCAAGTTGTGGAAGAAAAAATCATCTTACTAAATACTTCTTCACCAACAATCCATGTGTGCATTGTGGAAAGACAAACCACTCATCTCAAAGGTGCTACCTCAAGAATAAGAAGAAAGGAAAGGATAAAGTCAACACTGTTGTAGAAGAAACCAACCTTGCTCAAGTGTGTGAAGATGTAGATGAATCTTATGCCTTTTAGAACATTATCTAAGTCATATTTGGCTATGCCTTATATTTGTGGGAACACTAGTTGTTGAGTAAGCCTTGTTGTGTTGCTGGCTTAACTCTTTGTTATGTATACCCACTTGTTGTTAATGCATACCTTGAAGTTTTTAAGTGAAGAGTACACACACCCTATGTTGTGGTTAAGGGGGGCTCTCTCTTAATGTATTAAGGAGGATTTGTTGTTGGGAAAAGTTAGTCATAAGTCATTGTGTTCATGTTAATCTTATAGGGGAGTGTTGAAAATAACCCAAACATAAAGCCAAGATGAAAGCCCAGGGTTCAAAGGTTATTATCCATGTAACTACAACATTGTAAAAGGCACAAGAATCTAGGCAAAGAGGTGAAAAGAGGGTGCCCTCCTTTGTAGAGAATCAAGGAGAAAATTGAGGGTAGTGCCCACCTACATTCACTCCACCTCTCCTACAATCACTCCACCTCTCCACATTCCTCTCCATCTCTTCTAAAATCAAGGCACCTCTCTTATATTCAAGGACGCACTCTTGGCCTATAAAAAGGCACCTTTGGGAATGAAAAATCAGTTCATGTGTTTGATTCATACCCTCTTCATGCTTGTGATTAGCATAATCTCATCTTAATCATATTCTTAATCACCCACTCGTAATGGCATACATATGCTTTGATACACCATAAATGCATCATTATTTCCATTTTCCTTCATTGCTGCTGGTAGAGCCATGGCAAGTTCTCGTTGTTTCTGTCAAGAAGAGAGAAAGAGTTGGTAGATCCCTATATGTATAAGATAAGATTTATTATACAAATATATAAACTATCATTCACTTGGTAGAGCCTTGTATGGATTTGCATAAGGGCTCTACCTTATCTCATGTATTTGCTAGAGCCCTCTATGCATGCATAGAGCTCATAGAGAGCCCTATGCATGCATCCATGCATGCATAGAGAACTCTATACATACGTAGAGAGCTCTATCCATAGGTAGATACTTGCATACATGCATAGAGATAATAGAGATAATAGAGATATCCCTATGAATACATGGGCTTATGGATATCTCTCATGCATGTTAAACAAAACATAATTCCATTGCACCCCCGAGGATGTAGTATTAAAGAAAAGAACAATGGGTTTAGATCTTGCCATAAGATATTGGAGAGGGAGAAACCAGACCGCACAAGATATTGGAGAGGGAGAAATGAGACTCCACAAGATAGGTGGAAGACCTAAACATGAAAAGAAACATAAGTTATATAAAAAAAATATGCATAGCCTGAGAGCTTATGAGAGATCATGCATGCATAGAGATGTTATGCACCTAGAGATCTCTCTCTGTATACGTAGCTTATGAGAGCTCAGGTATAGCTCTCACTATGCATAGAAGAGAGCTCATAGCTTATACATAAAGAGCTCTCTTTATGCATAGTTCATACATAAAAGAGCTTTCTATATACATATTTGATACATAAAAGAGCTCCCTTGATACTATATACATGCCCAACCAAAAGAATAGAGAATTATACTATATGCATAAAGTATAAAGTAGAAATCTTAAAAAACATAAAACGATAAAACAAGAGCTTTGGGTTTAGGGTTCAGCTTACCTCAAGAGTTAGCTAAAGAAATAATATCCTAAAAGAGTCTTTACCTTAATATAAAACTAAATGCACAAGAAATAATATTAAATGAATAGAGTGAGTAGAGAGAGGGATTGGAGAGGACTTTCTCAGTACTTTCGCTCACTATTTTTTGGCTAGCTTTTGTGTTTGTCTATAACCTACATTCCCTTGTAGTGAATGCTATAAAAACTTATATACTACACTTGCATAAGTAAGAATAGACATATTTGGAAACTTTACATGTAGAAGATGGGCCACGAGGCAAGATTTGCAAATAAGGGGCTTTATATATACGAGTCAAGATTTACAAATAAAGGGTTTGATAAGTCAAGATTTCCAAATAAGGGGTTTTATAAATACGAGTCAAGATTTGCAAATAAGGGGTTTGATAGATACCCTTTATACACATGTGCTCTCAAGAGACTTAGACTACATAACCATCAAAGATTACACTGGGATAAATTCTCAAATAACTTCCATTCATCATGATCAAGCTAATAGTTGATATGTGGGTTGAGCCACTCAACCATTTTAGCATAGTTTCTTAGACAAATTATTCACTACATGGTTATCAAATAAATTATTGTGCAAGATATTCTCTTCAACTAGCCAATTGGAGGCCTTGGGTTCAAATATTAGGGAAAACACAACCTCCCTATTACTTTCTTACACATCAGCTAGTTCTAGAAGTTTTTCTAGTGCTCTTCCACCTCATTTACACTAAAAGGATTCCATAAGAATATTGCACATAACTAGTTTCTCAACTTGTACTACTTTAGACTTGGGACATGAACTTTCACATTATCTAAGAAAAGTTCTTCACTACATAGTTAGCAAACAAATTATTGTGCAAGATATTCTCTGTAACTAACTAATTGGTTGTCCTTTGTGGCATTTCATGATGGCTTACCATCTCCTACAAAACAAGACCATTGCCTACAAAATAAGTTATCTTTTGAAAAGTTGGTACCCTCTTGTGGTCCTCATATTCGGATGTGTCAAATGACTCTACTTGTCCATATATGAGTAGCCTCTTATCGTTCTTGTAGGTGGGTCTTGCTAATGAGGCCGTGCTTGTCAACATCTCCATGTTCCATAGAAGGAATAATAAATGAGGAAAAAACACGATCCCTTCAATTGATTAGGAAGAGTACCCAACATGATTGCTACAAGTTGTACCATATATGTAAGTAGACATCTTTGTTGATATCCATTATAGAAAATGTCATGGGTGAGAGACACCAAATATCTATGGAGTTGGTTTCCAAACTGTTGTTATCATATAATCACACAACATATGGTGGAAAACCATATGAGAATTTGCCACAATGAAGTCTAATGTGTTTGTGTGTGGTGATCACTATGCTCACCTTGATGGAGACCATGTAAACTTTTTATCACAAGGGGGTCCTCTCCGAGATGCTTAAGACCTAAAAATCCTTGTTTTGACACTATGAGCTCGTTTTAGTAGGATAATCTCGTGAGGGCATATGATTTTATTTCTATGGATTAATTAACATTCCGAATAATTGATTTAAAAGTTGATTTTATAGTGTTATCACTATGCTACAAGTGTATTGTTAAAACCACACTTTCCTTAAGACTTGCCAAAAGAAAATGAGAACTCCCCATGCATGATGTGGACTTTGTGGAATTTTCTAATGGCTAGTGCAAGAGTAGTATTACTATCATAATGAAAGAATACTCCAACATAAATCATCATATCACATAAAGTCAACAAGAAATAGTAATATATAGTTGAAATAACCACTCAATTTGACACCATAATTGAAATAACCACTCAAACAATTTTGCACCATAGAGAATTATCATAAATTGACACAAACATATCCAATGATCTATTATAGTATCTCATAAAAGAAATAAAAAAGTAACATGTAGTCCATAGTTAACCCAACGTCCTACGGAGTATCTACTATCAGGAATATCTTAACATCATTTCTAAAAATGGGTTCTTCACAAATTCTCCTATGAGCCGTTCCCATGAGGCATTGCTATTTTTTTGAATTTGCACAAAATCAAAACTTACCTTAGATCTTATTTCACTAGAAAATAATTGTGGATTAAAAAGGGTTATTTAAAGGACTAGAATTTATTTTTGAGTATCGAATGTCTCACTGAAAAGCTTGGTAATTTGAACCTTGGTATTTTCTTAGTAAAAACACAAGACATACTCAATCAATGATAGTATTACTAAGGCTATAAAAAAATATAAAATTTTTATTTAACCTTTGTTATGAATATATATATTTAGTCTTATACTAGATGTAATACCATAGTTGTAGTATCATAGTTGTGAACATGGAGATAATTTAAGGCAAAGAGGGACACTCTAAATTTATATATACTATCATAAGGCCATATGAACATGAACTTACAAATAATTTTAAAAGAAAGAAGAGAATCATTTAAAATAAATAAAATCAAAAATAGGAAAGCTTAATAGAGACACCCGAGAAAAAATAAAAATAATAACTTGCAAAAATAGATAAATACATAACTAATTCACACACGCCCACATACCACAACAAAATAATTTCTGACAAACAAGTGAAATAAAATTTTAATGATGAGAAAAACAACTTTAAATGACTAATTCACTAATGTGTATCTATATAGGCTTGTACATGTAGGGCAGCTATAACATGACCATGTAGGTCCATGGGCATAGTCACTGCCATTGTCCTACATGACCATGTAGGTCCACGAGCATAGTCTGCCACTATCCATTGTGTATACTTAACCCATAAAAATGAACTCATAATTTCTATGTAGTCACTGCCATTGTCCTACATGACCATGAAGGTCCACTGTAAACAATTTCACCTCTGAGCTCACCTTTCCATATGAAACGAGGATGGTAGGCACTCGGCTTGCTCAACTCACAATGGGAGCTATACAAACATGAACTAGTTGATGCCTAGATAATTCAATATGAGGGTAGAGAATTTATATCCAAAAACCACATGGTGAGATTACCTATGTGGTATTTGTGTGAAGATAAATTTTGGTCTAGATAAATAATATAATTGATCTCTTGATGTGAAATATCTAAAAGATGGATGTCTAAGGTCTACTCAGAGGAAAGAACATCGGCTGATGTGTGAAGCCTATGTATGTCAAACCAACAATTGATGATATGGGTGTACCATTTCAAGATAACGGGTCCAATGTAACATGGAGCAGTGTGCCAAAAAGGGAACATGTGTGGACCATTTTGAGATAGTAGTATGTAGCATATTTGGTAGTGTGCCAAATCTAATGTAAGTTGCCTACAAACTATCTAGATTCCTAGATTACCTTCCTGTGTGAACACAGGGATGCCACATGCTTAGGCTGCTCAAGCATGGCTACTCCTCACACATAATGAGAGGAGTCATATAAACATGAGCTAGTTGGTGCCTACATAATTCAATATTATGTTAGTGAGAGTAGCCATGTAGGATTTGTGTGGAGTCAAATTAGGTTTATACAAATAATATAATTGACCTCTTGATGTGAAAAACCTAAGGGAGGGATGGTAGTGAGAGTAGCCATGTTGGATTTGTGTGGAGTCAAATTAGGTTTATATAAATAATATAATTGATCTCTTGATGTGAAAGATCTAAGAGAGGAATGTCTAAGCTCTACTTAGAGGGAAGAGTAGTGGCTCATGTGTAAACTCTATGTATGTAGAATTAATAATTGATCATATGGGAGTGGTAGAACAACTTGATCCATCAAATTCAATATTCTTGGAGGTCTTAGGTGCTATTATTGGGAGATGATCTCTCGCAAGAGTGTAGTCATGGTATATGTATGTGATAATCTATAACATGGCATATAGCACCAAGCGTCGCCCCCAAACATAACCAAGATAATCTCAAAAGTGTGAGACTAAATTCTTACTCCTTATTATCATTATTACTTGAACATTATGATATATAGTCTAATAATTCTCCTCTCATCCCTTATTTGGTGCTATCCTCCCAAACATAGTCCCTAGAATGAGGCCTCCTCCATTTCAATAGGCATAGTGTCAAAGAGACAAAATCTAGCACCGATCTCCTAAAAGTGAGCATGGAAGCATTGTATCTCTGAGGAGACTTGGGACATATATCCTTTTGCCAAATAGTCCAAGGTAGATTATTGGCACATGATGAAAAATACTTTACTGAAGGTAGTGAGGTATACGCATGATTATATAAGCTTAAGCTTTTCCCCTTTTAATATGAATGAAACTCTTTCTACGATAAATAGAAAATATTGAAGGGCATGATCTTAATTTTACTAAGACTTACCATGTGTGTGTGTGTGTGTGTGTGTGTGTGAGAGAGAGAGAGAGAGAGAGAGAGAGAGAGAGAGAGAGATTTAAACTCAAGAATATTTTATTAACAGTATGCAAAAGATACTTGAGAGATATCGGATGTGCTCAGGAGTACGGAGTGGTAATATTATAACATTAAATGCTGAGGTAGGTGCTAAGATATTTTATAGTAAGTGTTTTGGGGGTTTGATTAAAATCATGATTTCTTGAGTTTGACAAATTTTTACGCATTAATTATTCGAAAAGGAAGAAACTTATCACATGTTATCCAAAAAATCAAATTATTTATAATTTTCAAAGTAGTACACACACACACACACACACACACACACACACACACACACACACACATATTATGTATATTTACATATACATAGTGTATATATGTACACACACACAAACACAAAGATATATAGAACTACATATTTGTATTTGCATATATATATGTGTATGTGTGTGTGTGTGTGTGTATATATATATATATATGTGTGTGTGTGTGTGTGTGTGTGTACGTATGTATATATACACACATACACACACACAAACATACATATGTATATATACATGTATGTATATATTTATATTTATATATATTTATATATATGTATATAGATACATACATACATACATACATATATATAATTTTGAAATTCCTTACATAGATATAGGCAAACTAAAGTTACATGCTCCCAAACCAAGTTTTGCACACTTAATTAGCAAGGAAATACCTTATGTAGTTGACAACGTGGGACCAAAACATTAGATTCCCTTCTTCTCTAACTTCTCGTGAAATGTAGATGTTCCATGCCTCGATGTATAGTCATACTCCTCTTGCATATAAACATGACTAGTTTCCTTTTTCATCACATATTTATCAAAAAGATAATTGAGCACATGTATGGCACAAGCTATGCATTAACACATGGAGTAAATGTGGGGGATTCACTTATGAAGTATGCATGGAAGCGTCTGTGCCACTATTGAGATGATAAGCCCACGAACCTTCAAGGCATGCTGTAGTTGCTCTCTAGTGTGTTTAATTATACTTGTGGAAGGTATCAAGTAACGTAGCCCTAGCCTTCCTCTCTAATCATCTGCATCAAGCTATGAGGTATATTTTTTTGTCCTCTTTAATCACATCTTTAATCACATCTGATACTTCTGACCTTCAATGGCTCATAGTGGCCATTGTCCTCTTTAGCATCCACTTTCTATTAAACTCCACATCTTTTTTTGGCTCCAATAACTCTCGCTAGAGTTGGTCAAATATATACGATGTTATAGATGAAGTTGAAAAATATTTGAGTACTGATTCTTTTAGTCCCAACAGATTCAACCCATCTTAACATATCATTTACAACAACCAAAATGTATACCCTGCCACTATATGTCCTTGGTAGAGGTACTATCCTATCACTATGGCATCCCCTCCTCCCCATTTAGTAAGTAGTCCTTCATCTTGACTAGGAACCCTTGGTTTTGATATAAGTTTTTTGTTTCTAGCTTTTTGGCATCCCAAACATTGCACCACTATTTCATATCTCTATTTAGACTTGGCCATACATATCAAAATTGTAGGATCTTTTTGATTGTAAGGTTGAATCCGAAATGTCTACCTGCATGCATAATATGTAAAATCTCTTCAAATAATGGTCCCTTGTAAGAATTTAATCCTTCCCTTTTTGATATAACCGCTCTCCGATCATCTGAAATGATATAGCTTTCTTTGCAAGCTTATTTTTTCGCCCCTTTGACATTCGGTTGATTGAGCTTTCTCCATGTAACAAGAAGGAAAATTCAACCCCTTGATATAGCTGTAAAGATTCAATCCCTTGATACATATGTAAAGTCACTTTTTGATAAATCAGATTATCCCTAAATGCTCCATGAATAAGAGCATTAGCTTCTTCATTAAAATTCCTAGGTCTATGCTTAAGGCTCACATTTTTGAATTATTGAATTAGCTTCTTCGCTTCCCTATTCCAAATTTTCAAGGAATCAGATTTGATTATCCAAGTACGAAGTAATTGCTTGATTATCACTAGAGCATCTCCCTTGATATTCAAATAGTTTCTGAATTCTAAGTTCTTTACATTTATGTAATCCTCCCTTGAGAGGAGCATATTCTGGCTCATTATTAGATCCTATCCCTATATGATAAAGTGTTTCTTCTACTACTTTTCTTCCACCTTAATCAACATGATATCCCCATTCCACTTTACAAGTCAGCCTATTTTGACATCCTTTTTGATGGAAATGGACATGTAAAAAAACTCTAAAAGTGTCAAAATTTGTGTTTGTATCAACTTGTTGTTGAAACAACCCTCAAAACAAGAGTCGAAATAACCATTGAAATCAACATTGTATAGTAAGCATTTTAATTAATATAGGTTAATGATAGTTATTTCAATGCTTTTTTTGACTAGAATCCCTATAATTATTTCGCTAAATATTTTGACTATTACTTCGACGAATGCAAGTTTTAAATTTTTTCATTACAATAGAATGAGGATTTAGTAGCGAAAATAGCAGCGCTTTTATAACTAGAAGGGTACAGAGATGTTGAGTCCATTTTGCTCTTAAAAAAGCTACTATTTTCACTACAACAAGTTTGATTGAGCAGTGTAAATAGCACTGATATTTCATTGTATAGCGAAAGTACTGCATAGTAAAAAAAGCTCGGGCAGACTGGGGAGTCTGCACAGGATTCCCTAGTTTGTCCTCCTAGCTCTTTTTTTTCTAATGTAGACTCGAGCAGACTGGGGAGTCTGCAAAGGACTCCCCAGTTTATCCTAGCTCTTTTTTTTCTAATGTAGATATAGTAAAACTAACACAACTTCATGTCCTACTTATCGTCATGGAACGTGTAATGTAAAACTTGACAAATACAAAAAAAAGAACAATTGCAATTCATGGTTTTAGAAATATCAAAATTCAATTACAATACATGGCGGAATTACATAAGTATATGATTCCAAAAGCTTATATACAAAATAAAGTGTAATGAAAATATATGGAGCTAGGGGCTACATTGAGGGAGTCTACATCTCATGAAGTTATTATTGTTCGTTTTGCAGCTCCACCCCCTTCTCTTCTCTAGTAAAATGATCCTAAAACATAATAAAACTAGCACAAGTGAAAATAAGTTTTACAAAACAAAGAGGTTATGGTTTTAGATAAATACCCGTTGTAATGCAAAATTACATTCATCTTGCATAGGAGCGGTCCATTTCTTCAAGTTATAGACATACAAATAAATGAATATTACAATTATGTTATTATTTAAGATAACTTTCTTTAATTAAAAGATAAGACATAGTTTGAGGCTAGTATATACTTACAAATATCGTTGGGGTATCGACTCCTTTTTCACGTGTAACATTGTGTCACAAGTTATTTGTCATCTATCCAAGAAGAAACATAAATACTTAAAACCCTTATGTATACTCCAATGCATAAGGCTAATGTATGCATATGGCTATAGCTACATGCATGCATATAGCTATAGCTACTGGCATGCATTGGAAGCTACCGGCATGCTTAGGGAGCTATTGGCATGAATTGGAAGCTACCGGCATGCATTCATAAGTCTCATGCATAAAGCTTATACATAAGCCTCGTACATAAATCTTATACATATGGCCTTATGCATATAGCTAATGCATAAGTCTCATGTATGAGGCTAAGGCATATCCATAGAGCATGGAAAAAATAACAAACCCTAATCTTAAAAGCTTAAAACTTACAAAATCTATAACATGTAAAAGCATAAGAGAAGAAACATACAAGAAAGAGATCTCTTACCTTGTGAGGTTTGTATGTGTTAAAAAACTACAAAATCAAACCAAATTAAGAAAAAAAAGTATTAATAACAAACCCTAATCTTAAAAGCCCTAAAACTTACAGACCCTATAAACATGTAAAAGCATGAAAGAAGAAACATACAAGAAAGAGATCTCTTGTGTGGCTTGTATGTGTTGAAAACCTATAAAATTAAACCAAGTTAAGGAAAAAAAATTATTAAGAAAAATCAAGATCTCTTACCATATGAAGCTTTAATGGAATTACAAAAAAAGAAGAAGGGAACATACTCGTAATGGTCAAGCTTTAATAAGAAGGGAAAAAGAAAAAAAGAAAAATTTAAAAGAGAGGAAAGAGAAATGAAATACTCACAAGAAAGCTTTCATGGAAAGCTTGTTTGCATAGGAGACAAAGGAAAAGAGTGGACATCTCTTGCTTGAGCTTGAGGAGGATAGAGTAGGAGAGGTAGTAGTGATAGATAAAACATAAACTTGCAAAAAAACTTAGAGTACAAGTTTATTGTATTCAAAAGATAAATAACTACACGGTGGCAAAAGAAGCGGGAAAAAAATAAAATATTGTTTACAGTATAACATCATTTTTTTTGCTGCTATATACGCTGATGAGCAAAAACATTTAGCTGTGCAAAAATCGCTGTGGAGTAGCGACCGACGAGAAAACGTTGCGGAGTTGTGACAAATTGCTACTCAACATCGTTAAAACCCTCGATATTTACCTTCCAAAAACGTTACAAAAACGCTGTTAAAAAATGTTATTCTCCCGATGTGTTGTAGTGTTTAGCATAATTGTACATCCAGGTGCAATCTTATCGGAGCTGAATGCATCACTATACTAACATTGAAGAGTACCCACAACAATTGTATTGAAATTTCACAAAACATGGCTTTTTATTACTTAGAAGAAGTTACATAGCATCTTTTATTTATGTTTACAATATATGCTCAAACACATGAAGATGACAAAAAAGTACTTAAAGACATTGCTCCTATACATAGTGCCTTGCAAGAGCAAGGCCAAACCTAATCATCAGCAGAGTCAAGGTTTGGCATTGGTCCCTGCAAAAAACTTCATAATGTAAAAACTGAGAAATGGCAAGTGATGCAAAACTTTATCATGGGTGCAAAGTGTAGGGTGCTTACCATATCGACCACATCTTTCCATATGATATTGACGCCCTCTTTCTCAAGTTGCTCGAGGAGGGCATATGTGCCGTGCTTTAAGGAATAACTTTCCTCCCCCGTATCATTCATTGTGCAACCCACCACTCTTTGCGCAAAACCAACCATAAATACTTACGTACACAAAATGCATATTATGCCAACAAAAGAGAGTGAGTGTACTATTAATATTTACAAAGTACGTGTGAAAAGTATCCCATCCACCGCTTCTAAGATGCAATCTCCCTACACTCTCCATCCACTTGGTTGTGGCCTCTTGCTGCTTATACCTATGGGGATTTACATTGTTCTTTCTGTACTCCTCTCAAATCTCTTGGTGACAATACCAAGGCCTCTCTCCCCCTGTCTTCACCCTACGTGTGACATCATTGGGTTAGTGCTTCATGACATCCACCATGTGATCTTTAATTCCACTTAGGGTGGATCTCTTCACTGCCTGAGGAGGCTGGCCTAAAATCACTCCTAGTTTGATTGATGATGTGGTCCTTCGGCCTAATCAAGTTTATGCCATGTATTCATAAAGCCGTGAGAAAAGACTATATGGAATAAATCATAAATTTGAGTTTTCATCCTATAGGTGACATTGTTGAGGACCACATTTCCCTCCACTATTGGGTTTGTGTCGAAGCATCGAGATGAGTGTGAGTGTAGCATCCCCTCACAAATGGAAATGAGTGGGCGCTCGCGCACAGGGGTAGAAATGTATGTGGAGCCACCATGTCAACAACTCAACAAGCGATTCCATCTTCTACAACAACTGAAATTAGTTGAGCAAGCTGTGGATGGGATTTGTGTGATTTGTTGTGGAGTGTCTATTCGCAGACTTGTGTGGTGGTGGCCTGTAATGGTTGTGTAGAAGTGCAAGCCCTTCTCTCAAAATAGGCTTGAGCCATAACTCTTTTCTCAGGGTTCATTTGGGAGATGAAATTTAAAAACTAATTGGGAGGCATTGCCTGTGGAGTAGGCACGATGGAGATATTGGGGTTGTATGTAGGTGTGTCATTTGGTGTGTGATCCATGGTCCACACACACACACACACACACACACACACACACACAAAGGTGGTTAGGTGCATGATTATACAAGGGTGTTAGTGTTTAGGGTTTCCATGGCATAAGCATGGGGCATCATTATATCAGTGATTATGACATGACTCTTATAAGGAGAGAAGCATGGTCTTGAAGGATCTACCTACCCAAAGCCCACATCAAGGGGCAACATCAAAAGCAAGAAGATGCAATTAAAAAAATTGAGATGATGTGTTTAGGTAACTTTATCAGAGATATTGTAAGCTAATTGGAGTCTCAAGGGAGAGCTTGAGTGGGAGAGACCAAGAGAGAGCTTGAACTTGTGAGAGAAAATTAGTGAAAACCCTGCAAAACAAACACAAACAAGAACTATTAGCAAAACAGTGAAATCGCACACATGCACACACCCACACCACACACATACAATCAAAAGAAAGGGAAAAGGGGAAGGGATATCTACTAGCTAGATTCTCAAGAGAGGGCTTGCAGCATGAGAGACCAAGGAGAACTTGTGAGCCTACAAAACAAACTTGTGAGATGGGGAGGAGATGCATAGAGGAGAAAAAACCTTGCAAATAAGCCACTTCTCCCAAATCTACAAAAAACATGAAAACACGGAGAAAGTTATCCAACGTCACTCTATTTTAAAGTTTCCCAAAGTTGAAAGCATCAAAAAAACCATTTGAAAAATATCCAGTGCCACTCTATTTTAAAGTTTCCCAGAGCTGAAGTAAGCGTCAAAAAACCATGAAAAATATGTCGAAAATACTTTTGTTGATTTTACAATGCTTATTTTGACCCCCCCCTATCTGTTACTTCAACATGAAAATTCTCGTTCAAAATTTGAAACTTTTTGGTGGCTCGACACCTTTCCATTTAAAACTAGAATGTACTCACTAGACCATGCCTGAAATATAAAAGAGGCTCCCCCTCCCCCTTGTTTAGACCCACATTTTCATGCATGCATATTCAAAATATGTTGATCCCGTGAGTGCTATGAACATTTCAAATTTTGTCAATTTAGAGGAGAAAACATTGTGCCTGTGTAGTCATTTGTAAGTACCAAGTTACCCGATGTCAAAGAATTTGCACAACGAGAACTCCAAAAAATGGGGCGTATTTCTAGTGGGGCACTTGCAACATCTAATTAGTGGCCTCAATGCAAACCAACACAACAATGAATTGGTTGAATATCCAGCATAAGCAAAGGTAGCAACAATAAGCTTGGTGGGATTGGAACCCAAGCAAGATTTGGCACTCAGAGCAAGATTTGGCACTCAGAGCAAGTTATAGAGCATGACATGGATGACATGATAGATGCCCTACACCACACAAGCCATGGAGGAAACGATCATGATGTGAAGCATGAAATGGCATAATAAGTAGATGATATCAGATGATGTGTGGAGCGTGCTTCTCGAGAAGAGCAAGAGCTATATAGTCTTGTGCGTTACCACTTTACCATGGAGCACGTGTTTTTGTTTTTCCCACTTGTCTCTTTATATTGTATTTAAAGTTGATGCCACATAAATGTCTTTTCTTTCTCCTATACTATTCAGTGTGTTATATCATATAAGTTATTGAAGGATAAAATTCTACTAGAAGATAATGAGATGCCTTTGAACCATGCATTAGCAAAATTGATGTTGCACTCCATAGGGATGGACTGCAACACACACCATGCTTGTCCAAAGAATTGTATTCTCTTTTAGCAAGAGTATGCCACTCTTCATGAGTGTCCATAGTATGGTTCATTGACATATACAAAAGATGTCCAAGGACAAAGGGTCCCTGCTAAAATCCTATGATATTTTCCCATCATTCCATGCATTCAAACAATGTTTAAATATAAATCTATTACATCTTTAATGACTTGGCACCGGAACACTAGATCCACAAATGACATTATGCGTGCCCTGACTCCCTAGCATGAGGTCATATCAAAGAGAAGTGGGTGGACTTTTGGAAAGAGCCTTATCACATTCACCTTGGACTAGCAATGGTGGCTGGAGTCAATCCATTTGGCTTATGAAGTTTATCATGGAGTACATGTAGTCAACTATTACTTGTCACCATGTTTAATGATAAAAGAAAGGGTGCCTTTTACTTTCCTTGATAGTTCCAGGGAAGTACAAGGTAAAGAACATATATGTCTATGTGGCTTTATTAGTTAACAAGCTACACACATTATGGGACGGTATCCAAGTTCACGATTCATCCAAGCGGTTTAGAGAAAGGGCTGCAACAACAATGCAAGGACTACTTATATGGACCATGCATGATTGGCCGGGCTATGGAGAGGGCTTTGGTAAGTTAATTATTTTATGATTTCTTGATCAAATATAATTTAACAATTTCTATATTGTACATCTCACATTATTTACAGATCTCATCACAATGATTAGAATGTTTGGCATGGCTTTCAATATCTAGTTATAATGCATGCCCTATATGTGGTCCTGGATTAGAGGCCCGGTAATAAATATATTTGAGGAAGGTTGTCTAGGAGGGCCACAAAAAGTATCTCCCCAATAACCATGAGTTTCAAGAGAGATTTTTATAGAAGCCGCCTTGTGTGGTAAAGCCAAGTGATTGGAAGAGCGTATGGGAAGCATATCTAAGTTGTTTACCCCTTGGAATGAAGCGGCTATTCGTATTCCATCTACTCCCATACTGGAGTGATCTTGTATTCAATCATCTTCTTGACTCAATGCCCATATTCAAGAATATAGCCGATATTCTTTGGAAAAACATCATAGGTGCTAAAGAGAGCAAGGCACAAAAGGGTAATCTACAAAAGAGGTGGATCGCATGCAACACTTATGGGCATGGATTAGACCTGATGTTAAGGTGATTTTCCGTAGGCTTTGACCAAAGAGGTGGATCGCATGCAACACTTATGGGCATGGAGTAGACCTGATGTTAAGGTGATTTTCCTTAGAAGAGTACCTTAGGCTTTGACCAAAGAAGAGCAACGACGTGTAAAGAATTGCATCAGTGAGCTTCATACTTCCACTGGTTGTATGTAATGCTTTGAAGAGAGCATTTAAAAAGGATGAAGAGCTTAGTGGCTTGAAGTCTCATGACTAGTATAAAATCTTATAATTTGTACTGCCAATAACCATTAAGGATTGTCTCACCGAGGACATAGGAGCGGTAATATACAAAATTAGTGCAGTGGTGCGGTGGACATCAAATAAGGAGATTAGAAGAAATACATTACAAGAAGCTCATCTACACTCCATTGAAGTAGTTACAATGGCGGATAAATTCTTTCTAGATTTATGAAGACACTAAAAGATTCTGTTTGTCAAAGAGCTCGCACTGAGGACAGTATGGCAATGGGATGTCTTGTTCAATAATCTCTTGTATACATAACATAATTTCTTAGTATGTATGACTTAGATATGCCACGGATGTTGACATAAGAAGAGGATGATTGACTTGTTGGGGAAGAGCCTAAAGGACAAGGCCTTTAGAGAACAATGGATATGGCATTACTATTGGAATTAGGGTTGCAAGAAAGCACACAAAGCTTGGAGAAGAAGAAGAAAGAATGCACACAACACACAATGTATTAGATTGTGTCAATGTACAAAAGATAAGTTAGCCCTAGAATGATGGACGTATATACAAGCCAGGGAAAAAAACCTCCTAAAGAGGGAAAAAGTGCCCCGGCGGTGCTAAGTGTGTTCACACACATCACTGCCTATATATATGGCAACAAAACCCCTACTGGGAGGAGTGATGGTGTGAACAAGAGCTGGCACTCATGATAGGGAAGTGCCATGCCCGAAGTAGATCAGTCCACAAAGGGAAGCAAGCCCAAAGCTTTACGGAAAGCTTCGAACTTCTCACGAGGAAGCACCTTTGTGAAAAGATTGGCGAGGTTGTCCTGTGTTAGCACATAGGCCAAGATGATCTCTCCTGCTGAGAGTCTCTTCCTGACATAGTGATAATGCACCTCAATGTGCTTTGTGCGAGCATGAAAAACTGGGTTTCTCGCAACTACTAATGCGCTTTGACTGTCAGTGTAGATAGAGGTGGCAGACTCCTGTCCAACACCCAAGTCAGCCACCATAAGCCATCTGAGCCACACACACTTAACCGTAGCTATGCAAGTTGCCCTGTACTCAGCTTCACAACTAGAAGTGGCCACAGTAGGTTGCTTCTTGCTCAACCAAGATATGCATGAGCTACCGAGCATGAAACAAAAACCACTTGTGGACACTTTTGTGTTATAGCATCCAGCCCAATCTGAAACCGAAAAAGCATGTAGATCTGGCAGCAACGATCCCCTCTTGGGATAAAACAGCCCAAGATGTATAGTGCCACTCAAGTAGTGAAAGATGCGTTTAACTACCTTCCAATGGTGAGACCGTGGGCTATGCATAAACTTGCTCACCTGTGAGATTGCAAACTGAATGTCTGGCCTCGTAATGCATACATAAATGAGGCAACCAATAGCTGTCTGATAGAGTGTGACATCAAAGTGATCTCCAGCATCATGAAGACTCAACTTCAAACCTGTCTCCATTGGAGTAGCAATAGGCTTGCAGTCTTCAAGGCTAAATCTCTGCAACAATGTCTTAATATACTTTGTTTGACACAAAGCAATACCTCCATCACAAATTTAATACTGCTTAAATTGTATCCCCAAATAATGATGCAAATGCCCCAAATCTGACAACTCAAAAGAGGCATTTAAATCAGCCTTAAAATCAGCAATATGACTCTCATTTGGTCCTGTGAGCAGCATGTCATCGACATAGAGAGCAATGATTAGATGTACATCATCCACATGTTTAACATACAAAGTGCTTTCTATTGGACTATTTTGAAAACCATGTGCAGTCAAATATGCATGTATCTTTTCATACCAAGCTCGTGGAGCTTGCTTTAAACCATATAAAGCCTTTTTCAACTTGCACACTTTGTTTTCCTGCCCTCTTTGAACAAAACCACGAGGCTGCGATACATACACCTCCTCATGCAAATCTCCATTCAAGAACGCAGTCTTTATGTCCAACTGATGTACATTCCAACCATTATGAGCTGCCAATGCACAAATGCTATGAATGGTAGTCATACAACAAGTGGGAGAAAAGGTCTCATCAAAATCAATGCCCTTTTCTTGAGCATAACCCTTTGCAACAAGTCTAGCCTTATAGCGATCAACACTGCCATCTGGCTTTCGTTTCAACTTAAAAACCCACTTACATCCAATGACCTTTTTACCAATAGGCAAATCACACAAAGACCATGTACCATTCTTCATTATGGCATCATATTCACTTTGCATTGCAGCCAACCAATTTTTTGATTTTTGTGCCTCATGAAATGAAAGAGGTTCTTCCTCTTCACACATACTAGAAATAGCCAAAGCATAACAATCTGATGCATAAGAGGCATGCTGAAAACCTAAATGAGTATGACTAGACATAGGTGCATCAATTTTACTATCACGCAAGGTTTGCACCAGCCATTTAGGCATATCTCTAGCCTGCTCATTTTCAGCCCTATCCTCATAAATTACATCATGTAAATCTGCATCAGAAATAGGCTGATCTATGATGTCATTTGAAATCTGCATAGGCTGAATATTTGCCTCATTAGGACTTACATTTGAATTCCCACCTGTAAACAGAGACAACAACGTATCAAATACATCCCGTGAGCTCACACCTGTCTCTTTGGTACATGATAACAAATGCTGCATAACATCTTCCACAAAAACAACATCTCGACTAATCAAGATATGCTTTGACTGCGGATGATACAATCTGTAACCCTTGCTCTCAGCACTGTAACCAACAAAAATGCATTCGACAGCCTTATCATCCAATTTTCCACGTTGTTGCATAGGCACTAAAGCATGGGCCAAGCAACCAAAGACACGCAAGTGACCAATAGAAGGTTTCCTGCCATGCCAAGCTTTGTATGGAGTAATAGACTGCAAGGCCTTAGTGGGACACCTCTTAAGTACATATGCAGCACACATGACAGCCTCAAGCCAAAACGCATGTGGCAAAGCTTGGCTCTTGACCATACATCGTGCCATCTCCATAAGTGACCTGTTTTTCCTCTCAGCAATACCATTTTGCTGAGGGGTATACGGCACTGTACATTGGTGTTTTATCCCACGACTAGCCAGAAATGCATCAAACTCTTTAGACATGTACTCCCGCCCCCTCGATCAGAACGGAGGGTGCCCACAGTACAATTGGATACATTTTCAACCATAAGCAAAAATTGTTTGAAGCACAAAAACACTTCGGACTTTGCCTTCAGTGGATCATGCCTTGAGTAATCATCAATGAAAGTCACAAAGTACAAGTGTTTACCAAATGACGGAGTTTGCATAGGCCCACATACATCACTATGTACAAGTTGTAATTTGCAAAGTGGCCCGCACAGAACCATCCTTTGGAAACGCAGAACGTTGCATTTTGCCCAAATACAGCCTTCACAAATATGTTTCAATGGTGCCTCAAGAGGGGGAAATGAAGCAACCATATCAAATTTCTGTAAACGCAGCAAACTAGCAAAGTTTAGATGACCAAAACGAGCATGCCATAGTTTTACATCTGAAACTGCCTTTTCATCAGAAACTGCATTTGCTGAATCTTCCACACACTTGTCATAAAACACCATATTGGGGAATAGGGAAATTTCCCATAAATTTGGGACACGTGATCAAAAGTTTGGATTAACTTGAACACCACTAATCCAAAATGAGCACTTTATAGCTCTTTAGATTTCATTTTTCAAGCACTTTCCAACGATAGGTCATATGATAGAGTTTTGAGAAACTTACAAACATGTTATCCATGTCCCCTTTTTTAAGTATTCAAAAATGGAAATTGGAGAATTTCCAAATTCACTAATATGGTGTTATAAGAATTGAGCCTATACAGCCCACGAAACAAGGTGCCAGATACAATAATTGTATCACACCAGAAGTCAAATCATGAACAGTACATCTGTCATCCACAAATTTGACTACAAGTCCAAGTCTAGCAAGTGCAGAGATAGACAATAGATTCTTCTTTATCCCTGGCACATACAAAGCATCTGAAAGTGTGAAAGCGCTACCATTTGCAGCAGTAAGCATAATTTTAACCAACGCCCTTCAGTGGATAAGAAGCATTATTGGCACATGTGACATTATCCCCATTAGGGACAGCCTCAAGACAAGTGAACATATCACGATGCGAGGTAATGTGTTTTGTAGCACCACTATCAAAATACCATACATCAGAGTCAACAAAAACTGCCAAACATGCATCATGTACAGATGGGTCATACTGGCAATACACGCTAAACGCCCATTCTGTATCCTGCACAACATTTGCAGAATCTGCATTTGTAGAAGCATTCGCTATTGTGGCTGCATTTGACTATTTCTTTTTTGCCTCTTTAGCCTTTAGCTTAGGGCAATTCTTAATGACATGATCAGTTGCCTTACAATAGTTGCACCTGATCTTTTTCTTGTCTTTATATCAAGAGCCTTCTTAGACCTGTTGTTTGCTACCTGTGGAAGGAGAAGAAGTTGCAAACCTATTAATAGGAGAAGAAACAGTGGAAGGGGCTGCCTTACCACTTCTTCTCTCCTGGGCAGCAACAAATGCCTGATCAATTGCACACTGCCTAGCCTTGTTTTGCCTGGACTGCGCTTCTTGCAAGAGCTTGTTGACTAAAGTATCATACTTGACAACATCAGGTCTGCTCTCTTAGTGTAACAAGTCTCCATGTGGAAGCAAAAGTCTGATATGACTTAGGTAAAGCATCAAGAACAGTCTGCACAAGAGAATGATCAAGAATAATCTCACCTGCAGAAATCAACTGTTCCTTGAGATCTTTAATCGCAGCAAGAAAAACATTCATGTCATCATTTTCTTGCATAATCTTCGATTCTAGCTCTTTACGCAGGTAAGAGTTTTTTGCCTCGTTACGACTTGCATACAAACCAGCTAGAATATCCCAAGCCTGTTTTGCTGTTTTAGCTGAACGAATATGTGGAGTGATGTTACGTTTGACAGAAAGTGCAATCAAGGCATGAGCCTACGCATCTTTACCATCCCAACGAGCTTGTTCAGTAGTGGGTAAAACAGCAGCAATAGTAGAGCTGCTAGAACCTGCAACATTCTCAATAGATCCTATATCCACAAAACCTGGACGTACATCCATACCCTGCACAATGTTCCACACTCCTTTTGCATGCAAAACATGCTGCATCATGTATGCCCAAAGTGGGTAGTTGATGTCTCCATCCAATTTGTCATCATCAGCAGAGACACATGCGAAATACATCATCAGCAGACAACATGCGAAATACATCATTGCTGTTATCAGCCACCATCGCCACACTGACTGAAACTAATGCAAAAGCTACCTGTAATGAAGCAAAGATTGAACAGAAAACAACTCGTGCTATGTAGCACGATCCACAATAGAATATGTATGCTTGTTTTGTAGAAAACTACACTGTCAAAATTTCTGCACAAAATGACGAAAACACCTGTGCAGAACTTGTAATGCAAAAGCAGAGCCCGAAACGACCTCAAATGCAATTTCTGAGAACGCAAAGCTCTACGGGTATATTTGTAGAGTATAGGGACCTGCAAGCACTCGTGAAAGCTCACCTCAATCAGAGAACGTGAGTCAGAGGGTGCTAGTGGTGTAGCCCTGGGAGCCGATGCCTGCTCTGATACCAATTGTTAGAATTAGGGTTGTAAGAAAGCACACAAAGCTTGGAGAAGAAGAAGCAAGAATGCACACAACACACAATGTATTAGATTGTGTCAATGTACAAAAGATAAGTTAGCCCTAGAATGATGGGCATATATACAAGCCGGGGGAAAAAACCTCCTAAAGAGGAAAAAAGTGCCTCGACGATCCTAAGTGTGTTCACACACATCACTGCATATATATATGGCAACAATTACGAGACAGGATCAAAAAATTTTGTATCCTGAACTTACGTGCTATGAAGAAATGGATTGAGAGGTATAACCTAACAAAGAATAAAAGAGATTGAGATCGTTTGAATTCCAGAAAGAGTCGAACAACCTAAGCATTGTCATACCTAGATTCACTTAACTTCCAAAATTTCTTTCTAGTAGATGGTTTTAGCAAATCATACGACAAGCAAAACATAGTGGTGAGGCTATAAGTGCCGAGAAGGAGGAGATTCCTTATGGTTGTGATTACCATGTAGATGAGTTTTTATATGTACACAAGAAACCGTAAGACATAGTCTTGTGGTCTCCTTAGTAATTACGTGAGGGGGTCATAAGTTTTCCTTTTTCATATAATTTCATGTTCTTTTCTTGCAGCATTACAAATTTGATGCACTTTGGTCATCTGGTCATCACTTTTCAGTGGATCGAATAGATAAGAAAATAAAATTATTTGATTGTGATGTCAAGGCCAAGAAAGTCGTTTAAGTGTAAGTGACTTGAATAGTGAAGTTGGCATGCTTGATTACTGTGGAACGATAAAAGACATTATCAAGGTTGGATTCAGAAAGGTTTTTTATGTTCATTTTCGATGTGAAGTGGTTCAAAGTGGTGACTCAAGAATCACAAGAAACCATACGTAGATATTGGAGCGGATTTGTTCAAGTGTCTAGACTCTCCACAAAGATATGGATATACCAAAGGGACACATTTGTGCTACCAGAGTATTGTGAGCATGTTGTCTTCAAGGTAGACCCCGAGAGATCATAGGTGGTTATTTGTAATCCAAATTGATCAACCGATATTTTTTTTTAAAAAGATATGGAAATATCAGATAAAGTAGTGGTTGAGGAACCCACTCAAGAAGCACAAAAAGCAAATATTGATCTAGTTGAACAACTAGAAGAAGGTCAAATGAAGGTATAGTAATTGAACAACTAGAACTTGAATCAGAAGTAAATATAATGGCTAATCCGGAATTTGAAGAAGAGGATGATATGGATGAACTTTAGTCTACTCTTAAAATAAACGAGGCTCCATCCATTGACGAAGATACAAATGAAGAGGTCTTTGTAGAAATAGATGTATTTGGAGGAGCCATGGATCTAGCTGAGGATGAGAGAGTCAATGATGAGCTATAACATCATATATTTCTTTTTTATTTGACAAGCAATATATGTTTTTGCCATTTTGCTTTTGTTTGGGGCCATTAATGCAATCTTTGGTAGACACATCATAATTTCTTATAAATATTGCTACATATATCCTTGTATTTGGGACCATTAGTGCAAGCTTTGGAGACAAATATTATCATATTAATTTCTTGTAAATATTACTACATGTATCTTTGTATTTGTTTGAAAAGTAACTAAAAACTGGGTTTATTAGGACTATGAGAACAATAACACTTGAATTTTTCTAAAAAATCACAAAAAATATGCTTTTTGATGTTTTTATTGATTTGAGTATAGATGTTATCATCGATGTAAATTTTGAAATTTTTTTGACTTGTATAAAGTAGGGTGTCTGGATGGTTATTTCGATGACGCGATACCATTGAAGGCTTAATAAATTGTAATAGTGCTTCACTTAGTCGTGTTGGCCTCCTATAAGCTCCATCAAAATACATTGTATATGCATCAGGTAAATTAGAGATGAATATCTCCTCTTTATCTTCAAATCATCTCCTTTTTGGTTCTTTATAATACCTATATGTCAGAACGTCACCAAGAATGGTTCTTATGCTCTCTTCTACCATAAGAGTTAAATTCTTGAAGTTCTATGATCTATTTAGCTACTTTAATGAAGTGTTCATGTGTTGTGCCACATAAGGAAATGTAGATTCATATATGATAACCACAAACTCTTTAGGAAGAAAATAAGTTCTAAACTTTTTGACTGTAAAAATCAAGGATAACATTATATGTTTCACTTCAGAATATTGTCTTTTAATCATTAGTATGAAGTACTCTACTTGCAAAGTAGATAGGTCTCATGTATCCTTGCTTAACATCCTTCTGCATCAGTGCACTACACCTACTAAATTGGATCCTATTCTTGGTCCTAAATAGAATATAGCATTCTAAGAAGGTGGCATGATTGGTGGTAGGAAGAGTAGCTAGCACCTCCTTGAACTGATTTTCTTCATAATCTCCCCAATGAAAGCTTTTAGAATAAACCATTTGCTGAAGTTCAAAGACTAGTTGAGAGAGAATATTTATGACCCTTGCCATATATTCTACCTTTTGAAGAAAACTCATGAGCTATTTGGTATCTTTGGAATAAGACATTAACTAAAGCTTTCAAATTTTTTGGAACGAGTTCTATCCCTTGTTCAGAAACCACATGCCCTAAAAAAGTAACTTTCCTTTATCTAACGTGACCTATTGTTGTATATACATAAATCATCCATGAAAGCCCTCATAAAAGGTCCAGAAAAAGCTCAAACATATGGTTCATAAACCTTTGAAAGGTAGCAGGGGCATTTGTCAGTCCAAAAGGTATAACTTTGTATGCAAAGCATCCCTAAGGGGTAACAAAGGTTATCTTTTTCTGATCTTTTGTTAGCTATTCTGATCTAAAAATAGCTAGAGTATCCACACCACAAATATTATAGAGTTCATGACCTACAACCTCATTGAGTGTTTCATCTTGAAATGGCAGAGGGAAATGATTCCTCTTGGTTGCTACATTCAAGGGTTTGAAGTCCACACATACTCTCCATTTTCCATTCTTCTTTGGTGTTACGATAGGAGACACTTATTCAGAGTTTTCTATAGGATAGATGAATCTTGCAGCACTAATAGTTTCTTCACTTCCTTAAAGAAAGTCTCGTTCCTTGAGATCTATATGGTGCTAAAATCCATGAACTCTACTGATTTTAATATATTCAGTATTAATCAGATTCTTTTGTTTGTTTTGTTTCTTTAGTGTTATTTTACTTTGGTGAGAGGCTCCTTCATGTGATTTTGTTTCTCTTTCACTTGTCTCATTTTTTCTCGGTCTGCCTTCACTCACTTGTGTTTGTTTTGGTTCTATTTCCATCTCATTTCTAAGCTCCTCACTAGAGATGTAAGAGTTAGGAGTGTATGAATCAGAGTCTACTTCCTGTGTGGATTCAAGATCACTTTACTCCCTAATTTTCTCATTTTCTAAGTACATGGCACTCACTCTAATAATTTCTTCTCCTTCTTCAGATCTGGTTCCTCTCCTTTGATAACTCTCGCCTGATTCATCTCCTTTGCCTCCTTCCACATCATTCCTCCTTACTTGTTGTTGTCGATTGTCAAAGCCTGAAGTAAGGTGCCCGGGGATGGAATTCTAGATGCAGAGTTAGTATTATGGAATCCTACAAAAAAAAACCAAAAATCAACTTTTCAAATCAACATCCTTGACTTCCTCATGGCCATCCCTTTTCTTCTTTACTCACCAAGGATGGTGTGAGCACTCTAGTGGTGTGAGCACTCTAGTGGTGGAAGACATAGCCACCAAGGGTGCCCATAGGGGGCTAACTCAACAGAACCAACTGGGAGGAGCAACAAGCATCAACATTGAAGGCCCCGCACTAACACTCCAACAACCAAGGCCGCCGTTGTCATGCTCTCACTCTGATCACCCCCACCAACAACATTTACCATGGATAGGATATTCTTCCCCTGATATTACCGCACTAAGGAAATCTTCTAAAGATAGTGGGGATGTCGCCTACTCAACAAAGGTATATATATGGTCCCTCGAGCACCCTGTGCCCCATCGCAGAGAGTCTACAACACTACCCTGCACACCTATCCTCTTACCTTATAGTCGGTGTCTGCAGTCACTTGGATGGTTCTAAGAAGTCACTTGCCTTTGTCTTGAGCTGAATAGCATCCTCTCCACCACTTACCTCTAATGAGCATGCATGGTATAATGGAAAACTTGTATTAGTGTTTCCAAAGTAGTGCAAGTGTCTTGTTTCTCTTGCAGTCTTGTCTCCTTGTGTTGTGTTTCATTTTGCCTATCGTTTGTATCTGTCTCGTGTGAGTAGTGAGGGTTCTAGACATACTGTTTGGCACAGACAGCGATCCATCACACCACTTAGTGTGCTGGGAAACCAACCCTCCTAGATAAAGGAAAATAAAGCTCTGAAAATGTATATATGTACCCAAGGATAGGGCTTCCATGGTGCTCAATCTGGAGACAAAAGAACTTGACCAGTGCAAGTGTCAAGTTTTAAGGTCACACTATAATGAAAATTATATTTTTGAAGACGTTATGGAGACGAGGCTTGAAAATGCTACATGCATTTACAAATCCTCAGACCTCAACAATAGTTGGCTTTACTAGCTCCATCACAGCCACAAGCCATAATTCCTATTAAACACTTCAAGCCAATTCTAAGCAAATGGCATACCAACCTATTGCAAAGAGGATTTACAATGCACAAAATGTGTCATTACCTCCACCAGTTTTGGGACCTCAAACTCCACTTCTAAGGATTACACCATTGAAGAAAAAAGGTTTCAAGTAATCTTTTGAGTTTCTAGACTATGAGGTTGACTTGGATAGTGCATCACATGTCTGTCTTCTCATGACACTAGAGAGCTTTATTCAGACTACTATGTAGTCGATGATGCAAGAGATGGAGTTAGACGAATATACCAGCTAGAAGTGGTAGGAAGCGGTCCTGTACTACAAAGAGAATTCCTCTTGAATGTTGGATGAAAGTATGGATAGGTGGTACAGAAAGCGATGTCTTTGACACTACTTTAATAGTAAAATTTTTAAGAGTTTTAGGTCAATTTAGAAAATAATACTAGTACTTTTTAAGATTCTTGTCCATAAAAGTACTTTGAAGAATATATTAAGAATTTGAAACCACAAGAGAAACCCTAAAATCAGTTATGTTTTTCTTACTTGAAAGAAAAAAAGTGGCACCACCTAACCATGCTTTAACCCTGCTATCATTATCAGGGACCACACCGAGTCTCTAAGTGTCCCATTAGAAACCAATCAATCACCCAAACTACATCTTCTAGCATGCCACCTGCTGCAACCTATGATCATTGTTGTAACATAGATAATTGGATCAGAGATTTTCTAATGAAAGTTATAATTGCAAATCAGTAGAATGGTCCTACCATCACACCAATCGACATGGTTGGAGTGGGTGGTCAAACTCAGAGATCAATTTTGAGAAACCCTTACCCACATGTGAATGCAATAACGAGACTTGTGGTTCAAAACACACGTGTTGGAAAAAACAAAATAGAAAACCAGGCTACTTTAGTAACAAGATCCAAAAAGAAGAGAGGCCATAGAAGAAAGAAATTCATAAAAGGGCACAAAACTGAGAAAATAGAATAAGTGAACCTGGAACACTTGAGAAACCAGTCTACATGAATGATATTGATAAAGGTTCTAATTTAGTGGACACAGAGGCTGCTTTTGAGAAAACAAAAGACTCTTAAACAAAAACCAAGGATATCAAAAAGGAAGGGATGCAAGATGTCAAGAAACTAAACAAAGAGAAAATTGGTTCATACCCTTACCCTAGAAAAGAATTGACATAACTTCATGAGCTCAAGGATATAGTCACATATACTTAGGAGGAGTTATAACTAAGACCAAAACATGTAAACATCGCTGACACTATTCATCCAAACATCCTAAAGCCTATCCTCACAACCCACAAACCATTGGATATTACGAGTTTCATCCTTAAGGTGAATTAGAACTCACATGTCCCAAGCATAGATTTTGAACTTTTTAGGATAATTTTTGAGCATGAGAACCCTAAACCTATTCAAGAGGTGGAGATTCTATTCTCAACAGCACCTTCATATAGTAGAGAAGTAATAAGTACTCCATTGAACATCCCTAAGTTGATGGATTTCATGGCTTCAAAAACTATGTTATGTGGAAACCCTCAACTCTTTGCTGCATTGAAAACTCTTCTTAATGAGGAACTTAATATTTGTCCATCACCCTTCGCAAACATGCATAAACAAAATTCTTCCTATGATACTACACCAGAGCCTCAAATGGATGAGGACAACACCAAGTCTATGGGCACGAAGCCATTGAAAAAATCGATACAATACTTTGAGAGTGATGATACTAATGTAACCCTATCCATCCTAGAAAGGTCATTTATGTGTGAAGATAAAATGGTCCATGATTGGGAAAGGGACCATGTTTGATTATTCAATCCTTAGAGTAGACCTTCTGAGATTGAGGTCATTTAAATCCTATGGGTAGTGGTGGACTTTTTGATAATCAATCAAATACCATCATCAGTTCCATTCAATTGCAATATTGCTTCACATGCAAGAAGGGCACTAATACAAGCTAGGGACCATGCAATATTTCTTCATCTGCAAGAAGGACATTGATACAAGATAGGGAACATCACAATCAAAGGTCATAGTAGATGAAGGTGATGATCTAAATTAGATTCAAATGATGGCCAACATAGATAGTTGAGGAAGGCAAGGATCAACATGGGTAACACAGGATGGTGAGGAACTTTGCCGACTCTTCAGTTCTTTAATCTCCCTCTTGAGTTGAAGAAGCAGGGTACTTTCCTTGCTGGGGGGTTTCTGGCTCACCTTGAGAGCCACCGGCTCCCGCTTTAGCCAATCCATTAGGTTGTCTGATTATGTCATAATTGACATAACCCTCAAACATGAGTCGCACATTCTCAAGTTGAGAAGCAAGCTCCTTAAATTATGACAAGGTAGCTGGTGTAGGCTCTCTCTCAGATCTTCTATTGTGTGAACCTGGGTAAGGCCTTTGTTACCCATTGACGCACCATGAAGTTGCCAGGGTAAGTGGGAAGATGGGCCACCAGCATTATGGTTCGAGTCATTAGTTCCGACGCTCTCTTTCCTAGCAACATTTTTAGCTTCTCCAGTTCTTGGAGGATGAGATCCTTGTAGTTGCTAGGTGAGAAGGTGCGGAGGAAAGTGTTCTTGAAAGCGGTCCCGTCAGCAATTTGGTCAACTAGAAAATTTCTGAACCATTCATCTACAAAAGCTTGTAGAGTGGACGGAAAGAGTACCAAGAAGGCATCCTCTCGCTCAAGTCCTGAGCTCTTACAAATGGAAAAGAACCATTGGATGTGGTCATTCACATCCTCAGTGGATGCTCCTTTGAATGTGGGAAGATTAATGTTTTCCCATCCCAGCATTGTGGGAAGGGGTTCTGCACCAAGAGGAATGATTGGAGCAAGAGGGTTGGCTTAGCCTCCAATATTATTGCGAGGGTGGGCTTACAAAGATTGGCTCTACCATAGGAAGAGGTGGAAGAGAATCCCTAGGTGGTTTGTAGTTGACCTTCTTTGGTTGTGTATGGAGAGAGGAGTCTTCCATGGGCTGACAGAACTATCACGTGAGTGTGTATTGGGTAAACAAAGGTGACACAAAAACTAAGGGTGAGTTAAGCACAAAGAGAGAACATAGAATACGGTCGAGCTAATGAGAACTCCAAGTTTTGAGAGTCCCACTAGGCATGGCAAATTTTAGTGTGCCTGTAGTAGGGTCAATTTCCCGGCACACTAAGTGATGGGATTCTCTCTCTGGACAGTACGTCTAGAATCCTCCCTGCTCATCACGATAGATATAGAAGATAGACAAAATGAAATACAACATAAGGAGACAAGACTACAAGAGGGACAAGACACTTTCACTACTCTCTGCAAATACTAATACAAGTCTGCCCACTAGAAGATGCGCTTGGCATAGTGATATTGGCAGTGAAAGAATCTCATATCCTTGGCAGATGCTGTTGGGGTGACAGGAGTGATAGTGCGGCAGTGGGCAGCCTTGGTCTTTGGAGTGACAGTGCGACACCTTCAACGGTGATGTTTGCACGTTGCTTTCGAGTTGCGTTGAGTTGGCCCACTATGGGCACCCTTGGTGGCTACATTTATCCCCTCTTGGAGTGTGTTTCATGAAGTCTATGAAATTCATCTCTTCTACCTTTAGCATTGGGTTTGGTAGTATAAGTGCTATGTCTAGTGACTCCGAAAGCAATAGATTTAGAATCCGTTGCTTTGGCTCCCTTGCCCATTAGATTATCTTCTGATTGGATGTCATTTGTTGTGGCTTCATCCCATGTAGTGATCCCTATAATGACTAAGCCATTATAGATTGCTTCAGGTTTAATCCCATGATGAATCTATCAAGCAGTTGATTAATCGAATAGCCTTTATGTGGAAGGCAACGAGAGTTCAAATGCTTGAGTCGGCTAATGAAATCTCGTACCGACTCCTCTTTTTCTCTCTTTGCTTTGTGTAGCTGTGAAGCTATAGCCCGTAAGGCTCTTTCATGCACAAATTACTTCAAGAACAATCTCCTAAGAGTGGTAAAGTTCAAGCGTTCCTAGACCCTGAGAGTTCCGTACAGACCCCCACCCTTACTCTCTAATGTTAGACTAAAGGCATTGGTCTTGGCATCCTCATTTCGTTGTCCTAGGATCTCACATACTTGATCAAATACCTCTAGATGTCTCCTAGGACCACCATCTCCAGTGAATCTATGAGTTAATTTGGCTATTTGGGCAAACTTGCCATAGCTATGTTGACC
This sequence comes from Cibotium barometz, assembly GCF_041138505.1. Lineage (NCBI taxonomy): Eukaryota > Viridiplantae > Streptophyta > Polypodiopsida > Cyatheales > Cibotiaceae > Cibotium > Cibotium barometz. The sequence goes on along the minus strand of NC_141062.1, from coordinate 24,250,911 downwards.
CCCATCTCTCATAACATGCGCTATCACTCTTCCTAGGGCTTGTGCAAAAGCAATGGGTCTCTGGGATAAAGCTGATCTTGGCATCCTCATTTCGTTGTCCTAGGATCTCACACACTTGATCAAATACCTCTAGATGTCTCCTAGGATCACCATCTCCAGTGGATCTATGAGATTTGGCGATTTGGGCAACCTTGCCATAGCTATGTTGACCCCCATCTCTCATTACACGCGCTATCACTCTTCTTAGGGCTTGTGCAAAAGCAACGGGTATGTGGGATAAGCTGGCGTTGGCACAACAAGTGCAACACGCGGCATTGCATGAGGATACATTGGTCTAAATCTAGGTGGACTTGGATGTAGAACATAAGGCATGTGTCCTACTAGTGTCCCAATGGATGAAATATGTCGGTGAAGATATTTTTGTGACATTGTTTCCAAGAAATGCATGCTTGGGTTATTATTTAAAAGCATATGGGCCACCCGGAAGTGGATGTGTTCATGAAGATGTAAATGCCGATGATGCAGTACACAAATGTCTTGAAATAGGCTGACTTTTGAAGATCTCGTATGAAAGAAGAATATAGGATGTATGTAGGCCATGTGTTTGTCCCAATAACAAAGACCAAACGACTTTCTTGGAGTCTTCTTGATTGCCATACGGTTGAGTAGGAAACTCTCAATCATATCATATATACTCATGTGGTAGAGTCAAACATAGCAGTTAATACAGAGAATATATCCTCTCTTATGACCAAGATACCATGTAGATGAGATATACCGCATAGTCAAACATACCAGTTAATACAGAGATATATACTCTCTTATGCTGATGATGGCCCGTCGAGTAGTGCACTAGGTTCCCCTACTGCACTGGAGTCACGCGGGGTGGAGAAGAGCTACTAGTAGAGCCCCTAGAGCTGTGGAGCGGAGCCGCTGGAAGAGCCACCTGAAGGTAAAGCAGTAGGCCAGATACGGCTTATGTGAGCAGTGAGACCGCTGACGGAGGTCTGGGTGACATCTCCAATCAGCGGTCATCAGTCGAAGAAGAATGCAGCGTGGAGATGGTGAAAATCGCGGGCTGTTTGGCTGAGAGTGTAGCGATAGCATGCTGCGCATCATCATGCTGGCTGTGTGCAAAAAAAAACGCATAGCAGAAAACGCATCATCATATGGCGATTGCATGGGTTGAAGAAAATGCAGCATATGATATAAGGCTGAAATGCATATATGGAGACGATTGATGAAAACAGAGCTACCCAGCTCTAATACAATGTTGGCATCCACAGGATCACACATGGAGCTATGGAGGATGAAATATATCATCATGGTGGAGTGTGTAAAAGAGAGAGACACCGAAGAAATAGAGCTCAAGAATGAGAGAGAGATTGCCAACTTGAATGGTACTCATATTTTGTGTGAATGAAGGACCCACGTACAGGCTTTTATTTAAAGTACCAAGGTCTTTGTCTTTTGACCCTAAATAAGAGGGTGTTCACACCACAAAGGTCACTAGACTAGATTTTATACTAACTCTGAAATATCCAATAGATCTATAGGCAAAGCTGGTGTTGGCACGACAGGTGCAGCACACGGCACTACATGAGGATACATTGGTCTAAATGGAGGTTGAGCTGGATGTACAACACAAGGCACATGTCCTACTAGTGTCCCAATAGGTCTTGCAATCATGTGGGTATTAAGTGCAATTGTTTTCACAATAGGAGTTGGTAGCACACTCACTCTAAGAAATAGATGTGTCATGGGTACGCTAGAATGAGGTGTGACGAATGGTGGATGTAAAGTTGATGATCCTCTTAGAATAGCCATAATGGACGTGCCAGAGGCACATGGAAAACTATGTGGAAACTGGGAGTGGCTTCTACCACCGTGATGGGTCTGTGGCTCATAATAATGATGTTTCAGTTTCAACTCGAACAGGTACTATGCAAGTAATGTCTTGGGTAGAGACAACTCTAGGATCTAAGAATATGAAGCTCGTGCTAGCATGCTCTTGAGTCCCTACATGGCCTTGTGGGGCAGAAGATGAGGGTAGGTCCATGGTATAGTTGGGTGATACTATAAAAGTAGGATTTGTCGGGCTCATAGGGGGTGTTACCATTTCGCTCATTATGGGTGCCCTCGCAAATTGCATCCTAGGTCTTTGGATCCTTTCATATTCAATGGTCCTATGTATGCAATTGTTGCTAGATGCCTTGTAAGCATTCCTCCTCCTTTATGTCCCTAGAGACTGATTGAACAATCTCTTCCCAACTAACACCGTAGATTTGAGTTGTGTCTAGATCCAAGAGATTGATTGAAGTCTAGTGAATGGGGACTTATAACCTTAGACTAATTATTCTAGGTACCATAAAGTATTTTCCACTAAGGTTTGCAGTAGGGATGGATTCTAGATCATATAAATTCTAACACCCTCTCTTGATTAAGCATCCATTCCACGCAGGGTTTGCTTGGAATTATTATACTACTCGAGATTTCAAGTAAAAGTATGTAAGCGTAGTATGTGAATTCATCAGGAGGGGTATGTTAATTCAAAAAAGTTACAGAATTACATTTATAGGAGGGGTTTTTAAAACCAATTAAAAAAAAACGTAAGTTTATAAAGAAAAAGGGATCATTTTATTCATAAAAGTATGTAAGTGTAAGGGGTTTTTTAAATAACCCTTGAATGCACGTGATACATAAAATTTGTTGGAGGTGAACCCCCGCGCCCTCCCCCCATTCCCCGAGTTATACCACAAAGGAAAAAAATTCACTAAGATATCACTAAGATATCACTAAGATATCACTAAGATAGAAAATGCCTCACGGGCTATAAAATGTCATACATAGCAATTGCTAGAATAATGTGTCAGAAAAGTTGATTGCTTCCTTCTCTGGCTACTTTGTCTTGCCCTTCTCTTTCTCATGTTCCTCCTTATTCCTTTTGAAGTAATCCTTGATGATATGTCTCTTCTTATTGCAATAGTAGCAAGAAATAAGGACCTTGGTCTTCTTTTGTTTGTTCTTGACTGTGACTATATAGGCATGCTCTACTGGAACTTGAGTTGAAGAGATTGAAGCCTTGGAACTTTCGGGTTTTCTCTAGAATGAGGGCAAAAGTCGCTGAGGTAAGAGTGTCATTTTTTTGATTTGCTATCCACTGAAACATATTCTCGAGGGGGTCACTATATGTAAACACTCTATATCACGTGCGTTTAGGATCTATCTTAAAAACCCCTTATCTGTGAATTTTTAATTAATAAATCACACCCTTTGTTAGGGGTTAACTTTACCTAAGTTGGAATATCCGAAGTCTATGTATGTGAATGATCTTTTTGGGTAGTTGCTTAGGAATTCATGAGAAGTGATAGATATGAAGGGATGTAGTTAGTTGATCAGGGGAAGGCGCATAACGGATATTCAGAATTGCAGAAGATGAAGAAGTCATGGAATGTAATCCCTTGCATGATTATGACATGAATGAATCCTGATCATCTGTTCAGGGTTATTGTGTGTTAGCGGATTTGCTATATGATGTTCTGTATTCCGTTTTACTGTTATGATTTTCTGCTAAAGGGAATGTCTTTGTGCTAGTGTTTGTTCTTGTATGAGATTTCCATTACCAAGTATCAGGCATTTAGTGCCCAGGTACACATTGGCGATCCTGCGGTGTTCGCATACTCAGCATTGTCTTGTATTTGTTGGGTATGGGGTTGTGTTGTGCTGTGCTGTTTGTGTCTCGCATGAATGTCAGATAGGGAGAGGCACACTAGTCCCATTCATTTCACGAGGGCACAAGCCAGGAAGCGCAGATATGACAGATCGGAAGCTTCTAGCAGTGGAAGCGGTGATGCTGCGGAAGCGCCACCTGTGGCAGTTACGTCGGTTTCTGCTGGCGTAATTGAGGGCCAATCGGCGCAGGCCGGCGTGGACGAGGCTGACGCTGTCGAGCATACAACACCACTTGCAGAAGGGCCGGGGCAGAATGTCGTTAGCCCGGAACAAGCCCGGCGGCATTTGCATCGATTTGTTGGTGCCCTATTTCTGTCCAGACCGCCTGTTCGGAGTCAGAGACGGTTGCAATTTGATCCATTGAAAAATCCGCCACCAGCTAATCTACTACCAGGAGTTGTGAACATGGCTGCACCACCACCCAATCCAACGGTTAAGGCTGCCAAATTTAAGGCAAAGCCTAAGGAAGACCCAGACTGTCACGTGGCTCAATTCGAGACCCGTGGCCAGTGGGTACCCTGCCCATTTTGGAGATCCGGTGAAATTGCAGCAGTTTGCCGCAACCCTGGAGGGGGTAGCAATGAGTTGGTTTAGCCAATATGGCTTGGCCCACTTTGCAGATTTCAATGCTTTGAAGGATGCGTTTTTGGCCTGGTTCAGGAAGGAGAAAACTCCTACTGATATCGTCAAAAAGATCAAGGCCATGGAACAGAAGCATCTGTTAGTGGAGGATTTTGCTCAGAAGTTTCGGGGATTGGCTGCCAGACTGCAGGGTAATGAAAGACCCTCGGATGAAATGCTTGCCAGTTATTTTGTCAAAGGATTGCGGAGGAACTTGAAGAGTGCTGTCGCAAATGTGGATATTGCAGGCGGCTTTGATAACCTCGTGACGGCTGCCTCTCGGGTGGAAAAGCGACTGGGCATTCAGAAGGGCGAACGGAAGGGAAGGAAGCAGGAGGACTCAGAGTCGGATAGTTCGACTGAGTCAGACTCGGATAGTGAGGCCGAGTCGGCATGCTCATCTGATGAATCGGAGGATGAGAAGCATAGTGAGAAGAAAAAGGCCTCAAGGAAGGCTAAGCAGAAAAAAGATAAAGAGAAACAGGTTAGGGAGGAGAAGGAGAAAAAGCTTCTTCACAAACTTAAAGCCTTAGGGTATGCAGCAGTCTTGCCCAAGGAGAAACAGTACTGCCATATCTGTGAGAAGGAAGGCCATCTTACGGGTGCCTGTTGGTACAACCCCAACTACAGAGGCAAGGTGCCACCCAATGTGGTTCAGCGAGCACCACCTCAGCAAGTTGCAGAGGCTAATCCGGTGGTTCCGACCGTTCCGCATGTTCCCTATAATAGGCCTCCAAGACCATATGCTCCAAGACCTAATTGGCAGGGGCAGCAAGGGTTTCAGAGGGGACCTCAGGGTGTGCCACTGTGTGATTACTGTGGAAAAGATGGGCATCGAATTGGTCCGGCCTGTGAATTATGGTGTAAGCATAGGGAAGAAAGAGGGAGACCTGTCATTCGATTCAATGAGGGGAATCGAGATCAGGGACCTCCCCAGGACCAGCAGCAGCAGAGACCTCCAGCTCAAGCAAATGCCATCCTGATAGAGATGGTGGGAGATAAAGCAGCGGGGGCTAGCACGGGGGTTTCACATCTTCAGGGTGTGCCGCAGCAGTTCCAAGTGCTGAAAGCTTCTAGCTCTGTTGATGCGCAGTGTGTTAGCACTAACCCTCGGGCTTCTTGCTGGCTCGGTGAGTGCTCCACGGGTATGCTCGTTGGGGATTGTAAGGGGCAAGATTTAGTGGATACTTTGGCTGTTACCTATGCAAAGGGTAAGGGACCTATCAGTTGGGAGGACCAGGAGGTGGTTCATAGAAAAGTTTCCAGTCAGGTTCAGAAACTCCAGCAGAAGCAGCTCCCGGTGGAACCGATGGAGCTACTGCTAAAGGCACAGTTGTCGGAGGAACCGATTCCAGCCCAGCCACCTTGTGATCCACTTCCAGGAAAGATTGCGGTGGTCCATTCGGATCCAGTCCCTAAGGTAACTGAAACCGTACCAGGTTCGGGGGATCTATTTGATGCACTAATGCATGCGCCTATTCAGATTCCCTTGGATCAGCTGTTAAGCATGGTACCGGCTTTTCGGGAACAGCTGTTGGGGAAGCTGCAGGAGCCAGTTCCAGCAAAGATGGTGGAGGATCAAGCCCCGTTTGTGGGAGTTTCTCAAGCTGAGTCCGCAGATGTGGATTTTAAAGTCCCAGTGATTAAGGTGGCATTCCACGGGCACAATTTTGAAGAGGTTTTACTGGATGGGGGTTCCGGAGTCAATATTCTACCGGAGACCGTTTACCTCCGTATGAAGTTGGGAGCATTAGCACCAGCACCTTTTCAAGTGAGGATGGCAGATCAGAGGCGACTTCAACCTTTGGGGATTCTCAAGAATCAATCTATTAAGGTGGGTGGTCTGTCGTTTCTTGTGAATTTTGTGGTGCTCCGGATGCAGGATAGCGGGTCTGCCTATGCCATGTTGCTAGGCCGCCCCTGGTTTAAAATTGCCCGAGTCAAGCAGGATTGGGAGGATAATACTGTGGTGATCAGGCAGGGCAAGAAGACAACTCGCTTGTCCATGTTATCCAAAGTTCTCTTGAAGCAGGGGCAGAAGCCTTTATATGCTCAGGGCATTCATTTGGCAAGTGATGTAGGTGAAGATGAGGAGGAGGCATATATGCAAGCAAATCCAACGGTAGTACCGATCTTTGATGTAGATGTGGAAGCTATTGTCACCAGATATCAGAATACTGGACACCCTGTATCGGCAGTTCTGCAGAGTGTTGAGGGTTTGGAACAATCATTGGATGTTCCGACTGAAGACAGTGTGGGGCCCGAGCAGGAGATCCAGGTGGTACCAGGCCAGATCATGGAAGGCCAGACTTTTCAGCGGGCTGTGGAAGAAGCTTTAGCTGCCAAGGCTCAGCAGGTGCATTCTGTAACCGAGCAAGAAGCCATTATAGCAGCTGAACAGCAATATGAACGGCGTCTGCAGAAGTCCATCAGGGTGGAGGAAGATGAATTACAGGACATGAATTTAGGTACTGCATCCGATCCCAAGGTGGTCCGAGTCAGTGTGTATGTTGAAGGTCAATTTAAGGAGGACTTGCAGCAGCTGTTGGTGGAGTTTCGAGATGTATTTGCCTGGGAGAATTCTGATATGAAGGGCATTGATCCAGCTTTACATCAGCACCGCATCAATTTGAAGAATGATGCTGTTCCTGTCATCCAACAGCGGTATCGAATGAATCCAAATTTCGCCAAGCAGGTCAAGGAGGAGCTGGATAAGCTATTACGGGTAGGGTTTATCAAGCAGGTCAATGAGGTGACTTGGCTGTCTCCCATTGTGGTCGTGCCAAAGAAGAATGGCAAGATCCGGGTGTGTGTGGATTACAGGAAGTTGAATGCTGCCACAATTACTGACCCGTTTCCGTTACCGTTCTGTGATACCCTCCTTGATGCTGTGGCCGGTCATGAGATGTATAGTTTTTTGGATGGTTTCTTAGGGTATAATCAGATAAGGATGGCACCGGAGGATGTGGATAAGACGGCCTTTATCACTGAGTGGGGAGCATTTGCTTACACGGTGATGAGCTTTGGATTAAAGAATGGCCCACCATCATTTTCATTTGTGGCTCAGAAGGCATTTGAGCCATATCTGTTGGATTTTATGCGAGCCTTTCTTGATGATTTTAGTGTCTTTGGTAAAATGGCTTTGCACTTACAGCACCTGAGGCTCTGTTTGGAGCGCTGTCGGATGTTCCGCATAGCTCTTAATCCCTTCAAATGTGCTATTGCAGTAAGGCGTGGGATTCTCTTGGGCCATGTGGTGTCCCGGGAAGGCATCTTGATTGATGCTAAGAAGATTGAGGCCATTCAGAAGGCTTCCGCACCAAGTACTCTCAAGGAGACAAGCAGGTTTTTGGGGCAGGTTAAGTGGCATAGTAGGTTTTTGCGATATCTTTCAGATGTGTGTGCACCCCTTACTCATTTGACCAAGAAGGGAGTGGATTTTGTGTGGTCTCCAGTTCAAGAAAAGGCATTTCAAATTCTGAAGAAGATGTTGGTGGTGGCACCGATAGTGCAACCTCCTGATTGGGGGTTACCGTTTCATGTTTTTGTAGATGCTTCGGACATTGCCATAGGGGCTGTCCTCATGCAGGAGAAGATTAAGGGCTGGTTTCGACCAGTGTACTATGCTAGCAGGATGTTGACAAGTGCTGAAAGGAATTATACCGTCACGGAGAGGGAAGCTTTGGGGATGGTGTATTCTCTTCACAAGTTCCGGCACTATCTGTTGAGCAATAAGGTGGTTTTCCATGTAGATCATCAGGCCTTATTGTATTTGGTAAAGAAACCACACTTGACGGGTAGGTTAGCTAGGTGGATGCTTCTACTCCAGGAGTTTGACTTTCTGATCATACATACCCCGGGAAAGGAGCATGCTGTAGCGGATTATTTGAGTAGGTTGGAGATTGGGGAAGTAGCTGTAGGGGTGGATGATCACTTCCCTGATTCGGTTTTGTTTTCAGCTACTGTGGCGATATTGGATTCTTGGTATGATCAAATGTTGGGTTTCTTGACAGATGGCACCATGCCAGTGGAATTTTCCACTGATCAACGGAGAAAGCTGGCACTCAGGAGTAAACCTTTTTTGGTAATTGCAGGTGCTCTGTACAAGAGAGGGATAGATCAAATTATCCGTCGCTGTGTCCCAGAATTTGAGCAATCAGCAGTTCTGCAAGAGGCTCATGGTGGAATTGCAGGTGGGCATTTTTCTGGAGACATTACAGGTAAGAAGATTCTTCAATCTGGGCTTTGGTGGCCTACCGTGCTGAAGGATGCACACAATCATGCTAGGAGTTGCTTGGTATGTCAACAGTTGGGGCAGCCTGGAGCTTCAGACCGCACGGCGGATAATCCGATTCTGCCCTTAGATCCTTTTCAGAAGTGGGGTTTGGATTTTGTTGGGCCAATCAAGCCTAAGTCCAAGCGGATAGGTTATCGTTATATCTTGGTGGCTACTGATTATTGTACGAAGTGGGTGGAAGCTGTTGCCTTGAAAGATAATACCGCCAAGAGTGTGGCTAGGTTTCTGTATCACAACATTATGACCAGGTTTGGGTGCCCAGTGGAATTGGTTAGTGATCGGGGTACTCATTTTCTCAATGCTGTCATTGCGGAGTTGACCAAGACTCATTTGATTATGCATAAGAAGTCTACTGCCTATCATCCTATTGACATGAGAAGCAATAGTAGTTTTGTCATCCTTTTCTATCCTGTGAAGTTTCTTCCTTAAGAAGAAACTTAACAACAGCATTGGTTTGCCCAAAAAATGGATTTGAGCCTAAGCCATGCTTCATTGGAAGTTTTTGCTGAGCTCACTTAATGAATTTGGCTATCACCTATGATGATGGATAAAGCCTTGTTAGAGTCTAGATTGATCCTTTTGGTAATAAGATTTGGATCTCTATTTACCTCTTTTCTGTGCCATTGACCACCCCCCACATGTCTTTTTCTATAAGACACATTTGCATATTGATGCACCAAGTATGGTACTTGGATTGGATCCATCAAACTTGTTTGAATTATCAAACATTTTTCCCACCATATTTTCCAAGGTACTCAACCTCACACACATAGTGTCCCCCAATTACACAAATTAGGGAAGACATTTATAGCTCTAGGACTTTACAATGGAGCTAGTTGTCACAACAAGGAACTTTACTCAAGAATCCCTTCACCAAAAGATGAAGATGAGTGCATAGAAACCTTGACCAACCTAGGTAATTTGACTTTGCTTTGGTCTTGAACTTTGTCTTTGAACCTTTGGCTAATTCAATTTGAGTTTTGGTTTTAGTGTGTAAAATTTTAGGCATTGTGACGAATATATGAAATAAACACAATGAGGAAAAAAGCTCTTTATAATGTGGATGGCTTTTACAAAGGTTAGTGTACAAAGGTTAGTGTAATGATCACACAATCACAAAGATTTCACTCACATAGTGGGATATGTCCTTTACAAGTGATGACTAAAATGGAGGTTCTCACAAAGAGTTTGATTTTCACCAAGGTTTGATCTTTACACATATGACCCTTTATATCATGAGGTTTTTTTTTCAAAAGAATGTTGAAGCCTTAAATACCTCTTTCACTAATGTTACTGCACAAAATAAAGACACCACTAAGGTGAAGGTCAATGTTGCTCTCCTAAAATGAAGGAAGAAAATGAGTTTTATTGCAACATTGATTTCTCCTTTAATTTGGCACCAAATGATCATTTGAAGCACTGTGGTGCCAAGACTTGCACCACATGGGATACTTTCTAATGCTTATGATTAACCTGACATTAAGACTTGATTAATGTCTCAATTAGGGATTAATTCTGCTATAGTTTGACTTGTTCTCAAACCCATCACGTAGAGGGCTTGCTTGTGCGCCTGTTTTTTGTAGGCCGAGGCACACAAAGTATGATGTCAATATACTACTATGGTGTGAGCTCAACACATGGCTCACACACAACTTCTTAGTGTGAGCTTCTCTCTTCTCACCAATTTCTTGATTTGTAGTACTTCAATTCTAAACTTAATGAAAAGGGTTTTACCCACATAGTTGACAGTACCTTAGACCTTCTTGACCTCCTCCTTTCACACAGTAGTAGGGAGAGCTCAATCATTGAGTATTTGAGCTCTCGTAGTAGCAACATTTTAAACCTTTGTTTCAAGCTTTCTATAGCTGAAGGACTTGCTGCTTCTTGGAATGGGGCCCACAAAGGTGATGACCTCTAAGATCTCAGAAGTTGAATGTTCCCCTTCTTTACCTCTCTTGCTTACCACTAAAAGATTGAGAACAAATGAAGTTACTCTCTTTGACAATAATAGTTTTCTCTTTTTCTCTTTAAATTTGTGACAAAGAGTATATATGCCTTTCAATTTCCTACTCACACCAAATGCATAGAAGGAGATGTTATAAAGTAGTGATCACAAGGAAGGATGTGCTCACATAGAGGCTCACACAAAAATGTATAGATTGGTTTGACACCATCGTCTTCACTTCAAAGTGCCACTAAATGAAGCAATAAAATTATAAAACTATTCCCCTCCCTCGAACCAATGTGTGGCACCCATAGCAATGCAATGAAAAGAGTACACACAGAGCGTTGCACAAAGCAATGATCACCAAGATGATTCTCACCAAGTAACCAATGCTCACAATGATGCTCTCACCAAACCTCTACTTAATGATGATGAGAAAGAATGCTTGTGAACAAATCACATACACCCACAAACACTAAGATGCATCCTTCCAACACATGAAGGATCATACTCTCATGAAAAGGAGCTGTCATACAATGTTAAAAGACATGATGAGATTGATCGCAAAGAGATGAAGTGCAATCAATTATGAATGATTAAAACTAACATAAGCTATCATCAAAGTGCTAAAACATATAAACAAGCTAAATAAGTATAAATGGATGAGACTCAAGAGTAATGGAATGTGCTCAAGAGTCACAACATATGGATAAACATGAAAGAAATGTAAAATGGAGACAATATCATGAAAAGTAGAGAGTATGTTCCACAAAGGACCACTTAGTATATTAGTACACTAAGAAAGTACAAAAAGTAGGCTCTCTACACTCCCAAGTGAGTGATAACCTTGATTTATAGTTCTCCAAGGAGGAGGCACATAGATCTTAGAAATCCTCCACCTCCCCTCCCACATTAGGGTGAGTGCCTTGGATCAAGGAGATTACACCTAGACATTACTCCTAGTAACTGTAGTGAATGGAGACTTATAACCTTAGAATAATTATCCTAGGTACCACAAAGGATGGATGCTAGGTCACATAGATTCTAACATCAATTTCTAGCCCAAATTAGTGTTTGTTTTCTTTTATGTAAATGTATTAAATGAAAAGAAAAATAAAAAATTATAGAAATAAAAAAAATATGTAGAAATTGTGCTAAAATATATAGAAATATTCATTCCCCAAGCTAAACATTCATTCCCTAAGCTAAAAAAGTTTTATAACAGAAATCGTAGAAATTACAATACCCCCCAACCATTCACATGAACCATTCACATGCATTCAAAATGCATTCAAAATGCACTGCGGGGCTGTGCGGTGGGTCTATTCGCGTGTGCCGCTTATTGGTGACCCTAGCACCATGGAATGATGTAGAGAGTGCAACCACATATCATAGCGCTTTTCCATTCGACACTCGAGAGAATAATAGCTCAACTGAGAAACCAAAAACCCTCGCCTAGCTCATAAATGCACGGTTAAGGTGTGTTTTTAACCTTATGAATGGAGGTCGGCTTGGATTCTAGTACCTAGCATCACCTGTGACTAGAGCACCTATTGAGAGCTCTACTCCATCACCACGCCACCACCACTACACTCCAATAGAAGCTCGACCCTCACTCTCTCTGTGTCTCCCACTCTCTTTTTACAATGAAGCACACAAGAGCTCAACACACACAAGAGATAAGTAAGGGAGGAGAGGAAAAGAGCATTAGATTATGTAAGAGAATGAGTGGAGAGAGTTACGTTTTGCCTTTTATGTGTGGCTTCTAGGGTTTATACTTCTGGGCATTGGTGGCCAAAGTTAAAACTAGGTGCTAGGGCTCATTTGGCCACTCTAGCTTGTATAAACACCTAATCCATAATTAGTACTCTCCACCTAAGATCCCGTCGTGCACGGTGATCACACACATAACAAAATCTAATATAAGCACATTTCAATGAAAAATCTAATATAAGCACATTTCAATGAAAAAAATCTAATATAAGCATATTTCAATGAAATCTAGCATTTTCTGTGACTTCATCCAAAACTATTGAAGATGGTAAGGTGGCCAGCATCGATGTTGTGGATGTCTGACTATAGTTTAATAAAGGAATATGCACATGCCTATGGCATTAATTATAAGGAGACTTTTTGTCCAGTTGCTAGGATGACAACAATGAGATTAATCATTGCTATGGCTCTAGATAAGAAATGACCTTTATATTAGATAGATATAAAGATTTCATTCTACATGGTGACTTAAAGAAGGAGGCCTATATGGTGCATCCACTAGGATATGAGGACCATGCACAAATTTTGTTGTAGGTTATATAAAGTCTTTTATGGCTTGAAACAGGCACCTAGAGCATAAAGTCTTATAGGTAATATGTTGTATAAAGTCTTGTATGGCATGAAACAAGCACCTAGGGCATAGTTAGACACGATAGGAGAGTGTCCTGTCACACTATTGGATTTCATATATCTATAATTATTTTTTTATTTTATGTCAAAACAGACTAATAGGGGCATTGTTCTAGTAGTTATCTATGTTGATGACTCACACAGAGGGCAGTGGCATAGACATTCATGAGGTAAAGATGCTTCTTAGGAAGTTTGAATGTGAGTTGTGATACTTCATGGGTATAGTTTTGATTAGATCACATGGTGGAATGTGGCTTTTATATAGAGGCAATGAACTTTGGATATGTTGTCCAAGTATGGGATGAGATACTGTAAGATAATATCAGTGCCATCAGAGAAAGACATAAAATCAATTTTATAGAGAAACCCCTACTATGTAGAGATACTATTCTGTTGGGTTGGTGAGTCAGTTTATGTAGGAACCAAAGAAGCCACACTTTGATGCGGCTAGGAGAATAATCTTGTAAATAAATTTGAGAGTACACTATGGAACTTTCTATGAGGCTAGAGTATATGTAGTATAGATACATGGATATGCAGATCTAGATTTGGCAAGTAGTATCTCAAATAGGAGATCTACTAGTAGCTTTATGAGGCTAGAGTACATGTAGTATAGATACATGGATATAGAGATGTAGATTTGGCAGGTAGTATCTCATACAAGATATCTACTAGTAGCTTTATGTTTCTTTTGAGAGTGATTTAGTTGGTTGGAGCACCAAGAAGAAACCAATGATTACTTTATTGAGTACATAGGTTAAATACATGGATGTTGTAATGGTAGCATGTGAGGTAGCAAAACCTCATTATTATGAGTGAGAGCTCCTCCCATCTCTACACCTATTGTCTTTTTCCATCGCCTACTTCCTTCTCCCTAGTGCTACCCTCCACCTTGTTGCGTGGATCCTTTGCTTGGCCTCCTCCCCTGCTACTACGTGTGTGCACACCCCCTTATCTTGGTGCTCCCCTCTTCCTTATTTTTTCTTCACATTGTGCCATCGAGAACCTGCTCCTTAGCCTTCTATTCCTCCATGCCTTTTCAGCCCACTGCTACTGTGCCTTTCCCATGCCTCACTCTCCTCCTCCCTTTTGTTTTGCTAGCCTTGCATCTTGCTTGCATTATTGATGCTCGTCTGCCACATCACTGATCACGATGACTAATGATGATTACCATGCCCCTGCCATGTCATTCATCACGATGATTTTCCATGTCATCGATCATGGCCCTACCACATCATGATCAATGGTTTTACCACATCGCCCAATTGACTATGCCACAACCCTAATCACATCCACCATCAATGGGATTGGGACTTGTAACCTTTAGTAATGTAGAAGCATAACCATTAATCATCGTGTCTCATGTGATCGGGTTTCTCTTTGGGATCCAGACTTGTTTGGGTATTGGTGGTGAAGTGTCTTTTACAATAGCTTTCCCTTTGATGGCATTTGAGCTATTGAAACTTATTAGGAGACGGGTATTTGTAAGTGGCAGTAGTGAGACTAGTATTATACATTTATGTTTTGGTATCCAAATACAATGGTTACCCTCATTAGTAGCCTTGAGGTTTCAATAAGCATTTGGGGATCCATTTTGGGGTAACTTGTAACTTGGACTTCATACACCGATTCTTCTTTTGAGGTCCTCCTTGCTTGGTCGCTTGAGGTCGTATGGATGGAGAAATATTAGAAAACCTCTTCAAGGTAGATTTGGGTTGCCACTTTAAAGTAAAGCTCATTGTATCTACTCGTTTTTTTGATATGCTGGTGTTTGTTGTGTGGAGGTAAAAGAATCTAGAGTTTTTTGAATAGTAGATGCTAAAGTGAAGGGGGTTTCCATAGCTTTTATGGATTTTGAAGCTTTCTCCTCGTTAGCCACTCTCGATAATAATGAGAGGTGGCAAGGGTTTATGAGTAGATTGTTCAAGTACTATGATTTCACCCACAGAGACACACCTTGTTGACTAGTTAATCATACATCTTGTGACTTTTATCCGTGTGAGACCAAGTATTACCGGTTCAGGTAATGTTCTCACATGCATAACTAGAAATTCTACCACTAGTAGGTACTTGCTATCATAGTATGTCTTTTTTTTTAGTAACCCAACAACCTTAATATTCCTACCATGGATACCTTTTACTTTTAAAAAGGTACCTATGAGTTAGGGTTTTCCATGGTATTCCTACACTAGGAAAGGTATCCATGGTATTGTTACCATGGATACCTTTCACTTTTAAAGAGGTACCTATGAGTTAGGGGTTTCCCAACTAGTTCCATGCATTGAAGGAAATTACATTGTGACGCCTCCGTATCAAGCAATGCATTGTAAAGCACTTTACCATAAGGGCTAGACAATTGAATGGATGTTAGTAGAGGTGTTATTTGCTCCTCTATGTCTCTTTCAACCTCTCCAACAAATGCTTGTGCGGATCCCAAAATAGCTTCCTAATGCTACTGTTGGATTTGCCTTTCTTTAGCCTCTTGTTCATGCATAAGCCTATGCATAAATCGATCAAGGAGTTGATTGTTACAAAAGCGCTCATGTAGAGCACAATGAGTTCAAATGCTTAAGATGACTAATAAAATCTCTCATTGACTCATCTTCGTCTCTCTTAGCTTTGTGCAACTATGATATCACACTCTACGAAGCTCTCTCATGCACAAACTGCTTTAGGAATACTACTTCAAAGCCCAGCAAAGTTTAGATATTCTTCAACCCTTAGAGTCCGATACCAATCACCAGCCTTGCCATCTAGTGTAAGGTTAAATATGTTGGTCCCTGTAAGCTCACTCCTCTCACCTAAGGCCTCACAAACTTGATCAAAGATCTTGAGGTGGTCGCCTAGGATCTCCTTGTCCTTTGAACGTGTGTATAAGCTTCACGATTTGTGTAACCTTTCTAGAGCTATTCCGTTCATTATCTCTCATGATGGATCCTATACTTTCAGTCACCATAACTTTTCCTAATGCTTCAAAAGGTTACTGAATCAGTTAGAAGGGTTGCTGGTGGAGATATTAGTATAGCAGGGGCTTGGTCCATCGTGTAGCCGGGTGATACTACAAAAGTAGGATCCACTGGGCTCACAGGAGGTGTTACAATTTTGCTCATCCTGGGAATTCTTGATTTGGATGTCCCGACTTGCAAATATAGGATCCAAAGACCTATGTCGCAAGTCAAGACATCCAAAGCAAGAATGCCCAAGATGAGCGAAACTGTAATACCTGGACCTGTGAACCTAGTGGATCCTACTTTTGTAGTATCACCCGGCTACACGATGGACCAAGCCCCGACTAGTGCTATTATTCCTCTAGGTTACATAGGCTCCAAGAATCTACAAGCATAGACTTCACATTTCGACACCGTAGTAGTAGAGAGCTACCAACCCAAGATGCTGCTAGCACAATTTTAGATTCTATGGTAATGGATTCTACACCACTCATAAAATCCATTACCATAGAATCCATGTTCAATGATCCTATATATGTAATCATAGATACCTTGCAATTGTTCCTCCTCTATTGTGGCCCGAGATATTGATTAGACAATCCCTTCCCAACTAACACTATATATGCAATCACAGATACCTTGCAATCATTCCTCCTTTATTGTGGCCCTAGATATTAATTGGACAATCCCTTTCCAACTAACATTATAAGCTTGGCCTGTGGTGGCAAAATCCACAAGAGTCTCTCTCGATGCGTCATACTCCTAATCATTTGTGAGAAGACATTGATCCATGATTTGCAAGATTAGCTCTTTCCCCGAGGTAGACAGAATTTTATTATCTAGATCAAGACTATCGAACAGTAGTTACGCAGTTTTGGCTTGGGACTCATTTTGGGCATACAGAATTGTTTGCGATGCTAGTTGTTGTTGTGCCAATTGCAAAGTCTCTGCTTCCTTTTCTCTAGTAGGCTAGATTAGTGCCTATATTACTTGCACTTCTTTTAATGTTCTACTATCAGACATAAGCACTTGTACAGGGGGTGGTTCGATGGTCACAGTTGTGGTGGTAGGTGCAACATGAACTATATGGATAGGGATATCAAAGTGAACGCTTCTTGCTTGTAATGTTTAATGAGAGAGTGAGCAGTGCACGAAGTGGCCCAGCTAGTTGATCCTCCCACAGAGCCCTTTGATCTCTCCACCACCCGTAAAGGGTGGGTGGTGGAGGGATGTGGGAGGCTAAGGGTCCTTTAACTCTTATACTAAGGGTTTTCAACCCTTTACACAATATATGGGATAATACCCAGTCCATATGGTAGCAAGAGGAGACAGCTTTCCAACACCTCCCTTGGCGTCAAACGCAGCTCCACATCGAGAGGTTGCATAGCGAGTATGATGACTTGGATTAGGGGCTTGACAACGGCTTAGGCTCAGAGGTAGCATTCGCTTGGCCATGGCACCAGCAGCTTGGTCAGGAGCCATGGCGAGCTTGGGTGCATAGGCTTTATGAAGATCTTGGCTTGGCTCAGCACAGTAGCATGTACACACAAACGGGAGCAGACGATGAGCAGAGCAAGGCGAGGAGAGCGACCCGCTCTGATACCATGTTGAGAGAGCGAGTAGCACACAAAGTGGCCTGGTTGGCCGAGCCTCCCACATAGCCCTTTGATCCCTCAACCCACTTATCCATAAGGGTGGCGGAGTGGGTCCTTGTACAATGCTAAATTGGGTTCAGACGAAGATTGAAGGTCTTGAGCCCAATGTAAGCTAGTATGCCCCTAGCTTAATAGAACCGCTATCGTCTAAATAGGCCACTAATACATGCTCAAATCATAGGTGCATGTGAATATGGGGTGTTGGAAGATCCTAGAGATGTCTCGGACAAGTTTAGGAATTTAGGAAATTTTTTATTTTTTTAAAAATATTCTTTTTCCAAAAAAAAAAGGATTATCCAATGTTTTATTGAAACATGTTTTTGTTGTTTTTTAACCCATTTGGCCTAAACAATAGTGTACTTTTTTTGGCTCCCATAGTTAAGGAAGCTCCTTAACTATGCAAAAATGGGTTTCACACAAGTTACATCAACACACTATCGCAACTGCTTAAAAGATATATTAGGCAAGTTTGTGTGTGCACTTTTCAAGAAATTTCTATACTCTGACCATTTACCTTTCTTTTTTTCCCTTGGATCTTTTACCTTTTCCCTTTTCCTTTTATCTTTTTACTTTTTACTTTTTTTATTTTTTTTATTTTTATTTTTTACATTTTTAATTTACCGTTTACGGTTTCAATTTTCAGTTTTACCAAAAAGGGGCTTTCCTAGAATCTTTTACTTGGGGCCTGCCTTAAAGCCTGTGTGCATTGAATGCAGTCAGTCCATTAAAGCTCACCCGAAAATGGGTATTGGGAGGCTTTTGGACTTTATGGGCTAGTGGCCTAAAAGCCTGCATGCATTGAATGCGAATAGCTAGTCAAGATGTCCCATATTAGAAAGAGGATTAAGCTTAATTAACTTGCATTAATTACACTAATGCAAAAATGCAGAATGTGAAGAAAATACAAAAATTTATGTGTTGCAAATCCTCCCCTAGTTTCTATTTTTATCTCGATTTTCCCATGTAAGGAGTCGAAATTGGAATAAATTCTATGCTCAAAAATCGATTTTATGGTCTATTTAACCCGATTCTTTCAATTTCATGTTCAATTGACGTTTTTTTTCTTTTTGAAATTGAAGCATGCAAAAAAAAAGGAAATGTAGAAAACCACAAATTGAAACATGCAATTTCATGTTCAATTGACGTTTTTTTCTTTTTGAAATTGAAGCATGCAAAAAAAAAGGAAATGTAGAAAACCACAAATTGAAACATGCAAAAAAAAGGAAATGTAGAAAACCCCAAATTGAACTTATAAATGATAAGTGGGAGTAGAGTTAACCTAAATGCATAAATTGCAAAACTCACAGAAATTATAAAAATTACAAAAATTAAAAAATATGTAGAAATTATAAAAATTACATATATCAAAAAACATGTAGAAATTACAAGAATTGAACATAAATTTCTTCAAATTTCAACAATAATGCAACAAAATCGACAGGTTTTCACCATCTCGTTTCTATCATTCTTGAAAAAAATACAAAAAATAGAAACATAACAGAAATCAATCATACACACACACGCATTCAAAATGCATTGTGGCTATTCGGTGGGGATATTCCTTGGCACGGTGTAACTTGCACCATAGAAAAAGTGCATGAACAAACCAATATCGTGGAGATTTTTCCAACCACACTCGGGAGTATAAATAGCTCAATCAAAAAGCCAATATACCATGACCTAGCTCAAAATTGCATAGGCAATGTGTGTCACTCACCTTGTGAATACTTGTGCTCAAATTTTGAAAGACAATGTTGCCATGCAGCCACACTCCAAAGCTCCACTCCACCACCACCACCTCCACCTCGACCGCACTCCAAAGGAACCTCGACCCTTGTCTCACTCAATCTCTCTCTCTCACACATACACATCAAAAATATAGAATGAGCATATAATAGCTCTAATTGAAGTAAGGTAAGTAAGAGACAAGAGAGTAGAAAAGAAGAGCATATAATAGGGTCGTTGCAAGATCAGGGTGCCCAGTTTTGTCCACTTAGGCACCCTGTAAACAGTAAAAAAACAGGCATTTGTTTACCTTTAGTGGCTAATCTCTCCTAGTAAATGAAGGAATTTCATTTCAAGTTCTTTTGTTGGAACATCATATTCAAAGTTGGAAATATAGTTGCATAATTTGATTAAGCATTAGATAGTTAAAAGTCCTCATTTTCTTAGGTACAAAGTCAATGTATACAAATTTGAACTGATTCCATAAAATGCTAATATCCTTTACATATAAACTCATATGAGATTCCCACTTTGTACCTTAGATCTTTACATAATATGGAGCTTAACTTGATTTTTCGAGAAAATTTTAAGATATATGTCCATTTTCTTTAAATATTTCAAGGTCTTTAAAGTGTTATAATATACGCCACTTTTTGTATCCACAATAGCTACCACTTAAAATCCTTAATCTTGTAGATCAAAAGAGTGGGTAGATACTGAGACATTAGTAGAATGTGGTGGTTAGTAAAAATTGCAAATCCAATGGTTGGATTTTTAATGATCTCTTTTTCAAAATTCTTCCAGACTATTAGAAGGCCTGCAAATATTAATAATCTAATTAGTAAAATTACATTTTTAATATGAATCATCTAAAACCTATATAGGGACTAGTGTACTTGTAATGGTGCATCTATGGAAAAATAAATTGGATCACTCTAAGTATGGAAAGATCATTTGTTTATCATTTCATCATATTTTTTTATTAATTTTGATTAATTAGACTAATTTATATTAATTTAAGTTATATTCAGTTAATTTAAGGACAAGCGTATTTTCTATTATTTGCTTGATCTCATTTTAAGTACCTTGCCCCCCTTACTCTCCAAGCATTGTCCCAGTCTAGCATAAACTAGATAAAACTGGACACCCTGATCTTGCAACAATCCAATAGCTCTAATTGAAGTAAGGTAAGTAAGAGACAAGAGAGTAGAAAAGAAGAGGACTTTACTAGTTGCATAAGAATGAGTCATGAGAGTTACATTTTAGGTTTTGTAGGTGACCTCTAGGGTTCACACTCTTGGGCGACCAAAGTTAAAACTCTCGTCCCCTTAGACACACCTATTCTAAAGCTAGCACTCTCAATCTGGGATCTTGTGGTGTGCCTTTAATAGACAAGCAGCGATCGCACATGTAAAATGTACAATACATGGTTTTCCTATGAATTATGGCCATTTCGATGCTTGTGGGCCAAAAGAAGTGAAAATAATACAGTGGTGGAAGCAATAGTTGATGGCAAGATAGAGCAACATATATGAGAAAGAGTAGGAACACAAGATGTATAGAAAGCTTCTATATTATCTTCTATTTTAGCCACTTCAAAGTTGGCTTGACCTTCTCCTTTGTGAATGTCTTGATTGTGTTACAAAAAGTGAGGCCTCTTGCCCTTTATACAGGTTCCACCAAGGGCTAGGGTTAGGGCAACCCTACATCCCTTTTCCACCCACATGCCCACTTTATTTGGGGTGTGGTCACACCTACATGACCTCTTTCTCTCACCCTTTATCACTTGTACATCATATATTTCAACACCCCCTTTCAATGCCACCATGGGACAATGTCAAACATGGAGCAAGGTGAGCATTGGACATACAAGAATAAAAAATATCCCCTCTCAATCATAGGAGAAGATAAGGTAGGTAGTCATTAGGCTTTTACAAAAGTGATGAGTTATAGAGAAATGTCGTTCACTCCTAATTCTAGTAATCATGATTCACTCTTTAACTAGAAGAGTTGCTTGTCATGTGAGGAACTTACAAAATTTCCCTCAACCTTAGTAACATCTTTGGTACCATCTCTTCCATAGTGGCTTCGTGCATGACCCTTGTTCGTCCTTCACCTTGATGAAACCATCTTCTTGCAAAAGACAATCTTCAAGTGGGATTTGGATGTACCATTCCTCATTACATTAGCTTCATTGGTTGCATCTTCGTGCTTCTCCAACCCTTCCTCATGGTAGATAAGCTTCATGCGTATATATCTCCTTCCAATCATGCTAGCTTCTTTAGTATAGTTGCCACATAGACCAACACATGGCTGAAACCCATGTTTTAATAGCTTATAAATGTTCCTTCCAATATGCTTGTTGCTTCCAGCTTTCCACTTCATCATGATGCAAAAATAATAGACCAATGTGATCAAAGGGTAGTGTCTAATTCCATTACAATACGGTAGATGAATTCCATGCACGTGAGTTCATCAAAAAAATTAAGGATCGGATTTCATGCTTGATGCGATGATTTTCTTGGTTTTAGAAATCATGCATACCTTGTACTTCCCAAGTGTGAACGGCCAAAATAATTTCTTCCTCTGCTTGTCTTGAGCTTGAAAGAAATGAGGAGTGCTTAGAGAAAACTAGTTGGAAAATTGTAGAGCTAAAGGTTTAAAGAGAGCCTTGTAGAAAGTATAGAGTACCTTTAGAAAAGGGTGTTTTCTTTTTTTCTTAAAAAAACCTTTGATAAAAAATGCAAGGCTTTTAAAAATGTTAGGAAGTAGCGTTTTTTCTAAAAACAAATGTAGAACGTTTTCCTTGCGCTTGATGCTCGTCGTGAATGCGCGCGGTATTGAGGTTGCTTAGTTGATGTAGCTTTGCCAACCGTGCTTGTTGTAGCTTACAAAGCAATTTCCTTTGCAACCAGACACAAGGTGATAGATGCAGATGGACGGCAATGTAAACGACGAAAATGCAGAGATGGACGGACAGCTCTAGAAATGAACGGACAACAACATTTTTTTCCTTTGTCTTTCCACCTTTGGTTGTGAAGAAAAAAATAGCATATATACTCAGTCCCTTACCTATTCTTCGCCTCTCCAACACTTCAAGATCATTGACAATCAGAATTCCTTGATGGAAATTTGCGTTTTTCTTTTTCTCCTTCATCTTCTTCTTGCCGGTGATGAGGATCCTCTTCTTTTTGTTTTTCCAAGCTTCAAGAGCTTGTTGATGAGATGATGGAATCTCCTCTTTGATCAAGCTCTTTTTTTTCCTTCCTACTTGATACCTTTTTTCTTCTCACCTTCTTCTACCACCGTCCTTCTTAATGAGGATGTGAATGGCTTACGATAGTGAAAGAGAGAGAGAAAAGAGGATTAAAGGGGAACTTGGCCTTTGTTGCAAGGCTCTAATACCATGTGAAAAAAATGAGGAGTATATACAATAGAAACAATAGTTGATGGCAAGGTAGAGCAACATATATGAGAGAGAGAAAGAAGCTTCTATATTATCTTCAAATATTTCAGCCACTCCAAAGATGGCGTGACCTTCTTCCTTTATATAAGGTCCACCAAGGGCTAGGGTTGGGCCAACCCTAGATCCCTTTTCCACCCACATGCCCACTTTATTTGGGGTGTGTTCACATCTACATGACCTCTTTCTCTCACCCTTTATCAACATCATATATTTCAACAACTTTCCATCCACTCACCCATTCATTTTTATTATCCTACCACACTATGAAACATATAAAAATAGGTTCTTTCATTAAAGACATTCCACAATGTTCCTTAAAACACCCTTTCAAAACAACAATATTTGCATCAAAGAGTTCTTCAGTAAAAATGCTCACAAAAGAGATCCTAAAACCGGGTCAATAGCCAAATCTAGGCTTCTATATATCAATGTCCATAGACATATCCAAACCAATACCAAACCATCGATGATCTAGAATTCAGACTTCTAGCCTAAAGCAGCTGGGCATACCTCACAGACCATACTTCCTTGTTGTCAACTAGTCAGCAAAGGCCAAGCCAGCCTGTCACCCCCTCAGGTCTTGTTGCTTGTACCAAACCCTCCCGCACCTTAGAGGGGACGTTAAATCATGAGGTTGGCTAGTTCACCGCACTAGCCTCAGTCTGCAGAACTAGGTAGCATCATAATCACATGTCCACTCTCTCATGGGGTAGAAATTTGATTCCCAGTGGCATAGGAGGGGATTTCCCTAGGCCAACTCTTGGGCTTGATACTGCCTCCGCCTGGTAGACTATGCAAGAAAGAGTAGAGTTAGCTAAGTAGGGGAGAAGATGTAGTACCTGTAGATTAGCAATGAAACCAGCAAACATATCCATTGAAATCAAGAAAATATTATTTTATTTTCAATAATTCATTGAACAATAAGAAAACATCGGACACAATGATGATCTTTTTAGCTATGATCCTGCCCGTGGGTGGTGAACTATGCAAGAGAGAGTGGAGTTAGCTAAGTAGGGGGAAGATGTACCTGTAGATTAGCTAAGCTCTTGCAAGAAGCGCAGTCAAGGCAAAACAGGGCCAGGCAATGTGCAGTTGATCAAGCATTTATTGCTGCTCAGCAACAAAGAAGAAGTGGTAAGGCAGTCCCTTCCACTGTTTCTTCTCCTATTAGTAGGTCTGCAACTTCTTCTCCTTCCACAGGTAGCAACAATAAGTCTGAGAAGGCTCTTGATAAAGGCAAGAAAAAGACCAGGTGCAACTATTGTAAGGCAAATGATAATGTCATTAAGAATTGCCCTAAGCTAAAGGCTAAAGAGGCAAAGAAGAAAGAGTCAAATGCAGCCACAATAGCGGATGCTTCTACAAATGCAGATTCTGCAAATGTTGTGCAGGATACAGAATGGGTGTTTAGCGTGTATTGCCAGTATGACCCATCTGTACATGATGCATGTTTGGCAGTTTCTGTTGACTCTCATGTTTGGTATTTTGACAGTGGTGCTACAAAGCGCATTACCTCACATCGTGATATGTTCACTTGTCTTGAGGCTGTCTCTAATGGGAATACTGTCACATGTGCCAATAATACTTCTTACCCAGTGAAGGGCATTGGTAAAATTATGCTTACTGCTGCAAATGACAGTGCTTTCACACTTTCAGATGCTTTGTATGTGCCAGGGATAAAGAAGAATCTATTGTCTATCTCTGCGCTTGCTAGACTTGGATTTGTAGTCAAATTTATGGATGATAGATGTACTGTTCATGATTTGACTTCTGGTGATACGATTATTGCATCTGGCACCTTGTTTCGTGGGCTGTATAGGCTCAATTCTTATGACAAGTGTGTGGAAGATTCAGCAAATGCAGTTTCTGATGAAAAGGCAGTTTCAGATGCAAAACTATGGCATGCTCGTTTGGTCATCTGAACTTTGCTAGTTTGCTGCGTTTGCAGAAATTTGATATGGTTGCTTCATTGCCCCCTCTTGAGGCACCATTGAAACATGTTTGTGAAGGCTATATTTTGGGCAAAATGCAGCGTTCTGCGTTTCCAAAGGATGGTTCTGTGCGGGCCACTCGCAAATTGCAACTTGTACATAGTGATGTATGTGTGCCTATGCAAACTCCGTCATTTGGTAAACACTTGTACTTTGTGAGTGATTACTCAAGGCATGCATGGGTATATCCACTGAAGGCAAAGTCCGAAGTGTTTTTATGCTTCAAACAGTTTTTTCTTATGGTTGAAAATGTATCCAATTGTACTGTGGGCACCCTCCGTTCTGATCGAGGGGGGGAGTACTTGTCTAAAGAGTTTGATGCATTTCTGGCTAGTCGTGGGATAAAACACCAATGTACAGTGCCGTATACCCCTCAGCAAAATGGTGTTGCTGAGAGGAAAAACAGGTCACTTATGGAGATGGCACGATGTATGGTCAAGAGCCAAGCTTTGCCACATGCGTTTTGGCTTGAGGCTATCATGTGTGCTGCATATGTACTCAACAGGTGTCCCACTAAGGCCTTGTAGTCTATTACTCCATACGAAGCTTGGCATGGCAGGAAGCCTTCTATTGGTCACTTGCGTGTCTTTGGTTGCTTGACCTATGCTTTAGTGCCTGTGCAACAACGCAGAAAATTGGATGATAAGGCTATCAAATGCATTTTTGTTGGTTACAGTGCTGAGAGCAAGGGTTACAGATTGTATCATCCGCAGTCAAAGCGTATCTTGATTAGTCGAGATGTTGTTTTTGTGGAAGATGCTGTGCAGCCTTTGTTATCATGTACCAAAGAGACAGGTGTGAGCTCACGGGATGTATTTGATACATTGTTGCCTGTGTTTACAGGTGGGAATTCAAATGTAAGTCCTAATGAGGTAAATATTCAGCCTATGCAGATTTCAAACGACATCATAGATCAGCCTATTTCTGATGCAGATTTACAGGATGTAATTTCTGAGGATAGGGCTGAAAATGAGCAGGCTAGAAGTATGCCTAAATGGCTGGTGCAAACCTTGCGTGATAGTAAAATTGATGCACCTATATCTAGTCGTACTCGTTCAGGTTTTCAGCATGCCTCTTATGCATCAGATTGTTATGCTTTGACTGTGTCTAGTATGTGTGAAGAGGAAGAACCTCTTTCATTTGATGAGGCACAAAAATCAGAAAATTGGTTGGCTGCAATGCAAAGTGAATATGATGCTATAATCAAGAATGGTACATGGTCTTTGTGTGATTTGCCTATTGGTAAAAAGGCCATCGGATGTAAGTGGGTTTTTAAGTTGAAACGGAAGCCAGATGGGAGTGTTGATCGAAATAAGACTAGACTTGTTGCAAAGGGTTATGCTCAAGAAAAGGGCATTGATTTTGATGAGACCTTTGCTCCTACTTGTCGTATGACTACCATTCGTAGCATTTGTGCATTGGCAGCTCATAATGGTTGGAATGTACATCAGTTGGACATAAAGACTGCGTTCTTGAATGGAGATTTGCATGAGGAGGTGCATGTATCACAGCCTCGTGGTTTTGTTCAAAGAGGGCAGGAAAACAAAGTGTGCAGGTTGAAAAAGGCTTTATATGGTTTAAAGCAAGCTCCATGAGCTTGGTATGAAAAGATACATGCATATTTGACTGCACATGGTTTTCAGAATAGTCCAACAGAAAGCACTTTATATGTTAAATGTGTGGATGATGTACATCTAATCATTGCTCTCTATGTCGATGACATGCTGCTCACACGACCAAATGAAAGTCATATTGCTGATTTTAAGGCTGATTTGAATGCCTCTTTTGAGATGTCAGATTTGGGGCATTCGCATCATTATTTGGGGATACAATTTAAGCAGTGTGATGGAGGTATTGCTTTGTGTCAGACAAAGTATATTGAGACATTGTTGCGGAGATTTGGCCTTGAAGACTGCAAGCCTATTGCTACTCCAATGGAGACAGGTTTGAAGTTGAGTCTTCATGATGCTGGAGATCACTTTGATGTCACACTCTATCAAACAGCTGTTGGTTGCCTCATTTATGTATGCATTACGAGGCCGGACATTCAGTTTGCAATCTCACAGGTGAGCAGGTTTATGCATAGCCCAGGGTCTTAGCATTGGAAGGCAGTTAAACGCATCTTTCGCTACTTGAGTGGCACCATACATCTTGGGTTATTTTATCCCAAGGGGGGATCGTTGTTGCCAGATTTACATGCTTTTTTGGACTCAGATTGGGCTGGTTGCTATGACACAAGAGTGTCCACAAGTGGTTTTTGTTTCATGCTCGGTAGCTCATGCATATCTTGGTTGAGCAAGAAGCAACCTACTGTGGCCACTTCTAGTTGTGAAGCTGAGTACAGGGCAGCTTTCACAGCTACGGTTGAGTGTGTGTGGCTCAGACGGCTTATGGCTGACTTGGGTGTTGGACAGGAGTCTGCCACCTCTATCTTCACTGACAGTCATAGCGCATTGGCAGTTGCGAGAAACCCAGTTTTTCATGCTCGCACAAAGCACATTGAGGTGCATTATCACTATGTCAGGGAGAGACTCTCAGCAGCAGGAGAGATCAGCTTGGCCTATGTGCCAACATAGGACAACCTTGCCGATCTTTTCACAAAGGCGCTTCCTCGTGAGAAGTTCGAAGCTTTCCGCAAAGCTTTGGGCTTGCTCCCCTTTGTGGATTGATCTACTTCGGGCATGGCACTCCCCTATACATGAGTGCCAGCTCTCATTCACACCATCACTCCCAGGGGGGATTTGTTGCCATATATATATAGGCAGTGATGTGTGTGAACACACTTAGGACCGCCGGGGCACTTTTTCCCTCTTTAGGAGGTTTTTTCCCCCCGGCTTGTATATACGCCCATCCTTCTAGGGCACTTAGGACCGCCGGGGCACTTTTTCCCTCTTTAGGAGGTTTTTTCCCCCGGCTTGTATATACGCCCATCCTTCTAGGGCTAACTAATCTTTTGTACATTGACACAATCTAATACACTTTGTGTTGTGTGCATTCTTGCTTCTTCTTCTCCAAGCTTTGTGTGCTTTCCTGCAACCCTAATTCCAACACAAACATATCCATTGAAATCGAGAAAATATTTTTTTCTTTCCAATAATTCATTGAGCAATAAGAAAAGAACATCGAACACAGCATTTGATGATCTTCTTAGCTACAATACTTGTCAATAAGAATAAGAACCATAAAGTATTCTGGAGTAAGATTACTTACTCACAATTTTACTTACTAGTCTTACTTAAGGGTATATAGGAGGACAGAGTGGCAATTCTCTATATTGGAGCCTTAATCCTTTTGGCTACTTAACCTAAAAGAGAGGTGCGATGCTTCTACAATGCTAGTCATAATAGTTATAGGTTTAACCAATAGGGATGCAATCTTGCTAAACCTAGGAGTCTTAACTTTATGACCTAAAGGAAGAAGTTTCACATATTTAAGAGAACTAGAAATATGACCGACCTGGTTGTCGTTCACATGAGGATTCATTATAGAAGGGGCGAAGTCGCTCGCATGGATGCGTGCTTCCTCATTTCTATCTTGAAAACATTATTCTATTTTTTTCTTTATGTTTTCTTCTTTATGTATTTAAAAATTTAGTGGTTATTATAATTCTTATAATAGGAAATAAAAAATTTGACCACAAAGTTGATCAAAAATTTAGTTTAGTTTCATTGAATGGTGAATATTCAAATTTACATTATTGTATATAATAAAAGAGCAAAAAAATGTGTGACCATAGTTATTGAGTAGATTTTAGATAGGGTTTATTTGAGTTTAATAGTGATGATTGAACACTTTTTAAAAAAACATCTCTACATGTATTCTTAACAAAATCTCCAACTTTAAAAGAGTCCACTTGTTTCTTTTTTGCATTCTCTTTTCATCCTCATCAAGGAAAAAAAGCAAAAATGGAACTTTCACATTTTCTCTGTTAGGAATGCTATGTTTGTATTGATAGATTTTTCTACTTTGTGCTTGCTATTATTCTATTACTTTTATTGTGTTCAAAAAATTATTTGTGGAAGAATAGATGGTACAATGGGGGCTTAAAGTTCATCTTTGTGCCAAAAATGAATCAAGATAAGATGGCTTAGAGTTACAAGGTGTGGCAAAAACAAACATATGCTATTGTCAATTTATGCTTTCCCAACATATTTGGGGAATACTAACATCAACAATTTCCTCGTGAAAAGGGGTCCACTTATTGCCATCACTACCTTTGTTACAAAGGTAGGACCAAATATTGGAGGACATTGTTACAAACCTTTTTTTTTAATTCCCATCGTTGCCCACATATCAATTTGCTCGTGTCTTTGTATGTGTGTGAGTGTTTTGGTCTCATATGCCATATTTCCACTATGCAGATAGTAGCACAATCTCTCTCTCTATATTATTACTATAGATAGTAAAAGAATGACTGAAAAACTTACAAATATGAATTGATCTTATCCCTAATTGGTTGTAGACCCGTTGTTTCTCTCTTTTAGAACTAAATGTGGCTTTGTGTCTCTTGACTTCTCTAAGGCCTCTCTATTTCCCTTCAAAGTAACTTCTCTTAATCCTCTATCTTGGCCTTTAAAATCAATCTCTTTCTTACCAAAAATCATCATCCATACTAAAGTTTATTATCCCCAATTATGTCCATGTAATAAAACATTAAAAGTGACACACTGCATTTTATGCTTGTTGTTTGTCTTAGAGATAGAATGAACATCTTCAACTCAAAAAATTATTCTATTTTACTCTTTATGTATTTAAAACTTCAATGGTTATCATTATTTTTATAATAAAAAATAAAAAGTGTGACCACAAATTTGATCACAGCAGTTCATTTTAGGACCTCAATGGAAGGCTTCTTGGGCCCTTTTATTTGGCAGTTTAAGGGAGTCAAACCTTTTCTCTTAAGAAGAAACGTTTTCTAATTAGAAGCTTCAAAACGGCTACTTTATTCGAATTTGAATTTTGGAGGGAAAATGAAATTTAAAATCTAGCGGATAAAACCATATCATGTAACATATCTATGGAAAGCTCTTGATGCATAGATCACAGATCTATAATCTCCGCTCAAATCGGAGCTTGTATGTAGAAGTTATGGAGGTCCGAAAATTGTAAAATTATCCCCCTCCCCCTTTTTGGAGAAAAAGTGCACCCTTGACCACTCTTACACCTCTCTTAAAAACCCAACATTTCAGTCCACATGGCAACCTCCCATTTGGCTATTCCTTAATCACCTTGATTAGGCTTGGGCAAATTAAAGGGCCCAAGAAGACACCATTCACTTCCTAATGAAGTTTACTTTCATTGAATGGTGGAGAGTCAAAGTTAGATTATTCTATATAATAAAAGAGTAAAGAAATGTGTGACCATAGGTATTGAGTAGATTTTAGATAGGGTTTAATTGAGTTTAAAGGTGATGATGACTGAACACTTTTTATTATTATTATAAACATCCCTACATGTCTTCTTAATGAGATCTCCAACTCTAAAAGAGTCCACCTGTTTCCTTTTTGCATTCTCATTTCATCCTCATCAAGGGGAAGAGAGTGAAAATGGAACTTTTGCATTTCCTATGTTAAGAACGCTATGTTTCTATTGATAGGTTTTTCTACTTTGTGCTTGCTATTATTGTATTACTTTTTTGTGTTTAATGAACTATTTGTGATTTATATATAGCCTAATGCTTGAATGTCCACGTGTATCAGTGACGATAATAGTGCTTCGGATATTTTTTTAATGTTGAATTTTGAGCAACTTAACGTACAATAACGAAGCTTCATACTGTTTGGTTGCAGTTCTGGAAACATGAGGTTACTCGAATGAGAAACGAAATAGCTCACTTGGAAGAAACGCATAGGTAAGAGCGTGGGAACCCCAAACTATGATGAGTATGTAATGTACTTTTGATGAATCTACTTCCAAAACCTACTAAAGTCTAGAAATTTGGACAATTTTTTTACAACCTACTAAGCCCACGGTTGGTAGAATGGTTGGGTTCCAACAACGAGAGCACCCGCCGGGTCCGATGCCATCAGGGCTATGCGACGTGGGTATGTGTGTGTGCGTTCGAGAATATATATACAAAAGAAGTTTTTGGTGAAACAACCCAACAGTCTCGAAGACCCTTATAAAATAGCCATTGAGCTAAAAATAGCCCCTAACACCACCTCTAATTATGTGTTCTTTTTCCTTGTATTTAAAAGAAACATGTTGGGTGAGAATATAGAAAGCTTGCAAATAAGGAACTTGCAAAAGCTCGAAAGCAAACTCGAATCTGGCATAAGTCGAGTGAGGGGACGAAAGGTAGTTTCAAATTCTTTTTTTTTTAAAATTCCACAGAAGTCGATTGGGCGATATATAATATTGTGAAGCTAACACTAATTAGCATTCCTTTTGTGAATAGACACAGCTGCTCATGCAACAGGTTGAAGATCTCCGTAACAAGGTGCATATTCTCAGCTCTGCTGCTTGCTGCTACTCCTAAACAACAAGTGCATTAGCAAAACTCTAGTAGTAGCTCATTAGATTCTTCTGCCCTTCAGGAGCGCTTGCTTGTAGCAGAGCATGAAACACTGAGATCCAAGGTAAGCTCTATTATAACATAAGCACATGATATATAATTGCTCTGCAATAATTCGTTACATTATTATTATTGTAGAGCCCAATTCTTCTTAAATGTGTAGTGTATTTTTATTTCATGACCTTCTATCTTGGTGAAAGCTTGCTGCGCTGCAAGCACCAGCTGCAACAGGAAGCTGCAAAGGTAATATTCAATTAGGGAGGTTGAGTGCTCAATGTTGCTCAACGTCAAGAGTTGCACATGAAGCCTCTCTCATGCAACACAATAAATCAGACAAGAGTGCTGATGGCAGTACCCTTCAGCTTGCAATTGGTGGTGGTTACTCTTCGAGATAAGAAGTTCATGCTACTTAATGAATCTACGTAGATGCTTTAGCAACATGGCTTACGCACACAAAGATTTTAATGACATTTCTGAAAAGAGTTTAGGGCTCCTTCAAGTTTCTTATCTTCTATTTGTGAGACAAACGGACTTATAACTATTTTGCCTTGTGGTGCCTTCGTACAACTGCTGCTTGTGATGGCTGAATAGCTGGTGGATTAGTTCTCAGAGATTAAGGATTAATTAGTGAACATGAATATTATTAAGACTTCATGCATGTATGTCAGCACCTATTTGTGCCGCGCCTAAATTAGGCACAGCATGTTTACACCAAGGTCTTCTGACCCTTAGCAAGAAACCTTAATTGTCGTAGTCGTCTTGATAACACGACCAATAACTACAGTTGATGGTACCACTGCGCACATAACAAATTCAGAAATCTCTATGCTAAAATTACCCTTTGCTTTAATTTTAAGTGACAAAATCTGTACGATTTCGTCCTAAATCCCGGCATTTGTACTATTTCTAGTGATTTTTTAAGTCTACATCTATCTGAGTTAAACCTAAGCATTGCCTTTAATTTTAAGGGTTGAGAAAAAAGAAATTTTTTTTCTAACATTGAAGCGAATTTTCACAATATGTAGAGTTCTCTACGTGTGTTTGGATGTGCCCCAGAATCCTCCCGCTCATGTGCTAAATTTGGCAACCCTGATTATATAAGGGGCATCATCATTGCCCTCCAAAACTTCATAAGAAGCCCAGTTTGAAAATTTGGTTTCTAAAAAGTAGATTTTTATTAGTGATAGAAAGGTTTCACTTGTGTGGGTTTCACATGAAGCCTAGGTTGAACAAAATTCGATTTCTAACAATGCCATATTTTTTATGGGTGATTGTAGGCCAATGGCCGTTCTGTCCATTGGTCGAAGGAGGCGCCATCTAGGCCGTACATTCAAGACGTATTATTTTGCAAAATGGTCCCATAATTTTGCCAACTCAACAAGCAAAATCCATTTTGCAGAATGCTGACGTTCACAAAAAGGTGCAATCTCCAGGTCGACCATCATACGCGCGATCTCCACGTCACCTCTTCTGCCGGTGGCCATGACGGCCAGGAAAGTCGAAAACCAGTTTGCGGCTACCGTCGCTCTCGCTGGGTTTCCTCCTCCTGGGAGAGGCCAGTTGTTGCTGGCCTTTCCCTACTCCTTCAAAGTAGGGTTACGAACTTGGGGCCTATGGCGCGAACATGTAGAGGGACGCATGCAGACGTTTCATCGTCTTTCTTCTTGCTACCTCGACCAGCTCCCCTCTTTCTTTGCTCACTTCCCTCTCTGCAACTAGTGTGAGCTTCCCCGGTCGCCTTTGCAACCTCCTCATCTACAGCCTCCTTCCATGGTCGAGTCTGTAACTTTGTAATTTATGTGGTCCACCTCTCCTCTGAGACGGTGACAATTTGCCCTAGTTGGCTCCTCCTCAACGCTCTGAACCTATCTCGCAGTTGAGAACCTTTGTGTGAATCTGTTGGTAACCATGCATCTTGTTGGACAATACTACATAATGACATCCTTCCTCATGATTCTGTCTCTATATTTGATATCATTGTGTTTTGCCCTGTTAATGGATATGAGATTGTGAACCAGATGATTTACCCCTTGGTTGTGAGTTTACACCAAGGACTTCTAACCCTTAGCAAAGAAACCTTAATTGTCGTAGTCATCTTGATAAAAAGACTACCTACATACGTTGTTTAATGAAATTAGTGCTTACATGACCCATGATTTTTTGGCTCAAATTCAGAAATCCCTTGCTAAAATTACACTTTGCCTTTAATTTGAAGTGATAAAATTTTAGTCATAAATCTTGGCATTTGTATGATTTCTAGTGATTTTGAGGTCTAAATTTGAGTTAACCTAAGCATGCCTTTAATTTTAAGGGTTGAGAAAAATATTTTTTTTTCTAGCATTGAAGCGAATTTTCACAATATGTCGAGTTTTGCACGTGTTTGGATGTGCCCCACAATTCTCCCACTCATGTGCTAAAGTTTGCAACTTTGATTATATAATGGGCATCATCATTGCCCTCCAAAACTTCATAAGATTTTTTATGGTTGATAGGTTTCACATGCAGGCCAATGGCCGTTCATGGTCGTTGGTCGAAGGAGGCACCATCCAGGCCATACATTTAGGACACATTATTTTGCAGAATGGTCCCATATTTTTGCAGAATGGCCCATATTTTTGCCAACTTAGCACGTAGAATCCATTCTGTAGAATGTTGATGTGTCACAAAAATGCGCAATCTCCAGGTGGACCGTCATACGCGTGATCTCCACGTCGCCTCTTCTCCCGACGGCCATGATGGCCAGGAAAGTTGAAAACCAGCTCGCAGCTATTGCCGCTTGTTGGGTTTCCTCTCGGGAGAGGCCAATTGTTGGTCTTTCCGTACTCCTTCAAGGTAGGGTTACGAATTTGGGGCATGCGGCGTCGACATGTAGAGGGGGACACATGCAGACGATTCATTGT
Source organism: Cibotium barometz (assembly GCF_041138505.1). Lineage (NCBI taxonomy): Eukaryota > Viridiplantae > Streptophyta > Polypodiopsida > Cyatheales > Cibotiaceae > Cibotium > Cibotium barometz. The sequence goes on along the minus strand of NC_141062.1, from coordinate 24,216,714 downwards.
CTTTCTTCTTCGTAACTCGACCGGCTCCCCTCTTGCTTTGCTCACTTCCCTCTCTGCAATTACTGCGAGCTTCCTCAGTTGCCTCTGCAACTTGCTCATCTATAGCCTCCTTCCATGGTCGAGTTTGTAACTTTGTAATTTATGTGGTCCATGGCACCAATCAGCCCTAGTTGGGTCCTCCTCAACGCTCTGAACCTATCGCGCTTGAGCACCTTTGTGTGAATATGTTGGTAACCATGGATGTTGTTGGACAATACTATAGAATGATATCCTTCCTCGTGATTCTGTCTCTATATTTGATATCATTGTGTTTTGCCCTCTTAATGAATATAAGATTGTGAACCAAATGATTTACCCCTTGGTGTGAGTTGCATAACTAATTACTAGTACTCAACCTGTGCATTGTTGCGGTATGTAAAAGTAAAAGACATTAAGAAAAGAAAAGAAGGAATGGAAGCCGGTATGTAAAAGTAAAAGACATTAAGAAAAGAAAAGGAGAAATGGAAGCCGGAATACTAAGGGTCAAATCGAAGGGATTTTTTTCTTTTATTTTTTAGAAATCCATGATTTCTCTTTTTTCTCCTCTCCTTATGCCTTGGTTTTCCATGGTTAATATGTAATTGTGTTGGCTTTGCATGCAAAGTCGTCTCCTCCTCCGGGCGCAGTTGCTTTAGCAAGACACACTCCTTGGCTCCTATAGTGGACTAGAGTGCCACTATTACTTGCCATCTGTTGCACCACTATACGACTGTCTTTTGTTGAGTAAGATTGTCATGCTTGCAATTGAGTGTCTTGTATATGTGTCTCCACCACACAATCGGAATCTAGAATATAACGTCAAAGGTTTGCACCGAGGGCCAATGTATTGGAGACCCATATATTGTATGGCGCCTTTCAAATATCTGAGCACACACTCAATTGTTATCAAATGTGCATTAGTGGGATTTTTAAATAAATTGTTCAATTTGATGAGACGGCTGTTGTGATGTTAGGTCATTTACACATGCTTGCGTACATGAGGTATCCAACAATGATCAATATGTCGGCATGGACATATCGGTATTCGACCCGATTTGTGATTCCCATTCTAGTGGTGTAGAAAATGTGTTACGATATGTCATGTTCAATTTTTAGATGACATGATGAATATAGTATCCTTGGTTGATGGTCAATATCTACTTATGTGTGTGGTGTACCATTCTAAGTCCTAGGCATTATGCCATGGGCCCTAAGTTAACCATTGCAAAGGTGTCTCCTAATGTGACCTTGAAATCTTCTATAGTTGAATGCTAGGACCATCCTAGGATTGATGAGTATGAGATCATTAACATTGTATGGGTTGTGTGGACATAGGCACTAGAATCTAATGCACAACAGTAGAAATTAATTTCATGAAAGAAAGTATGGATCTTGAGATACCATCTTTATGAGGCTTTCTTGAGTCCATGTATGGGCTTGATTTATGAATCTTGCTTGACTCCATCTATGGGCTTGTGCAGTCTACATACCTCAGTTGGAAAAAGTACGCTTGGTAGTCCATCCATGTAGATTTCTTTGGCTTGGTAGTTCATCCATGTAGATTTATGAATCTTGCTTGACTCCATCTATGGGCTTGTGCAGTCTACATACCTCAGTTGGAAAAAGTACGCTTGGTAGTTCATCCATGTGGATTTCTTTATCGGCTGCGATGTGCAAGGTGGTTGTCCATACATCCATTTGGTGTACTAAATAGCCTAGAGTATTTGCATGCCCTAGTAGCGTCCTAATGGTGGAAATGGAAGCCACTAGTGCATAGATTTCTATGTAATATAATCCTTGAATCGATATGTATCCCTTGGCTACTAGGTGTGCTTTTCTACTTTGTGACCTTCTCGCCTACATCCTCCTTAAGTTTGAAGATCCATTTGCATCTTATTATCCAATGCCCAAATGATAGGTCCATGTTTTGTTGAATTTCATGTGGTTGTAGTTCTGAGTCATTTGCCTCTTTCCATTTCTCACAATCATTTGGCATATGTGCCTCTTTTGTGTTGGATATGGTTCTTCATCTCTATGCACATATCATCTATTTAGAGTCATTTACCCCTTTCTAGTTTTCCCAATCATCTAACATATGTACCTATTTGGTGGTGGATGGTCCTTCATCTTCATACCGCGGATGTGTGAGCTATGTACACAAACTTTGGATCATTTATAATAGTTGAGGGTTACTTGATCCTTTGGGGTCTACTTTTGTGTTCCTCTTTGATTGTCTTTACCATCCCTTGCTTCTTATACGTCCTTTCTCCCTTGATTCCTTGTGTCATGTCCCTCTAATGTTTTCTTGAGTATCCCTCTCTTTTTGCTTATGTCAAATCCCTATGTTTTTTCTCGAGTAGATGTATCCTTTTCTCCAAGACAAGAGCTTATCTAAGCTTATGCTAAAAAAGAGTCATTTTCTAGAAATGCAAATGTAACGTTCCTTGTGGAGATTCCGTTATGGACAGGTTAGCTCTTCCATTGTGTTCTCACTCCATTGTTACAATAGAATGCTTCCATGGATATAGCATCAGATATTCTTTTGGCTACCACTTTAGATATTCCATGTCTCCATTTTTCTCTTCTTTGATTACTAGATGACCCTCTAATATAATGTTGAGCATTTGTTTGCACACTAACTTGCACACTTTCTTTTATATATGCTTTCTCTTTTTCTACTAGGCCTACATCTTCTTTTTATATATGCTTTCACTTTTTCTACTAGGTCTACGTGTATTGGTTGTTACTCTTTGGTATTATGCTGAAATCCCCCTTTGGTAAGAATCTCAATCTCTTGGGTGGTAAAGTTTGTTGCTCATCTATGATCTACATTTTTGGAGCTACTGCCAGCACATGGGTGATGTTAAGATTTGGATGCCAACCGTGGGTAATTTCATCATTAAAAAACCACATGAATTGTGTTGATTCAACCCCAAGACCTGGATGTCTTCTCTCATACTAGAAGCAAGAAGCAACAACTCCATATGTTGAGCCTTGAATGAAACGGTTGCATTTTACCTTTCCATAAATCAAGCTAAGGAACTTGACTTAGGAGTTTAGGGGGGGTCCTATGTATTACCTAAAGAGTCTCGTTTAATGCTTATTCGTTCACACACATGTTGCAACAACACTACCTTGCAGCCCATGATCTACGGTAGCCTCAAATTCTGAGCCAATGTTCCTTGGTCGACAAACCCTTTGTGGATAGTGCCTATTCTCCATCACATAGCTAGATTGATGTGAGATACTATTCTCTATCTCAACATTTGATAATCTCCCTTTTTTTTAAATGGCTTTTCTATTCACATGTACCTTTGCTTTCCCCTCATACATTGGGGTCCCTACTACTACTGCATTTTGAACAATACGGCTAACTTGTGGTGGGGTTTGTGTTTTTCTAGATGATGCTCTTTGGATCAATGCCTCCATGCTTGGTCCATCTCCTATATGTTTACCAATCATATAAGCATGCTTCTTTTCTCTTTGTAGTAAAGCATCAATGTGATCTTTATCTTATAACCCTCCTTTGCAAGCCAACTTCCATGAATACTCTCTACCAAATTTGTTCTAGGAGTCCAAGCATCTTCTTGTGGTGGATGTCTTTCCACCTATAGGAATATAAGACACAATCACAGACAAAAAGCTAAAATAAAATTATAATAATCTCAAAGATCAAGGAGTAATGGAAAGATATATATTTTCCTAATGTGTTATTCACTTCCCACCAAGAAAATCAATTATCTAGCACTGACACATGTTTTGGGTATTTAGTAGGTCCTCCCCTCCAACATTTCCTTATTACTCTAATTTGGGCGAGTGCATCATCCTTTTTCTCGCAAGTTCTCCATGATTCACACAATGTCATGTGTTCTTATTGTAGTGTTTTCTTTATTTATTTTGTAGTATGTTGGTGTAGACTTTGTTTCCAATTAAAGAGACAAGACCTTTCTTGTTCTTCCATGGGTTGCTTAGAGTCCCCATTACATGTTAGAACATGAAGTCAAGTTGAGTGTTCTAGTTTGTACTAGGAACTAATATTTGTGTGAGAGTGCCACGTGTCATATTGGGAGTTATCCCATATACACTAGGTACTTTAGTTTGTGTGTGCACTCTATAAGAGTGTTGTACTTCCTTGTGTCAAATCGGTGAAGTCTACATCAACCTTTCTCATCATGTAAGTACTTTGGTTATCTTTGCTTTGCTCTAGCATTTTCATTATGTCTTTCCATTCTATTCTTGCACCTTCATGTGGTATCAGAGCCAGCTCCCTTCCTCCTTGCCTTCCAAGGAATTGAGTTGAGAGAGGCCAGAAAGAGAAGCTTCTCTCTCTCTCTCTCCTTGGAAGGCTTCCCTTCCCATACCCCTTCATGTGGAGCTGGAGCTTCCCTGTGGTCTTCATCAACATGTAGCTGCCCACGATTTCCCTCTTCATTTGCCATCTTCTCCGCTCCCCTCGTGTTTGCTGTCCGCCACCTCTTCTCACTTACCTCGCCATTCTCTTGCTGCTGCCCGCCTCTACATCAGGCTGCCACTACCCTGCTGCTGCCCGCCTCTACATCATGCCGCTCTTGTTTGTCCCTGATGCTGCTCCAAATCTGGCCGCACCTCTTCCAGCCATCTTCTTCCCGCCATATCTCTGATTCTCCTTGCCAAGGCTGCCTCGATTTCTGTCCACCATTATCAGTTTCTGCCCGCTCCTGTTGCTGCCCCACATCAGGCTACCACGTCTTATTTTCAGCATCGCCACATTGCTGAATCTGCCCAGCCCCTGTTTCCTGCACGTGCTGCATTTGGTCGCTCCTATTTTCTCCGAGTGCTGCACATTTTATGGCTGCCCCATCTCTGAAGCTGCCCATCATCTTCTTCAACGAATTCAATACCAAAATCAGCACACTTCTTTGGTGAATATCTATCCACGATTTGGCCAACATATGTGATTCCTCACGATGATGAACACCCACGCTGCCATTGAAAAGTTCAATGGCCAAGGATTTCACACTTGGCAAATGAAGATCAAGTTCCACTTGATGAAGTACAATCTGTGGAATCTGGTCAAGGGAACTTCTTCATCAAACGAGAAGGAAAAGGAACCTCAACGTCTCGAGCAAGCATTCGCAATCATTGCATTGGGTCTTGGAGACAATTATCTGCATCACATCTCTGATCTTGAAAACCCTGCTGACGCTTGGAATGTGCTTGACCACTTATTTGGTGCAAGTAGCAAGCATTCAAAGTTGTCACTCAAGATTGAATTCTTTGAGTTAGATCTAAAACCTGGAGCACCTTTGGATGCTCATATCAACAAAATGCGAAGCCTAATGAATCAATTGGCTTCCGTTCACTCTCCGGTGACAGAAGATGATGCTATGGCAGTGCTTCTCAAAAGCATGCCTGAAGAATATGACAACTTGGTCACGACACTGAAATATGGTCCCGATCCTTCATTTGAAGGGATCATAAGTGCATTGCAGGAAGATGAAAGGAAGCGGGAGAAGCGAAAGGATCACCAAGTGAAGGGAGAACAAGCTTTGGTAACCAAGTTCAAAAGGATTTCTTTTAAAGCTTGTAGACATTGTGGCAAAAACAATCATGATGAGAAAGATTGTTTTCGCATCAAGCCATGTGGGATTTGTGGCAAGAATGGCCACTCTGAAAATAATTGTTTCTCAAAGAAAAATTCAGCAAATATGGTGGAGGACACAAGTGATGAAAAAGCATATATGGTAGATGACAAAGATTTTTGTTTCTAGGGTTCCCTGCCTGGATCATGTTTCCAAAAAAAAGATTTTGTAAACCTGTTGCAACCGCTATGAGTATGCAAAGGTATCTTGTCTTATCTGTTTGAACCTCTCAGAGGTATCTATTATGTTTTGTGTGTTTGTCCTGGTATATCCCATATTTTGTACCTACCCAAGGATGTCCAACTTGCATGAGAGACTAGAGCCGTGGATTTATCCTTGACCAGAGACCCTGGCATGAGAGACCATGAGCCTATGATTTATCCTTGCAGTATGAGGCATTTCCTTGAGGGGGGATTTATTGGGAATATCAAGGAACTGCATCTTTTATGGACTCATGCTATCACTCACCTTTCCTTCATGGGGGGGTGTTAGAACATGAAGTCAAGTTGAGTGTTCTAGTTTGTACTAGGAACTAATATTTGTGTGAGAGTGCCACGTGTCATATTGGGAGTTATCCCATATACACTAGGTACTTTAGTTTGTGTGTGCACTCTATAAGAGTGTTGTACTTCCTTGTGTCAAATCGGTGAAGTCTACATCAACCTTTCTCATCATGTAAGTACTTTGGTTATCTTTGCTTTGCTCTAGCATTTTCATTATGTCTTTCCATTCTATTCTTGCACCTTCATTACACACTGCCCTTACGGATCTCCAATTGGCCTGAGCCTCATTATCCATAAATACATAAAAATTAGTAAGGCCACATTCCCTTATTGTATTATCTAGAATGTTCTAAAATAGTGTGGCTAGTTTTTTCCTCCTCTTCATTTTGCAAGTTGCAACCATCATTAGTTCTTGCAAACTACAAATTGAATTATATGATACAAGGTTAGTGTCCAAATCAATAAGCCTTCCCTCATACATATCCAAGACTTAATATATACTTGGGATCATACACATGGCATGCCATTATGTTCCATTGTAGGACTTTGTGAGTGTGGTCAAACATAACTGAAGTTTGTAGTTCCATCTCTCCTCATTTGATTCACAAGATCCACACTAGAGGCAGGTCCCTTGGTGGACATCTTAAATAGAAAGCACCTTTTCTCATAGCCTTCTCTAATAGGTATCTTTGCTTTTTTCTCTTGAAATGATTCTCCTTAGCCTGATGCATGATTAGAAAAGTAACAAATTAATATCATCAATGCATTGGAATTAAACTAAATCCTATATCTCTTGACTTTGGTTCTCCACCAAAGGACTTAGTGCTTCCAAGAAATTGGTTAGCTGAGCATCCCCAACCATTGTAGTAGTGTCAAGATCTTCATACTCCTCTTTCACCATACATGTCATTGGCAACTCTTTTACCACATTCATTTGTACATTCCTTGGTCCAATGTTCTTATCAACTTTTAACACATCTACAACTAGTTGCCTAGTCTTTTCTATTTCCCTTTTAGAATTGTGTGGTTGCACATGGTGATTGTGCTTTCACCAATGTGTACCATTACTCGTGTCATTCTATCGGAAGGAGGTATAACATAGTAGATTTGATTGTTTTTCTCACCTTAGTCATCATTCCCAAGTCACACTTCTTTTTTAAGAGATGCTCTCAAAAATGTGATGTTGAACTTGCTGTTGTTTAGGTAGTATGGGCAGTCTACCCTATGGCATTTGATGGACCCTACACAATGACTCATCCTAACTATACAATTGAGTGACATATTAAAGGTCACTAGTCTTGTCCACAAATTTCCATCAAATTTTTGTTCCATCCCATCTATTGTTTTAATCTTGCCAAATGTAGGTGTGAATTCCATGACAAGGTCCCCATTATATTGCCTTGGAACCTCTTTGACTAAAATCCTATTCACAATGCTAGCAATATGCATATTTAGTATATTGCTCCTTTGTTGGTCAAGTATATAAGGTATGATGCTTTGAGATACCTCTTTCCCATTGTCATCAAAATCTAGGTCTACAACTCCCAATGGAAGTGATGGCTTATTATGGTTTGCATGAGGCATATTGGAGGAAGGTCTTGGAGGGCTCTCAAGGTTGATTATTGTACTTCTAGCATCCCCAAGTTAGGCTCTTTTAAGTCACACAATATATGTCAATGATAATCATGAGTGAATGGCGTAATGAAGATTGCCATTAATATCCACATCAAAAGGAACTCTGACCATGTCATGTGATGAATCACTTTCAATGTCTATCGTAGCATTAAAGTTATCCATGTTAAACAATGGTTGATGAAACGTTTCTAGATATTGATGACCTACAAGAAGTTTCTTCTTGAGAAGTATGCTTCAAGAAGACAAGGTAGTTGATACATCATATGTAGCCCATCGAATGATTGCCTCTACCTCTGCTACTCTTGGTTGAGACAATCAACTTTGTGATTTACAACTCAAGAAAACTAGAGGAGGAAGGCATGCAATAATTACTGAAGAAGAAAGAAGATAGCAGTTTCATGAGTTAGACAGAGTTTGAATGTTAGCAAGCTACAAAAGGGGTGGAAGGTTTCCATAGAATGTTACGTGTCCCATACCAGCTACTACAGGGAGCTTGACTAGACTCCGAGACTACCCACCAAAGCGTGGACAACAAACGAGCCGAGGTTCATGGGTGAGGGTGCCCAAGGCGGAGTCCCATGGGTGATCAAGCATATGTGGGTAGGCAGGCCCCTATATATCCCGGCAATGAGGATAACTTTCCTCATTCCCTCTACATGGTTGGGTGGTGATCTAGAGCTCTCCTCCTACATTGACGATGTGTTTTCGCTACCGTAGCGTAACATTGATATCAAAGCGGAGGTTCTTCGCGTGAACTGGGCCAAACCCACATTTTAATTGAAGAAAACCTTATCACATTATCCTTCTATAAGTCGATCTGGGAAGAATAAAAAATGTGTTGAGGAGAACAGTTCTGCCATAGCTCTGTGTGAAGGACAAGCTTGAAGCTTGCAGTCATTTTGAGCACGTAGAGTAACCTGCATAACTGAAATTCCCATGGAGGAATGATTAGATGGAATTTTCGATCAGATGGACCATTACTATGTTAAGAATATGAATGAATTATTCTCTGATAATGAGTTCTCTATGTTCTTCTGTTAGAAGGGATCTTTATCCCATGATTCTGTAGGGGCTGACCAATCTAAAGAACCCCAGAATCAATTGGATCTAAAGTCCGATTTGAATTATAAAATAAGGGACTTAACAAGAATTTTTCTATTGATAGGATCATGGATCGAGGTCATCGTGGTAGGAATGTTAACCCCCAAAGGAAGAGCTCGACTTGGATGTTCGTAAGACTCTTCATAGATCGCAGCAACCTGGACCTTTCAAGGGCGAAGGGAAAAACTTGGGCGAAGCTATGGAGGGATGAAGCAATGGAAGAATACTTTGATATCACCGGGTACAATGAGAAGAGTAAAATGGCTCTTGCAAGGCTGAAGATAGTAGAAACAGCTAGAGTGGCATGGAGAAACCACTACGAGACAAACCGTCTGGATCGGAACACCCAGACATGGAATGATCTCAAAATTTACCTAAGGAATAGATTCTGTTCTCCCGGCTTTATGGAAACCAAGATGAATGAATTCTTAGAGTTAACGCAAGGGAGTAGAAGTATTGAAGTGTATCACCAAGCGTTCGCTCTTCTCCTCAAGTACTCACCACCCATGGATGAAGAACAGCTAATGGCGAGGTTCATTCGGGGTCTGAACGAACCTTTGAATATCCTAGTGAAGAATGCCAAGTCAGTTTCCATGGCCGAAGCAGTGTGGATGGCGAAGGATTTCGCCAAGGCCTTTGATGTCAAGGTCCCTCTCCCCCCCCAGAAGCGAGCACCATCATCATCTTTCAAAAGATTTCTAGCTCCAGAAGGTGATTCCAACCTTCCACCGCCTAAGAGACAACAAGTTCAAGCTCAAGATATGGAAAGTTCCAGAATGGAAGAAAGGTCCTTTTCCCGGAACTCAATTCCCTGGAATTCAACTTCAGAAGTTTCACTCTTGAACAAGGAAGTGAAATGCTATAACTGTCAAGGATATGGACATCACAGTATGGATTGCCCAACTCCTTTTGGATCAAGGTTTTTGGGGCGGGGAAATCAAGGACCAAGATTCCAGACTCGAGTTTCCTCCTGCCAAAGTAATCAGGTTCCTTTCCGTCAAAATTAGGGAAATCCCACAGGTAGACCCTCTAACCAACACTCAGTTTCAATTCAAAGTAATGCAAGACCTCTGCCTCAAAATAGGGGAAGTCAAAGAGAGATGTTCCCAAATCGGCCATCCACTTCCAAGTCAGTAACGCGAGAAGTGATTTAAGAAGAAGATGATGAAAGAGATTATACTCCACCTGGCGAGATGAGGACATCTCGTATTTTTTAAGTGGGATAGCATGTAAGAGTTCTCCCTCCAGCTTTTGAGGTGTAAAGGTGTAAAAACCTCCCCTTCTCTTCTTGTAATTATTCCCCTCTCTGAAATAGAAGAAAGAACTTGTTTTACCCTGTTTGGCCTAGAGAGAGAAATTTTCTAGAGAGAGGTAATCCAAAATTGAGATATCTTCGAATATAAAAATCCTCCTAGTGTCTAAAATGGTTTCCCTTGAAACAGAAGTTCAAAATGAACTTTCCAATGTGCATTAAGAATCAATTAAAAATGATATAAGAGACTTAGCCTAAGGGTCTAGATTTTCATAGATTTCTAGATTATGGTCCAATTAAGGTGCCTATGGACCAATAGGATTAATCCAAGTGTTGGGATGAGATAAATCCAAAGAATTAAAAAAAAAACCCAAAAATGAGTAAATTCTTAGATAAGATGAAGAGTTGACTGAGTACAAGGTTTATTAGTTAGAAATTAAGAGATATTACTAAAAAAATGAGATTTTTTAGAGAAATGATGAATTTCTGACACCTTGGTAAGGAGGGGGAGACTCTTGAGGTAGGCACCCAATTCACACATGTGGATGAGTTTTTAATTCAAAAAAATAATGATATTTTTGTCTCTCCTCTCTCCTGGAGTGATCAAACCAAATCAAAACAGGCCAATTCTTGTCCAAATTGAGTCAAACTGAACCTGGCACATCCTTAGTCTTTTGTAAAAAATTATGTAAACTATACCATGCTAGTATTACATTAAAATATTGATATTTTCTATTATCCCCCTTAAAAATTCTCTACTTTTGGAGAGATTGGAGCTTCTCTCTCTCTTCAAAAGTTCTTGGAGCTTTCTTCTCAACATACTTAACCAATTGATTGGTTGGGGTCTTTCTTCTAAGATAAAAAAGCAAGCCAAATCTAGAGGTAAGAATTAATTTCATGGTTTTCATTAATATTCCCATTGATTTCACTTCTCAACCCCTCTCAAGCTTGAGAAGTTTCAAATTAATTATTTTCAATGCAAATCAAGCTTTCTATCAGAATTCTAATGATTAATAACAAAAAAGTTAATCTTTATGCTTAACTAGAATGCTTTTTATGTATATCTCTCTCTCTCTCTCCCAAAATAATAGTCATTCCTATGACTAATTCTTTAGCAAATGAAAGCTTCTCATTGATAAACTCTTAATTTACAATCAATCTCTAAGATTGTTAAGCTAGAGGTTAAGAAAAATAGCTTTTTATGCTTTTATGTTAATAAAATTATGGTAAATTTATGATTTATTTTCATAATTGGGATTTAAGATTAAGGATAGTTCTTCTATCCTAATTGTATTACAAAGTCTTAATCTTTGTAGAAAAAGTAAAAATTATCAGTAATAGCAGCGAAGCTATGGTAAAATTTTTAGAAAATTATACATATCTTATTTTTATGCATAATGCGAAAAGAGGAATTCCTACCATATATTAGAATTGGACATCCTATGCTAAAAGAATGATTTTCATCAAATTCAAGGGAAACTAATTTTTAGTATTTATGCATAAATAACTAGTTAAATAAAAGAGAAATTTTTGGTATTTTTTATTTTTATGCAAAAAAAGAAATTTCCATGATAACGGAGATCCATGTAATCAAATGGAAAAAGAGAAATTTTGGTATATTAAAAAAAAGAATATTTAATTTAAAGAGAAATTTTAGATAAATTTATTTTATGCATGAGAAAATTTAAATGATAAAAGAGGAATTCCCATGACAATTGGAATTCAATCATTTAAATGGTAAAAGTGGAATTCTTAGGATATTTGAAACAATGGATATTTTTATTAAAGAAAAGAAAAATTTTAGATAAATTTATTTTATGATAAAAGAGGAATTCCTATGACATTTGGAATTCAATCATTTAAATGCAAAAAGAGAAATTCCCATGATATTTGAGATCCAAGAAATTAAATGGAAAAAGATGAATTTCTAGCATAATTCAAATTATGAGTATTTATCAAAAGTGAAATTTTAAGCATTATTGAAAAATATGAGTGAATTGATTTCTATAAATCCCACGAATTATTTACTCAAAAAGAGAACATTGAGTATATTTTACTTGAGAAATTAGAGAAAGAATATGAAAATATCCATCAAGAAAAAGTACCTTTAACTAGGCCAAGAAATTGGCAAAAATTTAGAAAAAGTCCCATCGGTATCGAAAGTAGAAAATGTTACTAAATGTGAATAGATGTCAATACGATGTGAATAAGATGAGAATATGATGTGATAAGATGTGAATACAATTTGATAGGATGTGAGTGGATGTGATAAGATGTGAATGTGATGTAAATGGATGTGGATGTGAAGAGATGTGGATGGGATGTGATGTGATGTAAATGGATGTGGATGTAAATGTGATGTGATGTAAATGGATGTGGATGTGATGAGATGTGGATGGGATGTGATGTGATGTAAATGGATGTGGATGTGATGAGATGTGGATGGAATGTGATGTGATGTGATTTAAATGGATGTGGATGTGGATGTGAAGAGATGTGGATGGGATGTGATGTGATGTAAATGGATGTGGATGTGAATGTGATGAGATGAGATTGAGATGTGATGATATATGAAAGGAAGTGATGTGATGTAAATGGATGAGAATGAGATGTGGACGTGATGTAATGTGGATGGGATGTATGTGATGTGATGTGGATGTAATGAATGTGAATGGATGAGATGAGATGTGAATGGATGACATGTGATGTGATGTTAATAGATGTGAATGGATGTTAATGTGATGTGATGTAAATAGATATGAATAGATGAGATGTGATGTGATGTGGAATGGATGTGATGTGATGTGAATCGGGATAGATGTGAATGGATGTGATGTGATGTGATATGGATATGGATGAGATGTGATGTGAAATGGATGTGATGTGATGTGATGTGAATCGGGATAGATGTGAATGAATGAGATGTGATGTGATGTGAATCGAGATAGATGTGAATGGATGAGATGTGATGTGAAATGGATGTGATGTGAATCGGGATAGATGTGAATGAATGAGATATGATGTGATGTGATATGGATATGGATATGGGTAGATGTGAATGGATGAGATGTGATGAGGATAGATGTGATGAGATGTAATATGATGTGACTAGATGAGAATGTATGAAGGATGATGGGAATACATTTGAGTGGATGTGGATTAAGTAATTTGAATTGATGTAGAAGAATGTGGAATAACGAGAAATGATGTGGAATATTAAGAGTTCGTTAGAAACTATATTTAAGACCTGTTTTTAAATGACTGTTTTATGTCAAGAATGCAAGGAAAGCATTTTGACCATCTTGTGAATGAGTTCGTGGTGGAGACCAAATTGATAAAATTGCCAACAGCTGAGGGAGAGTCAACGGAGGACGTCTCGCGTAGCAAGGTCGGCCAAGGTCTTGACTAGCCTCTGTTCCATTTAAATGGTGAGCTTCCGGTATGTGGATGAGAGACCAAGGAAGCGACCTATGAGTGAAGCGCTAGGTGACCTGCAAAGGAGCCTAGAGGGTGTTGACCATACGCGGCTCGGGCTCTGGGTCGCCGAAGATGGGTACCCACGCATGCGTCAAGGAAGAAAATGGAATAAAGTGCTAGAGTTGTTTTCTGAACTTGGGCATGGATCTGGTTGATTGACCTTACTAGTCCTCCAACGGATGAGTCCATGGCTCTTTTATATGGATCTGTTGGTTGATCTTGCTGATCTGTAATGGAGAGTCCATCTGGATTTTTATAAGTGAATATATTTTTGGGTACTATGAGCTAGGAACTATTGAAAAGGTCCCTGAGTGAATAGGTGGTGAGCATTCTAGTTACCAATGATGCCATAGGTATATTGATGAAAGAATGATTGGAAATTAAAATTCAAAATATTTTGGGAGATTATGATTAGTGATACTATGGTTTCATTAAAAGATTGTTTTAAAGACAGCTAAATATGTGAAAAAGGCAATTTCATATTGGGTGTGTAAGTGGTGTGACTATCTTGAACTTTGCTTGAAGCTCCGGCTAGGGGGCCTGGGAACTCTTTTCTCTCGTGCCCAGGGCAAAACATAACCAAATTCCTAAATGGATCCGATCACTACAGTGGGTGGGCGGTTGGCTAACCCATGGGATTAGATAGGGTTAGGCTGGAGTGATGGATCCCTAAAATGAGACTCAATTCTGTTATGGTGTAATAGATGAAGTAAATCCCGGATAATCTTGTTCTATGAGAAAGAATCAACGGTTGTGCCTCTCGATGAGAGGAGAAAAGTGTTGGTCTCTATGATCCAAGTGCAAGTCTTTTCCTTGATCTGATCATGTGACTTTACGGGTCTGATTGAGTCAGTTTGATTAGTTAAGCATTAGGGGAAGGTTGAGGTCTATAGGGGCCCTTTAAGCTGCCATATTATGATTTTAATGACTTTTTGTTAAAACGTTAAGTTTCTTTGACTTTAGATACCTTCTTGTTCTTCAAAACGGCTAGAAGTTTGAATTTCAAAGTTTCCTGCCAAAATTGAATTTGAAATCGAGCGAGCAAAATTATATCATGTGACATATCTATGGAAAGAGCTCGACGAGTAGATTCTGGATCTGCAATCTCCGATAAATTTTGAGCTCGTATGTAGAAGTTATGGATGTCCAAAATTTCAAAAACTTTCCCCCCACTTTTTGAAAATGAAAAGTACAAAAAGGCATCTTCTAGAGAATCTTTTGGCCACCTTTAATCACCCAACATTTTTGTATACATGGCATCACACGATTGGCTCGTTTCCTTAATAACCTTTTAATCACATGGTGTCTTAAAGGGCCCCTATAGACCTCAACCTTCCCCTAATGGATCTTGACTACGTTAGAATAAAAATATCCTACACGAATCGCCCGTGCTTTCTCGACGAGGGAAGTTTTTTCGGGTTCGGTTTTAGTCTCTTGTCTGGATATCCGTGGGCGAGGCCCCGAGTGAGAGACTCTGCCCTGCGCAAGAAGTGCTTCTTCCGCTACTAGCATCCCCGAATTCTTTGTGCGGAGGGGGCAGGGATCTTTGAGCGGGTATATGAGCGAATTGGCTAAAGTGGATATACCGAGAAGCAAGAAATGTCAAGAATTTATGAAGTATTAGTAAAAGATTGTAATTGTGTGATGAAACTCATACAAATTGATATTCAGAATGAAGATTCATAAATTGGTAATTGGGTCTTCAGATGGAAGTATCGCAATTGTATGGAATCCCTCACTTGCTTGAGGCCTAGATATGATGGTAATTACCTTATAACTCCAAGGACTGTGACTACCCGTATATACCGTGAGTATATCTGCAGCTCTTTACTGACATTATATACGAGTAAATATACGACCTTGAAATTATAAGCAAAAATGCTATCCCGATGATGAATTCGAATGGTGGTTGATATGATTTTAGAATTCTGGTTAAAAATTGATGAGTTGATTTGGATTCTAATTCAAAGATGATGATTCATGAATTCTGGTTGAAAGGTGATAAGTTGAACAAAGCCATAATGAGGATAAGTGGGACAAATCCCAGTGATTATGTTAGTAACTAGAATGACGATTATGACTTCAGCAAATCACTATGAGATGAGTGGATTTTGCTGACAGATTGTTATTGTTAACCTTGACCTAGTGGATCTAATTAAGGGACGACAAATTGAAAACCTGCATAACTGAAAATCGCGTGGAGGAATGATCAGATGGAATTTTTGGTCTGATGAATATGAATGAATTATTCTCTTATAATGAGTTCTGTATGTTCTTTTGTTAGAAGGGAACTTTATCCCATGATTTTGTAGGGGAATGACCAATCTAAAGAACCCCAGAATCAGTTGGATCTAAAGTCAGTTTTGAATTATAAATAAAGGGACTTAACAAGAAATTTTGTATGGATAGGATCATGGATCGAGGTCATCGTGGTAGGAATGTTAACCTCCAACATGATGAGGAAGAGCTCATCTTGAATGTTCGTAAGACTCCTCATAGATCATAGCCTGGACCTTTCAAGGGCGAAGGGGAAAACTTGGGCGAAGCTGTGGAGAAGTGGATCAAAGCAATAGAAGAATACTTCGATGTCACCAGGTACAATGAGAAGAGTAAAATGGCTCTTGCAAGGCTGAAGATAGTAGAAACAGCTAGAGTGGCATGGAGAAACCACTGCGAGACAAACTGTCTGGATCGGAATACCCTGACATGGAATGATCTCAAAATTTACCTAAGGAAGAGATTTTGTCCTCGCGGCTTTATGGAAACCGAGATTAATGAATTCTTACCATCCACTTCCAAGACAGTAAAACGCTGGAAGTGATTGAAGAAGAAGAAGATGAAAGAGATTATACTCCACATGGCGAGATGAGGACATCTCACGTTTTTTAAGTGGGGTAGGATGTAAGATTACTACCTCCATCTTTTGAGGTGTAAAGTTGTAGAAACCTCTCCTTTTGTTCTTGTAATTATTTCCCTCTCTGAAATAGAAGAAAGATCTTGTTTTACCCTGTTTTGGCATAGAGAGAGAAAATGTCTAGAGAGAGATAATCCAAAATTGAGATATCTTCGGATTTAAAAATCCTCCTAGTGTCTAAAATGGTTTCCCTTGAAACACAAGTTCAAAATGAACTTTCCAATGTGCATTAGGAATCAATTAAAAATGATATAAGGGACCTTAGCCTAAGGATCTAGATTTTCAGAAATTTTAAGATTATAGTCCAATTAAGGTTCCTATCAGCCAATAAGATTACTATAATTGTTGGGATGAGATAAATCTAAAAAACAAAAGACAATACCCAAAAATGAGTAAATTCTCACATAAGATAAAGAGTTGACTGAGTATAAGGTTTATTAGTTAAAAATTAAGAGATATTACTAAAAAAAAGAGATATTTTAGAGAAATGATGAATTTTTGACACCTTGGTAAGGAGGGGGAGACTCTTGAGGTAGGTGCCTAATTCACACATGTGGATGAGTTTTTAATTAAAAAAATTTGTGATATTTTTATCTCTCCTCTCTCCTGGATCAAACCAAATAAAAAATGGAGCCAAACTGGTCCAAATCTTGTCCAAATTGAGTCAAACTGAACCACGAAAATTCTAGAACCCAGTTGGACTTGGTTAGTGGCCTCCCTCACATATAAATAGATCCTTAGTCTTTTGTAAAAAAATATGTGAACTATACCATGCTAGTATTACATGAAAATAATGATATTTTCTATTATCCCTTAAAAATCCTCTACTTTTGGAGAGATTGGAGCTTCTCTCTCTCCTCAACAATCCTTGGAGCTTTCTTCTCAACATACTAAACCAATTGATTGGTTGGGGGCTTCCTTCTAAGATAAAGAAGCAAGCCAAATCTAGAGGTAAGAAGTAATTTCATGGTTTTCATTAATATTTACAAAGATTTCACTTCTCAACCCCTCTCAAGCTTGAGAAGTTTCAAATTAATTATTTTCAATGCAAATCAAGCTTTCTATAAGAATTCTAATGATTAATCACAAAAAAGTTAATCTTTATGCTTAATTAGAATGCTTTTTATGTATATATATCTCTCTCTCTCCCAACAGAGAAGTCATTCCTATAACTAGTTCTTTAGCAAATGAATGCTTCTCATTGATAAATTCTTAATTCACAATCAATCTCTAAGCTTGTTAAGCTAGAGGTTAAGAAAAAATAGCTTTTTATGCTTTTATGTTAATAAAATTATGGTAAATTTATGATTTAATTCCATAATTTGGATTTAAGATTAAGGATAGTTCTTCTATCCTAATTGTATTACAAAGTCTTAATCTTTTTAGAAAAAGTAAAAATTGTCAGTAATAGCATCAAAGCTATGGCAAAAATTTTAGAAAATAATACATATCTTATTTTTATGCATAATGCAAAAAGAGGAATTCCTACCATATTCTAGAATTGGACATCCTATGCTAAAAGAATGATTTTCATCAAATTCATGGGAAACTAATTTTTAGTATTTAAACATAAATAATTATTTAAAGAAAAGAGAAATTTTTGGTATTTTTATTTTTATGAAAAAAGAGGAATTTCCATGATAACGGAGATCCATGTAATTAAATGGAAAAAGAAAAATTTTAGTATATTAAAATAATGAATATTTAATTTAAAGAAGAATTTCAGATAAATTTATTTTATGCATGAGAAAATTTAAATGATAAAAGAGGAATTCCCATTACAATTGGAGTTCAATCATTTAAATGGTAAAAGTGGAATTCTTGGCATATTTGAAATAATTTTTATTAAAGAAAAGAGAAATTTTAGAAAAAAATATTTTATGATAAAAGAGGAATTCCCATGACATTTGGAGTTCAATCATTTAAATGCAAAAGAGGAATTCCCATGATATTTGAGATCCAAGAAATTAAATGGAAAAAGAGAAATTTTTAGCATAATTCAAATTATGACTATTTGTCAAAAGTGAAACTTTGAGCATTATTGAGAAATATGGATAGAATTGATTTTTGTAGATCCCATGAATCTTTTACTCAAAAGAAGAATATTGAGTATATTTCAATTGAGAAATTGGTGAAAGAATATGAAAATATCCATCGAGAAAAAGTACCTTTAACAGGCGAAGGAATTAGTAGAAATTTAGAAAAAGTCCCATCGGTATCGAAAGTAGAAAATGTTACTCAATACGATGTGAATAAGATGAGAATACGATGTCATAAGATGTGAATGCAATGTGGTAGGATGTGAGTGGTTGATAAGATGTGAATGCAATGTGGTAGGATGTGAGTGGTTATGATAAGATGTGAGTGGATGTGATAAGATGTGAATGTGATGTAAATGGATGTGGATGTGGATGTAAAGAGATGTGAATGGGATGTGATGTGATGTAAATGGATGTGGATGTGATGAGATGTGATGTGATGTAAATGGATGTGGATGTGGATGGGATGTGATGTGATGTAAAAGGATGTGGATGTGAATGTGATGAGATGAGATTGAGATGTGATGATATGTGAAAGAAAGTGATGTGATGTAAATGGATGAGAATGATATGTAGACATGATGTAATGTGGATGGGATGTATGTGATGTGATGTGGATGTAATGAATGAGAAAGTGATGTGATGTGATGTAAATGGATGAGAATGAGATGTAGACATGATGTAATGTGGATGGGATGTATGTGATGTGATGTGGATGTAATGAATGAGATAAATGTGAATGGATGCGATGAGATGTGAATGGATGACATGTGATGAGATGTGAATGGATGACATGACATGTGATGTGATGTGATGTAAATGAATGTGGATGGGATGTATGTGATGTGATGTGGATGTAATGAATGAGATAAATGTGAATGGATGCGATGAGATGTGAATGGATGACATGTGATGTGATGTAAATAGATGTGAATGGATGTGAATGTGATGTGATGTAAATAGATATGAATGGATGAGATGTGATGTGAATGGATGTGATGTGATGTGAAATGGATGAGATGTGATGTGATGTAAATCGGGATAGATGTGAATGGATGAGATGCAATGTGAATGGATGTGATGTGATATGGATATGGATAGATATGAATGGATGAGATGTGATGTGAAATGGATATGGATAGATATGAATGGATGAGATGTGATGTGAAATGGATGTGACATGATGTGATGTGAATCCTGATAGATGTGAATGAATGAGATGTGATGTGATGTGAATCGAGATAGATGTGATTGGATGAGTGGCATATCTAAGTCAGACATACTAGGATATTATGTTATGTATATAAGGGATTATGGAACAAGCCATCCCATTGCCATACTGCCCTCAGAGCGAGCTCTTTGGCAAACAAAATCTTTCAGTGTCTTCATAAATCTAGAAAGAGTTTATCCGCCATTGTAACTACTTCAATGGAGTTTAGATGAGCTGCTTGCAATGTATTTCTTCTAATAACACCATATTAGATAATTTGGGAAAACTCCCATTCCCATTTCAAAAATGGGATTAAGGTGAACCTATCTAAGATTTTGTCAAAACCCCTTCATGTGACATATGATTGGAAAGATATTTAAAAGTAGAATCTAAATCTATAATCTTTGACAAATTTGGAGTTAATATGCTCAAGATATGGCCAAAAATATATTGAAAAGTTGATTCCCAAAGTGTGAGATTTTTTCCAAATTATCTAATATTAATCTCCTTATTTGATGTCCATCGTACCACTGCACTAATCTTGTATATTACCTTTCTTATGTCCTCTGTGAGACAATCCTGAATGGCTATTGGCAGCGCAAATTATAAGATTTTGTACTAGTCATGAGACTTCAAGCCACTAAGCTCTTCATCCTTTTTGAATGCTTTCTTCAAGCATTACATGCAACCAGTGGAAGTAGGAAACTCACTAATGCAATTCTTTACGCGTCGTTGCTCTTCTTTGGTCAAAACCTAAGGTACTCTAAGAAGAATCACCTTAACATCAGGTCTACTTCGTGCCCATAAGTGCTGCATGCGATCCATCTCTTTTGTATATCACCCCTTTGTGCCTTTCTCCCTTTAGCACTTGTGATGGTTTTCCAAAGCATATCGGTTGTATTCTTGAATATGGGCATTGAGTCAAGAAGTGATTGAATACAAGATCACTCCAATATGGGAGTAGATGGAAGATGAATAGCTGCTTTGTTCAACTTGGATACGCTTCCCATACGCTCTTCCAATCACTTGGCTTTAGCACACAAGGAGGCTTCTATAAAAATCTCTCTTGAAACTCATGGTTGTCGGGGAGATACTTTTTTGGCCCTCCTAGATAACCTTCCTCAAAGATATTTATTACCGGGCCTCTAATCCAGACCCACATATAGGGCATGCATTATAACCATGTATTGAAAGCCTTGCCAAACATTCTAATCATTGTGATGAGATCTATAAATAATGTGAGATGTACAATATAGAAATTGTGAAATTGTATTTGATCAATAAATTATAAAATAATTAACTTACCAAAGCACTCTCCATAGCTTGGCCAATCATGCATGTTTCATATAAGTAGTCCTTGCATTGTTGCAGCCCTTTCTCTAAACCGCTTGGATGAATTGTGAACTTGGATACCGTCCCATAATGTGTGTAGTTTGTTAAATGATAAAACCAAGTAGACATATATGTTCTTTACCTTGTACTTCCCTGGATCTATCAAGGAAAGTAAAAGGCGCCCTTTCTTTATCGTTAAACATGGTGACAAGTAATAGTTGACTACATGTACTCCATGATAAACTTCATAAGCCAAATGGATTGACTTCGTCCATTGCTAGTCCGAGGTGAATGTGATAAGGCTCCTTCCAAAAGTCCACCCACTTCTCTTTGATATGATTCCATGCTAGGGAATCAGCGGCACGCATAATGTCATCTATGTATCTAGTGTTCCGGTGCCAAGTCATTAATGATGCAATAGATTTGTATTTAAACATTGTTTGAATGCGTGGAATGATGAAAAAATATCATAGGATTTTAGCAAGGAACCTTTGTCCTTTGACATCTTTCGTATATCTCAATGAACCATACTGTGGACACTTGTGATGAAGAGTGGCATACTCTTGCTAAAAGAGAATACAATTCTTTGGACAAGCATGGTGTGTGTTGCAGTTCATCTCTATGGAGTGCAACATCAATTTTGCTCATGCATGGTTCAAAGGCATCTCATTGTCTTTTGGTAGAATTTTATCCTTCAATAACCTATATGATATAACACATTGAATAGTAAAGGAGAAAGAAAAGACATTTATGTGGCATCAACTTTAAATACAATATGGAGAGATAAGTGGGAAAAAAAGAAACACGTGCTCCATGGTAAAGAGGTAATGCACAAGCCTACATAGCTCTTGCTCTTCTCAAGAAGCACGCTCCACACATCATTTGATATCATCTACTTATTATGCCATTTCATGCTCCACATCATGATCATCTCCTCCATGGCTTGTGGGGCTAGGGCATCTATCGTCATCCATGTCATGCTCTAGAACTTGCTATGAGTCTGCCAAATCTTGCTCGAGTTCCAATCTCCTCGAGCTTATTGTCGCTACCTTTTCTTAGGATGGATATCCATGTGATTAACCAGTTCATTGTTGTGTTGGTGCACATTGAGGCCACTAATTAGATGTTTCAAGTGCCCCACTAGAAATGCTCCATTTTTTGGAGTTCTCATTGTGCAAATTCTTTGACGTTGTCGGGTAACTTGGTACTTACAAATCACTACACATGCACAACGTAATCTCCTCTAAATTGACAAAATTTTAAATGTTCATGGAACTCACGGGATCCACATCTCGGTGAAAGATCCTTGCCCGCTCCGTGCAATGGGATTCGAGGGTGCTAGCAGCGGAAGTAGCACTTCTTGCACAAGGTAGAGCCTCTCACTCGGGGCCTCGCCCACGGATATCCAGACAAGAGACTAATCCCTTGGTTCTTCCAAGACCAAACTCGGAAAAACTTCCATCGCCAAAAAAGCATGGGCGATTCCTCCAGGATATTTTTACTCTAACATAGTCAAGAGCCTTATCTAACCAAACTGATCCAACCAAACCTGTAAGTCACTTGGTCAGATCAAGAAGAAAACTTGCACTTGGATCATAGAGACCAATGCCTTTTTCCTCATCGTCTCGAGAGGAACAGCTGTTGATTCTTTTTTTCATAGAACAAGACTATCCGGGATTTACTTCATCTATCGTACCATAATAGAATTGAGTCTCTTTTTAGGGATCCATCATCCAGTCCCATGGGTTAGCCAACTGCCCCAACCACTCTAGTGATGGGATCTAAGAATTTGGTTAGGTTTTGTCCAAGGAAAAGAGTTCCCAGGTCCCGTAGTAGCCGGCGCTTCATGCAAACTTCAAGATAGTCACACCACTTACACACCCAATATGAAATTGCCTGTTTCACAGATTGAGCTGACTTTAAAACAATCTTTTAATGAAACCATAGTATCACTTATCATAATCCTCCAAAATATCTAGTTGAATTCTAATTTCTAATCATTCGTTCATCGATGTACCTATGGCATTGACAACTAGAACGCTCACCACCTGTCCACTCAGGGGCCTTTTCGATAGTTCCTAGCTCATAGTACCTGGCAATATATTCACTTAAAAAAATCCAGCTGGACTCTCCGTTGAAGATCAGCAAGATCAACCAACAGATCCATATAAAAGATCCATGGACTCATCCGTTGAGGACCAACAAGGTCAATCAACCAGATCCATGCCCGAATTCAGAAAACAACTCTTACTCCTTGTTCCAGTATCTTCCTCGACACACGTGTGGGTATCTTTGGCGACCCAAATCCGGAGCACCGTATGGCCAGCACCCTCTAGGATCCTTCGTAGGTCACCTAGCGCTTCACTCATAGGCTGCTTCCTTGGTCTCATCCACACCACATCACATCACATCCATTTCAGCTTACATCTCATTCATTCACATCTATCTCGATTCATATCCCATCACATCTCATCCATTCGCGTCACATCTCATTCATTTATATCTATCCCGATTCACATCACATATCATCCATTCACATCTATCCCATATCACATCACATCCATTTCACATCACATCTCATTCATTCACATCTATCCGAATTCACATCACATCACATCCATTCACATCACATATCATTCATTCACATCTATCTCAATTTACATCATATCACATCACATCCATTTCACATCACATCTCATTCATTCACATCTATCCCGATTCACATCACATCACATATTATTCATTCACATCTATCATTCATTCACATCTATCCCAATTCACATCACATCACATCCATTCACATCACATATTATTCATTCACATTTATCTCAATTTACATCATATCACATCATATCCATTTCACATCACATCCATTCACATCACATATTATTCATTCACATTTATCTCAATTTACATCATATCACATCATATCCATTTCACATCACAGACTTATCCCGACTCACATCACATCACATCCATTCACATTCATCACATTCATTGTATCCCCACATACATTCTATCCACATTACATCACGTCCACATCTATCCACATCATATCTCATTCATTCCATCCACATTACATCACATCAACATCATATCTCATTCACATCACATCACATCCATTCACATCACATCACATCCATTCACATCACATATTATTCATTCACATTTATCTCAATTTACATCATATCACATCACATCCATTTCACATCACATCTCACCCATTCACACTTATCTCGACTCACATCACATCACATCCATTCACATACATTACATTCATTGTATCCCCATTCCATCACATACATTCTATCCACATTACATCACGTCCACATCTATCCACATCATATCTCATTCATTCCATCCACATTACATCACATCCACATCATATCTCATTTATACACATCCCATCTCATTCATCCACATCTGTGCGCTTTTGCCGAACAGGTCGTAGCTGGGGACTTGCCGGACACCGTATGCGAGCCACGAATGGCTGCAAGCATACAACCAGGGAAGGAAGCTCAAAACAGAATGCAAAAGGTGTGTCACTCACCGCTTAACCGCCGCCTTGAAGGATTCCCGCGTCGCAGCCGTGAAGGAGGAGCCGCCGTCGCCGCTCTACCGCCTCGCCGCCGCCCGTGCCGCTACACAGTGCGCTCGATCGCTCTCTCACTCTCTCTCTCTCTCTCACACACACACACGTAGGAGAAGGAAATCAAGGAGATAAGGCAAGAGCACTCTTGTATTCACAACACATGAGAATGAGGATTTTAGGGTTACATTTGACTCATATAGGTGACTTGGCCGTTCACACTTGGGCGCCCATACATGGCCGGCTGACCCTAACCCTTATCCTACTGATATCCAAAGTGCGCCTCTCATCGGCGAGCACCCAATCCCATCATCCTTAACATATGGTGCCGACAAGCCCGGCCCATGACTCAGAATATTTAAATTAATGATGTAAAATATAGTACGTCGCCATGTCCGCCATGGGTTAACATGCCCCCCTTCCTGATGTAGATTCCGTCCTCGGAAGCTATGGTATGGTAAGCTCGAGAGGGTGTTGTGGTAGACCGTCTGCAAAACAGGGAAGTAGAGTGAAGGTATGCTGGAATTCAAAAGATATAAAGTGTATAAATTCAAGCATGTGAGACCACAATGGATGTTGCTATGAGAACTTAGTTTAAGGGTCACATGAGTGAGCTAGTGTAGCAAATTAATAGGAGTTTAAAATTATTGAAAGGAATTCAAGAGTTAGCAAGGTGTCAAAGGTTAATCAAGGTTTATAACTGGCCTAAGTCAAGGAAAATAACCAAGCTTAATAAATAAACAGATGACCACACTGTGTCTACTTTAAGAACAAGTTAATACCACAAGCCTTGGGACACAAGAAACATCAGAGTTACAGGAGCTTTTTGCCTTCTTTTTTTTTAAAAAATTAATGCACGTGACAATTTTTACACACAATGGCGACCTTCCTAAGGCAAAACTAACATCGATCCTGGTACCATGTTTAACACAAGGCATTATCCAGGAATCTATTAGCTTACTTTAGGCAAGGCTACCCCCTACCAACCAAGGCATCGCGGTCTGGAGTAGAATACTCCTCGCCTACCAAGTATCAATAAGGCGATAGGCCAACATTAAAGCACATCATAGACTTGTATTGCCATTTATTGTAGGCTTTTTTTTTTCTATAATCTATTTCTTTTGATCTTCGCTCCTGAACTATAATTTGTCTTGCATCCTTTCGACAAAGGGGTAATAGCTATGTCCTAGAGGTCAACACACACATGGCCAGGTGTCAAACATTAAGATGGTTTGACCCTAGACCTAAGACAATCGTATTCCAAGGTTAACTAAAGACGTCATGCTGCCTAGGAATATTTCCAATAAAGTCAAGCTCATTAATGATTTACACTAGCATGCAAGCAACTTCAAAAACTAAGTAGTACATTGACAATTTCCACGTGGTCATGCATTATAGTTTATGCAATTGATTGAATAGTAAAAACGAAAGAGAGTGGGTATGGAAGAATTACACCTGTAATTAGAGATCTCCTTGATTTAACGAGACAGCTTGCAATTTGATGTAGATATATTTTGATGAACGTTGCAGCAGTCTCAGGACTTGAAAGCAAACCCACCTCAAACTTTTCAACCTGTACAATCAACTAACAAGCACTATACCTCGAGAGGCACATCAGTGTGAAAATTTCAAGACTTGTTTAAGGAATCTAAACTAGAAAAAACTTGCAAACACTAACCTACCTACCAGTCACCACACTACTACTGAGGATACGGTAAGAGGATGTTGTAGAGTCCTGGCTCTAGCCCTAAGGCTAAGCCTCTATCCGCATCATCCAAACAAATAAAGTCGACCTTAGTAGTGCCATGAGTTTCATCCGTCCATTCATCATTGTCAGATATTTCCTTTTCATTTTTCCATCCACATAAACTCATCAAAAATGTAACCATGCGAGGATAGTCAAATTGTGGAAAAGGAAAGCATTGGGCTATCGGGGATATGTCCTCTACGGAGTAGGGGTCAGTCATGGTCAATAGGCAAATTAGCCATTCTAATTCCTCAACATTTTCCTCTCTGGCTAGTACATCTATATGATCCCATTCAGTTTCAATTACAGGATAGCACATGTTGAATATCTGAGAAAGGTACAGATGATACCTCTCACCAAAGGTAGGAGTGGATGAAGTGTATGATGATCGGGCATCTGCCATATCTGCAAACACAGATATAGCATCAGTAGGTTTATGACAGGTCAATCTAGTTCTTGATTGTATACAGATATTTCTCTTGTTTTTGTGCTCTTGCTCTTTTTACTATTTTTTGTTTTTCTTTTCTTTGTTTTTCTGTGTATGAAGCTATATATATACATCCCCTTGAATTTGGCAATTACATGGTCAGGGGAGAAGGCTAAGGAGGAAGCATTAGAATGTTGAGCGTGAGTACATGCTCCCCCTTTCCTTGGGTAGATCATATTATTTGCAATGATGTTGCAGCCTCTTGGAACCAATTTGTCCAGCGGGTCATAGGTTGTGATGTGGGCAGATAGCTTTTTATGACCCTTGTGGCCACATCCAATTGTAGAGATGGTAGTGTACGCTCCCATTGACGAATGGAGGAAATGGTTTCCGACGATACTATTACAAGGGGAGACGTAGACTCATTGGTTTTCTGTTGGGTGTTGGCAAGAGTAGGTATAGAGCATGTAGAAACTTCTATATCAGCGTGTGCCTGGCATGAGGAGCTAGAAGCTTCATGTGGCTCGCCCCTTCCTGAGCTAGGTGGTAATGATCGATATCGTTTGGGAATCCAAACTAACTCTGGAAGAAGTGGTGTGGAGCACTCTGTTACCTTTCCCTTACCACGATCTTGAATTATCGTTGGGGTGGCAACAATTGGTTTGCAAGATTTTACAGGTGATGTAGAGGGATTCAGCTTATGTTTAGGGACCCAAATCTGGTCATTTCCCTCATAGTACCCTTGGGCTACTAATAATTTTTAGGGATCCATCACGATGTTACATTGCCCTTTCTCGGGTGAGTAGCTGCTTTCCTTTTACGAGGCTTCTTGGTGGCTGAACGAGATTGAGCAGGGGAAGTAGCTGTTAACAAAGCTTTGGGGACCCATTTGTATGTACTCTTTGGCATAGTAAACGAAGCTTTAGGGACCACCTTGCCTGTTTCCACTCTTGGCGTTGAAGTGTTAGAGGGGTGGCCAACAATCGAAGATGGTTTTGCCACTGGTGGACTTGGTGATTTTTTGTTATCCATCATTTTGTCCAGAGTCGATGGCTTAGGAGTGAGATTTTGAGCGGTCAGACCTAGTGTTGGTTCTTGCATCGTGACTCGTCTGGTTGCCCAATCGATATTGCATTTGGTGGCCATCATCCATCTGCGCCCTAAGTTTACAGTCCCTTTCATGGTACCAGCAGGCATAACCAAAAAGCTTTGAATTATGGTTCCCTTGTCATAAGCAACCGGAGTGTGCAGAATTCCTGAGACAGGGGTTTTCTTCTTGTTGATTCCTTGAACTTGGATAGAACTCTTGGTTAAAGGTGGTTTTCCCAGTTGACACCACACGCCATATGATAGCAAATTATGTTGAGCTCCTGTATCCGATAATGCATTATACAGCACCTCCCCGTAAGGACTCTGTAACTCAATTGGGTATCTTAGAGGTGGGTCAGATTCCAGTGCATCCTCCTCTGCTTCCTCAAAAAATACTTGCGTAATTCCCAAGTTGGCTTCTCGTTGTCGCCTAGCACGTTGTTGACGTTCTTTGGCTTCGACTCTCGCTTGTATCTTTTTAAGCTCAGCTTGTTCTTTAGCTGCCTTCTTTTGATGGATTGCATGTAACTCCTCTTGGCTCAGGGGGTCATAGTATCTTTTGAACTTACTCCCATTAAGGAATCCAATGGTTTCAACTCCGTCGAGAGTCTCCACTCTGATGGTACCTTGCGGGGTAATTTCACATACTCTATACGGTCCCTTATCAGCATATTTGAGCTTTTTCTTTTTGTTTCGCACTCCATACATCAGGACTTTATCCCCAACCTTGATGTCCTTGTCCTTTAGATGGCGATCAAACCATTTTTTCCTTCTATCCTTCTCCACAAGGGCATTGTATACAGCCAATTGTCTTTCTTCGTTTAGCCTCTCAAGGATATATAGATGCTCTACTAAGGGATTACCATCCCAACCCTCTTGAGTAGCAACACGAAGACTAGGAATGACAAATTCCCACGGCATGACTGCTTCTTGGCCATATACCATTTTGAATGGTGTGCAATTAATAGCCACTTTGTACGCAGTACGATAGGCCCATAAAGCTGTCGTAAGCTTTAGATCCCAATCCGTGCGATGAGCTTCAACTGTCTTTGTCAAAATAGAGATTAAAGTCTTGTTGGTACTCTCGGCTTGGCCATTCGCTTGCGGATAGTAAGGAGTAGATTTATGATGGGATATCATGAAATTTGTTGTGAGCTCCTTAATCACTTCATTTATAAAATGCGTACCATTGTCACTCACAAGTTCAAAAGGACAACCGAATCGTGTGATTATATTTTCAAAGAGGAACTTGGCTGTTGTCCTCGCATCTGCCTTACGTGTTGCTTTCGCTTCAGCCCATTTGGTCATATAGTCAGTGGCCACAATAATATAGCGAGATTGTGTGTTTCGGGCCGCTGGACTAATTGGACCTACAAAGTCTAAACCCCACTTTTCAAATGGTTGGTTTACTTTGATCGGATGTAGGGGCATCTGATCTTTCCTCTGGGGTTTCTTATATCGTTGGCATTCATCGCAACCCTTCACAAAGAGTGATGCATCTTGGAACATAGTGGGCCACCAATACCCTGATTGTAAGATCTTTCGCGCAGTTAAGTCGCCTGAGAAGTGACCACCGGCTACGCCCATATGTGCCTCTTGCAAAATGTAGATACTCATCCTCTCGGGCACAACGCCTAAGAACGTCATCCTTTCCTCTTTTATAAAGAGTCCCGGCTATCAGGCAATAGGGTTCGCATTCTTTGATTAGCTTTCGAGCTAGATCTTTACGAAGCTCCTTGGGTGGAAAGCCATTAACCAAAAAGTTAACAATCTTCTCACTCCATTCAGGCATTGTCTCCACCATGAACAGGGAAGTGTCCGGTAAGTCATCATCAACCCCCGTAGGAGCCTCACCATTAGGTATGCGAGACAAATGATCAGCCATAACATGTTTTTTGCCAGGTCTCACAACAACAGTGAAATCAAACTCAAGAAGAATCAATAGCCATCGTGTGATTCTTCCTGTGGAGCATGGTTTGTTTACCAGATACAACAATGCTTGATGATCCACATAGAAAACAAACTTGGTGGCAAGGAGGTAATAACAAAATTTCCTTACTGCATATATCATTGCCAACCCTTCTCGCTCCGTAGTGGTGTAGTTCATCTCAGCATCATTCAACTGGCGACTGGCAAAGCTAATGGGGTAGTCTAGCTTGTGTTCTCCAGGTTGAGTTAACACACACCCAATAGCAAAGTTTGATGCATCAATATGCACATGGAAGAGTAAATCCCAGTTAGGCATTCTCAAGATTGGAGCACTCGCCAAGGCCTTCTTTAATAGCTCATAGGCACGGTCACATTCTTCGGTCCAAATAAACTCGATGAGAAGCTTATACAATGGTCGAGCTATCTCGGCGAAGAAGAGAATAAACCTTCGATAATAACCAACGTGGCCCATAAAGCGTTGGACTCCCTTGTAGTTGGTGGGTGGGGGTAATTCCAGAATGACCTTGATTTTACTCTCGTCAGTGGAAATCCCATTTTTGGACACTATATGCCCTAAGATAACTCCGTGTTTAACCCAGAATTGGCATTTGAAAGGATTCAAGGAGATGCGATATAATCTACACCTTTCAAATATTTTTCGTAAACACATCAAGTGCTCGTCCCAAGAGGAATGAACACAAAGATCATCTAAGAAAGCTTCACAGAAGTCCCTTAGATATTCCTTAAAGGCCGTGTTTATCAATCGTTGGAATGTTGCAGGTGCATTGGTCAAGCCAAAAGCCATGACGCGAAAGGCAAACACTCCAAACTCCGTGATAAATGCTGTTTTAGCTTGGTCCTCGACTGCAATTGCGATCTGATTGTAACCCGAAAAAGCTATATGCCTCCTTGCCTGCCACTCTTTCAAGCACATGTTCAGAATATGGCAAGGGGTAATGATCCCTTCTGGTGGCTGCATTAACCTTTTTGAGATCAACGCACACTCTGAGTTTCCCATTCTTCTTTGGCACGATGACTATCGGAGAAACCCATTCTGAGTGCTCAATAGGATATATGAATCCACATTTTACCAGCTTTTCAATTTTCTCTTGTACAATCTTTGCGTACTTAGGATTCATTGGGTAGGGACGTTGCTGGACTGGTTTAGCAGTGCTAATCATTGGAATCGTGTGTTGCACCACCGAGGGTGGAACACCCTTCATATCATGATATGTCCAAGCAAATATGTCCTTGAATTCTTTAAGAAGCTTCGTAAGTGTAGCTTCTTCCGCCTTGGTGAGGTCTTGAGCAATAAAAACTGGTTTAGACTCCTCACCCGGATCTGCTAAGTCTATCTCCTTAACTACCGCAGGGCCATCGTAGACACCGCTACTCCCATTGGTAGGCATTCGTTGGGCTTTTGTGTAGACTACTTTACGTTCCCCTGTGGTGAATGATTTGAAATGCTCGGGTGCGGGGTGTAAGTCTACTGGTTCTTGTTGTGCCAGGCTTTTTTCTTTCAATTCCGCTTCCTTTTATTGTTGAGCCAACTCTTGGTTTTGCCGCCTTCTTGCAGTACGACTTAGTTTCGGCTTCTCTTCGATTTCTAATTGGGCGACGTCATGAGGTTGCGGAATACACCACATGACACTTTGGAGGTATTGTCCCCAATTATCCGCTATCTTCCGCCGATGAGCATCAATGGCTCCTACATAACTAAGCCATTCTGCAGTGGATCGCTCCTTGTTTATTGCAGTTCGTACATTAGCTCGATAGCGTTGGCGCTTATGTCTCGTTTTCTTCTTACCAAGTTTTTGATTTTTGTTTCTATCAGATTCGAACTCACTTGGTCGATCTTCACTTTCGGATGAACTGCAGGAGGTCATTGTCCTAGGCCTTAAGCACCTTGCTTCCACATTTGGGTGAATATTTGATTCATTTTCCCCATCAGGCTTAGGGTCAGTTTCCTCTTGAGATTCATACTCAGAGTTGCATTGGTCAGAGTCTTCGCTACTTTCAGTGTCGGTGGAGTTTGCCACGTTCTCGCCATCAGGAGTCAAGTGCATAACACCTATCATGTTTATTGGCACTAACGGTGGCATATCTTGCCCCTCAGGTGTTACCCAACTTGTGCCTCTATTTCCCCATGTGTCTATGGTTGTCGCTAGGTGTACCCAATCCACATTATCCGACTCAGTCATACCCGGTAGGACATCCATATAAGGAGAATCTTTCCCATCATCAGTCTCTTTTTTGCATGTATAGCAATACCTTAATGGGGCGGAGTGAATAGTGGTATCCGATCGATTATCAATGATAACCTTGCTTCCTAAAGGATGTGCACGACCATTCTCAAGATCAACTCGAATGACAGAGTCCTGGAATTGTAGGTAGACATGGTTTTTCGACCAGTCATGTACCATTTGTGCTTCCCTCATGAAAGGACGTCCTAAGATCATTTGATATGACATAGGATGCTTGGAGAAATCCATTACAATGAAGGTATGTTTTACCTTGTATCCCAGGACCTTGATCTTGAGGTCCCTTAACATTCCAATAGGTTTAACTATGGTTCCGTTTGCCATCTTAACCACTATGTTTGTGACTTCGAGGTGAGGTCTTCCCATGGATTCCCAACAGTTTTTAGTCACAATGCTCACTCCAGCACCACCATCAAGGATTCCCTTTAGAGTTAATCCCTTGGTAGTAATGGGGAGGGTGGCATTAGATTCGTCCCCTTCAAAGTACTGTCCCAACTTGTTAACAGGTATTTCAACGACCGAATCTTCATCTAAGTTGGGTTGTAGATCCCAATGTTCCCCTTCATCTTGAAGCGTGTCGGGTCTATCCATGTTTGCAAATTGTGGTAGCCCCGCCTTAAGTTCTCCATTGAGAAATGCCCGAAGAGCTAAGAATAGCTCAGGATCTCCGTATAATTTGGATATGATTGTGGTTCTGATTTCGGAGGACATGAAATCCATTAGCTTGGACACATTCAATGGTACTTTTCGAGATATCGCCCCTTGACTAGGGACTGGTGAAGATGGAATCACTTCCTCTTCAATGGGGTCAGCAGGCATTCCCTCACTAAACATTCTTTCCAGCAAGAAGGGTGTTTGCCCACTTCCTGATGTCCTATCCTCACTTCCTTCCCGAATGATACTAGGTATCGCTAACGGTTTATGGTTCCTGTGAGGTTGAACTTGCGTAGGAAACACTGTATCTGGAATTTTGACTTTTCTCGGGTTTGGTTCCAGTTCTCTTTGTGTTTCTTCCACCAAACCCCTTAAGTGTTGCACTTGTTCAATCTCCTCAACTGGGTTTGGGTAAGTACCAATCTTTTTCTTGAGGGTTTTTGGCCCACGTGGCTTGTCTTGGGGAGTCTCAGTCAGTTTGGGAGGTCGAGAGGGCATTAACTGACTTGGTTGTGGGGCCGAGGAAGTTTCCTTCTGTTTCTCCTTATTTATGTACTCGCTTGATTCTCCTTCGTTGAGCTCCCGAGTGGGTTCCTCCCTTAAGGTAGTGGCTTTGGTCCCCATGGTTTCTATTGAATCAGAATCATCTTCAGGATCATTCATATACACGGGGTCGTCTCCTGTCCCTATGTTAGTCTTTGAACTGGGCTTGGAGCTCGTGGCATTAAGCGATCTCTTTCGTCGTGTTTTCTTTTTCTTTGCCTGAGTGATTGATGCAGTATCCCTCTCTTCAAGAATGTAGTTTTGATTTTGAAGCATTGACCGTGTAACTACATTCGCGGGTACAACGGGTGTGGTTCTTCGTGCTTGGTTGGTGACCTCAACCAAATTCAATGGCGTAATCTTGGGTGCATTAGGATTATGTGGACATTGAGCGATCAAATGATCTATGCCACAACGATTACATGTAAGTACCGGCATTCCCGATGTGCTCCCTTGATTTGGTTGCATCTGAGTAGCGATCTTTTGTAACCTATTAGGGCACTCCGCTACACAATGCGGTCCACCACACTCGTAGCATTGAAGAGGTGGTCTCCTCGCCAAGGTATTAAGGTTTTGCCCCCTTGTGGCGAGAGCAGCCGCTTGATATACAGGCTTAACTTGCCCGAAATGATCCTCCATGTAGTACTGGGGAATCATTTCAAACGTATCAATCCTGTATGGAGCAATGGAGTCTATCTCCTCTTCATAATCCCCACACGCACTGTGACTCACAACCCATCTGGTTTACAGGGGTAATCCTTGGATGTGGAGGTTGTGGTCCTAGCACTGGCGGTGGTAACGGCACAGACTGGACTACATTCGGATTCCTTGGAACTATGTGCTGTGACGGTTGCTCGATAGGTTGTGCAGGCATTAGCGCGGGTACTTGAGGTGTGTTTGACCAAGCTAGTGGTGCGTGGTTTGCCAACATTCGCTTAAGTGTTAGGCAATCTTTAGATTGATGGCCATACTTACCACATGCATTGCAATTCCCATTGAATTTGACTCTGAATGTGGGACATTCACTCGTGCTATGTGGTCCTAAGCACACCGAACACCATTGTTGCTCTCTTCTTGGGTACATATGGCTATTCTGAGGAGCTCGATTACCCCTAAAGTATTCTTGGAGAGCCTTAGTAAGGTCGGTCACAGACATTTCAAATATCTTGGGCTCCTTGGTAATAGGTTTCACCGTCATTGGCTCGTGCCCAGAT
This sequence comes from Cibotium barometz, assembly GCF_041138505.1. Classification (NCBI taxonomy): domain Eukaryota; kingdom Viridiplantae; phylum Streptophyta; class Polypodiopsida; order Cyatheales; family Cibotiaceae; genus Cibotium; species Cibotium barometz. Next base: position 24,182,159 of record NC_141062.1, on the reverse strand, counting down.
ACTTGCGAACTAACGGATCTTGTTTCTGAAGACACCTTTTTACCTGCAATCATCAAGTTGTCTTCTAACTGGATTGCATTGGCAGTGACCGCTTCCCACGTTGTAAGACCTCTAATGACTAGGCCATTGTAAATGTCCTCGTGCCGCAATCCTCGGATGAATCTATCGAGGAGTTGGTTGTTATTGAAACGTTCATCGGGAGTGCAGCGAGAATTTAGATGCTTCAATCGACTTATAAAGTCTCTCACTGACTCCCCTTCCTCGCGTTTAGCTTTTTGGAGTTGAGATGCTACTCCCCAAAGCACACCCTCACGTATGTATTCTTTCAAGAACAATCTCTTGAGAGTGGGGTAGTGAGTGCGCTCTTCAACCCTTAAGGTTCGATACCAATCTCCGGCCTTCCCACTCAAGGTTAAGCCTAGGGCTTTACACTTATGCAGCTCATTGTGCTCTTCCAAGGAATCACACACGTGTTCAAAGACTTCAATGTGCTTCCTAACATCCTCGTTACCACTGAAGTTTTGAGTGAGCTTAGCCACTTGTACTGCCTTGCTTCTAGGTTCTCTCTCAGGAATACCCCGCATGTTTTCTGCAATGGATCGTCCGATCGTCTGAGCAAATGCTGCGAGATCACCTAAGTGAGCAGGCATAGTTGGTGAAGGCACTTATGGGATAGCCTGGCTGATAGGAGTTAGCGTTGGTCTGAGTAGGTTGGCAAATGACGTAGGATATGATATGTGACTAGGCCTAGCTCCCCTTGGATAATGGTTATGATAAGGCGGTCGTGGAGCATACGCCATTGGCATACTAAGAGGCGTAGGAGCTACCTGAGCATGAGTAGCGATAGGTACATAGGGTCGATAGGCACTGCTCATCATTGGGGTAGGCATTGCGGATTCCCTAATGGAAAGTTGAGCCAAGGTTGGAAAGCTAAAGTTACTACTCGTGGGCTCAACCTGCATTGAGACTCCAGGCGAAACAACATATGAAGGGTCTATGGGACTCACCGAGGGAGTCTCCAATTGTGATAGGGTTGGTTGTTTGGCCTTGCCCGTATCCAAAAACCTCATAGGGCCAGTGGAAACTAGGTTCACTCCCCTATTTTGCCTCTCAATTTGGATAATTCTATGAATCACCTCACATATCATGTGTTGTTGCTCCTCTAGATTAGTGGCGCTAAATGTAGATCGTAGGACTTCTAACCAACCTACATGGTATGTGTAACCTGTGTATAGGTCAGTTAGAGTCTCTGTGTGTAGATCATATTCCCAATTTTCATTGAGAAATATCCCATCTAGACTTGGTGTGCCAAATGGTTCTCTTGAAGTGGACGCAATGTCACTTCTTATGGATTGGCTTCTAGGGACCTCTACTTTAGGAAGAGCATCGGAATGTGGTAGCTCAGTAGGGCCCTCATTAAACGAAGTGGGTAGAATATCCACATGGACACTCTTTGGGAGGGTAGGGTCTACATAAGATGTGAATGGCGAATCTACTACCCCTCCCTCCTCATTTACTTCGCTTGTCGCATGTTCAGAGCGTGTAGCTCTACTAAAGGTCTCTATTAGACGACTAAACATGCTAGATCCGGGTTGTGGGGCCCACACTGGCATGTTTTGGCTTGTCTCCTCAGGATTCTTGGTAGGGTTCCCTTCCATGGCTTCTGAGTCAGAGGACGAGTCACTATCCACTATTCGTGGATCTTGGGTTGCACTCCCTTGGGTTCCAGCCGAAGGCCAAGATGCCAACGTGGAGGGATGGTGTGAGCCTGCGTAAACTGAAACACTTTCTAGTGGTTCAGGCTCTAGCACCCGACCAGAACGTAGATGCATGTGACGTGGGTACCCTACGTGCGTTGTAACTACCCTTGAAACTCACACAAGTGGTTTCTTAGGTGTTTCGCACCCCGTTTTTACTTGTTTTTGTGTTGTTTTTAACCCGTTTTTGACCCCCTTACTTACAGTCGAACTTGGACTAGGGCGTATGATAGCTCGAAACGAGCGTATCTTTCAAAGGATCCTAGTGTGCTTTACAGCATCGTGTTCGCCTATCTAGAGTTCCTGTAGTCCTCAAAACAGTCCGGGGGCAAAAGCCTATTTGCTTGTGGAGGAAAGGGTGAGGACTTTATCCCACATACTCACTTTACTCCTTGGGGAGTGGGCTACATATAGGGCACAACTTTCCATAAGCTCTCACTTGAAAGAAAGCTATGGAGGCTCACTCTCCTATATATATATATCAAAAGACCGAGACCGACACCGGGACCGGGGCCAGGGTCGTGGGGCAATTGGGGTTCTTTCTTTTCAAAAATTTTTTCTCCAATTAGAAAATCTTTCCTCTCCACACGTTCGGTTCTTTCTTTGAAAATAAAATTTAATTTTTTTATTTTTTCTTTTTTATAATTTTTTTATTTTTTATTTTCTGTTTTTTTTTGTGAGATAAGTTTTCTATGGTTTCCTTAAGGTTCAGCCTTGGCCGCGGCACAGTTCGCACACACAGCACAGATCTGGGGATTCAGAAATCCCTCTCACACGCAGAAACCAGTTAACAGAACGCACACCCACACGCGGAGTGAAAATATAACAAAAGAAACAGAAATGCAACACAGAAACGCCTTGACAACAAACACATAGTCGCTTTCCTACAGTGTAGATTAAACTTCACGCAGCAGCCGAGCTGCAAACTGGAGCTTGGTGCAGGGCAACTCCCCGGCAGCGGCGCCAAAAATGTGCGCTTTTGTCCCACAGGTCATAGCTGGGGACTTGCCGGACACCGTATGCGAGCCACGAATGGCTGCAAGCATACAACCAGGGAAGGAAGCTCAAAACAGAATGCAAAAGGTGTGTCACTCACCGCTTAACCGCCGCCTTGAAGGATTCCCGCGTCGCAGCCATGAAGGAGGAGCCGCTGTCGCTGCTCTACCGCCTCGCCGCCGTCGCCCGTGCCGCTACACAGTGCGCTCGGTCGCTCTCTCACTCTCTCTCTCTCTCTCTCACACACACGCAGGAGAAGGAAATCAAGGAGATAAGGCAAGAGCACTCTTGTATTCACAACACATGAGAATGAGGATTTTAGGGTTACATTTGACTCATATAGGTGACTTGGCCGTTCACACTTGGGCGCCCATACATGGCCGGCCGACCCTAACCCTTATCCTACTGATATCCAAGGTGCGCCTCTCATCGGCGATCACCCAATCCCTTCATCCTTAACATATGGTGCCGACATAGTACGTCGCCATGTCCGCCAACATCCATCCAATCATTCACATGTACGACTATCCACATCTATTCATACATTCACATCTATCACTTCACATCCACATATATTCACATCACATCACATTTTATTCACATCCACATCACATCCACATCCACATCTCTTTACATTACATCACATTCTTTCACATACACATCCACATCCATTTACATCATATTCTTTCACATACACATCCACATCCATTTACTTCCCATCTCATCCTTTCACATATCCTCTCATCTCATTCTCATCTCATCATTCACATCCACATCCATTTACTTCACATCTCATCCTCATTCATTTTCATCACACCACATCCTATCACATCCCATTCACATCTTATCACATCCCATTTACATCTTATCGCATCCATTCACATCCTATCGCATCCCATTTACATCTTATCACATCCATTCACATCCTATCACATCCCATTTACATCTTATCACATCCATTCAAATCTTATCACATCCCATTTACATCTTATCATATCCATTCACATCTTATCGCATCCCATCTACATCTTATCACATCCTATCGCATCCCATTTACATCTTATCGCATCCATTCACATCCTATTCCTATTTAGTAGCTTTTTCTACATCCATATCGATAATGTGACTTTTTCTAAATTTCTGCCATCGCTTGGCCTAGATAAAGGTTCTTTTCTTGACGACTATTTCCATATTCTTTCTCAATTTCTCAAATGAATTATATTCAATATTCCTCTTTTGAATAAAAGAATTCATGGGATTTACAAAAATCAATTCTACTCATATTTCCACTTTTGATAAATAATCATAAATTGAATTATACTAAAAATTTCTCTTTTTTCCATTTAATTTCTTGGACCTCAAATATCATGGGAATTCCTCTTTTTGCATTTAATTATTTGCATTCCAATGTCATGGGAATTCCACTTTTATCATAAAATAAATCTATCTAAAATTCCTCTTTTCTCTAATAAAATATCCATTAATTCAATATGCCAAGAATTTTACTTTTACTATTTAAATGATTGAATTCCTAATGTCATGGAAATTCCTCTTTTATCATTTAAATATTTCTCATGCATAAAATAAATTTATCTAGAATTTCTCTTTGAATTTAAATAAAATATCCATTAATTTTCATATACTAAGAATTTCACTTTTCCTATTTAAATGATTGAATTCCAAATGTCATAGGAATTTCTCTTTTATCATTTAAATATTTCTCATGCATAAAATAAATTTTTCTTCGAATTTAAATAAAATATCGATTAATTAAAATATGCTAAGAATTTCACTCTTCCTATTTAAATGATTGAATTCCAAATGTCATGGGAATTTCTCTTTTATCATTTAAATAAAATTACCAAAATTTTCTCTTTTCTCAATTATTTAATTATACATAAACCTTAAAAATTACTTTTCCATTGAATGTGATGAAAATCATTCTTTTAGCCTAGGATATTCAATCCTAGAATATGGTAGGAAGTCCTCTTTTCATGTTACGCATAAGAATGAATTATGTATCAATTTCTTAAAAATTTTGCCATAGCTCCGCTGGTATTACTGACAATTTTTAATATTTTTGAAAAGAATAAGACTTAGTAATGTAATTATGATAGTATAACTATATTTTAGCCTTAAATCCAATTTATGGATTTAGTTCATAAAATTACCATAATTTACTAGCATATAAGTATAAAAAACCATTTTCTTAACCTCTAGCTTCACAAGCCTAGAGTTTGATTTGTGAATTGAGAATTTCTCCATGGGAAGCATCAATTGAATAGAGAATTGGTCATAAGAATGACAATTCTTTGGGGGAAAGAGAGATAAACATAAAAGCATCCTAATTAGAGCATAAATGTAAAATTTTCTTAATTATTCATTACAGCTTTTAAGAAAGGCTTGATTTGCATTATAAACACTTAATTAAGAAACTTCTCAAGCTTGAGAGGGGTTGAGAAGTGAAAACATTGAGAATAGGAGAAAAACCATAAAATTACACTTTACCTCTTATTTTTGCTTGCTTCTCTATCATAGAAGAAGCCCCCAACCAATCAATTGGTTTGTGTGTTGAAAGGAAAGCTCCAAGGATGGTTGAAGAGAGAGAGAGAGGCTCCACTCTCTCCAAAAGTAGAGGATTTTTAAGGGATAATAAAAAATATCATTATTTTAGTATAAAACTGGCATGGACATTGCATATTACAATATTCTCTTACACGGTAGGCAGATTTGTGGATTATTGTTAATTTGTTACTTTCTTTCAGAGAGAATTGCCATCTTGGTCAACCTTTTGGGAAAAATGACTTGTGGGTTCACTTTGACAAGAATGGAGAAGTCATTGATGGAGATGACAAGTCATTGCAAAGGGCGATCGGAGAAAAAACTTTAAAAGCTCTTAACATTTGTAATATGTTTGTAATCTTAGCCAATTTGGGTAGCCCAAAACTTTGGCATGTGAGATATGGGAATTTGAGTATAGGGAGACTCTTTAAGGGGGGATACACTAGTTGAAAATTTGCCACTAACAACTTCTCATAGTGTATATGTATATGCGTATTAAAAGATATGCTAGTTGAGAATTTTCCACCAACTTCTCATAGTCTAGATGCATATGAGGATATACTAGTTGTGAATTTACCCACGAACTTCTCACAGTCTGGATGTATATGAAGATTCTCATAGTAAATGAAGCTTGGATGCATCACCAAAGACCCTTTTCACAAGAGACCAATTTAAGGGCCAAGGCTTCTCTTCAGCTCATGCACTCGCTAAGGATGGAAAGATGATTACATTAGGAATATTTAGGTTTATTTTCTTAAGGAAAAGATAATTCAGAAAAGGCTAAGGAATGGCTAGTATTGGTTTAAAATAAGATAACAACAAAAAAAGAGAATATACTAGGAGGAGAATACATGTCTGTTTTCTACAACAAGGAAGAGGCATAAAGTGACAAGCTTACATTTGTTTAGACTCTATAAATAAAATGATGTTATAGAAAAAAAGGAGTGTACTATTGTTGAGCTAGCAATGCATATGCAGAATGTAAAAGGACTTCCTATACCCTTTTAAACAAAGGTAATTATACACCGCTCTATGTATTACTAATAGGATTTTACCAAAAGCATAAAAGGAAGAAATATATTATAGAACTACTTGTTTTTCAAGTTAAAAGATTAGATATCATTGCCAAAACCAAGTGTGATTGGAAGCATTGTCTTGATGCCACAAAATGTAACTTCCTATGGGTATGCTAGCATGTCATCGATACTACCATGTCATATGTATTATCACTCCATTATGATAGGAGAGATCCATAGCTATGGGTATGAGTCTCCATGATGTAATGAAAATCTTTCCATTCTCATCCTCATATCGCCATGCATGAGGAAGGAAATTTATTAAAGAGCTTTATCCACCTAGATGGAGGCAAGGAGAAGATTCTTACATTATGGATCAATATCTATGATAGAGGGAGGAAACACATGAGAGGTAGATCCTACGAACTTTATTACCCAAGCATACAACCATCTAGCTATGCAAGGATCCAACAAAATACAAGACAAAGAGTAAGGAGAAGAGGGTACATAGATGACAAGTATTCTATTAAAAGAGGTATGATTGTGTATCGCTTAATGTCAAAATTACCTTATATACAAATGGTTATTCAAATGGTTAGTGTTCACACTTGGTTGGTCATGACTTAATAATATTTCATGGACACTATGTCTAGCCTTAAGTAAGTATTCACATATGATATACTTTCCCATTGATAGTCCACTATTTCTAGCCTTAATCAAGTATATATGTGTCATATACTTATCCATTGGTGTTAAACACAAAGTAACTCCACTTGATATATTCTATGTCATCGCACAAAAGATAAGATTTTACTACAAAAATGTAAGATGGTGAATGAAAAGTTACAGGGGAGAAAAGAGCTTGAGCTCTTGCAAGCACACACACACTCACACAAACCCTAGAAGAGAACAAACAAGGTGAGAGGTTGAAAATTCTTCTTCTTCTTCACACAACAAAGAGGTCTACCAACAAGAAGATAAAGTGACTAACACACATAATAGAGTATATACAAGTGTTCCATAATGTGAACACACTAAGAGGAGTGAGTAGATGTGGACTAGTAGTGTAGGCCAGCTGTAGAATCTCTAGTGAAGATATGTTGGTGCCAGCTATCAAACCCCCCAGTGATATAAATGTTGAACGGTCATGCAGGCGCCTCGTGAGAGTGTCAGCTCCTCATGTTGAGACTGACATCTCAACACTCCCCCTCCAGCTCAACTCCAGCTCCTGAACTCCAAGCATATCTTGGAATCTGCGGAGCTTCTCAGCTCCCAAGGTGTAAGATTCCTCCCCCAACCCCCTTTTTGATGTTTAGTATCTTCCCCTGTAATCAATCCCTCTCAGAAATATAAAGACCTTGTTTCTAACTGTTTTAGCCTAGTGAGAGAAAATTATTCTAGAGAGAGAATATTCAAATTATGAATATTTTTGGATAGAAAAATAACTCATCGTATTAAAATAAGTTTCCCTGAAATAGAAATTCAAAAATAATTTTCCAATGTGCAATTGAAATTAATTGGAAATGGGTATAAAGGACCTTAGTCTAAGGGTCTAGATTTTTAGAAATTTTTGGATTATGGTCCAATTAAGGTTCCTATGGGCCAATAGCATCAATCCATGTGTAGGGAGGAGATAAATCCAATTTGTAAAAGAAGATACCCAAAAATGAGTAAATGCTCACATAAGATGAAGAGTTGAAAATGTACAAGGTTTATTAGTAAAAAACTATGAGCAATAAAATTTTGACACATATGTAAGGAAGGGGAGTTCTTTAAAGAAGGTGCATATTTCACATAAGATGAAGAGTTGAAAATGTACAAGGTTTATTAGTAAAAAACTATGAGCAATAAAATTTTGACACATATGTAAGGAAGGGGAGTTCTTTAAAGAAGGTGCATATTTCACATAAGATGAAGAGTTGAAAATGTACAAGGTTTATTAGTAAAAAAACTATGAGCAATAAAATTTTGACACATATGTAAGGAAGGGGAGTTCTTTAAAGGAGGTGCATATTTCACATGCTTGAATGAGTTTTAAACTAAAAAATAATGTGATATTTTTATCTCTCATCTCTCTTGAACCAAACCAAATCAAAATAGAACCAAATCGAATCAAAAAGTAACCAAACTAGGTCCAAATCTAGTCCAAATTCAACCAAACTAACTTGGAAAATTCTAGAATCAGTTTGTTTGGTTAGGAGCCCAATTTTTCCTATAAATAGAAGCCTCCCCTTGTTGAAAAAAAATATAGTGTCTTATGCATTGTTACTCTACTCCACCTAAGCCAAGAACTGTGAATTCTTTAATAATTCACTAGTTTTTGATACTTCTCCCTTTCTTCAATTCCCATTGGTGGCTCCATCAACATGCTAAACCAATTGATTGGTTGGGGGTCTCTACCGTGAACAAAGAATCAAGAAAATTATAAGATAAGTATAGTGAATTTTGATCTTTTCTATAATTTCTCAATGATTCTCTCTTCTCAACCCCTCTCAAGCGTGAGAAGCTTAATTGGTATGGTTTTTGAAATGCTATTGAAGTTAATTAATTAATGATAGTAAAGAATTACATAAATTTCTATTTATGTTTAATTCTAATGGTTTTTCTCTCTCTCTCACTTAAGAAATGGTCATACTCATGACCCATTCTCAATCCAAATGAAGCTTTTCATAAAGCTTTTTCTTAATCCAAGATTAATCTATGCTTGAGAATAAATTAATAGTTTTTTTTATCTATGCTTTTAGTTTATGATTATTTTTATTTAATCCATTAAGGGTTAATGATCCAATTAGGGATCATTCTAATCATTCTCTTAAAGATAAGCCTTATCTTTAAAATAATTGAGATTTATCAGTTATAGTAGCGAAGCTATGATAAAATTTTATAAAAATTTACACATAAAATAATTTCATTCAAAGCATGAAAAGAGGACTTCCTACCATATTCTAGGAATTATCATCCTAGATTAATTAAAAGAATTTTTTTTGTAATCATGGAGGTGTGGAGGTATACATGTAGATGTAGATGTATAGATATGGATGTGAATGGAGATATGGATGTATGCATGTAGATGTAGATGTATAGATGGGGATGTGAATGGAGATGTGGATGTATGCATGTAGATGTAGATGTATAGATGGGGATGTGAATGGAGATGTGGATGTATGCATGTAGATGTATAGATGTGGAGGTGAATGGAGATGTGGATGTATGCATGTAGATGTAGATGTATAGATGTGGATGTGAATGGAGATGTGGATGTATACATGTAGATGTATAGATGTGGATGTGAATGGAGATGTGGATGTATGCATGTAGATGTAGATGTATAGATGGGGATGTGAATGGAGATGTGGATGTATGGATGTAGATGTATAGATGTGGATGTGAATGGAGTTATGGATGTATGCATGTAGATGTAGATGTATAGATGTGGATGTGAATGTGGAGGTGGATGTATGCATGTAGATGTAGATGTATGGATGTGAATGTATGCATGGAGTTATGGATGTATGCATGTAGATATGAATGTATGCATGTAGATGTGGATATATGGATGTGAATGTGGATGTGGATGTGGATATATGTATGGATGTGAATATATGATATGTGATGTGAAGGAATCTGAAGTGATGAGATGGAAAATGATGTGATGGGATGAGTATACATATAAATGGAATGTGGAATAAGTAATGTGGGTTGATGAGAGATAATGTGGAAAAATGAGAGTTAATATAGAAACTGTATTTGTAAACTGTTTATAAATGCTGTTGTAAATGATTGTTTTATGTCAAGCATACTGGGAAAGCATTTTGGCCGTCTTGTGATTAAGGTCGTGATGATAAAGTTGCAACTGCTGACAGAGAGTCAATGAAGGACGTCTCGCGTAGCAAGGTCGGCCGAGGTCTTGACCAACCTCGGTGTGCGATTAAAATGGTGAGCTTTCGGTACGGTGGATGAGGGGCCAAGGAAGCGGCCTATGAGTGAAGTGCTAGGTCACCTGCAAAGGATCCTAGAGGGTGCTGACCATACGGTGCTCGGGCTCTGGGTCGCCTAGGATACCCACGCGTGCGTCGAGGAAGATATTGGAACAAGAGTAGGAGTTGTTTTCTGAAATCGGGCATGGATCTGGTTGATTGACCTTGCTGGTCTTCAATGGATGAGTCCATGGCTCTTTATATGGATCTATTGGTTGATCTTGCTGATCTTCAACGAGAGTCCATCTTGATAAGTGATTATATTGCCGAGTATTATGGGCGCAGGTGGTGAGCGTCCTAGTTGCCAATGATGCCATAGATACTCGGATGAAGGAATGATGGGAAAATTAAGAATCAACTGGATAAATTGGAAGATGGTGATCAATGATACTATGGTTTTATTAAAGGATTGTTTTAAACTGGTTGAATCTGTGAAAAGGCAATTTCATATTGGGTGTGTGAGTGGTGTGACTAGTTTTATTTTTGCATGAACATCCGGCTAGGGGGCCTTGGAACTCTTTTCCTTGGTACCCGGGACAAAACCTAACCAAATTCTTAATTGGATCCCATCACTACAGTGGTTGGGCGGTTGGCTAACCCATGGGACTGGGATGGGGTTAGGTTGGACTGATGGATCCGTAAATCGAACTCAAACTTTTCTTTTTATGATAGTTAAAATAAATCCCGGACAGTAACTATTCTATGGATAGGAATCAACGACTGTGCCTCTTGAATGGGGAAAAAAGCGTTGATCCCAATGATCCAAGTGCAAGTTTCTCCCTTGATCTGACCAAGTATCTTATAGATGTAATTGGATCAGCTCGATCAGAAATGATTTTGACTACGTTAGAGTAAAAAGTTATCCTGGTGGAATCGCCCGTGCTTTCGGGAAGTTTTTTCGGGTTCGGTTTTGGAACAACCGATGGATTAGTCTCTTATCCGGATATCCGTGGGTGAGGCCCCGAATGTGGGACCCCTGTCCCGTGCGAGAAGTGCTACTTCCGCTGCTAGGATCCCGAATCTGTTGCTCGGTGGGAACAGGGATCTTACACAAGGTCTTCATGAAGATGTTAGAGCAAGCTGATCCTGTGTGTGCTGACGTAGGCCAAGTCGATGTTGCCTGCCAAGACTCTCTCTCTGATGAAGTGGTAATGCACCTCAATGTGTTTCCTCCATGCATGGAAAACTAGGTTCCTGGCCAATTGTATACTGCTAAGATTGTTACAATATATGACAACCTTTCTCTCCACATGCAACCCCAAATCAACAAAGTAGCTTGCGTAACCAAGCTACATCACATGTTGCCACTACAGCTCCTCTGTAACTCTGCCTCTATGCTCGACAAGGCAATTGTGAGCTCCTTCTTGCTGCTTTATGTCACAGCAGCAGCAGCACTCCCCAATGAAAACATTAATCCACTAGTAGATCTCCTATCTGAGATGCTACCTGCCCAATCTGCATCTATATACCCATATATCTCCATTGATACACCTGCTGCATAAAAGAATGCATAGTCAATAGTGGCCCTCAAATATCGAAGTGTGCGTCGCACACTGTCATGATGTGGTTTGTATGGAATCCACATAAACTGGCTCTCTAAGCCAAAAGTGTAGCTCAAATCTAGCATGCTGACTGTGATAAAGATCAGACTCCCCATAATCTTTGTGTACATATTGGGATCCTCCAACACATAACCTGCATTCGCACTAAGCTTGCCATTTTGATCTAATGGCACCGAGATTGTCTTACAATTAGCCATCCCATACTTGGACAATATGTCCAATGCATACTGTCTCTGTGAGGACAACCAAATACCCTGAGGTGTGCGAATGACGTCAATTCCCAAAAAGAAGCGCAGATCTCCCAAATCCTTCATCTCAAACTTCTTTTTGAGAAGACTTTTTACATGCTCAATCTCTTCCAATTTGTCACTCCCAACAAAAAGATCATGTACATATATGGTGATTGTGAGACCCCCCTCCGGGGAGTTCTGACAGTAGAAGTAGTGTCAGCCTCCTGCACGGGGCAAGCATCCACACTTTGGGCCTTGGCCGCCCGCAGATGTCCGGATGAGAGACTAGCCCGAGCGGTTCCTCCGAAAAACCGAGCCCGGAAAAAACTCTCCTTGCCCACCAGAAGGCACAGACGATTTTGTCATGGGAAAAATCTTCTAACGAGGAATTAATCTAACGATTCAAAGTCTTAACTAGTTAAACTCATATGATCGAACTTGAAGTCACATGCTTAGATCTAGAAGAGACTTGCACTTGGTCCACGGAATCACCGCTTTTTTCCTCCTTTAACAAGGCAAAGCTGCTGATCCCCTCCCATAGAACAAGGTCTTCTCAGGACTTAATCTAACTAATGTAACTAATCACATCTTAATTGTTTCACAGCAATCCTGCCTAACCCCAAGTGACCCATGGGTTAGCCAGCCACCCTAGCCAGCCACCCGACCACTGTATTGATGGGATTCCTTTATAAAGATTTGAATGTGTTTTGCCCGAGTACCGAGAGGAAAAGAGTTCCCAAGCCCCCCTTGTCGGTGATTCATGCAAAAATTAAAGTAGGCATACCATGTATACACCCAATATGAAATTGCCATTTATAACAGTTTCGGCTAGCTTTAAAACAATCCTTCAATAGAAATCATAATATTACTGATCATCATTCTCCAAGGTTCTGAGTCCATTGTATTACAAAATGTGTCCTCTAGACTCTCCGTTGAAGACCAGCTGGCCAACCCTTGAGATGCCGTATCAAAATTTGATTCACAAAAATCTTTCCCTTTAGTCTATATCCGAGTCTTCCTCGACGCACGCATGGGTGTCCTAGCAACCGCAAGCCCATGCATGGCCTGGTCAGAACCCTCTAGGATCCTCCTTAGGTGTCTAGCACTTCACTTAGGGACTGCTTCGTCGGTCCTTGCCCATTGCACCAGAAGCACACCATTTTAACCGTAGCGAGGCTGGTCAAGACCTCGACAGGCTTTGCCGCGAGCGACGTCCCTCGACGACTCCCCATCAGTTGTTGCAACAAACCTCCTCTTAGTAAAGGGAGGTTGCAAGATGAGGGTACTCACTTTCGTTCACTCTCTCTAAAATTGGCACATCCATGCATCTCGGGCAGAGTACCTCGATCGTGATAGCGCCGTTCCAAGGATCCCGTCAAAAACTCCCAGAGGTAATACTTTGAACTGACAGTCGGTTACATTACCATCTAGATTGAACTGGATAAGATCTGTCTCATGGTGGTGAGTGAAAAGAGTCTTTCCACTGGCCAATTCAACTTGCATAGGTTTCCCTGATTTCTGTTCTAAGACTAGCTTACGCAAGCATCGACATCTCACCTTGGCGAATTGGGCATGCAATCAGTACAAAACCCGTAATAATGGGGTGCTAGCAACATAGCCCACAAGTACAAAAACTGATTTAGAGTACCCAAAAAAATGAAGTGCCATGGTCGTACCACATCTTCCATAGCCATACCAACCATATCTCATCCAGTCATATCTAACGAGATCCACATCACATCACATCCATTCACATCTCATTACATCACATTCACATCTTACCACATCCACTCACATCTCATCACATCCATCACACCCATTCACATCCCACATTTGTTCACATCTCATCACATCCATCCTCATCTTAGCACATCTCGTTCACATCCATCCACATCACATCACATTCATTCCATCCATATTACATCACATCCAGATCTATCCATATCACACCACATCCATTCACAGCTCATCACATTCATCCACATCCATTCATTCATTTACATTCACATCTATCCACATCCATCCACATTCATCCATTCATCCATCCACATTCATCTATTCATTCACGTGCACATCTATCACACCACATCTCATTCTCATCCATTTACATTACATCACGTCCTTTCACTTATCGTCACATCTCATCACATCCATATCCACATCCATTTAGATCACATCACATCCTATCCACATCTCATCACATCCATATCCACATCCATTTACATCACATCCACATCCACATCCACATCCATTTACATCACATCGCAGTTACATCACATCACATCTCATCACGTCCACATCCACATCCATTTACTTCATGTCACATCCCACATTCATTCACATCTTATCACATCGCATTCACATTTACCGTTTTTTGTTTTTGATCCTGATGGGACTTTTCTAAGTTTCTGCCAATTGCTTGGCCTAGTTAAAGGTACTTTTTCTCAATGGATATTTTCATATTCTTTCTCAAATTTCTCAAGTGAAATATATTCAATATTCTTCCTTTTTAGTAAAAGATTCATGGGATTTACAAAAATCAATTCTACCCGTATTTCCCAATAAAATTAATAATTGTTCAAAATTTCACTTTTGATAAATACTCATAATTTGAATTATGCCACAAATTTCTATTTTACCATTTAATTACTTGGATCTCAAATATCATGGAAATTCCTCTTTTTGCATAAAAATAAATTTACCAAAAATTTCTCTTTTGCCATTTAATTACTTGTATCTCAAATACCATGGGAATTCCTCTTTTTGTCTCAAAATAAATTTACCAAAATTCATTCTTTTCTCATAATCAATTAATTATGCATAATTACAAAAAAAAATCTCATGAATATGATGAGAATCATTCTTTTTGCATAGGATGTCCAATCCTAGAATATGGTAGGAAGTCCTATTTTAGCATAATGCATAAGAATAAGATATGTAGTATTTTCTGAAAAGTTTACCAGAACTTCACTGCTGCTATTACTGATAATTCTCATTTTTTTTTCTAAAGAATAAAAGCTTGTAATAAAAATATGATAGCAGTTCTCTTTTTATGCTGAAAATCAAACTATGAATTTAAATCATAATTTTAACCATAATCATAAACTTAAATTTAATTATCCCACTAGATTAAGCTAATTCCATTATTTCTCTTATCCCAAAATGATAGAATAATCTATTTTTCATTTAGAATCAATCAAAGTAGTTTTTAACTACTTATAAATAATCTAAAAGAATAACCATTATTTTGTTAACACAAAATCATAAAATTACCATTTTCTTAATCTCTTGTTTATCAAGCCTAGAGTTAGCTTCGAATTGAGAGACTATCATTGAGAAGCATCCTTTTTCAAGGGATTTAGCGACCATAAAGATGGCTATTCTTTTAGAGAGAGAGATTTACTTAAAGAAAGCATTACAAATAAGCATAAAGATTTACTTTCTCTTAATTAAGCATTAAGGCTTTAAGGAAAAGCTTGATTTGAATTAAAAAAATCATTTAGAAAGCTTCTCAAGCTTGAGAGGGGTTGAGAAGAAGAAAGAAATTGAGATAAATTAGAAAAAAACATAAAAATTGATTTTACCTCCAAGTTTGGCGTGATTCTCTATTAGCAACAGTGAAATCCCTGACCAATCAATTGCTCCACCAAGAGCAGAAGAGCAACTCCAAGAGTTGTTGTAGAGAGAGAGAGCTCCAACCTCCTAAGAGAGAGGAAAATTTACGGGATAATAGAAAATATGATTATTTTAATATAATACTAGCATAATATAGCTCTAATATTTTTTAACAAATGAGTGAGGGTCTATTTATAGGTGATGGAGGCCACTAACCAAGTCCAATTGGGTTCTAGAATTTTCCAAGTCTAGTTTGACTCAATTTGGAGAAGATTTGGACCAGTTTGGCTTCCTTTTTTATTTGGTTTGATCTAGGAGAGATAAAAATATCACACTTTTTTGAATTAAAAACCCTTCTACACATGTGAAAAAGGCCCCTAGCTCAAGAGTCCCCCTCTCCTTACCAAGGTGTCAAAAATGCATCATTATTCCAAAATATCTCATTTTTTTAGTAATATGTCATACTTTTTAACTAATAAACCTTATACTCAATCAACTCTTCATCTTATGTGAGCATTTACTCATTTTGGGTATTTTCTTTTATTTTTTTGGATTTTTCTCATCCCAACACTTGGATTAATCCATTTGGCCCATTGGAACCATAATCCAAAATTTTCTAAAAATGTAGACCCTTAGGCTAAGGTCCCTTATACACATTTTCAATTAATTCCTAATGCACATTGGAAAGTTCATTTTGAACTTCTATTTCAAGGGAATCCATTTTAAACACTAGGAGGATTTTTATATCCGAAGATATCTCAATTTAGGATTATATCTCTCTAGACATTTTCTCTCTCTAGGCCAAAAGAGGGTAAAACAAGATCTTTCTTCTATTTCAAAGAGGGGAATAATTTCAAGAATAGAAGGGGAGGTTCTTACACCTTTACACCTCAAAAGGTGGAGAGAGGAATCTTACACATATCTCATACATAATAAAAGAGCTCTCTTGATACTACATACATGCCCAACCAAAAGAATACAAAATTATACTATATGCATAAAGTATAAAGTAGAAATCTTAAGCCTAAACCCTAACCATAGAATTAAAAAAACGTAAAACGATAAAACAAGAGCTTTGGGTTTAGGGTTGGAGCTTACCCCAAGAGTTAGGTAAATAAATAATATCCTAAAAGAGTCTTTACCTTAATATAAAAAATAAATGCACAAGAAAGAATATTAAATGAATAGAGTGAGTAGAGAGAGGGATTGGAGAGGACTTTCGCACTACTTTTGCTCATTACTGTTTGGCTAGCTTTTGTGTCTATAACCTACATTACCTTGTAGTGAATGTTATAAAAACTTACATACTACACTTGCATAAGTAAGAATAGAGATATTTGGAAACTTTACATTTATAAGATCGGCCACGAGTAACTACTCAGAGGAGTCATCACTCTCCAAGTCATCTTGTCCTCCTACTTGTCCACCTTGTGCTACACAAAGTGAAGATATATAAAAATAAAAATAGAAAGTATTATAAAGGTCAAAACATGTTTTGTAAATAAAAATAAAAAGTATTACTTGCATTGGTGTTCTCCTTGCTCGATTGTATTGCTCGTCGGAGATGATCCCTTCATCGTGAAGGTAATCCCATGTATCTCCTCTACTGTGAGCAACGATGGTAGCCAGTCTCTGCTGGGGTAGGATCTCTACCCACAATGTCACGCTACATCACAAGACAGACATTATAACACAACTCAAATAAAGAGAATACAAAGAAAATACATGAAGCTGCACTTTACATACAAACTCGGCCTCTCCCATGATGCACGACCTCTAGATCGGAAGTGTGACGATCCATATCGCTCCATTTGTATTCATCACGCTTCTCTTTATTGCTGGTTTACTACTCCTTCTAGGAGCACCTTCTTGGCTTTCTTCCACTTTCCCCTATGAGCAGTAGATGGCTTGCCATGTCCATTTTTTTCGGCATCTATTCGGGCTTTCTCCTCCTTTGCATGTCTCCTTACTAGAGACCTCCTATTCTTAAGTATGTCTTTGATTTTGTGTTGCACCCATCTACTGTTAAACCTTTGGTTGTGAGGATTAGGATACTTCTTGGGGACAACTTTAATGCAATCATCCACTAGGCTCTTCCTTTGCTGCTTAAAATGCATAAAGCAATCTTTATAGTGTGCAAAAAATACTTGCCGCAAGTAGTTTACCACCTCCTTCCCACCACGAGAGTCATCAACTATACTGCCCATATCTGTAATATCATAATATGATATATCACCATGATGTGGTGGTGACTCTGAAGAACTACCCCCATCCCTAAAGCACTGCCCTAGGCATCCTCTATCTCCTCTACCTCCACTCTCAGTGCTAGTGTGGCATGAGATACGACCGCCACTATCTCCACGACTGCCCTCCCTACGATGACCGTTGCCACTCTCATGAGTGCCATGATGAATGTGAGGTGTCACATCTCCTGAACGTGCAGGTGTAGGAGATGCTGTAGCACTAACTCGGGATGAGGGATAAGCGGTGAATATAAAGGTAGGTGAAGTGCCTAGCAAGGGTAAAGTGCTGGCAAGGAACTCTGTTGGGCTTTGGGTGGGGACCTGATGGTAAAGGGCTGCCTACTGCATAGAGGCTGCCACTGCTCGAGGGTGGGAGTATAGCCAAAGATGCCCTCTACCTCTCTAGAAAACCGTCGTTGTTGAGACTCGATGGGAGCCTCAACCTGTGGGTCTGTGGGACAAGAGGACAAGGACCCAGGCCACATCTATACAAATAAAGAAAATATTAAAAAAATATTATGAAATGAAGACTTCCCGGCTCTTTAAGTCAATTGACCTTGGGAATCATCTCATTCTTCACAACACAAAAAAAAACAAATATTAAGAAAGCATGTAAGCCGTTATGCAAGCTAGGAATCATCTAATTCCCGGCACTATGCGTTATGCAAGCCATTACACAAGCCGTTACGCAAGCCTTGCATAAAGCATTATGCATTAGGCCTTATGCATAAAGCACTATGCATAAGGCCTTAAGGATGAGGCCTTAACCATAATAAAGATTTAAACATAATGCTTTATGCATGAGGCCTTATGCATAAAGCATTATGCATAAGGCTTATGCATAAAGGACTATGCATAAGTTCTTATGCATAAGGCCTTGAGCATTAAACTATGCATAAGGCCTTAAGCATAGAACTATGCATAAGGCCTTAAGCATGAAACTATGCCTTAAAGATTTGTATATATGTTTCTCTAGTTTGTAATGAAAAACTTGACAAATCAGAGATTTAATTCTACTACGCAAGTTGTTTAAGTCCCAATTTAGTATAAAGAGTAGTGAAATCAAAATTTTGAAGGCACAACGGAAAAGACTTTGCAATGAGACTACAAGGAGAGTTTAAGAATTTAACAACGGGCTTCACTCTCACTGAATCCAACTACAATCTATATGTACATCCTTCTTTCTAACAAAATTTGTCCAAATCTCATGGACATTGGTAAAATGTCTTAAAGCAATTACTTAACCATTTTGAGACCAAAGTTAAAGAGGTATTACTAGAGACAACTATAAATCTAGGCTTCTTAGGATGTTTATGAAACTTTTAAATAGCATAAATTAAAGGTAACTTCTTGCAACCAAAAGATTTATTAAAATCTTGGTGTTTTGCAATAACCTCTTGGGGCGAGAGAGAGAGAGCTACTTTCATACGTTTGAGTAGAAGAGCTAACTTCTCTCACAAGGCGTTCTTTAAATAGAACTTTTTTCATGTAAACACAAAATTATTAGAACATTTGCCTACATGGAAATTACAAAATATCAATGAAACTTATGGAGAGAAATTAAGTCACTTGTTGAAGATAAAGAGTTGCCATTAGAGCAAATAGTGCTTGAATGGGATTCCATAAGTTTTAAAGAGGCCTTTTTTAGAATCGTAGCTTTCCAATGAGAAAGAATGTCTTGAACTAAGAGAAACTTCTAACTTATTGACAAAATTAGAGATGCCTTTATCAATAGCTTTCAAAAGACAAGAGTCAACTAAAGAGGAAACTCTAAATTTAGTGTCTTTTATAAACAACTCTTTAAGGGACATAAAAGGAAGAATAGAATAGTCAGCTCTAACTACTTGCAAATTTCTCCCCTAATTGACAATAAAAAGAGAGAGGGCATGGATTTGCTTCACTTCTTGAAGATAACATGCAAGCATGAGAAAACGGGCTCATCACCCTAATCGACAATAAAAAAGAGAGAGGGCATGGATTGTTTAAACTAAGATGATTCTCATTGTTTTTTTATAAATAATGGTGAGACTTGAACTCATATTAAAAAATAATGGTGAGGATAATGAGTTAAAAAGTGGCTATCACTAGTGGGTCTGCCAACTTTGATGGTATTTTTCATTGATTTCTTTCATGCGTAAAATCATGAATATATTTTATCAAGTTATTTTATATGTAAAATTTTGAAGTTTTTTGAGCATGGTTATGGATCCTCAAAGTAAGGGAAGTTGAATGTGGGAACATCCAAGGTTATGTACTTTTTTTGTATTCACATCCCATGAGTAATGGTGATTGATTGGGAGGTACATTGGATCAACTCTTTGATCTCCTGGTGTTGTATTGTGAGTCTTTGAGGTACTTTTTGCAACATGGAGGTTGGATACCCATATTATCTTTAGTGAGCTTTAGTGATTATCTTAAGTGTTTTATCTCCCCAAATCTATTCATTCTATAAACAATGTGGAGTATTTAACTCCATTTGGCATACTTTTGCATCCTCGAATCTAGTCACCATGTGTGAAGAAGGTGGATGTAGTTAACTCAATTTGGCATACCTTGGCTAGAGGGTTGATGCTAGCTTTGACCTCCTGTAGCTACTATGTGAAGATTATGGATGTAGTTACCTCAATTTGGCATACCTTTGGTAGAGGGTTGAGGCTAACCTTTGACCTAAGATCCATCGTGTGTGAAGAAGGTGGATGTAGTTACCTTAATTTGGCATACCTTTGGTAGAGGGTTGAGGCTAGCCTTTGACCTCTCTCCTATTTAGTACCTTGCAACTCTTATACATGTTTATTTCTTTCCATATGGTGCCAAGATTAGATACCTAAAATTCTTAGTTCATGAAGTCTATTTATTACATTTAGTGGGTAGGGTGCAAGCAGTAGAGTTTAGTCCATGGAAGAAGTAATTTTATATCATATTTTTATGATCTTAGAAGTTTCCAAATTCAGACTCAAACCTGAAGGTTACAAGTCAGTAACTTTATTTGGATGAGGATGAGAAGAGGACCACTAAACTATAGACTACCTACCATTGATAATAACCAATCAAATGAAGGTACTCTTAGTATAAGAACCCACAAAGCAAAGGTGTGGGCCCCTTCTACCACCTTCCTCCTTACACCTTGTTTATGTTTATGGGCCCAAACCTCTTACAACCTTAGAAATGAGGCCTCATATCTCCTATGCTAACATAACATCAGATGTAACCTCACTAAGCTTTCTTCCCCAAGGGTCAACCAAAAATTACCTCCAACAAGCTCTAAACCTCAAAATAAAACTTCATGCATACCTCTTCCACCATAAAAACATCTCTCCAAAGCTATTGGCAACATCTTCAACATCAAAATTTTTTGATAGAAGGATGTGGTCATCTTTAGGAAGGGTGATATATGAACCACTTTGATCAACATAACATCACCAAGGCTTTTTTGTAAAAGGATGTGGTCATCTTTAGGAAGGGGGATATATTAACCACTTTGATCAACATCTTATCACCTACCCTACATTCATAAGTGTGTTCACTATTAAGATGTTAAGCTCAACAGGAGCTCACACTTACGAGGCACCTCCATGACCGTTTGACATTTATATCACTGGCGGGTGTGATAGCTGGCGCCGACATATCTTCGCCAAAGATTCTACAGTTCGACTACACCAAATAGTCCACAACTACTCACTCCTCTTAGCGTGTTCACATTATGGACCGCATGTATATACTCTATTATGTGTGTTAGTCACTTTATCTTCTTGGTAGACCTCTTTGTTGTGTGAAGAAGAAGAGGAATTTTCAGCCTCTCACCTTGTGTGTTCTCTTCTAGGATTTATGTGTGAGTGTGTGTGTGTGCTTGCAAGAGCTCAAGCTCTCTTCTCCCGTGCATATTTTCATGGTATCATAGCCTAGTTCATGCTAACGACTGAGCAGCAAGCAAGAGAAGCATAGGAAGTGGTACGAGGGTAAGAGCTTCATCTACTCTTCCCCCTTTGGGTTGGCTACTACACCCTTGTCGGGAGCACTTCTGGAGGCACCGGCAAACGAACTCTGATTGAGGAGCTTTCTTCATGGGAGGAAAGCTACAGAGCAACTATATTGTCCTATTAGACTAAATGTTTGGGCCAAAAATGCATTTCAGGCGTGTGTGGGCCTCCATTTTCAGTTCGCAAGCATTCACAAGCACTGCGGGTAAGTTTTGATTCTCTGTAGAACTTTGTTTTTGGAACTACAAAAAGGGCAATTGGTTGTGCAGACACTATGTGTGCTACAAAGAGGTCTCAAAGTTGCCATTGGGTGTATGTATGCAAAGTAAGGTCACTGGTTATGACAACTTGGGTGCAGTGTAGTACCGCTGCAGAAAATACAACAGTTTGTGCAGGTCAAGCAAGAGTGCTGTTGTTGGTAAATTTGTGTTGCAAAAAAGATGTCAAATGATGGAATAAACCAGATTGTTGTAGAGAGGCTTGAGAAGAACAACTTCCATGCTTGGAGGTTTATATTGACCAATTTCCTAATGGGAAAAGGTTATTGGGACTACATTGAAGGTAAACATGAGGAGGCACGATATAAAAGAGTTCAAGGATTGGAATCAAGGTGCAAGGAAAGTCATGTATTGGCTTTCTATGTGAGATCCCTGTCCCCACCGCGCAACAAATTCAGGGGTGCTAGCAGTGAAAGTAGCACTTCTTGCGTAGGGCCGGGTCCCACACTTGAAGCCTTGCCCCCCACACGGATATCTGGACATGAGACTAATCCATCGATTCACGAACCTGGAAAAACTTCCCTTGCCCGGAAAGCACGAGCGATTCTTCCAGGATAACTTTTCTCTAACGTAGTCAAAAACCTTATCTAACAGAACTGATCTGACTGAACCCGTAAGTCCCATAATCAGATAAGGGAAAAGATTACACTTGGATCATAGAGACCAATGCTTTTTTCCTCATTGAGAGGCACAGCCATTGATTCTTTTGCATAGAACAATTTTTGTCCGGGATTTACTTCATCTATCGTACCATAACAGAATTGAGTCTCAATTTAGGGATCCATTAGTCTAGCCTAAACCCATCGAGTCCCGTGGGTTAGCCAGCCACCCAACCACTATAGTGATGGGATCCAATTAAGAATTTCATTAGGTTTTGTCCCGGGTACCAGGGAAAAGAGTTCCCAAGCCCCCTAGCCAGATATTCATGCAAACTTAAAACTAGTCACACCACTTACACACCCAATATGAAATTTCCTTTTTCTCAGCATCATCTATCTTTAAAAACAATCATTTAATGAAATCATTGTCTCAGTGATCATAGTCCTCAAAATCTTTGGTTAAATCCTTATTTCCAATCATTCCTTCATCAGTGTATCTATGGCATCATTGGCAACCAGAACGCTCACCACCTGACCACTTAGGGGCCCTTTTTATAGTTCCTAGCTCATGGGGTAACCGACAATATATTCACATATCAAAATGGAAACTCCATTGAGAATCAGCAAGATCAACCAATGGATCCATATAAAAGGGCCATGGACTCATGCCTTGAGGACCAGCAAGTCAATCAACCAGATCCATGCCCAAATTCAGAAAACAACTCTTACTCCTTGTTCCAATATCTTCCACGATGCATGTGTGGGTATCGTCGGTGACCCAGAGCCCGAGCACCGTGTGGTCAGCACCCTCTAGGATCCTTCGCAGGTGACCTAGCGCTTCACTCATAGGCCGCTTCCTTGGTCCCTCATCCACCCTATCGGAAGCTCACCATTTTAATCGAACCGAGACTGGTTAAGACCTCGGTTGACCTTGCTACGCAAGACGTCCTCCGTTGACTTTCCGTCAGTTGTTGTTGTTGCAACTTTATCAGCTAGGTCTCCACGACCTTAATCACAAGACGGTCAGAACGCTTTCCCAGCATTCTTGACATAAAACAGTCATTTAAAAACAGGCCATAAATACAGTTTCTATAATAACGAACTCTCGTCTTTCCACAATAATCAATATTACTTAATCCACATTCATATCATATAAATTCCCATTCTCATTCAATCGCATCATTTTCCATCTCACCACTTCTTTCCTCAAATATCCTCATCAGATCTCATCCACTCCCATTTACCCATATCCTCATCAGATCTCATCCACTCGCATATCCACATCTCCTCACACTATATTCATTCACATCTCATCACATCATATTCATCCACTCGCATTTACCCATATCCACATCTCATCACATCATATTCATTCACATCTCATCACATCATATTCATCCACTGGCATTTACCCATATCCACATCTCATCACATCATATTCATTCACATCTCATCCATTCATATTTACCCGATTCGCATCCCATCACATCACATTCATCACATCTCGATTCACATGATATCACATCCATTCTCATCTCATATTATTCATTCACATCCCGATTCACATGACATCTCATCCATTCACATCCCATATCATTTATTCACATCCCGATTCACATCTCATATCATTCATTCACATCCTGATTCACATGACATCACTTCCATTCACATCCCATATCATTCATTCATACCCGATTCACATGACATCACTTCCATTCACATCTCATATCATTCATTCACATCCCGATTCACATGATATCACTTCCATTCACATCTCGTATCATTCATTCACATCCGGATTCACATGACATCACATCCATTCACATCTATCCATTTTACATCACATCACCTCCATCCATTCACATCCATCACATCACATTCAATTCATATCCATCACATTCACATCCACATATATTCTTTGACATACACATCTATATCCGTTCTTTCACATACATCCACATCCATTCTTCTCATACACATTCACATCCATTATCATCACATACATTTACTCATATCCCATATCATTCATTTACATTCTGATTCACATGACATCACATCTATCCACATCACATTCTCATCACTTCTATTCATATCACATCCATCCATCCATTCATTCACATCTATCTGATTCTTATCACATCTCATCACATCTATTCTCATCACATTTGTTTAAACATAGAATTTAAGAGAATTTCTAACTTTTGATATAAAGATTCTTTACGCATCTATTTATGCATAAAATCAACTTCAGTGGGAATAACACTTTTAACAAAATCCTTTTATGCATAAATTCAATTTTAAGAAAAATAACACTTTTAAAATAAAAATCAATCCTTTATGCATCTTTCTATGCATAAAATCAATTTTAATGAAATTAACACTTTTGGAATTAAAAAAATTCCCTTATGCATCTTTCTATGCATAAAATCAAAATTAATGAGTATAACTCTTTTGAAATAAAAATAAATTCCTTTATGCATCTTTCTATGCATAAAATCAAAACTAATGAGAATAACTCTTTTGAAATAAAAATAAATTCCTTTATGCATCTTTCTATGCATAAAACCAGAAGTAATGATAATAACTCTTTTGAAATAAAAAAATTCCTTTATGCATCTCTCGATGCATAAATTCAATTTTAATGGGAATAACACTTTTAAAATAAAAATAATTCTTTTATTCATCTTTCTTTGCATAAATTCAATTTTAATGGGAATGACACTTTTGAAATAAAAACAAATCTTTTAGAATGCACAAACGGAAGGAATTACTCTTTTATAATATCCTAATGATAAACTTTAGTTCCACAAAATTTAAGAAAATTTTGCCATAACCTCCTTTGTATGGCTGACCATTTCTCAATTTTAACATTGAATTCATGACTTGACTTAAACCAATTTCGAATTCTAATAGCTCTAATCTACTCCAAGGGGGTGGCCTTTCCATCAAGGCATAGCATCAGATTTTAATTCAAACATTTACAAAGCATAAAATTTAAGAAAACCATAGATTTAAAATTCACAATAAGTAAGAATTAAGCTTACATGGAACTTGTAAAAGCTTTCCTTTGGCTTGAGGGATTGAGGGTTCTACTTCTTGTTTTTAACAAGAGTGGCCACCAGTTCTTTTGGAGAGAATTTAGTCAAAAATGATTGAATTATCAATTGAATTCAATGTATTTGACTCTGGGGAGGAGTAGAGTAACATTGCATAAATACTATTAACCTTTTACAAAGGGGAAGGCTTCTATTTATTGGAAAAAATGAGCCTCTAACCAAGCAAAGGGGAAGGCTTTTTTTTATTGGAAAAAATGAGCCTCTAACCAAGCAAACTGATTCTAGAATTTTCCAGATCAGTTTGATCAATTTTTTACCATTTTTGGGTCAGTTTAGCTCACTTTTTGGATCTCGTTGAAACAGGAGAGAGGAGAGATGAAAATATCTCATTATTTGTGAGTTTAAAACTCATCCACACATGTGAAATAGGCACCTCTTTCATGAGGGGAATTCCCCACATTGAGGTGTCAAAAATGCATCATTTCCTCTAAATATCTCTTCTTTCTTAACACTAGTTTGGTACCAAAACAGGACACTTGAGTGTCCTTTTTTGGGGGTTGCGAAAAAAAATCAAACTCCTAATGTAGGCTTTAAAAACCAAAATGCTTCATTGGACATGTATAACATAACCCTATGCTTATGTAAAAAATGCTAAACATATAAAATGCCTTTTTATTTGGAAGTACATAAGCAACAAAGTAGCATATGTCTTGAAAATGAATATTTTTCAGGATTTTTCAAGATTTTTCCAAATATGCAAGCATCATTATCTCAAAAAAAAATCCAATGATATCAATAGCATTTTTCCCAAGATATTTTGATAGCATACATCAGTCCAAGGAGGTAGAAGTTCACCAAAAAAATCATTTTCCTTTCCTAGAATTTTTTCCAAAAAAGTTGTATAAAATCAGCAAAAGTAACGCGTATTATCAAAACTCAATCACGCCACTAAAAAAATTGTAGCCCTATCAATGAGAATGTTGATTATTGATTTTCATGCTTGAGATGAGATAAATAAGCCATAATTTGATGTGTATGACACTAACTTAGCCTCCACTTAAGTAGGTTCTTATCGCCTAGTTCTAAAAAAATTGTAAAAAATAAAAATACAAAATTTGATCATCTTTTTTCAAAAACTAATCATAACTATGCTTGCACAAGTAGTCTACACCTATAGTTACAACAAATAATGCACTTACACAGCTTTCCCCTTTGATGAAAATCAAAATTAGGCTCATAATTAGGCATTTTACGTATTAAAAACAGGTTGCGCAAAAGGCCATGTATGAGAAGAGGCCCAAAAAGTGGCTCTAAAGTTTTGGAAAATTCAAAACAAAGTAGTATTTACCCTATATAACATGGGTGCACCTCAAGTTTTACATTATTAGCTTGCATATGGAAGGAGAAAAATTCATGCTCCACCTGTATAAAAAACATCATTTCAATATTAGCGAGTCAAAAATTTATCTAATAATTATCGTTTGATGATTCCAAGATTTAGTTTACATCATGGGCTTTCCATCAAGCCAAGTTTCATGATCAAACTATGTCCCTTCTAAAAGTTATGTACAAATTACTACTATTTTGAAAACAGCAAAAATCATGCGTTTTATCAGCATGCGTCTAAGAAAATTAAAATATTGCCTTGCAAAAGCTAAGAAAAGTGCAATTTAAAAAATCTCAAATTTTTTTTGGGTCTTGAGGAACACCTATGGATGTTAAGCATTTCAAAACTCTTAATAGATTGCCCACAAAAATTCAAGAAAAATGCTAACTTTCAGGACACTTTAGTGTCCTCAGGACACTTTAGTGTCCAATTACAGAACTAGTGTTAACTAATAAACCTTGTCCTTAGTCAACTCTTAATCTTATGTGAGTATTTACTCATTTTTGGGAGATTTTTCTTTTATTCTTCAATTTATCTCCTCCCTACATTTGGATTAATCTTATTGGTCCATAGGAACCTGAATCCAAAATTTTAAAAAAATCTAGACCCTCAGGCTAAGGTCCTTTTTACCTATTTTTAATTTATTCCAATTGCACACTGGAAAGTTTTTTTTGAATTTCTGTTTTAGGGAAAATCATTTTAATAAGAAGGGATGTTTTTCTATCCAAAGATATCTAGAAATTGAATTACTTCTCTCTAGAATATTTTCTCTCTCTAGGCCAAAACAGATAGAAACAAGATCTGTTATTTATTTTGAAAAGGGGATTGATTACAGGGGGGAGAAACTGGACATCTTGAGGGGCAAGGGGAGGAATCTTACATTCTATCAGTATACACTACACTATGATTATGCATATACAGGATGCCAAGTCACCTAAGGAGGATTGGGACACCTTGGTGAAGTTGTATGAAACCAACACCAAGGTACTTAAAATTCAGTTGAAGAATGAGATTCATACTGTGGAGAAGAAGAATATGTCCGTGAATGATTATGCTTTGAAGATCAACGGCATTGTGGAATCCCTTGCATCAACAATTGGTGTTTCTATGGCTGATGATGATAAGGTAAAAGTGTGTCTACATGGTCCCGGGCCACAATACAAGGCGTTTAAGACATCTATTCAAACTCGGGAGAACATTCCCAACTTCACAGATTTGGTGTCAAGGTTGACACTACTCATTCGATTGCCCATGTTGGAGATGTGCCATTGTCTATGCAGGATGGTAAAGTGAAGTACCTTGTATATGTACTTCATGTTCCAAACATTACAAAGAATTTGGTTTCTGTTAGCCAAATGATTGAGCAAGGTTTGCAGGTTCGGTTTAACCCTGATGGCTATTATGTAGAAAACTTCAAAGATAAGTGCAGGTTAGTTGTAAAAGGCAATAGAGTGGGAAGAATGTTTACATTGAATGTGAATATGCCTAAAGTGAGTGCTACAATGTT
This sequence comes from Cibotium barometz, assembly GCF_041138505.1. Taxonomy (NCBI): domain Eukaryota; kingdom Viridiplantae; phylum Streptophyta; class Polypodiopsida; order Cyatheales; family Cibotiaceae; genus Cibotium; species Cibotium barometz. Next base: position 24,153,397 of record NC_141062.1, on the reverse strand, counting down.
TGCAAATGGTTCACGAGTTGTTGCAGATACATACATTTGGCATAAGAGAATTGGGCATGCCAATGTGCAAAGAATGAAGTCTATGCAGACTAAAGAAATTGTGATAGGGCTGCCTAAGTTTAAAGTTGAAGGTATGTAGAAAGTTTGTGAAGCATGTCAATTTGGAAAGCAAACAAAACATGTATTTCCACATGATAGAAATGTGAGTAGGAATGTGCTAGATGTTGTGCATTCAGATGTATGGGGTCCTCTGAAGACTATGTCTATTGGTGGCTGCAGGTACTATGTAACATTCGACAAGGAAAGTGTGGGTGTACTTCATGAAGGAGAAGAGTGAAGTGTTCACTCATTTTTAGAATTTCATAGTTATGGCTCTGAAAAACAGACAGGAAAGTATGTGAAGTGCCTAAGGCCAGATGGAGGGGGAGAATACTTCTCCAATGATTTCTCTAAAATCTTGTGAAAGAATGGCATTCAGAGATAATTTACATGTAGATACACTCCGCACCAAAATGGAGTTGTTGAGCGGAAACACAGGCACATTGCAGAGATAGCATGAGCATTGATGGTGGCTGAGAGAATATGCCACATAGCTATTAGATTGAGGCTATGTCTACAACAATTTATATCATGAACATGACTCCTACTACATCCATACATGATGTAATGCCAGAGGGAGAAGTTTACTGGAAAGAAAACATATTTGTCTCACTTGAAAGTTTTTGGATTTATTGCATATATGCATGCGCCAGATGAGTTACATACCAAGCTGGATCCAAAAGCAGAAACATGTGTGTTTATTGGGTATTCCCTTGAGTGAAAAAGGGATATAGATGTTATAATCCTACTACACGTGAATTGAGGGTAAGCAGGGATGTTGTATTTGATGAGATGAGTAGTTGGTATGCTACTGAAAAGGATGTTGTTGGGACTGATGTAAGTGGAAATGTGGTTGCACAGAATGCAGGTCAGCAAATCACAGTCATTGAGTGGACTAGCAGAGTCCGAATCGAGTGGTTCTATTGAAAGACCATGGAGTGGCACGCTGCGTCATAATACCAGTCCTGAAAAATGTAGTTGGTACATCACATAAAGGCAAAGAGAAAGTGGTTGTGCCCCTTGGTATGCCCGACATTTTTGCAGGGCATTCTCTTGTTGATGGAGATTCTAGTGGCTCAGAGATGAGTCTTGATATGAGGAGCTTGAGATTCTAGTAATGAGGACACCTGGTGTGAAGAAGGCTATGGAAGCCATGAATGCAAAGTTACAAAGACCCGGAAGAGTCAAAAATCCTGTGCAGAGGTTGACTTATGATGGTTATGTGGCACATCACTATGCATATGTGGCAAAAGTTGTGTAGGTTGTCGAACCCACATGCTTTTATGAGGCTTGGAAAGGTGTGTTAGGAGAAAGCTAGATACACTCCGCAGCAAAATGGAGTTGTTGAGCGGAAAAACAGGCACATTGCAGAGATAGCATGAGCATTGATGGTGGCTGAGAGAATATGCCACATAGCTATTAGGTTGAGGCTATGTCTACAACAGTTTATATCATGAACATGACTCCTACTGCATCCATACATGATGTAACGCCAGAGGGAGAAGTTTACTAGAAAGAAAACATATTTGTCTCACTTGAAAGTTTTTGGATTTATTACATATATGCATGCGCCAGATGAGTGACATACCAAGCTGGATCCAAAAGCAGAAACATGTGTGTTTATTGGGTATTCCCTTGAGTGAAAAAGGGATATAGATGTTATAATCCTACTACACGTGAATTGAGGGTTAGCAGGGATGCTGTATTTGATGAGATGAGTAGCTGGTATGCTACTGAAAAGGATGTTGTTGGGGCTTATGTAAGTGGTCCAAATGTGGTTACACAGAATGCAGGTCAGCAATCCCAGTCATTGAGTGGACTAAGAGAGTCTTGATCGAGTGGTTCTGTTGAAAGACCATGGAGTGGCAGGCTGCGTCATAATACCAGTCCTGAAAAATGTAGTTGGTACATCACATAAAGGCAAAGAGAAAGTGGTTGTGCCCCTTGGTATGCTCGACATTTTTGCAGGGCATTCTCTTGTTGATGGAGATTCTAGTGGCTCAGAGATGAGTCTTGATATGAGGAGCTTGAGATTCTAGCAATGAGGACACCTGGTGTGAAGAAGGCTATGGAAGCCATGAATGCAAAGTTACAAAGGCCCGAAAGAGTCAAAAATCCTGTGCAGAGGTTGACTTATGATGGTTATGTGGCACATCACTATGCATATGTGGCAAAAGTTGTGTAGGTTGTCGAACCCACATGCTTTTATGAGGCTTGGAAAGGTGTGTTAGGAGAAAGCTATAGATGAGGAGATGGATGCATTGTATGGAAATGAGACTTGGGATTTGGTGCCATTGCCTGAAGGCAAGAAAGCTATTGGCTGTAAGTGGGTGTATAAGGTGAACCATAACAGTGATGGTAGCATAAGCAGGTACAAGGCTATATTGGTAGCCAAAGGATATGCGCAAACACATGGGATTGATTATGAGGAGATATTTTTTCCAGTTGAAAAGATGGCAACTATGAGAGTTGTGATTGCAGTGGCTACACAACAAAGGCTAGTTTTTACATCAGATGGATGTAAAAAATGTGTTCCTGCATGGTGACTTGCAAGAAGAGGTGTATAGGAATCAGCCACTAGGTTTTAAGGATACACGTTGTTTTTGCCTAGTGAGATACAAATTTCTAGAGAGTGGTAATTCAATATTGAGATATTTTTTGATATATAAATTCTACAAATATCAAAAATATGTTTCCTTGAAACAGAAAATCAAAATAAATTTTCCAAGGTGCAATTGGAATCAATTAAAAATGATTTAAAAGACCTTAGCCTAAGGGTCAAGATTTTTTGAAAATTTTGGATTATGGTCCAATTAAGGTTCCTATAGACTAATAAGATTAATCCAAGTGTTGGGATGAGATAAATCCAATGAATAAAAGAAAATACCCAAAAATGCATAAATATCCACATAAGATAAAGAGTTGACTAAGTACAAGATTTATTAGTTGAAAATTATGAAATATTACTAAAAAAATGAGATATTTTGGAGTAATCATACCATTTTGACACCTTGGTAAGGAAAGGGAGAGCCTTCAAGGAGGCACCTATTTCACACATGTGAAGGAGTTTTTAACTCAAAAATATTAAGATATTTTTATCTCTCCTCTCTCTTGGATCAAACCAAATCAAAAAGGGAGCCAAACTGGTCCAAATCTTGTCCAAATTTTGCCAAACTGAAGCTGAAAAATTCTAGAACTTAGTTGGACTTAGGTAGTGGCCTCCCTCACCTATAAATAGACCCTCATTCTTTTGTATTCTCATATGTGAACTAGACCATGCCAATATTACTCTAAAATAAGTATATTTTTCATTATCTTCTAAAAATCCTCTACAATTTGGAGAGATTGGAGCTTCTCTCTCTCGTCAACCTTCTTTGGAGCTTTCCTCAACATACTAACCAATTGATTGGTTGGGGGCCTCTCCTAAGATTAGAGAATCAAGCAAAACAAGAGGTAAAGTGCGACTTTATGATTTTTTTCTTAATCTTCTAAATGTTTTTCACCTCTCAACCCCTCTCAAGCTTGAGAAGTATTCAATTGAATGGTTCTTTAATGCAAATGAAGCTCTCTAATGAATTTTAATGATAAATCACATAAATTTTATATTTATGCTTAAATTAGAATGTTTTTTAAGCATATCTCTCTCCCCCCCAAAGAATGGTCATTCCTATGACCAATTCTATATTCAAATGATGCTTCTCATGGAGCAATTTTTGATTCTAAAAGTAAACACTATGCTAGTCAAATTAGAGGCCAAAGAAGTGGCTTTTTAATGCTTTTATGTTACTTAAATTATGGTAAACTTAGGGATTAAATCCATAAATTGGATATTGATACAAATGATAGTTATTCTATCATATTGTATTACTAAACCTTATGCTTTTCAAAATTATTGAAAATTATAAGTAATAGCAGCGGAGCTATGGCAAAATTTTTGAAAATTAAAACATAAATCATTTTCATGTATAATGTGAAAAGAGGACTTCCTACCATATTCTAGGATTAGTCATCCTATATTAAATGAATAATTCCCATCATATCCATGTATTCCAATGCAGAAAGAGAAAAATTATAATATTAAAATAATGGATATTTTATTGAAAATTAAAAAAGAATTTTAGATAAATTATTTTATGCACGAATAAATTTAAATGATAAAAGAGAAATTTCCATCATATTTGGAATTCAATCATTTAAATGAAAAAAGTAAAATTTTTGTCATATTTGGATTATTGTATATTTTTATTCAATTTTTAGAGAAATTTTAGTTAAATTTGTTTTTATGCATAGGAAAAATTTAAATGATAAAAGAGAAACTCCCACCATATTTGGAATTTAATCATCTAAATGGAAAAAGTGGAATTCTTATCATATGAGATATAATGGATATTTTTATGTAATTTTTAAGAGAAATTTTAGTTAAAATTATTCTATGCATGTATAAATTTAAATGATGAAAGAGGTATTCCCATCATAATTGGAATTCAATCATTTAAATGGAAAAAGAGAATTCTTGGTATATTTGAAATATTAAATATTTTTATTTAATTTAAAGAGAAATTTTAGATAGATTTAATTTATGATAAAAGAGGAATTCCCATGACATTTGGATTGCACTCATTAAATGGGAAAAGGAGGTATTTCAAGTTTATTCAAAAAAATATATATTGGTATTTAGTTAAAAGAAGAACAAAAGAAGGATTTGAATAAATTTTTAGTGTCAAAAGAAGAATTTCCACCATAATTCTACCTATGGAAGTAAGGTTGAGAAATTAAATGGTAGAAAGAATATCTTTAGATATTTTATGTGGTTAAATCACTAAATTGGTATTTACCCAAAACTAGATGTTTATCTGAAGGGAATCCTTGTTAGAACTAAATCGAATGAATTTGGTTAGACTACGAGAGGGATGAACAGTAAACCTACTTGTCCATCTCTCGATCATCTGAATCATCATCTGAATCAAGCAAAAACTTCGTGACTGATTCCAATTCCTAACTACAAAGAATAGACTACTGTTGAACTAAACTAGTTTTCCTTTGACCGAAATCACCAAGAATCTAGTTGGACAATCAGTCAAATGATGGGTAGATTACCCTGATGAGAGATCAAGGATCCTCACATTATGAAACTGGGAATTATGGAAAAAGGGTTTTGTGGAACCAATCTCAAACTGGGAATTTTACTTGCATTGGAACCTCTGTTTTTCATTTAAAGGACTCTTTTACGCCAAAATGCTGAAGGAAGCATTTGGCATGTGCTTTAGGGTGGTTGCAAGATGAGGTTATCTAGTTTCATGTAGTGGGCGCCCTTGGCTTTAGCTGGAAAACAGGCATTTTTTCAAGAAGAATAGCCAATCTCTCATAGTTAGCCAAGGAGTTTCACTTCAAGATCTTCTAATGAAACATCATATGCAAAGTTGGGCACCTAAAACTATAATCTGATTGAATATCCAAATCCCCTCTTCTTTGGGAACCAAGTTTGTATATAGGCCCTGTCGTAGGTTTAGACAGGTACAGTGAATGTGAGTAAATTGCCTATAACTTTTACATTATTACTCATATGATGTTCCCACTTTGCATATCACAAATACAAATAACATAGAGCTTAACTTGATTTATCGAGTTATTTTTGATGTGTTCTACTATTTTCTATATTATTTAAAAGGTATTAGAATTGTTTAGAAACATACTATTTTATCCTCCCACCACATCTACCATTTAAAATGCTCAAATTGTATGGATCTAGTGATGATTAGATTGGGAAAGATTAGTATAATGTGGGTATAAGGTAAAATTACAAATCTAACGGTTGGATTTTTGTAGATTTACTTTGGAAAATTTATTATGACTATAAGAGGCCCATTAAATCAATTGTAATTTAATTCTAGAAAATTAAATATTGAATCTCTTAATCTAAAAACTCAAGGGATCAATACTCTTGTTGCCATGAATTTATTAAAAAAAATTTGGCTTAATTTGAGTATGGGAAGGTCCATTTTCAATCCTCCCAAGTGAAAATTCCCATATTGTGTCCACTCTCCCCTTTTCAAGTCTAAAACCAATCCTAGTTAGGTTTGGAAATCTAGGCTTGGTAAACTTCACAGCTTAGGTTTCATTCCATGTGTGAGGCTTGGGTAGGCACAAATCTTATATATGCATGCCACTTTATGTCCACATGAGCTTCGAGAGGATCCACATAAGCAACTTGCCACCTCCACCCTCCATGTCAACATGGTCAACCTAGTTGACTCCTCACCTCATCATCCTAGTCATCATCCTAGTCATCCTAGTAATCATTAATGCCACATCATCTTGCCACCTTTGCATGCCACCTCGCACTTGGTGGCATGGCATGCCACATCATGGAATTGCCACATCAACCATAATAGTGCCACATGTCAAGAGATTGACATGTGTCATGCACGCATGTGACACATGGCACCTCCTTCCCACCTCCCCTCTTTTTTCAAAAATATATTTTTAAAAAAGTTTAGTAATTTAGAGAAATAGAATATAGAATTTTAAATAATAAAATATATATAACTTATTGAATAATAGAATTTAAAATCACTAATTTTAAAGGATTGTATTTTGGGATTAGATCAATAATATTATTATTAAAGTTCATATTATTAATTTAAAAAATAAATTTTTTAATTTAATATTTCTTGAAAAAATTTATTTAGAATAAACCTTTGAATAAAATTTAAAAAAAATACTTTATTAAAAAAAGCAGTTATATAATTATAAAATAAAAGATATTTATATATCTAATAATGATAAATATTTAGACTTGTTAATAAATATTATTAATAATATTGATTTTTAAGTGGATAATAGTTTATCTTTAATTATCCTTATGTTTATCTTAATTATCCAATCAATCTTAGATAGGAAATCCAATGAGATTTGAAGTGGATAACCTATTTTTTCTATATAATCACACATCTCTAGTACTATCCCACACTTATCTCTAGTACTATCCCATCATTGAGCCTTTATAATATTTTCTCTCTTAGCTTCCTTGAGAATGGGTTCTCAAAGTCGTAGGAGTCGGAAACGTGATAGGACTAGACTTCCCCCCGTCCACCAAGTTCAAGAGGAGGAGAGGAGAAGGGTAGCTCGTGAGAGAAAGAGAGAGTGGAGAGCGCGTCAATGAGCAACACCTTCCATTGGGCGATGATCCAAGCCTTGCTCCTCCTCTTCCACTTCCTCTCCCTTCGCCCTCTTCCCCCCCACTACCCCTTAGTTTAGATAATCCACATGAACCCGCCCTTCCTGAGTCCCCTTCTCTTCTACAAGAACCCACCCCCTCCTTTGGGCACCCTTCGTGTAGATAGGAAAGAACTATCAAAGTCAGGGGCACATCGTCGTGCCCATGCAATCTTCCATTCCTATTTCAAAGACCTCACGCCTTCATCACAGGCATGTGTGCTTGATGCTTTGATTGATCTGCCCAACATGGCCAACTGCAGGGCGCTTTCCGACATTGGAGGTCGAAGAGAGAGGAGAGCTGGCATGGCGGTGCTACAAAGTGTTTGTCATTCCTATATAGTTAACAAGAAGAGGAACTCTGCGGACGCTTTGGCTGCTCGACGGGCTATTGTGGCAGCCATAAGTAGCTCCCAAATTAAGGGTAAGGTTAGTGCCACATCTCGCATCCTTTCCATAGCACCACACGCACTTAGAGTTGGGTCTATTAGACGACAAAGTTTAGATGCCAATGAGGTTGGTGCTTTGTGGGCGAGTAGTGGGCGTGTAGCTAGGCATGATCGCCTACTAGATGAAACCACTAGAACCTTGATAGAAAGTTTTTGGGAGGAGAATTATCGTGCCTCGCCAATTTTCAAGAAAGCTTTGCGTAAGAGAGTGACAAGAGGAGTGTTCATTGAGCACGGTGCTTGCTTTCTTAAAATGACCCAAACTAAGTTGTATTCTCAGTTTGTGGCTTCGTATCTAGAGCTTAAAATTGGGCAAAGGTCATTTGAGGGGTGTAAGCCTTGGTTTGTGAGGTACTCACGTCAACATGACACATGTTGTTGTCGCTACCATGTTGAGTTCAAACTTTTTTATAATGTGTTCCGTTCTCTTAGTGGGCATAGAGAGTTGCCTCGTAGTCCTCGTGATTTCATCCACTCTCTTTTGTGTGCACGCACGAAGGATGCCCAATTCCATAGGATGCCTTGTGTGGAGAGCAATTGCACATCATGTGGTTCACTTGCACATCTACAGATGGTAGATCTTGATGCAAGTGACCAAGAGATAGTGGCATGGCAACGTTATGAGTATGTGACACACCAGCTCCAGAGTGGTATAGACAGTCCAGGAAGTTGCAGCTTGTGGACAAACATACACCACGTTGTCACCTCACAGCCACATTTAGGGAGCAGATCTACCCCTATATACGGCACAGTCATTGTGCCAAGTGGCAGGATCGTCAGTTCTGAAGCATGCCTGGCAGAGTTTCCTATTGGTGTGGTCGTCTCTGTGATTAATTTTGGAGAGAACTACACCTTCACACCTTTTCAGGAGATACAATCTGAGTATTACTTCTCAGAGCAGGTAATGGTTATATTTCGTAATATTTGTTTTGTGTTTGAGCTACATTACTTATTTGATTTTTTGTGTCCTAAATGTATGTATTGCTTACTTCACCAGGTTGCTATTATGGTCTACATTAGCTATCGACATGCAGAGGCTCATGTAGATGGGATAGCAAGTACCCCCGAGACCCGTGTCATTATTTGAGAGTATCATTTCTATATCAGTGATGATCGTTCACATGATGCACATTTTGTGCAACACTGTTCTCGTCTCCATGACGATTTTTTAGGAGATTGTGGGATCAGACGTGTCTAGCGATGGGTTTGGTCGGATGGTTGTGGCGCACAGTTCAAGTCATCATGACAAGTCTATTGGCTCTACAGGTAGTACTTATGGTTTTCTTACATTTATAATTAAATTAAATTCACTAGAACATCTTAAAGAAAACAATAACTAAGACTATCTTTTATGGATTTATAGGTGGCATGTGCAGTCTAGTATCCCAGTGATTTGGTCATTCTTTGAGATTGGTCACGGGAAGGGAGAACATGATGGTGCGGGCGCGTGTGTGAAACGTGCCTTGAGGCGTCATCAACTGCGGCAGAATGCCCAGCGGTTCAGAGATGCGGGCCACGTAGTCAAGTGGTGCTCCCAACATTTGTGTGGGAGTGTAGCATCATCGTACCCCAAACGTGATGCTCGGATTGTCAGGAGATTTTTTTGGCATGTGGATGGTGGCATGATTGACCGTAGAGCCTCCCATGATTGTGACACAGTACCTGGCACCTTGGGCTTACATTCCATCAGGAGCATGTGCATGGCGGCCCCCACGATTTACCGTACGACGGTTTGCATGCTTCTGTGGAGCATGTATGGATGGCGATTGGTCACATTGTGCCTCGAGAGCATAGATACAGACATTCCTCTCCCCCGAGCATCCTTCACATCCAGTGTTGTCTGATGAGCACACAGGTCCTGCGTTCATGGTCAGTTACGATGATGACCTGACAGATTTGCTACAGGAGGGTGATGTATTTGCTGTTATTGCCAGTGAGGGAAATAGCGAGGGAGTAGACTACTATCTGATGAGTTGCACTAGGCCAAAGTGCATCCTTGACCAGGATACAGTGGATGATCATGGGTTTTCTTATGATGCCCATAGCATGATTGTGGCAGGCCAGTTCTACCAGCAGATTTGACTTCATCGGGGGAGTCTTGAGTTCCAGCAGTGGAAGTGGGAGTTAGAGGCATTTCAGTTCTCTCATCTAGTGGTTGCTACCAGGCTCACTCTTGATCAAGTATACAGAGCCAAAACCACAGTTCTCACCCTCGTTTTCGGCTTCGAGTGGATGACCATGAGAGCATTCTAGAGCAGTTGAGAGCTAGAGAGGGTGCTGCTGACTAGATCTCTATCTTGATAGTGACTAAACCCAGACTAGCTGGGTTAGCTCACTTACATTGTACTTAGATTTTTTGGGAGTGACTAATCTCAGAATAGCTAGGGTAGCTCATTTTCATTCTGATGTACTTATTTGATGTTTATATCATTATATTATGAGTTTTTTCATTATTGAGTATCATTACATTTTAGTTGATGTTCTTGAATTTATTAAATTTTTTAACACTTTGGCTATCATATTGTTTGTTGAAAATCTCCATGCCATCGTACCCAAACATGCCCCGATGGGAACCAAACTTTGCAAGCATATGGGGGGACCCCACCCCCACATGCATGCAAAGTTAAGTCACAATCGGAGCATGTTTGGGTTGGTAATTAGCACCCAGTGTGGATTTTTCAAGTCTCTTGGTGCTTAAGAGGCCATGGAAAATCCGGGCCTTCCACATACCATCGTACCCAAACATGCTCCGATGGGGACCAAACTTTGCAAGCATGTGGGGGGGACCCACCCCCACATGCTTGCAAAGTTTGGTCACAATCGGAGCATGTTTGGATTGGTAATTAGCGCCCAGTGCAGATTTTTCAAGTCTCTTGGTGCTTAAGAGGCCATGGAAAATCCGGGCCTTTCCCATACCATCGTACCCAAACATGCTCCGATGGGGACCAAACTTTGTAAGCATGTGGGGGGGGACCACCCCCACATGCTTGCAAAGTTTGGTCACAATCGGAGCATGTTTGGATTGGTAATTAGCACCCAATGGGGATTTTTCAAGTCTCTTGGTGCTTAAGAGGCCATGCAAAATCCGGGCCTTCCCCATACCATCGTACCCAAACATGCTCCGATGGGGACCAAACTTTGCAAGCATGTGGGGGGGACCACCCCCACATGCTTGCAAAGTTTGGTCCAAATCAGAGCTTTTATGGATTTGTAATTAGCGCCCAGTGCGGATTTTTCAAGTCTCTTGGTGCTTAAGAGGCCATGGAAAATCCGGGCCTTCCCCATACCATCGTACCCAAACATGCTCCGATGGGGACCAAACTTTGCAAGCATGTGGGGGGGAACACCCCCACATGCTTGCAAAGTTTGGTCAAAATCAGAGCTTTTATGGATTGGTAATTAGCGCCTAGTGCGGATTTTTCAAGTCTCTTGGTGCTTAAGAGGCCATGGAAAATCCGGGCCTTCCCCATACCATCGTACCCAAACATGCTCCGATGGGGACAAAACTTTGCAAGCATGTGGGGGGACCCACCCCCACAAGCTTGCAAAGTTTGGCCACAATCAGAGCATGTTTGGATTGGTAATTAGCGCCCAGTGCAGATTTTTCAAGTCATTTGGTGCTTAAGAGGCCATGGAAAATCCGGGCCTTCCCCATACCATCATACCCAAACATGCTCCGATGGGGACCAAACTTTGCAAGCATGTGGGGATGACCCACCCCCACGTGCTTGCAAAGTTTGGTCACAATCAGAGCATGTTTGGATTGGTAATTAGCGCCCTCTGCAGATTTTTCAAGTCTCTTGGTGCTTAAGAGGCCAAGGAAAATCTGGGCCTTCCCCATACCATCGTACCCAAACATGCTTCGATGGGGATCAACCTTTGCTTTGATTGTGACCAAAATTTGCAAGCATGTGGGGAAGGCCGGATTTTCCATGGCCTCTTAAGCACCAAGAGACTTGAAAAATCCGCACTAGGTGCTCATTACCAAGACTCTATATGACTAATGACTAACCTTGGCCACCCTTTTATAGGCTCTTGGCCGGTCATCGGGCGTCCACACTTGGGCGCCCACCCGTTAGTCTATCCCTAACTCAGCTCGCCAATCAGCCTGCCTAGCTCCAAGCTTCCCCAAACCTCGAAGCTAGTCTTGTGTGCGTATAGCACATGGTAGATACACACTCTGCACATGACAGAGGAGTGTGTCTCTCTGTCAGTGAGCAACTTCTGCCGTCTGTGACAGGATCAGGAGTCATAGTTCGAGGATGTGCTCAGTGGGTTACCAATCTGATTGGAGAGGATAGCGTTGGCTTACTCAACATTTAGCCCCGAATGCGACTGCAGGTAGAGCTATCTTTTGGAGCACTGTCTGACAGGCCCTTCCCCATGCTCTGATTGTGGCACAAACATGCTCCTATGGGGACCAAACTTTGCAAGCATGTGGGGGGGGACCCACCCCCACATGCTTGCAAATTTTGGTCACAATCAGAGTATGTTTGGATTGGTCATTAGCGTCGAGTGCGGATTTTTCAAGTCTCTTGGTGCTTAAGAGGCCATGGAAAATCCGGGCCTTCCCCATACCATCGTACCCAAACAATCCGATGGGGACCAAACTTTGCAAGTATGTGGGGGAGACCCACCCCCAAATGCTTGCAAAGTTTGGTCACAATCGGAGCATGTTTGGATTGGTAATTAGTGCCCAGTGCGAATTTTTCAAGTCTCTTGGTGCTTAAGAGGCCATGGAAAATCCAGGCCTTCCCCATACCATCGTATGCAAACATGCTCCGATGGGGACCAAACTTTGCAAGCATGTGAGGAGGACCCACCTTCACATGCTTACAAAGTTTGGTCACAATCGGAGCATGTTTGGATTGGTAATTAGCGCCCAGTGCGGATTTTTCAAGTCTCTTGGTGCTTAAGAGGCCAAGGAAAATCCGGGCCTTCCCCATACCATCATACCCAAACATACTCCGATGGGGACCAAACTTTGTAAGCATGTGGGGGAACCCCCACATGATTGCAAAGTTTGGTCACAATCAGAGCATGTTTGGATTGGTAATTAGCGCCCAGTGCGGATTTTTTAGGTCTCTTGGTGCTTAACAGGCCATGGAAAATCCGGGCCTTCCCTATACCATCTTACCCAAACATGCTCCGATGGGGACCAAACTTTGCAAGCATGTGGGGGGGACCCACCCTCATATGCTTGCAAAGTTTGGTCACAATCAGAGCATGTTTGAATTGGTAATTAGCACCGAGTGCGGATTTTTCAAGTCTCTTGGTGCTTAAGAGGCCATGGAAAATCTGGGCCTTCCCCATACCATCGTACCCAAACATGCTCCGATGGGGACCAAACTTTGCAAGTATGTGGGGGAGACCCACGCCCACATGCTTGCAAAGTTTGGTCACAATCGGAGCATGTTTGGATTGGTAATTAGTGCCTAGTGCGAATTTTTCAAGTCTCTTGGTGCTTAAGAGGCCATGGAAAATCCGGGCCTTCCCCATACCATCGTACCCAAACATACTCTGATAGGGACCAAACTTTGCAAGCATGTGGGGGGGACCCACCCCCACATGCTTGCAAAGTTTGGTCACAATCGAAGCATGTTTGGATTGGTAATTAGCGCCCTGTGCGGATTTCTCTTGGTGCTTAAGAGGCCAAGGAAAATCCGGGCCTTCTCCATACCATCGTACCCAAACATGCTCCGATGGGGACCAAACTTTGCTCTGATTGTGACCAAACTTTGGAAGCATGTGGGCGTGGGTCTCCCCCACATGCTTGCAAAGTTTGGTCCCCATCGGAGCATGTTTGGGTACGATGGTATGGGGAAGGCCCGGATTTTCCATGGCCTCTTAAGCACCAAGAGATTTGAAAAATCCGCACAGGGTGCTAATTACCAATCCAAACATGCTCCGATTGTGACCAAACTTTGCAAGCATGTGGGGGTGGGTCTCCCCCACATACTTGCAAAGTTTGGTCCCCATCGGAGCATGTTTGGGTACGATGGTATGGGGAAGGCCCGGATTTTCCATGGCCTCTTAAGCACCAAGAGACTTGAAAAATCCGCACTCGGTGCTAATTACCAATCCAAATATGCTCTGATTGTGACCAAACTTTGCAAGCATGTGAGGGTGGTCCCCCCCCACATTCTTGCAAAGTTGGGTCCCCATCGGAGCATGTTTGGGTAAGATGGTATAGGGAAGGCGCGGATTTTCCATGGCCTGTTAAGCACGAAGAGACTTGAAAAATCCGCACTGGGCGCTAATTACCAATCCAAACATGCTCTGATTGTGACCAAACTTTGCAATCATGTGGGGGTGGGTCCCCCCCACATGCTTACAAAGTTTGGTCCCCATCGGAGCATGTTTGGGTATGATGGTATGGGGAAGGCCCGGATTTTCCTTGGCCTCTTAAGCACCAAGAGACTTGAAAAATCCGCACTGGGCGCTAATTACCAATCCAAACATGCTCCGATTGTGACCAAACTTTGTAAGCATGTGAAGGTGGGTCCTCCTCACATGCTTGCAAAGTTTGGTCCCCATCGGAGCATGTTTGCATACGATGGTATGGGGAAGGCCTGGATTTTCCATGGCCTCTTAAGCACCAAGAGACTTGGAAAATCCGGACCGGGCGCTCATTACCAATCCAAACATGCTCTGATTGTGACCAAACTTTGCAAGCTATTGGGGGTGGGTCTCCCCCACATACTGGCAAAGTTTGGTTGCCATCGGAGCATGTTTGGGTACGATGGTATGGGGAAGGCCCGGATTTTCCATGGCCTCTTAAGCACCAAGAGACTTGAAAAATCCGCACTCGACGCTAATGACCAATCCAAACATACTCTGATTGTGACCAAAATTTGCAAGCATGTGGGGATGGGTCCCCCCCACATGCTTGCAAAGTTTGGTTCCCATAGGAGCATGTTTGTGCCACAATCAGAGCATGGGGAAGGGCCTGTCAGACAGTGCTCCAAAAGATAGCTCTACCTGCAGCCGCATTCGGGGCTAAATGTTGAGTAAGCCAACGCTATCCTCTCCAATCAGAATGGTAACCCACTGAGCACGTCCTGGAACTATGACTCCTGATCCTGTCACAGACGGCAGAAGTTGCTCACTGACAGAGAGACACACTCCTCTGTCATGTGCACAGTGTGTATCTACCGTGTGCTACACGCACACAAGACTAGCTTCGAGGTTTGGGGAAGCTTGGAGCTAGGCAGGCTGATTGGCGAGCTGAGTTAGGGATAGACTAACGGGCGGGCGCCCAAGTGTGGATGTCCGATGACTAGCCAAGAGCCTATAAAAGGGTGGCCAAGGTTAGTCATTAGTCATATAGAGTCTTGGTAATGAGCACCTAGTGCGGATTTTTCAAGTCTCTTGGTGCTTAAGAGGCCATGGAAAATCCGGCCTTCCCCACATGCTTGCAAATTTTGGTCACAATCAAAGCAAAGGTTGGTCCCCATCGAAGCATGTTTGGGTACGATGGTATGGGGAAGGCCCGGATTTTCCTTGGCCTCTTAAGCACCAAGAGACTTGAAAAATCTGCAGAGGACGCTAATTACCAATCCAAACATGCTCTGATTGTGACCAAACTTTGCAAGCACGTGGGGGTGGGTCATCCCCACATGCTTGCAAAGTTTGGTCCCCATCGGAGCATGTTTGGGTATGATGGTATGGGGAAGGCCCGGATTTTCCATGGCCTCTTAAGCACCAAATGACTTGAAAAATCTGCACTGGGCGCTAATTACCAATCCAAACATGCTCTAATTAAGGCCAAACTTTGCAAGCTTGTGGGGGTGGGTCCCTCCACATGCTTGCAAAGTTTTGTCCCCATCGGAGCATGTTTGGGTACGATGGTATGGGGAAGGCCCGGATTTTCCATGGCCTCTTAAGCACCAAGAGACTTCCCCATACCATCGTACCCAAACATGCTCCGATGGGGACCAAACTTTGCAAGTATGTGGGGGAGACCCACCCCCACATGCTTGCAAAGTTTGGTCACAATCGGAGTATGTTTGGATTGGTAATTAGTGCCCAGTGCGAATTTTTCAAGTCTCTTGGTGCTTAAGAGGCCATGGAAAATCCGGGCCTTCCCCATACCATCGTACCCAAACATGCTCCGATGGGGACCAAACTTTGCAAGTATGTGAAGGAGACCCACCTTCACATGCTTGCAAAGTTTGGTCACTATCGGAGCATGTTTGGATTGGTAATTAGTGCCCAGTGTGAATTTTTCAAGTCTCTTGGTGCTTAAGAGGCCATGGAAAATCCGGGCCTTCCCCATACCATCGTACCCAAACATACTCTGATAGGGACCAAACTTTGCAAGCATGTGGGGGGGACCCACCCCCACATGCTTGCAAAGTTTGGTCACAATCGAAGCATGTTTGGCTTGGTAATTAGCATCCAGTGCAGATTTTTCAAGTCTCTTGGTGCTTAAGAGGCCAAGGAAAATCCGGGCCTTCTCCATACCATCGTACCCAAACATGCTCCGATGGGGACCAAACTTTGCTCTGATTGTGACCAAACTTTGGAAACATGTGGGGGTGGGTCTCCCCCACATGCTTGCAAAGTTTGGTCCCCATCGGAGCATGTTTGGGTACGATGGTATGGGGAAGGCCCGGATTTTCCATGGCCTCTTAAGCACCAAGAGATTTGAAAAATCCACATAGGGTGCTAATTACCAATCCAAACATGCCCTGATTTTGACCAAACTTTGCAAGCATGTGGGGGTGGGTCCCCCCCACATGCTTGCAAAGTTTGGTCCCCATCGGAGCATGTTTGGGTACGATGGTATGGGGAAGGCCCGGATTTTCCATGGCCTCTTAAGCACCAAGAGACTTGAAAAATCCACATTGGGTGCTAATTACCAATTTAAACATGCTCCGATTGTGACTAGACTTTGCATGCATGTGGGGGTGGGGTCCCCCCACATGCTTGCAAAGTTTGGTTCCCATCGGGGCATGTTTGGGTACGATCGCATAGAGATTTTCAACAAACAATATGACAGCCAAAGTGTTAAAAATTATAATAAAATCAAGAACATCAACTAAAATGTAATGATACTCAATAATGAAAAAACTCATAGTGATATAAACATCAAATAAGTACATCATAATGAAAATGAGCTACCCCAGCTAGTCTGAGGTTAGTCAGTGCCCATAAATCTAAGTACAATGTAAGTGAGTCTAGCTAGTCTGATTTTAGTCACTATCAACGGCAACCAAATCAAAATCGTTCAGTCGACGTGCACGTCGAGGAGGTTGTGCCGGCTGCGGGGGTCGTCGAATGTCTGCGGGGAGGTCTGCCTCAAAGGCAGGATCGTGAGCTGGTGCCGGTGTACTCGGGAGCTCACGAGTCCCAAAAGCTGCTATAGCCCTCTCTCTCTCTCTACGTCATGCTAATGCAAGACGTCTCTGTCTGTAAACCCAAAATCTATAATCTGCAATGGTACGTGTCTGCCACTCTGCTCGTGTAAGCTACTCTGTTGTAAGGACACGCTGCTCATGAGAAGCAGCACTGCTGCTAGCACCATCACCCGAGGTGCCACTAGGACCAGCACCATCCACGCGCTCATATGCTGTGATCTGGCTCTCATGTAGGACTCTCTGGTATGCATCAAACTCATGTGAGCTCCACTCAATCTCTGGAGGCACCTCAGGCTCCTGATCTCTATCATTGAAGGGTCAAGTCCCAAGTCAATAGCTGATGTAAAATCAATAGGCCTGCCAGTCCATTCTTCCATTTGTAGCATTGCTTTTTGATTTCTTGCCACAATAATGGCATTCCAAGTCGTTTTTGGAGCGGGACTTGCTCCTTCCCCGTTCTTGGCTTTTACCCCTTTGCTGGGATCTCCCATGTGCATTCATTGCATTGGACTTTCCAACAGAGTTGTTCTTCCTGTTCATCTCCTCTTGAAGGAGAGCACCCTCAACATCTGCATATGACAGCATAGCATTTGAATTGCTAGTGGTTGTCCTGAATGTGTCCCAACTCTCTGGCAAAGTGCATAAGAGAAAGGTGGCTTTGAACTCATCGTCCATTGCCAACTTTTGATTGATGACCTGGCTGCACATTTGGCAAACAATAGTGGGGGGTGGACATGCAAGAAGAGCTTCAACATTTTGAGGATCCATAGCAATGCCATGTTGCCCAATAAGATGACCTAACAGAATGCCATATGCAACACCAAATACACACTTTTTTTGCATTTAAGGCGATTGATTTTTCCTTGCATTTGCGAAACAGTACATAGGCTAGCAAAGGAACAAGTTTGTCTTTTGAAAGGAAAAGGGCAAAGGAAAAGACAAAGACAAAGATGAAGCCAAAGATGCAAAGCCAAAGGGCAAAAGTGGAGTCAAGATTGAAGAAGTCAATGTGTCACATGCAGGTGACAGTGAGGATAAAGTCCTATTCACGTCTTCACTTGATGCCCATTCACTTCTTGCAGGAGATGGTCATGGTATGCACTCGTGTGGGCAATTGATTCAGGTGCCTCCTTTCATGTCACAGGTTGCAGAGACTTGTTTGTCAGGTATACTGCTGGCAATGAAGGAGTAGTTTTTTTGGGTGACAACCATGCATGCAAGATTCTTGGCAGAGGTGATGTGAGGCTTGTGTTTTCAGATAGCTCACAGCTTATGCTCCATGATGTCAGGCATGTGCCTGAGATCAAGAAGAACCTGCTTTCTACTGGACAGCTTGATGATGCTGATTATGTTACCACATTTGGTCGTGGAAAGTGGAAGATAAGTAAGGGCTCACTGGTTGTTGCCAGAGGCTCTAAGGTGGACACTCTTTACTTCATGCATGCTGGTATTTATCACCATGCTAATGTAAATGCAACCGAGCTGCCAGAAATCTCTATGTGGCATAGCCGGTTGGGACACATGAGTGTCAAAGGAATGGAGAAATTGTCTCGTTTTGGTTACTTGCCTTCTCTAAAGCTCTCAAGTTTTCAGTTTTGTGAGCATTGTATATATGGTAGGTAACTCCAATGCCCCCACAAGAAAGCTCTTGGACAGAAAGATGTATGTGAGATGCCTCAGCTTTCTTTCGGAGGGGCAAAATATTTTGTGTCTTTTATTGATGATGCCACACGCAAGGTGTGGGTTTATCCTCTTCGTTTGAAGAGTGATACATTTTCAGTGTTTCAGTACTCGAACGAGGCCTGGGTGAAGATCATCAATGCCCAAAACTCTGTATGTCGCTAGGTCGACGCGTGCACGGAGAGGGGCATGTTGAGAACCGTACTAGCTCCTGGGTGATGCAAGACAAATGGAAAAAATGTCCACATCCCAGGGCATATCCACCAGTAGTATCAATGTCCTCGATACATAAAGCGCAGCACGCATCACGTAGGAAGGGTGGTGCATCCTGAGGGAGAGGTTATCGAAAAACCTCTGTGTAACAAGCTGTGGATATAAAGGTAGGTAAGGCATTGTCACGTCCGAGGATCTGTGAAACTCTCGAACATGCAGCATTAACTGCTCTGCCCTATGCTGGGCAATCCGCTCCATAATCTGGTGATGCTGTTCCTCAGCTCTAGAGCTCTCTACCTCGGTCCGAGCCTACGTAAAAAAGTAAAGCATAAAAATAATTGATTAGTCTCTCTCATTAGGTATTACTTAAAGAAATTTATAACTTAGGACCTTAATTATAACTCTTTTACGTGCAAGAGAAACCTACCTACTGGATGTCGGACTCTCTCAAATATGCTATACCTCTGCAGTAGCTGCCTCTGCCATCTGTAATGCAGCTCTAAGGTAGTAAATCTTTGCTCTCGCCTCTACCAACTCCTGAGTGAGTCTCTGAGTGGTAGGTGTGGGACCCTACGTGACACAATCAACCATGGCGCTCATGTAAAAATATAGAAAAGTACATATAAACATGTAAATAAATGACTAAAAAAACTTAAGAAGTAATAAATATGTAAATACCTCGACATCTGTTGTCGGTATCAATCGAGTGGTAGGTGTGGGACCCTACGTGACACAATCAACCATGGCGCTCATGTAAAAATATAGAAAAGTACATATAAACATGTAAATAAATGACTAAAAAAACTTAAGTGATAAATATGTAAATACCTCGACATCTGTTGGGCGGTATCGATCGTGAGAACAGGCGCACCACGTGCTGGATGCTCTCCGTGGTACTCCGTACGGTCGATGCCGACGTGGGTGCCAAAAGCCTCTACTATCGACATAGGCACAAATGAAGGATCTGTAGTAGGAGCTACACGAAGGGCTGGTGGAGGCCACCTACCTTGGTCCTGGAGACGGCCTCGGCCAGCACCACCACCCAGCCGATGGCTTGTGTAATCCACCTCCTCCCCTAAGACAAACTCCGCATATAATTGCTTTGCGAAGTATATAGGAGTCTGGCGGTTGTTCGGCATCCTCCCATATGCGGCAACATATCGACTATAGATATGTGCCGCCATACAAGGATGCAAACACCGCGAAATAGTAAGGGGCTTGCCCGCCCCAGGCCTCATCCCATGACTATCGAGGAAAAGATCTAAGTAGGCTCCATCCCTAATCGGAGTAAGATCACAGACCTGATGATATGTCAGACCATGTGACACAGGAGCAGTGCGATGGTGGGCTATCCACTCATCTACATAAACAATATCGTGAAGGCTACGAAGGGACGAAAGCATCGCCTCCACGATATGTAATGTAGACGGTGTGTCTCTAGCACTCCTACGGATAGCCGCTAACTCGCAGTCTATCTCCCTGATGAGGTCCACAATAGATGAGCGGCCCTCCTCGTGGCCCTCCTCATGTGACTCCATGCTAAAACCTAAGCCTAACACAAGGGTCCAATATGAAGGGTCCAATGTGAAGGGTCTAATGTGAAGGGTCTAATGCTTAGTGCTAAATAGCACTAATGAAGCTATAAAACAATGCTAATGGGCCTACTAATGCTAATCCAAATCAAGCGAGCAAGGAGAGTGAAAACGACTTCTGACAATGAGGCAAAAAAAAAAGTTTTTCGGTTTTATAACCTCGATCGAGGTTCGGTAGCATCATGCAATTTAGGGTTTGCAAGATTAACGCTCTCAATTTTAGGGTTAGTGAAACATACGGCCAAGATACACACTTAATTTTAGGGTTGGTGAAGGATCGGCGGCGGCTGAGATTTTACTATCTCGTTCGAGGTACATGGACGGCTATGATTTAAAGTCATTACCACGACCAAGGTATGTCGACGGTCGAGATTCATTATATACCTCGATCGAGATATTTAAACGACTGAGGTCGCATCTTCCAACGTACCTAAATGGACGATAGAGATTGCGTCTTTGTAACTCGAACGAGATATCTGGACGGTGGAGATTGCATCTACGTATCCCGAACGAGATATTTGGACGGTGGAGATTGTATCTCTGTATCTCAAACGAGCTATTTGGACGGTGGAGATTGGATCTCAATATCTCGTTTGAGATACGTTATACAATAGCAAAAGTGGAGGCATCGATGTGGATATGAAATATAATGTCCCACTTGGGGGACCTAAGGATAGGAGAGCTAGAGAAGGATTTCTTTAGGGTTGTATAAGTTTGTTGGCATTCCTCCATCCACTCAAAAACGATCAAGAGTCCTTAAAGATGTCAAGCTATATCAACATACATAAAAATGAATTTTTGATAGTAGCGAACATGTCCCATGAAACGATGGAATCCCTTGAAGCTGGTGGTTGGGGGCAGCTCAAGAATAAACTGTACTTTACTATCACCTGTGGAGATTCCCTATCTGGAGATAATGTGTCCCAGGATCACTCCATGTCTAACCCAAAGTTAACATTTGAGTTGGTTGAATGCCTCTGAACAATCAATATTATTTTTTGTAATGATATGGCCGTACGCTTGGAGATGGTATGGGAATATGCTTTAGAAGGGAACATGCGTAATCTTCTTAGGAGGGAGTAGATGGAATGCCCGTATGATTCTTGAAGAACACGAGCATGGCTTCAAGAAGGAAGGGGTGTGTGCTTTTGAATGGAGAAGGTACACGTGTGGCAAGTTTGCCCACGTGTACGCTTGAGAAGAGATAGTTGGTATGGGCATGGCACAAGTGGAACAATCGTACGCTTTCTGGGGCTGGGGCAAAAGAGAATGGCACGGGCATGGAAAAACTTACATGGATGTGGCAGCTAGATTAACTCTTTGGAACGAGCGTACCCTTTGGGGAGGAACAGCCATGGAAGAAATGGAATGACCGTGCCACTGTCAGAATTTATAGATTTTTCTAGAAATTTCATGGATTTTAAGGTGCAGGTTTGATTGCCACCTACTATATTCTCAGATAGTACAACTGTACCTACTTGGTTGAATGCAATTGAATGCACTTTATGCCCACTTGATGTAATTATTCTATTTTTAATGCTAATTGCCACAATCAAGGCTGGAGATCCCCAAAGATTCACTACAAGACAATGCTGCCATACATGCGTTTCATACACGCGATAAATTACGAAGGCGTGTATGGTCGCACCTGTATTTGAATAGAATCGGGCGCGTGTATTTTAGCATTTAACTTCGCGTGTATATTTGCATTTATCAACGCGTGTATAAACGCGTTTATATACACGCAGTAATACACGCATCTATACACGGTAATATTCACGGATTAATACACGCTATTATACACGGATTAATACACGCCACTATACACGGATTAATACACGCATGGCAGAGAAAAACTGAAGAAAAACTGAATTCCTTTACAAAATTAAAAACTATTTTCTTTAAACCATCTGATAGTACATTACAGTATACATCATTACACAATCCCACTACATGCATTTACAACAATGAAATATATTCAAAAATAAATCATGCATATGAGATGATAGAAATGTCATCAATTTAGAACGTACAGTGACGGATTGGTTAGGGTTCGATCTCATCTTCAATAAGATCCATCCTTGCCAAACGATCAACATCAATATCCATTTGATCAATTTGTAAGGCTACGATTAAATTTATTCCACTATCGATATTCTGTACTCCATTGATAATGGTATCGATGTCCTGATCATCCTCATCAACATCACCATCATCCTCAATGGTAGGGTCATTCTCATGATCATGAGAAATGGCATGCTCATCCTCATTATCATGATCATCTCTTATTTCTTGATCATCGATCACAACATCTTCAATGGCATGCTCGACATCATCTTCATTGCGGCTTGTTACATCCTCCATATGCTCCATATCAGTGAATGTATTATACATCACTTTGGAACGTGGTGCAATAGGGATGACGTACCACCATTTGATGTCATGCACCATTGGTAGATAGATAACCTACTCAAATACACATAGTACAGTAACTAATTAGCATATCAAAAGTCAAGGGGTACGCAAGCTTAGATATATATGTACATGAAACACATTAGTAAAAAAATGCATACCTGCTCACATTGTTGTGGCAATACGAGCCTATCTTTCTTTGTTTGCCAGAACTTTGTAGAGTCAATAGTTACATATCCACTTGCATGGCATTTTATCGTTGCATCAGGCCCTTTTTCCACCACGTTCATTTGCCATTTGACATCCAAAACATACACAAAGAAGCGACGAAAGTCAAGCCTAAATATGTCTTGGATTATGCCACAATAATCATCCATTTTTCCATTAGCTCCCTCAAAGCTACTAATGACACCGCAATCTTGTGTATTTCTCTTTTCATCAATTCTTTGTGTTCGAAAATGCTTGCCTTCACACCATATAGCATTGAACATAGTGCACTGGACCAAAATAGAAGCAATATTTGTGTAAGCAATGTGAATAAATATTAAAAGCAAATCACTTACAACTAATGCAAAACATTAGTTCTATGTACCTTTGACATGCATCCTCGTGCATACTCCCATTCTTCCGCCGTGATATGCATCGCTCTCTACTCTCTCCATTTCCTCATGCAACCAATCAACATGGATATCATTCGGAAGTGTTGCTAGATGCTTAGGGTACGCCTTCCGAGAGCCATGTTGCCTCCGAAAGAGAGCTCTTTCTGCTTGCCTTTTTGTCTTCGCATCCTCATATCTTGTAACCCATCTGCTCATCACATCACTATTAAGGATACAAGTGAAATTGAGATCATCAATCAATGTTCTGTCAATTACTTTACTTTGTCCTTTTCCTTGAGGCACAATAGAGGTCATCCTCAAGTCCTCTTCATTGCTCCATAGTCGTGGCAAAGAGCTGTCCACCTGACCAAGAAATTCTAAAATATATACAAGAGACTCTTGTATCAACCAACCCTCGTCCATGCTTCCTTCAGGCCTTGCACTTTGCCTCACAAAGTCTTTTAAGGTCTTCATGAAGCGCTCTAGGAAGAACATCCAGCGTGCATGCACAGTACCACATAAAGCGATTTCATCCACTAAATGCACAATGAGATGTAGTTGACTTGTGAGAATGGTTCGCGGAAAAGTCTCCTCTACCAAACAAACCACCTCCACTGCCATAACACGCGCATCATCCAACGTGGCTGGATCAATTGCTTTGGAACTAACATATCTGAAAAATAAATAAATAGTACGTTATACCTCATGCACGTTCATTTTGCAAGGTATAATGAAGGGTGATCTGAGCATGGGTTTTACATACCTCACAAGCTCGCCCATCTTATAAATACATTTTTTCAAACTCTTATTTGCACAATGGTTGATGCTAGTAGGTAGTATGAACTACGCACATAAGAGCACATGTATGTATGGTTTATGGCATTACAAAATTTAATTTCAACGTACGTACAAGACTTGGAAAACACTTACTTGAAGCATCTTGTGCCAATCGTGGGACTTCAACCCATATAGTTGCTCAACGTCTCTTTTCTTAGTGGTTGTAAAGGCTCCCTTCAATGATCTCATGCATCCAGTGGGAGTACGCAAAGTGGTGATGGCCTGCTTTACCTGCTTCTCCTCTTTCTTTGATATAATCCATGGTGCAGGCGGAAGACGAACGTGCCCACCCACCTCTCGTTGGCCAAGCTTGACGCATACGTCGTGCGACCCGCAAGTCCTCACGTACGCTAACATTGTCTCGTTTACCAATAATATGTTCCCAAATACCAGATCCCACATTCTTGAAGATGTGCATGGGATCAAGAAGATGGTTGATCTTAAGATGGTTGATCTTAAGATGGGTCCAATATGGCAGCCAAAAAAAAATGGAGTACCTACACAAGGGATTGCTCTATGTGACCTTTAATCCAATTAGAGACTACACAAAACAAGATTGAAAAAACATTACTATACCTGTTCATGCCATCTGGAGGAAGAATAGTTGTAGACTCCCAAATATGCTTCCAATCTTTTGCACGAAGTGTTTGTGGAGGAATGTTACTCTTTACATATTTAGGACGATCTGAGGGGAGAAATCGATGATGATTATCGAATATAGTCTTACACAAACCGTCAGCATACTCATGTACTAACGAAGGGCCACAAACAGGACATGCATGTTTACCCGATGTTTTCAAACCTGTTAAAATATAAATAAAAGTTAGAATAATAAAGTCAATATGTATAATAATATATATAGCCAATAATAATAGAGTAGGGAGGTAATTAGAATTCTTACCAGAACAATCGCTGTATCCTGGAAAGTCATGCATTGTCCACATCAACACTGCTTTTAAGTCGAAGTGTCGAGAGGAGGGAGGCCTACTAATGTCTACCACTGCAACACCTCTCCATAGTTCCTCCAACTCATCAATCAATGGTTCAAGATAAACATCCATATGCTTGACTTTATGTTTCCCTGGAATTAGAAGTTATAACATAAGATGTCCCTTCTTGATCGCCATTGATGGTGGAAGGTTGTAATTCACCAACACAACTGGCCACACGCTGTATGCGGTGCTTTTGAAACCAAATGGATTCACTCCATCCATACCCAGGCCAAGTCTCAAGTTTCTGGGCTCTGTTTTAAAGCTGGGCCACTCATCTTCAATATGCTTCCAAGCAGGAGTGTCTGCGGGAATTCTCCACATGCCATCATCCGATCGATGTGAGGAATGCCATGTCATGAGCTCTGCTATGGATTTGCACTTGAACATGTGTTTGATGCGAGGAATTATAGGAAAGTGTCGCAAGACTTTACGAGGTACATCAAAACTCTTCATATCTGTTCTGTACCTTGCTTCACCAAGTGGGACAATGTAGAGCCTCCTTATGCGTCCCACGAAAGAGAATGCAATCATTGACACATGCATGTATGCGATCATAATCCAGTCCTCCAAGAGATGTCACATAGCGCCTCGCTATGTCTCTTGAGCTGGGTAGTCTATTTTCCTTTGGAAGCATGTTTGATAATAGCATGCATCCAATATCATCAATTATAATTAGTCTTAAATCCTAAACCTTAAACCACTAATTCAAATTTGTAAGTTAGAATGCTTACTTCAGCAATGCGTCAAGACTTGCATTGCTCCATCCATAAACTGTTTGTATATTAAGTAGTTCAAGTGAAGTACGTAAAACAGAGAATGTGCACCCTTCAAACACCGGTGTCGATGAAGCCTTATAAAGATGCTCTTGTTCCATATCATCGTCGTCCATACCTTTGGGATCATCCTTAAAAAGATTCCGCACCATATCATCAAGCACCTCCTCTTCCACAACTTCGTGGGGTGCAGGGCTATTGTCATCCCTTTCCCACTCATCTTTGACAATAGATCCCGAAGCTCCAGCATCATCTCGTCGACGCTTTGCGTGCTCTCGTCGCGCGTAGGGTACCATGTTAGGATGTGGTACTGCATCCTGCTTCAATTAGAGTTTATATATTACAACTCTATTAATTTAATTTGGATACCATGAGTCATTTGAATACCATCAATTTACATCTACTCACCTCTAAACCTGTTTGATTCCATTCTCCATACATGGAGATGTGATTCAAGGTAATTCGACGTGCTCGTACAATGCATCCTTGACATTGATTACACATACATTTGATCCGTTGTCCCAACCACACATCACGATTACGATGACGCATTGTCTCATCTTCCCCAGAACTGCTTGAAGAGGTTGATGACATCCTATGTACAAACCAGAAAACACAAAATCATAATATGTTTTTAATGAAAGTATAAAAATCGCGTGTATTGACGTGGCTATTTCCTAAAAATTGCATGTATTAATGCGGCTATTTCCTAAAAATCGCGTGTATTAATGCGGGTGATTCCTGCAAAACGCGTGTATAAACGCAGCTAAAATATCATACACGCACTGATACACGCGTTTATAAACGCGACGGTATTTTAAACTAAAAATAGCCCGCCTTCCCCAAATATAGATTTTGAACTAACATATCAACAGTGCTTTCGTTTTCGCCTCTTCCAACAGTAACGAAACCTAAGTGCAAGGAGGGAGCAGAGAAGGAGCACACAGGGGAGAAGGAGGGAGCACAGAAGGAGCAGAGAAGACTCACTTTTTCAGAGGTGAGTCAGTTTGTCCTGTGCCTTGTCTCTTTCCTCAGATTTGTTTATGCTATTTGCTCTTTGCTTTTTGGGTTTGTCTCTGTCCTTTTGCTTCTGTGCACACGATTGGGTGAATGATTCTGACAGGGGCGACAATGGTCCTTTTATAAGGACACTTTGTCTTTGTCGGAGGTCGGTCCTTTTGAATTTTTTTTTTCGTAGGTCGCGTGTAGAAACGCGTGTAAAAGCGCGTGTACTCTGTCTATAGAGTCTGTTCACGCAGATATACACGCGTTTTTGGACGGGTGTATACACGCGTTTTTTGACGGGTGTATACACGCGTTTCTGCACGGGTGTATACACGAGACAGCGTTTCAAAATTCATGATTTGCAGGCAACACAACTGACTTGAATGATGATATTTGTGTGAGTCAAGAGACAGCCCATGATGTACATGAAGATGTTTGTTGCAGGTTCTTTATGGATATTCCAGGTTCTTCATCCGATCCATTTGCATACAGCAATTGGCTGATGGAGATGCTGAATCATTTTGGGCGCCATCCTGGGCCAGTTGAGCTTACAGAGTATATGTATGCCCATCCCCCTCCTTCCCTGCCTGGTGTCTATACCCCTACCGTGAGTATCCACCAGGGCACTCCAGTGCCGTCTATTCCTCCGAGTCTGACGAGACGGCATGCAGCTTCTCCTCTTCCACGTCCACCGAGGAGACATACCTCGTCCCAGACACACTCACGTACACCCTCACAGCCACCATCACGTGCTCCCTCAGAGCCACCGTCACGTCAGAGCTCATAGCCACCGTCACGTAGACAATCCCCCAGTCGTGACTCCACCCGCAGCAGTAGGAAGAGTGGGAGTGGAGGATGCGGCGGGTGCTTTGGTGGGGGAGGTGGGGGAGGTGGGGGAGGTAGTAGGGCACGCGGTGAGAGAGGAGATAGAGGGAGAAGAGTTAGAGGAGACAGTTCGGAAGAGGAGGAGATGAGAGAGATGGAGAGAGTGGTCTGCTATGATGTGACGGATAGGGGCGGGATAGTGATGGATGCGAGGGGGAGGGAGGTAATGGAGTACATGCGTGGGGTAGTATCAAACTCATATAGAAATTATTTTATTAAATTTAAAGATCAAAATAGCCGATTAGTTGGGGAGGTGATAGAGGCTGTACATAGTCGGTACCCCAATCCCCCACATGCTACATTCTCGGATGTATGGGGAAGGATGCGAATAAGGGAGATCTTAAGTAATAAAAGATCTCACCTTAAAAAACTAGCGTACGATGACCGGCTAAATGTAGCTGCGGCGGGTGGCTATCCTGCCGAGAAACCTGCCCCACTGCGCACAAACGCGAGTGGAAGGAGGCAAAGAAATGAGCAGAGGGTGGCGTGAAGAGCAAGCAGCATGTGGAGGCACGACGGATCCAGATGGAGACCATTGGATCTTCGCATTTCGGATCTGGCGGCGTCGAGTCATGGGAGGTAGAGTTCGTAAGTATCTTGCCACTTTATTTGATTGTTTACTTAATTCATTGATTCTATGATTGTTTTAATCTTACAAATTGTGTTGATTATGATACAGCGACGGGTTACGGGGAGGAAGCCCACAACCCACGATACTGCGTATGCTCGTCGGCATAGCAGACGTGACACGTGGGCCATCTTCAGAGCCGAGGGACGTATTATGGACGCGCAGTTTGAGATGGCCATGAGACCATACGGTCGACAGGTACTTGAAAATTCTAAACGAATGATTTTGGTTTATTGAATTACATATATATATACTTATATACTATATATTACTTGAACAGGCACAAGCTGCTGATGATCCACCCGCCCCCGCCACTACAGAGAGTGGACGTGAGCACTACTCATCGGACATTCCGACCGATGTGAGCTCATCTGAGCATGGAGGGAGCACCGAGTCATCATCTGGGTCTGAGTAGTACTCAGACTTATAGTATCACATTCCATATTGAGGATGTGGTTGTATATATTTTTTTGTAAACTGAAGCCATGGGCTACTTCGAGATATGGACTCCCTTGTATACATGTATGAAATTTTGATAGTAATATTGAATTGATTGATCGATAGTATTACATTCATGTCTGTCTTGAATCGTGTATTGACAATGTATGCATTCATGTCGTTCTTGTCTTAATCTCCCTCGTGCATATGTTCTTCGTGGATGGTCTAATGGGATGGTCTAATGCACAAAAAAAAAAATCTAGAGAGTGTTATTGGGTGGTGCTGGAATGCTGGAACAGTATTCAGGCACCAAATAGCACTCTCTGGATTTTTTTTTTGCTCTCTGTTCGCGTGTATAAACGCGTCAGAACTGCTAAAACACGCGTGTATTTACGCGGATACTCTGTAAAATACGTGTGTATTAATGCGTGAAAACTGACAATTACGCGTGTATAAGCGCATCTAAATTAAAGAAACGCGTGTATAGACGCAGGTATCAACGCGTCTGAGACATCTGAACTGAACAGAACGCGGTTATACACCCGTGTATAAGCGCGTCTAATTTAAAAAAAGGTGTGTATAGCCGCATGTATCAACGCGTCTGTGAAAAGAACGCGGCTACACACCCGTGTATAAGCGCGTCTGAGGGGTCCTATACACGCGCTTTTACACGCATGTCTGTGGCGGCGATGATACACGCGCTGATACACGGGCCCGCTACTTTTTTTCACAAGTCATTTTTAGCGGCTAGGAGCGCGGGTATGAGCCCGATCCCTTGTAGTGATTTGACCAGAGAGAAGGAAACGGACATGGCACAAATGCCATGGCCAAAGCCTGTGAAAGGAACGGTCGTTCACTTCTCAAAAAGGCATGAAGAATGTAGTATCCACCTTATTTTCCCCTCATATTCTTGTAATTTCAGGTATCTTCCCACTAATTTTTTGGATTTTTTATTTAATAGAGATCTAGAGCTAATCTCAAGCTATCTTTTGATGCTTACAATGCTTAAAGAAACCTAACTAATGAAGATTAATTTGTTAATCAAGCTATGGTGCAAACTTGATTAAAAAAGAACAAAAAAACAAAGATTTGCATGAATGCCAAGAGAAAAGTTTGAACACTTACTTGCTTCTCCTATGCTTGTTGAAGATTGCAATGCTAAAATGCTGGATTGACCTCCATTGCTCCATGGAATCACCATCAAACAAGAAAAAATAAGCTCAAACACAAGCAACCAATTGGTGGATTTGCACTCCAACCGGGCCAAATAAGAACTCTAGCAAATGAACAAAGTGGAGGACCCTAAGCTAAATGCATTCCTTGGCAGCGGCGCCAAAGATGTTAATCCTAACATACTGCCTTGCACACGAGAGAGAGAGAGAGAGAGAGAGAGAGAGAGAGAGAGAGAGAGAGAGAGAGAGAGAGAGAGAGAGAGAGAAGCAACATGCAAGGGTCGAGTTCGGAGAGGTGCACTTATCCAACCCTAATGAGGGTTAACTCCTCGATGTGAAGCCACCAGGGGCTCACTCCACCTCTACTTGTGTCACCCAAGTAGAGATTCAATAGTAGCTAGGTAGAGACCAAGAAAAAAGGAGCTATGGAAAGATCAACCTTCACTCCATGCCACATGCATGCAAGAGGGACTTGGTAGGGAGAAAAGAGAGGGGCGAGAAGGAGAGAATCTACAGCATCACCATCCCTACAAACAAACACCAACAATCAAGCATGCAAGCAAGCAACCACAACCAAGCATCAAGCTCACGAGAGAGAGATAGAGAGAGATGAAAAACTCAAATGAGACTACTGGGATTCTCCCTTTTTATATTTCATAAAATGACTTATACACAAAAGCTCATAGCTTACAACGGCCGGCCACCCATTTACAATTGGGGGCCCAAAGCTAGTGTTCCTAGCTCTATGTAGAACTCTTTTCTATGACTGGAATTACACAAGCCGTAAGCTCGGTCATCCCATGTATCTTTTACATTAAGCGCTTTGCCGGTTACAATACGTGTAGCCACGCTTGAAAAGTAATGTTAACCAAACTGGTTAACAGTGTTGACACCCTCAATCACTTCTCAGAGATGTGCCTCCACCACAATAGGCAGCTATGATTCCACCAGTACCACTGGCACTACAACCACCACCAATAGTAGCAAAAAATGAAGTGGTAAATGTGTTAGGCCTAGACAGTTGAAAAAGAACCCATAGAAGAACTAGAGGGCATGCCAGCACAAGACGACCAGAGCTCAACATATGGAAGACAAAGTAGAATATTCGAGAAGACCACGAGAGAGAAGAAAAGCGAAGACAAGGAGGCAGGTGAGAGAAGTAAGAGAATGAAGTAAACTAATAAGACTAAGCAAAATATTACTATGGAAGACTTTCCTTTGTGTGTAAGGGTCTCAAATCTATAATCTTTCTGTTGATTTAAGTTCAAAAAATCCTAATGTTACTTATCCACAATTCTTTCATAATTAGGGAAGCTAAATGGGAGCTAGAGACACTACAATCGAGACAGATGCAGGAACTGAAGAGAATTTGAAACAAATGTTGGCATTAGACCTATCACGAGAAGCGAAAGAGGCCTAAATCAACATTATTAAAAGGTATCCCACTCTTCTCATTATAGAAATCATAAGAGTAAGGGATATTGAGCATCATATTGAGTTAAAGGCAGATGAAAAGCCTCTCGTTCAAAAGTTAAGAAGGTTAGGTGTGGTGCAAAGAGATGCCTTGTTAACAGAAGTCAATAAGTTGTTGAAGGCTAGATTCATTTATCCAGTGGAGAACTCTAAATAGATATCTCCTATGGTGGTGACTCCCAAAAAGAATGGAAATCGGTGAGTTTGTGTTGACTACAATCCCCTCAATGTAGGCACAAAAAAGATCATTTTCCTTTACCATTCCAAGATAAAATTATGAATGATGTGGCTAGCCATGAACGATATATTGTTTGTGATGGATACTTAGGATATTTCCAGATCAAATTAGTAGAGGAGGACCAAAGGAAGATCACATTCACAACCCCTTGGGGCTGTTTTGATTATAGGGTGATGCCATTTGGTCTCACGAATGCACCTACCCCATTTTAGAGGTTCATGAACTATGTTTTCTAACAATTTTTGGCTCATCCATTAGAGTTTTCATAGATGATTTTTGCATATATAGCAGCACATATTTACATTACTAAAAGGTGGAAGAAGGCTTTAAAAGATTGTTCCAACTCAGTGTGGACAATTAAATCCAAAGAAATGCCACATCGCCTAGACTAAGGTAAGGCTCTTGGGCCACTTGTTTTTTTCACAAGATATTGAGGCCGATCCATCAAAAGTCCAAGATCTCTTAGCACGCCCATCTCCATTAAATACAAAGAAGCTGTCACATTTCTTCAAAAGGTCAAGTACCTTGCCAGATTATTCACTTGCTTGCACAAATAGTTTTACCATTACAAATACTCACTCAAGAGAGTATCTTTACATGGGATGATGAGAGTGAATAAGTATTTAATGATGTAAAAATCATGCTTAGTTCTTCACCAGTCATCATGCCACCCCAATGGGATTTGGTTTTCTATGTTTGTCCAAAGTGTTGGCGCTCACGCTGTTGGCATAGTATTAATGCAAAAGGATCCAAAGACAGCTTTTATGCATCCAGTTTACTTTGCAAGCAAGGTGATGAAAAAGGCTAAGAGAAGCTCTCTAGACGTTGAGAAAATGATGTTGGCTCTCATGTTTATATTTAGGAAGTTGAGGTCTTACCCTTTGTTGTTTAAACAATTAAGAACACATTTCCTTATGTAGTTCAACACATAAATATCTCACCAAAGATCGCAAAGTAGATCTTGGAATTGCAAGAGTTTGAGTAAACCTTTTTGATTGAGGATAGTACTCGAGCAAGCTTAGCATACATGTTACCAAACCGCTATCATTAGAAGAAGGTGCCCCCCCAAAAGCAAGGAAAGAGAGAGAAAATCCAAAGGTAGAGGAAACTTTCACTGATGCATTCACATTGTATTTTGATAAAAATTATAGAAGGAAGACTGACTCTGTAGGAGCATGGTTCATCATTCTAGGCCCCGAGCAAGAGGTGGTCCTTCAAGAAGGTAAAATTATGCTTGATGTCCTTTCAAAAAATTAAGCAAAGTATTCCACCCTTAAGATGGGATTGAAAGCTTGTTTAGATAGAAAATTACAAGGTTGGTCATAAAAAGAAATGCCATGCTGCTAGTAAAATAGATTCACAATGTTTAGGCATGTAAGAATTCTATCCACTTGAGTTTGTTGGGGAAAATCAAAAGTTTGAAGAAATTTGAAATGATTAAAATTGAGCATGTGTCTATAAGCAAAAATAGGGGTGTAGATGCATTGGTAAATCAAAAGTCTAATGAAGGAAATTGAAATGATTAAAATTAAGCATGTGTCTAGAAGCAAAAATAGGGGTGCAGATACAAGTCGGGGAACACATATAAGAGGTCATCCACTTCTTGGTTTCAAGAGAACCTCTAGGGAATTTCACTTAGGTGCAAAAACCTAATTCGTGTACAAAAAGCTTTGTCTTATCAGCTCTAATTATAGGGAGGAAGACTTGTATCACAAAGGGAAGAATTTAGTAATGAGAAGTGTTCCATCATTCGATGAAATTTGTCACATTCTCCAATCCTACCATGATGGAGTATGTGGCTATCATTTTGCGCAAAATATCACAAACAAAAAGAACTTATTGTTGCCAGGCTACACTTGGGCTAGACTACATAGGGATGTTCATCATTGGTGTAGGGCTTGCAAACCTTGCCAACTTGTAGGAGAAAAGAGGCTCACTTATGAGCCACGAAATCCCATTTTCTCTTATGGTCCATTTGAGAAATGGGGAATTGGTGCCATTGGTCCCCTCCTCCCAAGAACCTAGTTAGGAAAGGTTTACATTATTGTGGCTGTTGATTACATGACCAAATGGGCACAAGCAATTAGCACTATGAGATTAATAGCTAAAGAATTCATTTATTCCCTTTAATTTTAACACAATCTTGTGATAGTCAGAGATGTACTGGGTGAGGAAAATGCCATGCATAGAGCACTTATCCATGTCACGATTTGTGCAACTCATTCATAGGAAAAAACTCTTTTCAAAAGAACGTTTCAAAATCTATCCTAGTACTCGGAAGTCTAGCACTATTGGCCAAACTCATCCACCATTTGTACGCCTTGCCTATTAATGCGATAGGCTAGCCTCTACGAGCCTCACATCCGCTGCTCTGGGACTACATGAGGTTGTGAATATTTGACCACTTTTACAAAAAGATACTTATTGTGTCCTTAACGAATGCTCCTAAGCACAAACATAATTTTAGCTTGATTTTTCTCCAATACGCTGGTCCTAGTAAAAAACTAGGCAATGGACCCTGTTGAGGTATCTATCTCGTCATCCTCTACATCCATACAAGTGTGTAGAGAATCATTTTCGTACTCCTCCCCATTGAGAAGGTCATCGGCAAAGGAGTCCACTAACTCCATATTGTCCATCAGTGTGGAAGCGCCTATAGGGTCCTCTACGAACATGGGAATTTTATGAGCTGTGTATCAATGGGAACATTCTTGGTCTCTCACGAGCCCAAGGGAGATCGTACCATCTTAGTCTGGTGAGCAATCGCTACTTAATGTATACGGTCAAGCTGTCGCGATGGCAAAAACCCTGTCGTCGCGATGGCGAACTATCCCTACTATACATGTTGGAATTGGATTTCTAAGTCTTGTTTTTATTATTATTTTGTAGATAAATAACAAAATGCGATAAATAAATAAATAATAAGGGAGAAATTGAGCTAACTACCCGGTCCCGAAGTGTGCTGGCCAATGTTAATGTCGTGCAAGCTATGGGTGATGAATTCGACCTCCCACATGTCTTGTGAACTTCACGATGGTATCTCTATTGTGCTTCCCACCTGACCTCCTTGTACGTTTGTGGGTTGTCAAACCTGCACACTACAGGCCAGCCCACCAACCGTTACGACCCACACGTGCTCCCTGGTGGTGGAGAGGGTAAGGGCAGGAGATGAAGACAATGGTGCCGGCTACTGCTTTTGAACAAGGTGGTTAGTGAGTAGCAGCCATTTCCATCTTTTGATTCGTTTGATTTGGTGAAGAGCTTGGTGTCGCAGTGAGCAGAACCCGTTATCATAGTTTCATTGAGTTGACGGGGTTTATGTTGCGCCCTTGCCGTGCGCACTGGCTCGAGGGCCTTTAGTTGTGACGAAGATGGTGGTGCCGTGCGTGTGGGTGGCTTGGAGCTACGCTATATTGCACCAAGAGACAGAGAAGGCGACCCGGCCTGTTCGCCGGCTGCTGCGCATACAAAACACGCGAGAGGGGTTGTGTATAAGACAACCGGGAGAGAGGGAGAGAGAGAGAGAGAGAGAGAGAGAGATTGCCGCCAACTTGTTCGATACGGCCCTCCAGCTCTTCCCTCCTCGTCTCACTTTTCCTCCACACACACAACACAGTCGACGCCTGCTTCCTTCCTGACCACACAGTTAACACACACACTCTACGTGCTCCAAAACCACTGCAAGCTTCAAGCTTGTCCTTCACACAGAGCTATGGCGTCCTCCACACATTTTTTATTCTTCCCAGATCGACCAATAGAAGGATAATGTGATAAGGTTTTCTTCTTCAATTAAAATGTAAAAAAATAATCTTAATGTGAGTTCGTCCCCGGTTCACACACGAACCATAGAGGGAATGAGGAAAGCTATCCTCATTGCCGAGATAAATAGGGGCCTGCTACCCACATATGCTCGACCACCCACGGGACCCTGCCCTAAGCACCCTCACACTTGAACCCTGGCTCGTTTGCTGTCCATGCTCTCTCATGGGCAGTCTCTGAGTCTAGTCGAGCTCCCTGTAGCTGGTATGGGCCACGTAACATTCTATGGAAACCTTCTACCCCTTTCGTAGCTTGGTAACATTCAAGCTCTGTCTAACTCATCATAATGCTATCTTCTTTCTTCTTCAGTAATTGTTACGTGCGTTCCTCCTCTAGTTTGCTAGAGTTGTAAATCACAAAGTTGCTTGTCTCAACCAAGAGTAGTTGAGGTAGAGGCAATCATTCAATGGGATGCATAGAATGTATCAACTACCTTGTCTTCTTGAAGCATACTTCTCAAGAAGAAAAAACTTCTTGTAGGTCATCAATATCTAGAAACATTTCATCAGCCATTGTATGCCATGGATAGTTTCAATGCTGCAATAGACATTGAAAGTGATTCATCACATGACATGGTCAGAGTTCCTTTTGATGTGGATATTAAAGGTAATCTTCATTACATCATTCACTCATGTCTTGACATGTATTGTGTGCCTTAAAAGAGCCTAAGTTGGGGATGCTAGAAGTACAATCATCAACCTTGAGAGCCCTCCAAGACCTTCCTCCAAGATGCCTCATGCAAACCATAATAAGCCATTACTTCCATTGAGAGTTGTAGATCTAGATTTTGATGACAATGGGAAAGAGGTATCTCAAAGCATCATACCTTATATACTTAACCAACAAAAGGAGAAATATACTAAATGTGCATATTGCTAGCATTATGAATAGCATTTCAGTCAAAGAGGTTCCAAGGCAATATAATGGGGACCTTGTCATGGAATTCACACCTACCTTTGGCAAGATTAGAACAACAAATGGGATGGAACAAAAATTTGATGGGCATTTGCGGACAAGACTAGTGACCTCTAATATGTCACTCAATTATATAGTTAGGATGAGTCATTGTGTGGGGTTTATCAAATGCCATAGGGTAGACTACCCATACTACCTAAACAATAACAGGTTCAACATCACGTTTTTCAGAGCATTTCTTAAAAAAGAAGTGTGACTTGGGAATGATGACTAAGGTGAGATCAACTGTCAAATCTACTATGTTGTACCTCCTTCTGATACAATGACACGAGTAATGGTACACATTGGTGAGAGCACAATCACCATGTGCAACCACACACTTCTAAAAGGAAAATAGAAACGAATAGGTAAATAGTTTTAGATATGTTAAAAGTTGATAAGAACATTGGACCAAGGAATATACAAATGAATGTGGTAAAAGTGTTGCCGATGAACTAAGTCCTTTGCTAGAGAACCAAAGTTAAGGGATATAGGATTAAGTTAATTCCAATGCATTGATGATATTAATTTGTTACTTTTCTAATCTTGCATCAAGCTAAGGAGAATTGTTTTTGAAAGAGAAAAGAGCAAAGATGCCTGTTGGGAGAAGGCTATGATATCTTGTTAGCACTTAAAAAATGATCACAATATACATTTTCCCATGGTAGTCAATTCCCATGACAAGGAATGCCAGAGAATAGATGCTTTCTATTTAAGATGTACACCAAGGGACCTGTCTTTGGTGTGGATCTTGTGAATCAAATGAGGAGAGATGGAACTGTAGACTTTAGTTATGTTTGACCACACTCACAAAGTCCTACAATGGAAAACATTGGCATGCCATGTGTATGATCCCCAGGTATATATTAAGTATTGGATATGTATGAGGGAAGTCTTATTGATTGGGAAACTAACCTTGTATCATCCAATTCAATTTGTAGTGTGCAAGAACTAATGAAGATTGCAACTTGTGAAATGAAGAGGAGGAAAAAACTAACCACACTCTATTCTGAAACATTCTAAATAATACAATAAGGAAATGTGGCCTTACTAATTTTTATGGATTTATGACTAATGAGGCTTAGGCCCCATTGGAGAGCCATAAGGGCAATATATAAAGGGGACTCTGAGCAACCCATGGAAGAAGAAGAAAGGTCTTGTCTCTTTCATTGGAAACAAAGTCTACACCAACATACTACAAAATAGATAAAGAAAACACGACAATAAGAACACATGACATTGTGTGAATCATGGAGAACTTGCCAAAAAAGGAGGATGCACTTGCCCAAAGTAGAGTAATAAGGAACTGGTGGAGGCGAGGATCTCTTAACACTAGTTTTGTAATTGGACACTAAAGTGTCCTGAAAAGTTCGCATTTTTCTTGAATTTTTGTGGGCAATCTATTAAGAGTTTTGAAATGCTTAACATCCACAAATGTTCCTCAAGACCCAAAAAATCCTTGAGATTTTTTAAATTGCACATTTCTTAGCTTTTGAAAGGTAATATTTTAATTTTCTTAGACACATGCTGATAAAACGCATGATTTTTGCTGTTTTCAAAATAGTAGTAATTTGGACATAACTTTTAGAAGGGACATAGTTTGATCATGAAACTTGGCTTGATGGAAAGTCCATGATGTAAACTAAATCCTGGAATCATCAAACGACAATTATTGGATAAATTTTTGACTCACTAATATTGAAATGACGTTTTTTATACAGGTGGAGCATGAATTTTTCTCCTTCCATATGCAAGCTAATAATGTAAAACTTGAGGTGCACCCATGTTATATAGGGTAAATACTACTTTGTTTTGAATTTTTCAAAACTTTAGAGCCACTTTTTGGGCCTCTTCTCATACATGGCCTTTTGCGCAACCTGTTTTTAATACATAAAATGTCTAATTATGAGACTAATTTTGATTTTCATCAAAGGGGAAAGCTGTGTAAGTGCATTATTTGTTGTAACTATAGGTGTAGACTACTTGTGCAAGCATAGTTATGATTAGTTTTTGATAAAAGATGATCAAATTTTGCATTTTTATTTTTTATAGTTTTTTTAGAACTAGGCGATAAGAACCTACTTAAGTGGAGGCTAAGTTAGTGTCATACACTCAAGCATGAAAACCAATAATCAACATTCTCATTGATAGGGTTACACTATTTTTTAGTGGCGTGATTGAGTTTTGATAATACGCGTTACTTTTGCTGATTTTATGCAACTTTTTTGGAAAAAATTCTAGGAAAGGAAAATGATTTTTTTGGTGAACTTTTACCTCCTTGGACTGATGTATGCTATCAAAATATCTTGGGAAAAATGCTATTTATATCATTGGATTTTTTTTTGAGAGAATGATGCTTGCATATTTGGAAAAATCCTGAAAAATGTTCATTTTCAAGACATATGCTACTTTGTTGCTTATGTACTTCCAAATAAAAAGGCATTTTATATGTTTAGCATTTTTTACATAAGCATAGGGTTATGTTCTACATGCCTAATGAAGCATTTTGGTTTTTAAAGCCTACATTAGGAGTTTGATTTTTTTTCGCAACCCCCAAAAAAGGACACTCAAGTGTCCTGTTTTGGTACCAAACTAGTGTTAAAGAGCCAAAACATGTGTTGGCTCTAGATAGTTGGTTTTCTTGGTGGGAAGTGAGAATAACACATTGGGAAAATCTCATGTCCACGGTAATATATATCTTGCCATTACTCCTTGATCTTTTAGATTATTATAAGTTTTTTTTAGTTTTTTTCTTTCTGTGATTGTATTCGTGTAGGTGGAAAAAACTCCACCATAAGAATATGCTTGAACTCCTAGAACAAATTTGGTAGAGAGTATACGTGGACGTTGTCTTACAGAGAGTACACATGGACGTTGGCTTGCAGATGAGGGTTATAAGACAAAGATCACATTGCTGCTTTACTACGAAGAGCAAAGCAACATGCTTATATGATTGGTAAACATATAGGAGATGGACCAAGCATGGAGGCATTGATCGAAAGAGCATCATCTAAAAAACACAAACCCCACCACAAGTTAGCCGTATTGTTCAAGATGCAGTAGTAGGGACCCGAATGTATGGGGGGAAAGCAAAAGTACATGGGAATAGAAAAATCATTCAAAAAAAGGGAGATTATCAAATGTTGAGATAGAGAAGAGTAGCTCACATCAACCTAGCTATGTGATGGAGAATAGACACTATCCACAAAGGGTTCAACCAAGGAACATTAGCTCAAAGTTTCAAGCTACCGTAGATCATGGGCTGCAAGGTGGTGTTGTGGCAACATGTGTGTGAATGAACAAGCATTAAATGAGAATATTTAGGCAATACGTAGGATCCCCCCTAAACTCCTAAGTCAAGTGCCTTGGCTTGATTGATGGAAAGGTAAAATGCAACCGTTTCATTCAAGGCTCAACATATGGAGTTGTTGCTTCTTGCTCTGCTGATCTGAGAGAAGACATCCAGGTCCTGGGGTTGAATCAACACACTTCATGAGGTTTTGTGATGATGAAATTACCCACGATTGGCATCCAAATCGTAACGCCGACCCATGTGCCAATGGTAGCTCCAAAAATATAGATCATAGATAAGGCAACAAAAATTACCACTTAAGAGATTGCGATTCTTACCAAAGCGGGATTTTAGCTTAATACCAAAGAGTAACAGCCAATACATGTAGACCTAGTAGAAAAAGAGCAAGCATATATAAAAGAAGATGTAGACCTAGTAAAAAAAGAGCAAGCATATATAAAAGAAGGTGTGGAAGTCAATGTGCAGAAAAATGCTCAAGATGATATTGGAGGGTCATCTAGTGGTCAAAAAAGAGAAAAATGGAGACATGGAATATCTAAAGTGGTAGCCAAAAGAATATTAGTTGTTGTGATGTCCATGGAGTATGTGCTTGAGGATGAGATTGAAGTGGAAGCCATGAAGAGTCTAATAATCTTGTGAATTGTAGAGAATATGAGGCTAATCAAAAACCTTATCATATTCAAGTGAAGAATAAACTTTCTTGTTCTTGTTTGGAATTCAAGAAGAGGGTTGAAAAAGGCAAGCACGTCTATTTTGTATTTTTGTGAGTTGTGGGTATTTATCAAAATGAGCACATGTTTATACACTAGCCATGTCTCTTCGCCAAAGATGTATCTCATTCTCTTGGTTGTCAACGGAGGATCGTGGAAATATAATGATAATATTTTCACCCTTATAAAGGATATCTATGTAATCGGCTTGAAGAATAAGGTCTTTTGTTGTTAAGAATTTAAAGTATTCCCTAATCTTCATTTAGTAGCAGAAGACAAGTCACACAGATTTTTAGCACAAGCCTTGTCACACATGATATACATTTGGTTTAACTAACTAGGATAAGGTATTTTGATGCTCATCTTGATCAATCTTCAGTTGTAGGCTATGTGTTTTGGGGATAATATATTCAAAAGAGCATAATAGTCTTACTTTTGTGTAATGGAATCTACCCATGTTCAATTTATGTATTGTAATTTGTCATGGGACCCTTTTGTACTTCTTGAAAGAAAATAATTTAAAATCTCACAAATTATATCATAATTAAAACAAAGACTTGAATTGAATTAAAAAATAAATAACTTAGCATAACATAAGGCAAGAGAATTAGAATAACATCACCATAAAAAGTAAAGGATAGAGAATACCACACAGAGAAGACAAGTTTGGGTGCAATATCCCCCCTCAAGTGTGTAGGTCCACTTCCACGGCTTGAGTATTTAGAGAATTCTATTCATAAGAATAGCCCAAGGAGCTAAGAATAGATGAGCATAGATGAGCATACAAATTGGGCTTGCTTTTCCCACATTTGGGGTATTGCCTTACATATTTTTAACCATATAAAAATCCCTAAGGTTTGTACATATAAAAACCTTTGCCCAAATATAATTGCTAATGGGCCTAGTTACATAAAATAACTTTGTGCACCTTTGCACATATATTAATCTTGTGCTCACTTGTACATTCCATTAAGATGAATCCTACACAAATTAAATTAAATATATTTTTATACAATTATTAATTTATAAAAAATATGATAAAATATATACCTGTAAACACTCCTTTTGTTTGAGGAATCAACTATCCTCAGTTGTGTAAGAAAAATTTTGAGAGAACAAGATTATTGATGTCATAACCTGCAAGGTAAACTCAGAGGTCCGAACATGGCTCAGAGGCACAAAGGCATGGCTCAGAGGTTCTTATGGACATGGAGTACCATCAAGAAAACTCATGCAACACCAAAATTGGTGATCATCATACTAATTATCAAATAAAAAATAATATGCACAGAAAGTTTAATACATGATTCATAAAATAAAAATGATCATCATCTTCACACCACCGCTCAATCCACTAGCCATATGACACCTCCATCGGTACCCTTGCCCTTCTCATTGCTATACTTAAACATTGTCCACGTTAGTTAAACAATTAATTGAACACATCAATTAATCCTGTCGTCATCTTGAGATATAGACAACCCACAAATATTCAAATAATAGCCACACACATGTTTGCTAGGCGTAAGTACCCCGGGACTCAACCCCTCCATACGAACCAACTGAAACAAATAGTGGAGGCCCACAAGCAAGTATGCAAATCGATCATATTTATAGCATATCCTATGACATTGACTTTGAGATTTTTACAGTTGATCTAGGTATTTCCTTAGATCTAGTTCTATTGGAGATTGATCTATCATGGGATTTAGGTCATATATAGGGACACCAGTGATGGAGTTGGTCTATACCTTTGAGGATGACCTTAGTGAGCTTGGAGATTCCATTGATAGTGAGTTGACTGATACCACTTTTACCTCTTGTGTAGACACTTGGTCAGTGCTTAGTGATGATGATCCAGCTTCTGTTTTAGTGAGCTTGGAGATTCCATTGATAGTGAGTTGACTGATACCACTTTTACCTCTTGTGTAGACACTTGGTCAGTGCTTAGTGATGATGATCCAGCTTCTGTTTTAGAGGGTCACATACATATAGAGTGTCATACACATGGAGATATTGTGCATGGGTCGAATCATACTCATACATACATAGATATGGTGGATCATGCTTTTAACTTCTTGAGTGGTGTTACATATAACAAAGGCATGAGTTCACATTTGAATCTACTTCAGGCCGACCTTGAGTTATGTTCATTTGGCTCTTTTGGATGTCAGCAAACGATCTTGTATTCTTTGGAGTCAGGACATTTTTCTTTTGATGCGTTCTTTACCATTTGAGGAGCATAGTGGCTCAACATTCAGGTGCATCTACGGCATATTCTAGTCTTGGCAGACATGATGATTCTTTTGTGCCAAGACCACTTAACATTCTGGTTAGGAGTTTTGAGCTTCTTCGGCGGATAACTTTCATGCCAGATTCTCAGTGTAGTAGCTCGTGAGTCCTCTAACTTGACATCCTTTTCACCCTGGGACTACTATCTCTTTGGAGTCGAGCTTTCCTTTTGATCCAGGATCTACTACCATTCTAGCTTTGACGGTTGTGGGTGTATATCATACATATCCCTTTGATCTTGGAGGATCCTCGACTAGATTCGTTTGTCAGTGGTTCCTTATCTACTCCACTTGCACCAGATATATTATGGAGCTATTGCCTTGGATTTTGCATGCCCTAGATTTCCTTTTGATTCAGGAGGTTGCATATATAGCCTCATCATCGATGGGAGTCCTCTATCCTTTCCATTTGATCCACGGGGTCATATGATTCATGCACAGGTCTTTCGCTACATTTAGTCATGGATGTGATTTTTCTTGGCTTTTGTACATAGACACTTGTATATGTTTTATGCACGAGCACCCTTTGATTTTGAGGATGAAATCATTGTAGAAGGGGGTGGTTTGTAACAAAGTGTATTAGTGGTGCACATGGGGATGCACTAGTGACAAGAGAATGAGAACATAAACGTGCAACATAAACGTGCAAACTAGAGAGAGATGGAAGTGAGAGAGGGGCCATGGGTGAATTTGCAATTTGGCGGGGTTTATGTGGCTATTTACGCGACTATATGCGTGTCTATAGGTGCATCTACAAGCGCGTCTATAAGCACGTCTATAAGCACGTCCATACTGATATAGACGTGCTTATAGATGCGCCTATAGATGTGAGTATAGACACTCTGTCATGATGGCTGCACCGCACCCATTAGGAATTTTTTAGACCCAAAGAGGGCCTCTTAGATTAACTTTTGATTAGGAATGGACCCAAAGAGGGCCTCTTAGATTAACTTTTGATTAGGAATGGACCAATAGGAAGAGGGCTAGGTGCACATTTTTGACTTCTTTGACCCTAGGGGGCCTAGGCTTTGGTTTACTAATGGGGCCTAATTACTATTCTTGT
The DNA here is from genome assembly GCF_041138505.1 of Cibotium barometz. Classification (NCBI taxonomy): domain Eukaryota; kingdom Viridiplantae; phylum Streptophyta; class Polypodiopsida; order Cyatheales; family Cibotiaceae; genus Cibotium; species Cibotium barometz. The sequence continues at coordinate 24,109,185 of NC_141062.1, read as the reverse complement.
CCCCCTACCTCCTGGGCCCAAACTTAAGAGGTCCCCCTATGAATCACGCAAATTAAAAATCCTAAAAATTAAAATTTTTTAATTTTTTCTAAAAGTGTGTTTTCCCTCTCAAACTTCCCCCCAACATACTCTAGGTTTGGAAAGCTCATTTTGAACCTCTTTCTCCCTCTTCTAAGCTCTCCATTGCTGCAGAAACTCCATACCTCTCAAGTTCTCCCTCCTTCTCAAGCTCCCTCAGTCTCAAGCTCCCTCTCTCTCTTTCTTTCTTTTCTAATCTCTCCATTACTATAGAAACTCCATCCCTCTCAAGCTCTCCCTCATTATCAAGCTCCCTCCCCCCCTCTCTCTCCTCTCAAGCTCCCTCCCTCTCCATTGTTGTAGAGACTCTATCCCTCTTTAGTCTACTCTAGGTTCAGAAAGCCTATTCTCAAACTCTAACCCTCTTTTAAGCTTTCCATATTGCTACACTGAAAACCCTGAACTTTCTCTCCTCTCCACTCTTTTGTTGTAAAACAAGCTTTTCTTTTCCCTTCTTCTCTTTTGTTACCACCATGGCCTCTTCCAGTAATGTGAGAAGACCTAGGGAGAAGGTGGAAGAGGTTGTGCTGCATAACACAAGAGATGAGAATGAAGTTTGGGCTCCAACAAGATTCAGGGTTGGGGATTGGGTCTATATGCAGCCAAGCTCTAAGGGACCACATCAAGTGTGTCGATTGGGAAATATGCTACATCATTGGAAGAGGCGGCTACAAGGCTTCAAGCATACTAAGAAGGAAGGACTGGTTCCCATAGTGCAACATGTGTATACCCTTGGAGACCTGTACATTGGACTGGTTCCCATAGTGCAACATGTGTATACCCTTGGAGACTTGTACATTCAAGGCCAACGACCAAGGTTTCCTTCAAATTGTAAGTGTAATATGAACACACCTTTAACAACATGCTAATATAGGATTTTTTATTTCAAATTTTCTTATGATTCTCCATTTTCTTATGTCTCTATATTTGCAGATATTTTCCCCTCTAATTATGTTGAGGAATAACCACTCCAAAGCCTCACTGGAGTTTTCTATGCTATGCATGCATCCATTGGAGAGGCAATGTTTGTATCTCAAAGCCCAATTGATCTTGTATAGAATAATATCTTTTTCTTTTCTCACTTATATTTTGTAGATAAAAAACTAGGTTTATTTGGCAAGCTAGAAGAGATCCCCAACCTCCCTCTTAATAATCCCGAATGGCCCAAACCTGATGCTTGGACCATCTTATGCTTAAAGTTTAAGATGCTAAGTGATATTAAGACGTCACTCAAGTTTTTAACGGCATCTACGTCAGTAGGGCTAAATTGGTTTTGTCCTTTACATGTTTTTGTGCACATGTTCAATTCCATGCCAATACACCAAACAAAAACAATGTATATTTGTAAGGAGGTACGGTCGACCTCATTCAGGGATTACTAGGAGAGGGTTGGGAGGTTAATGAGGGGTCACATCAAGGTGATGTGAAAAATCAATTTTATCTGTTCTTCATTTATAATCTCATATCCCCTCAAACAACCTTCCCAACTCAAGGTTAGCATTTTCCTATCCTTATATCCATAACCAACTTAACTTTTATTCTTATGATGTTAATTTTCTCATTAGATTTTATTTAATAACTTTATATACCCTATCCATAGAAGTTATTACGATTCACATCTCTTTCGCGTGTTAATATTATTTTTAACAGATTATTTCAATCACACCACAACGATGGAGGTATGTATATGTATATATATATTCATTTTATTTTATACAACTTTTCGTAACTATTTTTACAACCTAAGAACCTAATTAATAAATTGTAGATTCAATATCAAGATTAGGTCAAGTTTAGTAACTTAAATAAAATTTATAGACAGAGAAAATTGGTATCGAAATTTCAGTTTCAGAGGGAACTGGCCACTCCGCCTCAAACTTCCATTCTG